>NC_071988.2:167147500-168490000 GCF_028885655.2 Pongo abelii | reverse complement strand
ACAATTCTCAACAGCCTTTAAAAGAAAAAAAATCCAGTATCCTAAAAATGTACCATGACAATGTCCAGCATACTAGATGTAAAAAATTAAGAAAATATGACTCAAAACCAAAAAACAAAAGCAAACAACAGACACAGTCCTGAAATGATCCAGATGTTGGTATTAGCAGACACAAACTTTAAAGCAGATATTATAAATTTATTCATGAGCTTAAAGAAAAAGATGATCGTAATTAGTAAATACATGAGGAATCTCAGCAGAGAAATAGAAACTATTTTTTTAAAGAGTTGAAGTCCTAGAATGGAAAATATATAAGGCACAAATTCTTTTAACAGTATTGTGAAGACTACAGAAGAAAGTGATAGTGGATTTGAAGGCAAATCAAAGAAATTGTCTACTAGAAGAGAGAAAAAAATGATTTAAAAAAATTAACAGAGATGGCTGGGTGTGGTGGCTCACGCCTGTAATCCCAACATTTTGGGAGGCGGGTGGATCACCTGATGTCAGGAGTTTGAGACCAGTCTGGCCAACATGGTGAAACCCTGTCTCTACTAAAAATACAAAAATTAGCCAGGCATGGTGGCAGGTACCTGTAATCCCAGCAACTCAGGAGGCTGAGGCAGGAGAATCACTTGAACCCAGGAGGCAGAGGTTGCAGTGAGCTGAGATTGCGCCATTGCACTCCAACCTGGGTGACAACAGTGAGACTCCATCTCAAAAAAAAAAAATTAATAGAGACTCAGTGACCTGTAGGACAATATAAAATGGTATCTCACACACACACACACACACACACACACACACATTCATACATATAGACATACACACGTGTGTGTGTATAGTAACTAAAGTCTCAGGTGGAGAGGAGAGACAAGATAAGGCAAAATATATATATATTACAAAAAAATAAATAAAGTTGGCCAAATGTGGTGGAAAACATCAAATTAATGACCCAACATTCTCCATGAACCCCAAACAAAATAAGTGTACAGGAGAGAGCATGTGTGTATGTCAACGTCAACTACTGACAACCAAAGTTAAACAACAAATCTAAAAGTGGTCAGAGAAAAAGACAATACAAATAATGGCAGACTTCTCATCAGACATAATGGAAGCCAAGAGACAAATAACATTTGTAAACTACTAAAGGAAAAAAACTTTCAAAAAAAGTTTGAAATATTCACTCACTCTTTGTTGAGTGAATATACCCCAAATGAGTGGATTGAAGACATTTGCAGATAAACAAAAACACACACAATCAAAACTAGCAGCCCTCAGCTGTTAATGAACATGAACTATTATATAAATTTAAAAACTACCCAGGCATGGTGGCTCACGCCTGTAATCCCAGCACTTTGGGAGGCCAAGGCAGGCAGCTCACCTGAGGTCAAGCATTCAAGACCAGCCTGGCCAATATGGTGAAACCCCATCTCTACTAAAAAAAATACAGAAAAATTAGCTGGGCGTGGTGGCACGTGCCTGTAATCCCAGCTACTCCAGAAGCTGAGGCAGGAGAATCACTTGAACCCGGGAGGCAGATATTGCAGTGAGCTGAGATCGCACTACTGCACTCCAGCCTGGGTAACAGAGCTAGACTCCATCTCAAAAAAATAAATAAATAAAAATAATAAAAATTAAAACCACGGACCGGGGTAAATTATTCACAATGCAAATATATAACAAAGGTCTTATATCCAGAATATAAAAAGAGGTCATACAACTCACTAATAACAAGGCACACATTCCAATTTCATAAATAGGCAAGACTTGCACAGACATCTAACAAAACATTTATGAATGGACAATAAGCACATGGAAAGTTGCTCAATGTTACTAGTCATCAGCATAATGCAAATTAAAAACACAATGAGATGTTACTTTTCTCATTGGCTAAAATTTAAAAGATGAACACCTCCAAACATTGGGCAGGGATATGGAGCAACCATGCATTGGTTGTGGGAATTAAAAATGTTACAACCACTTTGGAAAACTGTTTAGCAGTTCGTTATATATTTAAACATATGCCTACCCTATGACCCTCCAACTCCACTTGTAGGTACTTATCAAAAGAAATAAAAATGTATGTCCATACAAAGACTTGTATGTGACAATCTATAGCAGCTTTATCCATAATAGCCAAAAAAATGAAACAGCCCAAATGATCATCAGCAAGAAAATAGACTAACAATTTGTGCTAAATCCACACAATGAAATAATACTCAACAATAAAAAAAACTACAAAACATGAATGCATATATCGATGAATCAAATCAATAAATTTTGTATGCTCAGTAACATGAATGAATTTCAAAAACATGTTGAGAAAAATATCAGACACAAAAGGGAACTGAATTCATTTATTTAAAATTCAGGAACACAAAACTAATCTATCAGAATAGATGGCAGAACTGTGGTTGCTTCAGGGCTTGACTCAAAAAGGGGCATGAGGGAACTTTCTGGGTGATAGAAATATTCTACATTTTGATTGGATATTGGTTAGGTAAGGTGACACAATTTTCAAAACTCATTGAGTTGTACATTTAAAAGCTGTCTTCAACTGCTTGTAAAGATTACCTCAATAAACAAAAATCATGGCAGAATTTTCAAATAATTTGGCAACCCAATTTTAAATGTATGAGAAAAAGCAAAGCTTATGAATGGTCAAGACACTGTTAAGGAAGGAGGAGGTAGAGGGCAATGTGGGCAAACACTTTTGCACTAAAATTAGGATTTATTATTAACCTATTATAATTTTTAAATGTAGTATTGGTAAATGGAAAGGTAAATTGACCAGTGGAATAGAACAGAGGCCCAAAACAGAACCACACAGAGATGCCAGAGATAGCAATGAAAATTACTGAAACAGACTACTGAAAAATTGTACCAGGAAAACTGATTATTCAAATGGAAACAAAATTAGATCCTTGCCTTAACACATACATAAAAAATAATTTCAAATGGATCAAAAAATTGTATGTGAAGAACAAAATTTTAAAACTTTTGCAGATAATTACAGAATATTTTTATGATATCAGGTTTGAAAAAAACTTTTCAAACAAAATTACTAAACAAAAGATATCAATAAATTTGACAAATTAAAATAAAGAACTTCTGTTCATCAAAAGATACCAAAAGTGTAAAGAAAACAAGACACAAAATGAATTATAAAACAAGCATAGACAGAAGAACTCTAAGAAAAATATGTAAATACCACCCCCACAAAAAAAAGCATTGCATAGAAGAAAAAATAATGAAACAACAAAGAAAAACATGAGGGAAAGTATGTCCAATCTCATTTGTAGGACTGTGAGCTCTTCCTTTTTTATTTATTAAACATTAGAGGAGGAATGTTGTAAAGAAGAAGAGGCGTATCAAGGACAAATTGTGAGATAATGCAGAAGGAACTAATGTTAAAATCAATATTCAGCCAAAACCAAGACCTACGCCTATATTCACCATCAGAGATTGGACTTCTCAGATGTAAGAAACTTGGGAATGTTACCCAAAAAGTTATTTCATTATAATTTTATCATTAAAACCAGCAGTAAAATTTTGAAAATTTGACATAATAGAGGAAGAACCATTTCTCAGTACTGTCAGCTGCTAGACTGCTCCTGCGTTCACGCTACGGCTTATCTGTGATACTAAATAGACACACTCTTTCAACTGAGGTTGGTAGAGAAACATGATATTTTAGGAATTCCTCATTTTTCTTTAACACTTTCCTCCTTTATTCTTTATATTCTTTGTTGTGTCTAGATCAAAGAAGATTTATCACAGATGTTGTTGTACATGATTTGGGTTGTTTTCCTGCCTTGTGAAATTTTAACAAGGCAACCTTAATTTTGTTTTTTATTCATCCTTCAAGATGTGAAACATTCCCATAGAGAACTTTTTCCTGCAAGACTCATGGCCTAAATAGAACTAAATAACTACAAAATACTAGTATGATTTTAAAGGTTATTTTCTTTGATAATTTAATGTTAATACTACAAACATTTCCAAAGATTGTAATCTTAATGATAAGATTTATATTACTCTTTCTTGTATTATTTCAATTTTATAAATATTTACTGGCTCTAATAAGATATAATATTCTTATTAAGGTTATCTAGCTAATATATTCTCTCTTAACATTAACCTTTACTTTAAATCTATTTCTTTATACACTTATTATTTGAAATGGCCTGGTCATTTTTGGATATAAAGTTAACAGTTTTCACAATCATCATTAATTTTTGCTGCATTTGACTCTTGCAATAACATTTACATCTATGTTCAACAAACCTATACACTGTCAACATTTAAGGCATATAGAGATATTTTTCATTCAAAAGTACATATAGAATACGTATCTATATTTGAAAGTGACTATTCAGCTAGTAACAACAAATCTGAATTATTTGTCTTGTTTATGCTATTGGCAGTGTAATGCTGATTCAATGTACTAGTATCCTATACACTTACATCAGTGATCCTGCAAACATTTAGAGCCGACATTTGAAGTAGGTGTTGAACTACTCAGCTTTCCAAAAGCTGTGGCTTTAGACAAAGACAAAAATTTTGGCCAAATACTGATGCTAACACAAACTATGGTGTATCCCTAAAAAGAAGTACAGGCCAAGTATCTATCTCCTAAACAGAACTTTATTCCATATTCACATAAATACATACACAAATTCTTCATCTTCAAACTTTTAATTTGTATGCCTACAAAAAACAGAGATGAAACATAACGGCCCTCAATGAATCATGCCAAGAATGCTCTTGTTCTTGTTGATAATGATGATTTATTCTCATCTTATAACCCACTGCCACTTAGAACACTTCATAGCAGCCGCTTAGGCAACCATCACTCATAACCAGTGGGATAAACCCCATTCCCTATTTATCCCCCTTTGTAATAGCAGTCCTTCAAAATGGATTTGGACAAAGTGAGCTTCATGGTGAATTCTGAATTAAAGAATAAAAAAAAGGTTATTTCAGGCATAAAAGGTATTGCTATAAATGAATAAATTATATGAATGTCGGGATGAAATCAAAATGGTAAAAATAGATATAGGAAAAGACAAAAATTGTTCATAATATTTTAGTTCAGTGTGTACACTATTCTAAAGCAAAGAAATTTCTACTTGTGATAATTTCACTGACTCAGAGAATACATCATTCATATTTTTTTAAAAAATGAATACTTTGCCTTGAACCTTCAGACCTTACCTATTTTCTAATTGCCCAACCCTCACAGAATAGCAATAATGGTTCTCAACTTCTTAATTTCATGGCTCTTGAGCCTCTAAAGAATTACTGATGACCTGTATTAGTCCGTTTTCACACTGCTATGAAGAGCTGCCTGAGACTGGGTAATTTATAAAGGAAAGAAGTTTAATCGATTCACAGTTCCATATGGCTGGGGAGGCCTCAGGAAACTTACAATCATGGTGGAAGGTGAAGGAGAAGCAAGTACCTTCTTCACAAGGCAACAGGAAAGAGAAAAAATGCAGGGAAACTGCCACTTTTAAACAATCAGATCTCGTGAGAACTCCCTCACTATCACGAGAACAGCATGGGGGAAACTGCCCCCATGACACAATCACCTCCCATCAGGTTTCTCCCTCCACACTTGGGGATTACAATTCGAGGTGAGATTTGGGTGGGGAAACAAATCCAAACCACATTATGACCCTAAAGAGCTTTTGTTTGTGTGAGTTAGATATACTGATACCTATCATATTAGATATTGAAACAGAAAATTTTAAATATTTACTTGTTTTACAGTAATATAATAAGCCCATTACATGTTAACATACATGACATGTTTTTATGAAAAACAGCTATATTTCCTAAATAAAAAATTTAGTGAGAATTATTTTACATGTTTGCAAGTCTCTAATGTCTAGCTTAACAGAAGACAGCTGAATTCTGATATCTGCTTATGTATTCAATCTGTTGCAACATCTTGTTTTGAAGAAAATCCAGCCTCACATAGTTATGCAGTTGGAAAAGAGGAAAACTTAACAGGCTTTTCAGATAATTGATAATATTCTTCTGTGATACTACACCAAAATTTGACGAATGATAATTTCTTAAAAATTGGTTGAATGTGAACACACTGTTGAACTTTTCCTGTTTTGTTGCATTAAAATCATTGGTTTATCTTGCATATAAACCCATGCATGATTTTTTAAGTGTGGATTAAAATATTGGTTCACAAAGTTAAGTCAATCTCCCAAATGTTGACATATTTCTGTATGCAATACTTTTTTAAATCACAGGTATTAATATTACTATGAACTTCATCAGAAAATATTTGAGTATTAGGAAGCTATCAAGCTCTTGATAGCAGAAGCAAGTTTACCAAAATTCTAATAGTTACATCAAAACTTAAATTTTAATCACGGGCAACATGTGCTGTCAATTGATTTTCTTGAAGAGTCAGTCTCACTTTGTTAATTCTGCAGAAAATGTCTGCCAGATACTAGCCATATTTCAAGTAAAAATGGTGTCCTATAGGGGAAAAGTGGCTAGTTCAGCCCACAATTCATTCTCTCAAGTGATTTTCCTCAAGTCAGCCATTGTAATTTGATATGCAGAAGCACTTTATGAATACTTCCCATTTTGTCACACAACATATTTTCTTTTTTTTATTATACTTTAAGTTCTAGGGTACATGTGCACAACATGCAGGTTTGTTACATAGGTATACATGTGCCATGTTGGTTTGCTGCACCCATCAGCTCGTCATATACATTAGCATTAGGTATTTCTCCATTAGGTATTAGGGATAGGTATTTGTATCCCTCCCCCAGGCCCCACCCCACAACAGGCCCTGGTGTGTGATGTTCCCCACCCTGTGTTGATGTGTTCTCGTTGTTCAACTCCCACCTGTGAGTGAGAACATGTGGTGTTTGGTTTTCTGTCCTTCTGATAGTTTGTTGAGAATGATGATTTCCAGCTTCATCCATTTCCCTGCAAAGGACACAAACTCATCCTTTTTAATGGCTGGATAGTATTCCATGGTGTATATGTGCCACATTTTCTTAATCCAGTCTATCATTGATGGACGTTTGGGTTGGTTCCAAGTCTTTGCTATTCTGAATAGTGCCGCAATAAACATACGTGTGCATGTGTCTTTATAGCAGCATGATTTATAATCCTTTGGGTATATACTGAATAATGGGATGGCTGGGTCAAATGGTATTTCTAGTTCTAGATCCTTGAGGAATTGCCACACTGTCTTCCACAATAGTTGAACTAATTTACGCTCCCACAAACAGTGTAAAAGTGTTCCTATTTCTTCACATCCTCTCCAGCACCTGTTGTTTCCTGACTTTTTAATGATCACCATTCTAACTGGCATGAGATGGTATCTCATTGTGGTTTTGATTTGCATTTCTCTGATGACCAGTGATGATGAGCATTTTTTCATATTTGTTGGCTGCATAAATGTCTTCTTTTGAGAAGTGTCTATTCATATCCTTTGCCCCTTTTTGATGGGGTTGTTTATTTCTTGTAAAGTTGTTTAAGTTCTTTGTAGATTCTGGATATTAGCCCTTTGTCAGATAGGTAGATTACAAAGATTTTCTCCCATTCTGTAGGTTGCCTGTTCACTCTGATGATAGTTTTTTTGCTGTGCAGAAGCTCTTTAGTTAAATTAGATTCCATTTTTCAATTTTTGCTTTTGTTGCCATTGCTTTTGGTGTTTTAGTCATGAAGTCTTTGCCCATGCCTATGTCCTGAATGGTATTGCCTAGGTTTTCTTCTAGGGTTTTTATGGTGTTAGGTCTTACGTCTAAGTCTTTCATCCATCTTGAGTTAATTTTTGCATAAGATGTAAGAAAGGGATCCAGTTTCAGCTTTCTATATATATGGCTAGCCAGTTTTCCCAGCACCATTTATTAAACAGGGAATCTTTTCCCTATTGCTTGTTTTTAACAGGTTTGTCAAAGATCAGATGGTTGTAGATGGGTGGTATTATTTCTGAGACCTCTGTTCTGTTCCATTGGTCTATATATCTCTTTTGGTACCAGTGCCATGCTGTTTTGGTTACTGTAGCCTTGTAGTATAGTTTGCAGTCAGGTAGTGTGATGCCTCCAGCTTTGTTCTTTTGGCTTAGGATTGTCTTTGCTATGCGGGCTCTTTTTTGGTTCCATATGAACTTTAAAGTAGTTTTTTTTTCAATTCCGTGAAGAAAGTCAGTGGTAGCTTGATGGGGATAGCATTGAATCTATAAATTACCTTGAGCAGTATGCCCATTTTCACAATATTGATTCTTCCTATCCATGAGCATAAAATGTTTCACTTGTTTGTGTCCTCTTTTATTTCATTGAGCAGTGGTTTGTAGTTCTCCTTGAAGAGGTCCTTCACATCCCTTGTAAGTTGGATTCCTAGATATTTTATTCTCTTTGTAGTAATTGTGAATGGGAGTTCACTCATTATTTGGCTCTCTGTTTGTCTCTTACTGGTGTATAGGAATGCTTGTGATTTTTGCACATTGATTTTGTGCCCTGAGACTTTGATGAAGTTGCTTATCAGCTTAAGGAGATTTTGGGCTGAGACGATGGGGTTTTCTAAAGATGCAATCATGTCATCTGCAAACAGAGACAATTTGACTTCCTCTTTTCCTATTTGATTACCCTTTTTTTCTTTCTCTTGCCTGATTGCATTGGCCAGAACTTCCAACACTATGTTGAATAGGAGTGGTGAGAGAGGGCATCCTTGTCTTGTGCCGGTCCTCAAAGGGAATGCTTCCAGTTTTTGCCCATTCAGTATGATATTGGCTATGAGTTTGTCATAAATAGCCCTTCTTATTTTGAGATACATTCCATTAATACCTAGTTTATTGAGAGTTTTTAGCATGACAGGCTGTTGAATTTTGTCGAAGGCCTTTCTGCATCTATTGAGATAATCATGTGGTTTTTGTCATATGTCCTGTTTATGTGATGGATTACATTTATTGATTTGGGTATGTTGAACTAGCGTTGCATCCCAGGGATGAAGCTGACTTGATCATGGTGGATAAGCTTTTTGATGTGCTGCTGGATTTGGTTTGCCAGCATTTTATTGAGGATTTTCGCATCAATGTTCATCAGGGATATTGGACTAAAATTCTCTTTTTTTGTTGTGTCTCTACTAGGTTTTGGTATCAGAATGATGCTAGCCTCATCAAATGAGTTAGGGAGGATTCCTTCTTTTTCTATTCATTTAAATAGTTTTAGAAGGAATGGTACCAGCTCCTCTTTGTACCTCTGGTAGAATTCAGCTGTGCATCCACCTGATTCTGGACTTTTTTTGGTTGGTAGGCTATTAATTATTGCCTCAATTTCAGAACTTGTTATTGGTCTATTCAGAGATTCAACTTCTTCCTGGTTTAGTCTTGGTAGGGTGTATGTGTCCAGGAGTTTATCCGTTTCTTCTAGATTTTCTAGTTTATTTTCGTAGAGGTGTTTATAGTATTCTCTGATGGTAGTTTGTATTTCTGTGGGATCGGTGGTGATATCCCCTTTATCATTTTTTATTGCGTGTATTTGATTCTTCTCTCTTTTCTTCTTTATTAGTCTTGCTAGCAGTCTATTTTGTTTATCTTTTCAAAAAAACAGTTGGGGAATCACTGATTTTTTGAAGGGTTTTTTGTGTCTCTATCTCCTTCAGTTCTGCTCTGATCTTAGTTATTTCTTGCCTTCTGCTAGCTTTTGAATGTGTTTGCTCTTGCTTCTCTAGTTCTTTTAATTGTGATGTTAGGGTGTTGATTTTAGATCTTTCCTGCTTTCTCTTGTGAGCATTTAGTGCTATAAATTTCCCTCTACACACTGCTTTAAATGTGTCCCAGAGATTCTGGTACGTTGATCACACAACATATTTTCTAAAGTAGACTTGGTGTTGATGTTCAATGTAATTAAGATATTTTTTCTGTTTCATTAGATATTCTTTTTTTTTTTTTTTTGATGGAGTATCGCACTCTCGCCCAGGCTGGAGTGCAGTGGCACTATCTCGGCTCACTGCAAGCTCTGCCTCCCGGGTTCACACCATTCTCCTGCCTCAGCCTCCCGAGTAGCTGGGACTACAGGCGCCTGCCACCCCGCCCGGCTGATTTTTTGTATTTTTAGTAGAGATTGGATTTCACTGTGTTAGCCAGGATGGTCTCCATCTCCTGACCCTGTGATCTGCCTGCCTCGGCCTCCCAAAGTGCTGGGATTACAGGTGTGAGCCACTGTGCCTGGCCTCATTAGATATTCTTAATTGAGATTTACTTTTTTAGAAATGTGATTGCATGGCAGTGAAGAAGTCAATGGCTACCAGTACGGTTTGCTCCCACTGGTTGATTTGTACCAGTCTGCACAAAGTTTTACCCACTATTATTTTTGCATCATTTATGCAGATGTCAACCGTGAAAAAAGAAAATTATGTCTTAGTACCACTATGAAATAATTTGACCTCTTCAATTGCCTAAAATTATCTTGGAGATCCCCAGGGTTCTGTAGGGCACATTTTGAAAATATTTAGGCTAGACAATCTTAATTATGCTCTTGTTTTTGTTATGACTTCCTAATCCCTTCCAAAATAATACAGAATATTTTGCTGTCTGTTTCAAAAACTACTGAAGCAAAGGCTATGAATTTGCATTCTTTTGTTTTTAATCTTATACAAATACATATGCTATAGATATACCTGCAGTAATATGAAATTACATACACATGTAGTTTCTCATTACAACATTTTAGTAGAAGACAAAAATTGGAACAATCCAGCTATCCATTGATGGAGAATTTGTTAAATATATTAGATTACATTATACAGTGGAATATTATGCAGCAGTAAAAAGAGAAGAGAAGAAGATGACGACGAGGAGGAGGAGGAGAAGGAGGAGAGGGTGGGGGAGGGAAGGAAGAGAAGAAGAAAGGAAAAGGAAGTAAAAAGAAGAGGAGGAGGAGGTACAAAAAGAAGAGAATGAGGTAGAGGAGAGAGGGATGAGGGTGTTTTCTACAGGCATGTTTGGAAATATCACTAGGATAGTCTTTAAAAAGGCAAGGTGCAGAATAACATATACAGTATATGCTATGGTTTGAATGTTTGTGTCCCCTCCAAAATTCATGTTGAAACTTAATCACCAGTGTGATAGTATTAAGAGATAAAGATTTTGGAGGTGATTGAGTTGTGAGGACTCTGCCCTTCTGAGTGGGATTAATGCCTTCAAAAAAGGACTTAACACAAGTTTTAAAAACATATCATCCCACTTCCCCAAATTAATGGAGAATAATTTAGGTAATGTATCATATAAGCATTTGAGCAAGTTCAAGAAAGTTTATAAATCCTTGAACCCCAAAGTAAATTTTCTCTAAATGTGTTCGAAGCATACCATCAATGACAAGCACTCAGTACTTATTTTAAAAGAGGAAACTCTTTAAAATATTTTTAAACTACCAAATGCATTTTTTAATTTGACCACAATCAATTTACTTTTTTGCCTGAAGCCAATTTTACTACTTTATATCTAGTTAATGAATGAAAAGTTACACTATACTCCATTCACATATACTTTAGTGTTGAAATAGAAACAATAGGTAGTTTTCATAGACTTTCCTAGGATGGTTTTTATTAATAGTATCATCTTTACTGCTTAAACTCATTTGGATTCCCTTCCAATACTCGTCCATACATAAAGATGAAAAGTGTAAAACTATTTTATTAGAAATATTGATTTTTAAATTTAAAACTGTTGTGAATAAATTGCTTGTTTAAGAAAAGCCAGAGGGGAAACAGTGAACTGGGGTGTTCTGTGTAAATAAGCACTGTCAGGGCCTGCCATTCTCCTTGTAATTTCTATGAGGAGATATTGTGCAATCAAGTTTAATTCATGTTTCTGAACCTCGACTGCAAAGAATAAAGAAACCTGTGGCACAATATTGTCATAGACGATGTCTGTCAGCAACTGAAATTCATGGCGCATACATAATACCAACACACTCATTATTCTCCCTCCTCATCCACTAAATATACTGGCAAATAAATATTTTGTCACAATAAGATAACAAAACACTTTCAGAAAATGTCTGCAACATATTCTGAAGAAAACAAAAGAGGGTTTAATCAGGTCCAATAGGCAATGAATGATTTAGCCAGTTCAGCAATGATTCAGCAAACACTGCTCCAGCCTCAAAAGGCCCATGAGTCAGTGAGCAGGAAGGATTCTCCCATCGAGTGTTCAAAGGAATTCTGATCAAGGAGTGATCTTAGTTATTCCTAATACATCCATCAAGAAAGACATAGGCTCTTGTCTCCCAAAGTCTTTCTGGGATTCTACATAGTGGTGGTAAAATGATTCTGAAAAAGCACAGCACAGCCTCCTTTAAAAAAGAAGACAAGTCATGCTGCACAGGATTTTAAGTGTAAAATGATCATTCTTTTGTTAGTGAATGCCATTAATCTTGAAGCTTTCAGCAGCTCTTAAACAAATATATCAATACCCTTGTTCGTTATTTCATATAAGAGAATATTACAACAGAAGCTATTATCTCAAAGCAATTTCCTTTTTTTCATTTTAAGCATGCAAAAATATCTATTGCATCATATCTCCATTGAAAAAAATAAAGAGCATTGCAAAAATAATTTCACTGTTTAAATCTATGGAGACTTGCGGAGCTTCTATGCACTCCTATGTAGCAAGGATTAGGGATGTAAGGTTGTTTATTCCTATGTACCGCCTGACCACCGCTGACTATGCTTTTATAGTTTTTCTACCTTCTGTTTGCATTTTCTGTCTTTTGTCTGCTATTTGCCATTACTTCAACTGACTAATAAGTGCTGCCTGTTTTTCAAACACTGAGCAAGGGCTAGGCTGCACTAACAGAGCCAAATGCCAGTGCTCTGGGGTAGGTCTTTGGTGCTAAGAAACCTGTGCCAATTACTTCCAGGTTTAAGACAAAATATGTTATAGTTCATGTATTAGTCAGGGTTCTCTAGAGGGACAGGGCTAATAGGATAGATGTATCTATGAAGGGGATTTTATTAAGGAGTATTGATTCACACAATCACAATGTGAAGTCCCACAATAGGCCGTCTGCACGCTGAGGAACAAGGAGAACCAGTCTGAGTTCCAAAACCTCACAAGTAGGGAAGCAGTAGGGAAGCTGAAGTGCAGCCTTTGGTATGTGGCCTGAGGCCCAATAGCCCCTGGCAAACCACTGGTGTAGGTCCAAGAGTACAAAAGTTGAAGAACTTGGAGTCTGATGTTCAAGGGCAAGAAGCATCCAGCACGGGAGAAAGATGGAGGCCAGAAGACTCAGCAGGTCTGATCTGTCCATTCTTGCTTTATTCTAGCCACACTGGCAGCTGATTGGATGGTGCCCACCCAGATTGAGGGTGGGTCTGCCTTTCCCAGCCCACTGACTCAAATGTTAATCTCCTTTGGCAACACCTCACAGACACACCTCACAGACAGAACAATACTTTGCATCCTTCAATCCAATCAAGTTGACACTCAGTATTAACCAACACAGTTCAAATCTGACTTCTGGGAAAGTGGCTTGTTCATTTAATACAATTCCTGCCTTTTATGGTAACTCTTCCAATATTCTAATCGGCATCTTGTCACAAAAGACAACACTAACTATGTTTAAACAAAAATTCTACATCTAGTCTTCTCAAGGTTGTCCTTGTTTTCACAAATGATAAACCATTTTCCAAAGTGTGTTCCACAGAACACAGGCTAATCATAGGTAATAAACAATACTATCCTTAGAACCCAATAGCTGGGGCCCCCACCCTGAGTCCTCCCCACCACCCTCGGTGCCCTGGCTTCCTCAGGGCTCACCCTTCAGCAGAAGCTTAGAGGGGCCAAAGAGGTATCTCACCCCCTCCATAGTTCCCACACCCAAAGGATGTAAGGGGAGGGGTGCCCAGGAGGTAGACCCTGGATGTAAGTGTTGTGATATCCCCAAATATCCATGCAAAACTTTCCTGGGGTGGGAAGATAAGTGAGAAAGGAGCTCACAAGCAGGGAGCCAGAAGCAAGTGCGCTCTGTCATCAGGGCACAAAACTCCAAATAATCCAAATTCTAAATGAAAGCTTGGCCTTCCAGATCATTTTGCAGACATATCACTCAAGGGAAGAGAATGGAACACATTTTAACAATCAGTTAGTTTAATGTATAGCTTTTAAATATTTATGTTGCTATGTAATATTTATGATTATATTTAATATGATATGGGCGCTCATTTGTACTGATGTTCCAGCACGGCAAATGACCGTAAGCTCTACAAATTCCATGAGAGCAAAGCAACTTTTTATCTTTTTCACTGCTCTATTTCCTGGACTGAACACATAACTGGTGAAATGTTAAGTGAAAAAGGTGGTTTAAAAACCTGTTTTAAACCATCCTTTAAACCATGGTTTAAAAACCTGTTTTGGAAATGCCGACTTTTGCAGTCCCATTTGGAGCATTGATAATGCAAATTAGTACTTCAACAGCTTTGAGAATCCTACCATTTTAACCCAGACACCCCCTCCCTCTGCTTTTTTCCGACAGACCATCTCACATTTACTCTATGGTGAAGGACTTTTATTAATAGTATTGCTCAAATCAATGGCACATAGCAACAAAACCACTTTGGTGATATCAAGAAACCTGGAGTAAATGCAACATATCCTCCAATATGGTCCCAGCTACAATCCAAACATTACAAAAAGCTAGTACATTTACAGGATGTTCTAGAAGGATATAAATATAAGATTTTCTTTTTTTGTGAGCAAACCAAGCACCCAATAATAGCAAAAATTGAACTTTCCCTGAAGTCCTTCTACCTAGAAATAAATGGTTTAGAGAGTATTGAAAAGACAGAAAAAGAGTTACAAACCTATCATATTAAATTTAAGGTGAAGAATAAATGTCCAGTAAACCTTTAATGCTCATTCAACACCTTATATATCAATTTAAAATATATTTATTTCTGGTTAAAGTTGTCACTAATCTTGGTTCAAGCGTCCTATAACCAACTTAATATTTTGAGTTCCAGCCTGGCTATCCATTGTGATTAATACTGATGCTGATTATGATTAATACTTGGTGTCAGTGCAAGGTCAACTGGGGAATTTATACTGTAGATTTTAATTTCAACGGAAACTATAGAAAAAAATTGGGAATGCAAATTAGGACTCTTTCAGAGACAAGCCTTAGAAATTATATTTAAATCCTTTTGGCTTAGGATTGACTTGGCGATGCGGGCTCTTTTTTGGTTCCATATGAACTTTAAAGTAGTTTTTTTCCAGTTCTGTGAAGAAAGTCGTTTGTAGCTTGATGGGGATGGCATTGAATCTGTAAATTACCTTGGGCAGTATGGCCATTTTCACGATATTGATTCTTCCTACCCATGAGCATGGAATGTTCTTCCATTTCTTTGTATCCTCTTTTATTTCATCGAGCAGTGGTTTGTAGTTCTCCTTGAAGAGATCCTTCACGTCCCTTGTAAGTTGGATTCCTAGGTATTTTATTCTCTTTGAAGCAATTGTGAATGGGAGTTCACTCATGATTTGGCTCTCTGTTTGTTATTGGTGTATAAGAATGCTTGTGACTTTTGCACATTGATTTTGTATCCTGAGACTTTGCTGAAGTTGCTTATCAGCTTAAGGAGATTTTGGGCTGAGACAATGGGGTTTTCTAGATACACAATCATGTCATCTGCAAACAGGGACAATTTGACTTCCTCTTTTCCTAATTGAATACCCTTTATTTCCTTCTCCTGCCTAATTGCCCTGGCCAGAACTTCCAACACTATGTTGAATAGGAGTGGTGAGAGAGGGCATCCCTGTCTTGTGCCAGTTTTCAAAGGGAATGCTTCCAGTTTTTGCCCATTCAGTATGATATTGGCTGTGCGTTTGTCATAGTTAGCTCTTATTATTTTGAGATGCGTCCCATCAGTACCTAATTTATTGAGAGTTTTTAGCAGGAAGGGTTGTTGAATTTTGTCAAAGGCCTTTTCTGCATCTATTGAGATAATCATGTGGTTTTTGTCCTTGGTTCTGTTTATATGCTGGATTACATTTATTGATTTGCGTATATTGAACCAGCCTTGCATCCCAGGGATGAAACTGACTTGATCATGATGGATAAGCTTTTTGATGTGCTGCTGGATTCTGTTTGCCAGTATTTTATTGAGGATTTTTGCTGGAGGCATCATGCTACCTGACTTCAAACTATAATACAAGGCTACAGTAACCAAAACAGCATGGTACTGGTACCAAAACAGAGATATAGATCAATGGAACTGAACAGATCCCTCAGAAATAACGCTGCATATCTACAACTATCTGATCTTTGACAAACCTGACAAAAACAAGAAATGGGGAAAGGATTCCCTATTTAATAAATGGTGCTGGGAAAACTGGCTAGCCGTATGTAGAAAGCTGAAACTGGATCCCTTCCTTACACCTTATACAGAAATTAATTCAAGATGGATTAAAGACTTAAAAGTTAGACCTGAAACCATAAAAACCCTAGAAGAAAACCTAGGCATTACCATTCAGGACATAGGCATGGGCAAGGACTTCATGTCTAAAACACCAAAAGCAATGGCAAGAAAAGCCAAAACTGACAAATGGGATCTAATCAAACTCAAGAGCTTCTGCACAGCAAAAGAAACTACCATCAGAGTGAACAGGCAACCTACAAAATGAGAGAAAATTTTTGCAGCCTACTCATCTGACAAAGGGCTAATATCCAGAATCTATAATGAACTTAAACAAATTTACAAGAAAAAAACAAACAACCCCACCAAAACGTGGGTGAAGGACATGAACAGACACTTCTCAAAAGAAGACATTTATGCAGCCAAAAAACACATGAAAAAATGCTCATCATCACTGGCCATCAGAGAAATGCAAATCAAAACCACAATGAGATACCATCTCACACCAGTTAGAATGGCGATCATTAAAAGTCAGGAAACAACAGGTGCTGGAGAGGATGTGGAGAAATAGGAATATTTTTACACTGTTGGTGGGACTGTAAACTAGTTCAACCATTGTGGAAGTCAGTGTGGTGATTCCTCAGGGATCCAGAACTAGAAATACCATTTGACCCAGCCGTCCCATTACTGGGTATATACCCAAAGGACTATAAATCATGCTGCTATAAAGACACATGCACACGTATGTTTATTGCGGCACTATTCAGAATAGCAAAGACTTGGAACCAAGCCAAATGTCCAACAATGATAGACTGGATTAACAAAATGTGACACATATACACCATGGAATACTATGCAGCCATAAAAAATGGTGAGTTCATGTCCTTTGTAGGGACATGGATGAAATTAGAAATCATCATTCTCAGTAAACTATTGCAAGGACAAAAAACCAAACACCACATGTTCTCACTCATAAGTGGGAATTGAACAATGAGAACACATGGACACAGGAAGGGGAACATCACACTCTGGGGCCTGTTGTGGGGTGGGGGGTGGGGGGAGAGATAGCATTAGGAGATATACCTAATGCTAAATGACGAGTTAATGGCTGCAGCACACCAGCATGGCACATGTATACATATGTAACTAACCTGCACATTGTGCACATGTACCCTAAAATTTAAAGTATAATAATAATAAAATAAAATAAAAAAGAAATTATATTTAAATTAACATAATCACATGAAAGTATGTCTTAGCACAAGGAACTGAAAGAATATGGATGCAACTGACCTCAGGAATAACTGGATGGAAGAACTCAACTCTCTCCTCTCTCTTTTGTTCTACTTCTTTCCCCCATTCCCTTCTCCCCTCTTCTTGTTCCCCTTATTCTCTCACCTCCTTTTCCTTTTCTTTTTTCCCCCAGTCCCAACCCATAGTGTCTCATCTCAACTTCTCTTTATGTTGCCCTCCTTCTCTCCAGTCACAGAGTTTCCTCCCTAAGTCAGGCATCCTAGCAGCGGACACCACCAAGTAACATTATCAGAGCTTAGGAACCCCAGAGGACAGAACATCTCAAGTTTCAGAACATAAAATCTCAAAGGAAGAAGTCTGGTTGGCCTAGTTTGGGTCACATGTATCCATTATATCAATTGCTAAGATCTAGGGAGGCATGTTACTGCCTGGCAGCACCCTGAGGCCCCAAAATCCCATTTCTGGGATGAGATAAATCAAAACAGGACAGGTACTCTTACCAGAAGAGGAAGTAAAAGGGAGGCTTGACATACAGAACTTCAGATGTCCTATGCAGAGTGTAAACTGTTAAATTTTTGGAAAGTAATTTGACAACATACAACAAGACCCTATAAATTCACTACCATGATCTATGCCAAGAAAAGAATCCAAACTCAGAAGTCATATTTATCAAGAAGTATACTATAACAACATTTCTAATACCAAAACTTGTCATTAACCTAAGGGTCCAATAAGAGAAAAACAACTGGGCAAGTACCCATTGTCCCAGATACTAGGAAGGCTGAGGCATGAGGATCATATCAGTCCAAGAGTTCAAGGCCAGCCTAGGAAACATAGCAAGAGCCACCCCCCCTCAAAAAAAAGCAACAACAAAAATAGGTAAATTATGGTATAACCTCACAATAGAATATGAAGTCGCCATAATAAAGAAAACTGCCTGCTACCTGGAGTCTGTCTATTACCAGGAATCCTGACTTAAGGGGAAAAAAGCAAACTACAAATGTATGTATATATACAAACCTGGAAAAATAAGTAGATAGAAAAGATACAAGAAGAGGCCAGACACAGTGGCTCACTCCTGTAATTCCAGCACTTTGGGAGGCCAAGGTGGGCAGATCATATCAAGCCAAGAGTTCGAGACCAGCTTGGCCAACATGGCACAACTCCATCTCTTAAAAAAAATAAAAACTACAAAAATTAGCCAGGCGTCATGGCACACACCTGTAATCCCAGCTACTCCAGAAGCTGAAGCAAGAGAATCACTTGAACCCAGAAGGCAGAGGTTGCAGTGAGCCAGGATTGTGCCACTGTACTCCAGCCTGGGTGACAGAGCAAGACCCCATCTCTTGGTCTCAAGAAAAAAAAAAAGAAAAAAGATACAAGAAGAAACAAATAAACAACTCGAAAATGTTAAGAGACTTTGGATACTAAGGCAATAGGTGATCATTTATCTTTTACAAATATTCTTCTATCATTTCTATATTTTCTATAACAAATGTATAATTTTAATGGAAAAAAACATTAACTTCAAGATTTAAAAACTATAACTCTCAAACATTTAAGTATCAGATGAGTATTCTTAGAATTTCTCATCTTCCCAAGTTTACCAGATGTTTCCCAAAATCAGTTATTTATTTCAAAATATTATTGTAAATTGTATAGATCTAAGGACCTTTGCCAACACTAGAGAAGTGAACAAACAAACAAAAAACATATGGAATGGGGTACAAGCTAGTCAATCATAAGAGAAGGGAGCATTTGCTTCTCTCATCTAAAACCTATGGTATTCAGGGACAAACATCATGAGGCACCATGCACAGCTATTTTTGTCAGGATACATTTAAACTATGTAGAATGGAACAGAAGCAGCTAGACCTTTGTATGAGTAAGACAAGGTCTGGAAACCATCTCCCCACCCTTCGGACCTTCCAATCTCTTGACCCCAAGCCCTGATGCATGCAGACCTCACCCACCCCACTCCTGATCCACACTTGTCCCTCTTCGTTCCCAACCTCAACACAACCCCTCTGCATTGTGATTCACATCACTCTCCGGGTTTCTACTCTGGAGGATGAGGAAGGTCATTAACAATTATCTTCTAGTCAAGAGGTCAATAAGGCAAGATGGGGCAATAGGGAAGTGACAGCTTCAGGGACAGAGACACACTCAACGGCTGCCCTGTCCTCATTGTGCTATCTGGACAGAATAGACTATTTCCTTGCCACAGTCCCTTAGAGCTCAGCCTCACAGTCAGCAAAACGAAAAACTGCTTTGAAACTAAGTCAGACAGAGGTATAGATATAGCACTTAATATGTGTAACAATCTATTTTGCTTTTATGTTATCCTAGTTTCTTGTGAGGTCATTGTCTGAAGAAAAGACACTTAATAACGATTCATTCTACCGGAAGTCGATCCAGTACCAACTATGTTGCTAATTTGTTGTGTGACCAAAGATAAGTCACATCACCTTTTTGTTCCTGTAACGTGAGAAGATTGAACTAAATTCATCTTTCAAGCTTCTTTTGACTATAACATTTGATTGTTCTATGGAAACCTATTTACAAAGTCTTAGCTACTGTCCTGCAGAACATAGGACACAATAAATCCAACATCTTTTATTATTGCTCACCAACTCTCTTTTTCTAGGGTTCTTCTCACAGCATGAATTTGAAACTTTTCAGCTTACCCATGTGCTTACTACATATACTAAGTAATATATAAAATCAAAATGTTACCATGAAAAACAAAAAGAATCACTTTCAATTTATATTTTCACAGAAACATTTTAACTATTAAAATTTTGCTATATAACTAAAATTAAAATACCCACTGTAATGTAAAACGGATTTCAGATAAAATCTATGTTAAGAAGGAAAAGAGTTTTAAGGGGGACATCCAGAATAGGATGTAGAGCAGTAGGATGTATAGAAGGGAAAGGAAAGGAGGAAGAAGAGAAGGAAGGAAAGAAGGAGGTTGTTTACTTTTGACAATATGGAGACAGACTTTTTTAAAAACACCAAAGCTGTTAAAATCCTGTCATTTGAATATAACCTGAGAAGTCAACTTTTATCACTTTTTATATCATGCTTAATATCTACTAAATCCCCCAGACAATAAATAAAGATCAAATTATCTTTATTACACACACATGCTCCTCAGCCTCTCCACAGAATACAGACATCACCAGCAGCTGACTTAGCTGCCAACCACATCCCTGACTCCTCTGCCTCTACTACCTACACTGGTCTGCCTTATTGAAGGTTCTGAGACTCAAATGACTCATACTGCTCTGTAGATCATGCTTCATATTGCACTAGGCAATAGGCTACTTCCTTCCTTTCCTTCAATGGATAAAATGTTGCTTCCATAGTGGATTAACCAACTTTATATGTTCTCCTTCAGGACTTCTTTTTATATGATAACAATATGCATTCTTAGTTTTTTTTTTAAAAAAAGCTGACTTCAGTAACAGTGGCCACTTTGGTCATACACAGTTTGAGTGTATGACCACTCAAAACTGTGATCTACAAGAATTAGAAAATTTAAGCGAGGAGTGGTACAGAATACATATCCAGACTAAGGAACTCACAAAGGTAATAGTCTACAAGTGTAAACTGAATGTGTCTAGAAGTATCCAAGTTAGTTATGTACACATGTGTCAGTTGAACGTGTTCGAATGTTTTACTACTTCAATAAACATCATCTGTGCCTTCCAGGCCCAGAAAGGTGGGCATACGAGTTGAAGTAGACTTCCTAGTGCCTTGAGGTGCCTCAGAGCCCTCTATCTCTACACAAATTCTTCTGGGCCCCTGGGTCTGCTGAGTATCTCTGTGAAGCCTTGCTATATATGTCTATACTGTCATCCTTAAAGATTAGCATACTATTTCATGCTTATTGTTTACTGTCAATATGTGGCTGAGCTTGAGTATCTGGAATACAATTGAAGAGTGATTCTCTATACAACTCTGTAACAGGAAAGGGTGAATTAATTAAAAGCTTAACTAATTCTCCTCACTTGACTTCCATACTGCCTTTTCTTGTGGCCTGGCTCCTAGCCAAGTCCTGCAGGGCCGCTGACTGCCAAAGACAGATCCCCAGGTGCTCAGAAATGTAGGGCAACCTCAGTAGCCAGATTCTTATATACTAAAAGCAAATCAGAAACAGATAGTTTTTTAAATAGATAACTTGAGCTTATTGACATGCTATCATTTTCTTAACTTTACCAGTTCTCTGAGGTTATCATGCAAAATGTTCACTGTTCACATCCACAATTGTTAAAGCATGCAGTAACTGTTTCTCTTCTGAATACAATATTTTCCCAAAATATTGAACTGACACATTTTGCAGATAACAAAAGTGAAACATCTTCAAAGTGGCAGCACAGAAAATACAATCATATAGTTCCACAAAAAGTAAAGGAGAAACTTTTTCCAAGTTTGCAACCTACTGAATTCCTCAAAAAATGGATTGATTCTAAAAATAAAACCATACCATCTTTGTAAAATAAGGAAAGGAATTTTTTTCTCTTCTACTTCTAATATTCTGCTTTCTAGAAGCCAAAACAAATTATCTATTTTCATTAAAGGAATGATGAATGGAGGCATTTTTTCATTTGGCTAAGAATGCTTACAATGAATGTGCGTAAAGTTGAAATTCTTGAGCAAGTATATCAAAAAGTATTCTACTTGAAATGGCTAACTGAAACAGAAAAAATATGCAAGCTTCAAAGGCAAAACAATCTTTTCTTGAACTATCTCTGCAATTATCTCATGACTTTAACAAATAACTATAGTTTTATGTAAGCCAAAACTGGCTTTGAAGAAAATAAATTCTTCATTCTGCCTCTGTCAACTCAGGGTATGTGTTGCAGGGTTGAAGGTAATAGTGGGTTTATCATCATTTGATGAAATACAAATTGACACAGCACCTTCTCTACTGCCATAACACTCCGGGCTTAACCCCACAAGCACTCATCATTTGCTCAGCAAGTTTTTTCCGGTGTCCTTCTCGCCAAACTACTGTAAGCTTTTCAAAGGTAGGACACCTTTTATTTCCAGCATCTTTCAAAATATCTGAAATTTATTAAAATTTGTTAACTTAATGATTAAAATGTTCAATTTACTAATTAACATAATAATTCCAGAAATCATGGTGGGAGAAAAAAAGCATTATACAATGGTCTCACATGTCATACAAAGTCTCACATGTCACTCGAACCATTAATACAGTAGCAGAATTCCCTACATTTCAATTACTTCCAGAACACACCTTCAGACTCAGTTTCAGATATATAGAGTTCAAAAAGTATAAAGGAAACTAGGGAAAAACACTCTGTTCACTTCATGTCTATGTCCCTGTTTATGGTATATTTTGAACGACCTTCATTCTCTGCATTTTGAACTCCTACCTGCCTGGAAGTAACATCAAGAATTGGTTTCTCATTCCCAGATTATCGACCTCCTAGATCCCAGATCTTTGGCTTATTTCTGATAGCTGGTTCTGCTGGAAGCCTGTGTGCCTCCCTAACCAGTTCTATTTGACTGGTATTGAAATCTTAGCATTGTACTACCAAAATCACTACTTGTGTCCTTAGAATTATGTATCTAAAGCTGAAGCAGTAATCTATTTCATACTTCTCTATAAACATTGCAACTGCTTAGGATAGCATAGAATGTGATTTTTTAAAAATTTCCTCAATAACTACATGATAAACTTAAAATTAAAGCACCAACAAAATTCTACATTTTTAGTTATTAATGCAAAAACCTGATAATCAAAACAGAAATGATGTTCTCAGCATATCAGGTTATCCCTGATAAACATTTAAGAGATAAACATTTGCCTTTTTGAAATTATCCTTAAGGTAATACATGAACTGCATCAAATAGTGTATACATCAATATTATTAACACATAATTTTCTGAAGTAATATATAGTGATTATTATTTTCTGAATTTTGAAGATGGAGTAATTGAGAGAAACAAGATTATTCTCCCAGGTTCTCAAAAAAACAGAAAATATAAGATTAATATACCAAACTCTTTTGTTGTCATGGGTTCTACCCACCTCCTTCCAAAGGAGATTGGAAGTTTCATATCATAAATGGACAGAAAGAGAACTAACACTTACTGAGTATCTAAAATGTCGTAAATACTGTGATGTTTCAGACAATAATTAAAACAATGTGGAATGTAGTATTAATATCATTTTGCAGACAACAATAATAAGATACAGACAGGTTTCTTTTCCGAAATCACATAGCTAAGAAGTATTAAAATGCTGATTTGTTCAGAATTTGAATCCAGGCCTATCCAATTCCAAAGCCAACACATGTCATTTCCTTTGTAGTATGCTGACATAGGTGTAATAAACCCAGAAAGCCCCTAATCAAAAGCAAGTTGAAAACAAACAATAAAAAAGCAAGTTATAGAAGACTAAAGAACTAAAGATAAATATTCCAAAAAAATATGTGTTGAAAAGGCCTACTGGATTTTAACCCAAATCTCAGGTCTGCAGTGTATGTCAGCCAAGAAAAGGAAATTCAAGGGTTGCAGCTCTCATTTATCTAATAAAAAAAGGATTCTCATTCTGTCAAGAAGGAAACAACTTACAAGTTCTAAAAAGGATTTCTAGTGTAAATTACAAACCGAATCTTATACAATAAAATCCCTTTTCTCCATAACAGTTTTTCAAAAATTGCAAAAATGTCATCCACTTACCTGTTTCTTATACAGGAGCCCATTCCTATAGCCAGGTACAAGTGAAATGAAATAATATACTGCTAGTATAATAGGAGTAAAGGACAAGACAATGTCACACACGCAAAGTTTTAATTTCCTCAAATTATTAGTTCTTAGCCTTTCCTTCTCATCCTAAGTTCATTAGCAAAATACCTTCCTGCCAGCAAGGAAGAAAAGGCCTGCTGCCTCTGCCAGAACAATGACTGGTCATTCTTATGTCATTCAGCCCATCAAGTAGTCAATCAGCTGGCCAACAAATGTGTATTGAGCTTCGACCATGTGCCAAGGATTGTGCTAGGTACAAATGAGCTCAACAGACCTGGTCTACACTAATGAACTCTATGCTCTGATGGAGGAAACAAATCACCTAGCACATAAATATTTATAGTCAAACTCCACTAAGTATCATGAAGACATTACAAGGCACTATGAGAGCCAGTAACAAGGGGACAGGAGTGAGCCTCTAGCGGAGGCAGAGAACACATTAAGAAAAATTGGAGGCCATAATCCTAAGCAAATTAACACAGGAACAGAAAATCCAATACTGCATGTTCTCACTTATAAGTGGGAACTAAACACTGGGCACACATGAACATGAATATGGGAACAATAGACACTGTGGACTACCAGACGGTGGGCAGTGGGGGTTAAAAATCTACCTATTGGGTATTATGCTCATTACCTGGGTGACAGGATCCTTACTCTAAACCTCAGCATCACGTAATATTCCCATGTAACAAATCTGCACGTGTACCTTCTGTATTTAAAATAAAAGTTGGAAAAAAAAAAAAAGAAAAGCATCCCTAGAACAGACTTGCTTTTGTCAAGCACATAATTAGCCACCTACATTTATCAACTACTATCGTGTACAGAACCACCTCGGAGACCACGAAACATACAACGAAGTCTAAAATACACACCTTTGAAACAGTTCAAATTCAATTAGAAAGAAATAGACATGAGAAGTTAATAACACAGGAAACACTAGAGGAGCATTCAGTAAGTAGCACCAATAAGTGGCAGTGGGGTAAAAGGACTGATAAACAACTAAGGGCTGGTGGGACTCAGAAAGAATTCTCAGGGAAGGTAGGAAGTGAGCTAGGCCCAGCCACAATGGTTCTCAAACGGTTTTGACTAAAACACACAGTAAAAAATATATTTTCTGCCATGGCCCAATATAAATATACAAATATAAATATATCTAAAGTTTTATCAAACAAAACTCGTTCTCACAGCATGTGGTCCCCAGTGATTGTTTGTATTCTACTCTGTTTTTAAAAACTTGTTCTTAAATGTTCTTGATGCTAGTCACAACCCACTAAATTCATTACCCACTAATGAGTGGCAACCTAAAGTCTGAGATTTCCATAACAGAAAAGAGTTTTACACAGAAAAGGTCCTTCACAGAGGTATAGGGAAAGTGGATGATTCTCACTTCCTACAGAGGAAGTCCAAGTCAACGGGGACTTTTCACTCCTCCCCACCCTTCTCCTCCTACCTTTCCTCATTTCCAGCCCGATGGCTTAGCTATAAGGAATCCACACCCAGTATTGGGCCACCCCACATATTTCCATCATAACCTTTTCTGAGACATTGCTCCCACCCTTCCCTCCCCTGGACCAACAGCACCAGCTTCTGATTCTCAGACAAAACATATTAAGCTTTCTCATAGAAATGTAAGTGAAGATTGCTATCAGACGTATGACTAGATCAGAATTCCTCATCAGACCTACATTTCAGGTCCTGAGGCTGCACACTGAGTTTGTAAATATGTCAATTTTTTTTCCTCCAAAATAAAATGTAATAACTCACAAACAGAGGGGATTTATCTGTTATGTACCTCTAGTAGCATTAGTATTAGGCCCAATTCAGTTTTTAAGGCCAGTTCTTTTATAATGGAGCAGATCTCCAGTTTCATAAAGAGACACACACACACACACACACACACACACACATATATATATATATAAATATATATATATAAAATGCAGGGTAGGCTTCCAATTTCTCATGAATATTATGGTGATCTTTAATCAATACCCACCAATGTTGATAAACTTTTCATCTAGGAAAGAGTGCTCATTCTTTAATCACCTCTATGTGGAAGGTACAGATTTAACAATAGACTCAAAAAATGTAACCCACAAACTTGATCTCAGAGCCTGAGAGCAATAGTTCCCATCCTCGCCAGCTTCATAAGTGTGCCACGGATATTCCCCAGTTTGTTTTCTTTTCTCTTTAAGGAAGAAACAGTTGTTTAAAAGTAAAAAATGTTAACTCAAAATAAGATAATAGTCATAATTTGGTGGGGAACAGGTTAAGAACTGTATCTTAACCTGCAGTTATTGATGCAAATGATGAAAATGCATTTCTCGATTTGGTTTAATTAAAACCAAAATTGATTAGCCTATATCTTGGTGTCTCAAGACATATTCCCTTATTTGGCCCTATCCATTTGCAAGCCTCCTCGAAAAATCTGGAAAAGAGGTTTTCTTCCTTCACTGGTGGGCAGAACTAATTTTAATAATCTGGGAAATAGCAGAGGAATCCTTCAGTGACACTGTGTGCTTGTCACTGTTCCATAAGCAGCTTCACGCCCACACACACACCCCTCCCCCCCACCCACCCAGGCCCAACATTACCAGTGGAGAGTAGAGATGCTTCCTAGGCTAGTTTGGTTCACTCTCGAGTTTTCTGTTTGTTTCAGGTGTGTGTGCACACGTGTTAATTTGAAGACTACTCAGGACACTTAATGCTCTAAAACTAAAGGCGACGCACGGTCCCTTCTGTCTAAACCACAGTCACTCCAAAGGGCAGCAATATCGCTAGAATTGACATTCACCTTAAAATGAACCTGAACAGGCCCCAATTTTAGTATTGAGGTTCCTCTAAGCAAGAGTAAGAGCGGCTCTCTGGCGACCGAAGTCTGCAAATTATCTACGGGGTTTAGTGACGAAAGGACCTGCTCATTATGAGATTTTTAATCAGATCTGATGATTCTTTTGCTCTAATGTCAAAGATAATGGTTTAGTAGCATTGACCGTTTTTAAACTTCCGTATAACCCATTTAAATTGTTGAGAGGGAAATGAAACTCATCCACTTAGGAATTACCTACTGGATTTGCCTTCCTATGTGACTAGTGATTGATAGGTTGGTTTGGAAAAGGCAAATTGCTTCTGGTACATCTTTTTGTCAAAAGGTATGGAGAGTTTTTTCTTAGGTCTCCAGTTACATGAGGTAGCTTGTGGGGACCGCTGGATTCCGTAGGGTGGCCCCGGAGGGGAATCCAAAGAACCCGGCCAGGGTGGCATTCCGCTGAGTATTCGGGTCCTCCGGGGCAGACCGCGCGGGCTTGGGACGCTTCCTCGGCTTTGGGCCTCGGCGGAGCGGCCGGCGGAGGCACCAAGGGCAGGCCTGGGCTACCTCGCCCAAATGGGCGGCGAAGGCATCGCCGGGGCATCTGCGGTCTGGCTCTGGAGAAAAGGCTTTGAGAAAAGCCAGAAGGCAGCGAGGTCGATGGGAAAGGGAAGCGGCTGCCGCGCCCGGTCACTGCGTGCGCTGTCCTCAGCAGGCAGCAGCAGGGCGCGGGCCGAGCGCAGCAGGGGGCGCAGGCGGGGAATGGGGTGGGGGGTGGCGCCGGAGACCTGCGAGTCCAGGCGGCCCGGGAGGGGCCCCCGGAGGGCCCAGGCGCCCGCCGCGCGGCGGATCCTTGGACGAGCCTGCGGCTCCCGGGGCTCGGGACGCCCCTGCGCGGCTGCCCGAGACCGCAGCATCGCCGCGCCGCCCAAATGCAATTTTGACCCGTGTGTCCCCGGTCGGCTGCCTAAGGCCAAGGCGAGGAGGGAGGAGAGGCCGAGAGAGAAAACGCGAATGGGGTGGGGGAGGGGACCCGGAGCGGGGAAGCAGTGTCATTTCCACCAACTGGGCTCCTTCCTGACCCAGCCGCTCATCTGTCACCGCTGTCTCATTCCTGTTATTTACATCTGTCTTTAGCATTCTAATTACTCGCTTTATTACTTTAGCCTGGAGGAATCCTGTAAAAAACAACGGAGATGAGGATCCTACCACACAATAAAACTGCCCAAAATCCCCACTGCACATTAGACAGAGCACTTGAGAATATTTGTGCTGATATATTACCTCAATATGTCCTTAAATTGATCTTATTATATCTTTCTTTCTCCCTTCTCTTTCTCCGTGTATATGTAATGAACTCTTTTAAGGTGTGGAACGCAAGAATAAGCTGTTCAACAAATAATGAAAATGAGATTATTCTTTGAGGGGGTGATAAGGGAGTGAGGACAGAGAAGACTTCGAGGCATTTGGACCAGCCCCGCGCAAGTCCAGTTCCTAAACTCTTGGTTTCATTTTTACGTCTGTGTGATAAAGGAGAACCCTCTTCACACCCGAGCTTCTAAGGCTGAAAGAATCTTGGAAATTTAGAGGACGGAATAAAATGCCTAATGTCTTTCATTATCTTGCATTAATCTCTGAGTCCCCAGAAGGTCTCAGGAGGGGAAATGAATTTAGAGTAGGAATAGAAGTGGGGTTCAAAAATCATGGTGGCTTGAATATTTTTCTTTAAAGGTAAGATTTAGAGATGGGGGCGCATGCAAAATCGGAATAAACCCCCTGATAGCAGGATTCCTCTGTAAACTCAAGATTGGATTCAAGAGGAGGCTGATTCAACCTACCAGAAAATCCTGGACAGAAATGCAGCTTTCTAACTGTTATTTATTCCTGCTGGTGGAATTATTGTTGCACTCAGTTGCAATTTTCTGGCTGTGCTAATGGTTTTCTTTATTGTGTTACACTAACATAATCTCCTCCAGAAAGAAAATGACAAAATATATGGATTTTTAGATAAATAACTGAGGTAATTTATTGGCCTTTATGCTCTTCTGATGGGGTGGTTGATAGATAATGTAATAATATGTACATAATTAAGCGGGTTTACTGTACCTCAGTGAAAATAGGTTCAAAGGCAGTATCTCTGTCTTTAAGCCTATGGTTTTTCTCAATGGATATTTACTTCCTCTACCCTGTGGAATGAAGGGGGAAACCTCAGGAAGCAAACAACTGCGTGTAAATAGAGGATGGAGGTGAAAAGAGGGGGAAAAAAGGAAACTGGTGAGTCCTTTCACAAAGGACATTCGATTAGGGCCCATTTACCAGCCAAACTCTTCTCATAAGATTCAGTAAGCCACAGTAAATATGAATTGAGAAGTTAAAGAAGGGCAGATTGTAGACAAATATAGATCTTCCCTAAGAAATGAATTACTTACACCCAGCTAAGGGAGAGGGCCTTCAAAAACACTCTCACAGGACTCAGAGACCTGCTCTCAAAGAAACATGAAGGCTTCTGGGAGAAGATCACTGATAGTAAACTTGGTGACCAAATGCCCCCTTGCCCTGGCTTCTGGAGGTTGCCCATTCAAGGCATGGTGTACTTGCTCTTCCAAACTCATCTAAATTACATCAATAACAGAGCGTACTCTTTAATGAGCTCTCAACTTTAAAGACTTGAAGGATATTAACAAGCCACTTGACAAATGGTGCTTAGAAGCACATTAAAGACGCTGCTAATGGAGCGCATAATGACGGCTAATTTTCGATCAGATATAAATTAGAGCCCCAACAGTTATTTGCCTTAAGGACTTTATGTAAATGATTCTGTTCTGTATAAACTGAAAAGCGAAGAGAGCCCTGCCATTTTGGCAATCCTTGTGGATATGATTAATAGATCTGCAATAGAACTGGGCAGAGACAACTGATGGCATTTTCTTCTAAAAGTCAGTGTGTTTAGGTAGTAAATATGGTAACTTCTAGAGTTGATGTAGCCTTCTTCAAGCAAAAGAGTAACAGTGTCCTTGGCACCTCCCTCACATGGTTAAAGAAGTTCAAAAAAAAAAAAAAAAAGGCATTCAGACTCATCTCCCTCTGACCTGCACCTCACACCCACCAACATACCCAGAACAGCCACAGCTCCATCCTTCACTAGGACCCAAATCTGCTTCACAGGCTCCCTAACCACACATCCCTGCACCACCCTCCAAGACCAGACAATTTTCAGGGATCTAAGCCTTGTGTATCACTTTTTAGAATCCTCTCACTGTGAAATCACTTAAGATCTCATTCCTAGCTGTGCATACAATTCACGTCCTGCAAGAGTGTGCTGGTGGGGAAGGGAGTGGGAGAAGAAAGAAGAGGAGGAGGAGAACGGTGATGAGGGTAGTAGTGGTGAGGTGGGAAGAAGAATGGTGAAAGAGAACTTGAAGGAGTGCAAACAGAAAGGTTGGAGGAATGGTAATACCTACCCTATTCAAAATGGAGGAGATATTGTAGCTTTTTAGTTTTTTCAATTTATTTATTTATTTATTTCTGGACTGCTGTGCCAACCCACACTCCCTCATTAAAAGAGTTAGATCTCAAGTCATCAGAGTGTACAAAAGGGTTTGGGGACTGATTCCTAAAATTTATTTCCTTCCAACCTATTCCTGTCATTATGACTAATGGGAAGCTCGGGAGAAGAGTTATCCTAAGATAGTCTTTCCTGTGTCCAGTTTCTGCTTTATCACATCTACTTGCCATAAGCCAGCTGGGGGAAATATCATATGTAACACTGGGAATGCTTGGAGCTGCATCTGGCTGCAGTTTCAGGGATAGCATCCCTTCCTGAACAAGGGGAGAGAGTTTGTATGAGTGAGTTTGCAAAACCTAAATAGACAGCCAACTCTAGCTTGTCAATGGCTTGTTTATTATTAATTACAAACAAATAAAAACTCAGTCTTGCTGTTTCAGGAAAACCAAGCATTATTGCATCTCAGGCTAGTTTTCTCTGCCTTTCTCATGCAAGATAAGTACAGATTTGGGGGAGGATCATTTTTATAAGCAACTCATGGACAGCATTAAAGTTGATACAGAAATCCTGCCCCAATAAGTGAGCTGCTTCTAACAGTGACACCAGCTTCTAAGATTTCCTCATCCAAGCTATTTGAGAGATGAGAGGAGAGAAAAGAGGGAGGGGGGAGGGGAAAATGGAAGGAGGAAGGATTGAACAGTAAAGAGATTATTTCACCTAGGCTGATTAAATCATTTTATCTTGCAGTAACTGATACCTAATGGCCACAAGTTAAATGGTGGGAAGTAAGGATGCTCCTCACCATCGTTACTGAGTTATGAAGTAGTTTCAAATTGGGGTACAATAAATACAATTGTTCTTAACCTAAATTAAATCTCTCTATTCTCCCCTCCAAACTTCCTCCCCAGTTGTACACACTGCTAGCGCAAAAAGGCCATGTAGGAAACATCCGGACATTTCTGCTACCTTCTAGTTTAGGATTCTACAGCAATGGGAGCAAATAGAAACAGCAGCCTCAGCTTTCCCTTTGTCTGACAGCAACCTCTTGCTCATTTCTGCTCTACACTGGGTACCTTATCTTCTGTGCTGATGCCACAACTGGTTGGTAAAAACTACTATTTGAAAAATAAACCTGAAGTTACCTTAATAACAAAATTAATGACAGAACCAAAGAATTATAGTCTTGCCTGGTTTTGAAAGGAAATGTGACTGAGCTTTCCAGAATTAGAAGCTGCTCTAATTCTGCTCAGAAAACTTGATTTACTATAACATCTTTTGTGATTTCTTTACAGTGAATGAATGCATATTACCAAGTCTAATTACCAGTTATCCAGACATGTCTGCTCCCCTCCTCAGAACAAATTGAGAATACTTGGCAAAAATGAAACTGGTCTAGCTCCCCGCACTGATGCCCTTCTATTTTATTATAGCTCCTCTTTCTCTTTGCATGTCTACACTGCAGGACCTAAGATAGAGAGATAACATATGTGGTCATCTTTGCATTATTTCCCCCTCCCTAGGGAAAGATAGATAACTGCCTCCTATTTGCCGCCCATCACCCCCTCACATAGTCCCTCTTTTTCTTATTCACCTCTCAAATTCAGAGTGAATCCCGGGGAAAAAGAAATAAGTCTCCCTGAAAAGGAAAGCAGCGTGAGAAAAAAAATCAATGAAATGATTTAGGAAATGGAAGAATGGGCCCCTCTGACAATACTGTAATTAAAAGCTTTCAGGGCTGTAAAGTGAAAAGTTGATGAAAGAAAGTGTAAGTTGCCAACCAATTCTTACCTAACCCGGTAGGACCATTTAGGGGAAGTTAGATTTAATTTAAGGGTGTGGACCCCAGGGTCCTCAAACTGCTCTTTTCCCAGATGGAATCAGACATTCTAGCTCAAAAGCCAGGGGCCGAGTTCTCTTCCCCCACAAAATCCTAAGACTCTGGAGGTGAAGGAGAAAGGAGCTGTCTTCATTCTGGCTCAAAGTGACAAAATGGTCACCTCCAGAAGCTGAGATGCAAAGTTAGCGCTTGGGCACCATTAGTTGGTACCTTGGAGTTGGTACCAAAATGGGACTTAAAACCAGTTAGCCAGGCTGCCCTCTCTGAAAGCCACCATGAAACCCTGGGGAGGATAAAGACTGAAGCACCGAACACTGCTTCCAAAGAGATCCTCACTTTAATTGTGGATCCTCATCCCTGCCCATCCCTGCTGAGCCCAGCTGCAGGCCAGGTCCCCTGTTTTCCCCAGGAAACACAGATGGCTTCCACCTTCGGAGCCAGAGGTGCTGCTGCCAAAAAGACACCGTGTTGGGCTCTGTGTAAAGGGAGGACCCACAGGCAAGACACCTGTAGCAAACAAAAGGTAAAAGCCCCATCAGGTGCTTTGAAAAAAGATACACAGAAAAGGGAGTCTCAGGCACCTTCCCAGGAGAAGCAAGTGTCTTGGTAAGACTAAGAAAGTGGCATTTTGAGTGAGTTTGAAAAGTTTCACCAAGCATGTTGGCAGGGGGATATAGCAGGAGAATGGCTTAGAGTGTGCCCGTTTGTTGCTTTGTGGTGTGTGTGTGTGTGTGTGTGTGTGTGTGTGTGTGTGTGTGATGCAGGTGAGAAGTTTTGAGGAAAATGCCAGAGTTGAAGTTGAGAATCTTGGAATCTACATGTCCATGTAGTATGGCTCATAGGGGGTATACCCCGGTCCTCCACTCTGCTGCAAAAGTTTCCTTCGCTCTGGTGTAAAATGCTTTGGTTCAGGTCAGTTCTTAAAGAACCTTTACAATCCAGGCCTTGCTTTGGTACACCAGGGAGCCAGCTGCCACCTAGGGAGAGACACTTCACCCTCACCCCAGTGCAAGAAATAGGGGCTCCTAGGTTTATAACTAGTGAGCACAAAAGGTGCCCCTTCTTGGCAAGGGTCAGAAGCCTTCCTTATATTTTTTGGGCTTGGAACTGCTGTTGAATTTGGAGCATAAGGTGACTGCAAAAAGATTCTCCACCTCTGTCACGTCACACACTAGGCCAATAATTCCCAAAACCATGACCTTCTCTGTCTCTGGAAGTCAGTGAGTCTTCACCCAGTTTAACCAAAAGGCACAGAAATGCAGACAGCCATTTAGCAAAGCCAAGGTAGCCCACTGGGAGAGTAGGACTGTCCAGCCCTGTGTGTATTAACCCTGCATCTCCAGGTGTCCCTTACCAACTCCAGAGTCGTTCAGGCCTTCCAAGAACCACAAACACTGTCCTGAACGAATCGTGCAGAGGCTGTTAGTTTAAGCCTTTTAACCACTTACAAACACATCAGTAATTTTTTTAAAAAAAAATCAAACCCCATTAGTTTAACAGGACGACTTGGCATCTTACAACAATTTCGGAAGCCAGTTGGCTTCTCTTAAAAATATCAGTTCTCATTTTCTTGCTGCCTCCAATTATTCAGGAAGCTCCCCACCACCAGAGATAAAAAACAAAAACCCTCACCCATGTACATAAATAAGACTTTGAATATGCTCCCAGGGTCCAGAAAATGCAAAGGTTAGGGGAGCTAGGAAAGAGGAAGTACAGTGTTGATGAAAAATTAGGACAAGTTTTTAAGATCCACGATCCAGACCCTATGGGAGGGTGAGGGGGGCACTGGCTTCTGTTAACTACAGCCAATTCTGGGGCTGCGGGGAGGGTGCTTGCTTTCCGCCCAGTGACAGCTGGAGTAATGGCTGCAGACCCAGCGCGGGGTGGGGGCGGGTGAAGCTGGGCGGGGGTGGGGGAAGCAGTAATTACCAGCCATGCTCACTCGCCTCCCTACTTTAGGGCCAACGCGTTCTTTTTGCGCGTCCAGCTGCGCGCCTGGATTGCTGCTCAGCCTCGGGGCATCCTGGAGCCTGAATGGGGGATGGGGTTCGTGCTACAGGACTTTAAGCTGAGGTTCCTAAAAAGTTTCTGAGCTAGACTCTCCCCGAAGGCCATATCCTTGGAGCAAAGGAAGGCCGAGTAGAGACCGCTCCGTGCCCGGCAGCCCCCAACCATTAGGCCAGCTATAGGGGCCTGGCAAAAAGTGAGAAAGGGGTCGTGCACAAGGGATAGCAGCTCCGGAAGCGGATGCCCTGCACAGGCCAGGTCCCAACCTTCTCCCACCATCTTCCTTTCTCCTCCAAAAAAGCTCGAACCCTGAGAATGCGCACAAGGCTCCCTGGGGCCCCAGAACCCTGAAGTTGAGTGTATATCAAGAGGCCGCGCTGGGAGGGGCGAGGAGGAGGGGAGAGGGGTAGGGGCTGGGTTCTCCACCTCCTCCCACCGCCTCCCTCCCGCTGGCTGGAAGCCTCACGTAGTCAGGGATTTTTTCAGAATAATTGATGGGTCCAGTTCTCCAGAGCTTTCCCGGTGAGAGCGCGGCGGACCGCGCTAGAATTTAAATAGACGTGATTAGTAAAATGCAAGGGGGCGAGGCGCCCGGGCCTCTCTTTCTTGCGGGTTCCTGGCTGAGCGCCTGGCGAGGCGCCTGCTCCCTCAGCTCTGGGGGCCCCTCGGGGACCGGGCGAGCTCCTCCAGCGAGGGAGGGAGGTTCTGCTCTGACCCCACGCACCCCCAGCCCTTTGGACTCTACCCCTCACCCTCTCCCAAACCGCCTGTCACCAGTGCGCACCAGGAACCAGAGGGGAGGAGAGGGGAGATGGGACTAGCAGGGAACCCAAGGCCAGCTTGTGCAAAGCATTAGGTGGTGAGTCGGAGGGTGGGGACGAGGATCTTGATTCCTCGGTGCCGCCTGAGCCCCGCAGGCAGGCGCGTGACATTAGCCACCAAAAGCGAGGAAAGCTTCTGGGAGATCGCTGTCCCCGCGTCCTGCTTCTCAGTCTCACTGTTCCCTTTCCCGCCTCCAGTCTGCGGAGCCTGAGCAGCTAGGACCGCGGAACTTAAGGTGCCTCTTCACTTACCCAAAGCTCTGAGAAGGCCTCTCCGCAAAGAAGTGACCTAGACTGGTGAAAGCATTCGTCTTCCCTCTCTCGCATCCCTATCTCATCGATTTGTTCCTGAAAATGGGGTTGTGCATTCTTATAACATCTACAGCCAATTAATATTGCATTAACTCTATTTAAACACACACACACACACACACACACACACACACACGCAACACAAAAGCACCAGAATACTGCACCCTATCAAAGCCATCTATTATTCACGGAAATGTAATTGGAGACCTAAGATATACGTGTTACGGGGCAATAGAGGAAAACAGTCGTGACAATATTTCAGAAAGGAAGGGTATCCGGGGGTATCTAATATTTAATTTCAAGTCTGTGGTTTTCTAATTCGAGATTAAAAGCAGTCACGTCTTTGAAGCCAGACAGTTGGTATAAATGTACAGTTAAAATATTCTATTCCACGGTCCCTAGACAGAGCTCTCTGCTCGTCCCAGGCTTCATTAAATTTTTATTATCATCCCAGACTAGAGCAGGGAATGAGCGGAAAGACTGTCCATCTAATTGCAATTGATAAAAAAAAAAAAAAAAAAAGCTCTTAGATTCCACCCCCCTCATTTTAATACATTAACAGCAGATTTTTTTTTCTTGATATGTCCAGGCTTACCCAGCCCTGTGATAAACACAATTACATTATCACACAGATGTATTTTCCACTTTCCAACGGGTACCAGGATTTGCCCTCTTCTCTGCCCTTTGAGAAGGCCTCAGGGGTTGGTGGGAGTGGAGGGAGAGAGGATAGGAGAGGCTGGCTTCAGAAAGTGATGCTATATGAGAAAAAAAAGTGACATCAGTTCTCGAAGCATCTGGCAAAAGATCAAGGAGAGACAACATTTGCACTAAGCTGGTTCTTCCTGTGGCAAGATGAAAGCATACTGTTACCCAAACAAAAACAAAACAAACAGATTATTAGGCCAGGCTGCACTTTTCCACAGCATTTCCACTGCGTGGAATGAAAGCAAAGAGCAATATTTTCATTTGTTTTATTTCTGACTTCTGCCTCGCCCCCTCCCCACATCTGAGAGAGATAGAGGGAGAGGAAGAGAGAGGAGGGAGGAAGAGAAGGAGGAAGGGAGGGAAGGAGGGAGGGAGGGAGAGAGACAGAGAGAGAGGACTCAAAACGTTTGTTCTTCCTGAGCCTTCTTCATGTGCTGCTAATCTGACTGTCACACCAGTCGACTGTAGATATGTGTGCATGTGTGTTTGGGGAGCCCATCTCAACAAGGGTGCTTTAAATTTTTTTGAAACGGTGTAAATAAAGCTTTTCATCTCCAAGCGTTGAAAGTACAGAATAAAACCCACAGTTTGCTTTCTGAGCAGCTTTCTATTATCACATCGCCACTTAATTTTATTTCTATTCTCTCCAAGTTAAATAGAAAGACTAGCTCACGGGGGAGCTGCCATGTGCCTACAGACTGGGGATGTCAAGCAGAGAGACTCACTGTGCAAAGTTAATTTCAATTCCCGCGGAGGATTTCACATTCCGGCTGGCTCTGACCCACAGTAATTAGCTGAGATAACTAATGATTACTTACTTATTCCTTGTAATTATCTGGATTTAATAATTCGCTGTGTAATTTATTAATTCACTCATAATAGACTTTCAGTACTGGGAATGGCTCCTTTAAAGGGGCAAAGCAGGGGAAATTTAGTGATTTTTTTTTTCTCATTGCCATAAATCTGTCTCCTGACAAATGTGGACTTCAGGAACATCATAACTGTCAGAAAACCTTTGTCTTCCCTTTTGTCCTAGAGGATACCAATCCAACTTTTTTTCCCTTCTGTTGCAGCAACCCCCTCCAAGACCATCTGAAAAGTAAAGTGAAGTTTTGAGTTCTAATATGAATCATTTACCTAGAGATATAAATGGTTTTTGCAAAACAATTCCAAAAACAAATTTCTAAACTTACTGTCATTGCCTGCCTAGAAAAATTTTGAGCTTCATTCTGTGAATAATATTCTTTTTAAAATCAAGGGAATTTTTCTATGTGTTTTTCACTGTCTCCTCAAGAGCTTCTCGAATAGATAGGTCAAAATAAATTGATATATTTGAAGTTTGAGATAAAACATTTTTATCCCTCAAATTTCAATTATCTTGAAAAAATTTCAATGATCTTGAAAAAATTTCAATTCTCTTTGCAAAGAGAAGTAACAGGATCTCTCCTTGATATTGAAAAGTGTAGTTATGTATCATCACTTATTTTTAAAAATCAATTTTGTGGAAAACAGAAGAGTATTACATTGTATGTAAATCCTAATTACTTCATTTGCTTTTTCATACTTACATTATTTTTCCCCAGGCTATATGTCAATGAAACATAATCTGATAAAGAGTTGATCAACTGATGTAATGTCAGGTATTTGAAATAAACTGAATTATAATGTTTTGCTATGGAGGGTACTTAGATATCAACCAGGGCTTACATGATCATTTCTGTTCCATTTCAGTTTGGATTTAAATGACCACATTGAACAAAAAGATTGGATCATTTGCTTTTAGGAAAGTCTAAAAAACTACATAATACTGAAACATAAAATTCAAGATGCCTAAATATGCTACTAAGTCAATTCATAATATATCTCTTTCCAACAAAATAGCAATTGTGAACCTTGGGGAAAATTAGGAAATAAGTCATGAATGCCAGTGGATTTGATTGATATGACAAGAATTTTCAGACACATTCTACTACTTATCCATTTGAGTATTTTGAAAGTCAATACCAAATGGATATTTCTCAACAATTTATACATGGTTCAGCCTATTCTTACCTTTAATTTTTTCCTTAAGACCAACCCTCTTCTCTCCAAATCTCTTTGGTTTGGTATTATCTCTAGTATCTCTGCAACTTTCGTTAGTAAAAACTTCAGAATATATTTCTTTTCAGCTTTTCCCATCCAACACACATTTAAGCATGCTCTAAGAATGAAAATATTTCCATTTTGCAGACAAGAAAGTTTTATCTTACCCTAACACAGAGAAGATTAACAAAATGTGATGTACTTTTGAAAGTCCAGGAACACAAGAGACAAAGAACACCTGGTGAATTAGGAGAAAATATAGGCCTTTAAGCTCAACTATGGAAGCATATGGGTAGTTGTTGTTATGTCACTCTTCTCGCAAAAATCTTAGGCATGTATGCACATATGCAAGCTGTCATGTACTTCAAAAGTACTTTTAAAACTCCTTTTTATTTCTGTCCAATATGTTTCTCAATTTCTACTACTTTTACAGTGCTTTCATCTTCATTTAAAGATGCTATACTTGTAGAAATAAGACACTAGCACATCTGTTTTACTTCCCGCCAACTAACTCCCTTTCACTAAAAATCCACATATGAGAAGGGAATGGTGTGATTTATTAAAGATCATTTTTATCCTAGATAAGCAAGCTGAATCTGTTGCACATTCAAGCCATTTTATTCATTTTCTCCACTCTGGAGAAGGCAAGGAAGCCGAAGGTTGTTTAGCTAGCTAAAAACTTTTTGGTCAAAGGTGAGTTGGAGTAGGGCTGAGTTCTACGGTTACTATCCATGGTACTGAAATTAGTACTCAGCATAGAACCGAGCTGAGTTTAACTCAGCATATGCTGGCTGTTTGAAAAGACTTTCAGGAAAACCGAATCTAAGAATACAAAGGAAGATAGAAGAAGAAACTTTCAGCCTTCAAGACAGAAATAGAACTAAACCATCAATATTGCTATACTTGAACTCACAGTTTTTTCTTTTAAATTCCTGCAAGTTTTAATGTTTTCTTAGGCACCTATGCAACATCTCATTATTTGTAATGGACACTTAGATTTTGTTTCTTCAGGTGTCTTTCTTTTTTCAGTAATAAAAAGAAGTCCCTCCACCCATTCTCCACCTAACTTTCAAAACTGTTTTTGTTACATCCAGAATTTATGATTTTCCAACAACATTTAATCCCAACTTGAGCCACTGTAACGACTTTCATTGACTCATAGGATATTTCCTAATATTGTCTCCAAAATAAGAAACATCTCAAGATAGCTCCATATCAGAGGAGTCACAGCTCAGGTTAATAGAATTACTCCTGGAGAATGATCTAGATCTTCCTCTCGTTGGAGCTATAGATTAGCGTGATATTCTCATATTAATTAATAGTATGAGATAATAATCACATAAATATCTAAACCAGATACTTACTGAGGGAAAAAAACACCTTTGAAAACCTGTATTAAGTATGTTGTCCAACTGTTGTAGGGAGTCTGAATATTATTAAAATAGTGGAGAGATGTCTTTAAGCTAGGATCAGAAGAAGAAATGACTGCATCAACCATGACGAATTTTCCTGTGTCAGTGCCAAACTAGTGTCAGACAGACTTCCCACCAACTCTGGTGTCAGGGTGAATCACAGAAGAGGGCAAAAATTTGCTGCTTCTAACTACACAGAATTTCTTCCTCAGCCCTACTCTGCTATGTGAGTTTCCTTAAAGGTCATGGGAAATTAGGAGGGAGAGAGAGAGAGAGAGAGAGAGAGAGAGAGAGAGAGAGAGAGAGACCTTACTTCCTAAGCCAGCAACTCAGGTGCTTCCTGCTCTGTCTGGGTTCATTGCTTTCCAGTGGTGGTGACCAAACTGAAAGTTATGGTGGGCTTGCTTCTGGGCCTCAACCAGGTTGCTGTACTCCTCCAACCAGGCCTTGGCTCTTGCCACAGCCAGTCTCCTAGAGCTGCTGAAAAGTGAGCTGAGTTTCTTTCTTACTTTTACTCCTGATAGATGGGAGGGAATGCATGAAATTGTTTCCATCCAATATCTCTGCTTATAAAGATTCTTTTTTGCAGGATTATTGCAAGTCTGAAGGAAGAACTCCAAGGGAGATATTTGGAGCCAAATATCATGATTTCTTCTGAGCAGAAAAGTGAAGTATCCTGTGAGATGAACTCTCACTATTAAAAGGCTGTTTTAAACCTTATTATTTAATACTTTACCAGAGAAACAGCCCCTACTAAGTCCAAGCTATACTTTGATAACAACCACTCCTAATAAATCATCAAAATGTGCTTCCTCCTTTAAAAAAGTCTCCCACCAAAACACTTCCCACATAAATGATTAAAACAACATCACATTTTAAAAGCCATTTAATTTTAATAGCACATTTTAATGAAAAAGCAGCATACGTTGCCAATAAAACATTAAAATTATCTCTTCAATGAAAGACAGTCGAACAACACCAAAAATAAATTAATACATTACCATAGTAAATAAACCATCTATTAATAAAAACAAGAAACCAGGCCATATACAGAACTCAAGACTTTGGAGAGCCTCAAATAGAACAGCAATACAGCAAAATTTGTAAGAATATATCTATGTGTGCATCATTTTTAATGAAATATTTACAGTAGATAAGGTACCAGTTATCATGTACCTAATTTTTTGTTCCAAAAGAATTTTTCCAAATAATGTGAATTTACAAGCAGTGCACTGTCTTTCTTATAGTTCAAATTAGTTTTTCTACAAACAAACCTCCAAAAGGAAAAACTGAAGTATTCCTATAAATATTAACATGTAGCCAACAAAGCAATTGAAAACTGGAAGACTGAAATACCTTGGTGAAATCTAAAATCCGAAGGGCAAACACCAAGTGGCAAATGCACCTAAAGCTAGAAAATGGTGCATTAGTCGTGCTTCCAACTGCTTCTTCCCTTCTGTTAGAGGTGTGTGAGTGTGTGTGTAAGGGTAAGTGAGAGCGCTCATGTGTCACGGGGACAATGTGGGAATCCCCATTAAATATGTAACGAAGTAAACAATACTTCAGACAGTGAATCAGGTCTACACGATTAAGACATCCATTATTGAGTGTCAACTCACAAATCAGAACACTACCAGTAAAAACAAAGAAAAAAACAATCTTCATTCAAGTGAGAATATACAAATGGGTCAAAAGGAACACAGTATAGGAGGAAAGCTGTAAAAATTCGGCAAACTCATCAAACAAAATTTTTTGAACGTTACTAGCTATACATTTCCCCCACTTTTTTTAGACCGAAGAAGTTTAATTAATTAGAATGTGCACAAAATTAAGTTGCTAGAGAGATAAATTAATAATTTACAGAGGGTTGTTCTGCAATAATCTAATAATAGCTTTCAAGATCAGTGAACACAGCAGGCGCAACTCTTTTCTTAAGCATTAACACTTCGGAGAAGGAAAAGGGGGTAAGAACCACAATAAAAATATATATATAATATACAGTGTAAATGCAGAAAATCTGCCATCTTTTTTTAAAATTCAAAATACTTTAGAGATGTCTCTATCACATTAAGCATCAACTCTAGTTTAAAGTTTTAGTCCTGAATCAATTTCTATTTCTGAAAAATAGTTGCAAAGTGTACTTTTAAACTTGAACACGGGTGATGTCTGTAAGAATAAAAACAAATCTTACTTGATCATTCTTGTGGACTTTTTAAAGACTGTCTCGTCTGCCTTCCTGCAAACAGCCATCTCCACACTTCCTCTGAAGAAGCCGAGGTGGGGTTCAAAGGGACAACTTTGCTACAACAGACAAATACCATCTTTTGTTATTCTTTCCTTTGAGAAACTGTTTCACATTCTCACCGGCTTGGGCTCAGTTGTTCGCTCGTTCGCTCCGTCTTCAGTCCTCGATTTGTCGAGATTCACATTTACTAGAATTGTTCCTAATCGCCAAAAGTGAAAAGAGGCAGAAGAGAGAAGGAGAGAAAAGAGGGGACGAGGAGAGGGGCGTCTCTGGAGAGGCCAAGAGTCTTCTAAATGCCGGCGGAATATTTCATTCTTTTCTGTTTCTGCCTCTGGTTGCAGAACCAGACGCGCACCACGTTTTTCTTCAGGTCCAGCTTCTCCGCGATGGCGGCGATCTTTTCAGAGGAGGGCCGAGGCTGAATGGCAAAGTAGGCTTCGAGGGAGCGCTTCTCTGGCGCAGCGATGGACGTGCGCTTGCGCTTCTTCTCCGCGCCATTGAAGAGCTCAGGCTTGGTGAGCTTCTCGCGGTGGGACTTCTCGGCCTCCTCGAGCCATGCCTGCAGGATGGGTTTGAGCGCGATCATGTTATTGTGCGACAGTGTGAGGGACTCGAACCTGCAGATGGTGCTCTGGCTAAGCGAGCCCACGCCGGGGATCTTCAGGTTGGCCAGCGCGGAACCCACATCTGCCTGGGTCACCCCCAGCTTGATGCGTCGCTGCTTGAAGCGTTCGGCGAATGCCTCCAGGTCCCGCGGGTCGGCGTCCACGTCGCTCATGCAGCCCATGTGCGACGGCAGCCCGTGCGCGTGGGCCATGCTGAGCGCTGCTTGGTGCATGGGGTTCATGGTGGCCATGTGCGGCGCGTGAGCCGGCGTGGACACCACAGCGCCGTCGGGGCCCGCCATAGCGCCCAGGGCCAGCCCGGGACTCAGGTGCTCCAGCAGCTCGCCCTCCAGCGCCTGGTGCGGTTGGTGGTGGTGGTGGTGGTGATGGTGGTGGTGGTGGTGCGTGCCCGCCAGCGCGGAAGGGTGAGAGATGGGCACCGATGAAGAAGAGGCGGCCGACGTGCACGGGATGGTGTTCATAGTGTGGTAGGTGGCGTCCGGTTTGAAGGGGCTGTGGTGGGGCGGATGGTGGTGGTGGCTCTTGCTCTGGGAGACGATGTCCACGGCTGCCAGAGCCTCGGCGCGGGCCAGCAGACTCTCATCCAGCCCGCCGAATATATTGCTCTGCAATTGTAAGTAGAAGGCACACATTACGCTCAGCAGGGAATTGTACGCGCTCTCTCCAGAAGCCCCGGCCCAGGGCTCGACACCGTCGCCGTGCCTACAACATTCCCAGATCGTTAAAATAATAATAATAATAATAATCCTGAAAACAGAGGTGAAGAGAAAAAGAGGGAAGCCACCGAAAGAAGCCGAGAGTGCAGGAGGAGGAGGAAAGTGAGCCTGTAGACACAACGAAACAACACAACACGCGCACAGGCAACATCCCAGGTCATAAAAATTAATATGAAAGGCAAGACCCGCTGAATACTTAGAGAGGGGGGAAAATTGGTTGGAGGTGTGGGGTGATTTGCTGTGCAGACATGAAAAAAACATCAAGCAGATAAAGGGGGCTGTCAAAATGTGCCTTTAAGCGGTGATTATGCAGAAATACGCACCGGTGGGGTTGGAAGACAGGCTCTCCGCATAGCCTCCGAGCCCCCGCCGCCGCTGCCGCTGCTGCCACTGCTGCTGGAGCTGCTGCTCCGGCCTCCGCCGCCGCCGCCGCCGCCACCGCCACCAGCGTTGCTCGAGCTGCTGGGGGAGCTGGCCGAGGGCGCGGTGGGAGCCGAGGAGCCCGGCGAGGTGCTGTGCAGTGCCGAGTACTTGGGCTCCACGTGCAGGCTGCCGCCGTGCGGCATGCTAAACGCCTGCTTGCTGTTCAGGGACATCATCATCATCTTCCCGCCCGCCGGGGCGCTGGTCCGTAGAGGCACTCACTGGCCCCGGCTGCCGGGACCCTCCGAGAAGTGCCGGCACGGGGCTGGAGCTGGGAAGGGCTGTGCGAAGTTGAGCTCACCCCGCCACCGCCTCCGGACTCTGTACGCCTGATCTCGGCTACGCGCTCCTTCGCCGCCTCTGCTGTCAGTCTGAACGGATGCCTGACTCCGCTTGCCGCTGGCTGCAGACCTCGGCACCCGAAACTGCCCCCGCTCCTCTCGGCCAGCGAGTTATACTCCCCTCTCCCGGCGCCTACCTCCGCACCCCCCGCCCTCCCTCTCTCCCGCGCACCTCCGCCCTCCCTTGCCAGGAAACGCCGGCTCCTGCTCGGTTTCTCGCGTTGCGCCTTCTCCCTCTCTACTCCCCTCAGGCTTGAGTCCTTTCTGCTCTCCCCGCACTCGCCTTGCGCTCCCCCCCCGCGCCCTCCGCCGCCCCTTTTCTGCCGCCGCCCCTTTCCAGCGTCCCGCGGCTGCTACTCACAATCGCGCCCCCGCTCAACCCCACCCAAATGGCCAGGTCCGCGCTCCAGTCGCCAGGCAGTGCCTACCTAAGGACCAGCCTCCAGCCCCTCCCGCTTCTTCTGCCGGGTCTCTGTCTCACCGGAAAAAGAAACTCCCAAATAAAGTTGCGGCCCAAGCCAGCGTTGGGTAGGGTTTTCCCTGGACTACTTGGAGTGCCTCTTACCTGGCTGCCACCTCCCACGCCTCCTGCTTACCACTAAGTTCCAGGCTTCCAACCCCACTCGGCCCGTCCCCACCCCGTCAGCTCAGGTGACCCTGATCCCAGGTTCCCGGCCACCGCTGAGAACACAGACGCTGCGGCCAACCCGGGTCCTGCGCGCGGCTCTGAACTCCCGGCCCAATAAGAGCGGAGGTCGGCGTTCGGCTACGAGCCCCCCACGGCCCGGCGGGTGCCTGGTGCCAAAGAGACATGGGGTCGGAGGGGCTGCAGGGCTTTCTCTCACTCGATTTCTCGCAGCTCTCAGCGGATTGGACAGCCGCGGAGCAGGCTTGGGTCGTCTGTGCGCATGCGACTCCTCCCCCTCCCCGCTGTTCCCCCCCCAACAACACACACACACACATACACACAGGCACGCACACACGCTCCTCTTGCCCCCCTTTTCTCCTCCTCCTCCTCCTCCTCCCTGTATCCAGTACAGTGTGAGTTGATCTTGGAAGGATCCACTGGCAAACCCTGCCCCTGGATTTATTATTCTTCATTAGCCACAGTCAAAGGAAGAAGGGGCAACTGACAGGGAGAGGGAAGGTCAGAAATTACACAGCGCATGTGCTGCTGAATACACCCCACAACACAGACACACACACACACCCCCTCGGGGGCTGGCACAAGCCCCACTTATCTTCATTTCCACAGCCTTTCCGTGCGGAGCCTGTTTTTAGCTGACACTTCACTCCCACTTCTGTCCCAGTCCCAGTGCAGACCACTTTTCCTAGAGATGGACACACACTCTTGGTTCCAGTTGCAAAAGGAGATAATCTCTTTCTTTCTCTCTCTCTCGCTCTCTCTCTCTCTCTCTCTCACACACACACACTACTTCCTCTCCTTCTGGATCCCATTTTCTCTCTACTTCCCGCGGTGTTGGGGGCTGCTGTCACCTCCCTAGAGAGCGGAAGGAGCAGGGTGCAGGCGAGGGTGAGAAGGCCCCGCGACCCCGACGCAGGAACCCGCGGGTGGCCCAATCCGGACGGGGGTTGACCGGTAGCAGGTGCAGGCACTGGGCGCCTGGGGAAGGCGAGCAGGTGCGAGAGCAGGCGGCAGGCCTGAGAGGCGCTGGCGCGCGCTGGGACAAAAACAGAGTGGGAAGGAGTGGAAAAGGGGAACCCTCGGGTGGTCAGCTCCCGGAAGCGGCGGTGGAGAGTAGGGGACCGCCTGTCCACCCCTGACCTCAGCCGGGCGGAATAGCGGTTTCAAGATGGGACCGCTGTCCTCAGGAGCCGCCAGAGTGCTGGGGAAGGCGGCTGCAACGAGCGCGCGACGGGCTCTGTCCATGGTCCTTAACCCCCTTCTGCTTTCCCTGGATCCTCTCGGGCTTGCCTTTCTCTTCCCCTGTGTGGAGGAAAATAATAAATAGTAGCCGAAGGGGACTCCTAGCAGCAGTGTTTCCGGGTGTGAGCTCAGAGAAACCTGGACGTGGGGCAGGGAGAGGGGAGTGTTGACGTGAATGAATGTGGCTTGTGCCGGACGGTTCAAGTAAGTGCTTAGGTGTTTAATTTCTACCTCAACAACAGCCAGAGTAATTTTCAAGGAAACAAAAAAAAATGACATTGTACAGCTCTCACTGTCTCAAGCTTCAAGAAATGAAATAAATCAAAGTTAAAAGCTTGAGTATCATTTAATTATAGTGCGAATAGCGCTTTGAAAGAAGTAGAACAACATCTCTAAACAAATTATGACTGGGCCAGGAAGGAATTATTAGATTGAAATTTCATTTAGGCTCGGGAGACACCGCGCTTCACTGTGTAATCTGCTATGCCTCATCTGATTTGTATGCTTAATTCAGCTTGACGAATTTATTAGTTTTCATAATAGTGAAAAAATTGAGCAGTACTATGAGCTAATGCATTGTGGGTACTATAAATTGTATGTCATCGTGGAAAGGCTGAAGTCTATAGAAATCTTTTATTAATGTCGGTATAGGAGGGAGGATTTCCTGCAAGCCGTGAAGAGGTTCATGCCAAACTCTATCGGCACTATGTCTCACTGGTCTATTAACATATCGTCATACCAATTAGACTACTTCATCAGTGATATAATTTCAAACTTCAAATTATGTCCTAATTAACAAGGGTTGTCCAATTTGCTTAATCTTCAAAAGGCTTTGGATGGTCTAATTAGTATTAACTGTTGGGCATCTTTAAAGCCTAATAAAAAAATCCATAAAAATATTTTGGGTGTGTTTTCTATCGGTACTGGATAAAGGCCAAAGGGCCAAAGTGAGAGTGAAGATGGAAAATAACCGGAAGACAAATGTCCTCTTCTTTCTAATTCCCCCAGATTATTATAGCAAGTTAATCACATGAGAAACTTTTGGGTATTGCCACTCCTAAATCGTGTGTTTATGTGTTTAAATAAAGGCACAAGAATATCAAGGAGAAAAGCCACATGGGGAAAAAATTCTTCTCTTTCATTAGGTGCCTAATTAGATGTAAAGTAAAAAGTAACCCTGAGGAGTTTCCCAAGCATTATTGTGGCAACAGTCTGCTGAACTTGAATTGAAAATCAAATATTTGGGGTGTTTTGAACCTCTCTCTGTCCCCTCCCCCTTCATTGAGCTTAATTACTTGCAATAGTTGTTTTAATGTATGTTGTCACCTGGGAGTATTGAGAAATGCATATCGTTAATATGAATTAATCTTGATTTTAATAGTAACTGACAACTGATCTCCAAAATGCTAAACACTTGTCACCACTTCATATGGTAAATAAGGTACTATAATAAATTCATGAAATAGAGAGGGGCACTGTTGAAATGACTGGGCAAACTTTGTTTGATATGGAATTTATTGACCAAAACTATTTTAAGCAAGAAAACTCCCATGAGAATATTTTCCTGGTAACTGAAATTCATATATCATCAAAAAAATTTTTAACATGACTTTTTTATCTCTCTGATATTTCTCAGTGATATCCCTAATTCCAGACAAGAAAAAAAGGAAGGTTGTGTTTTCAAATTATCAAGTTGAAGTAAATTAATATGTGGTTGTAGAGCAGTTCAAGAGTTTATTTACCTGTATTTCCTTCCTCCTAGAAAACACATACATTTTTAAAAAGTCAAGTCATAGAGTTAGACTTCTCCATTTCCCACTCAAAGTGAAAAATGAATAGTGATTGTGTTGCATTAGAGGGAAAAAGCAATTGTTCCTTCGTCAACCAGGACTTGCAATCTTGCAGTCTCTCCTTTCAGGAGTGTCCAGAATACCAACATCGTTGCGGTGATATCAACAAAACCCATTTCGGTTTTGCCCACAGGCATTGCTGCAAAGTGCTCCAGCGAGTGCGGAAGCCTCTCTCCAAGGAAGAAAACCTCCAGCCCTGCAGTTATCAGGAGCCATCTAAACAATTAGAAAGTTGGCAATAAACCCAAGGGGTGGAGGCAAATGACCCAAAATTTGAAATCTGCTTCCTGAGACCTCAACATACCTATGCCCAAGCCCCTATTCACACTTGTGCATCTACACACCTACAGACCTACCTAGCAAAAGGAAAATAAACATTTTATTTTTTAAGCAGCAAGACGGAAAATTGATCAACTCTGTGACTACAGGAGGCGCTCCTTTCTTCTCGCCAAGCCTCTTTGTTTGACAATAGCTTCTGTCCAGTCCTCTGGCAGATGCAGACAGATGTGAGCAGCCCCCCTCACTACCCCCCACCCCTGGGTGAGGAGGAGTAGCTGGAGATTCCCCTCAGGCTTCTGGGCAAAGGGTCCCCGCAGTAGGCGCCCCCCACCCGAAAATCAACCCTCGCCTGAAGCGATCCCAAGGGGAGAAATCTCTGTCTCCTCCTTGTATCTGGGTCCTAATTTACTATTAAAATTTTAAGTAGTGCATTCATATTTTACCGGACCTAATGTCTTTTATTAAATTTTAATCTATTAAGGGCAGGGTGATTTCTTTGTATTTCAAACAGAATTGAATTGGACTACAAGGAAGATTTCTGAAAAGACAGATCTGGCCCTATTCGCTCACCATTTCGATCTCAGGGAGAGAGTGGTTGGTGGAAGAAAGAGGGAAAGGAGGGATTCTCCCATCTGTTTTTGTACGGATTTCAAAATCAGCCAATCTGCTTCAGATTCTGAATAGAAGATGAACACCCTGAGCTCTCTCTGGACTCGTGGCTTGAGGCAGAAGAGTTTAGGGTGGGGGGGGGGTGGCATAGATTAAACTCTTCCGTGGCCTCTACTGTTACAGGGAGGAAAAAGAAGACACAAGAGGGAATTATCCCTGAAACAAACTTCTGGAAGCTCCCAGGGACGTAGTTGCAGAGCAAAGTTCAGGTGAAGGGGGGCGCTTTGGGGCTTGAGTATTGAGATGGGGTTTATGTTTGAGGAGTGATGGGTGGATTTTGTTCAAACATCTTTTCTCTTCTGAGTATGTCCACTACTACCCTGTCACTAGCTCCCCGTGTGCCCCAAGTCCCCCTCTCCTGCGTTAAATGAGTCACTCTCTCGCCCAAAGATTCCAGGCACCCCATATGCCCGAGGGTAACCGCCTCCTTTCAGTGCCTTTCCGGCTCTCACTCCCAACCTTCCAATGCAAGTAGTCAGCGAGTGTCACCAGAAATCTGTGCATCCAGTAGTTCCCAGGCCCTTCTAGAACGAAATACAGACTCACAACCTCTTTCCCTCCCATCAAAGCCAAGTAGAATTCACGGAGGAAGAGGCGACAAAAGCAAAGACTATCAGCACTCCAGAAAGCATACTCTGGAGGTTGGGAGAGACTTGGCCAAGACTAGTGGCCTGTAGTCGCACAGCAAGCCACGTGGGGCTCTCTCTAGGTAATTCTGAACAGAGGAAAGCAGCCCGGCAGAGGACAAGAGAATGAAGGGAGACAAGGCAGAAGAGAAAGCAACGGTTCCCCTTTTCCCGCTGGAGGAAAGAAAGCAGAGCTCAGTTTCAAGGAAAGTAGACTGGGAGGAGGGGGACGCAGGACGCAGCCAGCCCGGGCTGGCCGGATGCCTTAGAGGCTCCTAGACGCCCTCTCAATTCTGTCTGGTGGGTTTGCTAAGGCTGATTGTGGCCAGGAACTCACATTCAGGGACAGCTGATTGGACCCACTGGCATCGACTAACCTTTGAAGCAAACACAATAGGCTCCAGGAAACTAAAATCTGCCCTAGGGAAGGACTCAACTCCTCAGCACCTAATTCTGCACTCTTCCAGAGCACAGGTGCTCAAATTCACACATCTATGCAGACACACACACACACACGCAGGCACGCAGACACACACGTGCTGACACTAACGCACACCCATTCAGACGCGCACACGTTTCTGTTTCTCCCCTCTTCTTCCCGCACACCACATGGAGGAGGGGGGCAGACCTCTGCGTTCTGTTCAGAAGCAGGCACCCCGGTGTCTACTTGCCCCAACGAACTATTATTTTTCGTCGCAGTGAACTTCCTTGGTCCGCGTATTTACCTCTTTTCAAAGTTAAGTCCAGTCACGAAATCAAACTTTAAGCATTGGAACAATCAATGAAGACTTTTGCAATCCATGGCGCCTAGCGCTTCCTAGAACTAAAATAAATGCAAGAAATCGAAACTTAATTACTTGAAAGAAATCCAGAAATCCCTCTGCATAATTTATCCAGTCATTTTTAGTAGCTTTTGTGTTCGGTGCAGTGTATGTTAACTATCCACTTTTGGCTAAGATCTGGCTCCTCTAAGTCGCTTCCCTGAGGTTCACTGCCCTCCACCTCAGCCCAGGAATTCTGCTCTCCGAGGGGCTCCCACCTCCTGCCACTCCTCAGAGCTGATTTAGTAACCTTTTTTTTTTTTTTTTTTTTTTTTTTCCAAACACCACCAATTGTAAGGGTACCAGAATTCCTGGGGCTATGTATACTTCAAAATTGTTTTAAATCTCACCCATTCTCTCTTGTCTTTTTGCTCACTAGGGCTATTATTTGAATTTGTGTGAGTTGTTTCATTCTCCATCTGAAACCAGGCCTCTTAGTAAATCCAAACCAGAACTATTTCTCTGAGGGAATAGTGCACCTCAAAAAGTACCATTTTGCTGGTGATGCAAAAATTGATTAAAAGGTGAATTTTTTTCTATTCTCCAGGGAAGTTCTTTTTTTTTTTCTTTTCCTTTTTTCCTTGAATGTCATTATATTCCTAATGACTAAGTACTAAGTATTTGTTCTGACTGAACTACTCTTCAAGGTACTTAGCTGGACTACAAAACCTGGATACTCGTTTCTTCTTCTGATATCTGTTCCTTCCAAAATCACTCATTTTCTCCTCTCCTTTAGTTCCTAACTGACAGAGAATCTTCGTATCTATAAAGCACTAAAAGACTTCTCATCTGGAGGCACTAAATAAAGTAGATGCTCCTGTTTTGGGTTTAAAGATGCAGGCTAAGATCAAATTACTTTTGCACCTATCAAGGCTCTGGCACTGTGTACCATGGGGAATTTAAAATTTGGTGGTGACCAGTGCTATGGCCAGTGAATCTGTAAAACTGAACAGTACCTGAATCTATCAGCATGGTGAGGGTGACTCCTGAAAGGCAAGCTGTTTCATAGACACCTCATAGAAATCTGAAGTAATGTTATGAAAGAATGAAAAATACATTGGGGAACAGCTTGGAAACTGAAGTACATTTTGATTTAACTTACATTAACAGAAATGTAATGTAAAAGTGAAAGGATCTAACAAAACCATTAATAATTAAAAAATAATTACAGATAGTCTATCCTTACTATTCATAACCACTCAACACTTTAGACAAAGAAAACGGAATACTCTTAATGGGAATGAGATGTGAGCAGACTGCTAATGAGAAGTTAACCAAGAACTGTGCATTTGTCAAAGGAGACAAGTTTCCTTGTTTCCCTCACCTGTGTATTTTTATTCTCTCAAAGTTAGCTTGGACCTTCATCTTCCGTCAGCACATATACTGAGTGTCAGAGTTTATACAACCAAAATCTCTTGAGCAATAACAATGCAGACCTTATCAAGTTCTGAGGATCAGGGGCACCAGATGGCATGCCTATTAACCATTCTCATTGACAAATATTTATAGGAGCCTAAGAGATACATGTCTCTGTAACAGATTTTTGGTTGGACAATCCTATCCCACAGGATTTCACAAAACAATGACCCTCTAAAGGCAGCAGTTTGTTCCCTTTCCCTGTTTGTGATCACTTAAAAAAAAAGATTAATCATCATTTAAGGATTCATTATCAGTCTTTTTCTTGTATCCCTTACCACAAGAGTTGTGCCCCTATGTTTTAAAAAATGTGAATGCATCTTTCTGTTACCTGAGTAGGGTTTATTTCCAGACTTGAGAGCAGTATTCTGCATATAAGTATTCAACAAACTCTTAATCATGCACTAGACATTTAAAAAGGTGTTGGGAAGAAGGTGCAGTGACTCTATTCCGATTTTCACTGCATATTCTCCTTTATTTTGTTTGAGAGACACACGGGACTGCCCCTAGAGTGCTCTGTTGACGTTTGTTCGAGGCACCGGGAGGAAATCAAAGCAGCCTGGCGGAAAGCAAACTTCACTGCCTCTTTTCAGAGATAAAGGGAAATCTTACAAAAGGAGAGATTTGCAGACATACAACTAGAATTCAATGGAGTCATGGCTGAGCATCTGCTGGGAAGCCACCAGGAAGTGGAGACCTACAGCCCATGTCAAATTGTATGCATCTGAAGGATCTGAAGCCTCTTTCCTTCCTCTCCCATCCCCAGATGAATTAGAAACAAAACAGCTTGCCTTTTGTAGGAAACAGAAAAACCTAAGGAGAAATGCTAATAGGTTGACTGCAAAGATTGTAAATACTTCTTAGCTATATAAATATGAATTGAGTGCATAAAACATGTTAAAATCCTTGTAGGCATCCACTCTCAATTTTTTTTTAACTGCAGCAGAAGGACCTTACAACGACAACAAATTCACCTTTAAGCATTTATTCTTTCTTGAAATTTTGTATACAGCCTATGATTTGTCTGTAAGTCTCATGTATATATAGAAGTATGTGAATCAAACATAGAATGATAGTATTTGTACCCAAACATGTGCTGTTTTCCCTCTTCTTTCTCTCCTTTATTTGCGTATACAGATCACCAAATTATAGTTCAACTAGCAAGAGCGCTGGTAGATGCTATAGGTTTGTGCCTTGACTACTTTTTTCTGATATGCATATGAGATATCAGTTTGCCCTAGCATCAAAACAAACACACTGTACTTGAAAGTATTAATAACTCTCCTCAAAACAGAAATACTACAGTTTGTGGTGTTGTGTGCCTATTGCACATTTTCTTTGGCTCTCAAGGCCAAAGTAGGCATTATCAACATTATGCTCATTTGGCATATTCCTAGCCTCATATTTCATTGATTTCTCCTGGCCTCTATTGACCACTTACCTAGTCTGGACCACATGGTTAGTCATTTCTATAGTGACCCTATGAGGCATCCTGATATCATTGCTCCCTTAACTTTTACATATCAAACTAGTCATTTTCTTTACTTTTGCCCATAGACTGCAGATTTCAGTGGAAAGAGTAAGGAGAATAGTCTAGTTTCTCTTTAAATTGTAATTTACCATATGTTTGTGTTATCCATCTGTCACAGATATGGTAGCTTGCCACTCGACATCCCCTCCAGCTTCTTTCCGGTGTGCCTTCCTGCCATGCAGGGTCCATGAAGCTAAAAGCTACATTTCTCACACCCTTACAGCTCAGGTACTGATGTAACCAAGAGGCAGAAGTGTGGGTAATTTATTGTCAGGTGGTGAGTCTAAGAGGGGCGGTACTTCTTTAAAGCCAACAGTTGTGCACCTCTAAGATGGTGTGTTTCCGAAGTCTTTATTTTCACCAGTTCCTTCCTATTCCCCTTCTTCCTGATTATGGTAGAGTTCACAGCTTTCCTGGCAAGCTAGTTCTGCACCATGGTTCTGGGAATCATTCCCAGACGTTCAGCCTAGAGTCTGCTACTTCAGCCTTTCCAAAGATTTGTAAGCATCCACCTGTATTAAATCTCTCTCTTCTTAAAATAGCTAAAGTGGTTTCTGTTATTTGCAGCTAAAGCTTGACTGGTACTCCAGCTTAACGTTATTTTTCTCTACTGCTCAGTTTCCCTTTTACTCACCTTTAACTGGCTCTCCATCTCATTCTCTACAGAATATATCGCAAATATTCTCCATTTCTGCCATCATGACTTTGAGCATAACCTCACCTCATGGTTTATCAATAAAATGATTTACTGTTACATGTTCTACCACTTAACTGCTCTATCATCACCTAATCATTTTTTCTGTGTTTCCACCCCCAACATCTCCTTCTTTGATTCTCCCATAAGTGTCAACTTAACCTCCTCCTCCAGGTTAGTTCTTTCATATGTCATGAGTTTTTACCCTCTCACTTCCTTCGGAACTGCAGTCTATCAATTTAACTCTTTTTCTTGAATCTTCAATTTCTCCTCCCCAGTCTTTCTCTTGTTACCCCACAAATATATTTGAGATGTATTAGCCATAAAATTTAAATTAAGAAACACTTTAATTTTTTTTCCTTCGATGTCTCTCTTTCTTCACCATCAGAGTTGGCAATGGCAGTTACATTTACTGCTTTCATTTGCTTACCACCCAATTGTTTCTTAACTTCTGGCAAGATTATTTCAATCCTTGACTCTCTACTGATGGTGCTCCCTCTTACGTTCCAATGACCTTTTAGTTTACAAATTCTGTATTACCTTTTCCAAAAGCATGGGCTTCACACTTGGAAATTTGTGCTGGCTCTGCTAGTTATTGACTTTGATTCTCATTTTGCCCCTGTGAAAAATGTGGATAATAATAGCAAATTCTTCCCCCAGCTTATTGAGTAGATTAAATGGCATATTGCATGTAAAAGGCTTAGCATATTTCCTTGGATGTAATAAGCACTTAATAAATGTTAGCTAATAATAGAACAATATCAACAACAATCTGCAGAATGTGAGTGCTGGTAATCCTCTCATTCTTGAAATGGATTGCCATGGATTTAAACATATAATCTGTAAAGGCAGGATATGCCAGCCTTAGCAGAGTCAGTCTTTAAACCAGGATTTGTTCTTTCTTGGTGTTCTTCTCCCACCCTTTCCAGTCCATCAAACAAGGCCAGCCACCCAATGGCCCATCTCCCTGAGGCTATTTTATGTTAAAATGTGGGCTTATGTAATATTTGTTAATTAACTCAAAGATCCATTGAGGGAAGAAGGGGGTTAAATATTGTTGGTTGGTGCTGTATCTTTCTCAGAGAGTCTGACATTTTCGTGGCCAGGCTTCATCTATCAGTTTAACATCATTTCTAACTTATTGCCTCAAAAAAAATTCTGAGAGAAAAACATATTCAATACCAAAACCTGAGCATATTTGATATGGTTCCTTTTCTCAAGTCAAGAGTATTCTGCACATCTACTCTGTGAGACATTGGATTTTTTTTCTCATTTTCCTTGGCTACTCTCCCATTTCCCAAAAGGTAGTGCTCGCCCAAGGATCTATCAGCTCTGTTTTCACTTCTCTCTTACTAATTCCATCAATTTTATAGCTTCTACTCTCACCAAAATGCCTCTCCAAACTCTATTACTCTGACCTCTTCTGATAGTCAGTTTCACATTCCAACAGTTTATTAGATTTTTCCATCTGGACATCTGCTCTACCTTCAAACTCAGTCCCTACAGACCCATACCAGTTTCACTTATGGAAGCTATTACTTTACATTTGTATACGTTTTTCCCTTATCTCCTAAATGAGACTGTGAAATCCCTGAAGACAGAGTCTATGTTTTACTCCTCTTTGTGTCCTCAACATGCTTATCATTGCATTCTGTATAAAGTGGGTGCCTGATATGTATTTGTTGACTAACTTAATGAATGATTGTTATGACAGAAAATGATTTGAATATTGTGCACTGAAATCTCACTAATGCTTTTTGTCTTTCGAATCTTTTCTGGTACTTGGCCCAGCTTAACAGGTGGATGACAAACTAAGAGAAAACATTTGCATTGACTAAAAAGCACAATAAAAATCCTGGATTATACAAGGCAACCTTGAAAAATAACATAAAAAGGAACAACATAAAACAAAATCTGATAGATCTGATAGAAAAGTGGACAAAGGATATAAGTAGGCAATTTACAGATTAGCAAAGCATAGTTGGAATGCTAACTATGATGAAGAGATGCCACATCTCACTAAGTAACCAGTGAGGTACATTTTATAGCTATCATCTTTATAAAATTGGAAAGTTAGACAATACCAAAAATTATTAAGGATGTGGGCTAGAAACCATAACATAGGACTGATATACATAATTATTGTTATAACCATTTTGAAATGCAAACTGGTAGTTCTTAGTAAAAATGATCATGCAAATATCCTGTGGCCTACCAATTCCACTGCTGGATTATACTCCAAAAAGTTTTTCTACAGATCCCAAAGGTGACATGTTTCTATCAGTGTTGTTTATAATGGCAGAGGTGTGGAGACAGCAGATAGATGCAATGAATCTTATGGCAATATGAAAAGGCCCTAAAATGTTGAATGAAAAACTGAATGGGGTCTACAATAGAATGCCATTAATATACATATACAGAAAAAACATTTGCATATCTTTCACGGAGACTTATATCCAGAAACATATTCTGTTTATTAGAATAATGTCTTAGTCTGTTTGTGCTGCTATAATAAAATACCTAAGACTGGAAAATTTTTAAAGAACAAAAATTCATTTCTCCCAGTTCTGGAGGCTGGGAGTTCAAGATCAAAATGGAGGCGGGTAGGGGCCCAGTCTCTGCTTCCAAGATGGCGCCTTATTGCTGCATCCTTTAAACGCGAGAAAGGCTGTGTCCTCACTTAGTGGAAGAAGAGAATACGAGAACCCACTCTCTCCAGCCTTTCTCTAAGGGCTCTATTTCCATCCATGAGGGCAGAGCCCTCATGACTTAATCACCTCTTAAAGGATCCTCCTCTTAATACCATTACATTGGCAATAGTATTTGAATACTATTTGAATAATATTTGAATGTTTGAATTTTAAAGGGGATACCATCATTCAGATCACAGCAAGTATGTACCATTGGCTGGTAGAAATGTAACTTGGAAGTAAATTCATTAAAAATGTTAAGGGCCTTACAAGAGTTCATTTTATCCATTGAATTCTACTTCTAGGAGTCTCTTTTAAGAAAACAATTAAAAATACAAACGAAGGAGAAATGCTGTGTTGTTTATAATAGTGAAAATTAGAGACAGTCTAAATGTCCAAAAATAGATAAATAGCTTAATAAACTGTAGTACAACCATACTATTAAACAGTATTCAGTCACTACAATCATGTTTTCAGAGAAAATTTAATGACATAGGAAAGTGCTTTAAAGTAAAGCTCACATGATACAAAACAATGATTCTTTTTGTTCAAAATAAGTATATAAATGCATGGAAAACAGTGAAAAGTACGTTTTTCATTTTACACGTTGCATTGTTAAGAGATTTTAATTTTCCAAATTGTCTACAATGAGCTTTCATTCTTCCTATTACCAGAATTACATGCATGTCTAGATTAAATATAGTTACTGATATAACTTTCACATGTTGCATACTTTTCATATAAGATTCATTGCCTCTGTTATTTAAAGCGCTATAACTAAATGATCCATGAGCTGAACCACCAGTTGAACTCATTCACTATCACTAGCTGCAGTGAATATTTATAGATTGGAAATGCTATTTAATTGACATGAGAGGTATTTTTTCTTCTAAGTTTTATAGTGCATCTCTGAAATATGGAAAAGCTCACAGTCTTATATAAAGGAGCCAGTCTTGAGTATTACACACTGGGGATCCAACAAAATGACCCTCTATATATGGGCTAAGTCATTTCAACTGTAACCACATTGCCCCTCTTTGCTTAGCATGGGACCAACATACTTTCCAGGTCACTAAGAGACAGGACAAGAAGGGGTATGTTATCAGACTCCTTATTATCACACTTTTCAATGCTTTATTACAGAAAAGAATGGAAATTTGGTTAGTTTAAGGGGAAAAGACATGTTATTAAGAAAGAGTTAAAAAGGCATCTCTAGTTTCAGAGGCAAGATCCATTTCTATACCTGGAATTCCTTGGATGATATATACTTGGAGAATTTTACAAACTGGTTGCTGTTGTTAATTGAAAAAGTAAAACACCATGAGGACTGCATTTATGCCCAAGACAGTAGAGTAATTTCAATATTTGACCATCCCATTAGTTGCAAACACGTGGCAAAGTTAGAAAAAATAAAAGAAAAGGAAACCCCATAGTGGCATGATAAAGAAAGACTGATGGCTTCATCTCAGACGTACCAGTGACAAGGAGAGGGCATAGACAGGAATTCTTTTCTTTTTAAAATGAAACACTCAAGACTTTATGCCCATAGGTGTCCACAGGGCCATTTCTGGTTCTTTGATTAGAGACTTGGATTGAATTACACACATATCATATCACATACAAATCTTCGAGTGTGAACTGGTGTCATTATGTGGACTTAAACTCTTCCATCACTTAATGAATACATCAACAGTGAATCTTACACATATGGTTGGTTGGTTGGTTGGTTTTAATCTAAGGCAGGAGTAATGTTATCCATATTATTCTCTTTAACATCTCTTAATACTATTTACCTTAAAAATTACTAACCCGTTACTAATTTGAGTTCAAATATTTCTTTAATGAAACATCATGGAGGGACCTGAACAACTAGAAAATTCTTTTCTTTCCTGATGCTACTTAGACCAAATGGTCACAGAGAATCTATAATGAAAGGAAAATGCAGGGCTAGGCTGGGCGTGGTGGCTTACGCCTGTAATCCTAACACTTAGAGAGGCGCAAGCGGGTGGATCGTGTGAGGTCGGGAGTTTGAGACCAGGCTGGCCAACATGGTGAAACTCTGTCTCTACTAAAAATACAAAAATTAGCCAGGCATGGTGTCAGGCGCCTGTAATCCCAGCTACTCAGGAGGCTGAGGCAGGAGAATTGCTCAAACCCAGGAGTTGGAGGTTGCAATGAGCCAAGATCATGCCACTGCACTCCAGCCTGGGCGACAGAGTGAGACTTTCTATCACGAAATTTATTTGTAACTGAATTTGATGAATTAACACAAATGATTTTCTTAGATAATCAACCTAATTTTCCAAATTCTTTGTTCTATACAATTTCCCCTCCAATCTGCTTTATATAGATTCTGGGGAAAAAATGATTCAATATTAAACCAGGTATGTTAAGTCCAGCTAAGTCTAAAATAAGATTCAGCCATAGTTGAAGTTTCATTTAATTACCATGCAATTGGCATGCAGGTGAACTGGTTTTCTTTGTTCATCTCAATTGTTTAACTGTTTATTGAGTGCCTACTGTGTACTAGGCACCATGCTAGACTATCGTGAGGGAGAATAAACATATGATCATGACATTGTGAAGATAGTTTGCTGTGTATGGGGTCGGGGAATCATGCTTCTAAAGAATTACCTATGAATACCTAGGGAGCCCACAAGAAGAAAGAGCTGTTATCTCACTCCTTGGCTGGATACTTGCTAATTTCCAGAATTCTCAGCCCCCAAGTGAAAGACATGGTGAGGGAATTTTTGGAAGAACTTTCTGAAGGTGTATGAGGACATAAACATGAAGACCAAGGACTGTTTTTTTATCTGGTGACTTCAGAAGGTGGGAAGCCTGCTGGGTGAGCCCACAGAAGCAGTTTGTGGGAGAATATGAATGATATTTCCAAATGTAATATCTTATAATTCTATAAAATATCCTGTTGAGTAGTCCATCGCTCCTATTGCAGCAACTGAAACAAAAAGAAATACAAAAATAGAATTTTTGAAGACATTGGAGAACTGTTGGAAACAAAGAATTTTGGAAGGAAAGAAGTAAAATTTTAGATAAAAAGGAGCCCTTCCTAGTTGAACTAAGATCAAAGACTTTCTTTTTCTCAGGGGAATCTGAAGTTTCAGGAAAGGAGCACAGGCAGAGTGGCTCTACTAGGATAGACAGACAAGAAGAACTTTCATGGCTGCCTCTGCTGGTGTGACCGATTGAAACATACAAGAGCACCAAAGTTATGGCTTGCTTTCCACACGACATATTTTCTGCAGGCTGAGACAGCTGGGGAGGCACAACAGCTGAATCAGAAAGGCAGAACAAAATATCCTGCTGTCTTGTAACATTTAGGAGTCAAAGTCCTGCTAAATTTTTGACTCAGGTGGGGTGGCAGGCCAAACGGCTAAGTGCAAAACCTCTGAAAGAATTCTGAGCGCTAAGGACAGAGAACCCTGATAGGATTTCAATCAGAACCCTGGCTCCAGAACCACATTTGTGATATCAGGGCCACTAGCAAATATTTTGGGCAGGGCTTTGTCTATATAAACAATACTGAGATGTATTATAAGATTCATGGGCCTATATGAGGTAGAGTGATTTACTGACGAAGATTTAGAATGATGGATAGAGAAGAGGTACGTACCTACTTGCATATTGTCCAAGTGGTGCATGTGAATATTCTTTCTTCATAGTATGCAGGCACCATTTCCTCCTGTTCATGTCCAGGAACCATCTCTTGATGTTCTTTATTGTTAAATATGCTATTCCTGGCTGATTGTCTATCTCCTACCATAAAGAAAAAGTAGCTTTTTGAACTGGTTCGTGTTAATACAACGTAGGGTTTCTTGCCCCTGTGGTGCTCTAGTACCATTTATTTCACACTGGTTACATCACTACCCACGATGCTGTGGCATCCACCCTGCTGCCCATGAATACTGACTCCCATTGATGCTTTCCAATGTGGTTATTGTGTTTTGTGGATAATGACCTCAAATGCAAGTTTTACCCATAGTACACAGGAAAATGTGAATTATAATCTGTTTTCTGGTAATATTAAATTTACTTTTCAGAATTTTATAGAATAAAGATAAAACAACATATTTTCTGACCATGTTTTCTCTTGAACTTTTTTAGGCCATGATCAATGCCTTCCTAGATTGTTATCTTTTTCAATGTCGACTGTACCCCTGCCTTCCACATACCACCAACAGCAGGAAGGAGAGGTGAAACCCATATAAGCAGAAGAAAGAACGGTCCCATTCACTCAAGTACATCTATCCCTCATTCGACATGGCATAAAAATGATCCAAGAGAACATGACATCACCACATCTATCTGGGAACAGAGGCAAGAGAAGACATTTATCAGAAAAGCCCTATGGCATTGTGGAGCTGTGGTCTTAAAAACTCCCGGAGGAAAAAGGTATGGCCATCCAGGATACCTGACATGTGATTCAGAGTCTGCAGAGAGGGTGGAGTAAACATCTTTGGTGCCAGAGATGGAGGGAAAACTGTAAAAGATAACTGGTGTCCCATCCCCTGCCTTGGATGCTACAGACCAGAGGTAACATTGTGGTCAGAAGATAGAAGAGAAAGAGTCAATACATAGGCCCAAACACCCAGTTCAGGCCCAGAGGTTGGCAGTGGACCACTTGTAGTCCATAACACTGAACTCATTCCGTGTCCAATGTGAATGATAGTCACCCAACATCAGAGTGTCAGCAGCATTCTGGTGGCCCAATCTTACATTATTCTGTGAAACAAATATGACACTGGCCAGCAGCAATGATCTGATGATCAGGCTGTCCTCCTGAAATAATAGTCTAGCCATGGTAACCTAGGATGATGTTATAGGTTCAAATCCTGAAGCTCTTTGGGGTATCTGGTTGAATCCACATGTAAAGAAGAGGGTCTGAAAACAAGATGAAAAGAGAATTAGCTCTCAGTGTAGGCATGGGATGCACTGCCCAGATAGACCTGCTGGCCCAGTCATATTATGGCAAGAGGAATTGGAAAATTTATGGAAATGCTTCTGGTAACTAGAACTCATGTAACACTAGAACTCAGCAAGCCCTATCTGAATTGTACTGCTGGTCCTGGCCAACCCAATGCATTGGATAAGAATTTAGAAAATTTCAATGAAGGTACTGCAAAGTGCAGGGTTCCTGAATTGTGGGGCCTGGTGCAGTGCCATTTACTCTGGTTTAAGAGCAGTGCTGCCTAAATAGCCCATACCTGAGTGATGGACAGCTTTGTTTTTTTTATAAAAATATTTATTTCTTAAATTTTTAAAATTTCTTAACACAGACCATCTTGAAGATAGTTTTTTGAACAATGTATGGCATATGCAAAAAAATTATGTCATGCTACAAAACAGAACTAAATGACCAAAAAAAACCAGATGATAGAATGAACCCCATGTATAATCCAAATATTTAAATGATCAGATATGAACTCTTTAAATAATTGTGATTAATATGCTTAAGAAACTAGATGACAGTTGTAATTCATTAAAAAGTGGACATTCTAGAAATGAATAAAATAACTGAAATTAAGAATTCAATAAGAGTGTTTAACCTCAAATGAGACACACAGAACAGAGAAGCATTGGCCTAAAATATGGATCTGGAATGAATCATGGAGAGAAAAAAGGGCGATATATGTAAGAAGAACCACAGCTTTAAAAAGCTCTAGAAATTCCAGCAGGATAAATACAAAGAAAAAAAGACAGGTGCATCATAGAAAAACTGCTAAAAGCAAAGAGAAAGAGAAAGTCATACTATCACTAACAGAAAAACATATGTGAACTTCAAAGAGGCAACAGGAAGACTCACAGCAGACTTTCAAGAAAAGTATGGAATGAGATCTTTAAAGTTCTGAAAGACAATAGCTTCCCATTTATAACCCAACAGCTGAGAAAGTGTGCTTCAAAATGAAGGTGGAATAAACACTTTTTAGACAAACACTGAAAGATTTTTTTCACCAACAGACCTATACCTAAAGAAATTCTAAGTGAGTTCTTCAGAAAGAAGAAAAGTGATCTAAGAAACAGGCATTGAGATTTATGAATAAAAGATTATTATAAAGGATTAACATGTGGTAAATATAAATATATACAGAATAAAATAAATGACAGCTACTGATGCTCTTTGACTTACAATAGAGTTACATCCTGATAAACCCACCATAAAACAAAAAACATCATTACTTTTAATGGCAAAAACTGCAATTACTTTTGCACCATCCTAGTATTTGTACAGTTGATTTAAACCCAAACATACCAGTAATTACACTAAATATGAATGGACTAAACATTCCAATTAAACAAGCATCCTCTAGGAAACGTGTTGGCAAACTATGTAATTGGTCAGATAGTGTTTTAAGCTTTGCATGCTACATATATCTCTGTGGCCTCTTCTTTCTTCTTTGTCTTTTATAACCTTTTAAACATACAAAAACAATTCTTAGCTTGTATACCATACAAATCAGATAAGCTAGATTTTGCTTGAGGGCAACAGTTTGCCAATCTACACTCTAAGCAATAATGACAGTGATAATTACAATGATAATATTTATTTAGGACCCATTATAGACTGGGCACACTTATAAATACATTATACCTATAAATTCATTTAAGCCTTATATCAATAATGTGGAATAGGTACTGATATAATCTCCATTTTACTGAAGAAGAACTTCTCTGAGGCACAGAGAAGTTAAGTAGGTAACTTGATCAAGTCTTACAGTAAGTGGCAGAACCAGGCAATCTGGCTCCAGAGCTAAGCTTCTTACGGAGTTGATTAGTAACATTTTTGGCTAACACGCAGTTCACTTGAAAACAGCAGCAATATGTATGGTTAGCGAATCTGGCATCTGAAGGCTAGAGATCAGGACCAGTTAGAAACTTCAAATATCCTCAACAAGGTCCAGCTTCCACAAGAATCATTGTCTCTATTTGTTCATTTTGCAATAATCAGGGCTATTGATTTATGCCATATCTAACTGTAGCTTGAAATTAGTTTTTATTAAGTCTAAATTTTTCCAGTCCTCATGAAAGGCCGTTTCTAGGAAATCTGTTGTCTCAGCATGATGCTGATCTTGAGTTCATTTTTAAGACAATCCAGTAACTGCCAATACTGCTCCTGCAATCTTACAGGTAGGCATTGATCAATTGCAACACGTCAAGCCTGTAAGTGTCTTGTGGCAATTAGTCCAGATCAACCTTAAAACAATTTGCAAGTTTGTAAAGGTGCAGTCTACATTTCTACTAGTAACATTTTTGTGTGTTTTTAAAAAATCCAAGTATGTAATTAAGGTGTTGTTTCTTGTTCAAAGTACAGGGTTAATGTCCTTATTAATGTGTATTATTTAGATATTTATCAAAGATCACTGTATAAATGATTGTTTTTAAAAGCTTTTTAATATTGTATATATTTCAAATATTTTATAGAGGAAAAGTGGATACAGCTGGGAGGCATAGCTTACAAATAACTGCAGGTGTAAATATTAGTGTTACCCTTTCTTTTCCAAAAAAAGCAGATGAAAAAAATTTTAATTACTCAATGATGATAGCATAATATGGCAAATTTTTATTAGACGTTCAAGTGTTGAAACTAAGCATTTAATATACCTTCATTTGGACACTCAAATTTTTTTTTAGGTTTATAATTTAGGCATTAAAAATACGTTCTAGTAAAAGTTTCACCATACAAAGCCTAGGATAGGGGCATCATAGGGCTAATTCTACTAATCAAATTAAAATACATTAAACAATACTTTCATGTTCTTATTTATTTCTGCCTAAATGTTATTTTAGTTTTTAAATGGGCACTAGTGCTACATTTTAAAATATTATTTTGAATAGAAATAATTCTGGAAAAAGTACTAAAGCATCAGAATAATAATATAAAGAAATACTTTTCCCCTTAAATCTCAGTTTATTTTGTATACCAGTAAAGTCTCTAGGAAGATCCCTTAGATGTTGTGAACCAATTAAGTAAATGAAGTTTTACCACAGTGAACACAGAAAAAAAGGGTTTGATTCTAGTTGGAGCTAGATGTTTTAGTGCAAGTTTAAAATTTCCTTCTCTTTACAGGTAAAAATGTTATAAAATCTCTGGTGGTAAATTTATTTTAATTTTGTTTTCATTCTTCATTTGTCTGGCAACTGTAGTCTCTTGCCAAATAACGGTCCCTATCATTTGGCCCAGTTTTTCTGGCAACCCAAAAAGAAAGGAAATCACTGGAGATGTTCTTTCTGAGATCAAACATTGAGTTGCAGCAATTGGCAGATTTTGATTATTCTCCACTGTATTACTCCATCTCGCATTGCTGTAAATGAATACCTGAAGCTGAGTAATTTATAAAGAAAAGAGGTTCATTTGGCTTATGATTCTTCAGGCTGTACAAGAAGCATGATGCTAGCTAACACCAGTTTTTGGTGAGGCCTTAGGAAGCTTTCATTCTGGCAGAAGGCAAAGGGAAGCTGGCATCACATGACAAGAGAGAGCAAGAGAGAGAGGAGGAGGTGCCAGCCTCTTTTAAACAACCAGAGAGAGCAACCTCATCACCAAGGAGATGACACTGAGCCATTCATGGCTGATCCACCCCCATGACCCAAACACCTCCCACTAGGCCCTGCCTCCAACATTGAGGATCACATTTTAACATGAGATTTGGAAGGGACAAATATCCAAACTATATTATCCACTCACAAGTGTTTACCAAAAGGTTTCAGAGGCAGCACCTTTTGTTGACTGACAATTTCCCTATACAGACATTTCAGTAGGAAGACATCCTGAATACCTCCTTAAAAGAATTACCTAGATTCTCTACCTTCTCTCTTTCTTCTTCCTGAGTGCTTCACTCTCTTCTGGGGCCCTCCTGCTGCAATGTCCTGCAAACCAGCTTCCAGGAAAGGCTCTGACATGTTCATCTACATGAAGGTGTAATGGACTTACTGATGTATCAAGCAGGGACAGAGTCACCTTTTGTGCTAGTTAATTTTATGTATCAATTTGGACTAAGGGATGTCTAATAGTTGGTAACACACTTTTTCTGGGTGTGTCTGTGCAAGATAACGGAGCTCCCAGTTCTCTGTCATTGGCACTTGGTCTGAATTACGACATTAGCTTTCCTGGTTCTCCAGCTTGCAGACCGCAGATCGTGGGACTTCTCTGCCTCTCTAATCACGAGTCAATTCATATAATATAAAATATGTATATATTTGTATATAAACATAAATGTTTATAAATAAGTATAGATTTATATGTAAGTATATATTTATATAAATATATTTAGAAATATAAAATTTATATATATACTTGTAATATGTATTTATGAGTGTATATAATATATACATATAGATAAATATATTCGGTTTCTCTGGAGAATCCTGAATAATACATATTCCGTGGGGAAATCTGCATTTTAATAGAGTTCCTCAAAGTGAATCTCTTGTTGTAGAGTGTCCAGCATTAGCAAGGGAGACAGTGGTGGAGAATAAGTGATCCTGAAATCATATAATACAAATTGCTGTTTATTCTACTACTTGTTAGGGTGCACATGACAAATAAAGACTAAGCTTCTCAGATTTACTTGGTGAAACAAACGGAGAGTTGACTTACTGTCAAGATAACTTTTTTTTTTTTTTTTTTTTTTTTGAGACGGAGTCTCGCCCTTTCGCCCAGGCCGGACATGGCGCGATCTCAGCTCACTGCAAGCTCCGCCTCCCGGGTTCACGCCATTCTCCTGCCTCAGCCTCCCGAGTAGCTGGGACTATAGGTGCCTGCCATCGTGCCCGGCTAATTTTTTGTATTTTTAGTAGAGACGGGGTTCCACCATGTTAGCCAGGTTGGTCTCGATCTCCTGACCTCGTGATCTGCCCGCCTCGGCCTTCCAAAGTGCTGGGATTACAGGCGTGAGCGGCCGGCCCAGAACTTTTTTTTAACTGTTACTTAGGTTCAGGGGTACACGTGCAGGTTTTGTTATATAGGTAAACTGATGTCGTGGGAGTTTGTTGTACAGATTACTTCATCACCTAGGTACTAATCTAAGCACCCAATAGTTATTTTTTCTGATCCTCTCCCTTCTCCCACCCTGTACCTTCTTTGTGTCCATGAATTCTCATCATTTAGCTCCCACTTATAAATGAGAGCATGCTGTATTTGGTTTTCTGTTCTTGCATTAGTTTGCTAAGGATAATGGCCTCCAGCTCCATCCATGTTCCTGCAAAGGACATAATCTAATTCTTTTTTATGGCTGCATAGTCTTCCATGGTGTATATGTTTTCTTTATGCAGTCCACCATGGGTGGGCATTTAGGTTGATTCCATGTCTTTGCTATTGTAAATAGTGCTACAATGAGCATACATGTGCAAGTGTCTTTATGGTAAAATAATTTATATTCCTTTGGGTATATACCTAGTAATGGGATTGCTGGCTTCAATGGTAGTTCTGTTTTTAGCTCTTTGTCAGCTGAACTTTAACCATATGAACAGCAAGATTTAAAACTAAAGACAATTATCTTCAATACTTCAACAGGCATATAAGTATCTACATGCATATAAGACTGAATGGGAGATAATGCATTTGCAAAAAGAAATATATATTTAATTAAAGCTGATTTTTTAGAATCTTAGCAGAAGCCACAAGAGCTAACAAGATAAAATTATGCAAAATTTTACGCATGATTTGACCTTATTACTTCATTGAATTACTCTTTGCCATTTTTATGGTCCAAACAACAGAGCTGAAGAAAAATATCACTTTTAAATGGTGAAAAATATGAGAAATATAGTTGGAATTCTTCCTTAAGGAAAGCTCTTTTTGTACTTGTGCAATTTGAAATGGCAGCAATTAGTTTCTTAGCAGGACCTAATCACTTGCACAAAGAGAAAACATATCATTTCAGATATGGAATCAGCATTTGATTTGATCAGTAAATTCCTAATTTGAAGAAAGAAAAATAGCTTCAGGGCTTGGGTGGGCCAGAGTAGTGAACCATGCATGTAAAATGCTGAGCCTCTGATTAGAAATATAAATAATTATTAGCTTATACCACATGGTGTTTCTCCTTTTTCTCTTTCATTCTCCATATCTGCAGGGTGTTTTATCAAATTTAACTGTGGAAAGGAGGGCAAGCTAGCCAAGGGGCTCTTGTCCTAGCTTGCCTCTTGTGAACACATAATTCTCAATGCTTTGGTTAAATTGCAGATTCCTGCTGTCAGAGGAGTAAGAAAAATTATAGGTGTCATTGTGGACAGTATACCTAACATTTTGAAGATTTGAAGACACCTTGTTTCCGGTTCCTTTTTTCTAAAATGACAGCTAATTGCATATTCAAAAACTAAATATGAACATATTCAGTTTTAGGTAATAGTGCTTTTATACCAAAATTACCATTGGGATTATGGAGTCTTTTTTTCCCCCAGACTTTTTATTTATGGAATTAATTTTAATCAAGTAATTCTTATTCATCTCCATTGACATAAGGTAATACTTAGTAAAGGAAAAATAGAGGTATTTTTCTAAACATTTTTCTTAGGATCAAAACATTGATATTTGCTGGAGTGACTTTTGGCCTTCAGAAATGTATGATATACCTAAATTTCATGAAATTCTGCCTAAATACATACAGAAGAAAGTGGGACACTTGGGTAATTATTCAGAAAAATTCAACAGATGCTTTCAATCTGTTTCTATTCATGGAAGAGTTAGTCTAAATACCTCAGATCCACAATTTACTGTATGCATCAGTTCAAGAGAACAGATCAGAGGATTTTCGTAGGGAATGGCTTTCTTTCTGTTAAGGGTTCAGATGTCAGAACAGACCTCACAGTTCACTTCCTAAAGGAACTGTGTTTACTCATATCTTCATGGAGACAAAAGATGGGCAAAGTGAATGTAGTCCTATGGAGGAGCAGTTTGTTTTTAGGTAACCTAAACAAGAAATAAGCAATGATGAGCAGTGTTTATTTGTAGTCTACCTCCAAGGCCTCATCTTTACAGTATGGTGATTTTTGAACCGGTTCTGGTTGGGATTGCCTTGATGCCTTGTCCTAGTTATGTATCTGGCTCACCATTTATTCTTTGCTACCCTCCGACCCACACTTGTCTGGCTACTTTCAAATATTAATATTTATTCAGAATTGCAGATAACTTGAGTCCTTTTGTCAACAACTGCTGTAAGTTCTTTCCTTAGATTATAGGCTTTCTGTTTCATAACAGAGCTTAATTATTGTTTTGTCCATTTCAGATCTTATTGCTAACTTCCGTTGCTCAAATGTATAGAATGCAAGAGGAAGATTCTCCTGAGTGACACTCTTTCTACCTGACATTTTCCTCCTCTGATATGCTTCCTTAACCTTTGAGATATATTTCATAGTCTCCTATGGGTATCAGTATTTTAAAAGAAAAATGAACTTTTTTTTTTTTTTTTGGTTTGAGAATTCTTTTTTTTTTCCCCCCTTAAACCTAATTTTTTTTTATTTTTTATTTTTTTTCTTTTTATTATTATTATTATTATACTCTAGAGCTGTGTGGAAGACTTTTCCCATTATTCAAAATTTTAGTCTCTTTTCATTCACTCTAACAGTCGGCCGCTGAGGAGTATTTTCCATACTGAAGAAAATTTGGTGGATATATTTGTAGGTATAATAATTAGTAACATGATCCATGTCTTTTACCAAGAAAAAATTAATACTTTTTGGAATCTTTTATTTCAGAGGTAGGCTACATAATTAGAAAGTTCAGGCCAGGTGCAGTGGCTCACACCTGTAATCCTACCACTTTGGGAGGCCGAGGCAGGTGGATCACCTGAAATCAGGAGTTTGAGACCAGCCTGGCCAACATGGTGAAACCCCCTCTCAACTAAAAATGCAAGTATTTGCTGGGCATGGTGGTGCACACCTGTAATCCCAGCTACTTGGGAGGCTGAGGCAGGATAATTGCCTGAACCCAGGAGGCAGAGCCAAGATCGCACCACTGCATTCCAGCCTGGGTGACAAGAGCGAAACTCCATCTCAAAAAAAAAAAAAAAGAAAAGAAAAAGGAAAAAGAAAAGAAAGAAAAAAGAAAGTTCAACTTCAGATGCATAATATAGAGGTTTTTGTATAATATAGAGGTTTTTGAAGTGTAGGTATGTTTAGAAATATTGAGAACAAATTTATGTTTTAAAACATTTTTAGTTCACTCACACTGGAGGAAAATTGAATAATGGAGGTTTGAAGTGTTATATATTCTTCATACCAGTCATTCAACAATACATGCCTTGTAAGATGACAAACTTTAAGTCATTCACCTGACAAGAATTTATCAAATATCTACTCTGTTCCAGATATCATTTTAGGTGCTATGGAATCAACAGTGAAAAAGGTAAACTCCAGAAATTACATTCTAGTAAGAGTCAGATAGTTAACAAGCAGCCAAATAGATGCATAAAATCAGTTTTTAAAAAGCAATGAAGAAAAGTAAAAGAAGGTTAAGAGATAAACAATTTCAGGATGTACAATTTAAGTGATTCTGGAAGGACTATCAGAGAAGGTTACACGTGAACCCTGCGGAAAGTGAGGAAGCCAGCCCTACAGATTTGTGGGGGAAGGGCATTTCTGAAGGGTGGAAGAGTCACACAAAGGCCTGGGGCAGGAGAGAGTGTGATTCTTGCAGAAGAGCCAGGAGTTAGTCTGGCTAGAATACAGTGAAGGGTCTGGAAGGTGGAAGAGATATTGACCATGACCTCTTAGAGGTTGCCAAGTGATAGAACGTGGAGAACCTTGAAATCCCTGGTAATGAATAGATTTGTTCCCAATGTGACAGGGAGCCACTGGAGGACTGAGAACAGGGAAGTGAATGTGATTAAGTTCTGGTTCTAAAAGATCAGTCTGGTTGGGTTGAGAAAGGCCTACAGAAGATAGAGCTGGAAGTAGGAGGACTAGTTGTAAGTCTATAGCTGCTAATCAAGACAAGAGATGATGGCAGCTCAGATTAGGATATTATCAGTGAAGGGAGTGAGAAATGGTCACTTTCAAGACATATTTAGAAACTAGAAGCTATAGAATTTTCTAATAGAAGAGAGGTCTCAAAGATGACTCTAAGATTTTGACCTAAGCAATAGGGTGTATAAATATCCCATTTATTGAGAGGGAGAACATTGAAAGAAAAAGAAATTTAAAGGAGAAAATAAAAAGTTAAGTTTTGGACAAGTTAAATGAGAAAAATAATTAGAAATTGATCTGCATATACTGCAGTATGTTTCATTTTTTTATTACAAAGGTTTTTATTATGAAATAGAACATTCACACAGTAAGGAACATGAAACATAAATAAAAAATCTGTATAAGCAAACACCCAGGTCACCAGCATTTTAAAAAGCTTCCTGTGTGATTCAATATGTAGCCAGAGTTGAGAATGGCTATTTTGTAATGGCTACAAATTCAAGTTTTTACAGTCTCTGAGAAAACTTTGGAACAATCTTTCTTGAGACCAGTGGTTTGGATTATATGAATGCGTACAGTTCTTTTGAATCTGTAATCAGGTGGGATTAATTAGAATATTCTCTTATGGGATGTAGTAGCTAATTGATTTTTTTCTGGCCAAAATTTCTTTTCATTCTTACTGTTAAGGGTGCTTTTAGAAGGTATCCAACTTCTGGCTATTGTAATGAAGGCAGAGTAATTCCACATGCCTCTTTTTCCTTGTGCTGAAGACTGGTGTCTACATTACATTGTTGCCAGTTATGATTATGCAGCCTGGCAGGGAGGGCTAGACATGTTTGAATCTTTTCTGGACTAACTATGCAACAATCTCTCTTAGACCCAGTAAACTGGGGAATTTTTATTAGCTTATACAATCTGTTCTAAATCTATGTTTCTATAATTGATAGAACAGGCTGAGTGCTGGACATTGTACAAAATTTTTAACAAAGTTTATTAATATCTGTAATTTTTGTTAGAATTTGACTTGATCATCTAAAAGTAGTATAAAAGGCATTCAAACTTAATTTTTGAATAATTGAGATTTACAATTTGTTGGGTTTTAGATACCTGACATTCACAAACAAATAAAAAGTTCTTCACTCAGGTCAACTATTCCTTCTTCTCTTCCCCTGCTCTATTCTTATTCCTTTTTAATATTTAATAACTTTTAATAATGTGGACATATAGTTGATGTGTATAGAACAAAAAGTCTAGAATATCTAACACCATCTGATCATTACTTCCATATAAAGGGTTCTGGCAATTGAAAAAAAAGGAGTATACATTCTAAAGTAACAAATGTCTTTAGAATCTAAGATGTTTTATTACATTTTCTTCCAAAGGGGAAAATAAACCATCAGCTTTTCAAAATAATTTCTTTACATGTTTTCTTTAAAATTACAAAACCCACACATTAAACATTCCAAACACCAGAACTATCCTAAAAATGTATCTTTCTACCAAAATCTTACCATGAAATACATCAGCATAATGGCAAAAAAAGTGGCCTGTATGAAAACTGTTTTCAAGGGCTACTGATCATCATTTCTGGCAATACCTGGTAAAAAGAGAAGACCTATCAATCAAGAGGTACTGCAACACACACAATGCCAGGAGTATCTTCAAAAGGTAGTGGAAAAGTCAATAAATCACCTAAGATAATTCCCAGATGATTACAATGGGAAAAATCTCCTGGCATTTCTAAGTCAATGGGGTGCACTGACTACAGACCCAGAATAGTGTTTCTTTTTTTTTTTTTTTAATTATACTTTAAGTTCTAGGGTACATGTGCACAACGTGCAGGTTTGATACATAGGTATACATGTGCCATGTTGGTTTGCTGCACCCATCAACTCATCATTTACACTGGGAATTTCTCCCATTGCTATCCCTCCCACAGTCCCCCACCCCCCAACAGGCCCTGGTGTGTGATGTTCCCTGCCCTGTGTCCATGTGTTCTCATTGTTCAATCCCATCTATGAGTGAGAACATGCGGTGTTTGGTTTTCTGTCCTTGCGATAGTTTGCTGAGAATGATGATTTCCAGCTTCATTCCTGTCCCTGCAAAGGATATGAACTCATCATTTTTTATGGCCGCATAGTATTCTATGGTGTGTATGTGCCACATTTTCTTAATCCCGTCTATCATTGATGGACATTTGGCTTGGTTCCAAGTCTTTGCTATTGTGAATAGTGCCGCAATAAACATATGTGCACATGTGTCTTTACAGTAGCATGATTTGTAGTCTTTTGGGTATATACCTAGTAATGGGATCACTGGGTCAAATGGTATTTCTAGACCCAGAATACTCCTTCTAAGTCCTGAAATGTATAGCTGCTGTAGTCATCCAATGTTGGCATTGCACTTGCCTCTCCTGGTAACTTTTAACTTGATGAGCAGCCAATGATGAAGGAATCTTGTGTTGGAGAGGGTAAACTAATTTTGGAATTCAGACTTCAGGGTGTGTTTATTAAATAAAGTTAGTTGTCCTCAAATCTTATTTATGTTTACCAACTTTTCATCATTTCGCCTGTCAGTCATCAGGAGAGAGGTGTTGAAATCTCTCATTTTAATTGTGTATTCATCAGTTTCTCCTAAAGTTCCATACATTTTTCTGTATATGTGTTGGGGCAAATTTATTATTAGAGGCATGTGACTTAAAAATTGTTACATCTTCCTTACATTTATTCAGAAGCAAACTTTTATCATTATATTATGATTTTCCTTATTCTTAATAATGATTTTTACAATAAAGTCTATTTTCTGATATTAGGATAGAGACACTGGCTTTCTTTTGGTTTATTTTTTGACTTTTAAAAAATTGGATTTAATTTTTTTTCTGTTTGTTTTCTCATTTTATTATTTGTTTTTATTCTTTTAGAGGTAATCCTTGAAATTTTACAAAGAGTATTTAACAACTTGAAAAAGTTTACAGTTGATGAATATGTTAACCTGTCTTCCAAAAAGTAGAAACACCTTAGAACAATTTTATTCCTATTGCCGCCTCCCAAAATTATATTGACTTATTTTCAACAGGCATAACTTTGGCTTCTGTGTAAAGAATGGATAGGAAGAGCAAAAGTGGATAAGGAAGCCAGTCAGGAGGTACTGGCACTAGTCCAGGCAAGCAATGATGGTGGCTTAGATGGACAGGTTGAATGCAGTAAGACAATTAGGTGCAGTCACTTCCCAGCATAAGATGGAATCAAAATGCTAGCGTTCTAATCTATGTTACAATAAATAATAGCTAATATTTAGTGAGGGTCTCTATGGGTCAGGCACTGCAGTAGTACTTAAAATGGATTTCTCCTTTAATCCTCACAAAAATCCTGTAAGATAGATTTTTTGCTTCTCCCAGAAAGAAACTTAAGGTTGCAGGCTATGTGCGTGACCACCCTAACACATGAGAAAGGTAAGAAGCCAGCTGTGATTCAGTGTAGGAAGAAAATTGTCCCTGTGAGAACCAGCAATCTAAAATCACCTTACTATATTTGCTTGTTTGTGTTATATTTCAAAGTAATGTTAGATACCCTTATCTTTCCAAACTTGAAACAACAAAGTACATTACAGAATTGCAATAATTGTAAGAATAAAGGCTCTTTTCTTTTTTTGCTGTCTTAGAGCAGGGAAAAAAATATTCAATTTCTCTGTGAATATATTATGCTGTTAAATAATTATATACAGTATGAATGTATCACCTCTAAGTTAATAGTCATTGAAGACTACCCTTTGTATTAAAAGGCTGAAAGATTGGAGGGCTGTTTACTGTCTGCCCCACATTAAAGTTTTTTGTCAATTAATATTTTTTAACAGTGATAAAAAATTTTAGTGACATATTGGCTATGAATAGTCCTCAATTTATAAATAGGCAATGTTCTCAAATTTGGTTTGAAATCTAATTTGCATTTCATATAAAACAATAATTATAGTCAGCATTTATAAAGTGTCTAATATATAGTGAGTGCTTTACAAATATGATTTTTAGGCTCCCAGTAAATACTATGAAGTAGGTAAACTGCTCTCATTTTACAGATGAGAAACCTGAAGCTGAAAGAGGCTAAGTAACTTGATGAAGGTTACACAGTTTCTAAATGACAGAATTGGAATTTTAATCCAGGTCAAATCCTGGTGAGCACAAAAAGTCTACTGAAGTCATAAATGCAGCATCAATAATACTTCTTAAGACATCAGAGTAACTATTCCCCCCTAAACTCTTCCAAACCGAGTGTTGACTGAGCTTTCAGTCTTTCAGAATCCAGAACCCAATTCCCTGTAAGTTTGAACAGTCCTCAAACTAGAATTTTTCTAAACGTTTCTCTAATGATTTAGACATAATAAGTGCTCAATAAACATAATGAAGGGCATTGAATTGGATTCTTTGCGACCAATATGATAAAATCAGAAATAAATTTTTCTAAGATTGCATTGAAAATGTTTGAAGAAGACAGGATAACAAAGGTAGTTAACATTATGGCACGTTAACGTGTACATCTGCTAGGTTTTTACATTAAGCAAAACATTTCCAACTCTTTTTAAAAATCATTAATTTATCTTATCATCTTTCTGCTGGAATGTGGGTCACCACTGCCTAGAGAAGAAAGTCTAAACTGCTCATCATGCCCACTTGGCTCTTCAAGTTCGGGTCTGCTACTTACCTCTTCAGTCTTCTTTCTCACTGTGGTGTCTGTTCCAACCTATCAATGGACCTCCATGCCTTTACTCCTGCCATTCTCTCTGCTGGAAAGAAGACTTGTTTGTCTTCTCAGATAGGTGAGAGCTATTTCCCCCAGACTGGAATCTTTGTATCCCCTCTGTACCCTCCCTCCACCATCTTCAACAGAATGTTTTACTGAACTTGTTTATAAGGCTTTTTCTCTGCACTAGGTGAAGAGCTTCTTAAGAACAAGGATCACATCTTGTTCAGCCTTGTGTTCTCAATGCTCAGCATATACTAGGTTTTCAACAAATGTTTATTACTGAATTGTATGTCAGCAGCATGTTGGGAAAAAGAGAAAATTATGTCAGCACTGGGAATTGAAACAACCTGTTGTTTATTTATTGTGATTGCTGTTTCAGAAGCAGACTAGATGTGCAAAGGTTTAGTAATAAAAACTGGAGCAGTTTGAATACTTTCTTAACATGTTGTAAAATATTCTGTGGCACCAAATGGCTGCATCACACTTTATGCATTCATTCACCAAAAGGGATTGATGGAGCACCTGTCCCAGCGCTAATATCTTTTTGAATGAAAGAGGCAAGGTTCCTGCTCACATGGGCCTCACTGTCATGCAAAAGAAGCAGGCATGAGATAAATGATCACACAGATTATTATGCCTACAATGAGGCTGCATGTTAAGAAGTGATGAGTGCTCTGAGAAGTGGGAACAGGAAGACTTATACTAGTTGGGGGACCAGGCAATGTTTCTCTGAGGGATGTTTAAGAAGAAAGTCCAGTAGAAAGTGAACATATTCTTGGCAGAATGGAGAGCATTTACAAAGAACCCGAAGTGAAACAGATCCAAGTGTGTTCTGTGAACAGAGAGGAGGCCTGTGTGGCCTCTCAACCTCACTAATAATCAAAGAAAAGTTGGTCAAAATTTTTAAAAGATTGATAAACCATATTGAATGAAGTTGGGAAAGCAGGAAAACACACAAAGTTTGTGCTGGTATAGCAATCTCTCTGAGGACAGCTTAGCAATGTGTATCAAAATTTGAAATGTGTGTGGGTTTGACTCTGAAATGCCATGACCAGGAACTTAACCAGACAGGAACCAGTCGAATGGACAAAGACCTATGTTTTCAAGGCTATTCACTGTAACATTATTTTTCTCAGAAAATATTTGGAAAAAACTTAAATATTCGTCAATAGAGGATCGGTGAATTAAATCATGGAACTAGATGGGTGTTAGAAATAAATATATGGATCTATATTTATCATTAAGCAAAAAGAGCAAGTTTTGACACTGCATTTATAATATATTCCGATTTTATGAAAAATGTGGTGTGGATTTTCAGTTAAGAGGACACTGAAACTTCAGGCTTATTTGAAACAGCTATGAAAGGAGGTAATTCAACAACTATGAAGAAAAAAGATCCAGAAAGATATACAGGGGTAACAACAATGAACACATCAATTGGTGAAATTAATCATAAAAACTATGTGTATTAAAATAATTTGGAATTAAATTCTAGACAACAATAACGAGAAAGATAGCAGAAGAACTTTCAGTGTGAGGTCAAAGCAGGCTAAGGCCTTTGTCTTATTGTGGAGAAGTACAGAGACAGTGAATGGCTTGAGATAACTGGAAAACCTTATAGCAGAGTATGCATATTAAAATTTTAAATGTAAGCTCGACCATGTATAGCTACACAAATAAGCCTATGAAACAATATTGAGTAAATTACCAGAGAAGTCATAGAATAATGGAGATAAAATATCATTAACCCAAAGCTTAAGCATTTACAAAACCATATAATATTGTTTAAGGTTCAAACATATAGTAAAAATATAAAGACATGGATAAAATAATACATATTAACTTCAGATGATGTAACTTTTGGATGGGAAGGAGGGTGGAAGGAGCATGAAATCATGGAAATGTACAAAGGTCAGTACAAACAAAAAAAGATCACTATAGCACACTTTATTTCCTACAAATATATATCTGAAACAGATATAGTAAAATGTTAACATTTGTTAAATTCTGAGGTGAGTACATGGATTTTGCTAGTATGAACAGGGACCTTTGATTTGAGCAATGAGGTGGCCCTGAGTTGAATGCTATACTTCACTGCAACAATGCAAACCTTCAAATTCTGGTTAAGTATTTGCAGTTACAGTGAAATACAAAAGAAATATGACTTAGGGTCCCACAGGGTACTTACCTTGGTGAGGCCAGTGTACTTCAAGTCCTGTGCTTGCCTCTGCAGGCTCAGATATATTATTTTCATCAGCTTACCCCTAGGAAATAATCAGGTATAGGGTCTCCAAGTCGTACTAACCAAGTAGAGAGGAACCAATGTGTTCATTTAAGAAATGTTTAACTACCAAAGGGGCCAAAAAGTTCACGAGGAGAGACTACACTGACTCTGTAGGATTATCCACATGAAAAACCAGATCATATCAAAGGGTTATTTAGTGAGTGTAAAGCCAGGGATGGTCAGTGTTATTGACTTGTGATAGACTGATGTTTTCATTTCAGAAAGAATTTATTGAATTTAACAATTGTCTGTTGTCCTCCAAATCCCTGCCAGGAGGACCCAGTGCCTGTGATGGCTGGTTTGTGCAGCCCTTTCCCCAACTGTCCTAGAAACATAATGACAGACACTTAATCTCTGACTCTCTGCTCTGTACTTCCTGCTGCCACACCCTGGATGGTAACACCACCTTTTCCTCAGACCAGCCAGGATGCATTATGTCAGACTTAAACTTTCCAGATGCTATTGAATTCCAGCTATGCCTCTTTGTGACTTACACTCATATCACCTAAATTGGACTTGTGTTCCCAAATCTCCTTAGCCACCCTTCACAGACAGTTGCTTAGGTTACTATGACAGTTGGTAATTTTATTCATGTTGGTACTTATTAGACTTACTCCTTTAAAGTTGAATAACTTTTCTTTTTAAAAAATTATTTTTCATTTAGTAAAATATACACATAGCATGAAATTCAACAATACAAAATGATGTACAATAATATCTCAGCTTCACTTCCACCTCCATCATCCATTTATTTTTATCTCTCTCCAATTTTTTTTTCCTGCTATTGCAATGGAAGCTACTGGCACCTGAGATGGTGCTTTGAAAATGTCTTCTGGATTCAGATCCTTCCATGTGTGTTCTCCCTGCGCCCCATTATTTCCCTATCCTTAACACATAATTTCTTGCCTACTTGCTTGTATCTTCTATACATTGCCAGTTTCTTGAAGGATGGGATTGTCTCTGTCTTGTTTATTGTTCTACTCCCAGCATTTAGCACAGTGAAGGTATCCTAGCACATGGTACAATAGATGTTTGTAAAATGAATAAATACTATCATAACTAACATTTACTAAGTGTTTACTATAAAATGGAAAAAGATATATTGTCTGAAGATCATTATTTACTGTAGCAGATGCTGTCAATACCCCACCCATATCCAACTTGCGCTTACAATTTTGGTACATGCAAGACCAACTTCCAAATGCATTTCTTTGCCTGAGGGCTTTCTCTGACCACCTGAGCCCAAAATACAGGGGAATTAATGACTTCACCACCACCACTACGACCAGTAGCCCTCATGCCTCAGGTTATCCCACCCTAGGAGCAAGGAAACTGGGTATTTATACCAAATGAATGATGGGAGTCAGGGTGTAAATACCCACTTTCGTTGCCCCTAGGGTGGGATAACTCTGAGGCATGTGTCCCACATTTAATCCCAGGATTTCAAAGCAATATTAAACTCTACTTACCTATAACGCTAACTTTTAAAAATGTACTTGCTGATGCCAGTGTCCTGAAGTTAACCTTGTTGTTTCCAATTTGCCTTACAGGGTCATGTGCCCATCCTTAACCAATCTCCATCCCTAGAGGTGTTTTGATTGGCCAGACTTAGGTCACATGTCCGCCCTTAAAGTCAAGAGTGGGAAAAAATCCACCAGAACCACAATGATTAAGAAGGAGAAAGGAAAAAATCAGAGGCCACTTCCAGAATGCATTGTGATTAGATGTGGGATAGCCAAAGAAGAACTATATTCCATTACAGAGGACTGAGACTCGCTGAAAGAGAAGAAAGGTTTTTTTTATTGAGATTTATAGCTGGAGTGAATTATTTATTAGTCCTTCTAAGGAAAATAATATTTCTCTATTTTGAACTTTTCCAGAGAGCCTTAAAATGAAAGATGCCTTTTTTAAGCAATATATTTTTCTTCGGATGATACATGAGAACATCCACCTCCAGTGAGGTCATAGGCCAAGCATTTGGCTTTTACACATGCATTGAAATATTATTCACCTCTACAAATATACCTGAATGGACAGGATTTTTCAAAATTGTATTTTAAGGAGTTTTCATAAAGAACTAATTATTTTGAGGTTCTGGCCCCAGAAAGTCTGAGGTGTGAGCAACTCAACACACTTAAAATTTCTCACATTAAAAGGCCTAAAACTTCCAATCTTTCCTCTCCAGAGTGTTCCTTTTTTGCTATCAGTAAATTCCTCAAATCTGAAAGATGAACCTTCTCACTGAACATCAACTGTTCCTTTACTCAACTACTTTCTACTGTCCTGGGAGCACTACATTTCTTATCAATTCAATATTTTCAAACATAAGTATAATATCCCTCATCTTCAATTGACAGTTTAATTAGTGAATCTCTGGCTCTTTGGCATGGGTGAGTAGCTTGATCTTACCTTGTGACTGTATGTATGAAGTCATCTCTTCAATCAAGATGTTTCATGCAGGTCTACTCTCTGCACACATTCTCTGAGTTTCTCCTGAGTGGAACAAACTAGAAATGCACTTACACTACCCCTAAAAAATTTGGAGAGTAGACAATCACTTATTCTTTCACTGATACTTTTTTTCTAATAATAGCTCACAATAATATGGAAAATGTTGGTGAGGAAATTAGAGAATTGACTGAGGGCACTTTTCTGTCTTTGAAGAGCGGCTTCGAGGTGGGGCAAAGGAAATGACAGTAAATTAAAGTCTAAGTCTCCTCGGATCTATAGGGATCAAGAGGATGATCAGAAAGAGATGGCCAGAAAGAAAGGTCACATCATTCCTCTAAACCTGGTGTGACATCAGAAATAAACTGCAAAAACTCCAAAATCAAAGGGAATGGATAGGGAACTGGTATGGTTTGGCTGTGTCTCCACCCAGATCTCGAACTGTAGCTCCTGTAATTCCCACATGTCATGGGAGGGACCCCAGTGGGAGGTAATTGAATCATGGGGGTGGGGCCTTCCTGTGCTGTTCTCCTGATAGTAAATAAGTCTCCTGAGATTTGATGATTTTATAAAGGGCAGCTCCCCTCCTCATGCTCTGTCTTGCCTGCCACATGTAAGATGTGACTTTGCTCCTCATTTGCCTTCAGCCAGGATTGTGAGGCCTCCACAACCGTGTGGAACTGAATCAATTAAGCCTTTTTCCTTTATAAATTACCCAGTCTTGGGTATGTCTTTATTAGCAGTGTGAGAAAAGACTAATGTGTTAAAATAGCAGGTAGGGGGGTGCTGCTATAAAGATACAAGCAACTTTGGAACTGGGTAACAGGCAGAGGTTGGAACAGTTTGGGGGGCTCAGAAGAAGACAGGAAAATGTGGGAAAGTTTGGAACTTCCTAGAGACTTGGGGGGCTCAGAAGAAGACAGGAAAATGTGGGAAAGTTTGGAAATTCCTAGAGACTTGGAAGGCTCAGAAGAAGACAGGAAGACATGGGAAAGCTTGGAGCTTCCTAGAGACTTGTCAAATGGTTTTGACCAAAATGCTGACAGTGATATGGACAATAAGGTCTTGGCTGAGGTGGTCTCAGATGGAGATGAGGAACTTGTTCGGTACTGGAGCAAAGGTGATTCTTGTTTTGCCTTAGCAAAGCGACTGGCAGCATTTTGCCGGTGCCCTAGAGATCTGTGGAACTTTGAACTTGAGAGAGATGAATAAGGCTATCTTGTGGAAGAAATTTCTAAGCAGCAAAGCATTCAAGATGTGATTTGGGTGCTGTTAAAAGCACTCAGTTTTATGTATTCACAAAGATATCGTTTAAAATTGGAACTTATGTTTAAAAGGGAAGTAAAGCATAAAAGTTCAGAAAATTTGCAGTCTGACATGTGATAGAAAAGAAAAACCCATTTTCTGAGCAGAAATTCAAGCCACTGCAAAAATTTGTGTAAGTAATGAGGAGCCAAACGTTAACTACAAAGACAATGGGGAAAATGTCTCCAGGGCATGTCAGAGGTCTTCACAACAGTCCCTCCCATCACAAGCCTGCAGGCCTAGGAGGAAAAAATGGATTCCTGGGCTGGGCCCAGGGCCTTGCTGCTTTGTGCTGTCTCTGCATCCCAGCCATGGCTAAAAGGGGCCAACATATAGCTCAGTCCATTGCTTCAGAGGGTGCAAGCTCCAAGCCTTGGCTGCTTCCATGCGGTATTGAGCCTGCAAGTGCACAGAAGCCAAGAATTGAGTTTGGGGAACCTCTGCCTAGATTTCAGAAGATGTATGGAAATGCCTGGATGCCCAGGCAGGAGTTTGCTGCAGTACTGGGGCCCTTGTGGAGAACCTCTGCTAGAGCAGTGTGGAAGGGAAATGTGGGGTTGAAGTCCCCACACAGAGTCCCCACTGGGGCACTGCCTAGGGGAGCTGTGAGAAGAGGGCCACCATCCTCCACACCCCAGAATGGTAGATCCACGAACAGCTTGCACTGTGCACCTGGAAAAGCCAAGACACTCAATGACAGCCTGTGAAAGCAGCCAGGAGGGGGGCGGTACCCTGCAAAGCTGCCCATTGGGTGGAGCTACCCAAGACCACAGGAACCCACACTTTGCTCCAGCATGACCTGAATGTGAGACATGTAGTCAAAGAAGATGATTTCGGAGCTTTAAGATTTGACTGTCCCCCTGGATTTCGGACTTGCATGGGTCCCGTAGCCCCTTTGTTTTGGCCAATTTCCCCCATTTGGAATGGGTGTATTTACCTAACACCTGTACCCCCATTGTATCTAGGAGGTAGCCAACTTGCTTTTGATTTTACAGGCTCATAGGCAGAAGAGAAGAGACTTGCCTTGTCTCAGATGAGACTTTGGACTGTGGACTTTTGGTTAATGCTGAAATGAGTTAAAACTTTGAGGGACTGTTGGGAAGGCATGATTGGTTTTGAAATGTGAGGACATGACATTTGAGAGGGGCTGGGGTGGAATGATATGGTTTGGCTGTGTCTCCACCCAAATCTCAAATCATAGCTCCCATAATTCCCACATGTCATGGAAAGGACCTGGTTGGAGATAATTGAATCATGGGGACAGGTCTTTCTCATGCTGCTCTCATTAGTGAATAAGTCTCACAAGATCTGATGGTTTTACAAAGGGGAGTTTCCCTGCACATGGTCTGCTTGCCTGCCACCATGTAACATGTGACTTTGCTCCTCATTCACATTCCACCATGATTGTGAGGCCTCCCCAGCCATGTGGAACTGTGTCAATTAAACCTCTTTCTTTTACAAATTACTCAGTCTCAGATATGTCTTTAACTAGCTGCATGAGAACTGACTAATACAGGAACCCTTTAGTTAAATATTTCAGAACATAAATGATTGGGGTGAGGCAAAGGAGACAACTTCTGCAAAAGTCAATATGTGCAAAACAGCAACATTTTGCAAGCAATTTTGTATTTTCTTAGACATGCATATACAGAAATCCTGTCCTTCCCTTCCAGCGTAGGCTGGGACATTTGTGTCCCTTTAGTAATTGGCTGCAGCACAACTGAGGCCTGCTTAACTTTCATTATATCGATGTAAAGGAGAGTAGGCTAGAAAGCTTCTTAACAGAAAAAGACTTTGTGAAGATAGTAATTGCTGGAATGAAATTCCAGCTTGACATCTGTTCCAGATTCACCTGCAGCTGTTGCTTACCTATTTAGAGGCAGCTGGTGACATGGAAAAGCACAAAATGTTTGAGACAAAGAGCTAAAAGAACTGAGTCTCTCCATGCCATCTCCTGATGATAAACATGAGGTTTACAGAAATTCATACTTGACCAAAGTCACATTATTAAGTGTCAGAGTCAGTACTAGAATGCAGGCCTTCTGGCTCTAAATGGGTGCCTTTTCACAACATTTGTTATGGACACTATACTTTTGTTAATTAATCTAAGATGTCATTAGTTGGTAGGGGTTTTTCCAGTTTGTAAATAACAGCTTTATTGAGATAATTTACACACCATAAAATGTGCATTTGTAAAGTGTACAATTCAGTGGCTTTTTGTATACTCAGAATTATGCAACTGTCACAACAGTCTAATTTAAGAACATTTTCATCACTCCATAAAGAAAACCCGGGAGGGGTGCAGTGGCTCACGTCTATAATCCTAGGACTTTGGGAGGCCATGGTGGGAGGGTCAATTGAGCTCAGGAGTTCAAGACCAGGCTGGGCAAAGTAGTAGAACCTTGTTTCTACAAAAAGTTAAAAAATTAGCCAGGCATGGTGGTGGCCTGTGGTCCCATCTACTCAGGAGGCTGAGGTGGGAGAATTGCTTGAACCCAGGAGGTTGAGGCTGCAGTGAGCTGTGTTCACTGCACTCCAGGCTGGGTGACAGAGTGAGACCCTGTCTCAATTTAAAAAAAAGAAAAAAAAGAAAGAAAACATATTCATTAGCAGCCTCCATTCGCTCCTTTCTCCAGCTCCTGGAAAAATATAATGTATCTGTACAATGGAAAATTATTTAGCTTTTTTTTAAATTATACTTTAAGTTCTGGGGTACATGTGCACAACGTGCAGGTTTGTTACATATGTATACATGTGCCATGTTGGTGTGCTGCACTCATTAACTCATCCTTTACATTAGGTATATCTCCTAATGCTTTCCCTCCCCCTTTCCCCACCGCACAACAGGCCCTGGTGTGTGATGTTCCCCTTCCTGTGTCTAAGTGTTCTCATTGTTCAATTCCCACCTATGAGTGAGAACATGTGGTGTTTGGTTTTTTGTTCTTGCGATAGTTTGCTGAGAATGATGGTTTCCAGCTTCATCCATGTCCCTACAAAGGACATGAACTCATCATTTTTTATGGCTGCATAGTATTCCATGGTGTATATGTGCCACATTTTCTTAATCCAGTCTATCATTGATGGACATTTGGGTTGGTTCCAAGTCTTTGCTATTGTGAATAGTGCCACAATAAACATACGTGTGCATGTGTCTTTATAGCAGCATGATTTAGAATCCTTTGGGTATATACCCAGTAATGGGATGGCTGGGTCAAATGGTATTTCTAGTTCTAGATCCTTGAGGAATCACCACTCTGTCTTCCACAATGGTTGAACTAGTTTACAGTCCCACCAACAGTGTAAAAGTGTTCCTATTTCTCCACATCCCCTCCAGCACCTGTTGTTTCCTGACTTTTTAACGATCGCCATTCTAACTAGTGTGAGATGGTGTCTCATTGTGGTTTTGATTTCCATTTCTCTGATGGCCAGTGATGGTGAGCATTTTTTCACGTGTCTGTTGCCTGCATAAATGTTCTTTCGAGAAGTGTCTGTTCATATCCTTTGCCCACTTTTTGATGGGGTTGTTTTTTTCTTGTAAATTTGTTTGAGTTCATTGTAGATTCTGGATATTAGCCCTTTGTCAGATGAGTAGATTGCAAAAATTTTCTCCCATTCTGTAGGTTGCATGTTCACTCTGATGGTAGTTCCTTTTGCTGTGCAGAAGCTCTTGAGTTTAATTAGATTCCATTTGTCAATTTTGGCTTTTGTTGCCATTGCTTTTGGTGTTTTAGACATGAAGTCCTTGCCCATGCCTATGTCCTGAATGGTAATGCCTAGGTTTTCTTCTAGGATTTTTATGGTTTTAGGTCTAACATTTAAGTCTTTAATCCATCTTGAATTAATTTTTGTATAAAGTGTAAGGAAGGGATCTAGTTTCAGCTTTCTACATATGGCTAGCCAGTTTTCCCAGCACCACTTATTAAATAGGGAATCCTTTCCCCATTTCTTGTTTCTGTCAGGTTTGTCAAAGATCAGATGGTTGTAGATGTGTGGTATTATTTCTGAGGGCTCTGTTCTGTTCCATTGGTCTATATCTCTGTTTTGGTACCAGTACCATTCTGTTTTGGTCACTGTAGCCTTGTAGTATAGTTTGAAGTCAGGTAGCGTGATGCCTCCAGCTTTGTTCTTTTGGCTTAGGATTGTCTTGGCAATGCGGGCTCTTTTTTTGTTCCACATGAACTTTAAAGTAGTTTTTTCCAATTCTGTGAAGAAAGTCATTGGTAGCTTGATGGAGATGGCACTGAATCTATAAATTACCTTGGACAGTATGGCCATTTTCACGGTATTGATTCTTCCTATCCATGAGCATGGAATGTTCTTCCATTTGTTTGGACCTCCTTTATTTCCTTGAGCAGTGGTTTGTAGTTCTCCTTATTTAGCTTTACAAAGGTAGGAAATTCTAACACATACTACAGCATGAATAATTTTTTTTTTTTTTGAGACAGAGTCTCACTCTGTCAACTAGGCTGGAGTGCAGAGGTGTGATCTTGGCTTACTGCAACCTCCGCCTCCTGGGTTCAAGCTATTCTCCTGCCTCAGCCTCCCAAGTAGCTGGGACTACAGGCACCCACCACCATGCCCAGCTAACTTTTCAGTTTTTATAGAGACAGGCTTTCACCATGTTGGCCAGGCTGGTCTCGAACTTCTGACCTCCAGGGATCCACATGCCTCGACCTCCTAAAGTGCTGGGATTACAGGTGTGAGCCACCGCGCCTGGCCTAATCTTGAAAACATTACGGTAAGTAAAAGAAGCCAGTCACATATTGCATGAATTCATTTATATAAAATGCCTACAATAGGTAAATCCATTAGTTTTTTAAAAATTGTGGCAAAATACACTTAACAAAATTTACTATAATATCTTAACCATTTTTAACTGTACAGGTCAGTGTTATTAAGTACATTCTCATTGCTCTTCCACCACCACTAACCGTCTCCAACTTTTTCATCATCCTAAACTGAAACTCTATACCCATTAAACACTAAGTCCTCATTTTCCTCCCCCCAACCCTCCTCCGGCAAGCCACCATTCTACTTTCTATCTCTATGAATTTGACACTCTAGGTACTTCATATAAGTAGAATCACAGAGTATTTGTCTTTCTGTGACTGGCTTATTTCACTTAGCCTAATGTCATTAAGTTTCATCCATGTTGTAGCATGTGTCAGAATTTCATTCCTTTTCAAGGATAAATAATATTTCATTATATGCATGTATCACATTTTATTTATCCAATTGCTCTCAGCGGACCCTGGTGTTGATTCTACTTTTTGGCTCTTGCAAATGATACTTCTATGATTATGAGTATACAAATTCACAAATATCTCTGAGACCCTGATTTCAATTCTCCTGAGTATACACCCAGGAGTGGAATTGTTGGGTCATATGGTAATTCTGTTTTAATTTTTTGGAGGAACTGCCGTAGTATTTTTTAAGCAGTCATAGGAGCTTATAGTAAATGAATGCCTCAATCCTATCTATCATTTGCATGCAGACAGGCAAAATCTACCTGAGCACAGTTGAATCCCAGGCTCCAGAACAGCAAGGTTAGAAACAAATGATCTACACCCCAGCAATAGTGCTGCTTTTCAAAAGCCCTCAAGTTAATGAAATGTCTCATTTTTTAAATTCAGTTACTAAAACTGATTTCAATCTCAGTCTATTATCTGTTAACTTTAAGGAAAATTTTAGAGTATTACTTTACTTTCAATAAGCCTAGAAGTCAAACTTTCCTCCATGCTTACGCAGAGCCTGCCCACCAATGTTCAGAGGAAAAGCTCATTTATGAATGGGTGGTTTTTGTGTGTGGCCCAAACAGTGTGCTAGACACTGAATTTTTGTAGGAGAGGATTCCATTTGCATCCCCTAATGGTTTAGTTGCAGCCATGCCTCAAGGCATAAGAACAGACTGGATTTTGTATCACTTTATTTTTCTGACTCATGAGGGAAAAAGAAGATTGAAGCCGTTTCTGATTTGGAAAGAGGGAGAGAAGTACTACTCATTCTCCCTTTACCCTCAAGTGCTTTCCTTTTTTTCCCCTCCTAAATGTCACTCTCCCTGAAAAAAAAAAAAAAAAAAAAGTGTTCACAGACTTAAATTCCTCAATTCATCACTAACATTTTCATTGCAGAAGCAATGGAAAGAAAACCAGAGATGATTCTATCAGCATCAGTGCCCTGCAGGGAGGACATTCAGCAACACAGTCTTCCTGCATTAGGAGACACACTTCAAGGCTGGCCCCTAAGAGAGGCTCTATTTTAATAAGCCAGGTAAGCTGGGCATGGTGGCAGGTGCCTGTCATCTCAGCTCCTCAGGAGGCTGAGGTAGGGGTATCCCTTGAGGACAGGAGTTGGAAGCTACAGTAAGCTATAATCGTGCCTGTGAACAACCACTGCACTCCAGCCTTGGCACAGTGATGAGACCCTAACTCTAAATAATAATAATAATAATAAGCCAGGTGAATGTTTTCCATAAAAAGTGATCTCCCTCTTAATGAAAGCCTTACTAAACCACCTCAGAAGTATTGTCACTCAAATTCCAAGCCAACAAAACAAAGAATCTTAAGTATATTTTTTAAACTTAAAGTTAGCCTCAATCAGGTACTTTGTGAACCACTGATTTTCTTACTAAAGAGAAATCAATCTGATCCTCCCTTCCATTTATGTAGAGGGATGTGTGTGGTCTCAGGAGTGATGGACTAGAGAACACCAAGGAAAACATCTGTCACTTTATCCTTTTAAATGGAAGAAACTATTTTGTCCATGCGGATGGAAGGCCATGAAGAACTTCCCTCTGCCATTACTAACTGAGGCCCCATTGTATGAATTGAGTATGTGAAAGCTACTAGAGACCAGGCCCCTGATGCCCTCGTGTGTGCATTAGCTTCAAACCATCATCAGAATGACTGAACCATGAGCCCACAAAGCTCTGTCTGCTATAAGTACAAGCCCTGACTTCCCTCTGCAGTGATTCACAGCCTCTTCACCTTTGTCAGCACAAGAATCTACCAGAGTTAATCCCTTTGTATTCTCCATCCCTGTTTACTTCAGCAGCCTCAAGAAGGCCAGATCAGGCCTTTTCACTCCAACACTCAGCCCCATATGGCTCTGTTAACCCCATGATAATCTGACCTGATCTTTCTTCCTCCTGCCAGCAGGGTTCCTGTCTCTGTTCCCTCTGGAACTCACATCTGTCATCAACAAAAATCCCCCACAGCCTTAATCTCATCTTGCTGGAACTCTAACCTGGCTCTCCCCTGAGGACACTACTTTCCCTACAGTTCCCTCAGGTGGTGAATCTTTTTGTCTCCTAAAACTGGGCCCAGAAGTCATAGCTATTCTCTGTGCCCTTCCTTGCCACTTCCAGGCCATGGTTTCGCCTCTTCCCCAAACCTCTCAACTCCTCCAAATCTCATGCCTTTGTGAATTCTACCCACCACACATCCCTGTTGCAGTCACCAAGGACTCCCAGATCACTCTTCAACAATCCTTAAAGATTTTTGCTCTTGGTTCATTGTCAACCTCTCCAGTCATCTCAATATCACTGAGCTAATTCCTCCATGAAGGTGAGTTTCAGGGCCTTAACTACCTCTTTGAAATCTCTTCAGCTATCTTTGCCATTTATTCTCTGAAAACGTCATCCAACCTTATGGCTTTAAATACTATCTACTGAGGCCCCCCAAATTTGTGTCTTCAGCCTCTGTCTCTCCCCCAGGCTCCAGACTTATATACCCAACTGGACACTGAAACTCTTCACTTGGATGTGCAATAGAACCTCAAACTTAACATCTAAAAAGTAACAATTTATTTATTTGAGCGATGCCCCTCCCACCAAAACCTGCCCTTTCTTACAAAGTGGCAACTCCAGTCTCCTAGCTAGTCAGGCCCAAAATGTTGGAGTTGTCTTAAGTGCTTTCCATCACATTCCACATCTAATTTTAAATTCCATTGGCTCCACCTTCAAAATATTTGCAAAACCTTATGGCTTTGTACCACTTCCTCGGATACCATCATCTCCATCAAAGATGACAGCCACTGGCTTCCTAACTAACTTGACTGCTGCTCTGCTGTCCTTGGTTTTCCCAGCCTATTGTCCACCTAGAAGCCAGAGTGATCTTTCTAGAATGCAAGCCAGATCATCACTCTCTTCTGCTCAAAACCCTCCAATGGCTCTCCAGCTCACTTTTTCCAAAAGCTTTACCCTGGTCTGCAAGAACTCAACTGACCTGAGCCCCAGATACCCCTTGGCCCCTCCCCCTCCACCCCAGGCTCACTATGCTCCAGCCTCCCTAGCCCTGTTATGGCTCCTCCCATACCCCAGGCATACTCTTGCCTCAGGGCCTCTGTATTCACAGTTTCTCTGTCTGAAACATTTCCCCCTGCAAATATCCACCTGGTTCCCTCCCTCACTTCACTTAGGTCTCTGTTCAACTGTCACCTCCTCTGAGAGGCCTTCCCCAGTCCTCAATTTAAAATTGCACATCTACGCCGTGACTAACTTCCTCTTTTTCCTTTTTTTTCCCACAGCACTTACCCTCATGTGATGCATTATATACTGTCTTTATTTATCATTAGCTCCTTCCACTAGAACCAAAATTCTAGTTTCACCCTAATATTTAGCTTTATGAAAGCATGATTTTATCTATTAATCACTCTATATCCCAGCAACCCATGCCCTCACTAAATATTTTTTTTATTTGTGATATTTCTTTTAATACATTTTATTTAACATTCATCCAATAAATATTTACCGAGTACAAACTATACGCTAGGCATTGAAGCAATAATGATTATAAGATAGACACACATTTTGTCCTCATGAAGCTTACAGTTTAATGTAGGTGGGAGAGGCAACAGATACTGCACAGTAACATATGCTATGGTGGGGTGGCACAGGGTGCCACAGGGGCAGAGAATAGAAGCTCTTCCAGGTTACAGGAGACAGAATTTCAGAGATAAAACTCCTAGAAATTAAAGTCTTTCATTTCTGCTCCCAACTGCATAATTATCAGAATAGACTGAATATAGAACCAAATAATAAATGCTTTACAACATCCTCACAACATCCTATGTAGTAAGTCCTACTCTCATCAGTTCTCAGGTGAAGGAATGGAAGTACAGAAAGAGTGGCAAGTTGACAATAGTTACAGAGATAGAAAAGTGGCACAGAAAGGAAATAAACTCAGGCAGTATGGCTTCAGAGCCTGTGCTTTTAACCACTATCTTAAACATACTCTCTGAGCAGCATGCATGTGTGATAATTTGGTAACGAATAAAGTCCTCTAGGTATTTTCTAGCTGCATGTATAGGTAAGGCTTGGTACAGACTATCTGAATAGTTTGGTTTTCAAAAAAGTTTTTATCAGCATGACCTAGAATGCGGAAAGACTATTTGTGTCTAAAAATTAAAATCAAATCATCTTATTCGTACTGTGATGTGAACTTCTAACACTGGTATTCACTAACCATTAATATAAAAAGAATGCACTAGGAGCAGCTCTTTGGAATCCCCCCTTCTCTCTGTCTTCTGACATTCTCTCTTTTTTTCCCCCTTTCAATTCTTTTTATTTATTTATTTATTTTTATTATACTTTAAGTTCCTAAAACCATAAAAACCCTAGAAGAAAACCTAGGCAATACCATTCAGGACATAGGCATGGGCAAGGACTTCAGGTCTAAAACACTAAAAGCAATGGCAACAAAAGCCAAAACTGACAAATGGGATCTAATTAAACTAAAGAGCTTCTGCACAGCAAAAGAAACTACCATCAGAGTGAACAGGCAACCTACAGAATGGGAAAAAATGTTTGCAATCTACTCATCTGACAAAGGACTAATATCCAGAATCTACAAAGAACTCAAACAAATTTACAAGAAAAAAACAAACAACCCCATCAACAAGTGGGTGAAGGATATGAACAGACACTTCTCAAAAGAAGACATTTATGCAGCCAACAGACACATGAAAAAATGCTCATCATCACTGGCCATCAGAGAAATGCAAATCAAAACCACAATGAGATACCATCTCACACCAGTTAGAATGGTGATCATTAAAAAGTCAGGAAACAACAGGTGCTGAAGAGGATGTGGAGAAATAGGAACACTTTTACACTGTTGGTGGGACTGTAAACTAGTTCAACCATTGTGGAAGACAGTGGCGATTCCTCAAGGATCTAGAACTAGAAATACCATTTGACCCAGCCATCTCATTAGTGGGTATATACCCAAAGGATTATAAATCATGCTGCTCTAAAGATACATGATGTTCCCCTTCCTGTGTCCATGTGTTCTCATTGTTCAATTCCCACCTATGAGTGAGAATATGCGGTGTTTGGTTTTTTGTTCTTGCGATAGTTTACTGAGAATGATGATTTCCAGTTTCATCCATGTCCCTACAAAGGACATGAACTCATCATTTTTTATGGCTGCATAGTATTCCATGGTGTATTATGTAACTAACCTGCACATTGTGCACATGTACCATAAAACCTAAAGTATAATAATAATAAAAAAAATTAAATTAAATTAAAAAAAAAACTTGGATGAATTTCCAGGAAATTATGCTGAATTAAAAAAGCCAACTTGAAAAAGTTAAAAAAAAAAAAAAGACACATGAACACGTATGTTTATTGCAGCACTATTCACAATAGCAAAGGCTTGGAACCAACCCTGGCCCTCACTAAATATTTCTTGATTGAAGTAAATCATCCAAATGCTGTAAATGCAGGAAATAACTTTTATTCTCTTACTTTCATGATGTTTTCCCCAGAAACCAGCACCAACTTCAATAGAAATTATCTCTGTTAACATTTCCAAAAGAATCACTTAATATCTACCAAATACACATTGAGCACCTACTATATGCCAGACATTATCCTAGGTGCTGGGGGCATAATATTAAATGAAAAAAATATTCTGTGTTCCTGGATCTTCTGGAAGGGGAGATTGAATAAATATGCAAATAATTAAAATATATGGAATGGAGGATAGTCTCAAGTGCTAAAAAGAAAAAGTAAAGAAGGCGTATATAAGATATCAGGGGTTGAAGAAACTGGAATTTCAAGTAATGTGGCCAGGCAATGCCTCAAAGAGGACACTTTTTGAAGGAAAGGGAGGATAGCAAAATGAGGAAGCAAAGAAGTTGTCAGCATAAATTGCATGTTCTAGGACTAGGAAGGAAGCCAGTGTGACTGGTGCAGAAAGAACAAGGGAGAGAGTGAAAAGTGATGAAAGTTAGGGAGGTAAAGAGGCCAGATCATATAGGATCTTAAAGGCAAGAGTTAGCAACTTGTCTTTTACCCTTAGTAAGGAAGAAGCCACTGGAAGGTTTTGAGAAGATAAATGACATTACTTGCCTTAAGTTTTTCAGGATGACTCTGGCTATTGTGCTGAGAATAGACTGCAGAGGGTGCAGGCAGAAGAGAGCAAGGCTAGTACACTAATCTAGATGATAGCTGAGTGGCTTGGGCCAGAGAAGGAGTAGAGCAGATGGTGAGAAGTAGTCTCCTTCTAGATATATTTTAAAGGTAGAGCTGCCAGGTTTTGCAGATAGACTGAATGTGGGTCATGAGAAAAGTAAGGGAGTTAAAGATGCCACCAAAGTGATTGGCCTGAGCAAGTGGAGAAAGGTGATGTCTTAAACTGAGCTGGTGAAGGTTGCAGGAGAAGGTGACTTGGGAGGAAAAATCAGGAGCTCAATTTTGACTATGTTTAGACTAAGATGCTTATTATGTATGTATCCAATTAATGTGTCAAGTAACAATTAAATATGTGATTCTGAAAAAGACATTTTTGGACATCAAGTCTAGATTGATTCTTTAAATTGTTTTTTTATCATTTTAATAAAAAGAATTGGAAGCAGCCTGTATAAGTCAAAATAATACAGAAATTTCAAGGAAAAATGAATGATTCCAAGGAGTTGGAAGCTCACACAATTATTCAAAAAATGGATGCCAGGAAAGATTTTCAGGAAATCCAGAAATTCAGTGATCATAGAGAAGCACGACTGATGATCACTTCTATTTTCTTGATGAGGTAGGATGTAAGGTAACATGCTGAGAATAAGAGGGATAAAGAGAGTTGTGGACAGGGTTTTTGAGGAAGCAGTAAAAGACACACTTGGTCATCAAAAAAATGTCTCTGCTGAGCCTGTCTATGATTTCTCAAATAAATAGCTAGGATTGTGACATAATGGGATTTCATGCTGTTCTCCTGCTCTGGTGCAACTCTATGAACATTTAAAGTAGTTCTGTCTAAAAGCTCTTTTAGGAGCATAGTTACACACTAGCAGACAATAAGAGATGCAAGCAGAACTCAACTCTGAACTTGTAAAACGCAGATTTACAGCCCACCCTAGAGATTCTGATTTATTAGGTTTGGGGTGAGGTCCAGGAATTTTTCATAAGTACCACGATGATTTTGCACACTGTGATAAACACTACTCTGAGTGGCTTCCAAACAGAAGCTGTTGATAGGAACAGCTGCTAAGAATTAGGGGTGCCTTTGGTTGGCAGTGGGAGCCACTGTCACGTAAAAGCAGCCTTTGAAAGCAGTAAGTTGCTCAGAGAGAAAAAGTCTTATTATAACAGAATGCTAAAGATTTCCGTCATTCATTACTCTAGAGTGAATCACCCTCCAAGGCCTACTGTCTACCCCAATAGCTGAAGAAGTAGAGATTTCTGGTTTTTGGTTTTTTTTTTAATTCTCAATGAAGATAAGAAATAGCAATTCTCGCCAGAAAATTTCTCAGGTTAAGCTTATAAACTCTAGCCTTTGAATCATTTACAAATTTTAAAATAATAACCTGGCACTCAGATATCTAGCCAGGGCAATGTGTCCAAAAGAAACTTTAAAAACATTAAGTTTTTCCGGGGCTAGTATTAACTTTCAACTGTATTTAGCCTGATAGGAGATGTGGGCAGAGATAATCATATGGTACTTTTAATCTTCAAATAAATAGCAAACAGATCAACTTGATGTGATAATTGCAGATTTTTTTTTCTTAATGTGTCTGATTTCATTTTTTACCCTAGATCAAGATTGTCCAACCTGTGGCCCAGAGGCCACATGTGGCCCAGGACAGCTTTGAATGCAGTTCAACACAAATTCATAAATTTTCTTAAAACATTTTGAGATTTTTTTTGCCATTTTTTTTTTTTTTAGCTCATCAGCTATCATTATTTTTGTATTTTGCGTGTAGCCCAAGACAAGTCTTCTTCTTCCAACATGGCCCAGGGAAGCCAAAAGATTGAACATCCCTACCCTAGAGGATTGTTTAATCAAGGTGTAACTGTGCTAACATTATGAAAAAGCTTCAACCATTTATATAAAACTAGTATGTCAGAATAGAGTTGGTATATTTTCCTAAAAAATTAAAAAATTTCTACTTATTACCAGCAACTACTTAACAGCCCATATTATTTAACTGAATGAATTAAATTAATCCCATGAAATAAAATGTGAGATAGGGATGATATCTGAATTCATTTTTATTCATGGCTAGAGACTATGAAGATTCTTTTGACAAGCCCTTAAAAATCTTGTGGGTGATGTTAAAAACTTCAATGTACAAGTGCTGATTCAATTTGGGGGTGCGGGTAGGGACCTCCTGATTTGACACAGTCAATTCTATACAGAGAACATGAGACTAGAAAACCCCCAAGCCATACAAAGGCTGCTGGAGTGTTCACATGCTCATTACCTGAATTTTCTAATGCTGAACAACTGAGGGATATGAATATGCAAAGCTCATAGACTCTGCCCAGCATCAGCCTCTTTCAGCCTCTCCTTTTTCTGAAAAGGAAGTCACAGTGCCTCTGGCTTTCTAAGCTCTGTGTTCTGAATTCCCAAAGCAAGCAGGAGAAGAGAGGAGAGAGAGTGTAGGTTTTTATGTGCTTGTTTGTTTTTATAGCAAAAGCCAAATTTGCCTTTTTCAGAGTATGTGCTTCCAGATCAATATCAGAGTTTAGCCAGTGACTCCTCATGCATTTGCCTCCCAGAATTAGCACACATGGTTGTCCCAGAGGCAAAACAAGAGAAATCTCATTGGCTCCGCATCCTGAACTGTCTCAAGTGAGTTGCAAGTTCTTGTAGTTTTCTTCTGTTTCTCTGTGCGTGTTTTTTATGATACACAATAAGTGTACACTTTATGGGACACATGTGATATTTTGATACATGCATACGATGTGTAATGATCAAATCAAGTAATTGGGATATCCATCACGTCAAACATTTATCATTTCTTTCCATTGGAAACATTCCAAATCTTCTGGTCTAGCTATTTTGAAATATACAAAGTATTATTAACTCTAGTCACCCTACTGTGCTGTTGAACACTAGAATGTATTTCTTCTAACTGTATTTTTGTACACATTTACCAACCTTTCTCCATCCTCATCCTACCACTTACCCTTCCCCAACTCTGATAACTGCCATTTTACTCTCTATCTCCATGAAATCTATGTTTTTTAAGTTCCTATGAATGAATGAGAACATGAGATAGTTGTCTTTCTGTGCCTGGCTTATTTCACTTAATGCAATGTCCTCCAAGTTCATCCATGTTACTACAAATGACAGGATTTCATTCTTTTTTATGGCTGAATAGTATTCTACTGTGTATATATATCACAGTTTCTTTATCCATTCATCCATTGATGCACAGTTAGGTTGATTCCATATCTTTTTTTTTGTTTCGAGTTGGAGTCTCACTTTGTTGCCCAGGCTGGAGTGCAGTGGCGTGATCTTGGCTCACTGCAAGCTCCGCCTCCCAGGTTCACGCCATCCTCCTGCCTTAGCCTCCCAAGTAGCTGGGACTACAGGCGCATGCCACCATGCCCAGCTAATTTTTTTGTATTTTTAGTAGAGGTGGGGTTTCATCGTGTTAGCCAAGATGGTCTTGATCTCCTGACCTTGTGATCTGCCCACCTCAGCCTCCCAAAGTGCTGGGATTACAGGCATGAGCCACCGCACCTGGCCGATTCCATATCTTGGCTATTGTGAAGAGTGCTGCAATTAACATGGGAGTACAGAAATCTCTTTGACATACTGATTTTTTTTCTTTTAGATATATCTATGTGCTTTTAAAACCCATTATTTGCACTTAATATATTTCTATAACTCTATGCTCAAGATTTGTTAAAATTCCCAGTCCTTTCTAAGAATTCATGCTTGTTTGTCCATTCTATCAAACATTAATTTTGTGTAACAGTGACTAGTTCAGATAAGGATATCTCCTAAGTCTACCAGTATCCTTTACATTTTACCAAGTGGAAGACACATTGCCTTCTCTCATAGTCCATCTGTAACCTCCTTTCCTTCCCTTTTCCACTCTGTGCTGAACAGCAAATAGCAACCAAACTATCTTGGGCCAACAATACCATCTACTGGTCATGGTAATAAACTACTAAAACTGCTTGAGCATATTCACAAGCCATGTTCTCCTATTTATTCTATAATCAAAACTCAATAAATTATCTTGTAAATTTTTTAGCAAGTGAAAACTATATACACTCAGGTCATCTCAGTCACCAAAAGAAGCCCCAATTCACCACTCATCGTTGTAAACCACATTCTTGTACAGCTCTGTTCATTTCTTTATATGACCCAATCTCACACCCTTTCCCACAATACACTCTTCCACCGTGTTCCTTGGAGTTCACTGTGGGTCATTAGCAAAATTTCCAATATCCTTGAAGTAGTCTCTACATCACCTTCGTCTCTTTATTCTGAATGAAACCTGATCTTTCTGCAGCTATGAATAGTCACTGCCAATTTCAGCTTATCCTTCTTTCCTTCTCCCTAAACATCCTTGCTTCCTCTGAAGTTCAGCCATGGGTCACCTCACTTCTCCATATGTTCAATCATCTACAGACTTCATAGTCACTTCGCATTATTCCTTGAAGATTCTCATGCCTTACCCACTGTCATCTCCCCAACAGCATTTTTCTCCTAATTCTTGGTAATTTCAATATCATTGAAAAGATCCTTACAATAAACTAGCCCCTCAGGCTGTTGGTGTTCTCTCCTGCCATCATCTTGTCTTCCACATCACTCCAGCTACCTCTTCTTATGGTTGCACTCTAAACTTTACTATTATCAATAACTGTACCACCTTTCATGTCAATTTCAGATGTCATATACTCCCACCACTACTTCCCAAGTCTCCATCTCATTCTGATCATTTTCAAGCCATACAAGAAACATATATCTATTGACCTTAGCATCTATTTCTCACTTCCTCATATCTGCATTTACCTCTATCTTCAATTAAGATTCAACAGTTCAATAGGATAACCATTACCTTATATAATCCCAATTCCCTTGTCCTTCTCTTCCACCATCAAATTTACTTGTTCTTAGTTAAATCCCAACTTCCACCTACTCCTTCCTGCTTCTGATCTGTTGGAAATGGCTGAAAAAAACAGTTATGCTAACAGATTTACTTCAATTCCTGATTGTCACCCTCAAGTGGGCCTTCACTATTGCCAGGGAATTTCACTGCCTTTGAATAATCACCTTCATCTCTTATTCTCCTAGACAACTATTTTATACCCTTCTTTTCTCTTCGAACCTACAGCATCTTGCCATTTATTCTCACTCTAATTCTCTTTATTCTCACTATAATGACTTTGCTCTTCATTTTACTAAGAAAATAGAGATAATTAGAACTTCCTCATGCTTCCACCACCAAACACACACACTTTCCTCTATGCCCTGCATCCTGTCTTCCCTTCTGTTACATTGAATAGATAATCTCTGTTCCTATCTAAAGAGAATTCCACGTGTAAAATGGATCTTGTCTTCTAAGAGCATCTCTCTGGAAGTTGTGTCTCTTATCTGTATCATAGTTTCCTCTCTGACTGGATCATTTTTGTCTTTAAAAATAAAACCCTGCCAGGCACATTGGCTCATGCCTGTAATCCCAGCACTTTGGGAGGCCAAGGTGGGAGGATTGCTTGATTCTAGGAGTTCAAGACCAGCCTGAGCAACATTGGGAGACCCTGTCTGTATAATAAATTTTTTAAAATTAACCAGGCATGGTGGCATGTGCCTGCAGTCCCAGCTACTCAGGAGGCTGAGCGGCGGGATTGCTTGAGCCCGGGAGATGGAGGCTGCAATGAGCCATGATGGTGCCACTGCATTCTAGCCTGGGCAACAGAGTGAGATCCTGTCTCTAAAATAAAATAAAATTTAAAAACCCAAACCCTAACTTGACTGCACATGACCCTCTAGGTACTACCTGATTTCTCTGCTCCCTATCATAGCAAAAACCTTCAAAATGGTGGGCTACATTTGCTGTCTGTACTTCTAATATTTCCTGAAGCAAGCTCAAGGGGCTTGTATGCACTCAAAGATTAACAGCGATATCCATGTTGCCAAGCTAATGGTTTTTTCTTAGTTCTCGTCTTCCTTCATTATCAGAGGCATTTGAGTTACTTTTGATCATTCTCCTTTCTTAAAATGCCTTCCTTGCTGGGCTTTTTTTTTTTCTCTCTTTTTTTGTCTTCCTAGTTCTCTGGTCATCCTGCCATATCCTTGCTGGTTCCTCTTCATATTCCAGACCTCCACACTTGAGAGTGCCAAAATGTTCAATCCTCATATCTCTCCTTTATCACTCTTCAGGTGATCTCACTTAATCTTCAGACTTTAAACGCCACCTACATGCAGATAATTTCAAATTTCTATCTATAGCCCAGGCCTTTTCTTTGAATTCTAAATGCATATAATCAACTTCCTACTTGGTATTGCCATATGGAGGACTGACAGGCAACTCAAATTTAACATGCCCAAAACTGAACTCACGGTCCCACCCCTCACATATGTTCCTTTCCCTGTTTTTGCTCATAACAGTAAATGACAACTCCTTTCTCTCAATTTCTTGAGTCCAAGATCTTGAGTCATCCTTGACCCCCTCTCTCTGTTTTCTTGCTTTTTGTTGTGGACATTTTTAAACACAGACGAAAGTAGAGTTAACCTTGACCACACTTTTGTTTTTTGCTTACACTCCACATCTGATCCATCAACAAGTCCTACTTGTTCTACTTTCAAAGAAAATACAGACCACTTCCTAGCAGCACTCATCATTATGACTCTCTTAGAGCCACCACTGTTTCTCATCTGAACTACTGTAAGAGCCTCCTAATTGTTCTACTGACTTCTGCCCATGCTTCTGTGTTTTCTTTTATTTCTTTACACAGAGGAAGCCTGTTCTTAGGCTGTGAAGACTGGGGAAAGCGTGAATGCAGTCCCTCACTACACAAATTATGCAGTCAAGTTTCCCACATACAGGCAAATCACAGGGGTCAGCACATCCAGAGTCCAATGGATAAGCCTGGCCCTTGGAAAACCAACTTCGTGAACATGGTATCTCCCCTGCCAGATAAGTATGCTTCTGTGTTTTCAATGGAACAATTGGAATTTTCTTGCAAGATTATATCACAGCTCTACTCAAAGCCCTCTTCCCACCTCCCTCAGAGTGGAACTCTAAAGCTCTTATTAGAGCTGCACCCTCCACTGCCTTGTCACTGCTGCATGTCTTACTGCTTCCTTCTCATGCCTTTCTCCCCTAGCCTGGCCTTTGTGCTCTAACTCACTAATCATGTCTAGCTTCAGGATCTTTGCACTTCATGTTTCCTCTGCCTGAAATGCCATTCTTCACATCTCTGCTCAAATGTAACCTTGTCAACAAATCCTTCCCTGACCATTTTACAGATTAGCATTTTCCTTTCTCCCCGTCACTTATATCCCTATTTTTAAATTTTTTTCTTCATGTTACTTATCTCCATTAACAATATTTGTTTGTTTGCTTGTTTTTTGAGACAGGGTCTCACTCTGTCACCCAGGCTGTAGTGCAGTGGCACAATCTCAGCTCACTGCAACCTCTGCCTCCCTGGCTCAAGCGATTCTCCCACCTCAGCCCCCCGAGTAGCTAGGACTACAGACGCATGCCACCACACCTGGATAATTTTTGTGTTTTTTGTAGAGATGTGTTTTTGCCATGTTGCCCAGGCTGGTCTCGAATTCCGGGGCTCAAGCAATCCTCCCACCTGGGCCTCCCAAATTGCTGGGATTACAGGCAGGAGCCACCGTGCCCAGCTATTTGTTGTTTTATATTTCTCCCCAACTAGAACGTAAGCTCCATGAACGTAAGAACTTCATCTGTTTTGTTGTTTTTTTTTTTTTTCCCAGTGTTTTGAATAGTGCTTGGTGTATGATAGGAACTTAATGAATATTTGCCAAACAAATCTTTTTTCTTTCTCTATTCTTCCAACTGTTGTATCGTTAGCCAAAAGAATCTCTTTCTTCTCTCTCTGGTTCCATCTATTCTTCCTTGGTTCTCTCTCTTTCATTACTTCTGTTAACATCTCTGAGTCCCAAAGGAAGTAATGTAATCTAGGGCTGAAAATAAACACCTTCAGAACCCAAGTGGGCAAGGCGTGTATTAAGCAGCAGGGTGCAAAGCCACAGGGGGTGGCGAAGTGTGTCGTCTTACTCCAAGCTATTCACATTTTTGAAAGTTAAACAATCCATCTGTCCAGCGGGCTTGAGCCTGGAGATCATGAGTTTGCTGTCCTTGTCCTCATCACAGCCAGGAAGCCCAAGAATGGTGGTAGTGCTATACAGTTCTTATATGAAGGACATTTTCTTAAATTTTAAAATTAAATTTGACAAACTACAAATGCACGGTAGTCTACTTCACAATTTGCTCCAGTTTGTCTTCAATGCTTCATCCATATTAAATTAAACCTACTTTCTTCAAGTTCTAGCATTTGAGGTGTTTTCTTGAATATTTTACTTTTCTTTGTGTTATGACTAATATAAAATTGTCTACTAATTTTCATAGTGAGTTTTATATCTTAGTATTTAGTCTGCAGTATTTTATAGATCCTTTATAAGGCTTCAGGCCCCCACTGCAACCATCTAGTAACGAAGCAAATGGGATTAATGAACTGTGATCGGTGTCTATTTTTCCTAAACAGGGCAGACCAAAATATGTGTGCAGCTTTTGAAAAGATAGGCCTCAAGGAAAAAATAAATCATGTCTAAAAATCCTCTGCTTAAAGCTCCTTTATTTCAAAACTGCTTGTTTCTATGTTTCCTTAAAAGAATAGAGAAACAATTGCCCCTCAGTGGCCCCCAACAGGTAAGCTGTGTTGGATAGGCCACAATTTCCATCCTAATTAAATACTAAAGTGAATCAGAACTCACCCCATGACCCTACCTTTTTATGTTCTCCCCTCCAAATCATCATCCAGTTATGCAAAGGAGTCATGAGCCACTCTCTGAGGAAAGGCTGATTCCTCTAAAGCAGGGGCCCCCAACCCCAGGGCCATGGACCAGTACCCATCCATGGCCTGTTAGGAACTGGGCCAACAGCAGTAGGCACATTGCCACATGAGCTCCGCCTCCTGTCAGATCAGTGGCGGCATCAGATTCTCATAGGAGCATGAACTCCATTGTGAACTGCACATGCGAGGGATCTAGGTTGCATGCTCCTTGTGAGAATCTAGCGCCCGATGATCTGAGGTGGAACAGTTTCATCCCCAAACTATCCCATCTCCCCGACCATGGAAAAATTGTCTTCCATGAAACTGGTTCCTGGTGTCAAAAAGGTTGGGGACCGCCAGTCTAAAGGCCCTGGACCATTCCGACAAGGGAAGACTTTCACCATCAAGCCAAAGAAAGAGGCAGTGTAAGTCCTATCTGCTTACCCTCCTACCTGTTTACTCTCATATCTGCTTACTCTTGAGGATTGCATTTGATAGGGAATAAAGGTCAGAGCTCTTCTTGCCCAGTAATCTCTGTTTCACTGAAATTTTAAAAAACCATGTATACTCTACCCTGCTTTCTTCGCTTTTAATAATACTTGCCTGACCCCAAACAGCTGTGTTTGCATTCGGCCTCTGATTTTCAACAGTTTTCATTGGAAGATGAGTTCTAAGCTGCTAGTTAATGAATGTACTTTTGAAACATAATTTAAACATAAATGAAAATACCACTTCTTCTCAAACAAGATCAAATTCAACAATAGAATTTTTCTGGTCAGACCGAGTCACTATAAATGAAAGGGAGGGGAATTGAGCACATGTTTAGATGTTACCAGCCTTGGCAGCTCTCCAAGATAATCAAGACTTCCAGAACATGTGGATTTTTTTCCCTCAATGGCATGATTTAATGTTGGGGACAAAGACATTTTACAGAATCAACCAGATAATACTCAGACTAGGTCATAGAGAGAATTTTATAAGCAAGTCACTCCAAAATGGACCTTGAAAAATAGGATTTATTTGCTAAGTTCTGAATAAGGAAATTGGCCTGGTTGTGAAATATTAATACATCAGAAACAAAACTTCACTTGATATTGGCTCTGGCTCCTGAGCTCAGCTGTAAGACTTTCTACATCTGAGCAGAGTTCTAATATGCAAACAGAAAAGTCAAACCATCAGGCTAAAAGGAAATTGTATCTTCTCAGAGGTCAAATTTGCTGAAACTTTTGAATAAGGTACAGAAGGGCAAGAGAACCAAAGACCGTGGTGAAATCAGAACTGTGTCGCCTGAAGCCAGTGACTGAGTGGGAAAATAATTTCATATCCTCATGGCCAGATTTTAAGTGCAGAAAGCAATATAGTGTGGCAAAAATATGGGACATAAATTTAATAAAATGAGTTTTATGAGATGGGGCACTGCAGAGCTTCCCTAATTAAACTTTATCCTCATGTTTGGGCAATTTTCTTCTTTTTGAGAGCAGTCTATCCTTTATTTCTTAACTTCCTGTCACTCTTTTTATTGGTAAAGCAATTATTTTTGCTAAAACCAGTGGACAGAACTCATAAAGTCGCATTGTTTGCCCACGTTCTGCATTACTGAGAGATATAAAGAATAAATATACACTTTTGGAAGAGAAATGAATCTCTCAAATATTCCTCATCATAGTAGCTTGTGCCCATCATTATAACTTTAAACTAGGTTATCTGCATGAAGATTGGGAAAATACCCTTTTTTAAATGTAGGAAAACAGTGTTTGCTTTTGGAGACATTATATCAAGTAGGTTTTAGATTAAGATAGTAACTTATCAGCCAGGGGTGGTGACTCACACCTGTAATCCCAGCACTTTGGGAGGCCGAGGCTGGGGGGATCACCTGAGGTCAGGAGTTCGAGACCAGCCTGGCCAACATGGTGAAACCCATCTTTACTAAAAATACAAAAATTAGCAGGGCATGGTAGTGTGTGCCTGTAGTCCCAGCTACTTAGGAGGCTGAGGCAGGAGAATTGCTTGAACCCGGGAGACAGAGGCTGCAGTGAGCTGAGATCACACTACTGCACTCCAGTCTGGGTGACAGAGTGAGACTCCATCTCAAAAAAAGTAAAAAAATAAAAAAAATAGTAACTCATAGGAGCAAAGGAAGATTTCCCTCAGAGTCCTTAAATATACTCTCTTATGTCAGAAAACTGTACCTAAATTGGTCACAACTGCTACAACTATTTCATGAAAGCATCTCAAAGTGATTTGCTAAAATTGTTACCTGTAAATATGTCTGCAGGGAAAATAAACTTGTTATACAAGTCACTACAAACTTCTACTATAAAAAAGTATATCCAGTTGCATCATTCAATAACCCTTTCAGCTACTGAAAAGTCAACCAGTTATATAATGAGCATTATATACTAGATAAAGTACTACTGCCAAATAGTCCTTTCATAATTTAAGGTAAAACCCACAGAAAAAGATCTTAGTGACAAATGTTTATTCACAAATTACTTGCTTTATTAAATAGATTTAACTTTTGGCTAAATCTAGAGAGAGAGACAGAGAGAGAGAAATACTTAGGAGTAAGTTAAGAATAATGAGCTCTAGTTCCTTCAAAAATAGTTGTGTTGTCATTTCTAAGAGGGGATGGAGCAGGTAATACATTAGGTACAGTTTGCTTTTTTTCAAGGTGAAGACCCTAAACTGTGAGTGTAGTGATATAGCATACCACATTTTTTCAAGTCAAGATTTCTCAAGACACCATTGTATTCTACCTGCTGAAATGTTATAAAGAAATGTCCAATGGCATAGACAGCAGCCCCAGATTATTTTCTTTGAAAAAATGATGATTCTTATCTGTTATCCACCAGATGCCATGTCGGATACAGTTGTTGTAGGGAAACCACAAGAACTTCAAAGCTGCGTGTTCAAGATGGATTCATGAAAGTCTCTGTAACATTAACTTGCTTCCATTGATTATGTTTTATGAAAATAAAATCTTTCCATGGATTCTGTCCTCCTGAAGCATGTGGGGAGCTATGTAGGAAGAGAGTGGATATAAAAGTGGGTGGTAGATGGAAAAAAAGAAACTGATGAAAGGGGACTCTATTCATAACCATTACAGTTTTTCTCCTAGAAATAAAAATCTTTGAATACAAATATAAGTAGATTATTTGCTTTGGGCTATGCAAAATAGAACCTAAATAAAATGATGCCAAGTGTTGATTCAATCAGTATCTTTTAGCATTACAATATAGGCTTTCTTAATTTCCAAAAGCAGAATAGGAAAATTCAAAAAACAATCCAGTGTTCAGGAATATTTTACTTACTATTTTAATAAACCTCTGTTTATGCCTAGAGGTGCCATTAAATTTCTAGGCAGACATTAATATACAGCTCACTAGGGACTGATGTATATGCCGTGATTATTGCTGGACGTTTCACTTGGGGCTCACTCACTACTCATATACACAGCTACCGGACAGAAGATTTTTTTCAAAGTTTGTGCTTCATTTATACCCCCAAGATTGTTCTTCTACCTTACATGGAGATGAATAGCTATTTATGATGTGGATCTAATAATCACAATAGCAAGCTTTAAAAAATATTTAATGCATCTTTAGAAAATCTTTCTGTGGTTACAGTACAGAATAATTTAATTTTTGTTTAATTTGAAGAAGTGACTGAAAATAGGGTGGATAATACTGAATAGTATGTTTTGCTCCATTCTCATCACAGCTGAAAGCTTGGCAGAGACTCTAAGGGTAAGGGACTGGGTAGATCTGAGAAGATAATCAAGGAGGCACCAATTTCCACCTGTGCAAATAGATGCCAATTATTATGAACTTCAAAAAATCAATTCGAATATTGCTGTGAAACCTGAGCCTGAATGGGTTTGGTATGTTAACTCTAATTATAATAATTAGATTATAAATAATTCATCATGTATCAGTACAATGAGTTAATGGCATTGTATTTCTTTGATGGGTGCTCTTGATTTTTTTTTCAGCATTTAAAAATAAGAATGCTGCCACGGAGCTGAGATTCATAGCTTTAAATCTTTTTTTAAAGTTTATAACGCAAATCAGAACATAGAAATGCTATTCAATGATTTAAAGTGCATTTTTATACTGCTTTCAGGGGCTGGAAGCAAACATCACAGCAGTGTGATGAAAATCAGAAAGCGATGCTGGCAAAATGGAGCCATTTTTCTCTGCTAAGTGGAAGGCAGAGAACATTCTTAACTCTAAGAACTGGTGGAACTAAGTGAGTAACTTCTTACTGTGGCTCTCAGGATCTATTGATGATAGTTCTATTTGGCTGCCTGGCATAGCTTTGGAAACATGGTTATTAAAGCCCTGTTTCACTCACTTTTAAAATGCAGATGACAAGATCAATGAGCCAGGTAAAACTTGAATAATGACTGAGTTTTTTCTAGCATCAATAATAATGCAATAAGTTTATTGTAGTTGCCCTAATTATGTGTATATGTAAATGTATAAACACTAAAAATAAGTATTGGATAAAATGCAAAAGAGATATGTGAACTCTTAATCTCTTTTGAGGATGCAACTCTGGCCATATCAATTAAGATTACAAGTACACGCAGACATTCCCCTAGCAATCCCATAAAAATAAAATTATCAGCACTTAAGGGTACGTGTGCAAGGATGTTTGTCATAGCTTTGTTCATAGTGACAAAAACAGGACACAGCAAGAATACTCCTCACTCAGTATATAGATAAGCAAACTATGATTCAGCTAATGTTATGCATCCAACAAAGAGAATGTGTTGGAGGGATTTTTACACTAGCTGTTCAAGTGACCAAAACAGTTTTCTAATTTTTTTGTAGTTGTGGTGAGGAGGGATGGGTAAGAGAGGGAGAGGAAAGGGATAAACAATTTAACAAAATGGTTAAAAAGATTTCTTAATGAAATACATGTAAAATATTATCCCATTTATTCAAAATTATGTATCTAAGTATTCATATGTATGTCTGAAGAAATGTATTAAAGGATAGTTAGCAACAACAGTGGTTATCTTGAGTGATTTTTAGTTTCTTACTTATATATATTTTTTGTTTGGGTTGATTACTTTACAATAGCATATTTTATTTGTAAAATGAGATTGTAAAAAATTAGAGAATCAATAAAACAATGTTTTAATGTTATAAACATTTAAGAAAAAACTTTACAAATCTGTAAAATACAGAATATATAAACAAATTTCTGAAAGGTCAAAAAGTAACCTATGTTTTCAAATATAAGACTTAATATAGTTGCTTATCAGCTTAAGGAGATTTTGGGCTGAGACGATGGGGTTTTCTAGATATACAGTCATGTCATCTGCAAACAGGGACAATTTGACTTCCTTTTTTCCTAATTGAATGCCCTTTATTTCCTTCTCCTGCCTGATTGCCCTGGCCAGAACTTCCAACACTATGTTGAATAGGAGTGGTGAGAGAGGGCACCCCTGTCTTGTGCCAGTTTTCAAAGGGAATGCTTCCAGTTTTTGTCCATTCAGTATGATATCGGCTGTGGGTTTGTCATAGACAGCTCTTATTATTTTGAGATACGTCCCATCAATACCTAATTTATTGAGAGTTTTTAGCATGAAGGTTGTTGAATTTTGTCAAAGGCCTTTTCTGCATCTATTGAGACAATCATGTGGTTTTTGTCTTTGGTTCTGTTTATATGCTGGATTATGTTTATTGATTTTCGTATGTTGGACCGGCCTTGCATCCCAGGGATGAAGCCCACTTGATCATGGTAGATAAGCTTTTTGATGTGTTGCTGGATTCGGTTTGCCAGTATTTTATTGAGAATTTTTGCATCAATGTTCATCAAGGATATTGGCCCAAAATTCTCTTTTTTTGTTGTGTCTCAGCCAGGCTTTGGTATCAGGATGATGCTGGCCTCATAAAATGAGTTAAGGAGGATTCCCGCTTTTTCTATTGATTGGAATAGTTTCAGAAGGAATGGTACAAAATCAATGTGCAAAAATCACAAGCATTCTTATACACCAATAACAGACAAACAGAGAGCCAAATCATGAGTGAACTCCCATTCACAATTGCTTCAAAGAGAAAAAATACCTAGGAATCCAACTTACAAGGGATGTGAAGGACCTCTTCAAGGAGAACTACAAACCACTGCTCAATGAAAAATAAGAGGATACAAACAAATGGAAGAACACTCCATGCTCATGGGTAGGAAGAATCAATATCGTGAAAATGGCCATATTGCCCAAGGTAATTTATAGATTCAGTGCCATCCCCATCAAGCTACCAATGACTTTCTTCACAGAACTGGAGAAAACTACTTTAAAGTTCATATGGAACCAAAAAAGAGCCCTCATTACCAAGTCAATCCTAAGCCAAAAGAACAAAGCTGGAGGCATCATGCTACCTGACTTCAAACTATACTATAAGGCTACAGTAACCAAAACAGCATGGTACTGGTACCAAAACAGAGATATAGACCAACAGAACAGAACAGAGCCCTCAGAAATAATGCCACAAATCTACAACTATCTGATCTTTGACAAACCTGACAGAAACAAGAAATGGGGAAAGGATTCCTTATTTAATAAATGGTGCTGGGAAAACTGCCTAGCCATATGTAGAAAGCTGAAACTGGATCCCTTCCTTACACCTTATACAAAAATTAATTCAAGATGGATTAAAGACTTACATGTTAGACCTAAAGCCATAAAAACCCTAGAAGAAAACCTAGGCAATACCATTCAGGACATAGGCATGGGCAAGGACTTCAGGTCTAAAACACCAAAAGCAATGGCAACAAAAGCCAAAATTGACAAATGGGATCTAATTAAACTAAAGGGCTTCTGCACAGCAAAAGAAACTACCATCAGAGTGAACAGGCAACCTACAAAATGGGAGAAAATTTTTGCAACCTACTCATCTGACAAAGGACTAATATCCAGAATCTACAATGAACTCAAACAAATTTACAAGAAAAAAATCAAACAACCCCATCAAAAAGTGGGCAAAGGAGATGAACAGACACTTCTCAAAAGAAGACATTTATGCAGCCAAAAAACACATGAAAAAATGCTCACCATCACTGGCCATCAGAGAAATGCAAATCAAAACCACAATGAGGTACCATCTCACACCAGTTAGAATGGCGATCATTAAAAAGTCAGGAAACAACAGGTGCTGAAGAGGATGTGGAGAAATAGGAACACTTTTACACTGTTGGTGGGACTGTAAACTAGTTCAACCATTGTGGAAGTCAGTGTGGCGATTCCTCAGGGATCTTGAACTAGAAATACCATTTGACCCAGCCATTCCATTACTGGGTATATACCCAAAGGATTGTAAATCATGCTGCTATAAAGACACATGCACACGTATGTTTATTGCGGCACTATTCACAACAGCAATGACTTGGAACCAATCCAAATGTCCAACAATGATAGACTGGATTAAGAAAATGTGGCACATATATACCATGGAATACTATGCAGCCATAAGAAATGATGAGTTCATGTCCTTTGTAGGGACATGGATGAAGCTGGAAACCATCATTCTCAGCAAACTATTGCAAGGACAAAACACCAAACACTGCATGTTCTCACTCATAGGTGGGAATTGAACAATGAGAACACATGGACACAGGAAGGGGAACATCACACACCAGGAACTGTTGTGGGGTGAGGGGAGGGGGGAGGGATAGCATTAGGAGATATATATACCTAATGCTAAATGAGGAGTTAATGGGTGCAGCACACCAACATGGCACATGTATACATACGTAACAAACCTGCACTTTGTGCACATGTACCCTAAAACTTAAAGTATAATAATAATAATAATAATAATAATAATAATAAGACTTAATATATACTCCAGACAAGTTAGGAAAATTTTTTTAAGTTTGGCAGATTTAAAAAATTACAGAAAGCATTTGACATGCTGATATATAATGGCCCAAGTACCAAAAAAGTGGACAATTTGCAAACCCTAATCCTGTTCAAGGGCCCTTAAACCCACCTAGAATATCTGTCCCAATTGAACATTCACGCTTTTAAATGTGGGGCTTTGATATAAAAAGTCAGAAAGTGCAGTAGAACCCGTTCCTCCTAGGGCAGGAATTGACATCTCCTGCTTCTTCCAAGGACTCAAAGCATGCAATCCCAAGATTTCCAACATGTCCAATAAAGAATAGATTAGGATACTACTAATTCTTCATTTTGGCCATCTAAACATCTGTACGTATCACAACATGGTAGATTTGCCTCAGTTTTGAATATGGGGAAATTAATATCTTGGTTGCCATCTATAGAAATACCAATAATATCTACCATTTGCTGATCATTGAGGATGTATGAGGTATGAGGTAAGTGCTTTCTATGCATCATCTAATTTAATGTTTTGACAATAGGTAGGTAATATTATCTTCACATGGCTGGTGCCCTCATTTCATTCAGATTTCAAATGGTGGCACCTCAAAGAGGCCTTCCCCAGTCAGCCAGTCTAAACTGGAATACCTCACCCCAGGGCAGTACCAGATGCTTGGTAGTCCTATACTAGAGCCTCTGAATCTGTCTAGAACTTCTTAGGCACTCAGTAAATAATTTGTTGAATAAAAGAATTATTTTTACTTCTCAAATAACATAAGGTTATTGAGATGGTTAAGTTGGCTGGGTTAAGGGATACCCAGATCGCTGGTAAACAATATTTTCTGGATATATCTGTGAGCATGTTTCTGGAAGAGATTAGCATTTGAATCCATAGACTGAATGAAGAAGAGTCAAGGTAGCAAGCATCATCCAAGCAGTTGAGGGTCTGAATAGAATAAAAAGGTAGAGGGAATTCACCCTCTTTTCTTGAGCTGGGAAATCCATCTTCTCCTATCCTCAGACATGGAAGCTCCTGATTCTCAGGACTTCAAACTCAGACTGGATTAAATTACACCACCAGCTTTCCTGGTTTTCCAGCTTGCAGATAGCCAAATGTGGGACTTTTCAGCCTCCCTAATCACATGAGCAAATTCTCATAATAAATCCCCTCTCATGCACCTACATGTTTCCAACTTGTTCTGTTTCTCTGGAGAACCCTTACTAATAGAGTCATGAGCCTCAATTTCCTCATCTGTTTCCTTTACTATTTCATTTATTCTTTCAACAAATATTCATTAAGTACCAACTATATTTCAGGCCTGTTCTAGGCCTTCAGAATGTGCCAGTGAAGAAAGAGACAAAGTTCTTGTGTCCTTGGAGCTTTCTTTTCAGTCATTACAATTTTTTTCCACATAGTTTTCACTGGTTGTCAGAAAAGTAATAACAAATGTAAACACTGTAAATTTCCTTCTATGAAACTTAAAAATGTAGATATGCTCCTGTCAGAATGATAAAAATCAGACAAATTCTTTACATTTCACATTTGTAAATATGTAATTGTTTACTTGAGTAGTCTTAGCTACAGAGGTAAAACAGACATTATAAATGAATGACAGAAATGACTAATAAAATCATTGTCCTTATTTAAGGTCACGATAAAGAAATCAAAGCAGAATTAATTCAGAAACTTTTTTCCTATTCTTTGGTTGTATCAGTAAATTTTAACACTTGAAAAATGGTTTTACCAAGCTAAAATATTACATCCTATACATTCTCCTCTTGGGAGAAAAAGAATTCTCTACAACTGCCTATGCACAAATCCTTACAAGGAATTAGAAATCTTGGTTTATTGGTTTGTTTGTTTTTTAACCCAATGCTAACCCTGGGTAAATGTGGCCAGAGTCCTCAAACCACCCTGCATTTCCTCATCACTAAAATGGGGATAATAATACCTATCTGTCTGTACTATAGGATTATGAGAAGCAAATAAATTCATGCAGGTTTTTATAACTGTCAAGTACTACATATATTCTATACAAAGTATAATTTTTACTTGGTGCAATTTTAAGAATATACAAATGAAGTCTATTAACATCTGATATAAGTTGTTTTAGAATGAGAAAAATTTAATTTAGTGCTAATTTCCAAATATGCTTTATCTTAATGAAATGAATGCACAATCTAAGAATAACCAATTTTAAGACTATGTTAATCTTAAAAATGGTGTAAGAATAACTCAAGAATTTAGTGCATTGCCACATCACATTTATAGTTCTTAAAGAAAGCCAAAAGTCAAGCTCAAATTTGTAAAGGTATGATTCTTTTGGTATTTTCCCTTGATAATTTAACTGTGTAAATTAATATAAGTAGAAGAGATAAGATGTTATTCAATGTATGTAAAGAGGAGATTTTGACACAATAGCATAAGATTAAAACTGATGCTTGGTATTTATGGCATAACCTCCTGTAAAGGATAGCTCAGGCAGGGAGAACTGATTCCACAACAGGGCTTTTCCCTATTTCACATTCCAAGAGCTCTCCTTAGAATCCACAGTTGTCTTAGTCACTGATTTGGCACAGCTGGGCCCCCAAGGGCACAGCAGCCTTTGATTGTCTCTGTCTATTGCAGTGTTGGCAAATTCTTCTTGGCATCTTTATACAAGGCATTCACTAGGTGGATGCTAGGGTTGGAGACACAGCAGGAAGTGCACCTCCCCCACTGTCCTGGGGTATTGGTGCGACTTCCTAGAGGAGAAGACACCAGATATGAGACCTAAAGAATGAGTAGAAATTGTCTAGAAGAGCAAAACTATTGTTTAAAGAGAAGATGAGTCACATCTGTAAAAACAAGAAGAGATCCAGATTGTAGAGGACCTCATATTTTATGCCAAGGAGCTGGGATTCAGTCTGATAGGCCAAGAGAATCTTGACTGCTTTTGAGTGCAGCAGTTATAAACTGAGATTTGGATTCTAGATTAACAAGGGAACTGAGCTGAAGATTTGCTACTGGAAGGGATGGTGGTAATGGTGGACGGTTAATACAGGAGACCTGTGGAGAACCTACGTAACAGTTGTGTTGTGCTACTGATGTCAGTAGCAGCAGGTAGAACAGCAAATGAATTTCAGCAACATTAATTTTGAGAATATCTCATCATATAGCAAATATGACAGGAAGTGAGGGAGGTTATTGTTTTTACTCCATCAGGATCCCACAAAATAAAATCTGTGGTTCAGGGAGCAGAGATGCAGGCAAGTAGGGATTGGCTTTGATACATGTACTTGGTAAATGCTTGCTCTTGTGTTTGATCTCTCCTATGCAGTAAGATAAAGGGACAGATATGAAAACAGTTGCGAGATGGAGTTCAGGGGATTTGGAGACTGAAAGGAGGAAGAGCCTTGGACAACGCTCTGGCTTGTGACTTTGGGTGACTGGGAAAGCAACGTGATTACTGAGAATGTTTACTGAGGAAAGTTGGCCTTTTTAAAAATAAGCTTTCACTGGGAAATGAAGGCAAAAATAACAGAAACAGATCATTTTACATAGGATGGGCTTCTAATTTAACATTAATGAAAATTTAACTATTAGTTGAACCATTTATTGGTTACTCAATTTTTATATTCATCTCAGTTCTGTTTGAGAACCCACCCTTGGATATTTTCCCTTCCTATCATCCCCAATTCTTCTCTTTCCTCAAAAGAAGAGTTAGGCTTATGTGTAAATTTCTCTCTGATTGTAGAAATATATAAAATTAATAAGCAGATAGGATTCCCAGACCAGAGAATAAAAGCTTTATAGGAGATGTCACCTTCTTATCAAAAGCTTTAAAAATCTACAGCTGGCTAGTTAATTGGAAAAGGCAATTAAAACAGGGAAATTTGTAAGCTACCTTTTTAAAAGGTTTAAAAGTGTAAGTTGGTATACACTTTATATATATAATATATAGGTGTATACACATGTGTACATAAATATTAGAATATAATATATAGGTGTATATACGTATGTGTACATAAATTAGAAAACTTGGTTTTTTAACCCAATGCTGACCCTGGGTAAATGTATATACATATGTACACATATGTATATACACCTATATATTATATATATGTGCATATTTATGTACACATATGTATACACCTATATATTATGTGTGTATATATAGGTGTACATATTTATGAGATACAGAGTGACATTTGCTATATGTATACAGTGAGTAATGATCAAATCAGGGTGTGTGTGTGTACATATATATATATACACACACCTATATATATATATACCTTGCCTTTTCTTTGATTTTTGCATCATCTTTTTTAAAGAACCAGAGCCATATGCCTCACCAATTTCCAGTTTCCATTTCTTTAACATGGCAGAAGAATGTTGAAGCAATCTGAATGTAGAATCCTAGATTTTTATAAATTTAATCTAATATTTTGCAGGTATATAATCCACATATATATGAAAACAATTTTTAAGCAGTCTAGTCTTCATAGAAACACTAAACTTCTGTATTTATATTTCTTTCTTTCTTCCTTTTTATTTTTTGAGACAGGATCTTGCTCTGTCACCCAGGTTGGAGTGCAGTGGCATGATTGCAACTCACAGCAGCCTGACCTCCTGGGGTCAAGTTACCCTCCCACCTCAGCCCCCTGAGTAGCTGGGACTACAGGTGCATACAATTATGCCTGGCTAATCTTTATATTTTTTGTAGAGACGTGGTTTCACCATGTTGCCCAGGCTGGTCTCACACACCTGGGATCAAGTGATCCTCTTGCCTTGGCCTCCCAAAGTGTTGGGATTACAGGCATGAGCCACTGCACTCGCCTTCTATATTTATATTTCATTAGTCTGTTCAACACTTAACTAAATAATGTTATCCAAATAACAAGGGCAAAAGACACAAATTGGTTTGGGAACAAAGACAATTGACTTTTTTTCTCCTTTTATTTTTAGTTGACATGTAATAATTGTACATATTTATGAGATACAGAGTGATATTTGGTATATGTATACAATGTGTAATTATCAAATCAGGGTAATTAGTATACTATCCCCACAAACATTTATCATTTCTTTGTGCTGCGAACATAAAAATCCTCTCTTCTAGCTTTTAAAAAATACACAATAAATTATAGTTAACCCTATTCGCCCTGCAATGCACAGAACACCAGAACTCATTTCTCCTATCTAGTTGTAACAATTGCCTCTTGGTAAGAGAATGTGTTCTTGAGTAGCTTCACATTAGCATATGAGAACAACCCCAAAGCAACTCTTAGCTGGAGTTTAGGAATTAGAAAGATCTGGGTAGAGTCCAGACTCTGGAGTTTACTAACTGTGTGACCTTATAAGTTGTTTATTTTTTCTGAGTCTTGGTTTCTTGAGAAGGAGCATAAGTGTTACTAGAAAGGGGTCCCTACCCAGACCCCAAGAGATCTCACACAAGAAAGAATTCAGGGTGAGTCCACAGAGTAAAAAGAAAGCAAGTTTATTAGAGAAGAAACAAAAGAACAACTACTCCATAAAGAGAGCAGCCCCGAGGGCTGCTGATTGGCTAATTTTATGGTTATTTCTTGATCATATGCTAACCAAGGGGTGGATTATTCATGAGGGAAAGAGGTGGGCAATTCCCAGAACTGAGGATTCCTCCCTTTTTTAGACCATACAGGGTAACTTCTAGATGTTGCCATGGCATTTGTAAACTGTCATGGTGCTAATGGGAGTGTCTTTTAGCATGCTAATGAATTATATAATATAGTACATAATATATATAAACATATAATTATAATAATGAATTATAATTAGCATATAATGATCAGTGAGAATGATCAGAGGTCACTTTCGTCACCATGTCGGTTTTAGTAGGTTTTGGTCAGCTTCTTTACCACATCCTGTTTTATCAGCAGGGTCTTTATGACCTGTATCTTATGATACCAGTCCTACCAACCTCCTATCTCATCCTGTGACAAAGAATGCCTAACCTCCTAGGAATGCAGCCCAGTAGGTCTCAGCCTCATTTTACCGATCCACTATTCAAGATGGAGTCACTGTGGTTCAAATGCCTGTGACATAAGAACCACAATTCCTAAAACTCAATGTTAAATGAATTGTCACAGATTGCTGACAACAATTTCAACCCTGAAAAGTAAACACATCGGCTTGAAATTGAAGTGCACTTTGCCAGGTAGCAACAGGCTGACAGCATATCTGGGTCCTTATTGCAAATAAGACTAAATGTTAGCATGGATCGCTGCATAGTTCATTTGCCCATTCTGCTCTGATATTTAAAAGCATCTAAAGACAATGTCATCTAGAAAAGCTCTTGGTATACCATACTTACTCAGTAAACACTCATTTCCTTACCTCTTGATGAGAGAAAAAGATACATTTCTCTCATCACCATTCCTCCCCAATTCCTTTTGCCATTATTATTATCAAAGCTTCTACTAAACAAATAGTTGAATCAAATTGATTTAATCTTAGGAAATAAAGTTTCTTAGGCTATGCTTAATGGATTATCCTAATCATTTGAAAGTGTTATGGAATAAAAATCCATTGGTTTCTGATCTAGAACACAGGTGAATATTTCAAAAGCAAGTAACAGGCTCAACAATTTATGGGCTCATCAGTTTGCTCCATGCCTCCCTTCCACCTCCTTTCTGAGTGATGGTAATAACTGATAACAGGAGAAAGAAGGCAGAGAACAAGGGTCTTCAATACAATGGGCTGATTTAGGGGCCTTCTCTTCCCATGTCCCCATTCTTCTGCCCTTAAGAAAGTGTTCTCTTGGTGTGATAGAATTATTTCCCCCAAGTCCTTTGCCAGTGCCTGAACCTTCATATACAACACACAATTATTGGGCTCAGTATCAGTCCTGTTCTGGTCCTCTAGAAACCCTCTGTGTTGGGACTTTGTGTGTGTGTTTTCATTTGAACACAGGGTCTGGTGATGATGGGGGAGGGTAATATGGGTTACTTTCCCTCACAGAGATGTGATGAGGATAAATGAAATGATATTCATATAGCACTTTAGGATGTTCTTGTAAAATGAACCTTTGTAAATATGAAGTATTCTAAAAGGCCAGTGACTGCAACTCCTATTTCAAGTAAAAATTGCTGACAATTTCAACTCTGGAAAGTAAACACATCAGCTTGAAATTGAAGTGCACTTTGCTAGGTAGCAGCAGGCTGATGGCATATCTGGGTCCTTATTGCAAATAAGGCTAAATGTTAGCGTGGATCATTGCATAGTACCATTCACCCATCCTGCTCTGATATTTAAAAGCATCTAAAGACAAAGGCTAGGGCTTGTGTTGTTTGTGATCCAGGGAAATCTGAAAGGCTGGTTCAGTCTTTGACCCTCCAAGGGCATTGCAGTCTATCTGGAGAAAGCTAAGATAGGGACATCTGGAGGATCCTGAACTACAACAGGATCCGAGCCTGCTCCTGTGATTGACTGTAGTCCCTTAGTGGCACATTAGAGCCATCCCATGGGGTTAGTGTGAAACCAGATCAAAGTGATTCTCTGGGAAACCTTCAACCTGGAGACGGGAGCAGAACTCTTATCCCTCAGGTGGCCATGGTCTGGGAATAAAGCCACGCTCCTGGAACATGTTTGGAGCTATGTGTATGCAAACACCATATGTTACCCGCTTACAGTATATTGAGAGATGTTCTAAAATTATCACAGAGCACTGATCTGTTTTAGACCCTATCAAGCAAAATAGGACCTAGGTCTACCAGAGATCACATGCTAATTTAGCATCCTGGGTACAGAGGGGAATGATCAGTGAAGCCTCTATGAGTTGACGGAGGACCAAGCCAGCAAATGCAATAGGAAGAACTGAGTCTTGGGGAGTTTAGCCCTGGTAGATTTCCCAGACAACTGCGCAAGTGAGACTTGGCTCTGGAGTAGCATAGAATAAAGCCACAAAGACTCAGCAAAGGAAAAATATGAATTTCAGTAGAAGGCAAAGGACGATGCCTAATACCTCTGAAACAAAGTAGCTTCTCAAACAATCACAGCCGTGGCCACTACATGTGTACTTGCCCACTTTTAACCTTGTTCTTTGTTCTCTACTGTGGAGTTCTCCTTAGGCCCTCTGTATGAGTTAACACATAAACATATAATGGGATGTCTAATAAACATATAATGATATAAACATATAACTGGTTATCTACTAAAACATTCACGGACAAATAATACAACCTAAAAATAACTAATCAGTAATTTCACTACTGGTTGATGATATACATACAAACACCAAGTAATATCTCAGATATAATATGCTTGTTTTTAGAATTTTAAACTTTAAGTTTGGAGACTTTGATATTCTTTTTGGATTTGTTCTTTGGTAACTTCAGAGAGGTTGTTCACATTTTGGTGTTTCTACTTCTATGTTTTTAGAATGAGAAAAATTATGTCATGTTTGTGTGCAAAGATTCAGGAAAGACATTAGATATCTTGCCACCATTTTGTGTTTATCATTAAAATGTAGGAGACTTTCATCCTATTCTCTTCCTGAGTCTATTCCACAAATAGTGATGTTTAGGATCACTTGACTTTTCTTCACTTTGAGAACAGGAAGGAGGACAAACTGCAGGGGGAACAGAAGAAGAACATTTATTACCATTAACTCTACCTCTAGGTGATTTATCTATATTTAACCTTCACAACCATCTTATGAAGCAGGTATTATTAACCATGACATGTTTTACCAGCGAGAAGAAGGGTCACTTGCCTCTCAATGAGATAGCATGAGATTTTTATGCACTTCTTCAAAGTAACAACAAGATCATGTCTTCCCTATGATTTTTGAGAATATGCATTTTCCAGGTTTGCCACCCATGCTCTTGGCTATTCTATTCTATCAACAAAGAAAGGAACCTTTAACTGTGGTTAGGTAATGTACTCAAATGGTAGATGTGGAGTTTAAATCCTCCATGTTTTCACTCTCTCTTGCATTTTTAGTGTTTTAAGGAAGGTATTTCATATTGGTTTTAGAAGTGCATTCATCTGTAATCACAACTTAGCCTTCAAAATAAATCTTTAGGTAGATGACTAAAGTGATCATGAGAAAGTCATGAAGCATGAAAATCGAATCATTTAAAACATGTTTATTCTTTCTCTCTTTACTGCTTTTAGGATATTCAACAAGTGGGAATAACATGTGATATGTTATAGACTCCAGCTGTTTGCAATATGGTACTAAGTGAGGAGGCATATTATTTTAGGAAAAATAGAGGGAAACAGATATAAAGTACTTTCTAATTGCTTTTCTCTATGTTCTTTTAGAAAGCAATGCAAAAACAGATTGATCTTGTTTTGGGGTTAGTTATTGTTAAGGTCTCAAGATTTATACTTTGCTTTCTTGGGTCAGATAGTTGATGGGTTTTCACATACTTATACATGTATAGAGACCCAAGTTGTGAAAAGACCAAAATATTTGTCAGATATTCCCAGCTCTTCTTCAAGTTAACCCAATGACACATGACACACATCCAGAGGAAAGGAAGATTTTCCTTGAGGAAATACCAGTCTTCTTATAAATCCATCAAAGCAAAGAACCAGAAAGAACTTTTGAAAAAGATATTTCAGTTTAAAATGCAGCAGATGACAAACCCAGTCCTAGAGCCCTCTGAGGATTTGACTACCAAAACCCAATATATCACAGAAACATTTATTTTGTAAGTAATGTTAATGATATTCTCAGAGCTCTGTGTTTATTGTTTAACACTGCCATCATTTATTGATGACTAATGGCCAATAAACAGAGCCTCTTGCCTTTACTCTGGCTTCTAGTCAGTATTTATGGATTAGGTCCATTAGTCTTCCTTTTGAAAGCCATTGAGACAATGCAGCTGGTACCCAACTGAAGAAGACATGCAAAAAACATTATCTGCCACTCAGGTAAAGACAAAGAAGTGAAATTGTAAGGAAGATGTGCAGTTGCAACCACAAGAAGCACTAAAATGTAAGTACTGTAATGACCTAATGAATGTTTCTGAATATATCTAATCATGTGACTTACCTTTTTATTCTAGCTTTTAGAATACTAATCACAAATAGATCCCATATTATCAAATGTGGTTCTATAAGAGAGTATGGGAATACAGTTGTTGAGACCACATTAAGGAAAAAAAATGCTCAGGCATTTAAGAATGTAAAAGACATGCAGAAATAAAAGGAATGATAAGAAAATTTAATTACTGTAAATATATGGTAAAAGGAAGATGGCACACAATTCAGAGAAAAAAAATACAACACATGGGGATTTTGGGAACTAGAATTCAAGACGAAATTTGGGTAGGGACACAGCCAAACCATATCAGGCCTTTATATTGTACTTTCAGGAAAGTCTTGCTTGTTTGGGGTTGATGCATAACAACTCACTAATTGGATTTAATAAGAAAGTTCCACTATGCCCTAGTAAAGCATGCACTCTCACCCTAGAGAAGACAGATCTGGGGAGTTATCTTGAAGTAGAAAGGACTTGAAAGTTTAAAATGAAGTTTTAAGAATATTAACATTTCTTACCTAAAATAGTATAGCATAGAGAGGGAGAGAGCAGCAAACATTTTTTACAAAAGCAAACATTTTTTATAAAGGGCATGGCTGTGGCTGCATTTCAGTAAAAGTTTATTTACAAAAACAGTATTTGGTCCAAGGGCTTTAGTTTGTCTGTCTCTGGTTTAGGACAAAAAATACCAGGCTAGTAATTAGGAGATGTGAATTTAAGAGCTCTGCTCTGATAAGATGGATTGGAGAATACCATTGGTCTGGTTATCCAATTTCTTACTTCCAGAGAAACAACTGCTACAGTCCTCCAACAGTAGGGAAAGAATAAAGCGATACTTTCCTTGGAAAATGGCAGCAGCACTTGTTTTTTCCGTCTTTGTTGAAGAGTTTCAATCCCAGTACCCAGGGTCACTTCAGGCCAAGAGGGCCTGCCTCATAATTGATGGTAGGAGACCCAATGTATTCAAAAATAATATTTATAGGTGTCTGGCCTGATAGAGTTCTAAGGTGTCTTCAGATATAGCTTCTGACATTTTCTTCCTCCAACTATGCACAAATTTGATTTAACAACATTGGTAGCCCTATTACAACAGCAAATTCCAGCCTTAGTTTTCTATTTGATAATCGATCTATCACCAATGATTCCATTTCTACTGTGTGTAACTTGAAAAGATTGTATGAGTTTAAGGCATTCAATTAGGCATTAGTTAGGGTTAGCAATTCACTTTTTGGAGCAACCTTTAGATCAAGAGATAATGGCTTACTTTTCTGCTTTTTAGAACTGCATAGCATATAAAATTAAGCTTTTCTATAAGCAACAGAAAACTCAAAATAATAGTGATAAACCAGAGAGAAGTTTGTTTCTCTTATATACCTAAAATCCAGAGATACTCAAGCTAGAGTCCTTAGGGTAGCTCCAGGAATTTCCCATCTTGCCACTCTGCCACTGTTAGGAATTTCAGCCTTTACATATGCATTCAGCTGGCAAGAAGAAGGAATAAACAGGTGAATGTCCCCTTCCTTTAAGGAACTTCCTAGAAATCAGCCACTTCTAGTTACATTACATCGCTGGAACTTAGTTACATGCCTACTTACTAGCTTCAAAAGAATTTGTAATCTTTATTTAGCAGCCTTGTGCCCAGCTAGAATCAGGAGTTCTAACACTAAGGGAGAAGGAGAGAATGTGTAATGGGAGACCGACCACCAGCAACCTCTACTACCCATTATAATTACACAGCTCTTGGAAGCCAACCCAATCTATTCTTTGAAATGGTCAGACTTTGAGAGCTCCATGAACCCAGGGTAATGTGTACAGGTCTCCAAATCACAGGGACATAATGCTCTCCAAACTTCTTTTAGATCTTTGTTCTTACTTAAATTAAGTTGGACTTATAACTCTTGTTGTTGCCCCACCTTAGAGGACACTCAGAGATACAGTAATTGTATATAATTTTCCAGGAGGAAATGAAAAGACCCTCTGGAGATTTTTAATATCTTTGGCATTTAAGGAGTATGAAGTGGGCAACCACTCTACAAATAGTTTCATTTGCCCTACATGAATGCAGACAGCTATCTTTTCCCTGAAAACCAATATTAAACAAAATTACACGGGCAATTATTACATATTATTTTCTGATATGTAAGGCAAAATTATATATTTGTTTTAAACAATGAAACCTATATTACTCATGTTATTTTACACACACATGCTTTTGAATTTTGTCTTTTTATCTCAGTCATTCCTCATTAGTGGTACCGAGTTATGCCTTTGTTTTTAGCTTAGCTAGTTGTTACAAGTGCTTCTGTGATATTGTTATGCACAGAATGTTGGCTTTATTTCTTTTACTCTTTCTATCCTTCATCATTTATTAATGACACAGATTGTATGATGAAGAGTTGTCAACATTATCATTTTTCTATATTTACAGGTATAATAACTGCATTGAAGTGGATTTGTCATCTAATAGCCTTAAATGATCCCTCTCTTTGGAGCTACATTTCACTCCATTGTTTACTGTGCTTCCCAATAGCTTATCTTCCACGACTGTCTACTCTCCTCTCTCCCCTTAATTTCCTGAGACAGATTTCCGCTTAAGAGACAGAGAAACTATTAGATGGAGAGGTTCCACAAACCACCAGAGTATAAGGTCTTCCGCAAAGAGACACATTCACCCCTCACGAGTTAAAGAAAGAAAGTAGCATTACATCTTCCACACAGACAAACTCTGTCACTATCAATGTGCAAAGGGCATAATCCTATTTCAATTGAGGAAATTTACATGCATAACTCTCATTAACACAAATACAATAGAAGCTAAGTGCCTAAATTCCTGTATGGAGAAAAGAGAAGTGGTTATGTTCCTAGTCTAATGTAAAACATGACTTCCTATATTTGAGTTGGAATTTTCATAACTGTTTAATATTAGTCTGTGAGTTGTTCTAGGGAGAGGCAATATCAAAGAAGAAAATAATACTCTATCTCCATAAAGCATTTTAGCAATGCTCAGAGAAGTGGACTACCAGACACTTATTCTGGAAATTATCTTGCTAGCTCCAATATGTTTTCAAATTATGCATGTATTTGTAGTATTCTGTTATAATTGGCACAGCCACTACATATCTTTATCTTTGCTGTATTTGGAATACAGGAAAAGAAGAGCATTTCCTTTCATGGTAGCATTTTGAAGCTAACAATATTCAGTAGTATAAAAAATATTCCCTGATCAAAATAGTTGCTCTTAAATATGCTTGTTTGAAGATTATATATGTCCTTATGAATCTTTTCATTTAATTTGTAATTACTTTAAATGATTAAAAAGAATACAAATAACTTATCTAATTTCTCAAAAGAAAAATATAAAACAAGATTATCCTGCCATATGTAATTTTCACAAATTATCTACCAGAGATAAATTAATTACAGGAGTTGATTATTGAACCAAATATTACCACCTAAATTATGTTTCTATGCATTCCCAGGTGGCTTTTTATTTAACTTGTCTGAATGGAGTTCTATGCTTCAATGTTTCTGTAAGCCCATGGTAAGACTTGAGAAATTCTTGATTGAGGATGAGGGTAGGCTGAATTAGAAGCATCATGAAGACATGAAAGTGCTAGTGAAGTTTGGGCAAATTATTATAACATAGGCCATTAACTTGAAGCTTATGGAAGCAACTGGTCAACCTGCCTTTGAATTTAGGAATTTAAGAATTAATAGGGACTACATTTTAAACCTTTCACTTACTTTTCATCTATCACTCACTTCATGTTATTAGATATTTATTAGGTTCAGAGACCCAGTTGCCGGGTATGTACATTGTTAACTGAGCCCTTACTTATCTCATTGCTGTAGTCTGAATATTTGTCCTCCACCCCCAAATTCTTATGTTGCAATCTAATCCCCAGTGCAATAATAGTATTAAGAGGTGGTGCCTTTGGTTGGATCATGAAGACAGAGTCCTCATGAATGCAATTAGTGACCCTATCAGAGAGGCCAGAGAGAGTTCATTGGCCTCTTCCACCAAGTGAGAACTCAGCAAGAAGGCGGAATCTGTGAACTAAAGAGTGAGCTCTCACCAGATGTCACATGTTTTGGAACTTTGATCATGGACTTCCCAGCCTCTAGGACTGTAAGAAATGTCTGTTGTTTGTAAGCCACCACTGTATGGTAGTTTGTTATAGCAGCCCAAACTGACTAAGACAGTCATCATGGGAGACATTTATGTTGTGTCTACACTAAACACTCAGGATATACGCTACCAAACAAGTGAATTGACTAAGTGATATAAAACTGAAACAAATGAGTTGATCTAGGAAAATTTTGACTTCTGACACATGGTATAATAACAACAAAAAGACAACTACACAAATACAACCAGCAATAATTCCCATTACCACCACCCATTTTTAAGCATGCATTCCTTACTAGACTATATATTTTACATATATTTTCCTGAGCACAGCTCCATGAGGCATGTTTTTACCAATGAAGAAACTGAGTCATAGAGAGGTTAAGTTACTTGCTGAAAGTAAATCGCTAGTAAATGCCACAGCCTAAATTTGAAAGCAGTTTTGTATGCACTGAATTTCTTGAATAAATCAATAAATGGGTACAAAGCTCACATTTCTTAACTACTTACATAACACCATAATTCTGAGTTTACCAATCAGTTCCCTATGATCAGGTGGAAAGGAGAAACCTAAATATTTAAATACATTAGGTTCATTTATTTTGTGAGTTCTTTTTACTTGGTAAAAAATTAAGTGACTCCTTTGAAGATCTCAGCTAATGAGATCAGGGCATGAGCAGGGTCATGGCTGGAACACAGATGTTCTGATCTATCTAGTACAGTTCCCATCCAGTACTATCTCACTTCCATCCCATGATGCCCATTACTTCATGATAGTCACCATCATCTAAGATAAGTTTTAATCATCTACACCTTGGGAGAAGTTAAAGAACCAAAACATACATTTTCTTTGTCACTGACCAAAACATAAGATAAATCTTATTATTTTTTGGCTTCTACACTGTACCCTCTGATTCTATTCCAACTATTCAAGTCAATAAATGCATATCATATCAAATATTTACTATATTTCATGGTACTATGTTAGCTAGTGTGAATGACAGTAAAATGAAAAAAACCCCAACAATCCTTCTTAAGAAGCTTCTATTCTAGTTGTAGGATGCGTATGTATACCAAAAACATTATGATAACTATAACACAGTAGAGGAAACATGTAAAAGAGAAAGATTTTTTTTTTTCTGGCTCAGGGGAGCAGGAAAAGCTTCATAAAATATGTTAGTTTTATGTGGAAAAGCTTCACAAAATATGTCAGATTTCATGTGGGTCAAGATATAAGGGAGGTGATATGGTTTGGATCTGCGTCCTACCCAAATCTCATGTTCAAGTGTAATCCTCAGTGTTGGAGGTGGGGCCTAGTTGGAGGTGATTGGATCACAGGGGCGGTTTCTAATGGTTTAACACAATCACCCTGGGTGCTGTTCTCATGATACTGAACGAGTTCTCATGAGAATTGGTTATTTAAAAGTGTGTAGCACTTTCCCCCCTATCCACTTCCTCCTGCTCCAGTCATGTGAAGTGCCAGCTTTCTCTTTGCCTTCCACTATGATGAAAACCAAACAGTTGCTGCCATGCTTTCTGTACAGACTGCAGAACCATGAACCAATTAAACCTCTCGTCTTTATAAATTACCCAGTCTCAGGTCTTGTCTTGTCTTGTCTTTGTTGTTGTTGTTGTTTTTGATGGAGTCTTGCTCTGTCACCCAGGCTGGAGTGCAGTGGTGCCATCTCGGCTCACTGCAGCCCCCACCTCCCAAGTTCAAATGATTCTCCTGCCTCAGCCTTCCAAGAAACTGGGATTATAGTTGTGAGGCACCACGCCCAGATAATTTTTTTTTTTTTAAGTAAAGATGGGAGTTTCATCATGTTGGCCAGGCCTTTCTCAAACTCCTGACCTCAGGTGATCCACCCACCTCAGCCTCGCAGAATGCTAGGATTACAGGCCAGGTATTTCTTTATAGCAGTTCGAGAACATGCTAATACAGGGGGCAATGTCAAAATTTTTTTGACACTGGTTACGCTGTCAATATATTTACTCATCATTGTAACAATCCAGATTATAGGTACTAACTTTATATTATAGGTACTATATATTATAGGTAGTGTAATTATCTTCCAAACTGAGACCAAGGAAGGTTAAGTGACTTTCCCAGAGTCACATGGGTATTACAGTAAGTAGTGGAGTTAGGATTTTAACCTGGGCAGTTGGATGCTTGGAGACATACTCTTAACCACTGAAGTCTACTGCTCAGGTTTCTGAAATCAGGCATACCTTGGTTTGAAGCCTGACTCTGCCACTTATCAGCCATGGGAAAAACTTTTACCTTACTTTCTTCATTGTCACATCTTTAAAATGAGGAAAATCAGACTTACGTCATTTGGAATGGGAAGGTTGGGAAAGGCACCAGAATACCACCCGCTGGCCACTAAGAAGTCACAATTACTGTGGTAGTTTCACTATCTTTCAGCAGCTGTTTTACAGTTTTACAGGCTTGGAAGACCTACCCATCAGCTTCCCAGAGCCGATCAAACTCTGGGGTGCTCTCTCATGATACAAAGCTTACTGTGTTCCAGGCACCATTTTGGGAAGATATTAAATATTACTGTGGGCAGAGAAGTGGTGTTATTAGGCCAGGTACGGTGGCTCATGCCTGTAATCTCAGCACTTTGGGAGGTCGAGGCGGGTGGATCACTTGAGATCAGGAGTTCCAGACCAGCCTGGCCAGCATGGTGAAACCCTGTCTCTACTAAAAATACAAAAAATTAGCCTGGTGTGGTGGTGTGCGCCTGTTATCCTAGCTACTCAGGAGGCCGAGGCAAGAGAATTGCTTGAACCTGGGAGGCAGAGGTTGCAGTGAGCTGAAATCGTGCCACTGCACTCCAGCCTGGGTGAACGAGTGAGACTCTGTCTCAGAAAAAAAAAAAAAAGAAGAAGAAAAAGAAAACGCTCTGATCCTCATCTTTCTACACTTACCATGTAATTCCTCTACTCACCACATAATTCCTCTACTCACCCCCATAGCAAACTTCTTGACTGAGTTGTCTATGCTCACTGCAGGCACTTTTCAACTCTTTCCAATTCAGCTTAGGTGTCAGTTACCTATTGCTGTGTAAAGAATTACCCTAAAATTTGGCAGCTTAGTTAGGGCTTATAGTTTCTGTGGGTCAGCAATATTGGCTTGGCTTAGTTGGATGCCTGTGGCTACAATCAAGCTGTAAACTGGGGCAGAAGACATCCTCAGTTTCACTGGGAGAGGAGCCACTCCAAGCCTCAGACTGTGGCTGGCTGTTGGAGGGAGATTCTTTCTTGACATATGGGCTTCTGAATAGACAAGCTTACATGATGGCAGCTGGCTTCTCTCAGCAATGGAGCAAGCCTGCAGAAAAAGCTTAAGACAGAAGTCATAGTCATTTTGTAGCTTAATAGAAGTGACATCTAATCACTTCTGCCATATTCCATTTATTAGAAGCAAATCAATAAGTCTGTCCACATCCAAAGGAAGGGAAATACACAAGTTCACGGAGGTAGGGATCTATTTTAGGAGCTGCCAACCACAGCCTCTGTGCCCACCTTTCAAACTATAATGTCTCATGTTAAGGTCTCAGACAGCCTGCATGTAGTCAAATCCTTCCAGTAGCATTAACTCCAGATGGCTGCTCCCTCCTTCATCAAACTCTATCCCCTTGTCTTCTGTGATTCCACACTCTCCTGATTTTCCTCTAAGTTTCTGTTCCTTCTTAGTTTTCTTAACAGCATCCTGCTCCTCTATCCAATTTCTTTCCTTTGTCATCAGCACTCACTGAGTAGGTCATTCAATCCCATGGCTTTAAGTATCATCTAATTGCTTACGGTGATTGTTGCCTGTCTCTAGCCCAAACTGCTCTCCTGATCTCTACAGTCACATATTTCAGCGGCTTTCCTGACATCACAATGTGGATGTATAATAGGTATATCTAGCTACTCAAGACTAAAACAGAGCTTATAGTTTTTCTCAAAATCTGTTGCTCTGATTTTTTTTAAATCAAGTTTTATAATGTCAGGAAAATAAAACAACAAAAACCTCAAAACCAAAACCAAAGCAAGCAAGTAACCAATCAACCAAACAAACAAAAAAATCCCAAGAACACCATGGAAAATGGCCGACTAGAAGCCGCTAGTGCGTGCTGCTTTTCACAGAGAGAAATAAAACGGGCGAGTAAATACTACACCTTCGACTGAAACACCCAGATTCGTGTATTTGATTCATGTATTCATCAAGGAAACAACAACCCACAGAGAATGGAGAGGACTAAGACAGGATGACTGCCCACCTGGGAGTGGCACGGAGCCAGGGAGCTTCCCCTGCCCAGGGAAATTGTGAATGAGTGAGAGACCCCTGGGACCCATGCATTTTCCATGGATCTTTGCAACCCTGGGGCCAGGAGATCCCCTCATACACCCACTCCACCAGGGCCTTCAGTCTGACATCAGAGCTATGTGGACTTTGGGCAGAGACACTGCTCAGGCACACACAGAGTCCCAAGAGCCTTGGATCCCCAGGCATCCTGGCAACAGCAGCTCTGGCAAAGTGGGACTCCTGTACACGCCAGCAGGCTGAGTAGTAATGGTCTGCAGGCCCCACTTCCATGGCATCTCACAGGATAAGACCCATAGGCCTGGGATGCCAGCCAGCTTCCAGTAGCAGCTCTGCACCTCTCTGAGATGGAGCTCCCAGTGGGAGGGGCAGGCTGGCATCTTTACTGTTTGGAAGTCTTGGCTGTTGTTGCCTTCGGGCTTTGGAGAGTCCAAGGCACTTGGGGTTTGGAGCAGACTCACAGCATAGCACTTCTGCCCTATCGAAAAGTGGCCAGATTGCTTTTTTACGTGGGTCCCCAATCTCATTTCTCCTCACTGGGCGGGACCTTCTGACTAAGGTATCCAGCCATCTCCCGCCAGTGTTTTTGGGCAAGCAGCAGCTCCACACCTCCCTGGGAGGGAGGGAGCAGACCGCCATCTTTGCTGTTTTGCAGCCTTCCGTGTTGTTGCCTTCAGGCACTGGAAAATCTGAGCTGACTGGAGACTGGAGCAGACTCCAGTATAGTGCAACAGCCTTATGGAAAAATGGCCAGACTGTTTTTCATATGGGTCTTGTTTCTTCTCATTTGGTGGGACCTCCCGGCCTGGGTCTCCAGCCAGCACCTGCTGGGGCTATCAAGCCAGTGGCAGCTCTGCACCTCCCTGGGACAGGGTTCACAGCAGGAGGGGCGAGTTGCCATCTTTGCTCGCCTTTGTTGTCACCAGGCTCTGGAGAGTCAGTGGGGACCAGGGGCTGAGCAGCCGCCTCATGGAAAAGTTGCCAGACTCTCCTCCACACAGGTCCCGGTTGTCACTTCTCCTCACTGGGCTTGGCTGCCTCACCTGGGACTCCAGCAAAACCACCCCTGCCCCCACCAATCACTTCAATCAGAGGCAGCTCAGCATCTTGCCGAGGAGGAAGTCCCACAGTCGACCCACAACCCTTCTACCACTGCAGTTGCAATGGTACCACCCTAACAGCCCTAGGGCTGGGGAAGGAACAAAGGGTCTAGGCATTATACTGGCACTCTCAGCACACTGCAACCACCATACGGAGAGGAGTCTAGTCCCTCTACCCTGGGAACCTCCACCTTCTATTCTTCACCAGGCGGGGTCCCAGCTCAGAACCACAGAATAACTGCCCCACCCATGGCTATGCATATCCCCTGGTAGTGGCTCTGAGTTTCCCTGGAGAGAGCCTCCCAGAGGCAACTGATAGCCTCTCTGCCACTGTCCCAGCAGTGGTTCTGCCCCTGCTGCTCCAAGTCTGGGGAAGAAACAAAGAGCCTGAGGGCTACACCTGAGCTTACACCACATCACACTGATCATACAGAGAGGAGGTCAGCCTCTCTTCCCTATAAGCCCTTGACCCCATGCTCCCCAACACGTGGAGCCCCCAGCTGACACCAGCAGTGCAGCCACCCCACCTCCATGGCTGAACACTCCTAATAGCAGAGGCTCCAAGTTTCCCAGAGGTGGAGCCCCCGGGAGCAACCGAAAGCCCCTCTGACACTGCCTCTGTAGTGGTACTGCCCTTGCTTCCTTTGCACTGGCAAAGGAGCAAACACCCTGTCTCATCCACACCTCCATCAAGTTGAAGTAGACCCAAGGAGAGCACGCCACTCTGTTTCCCATGGTTCCCACCCACCCCCACTGCTCACCACTAGGCAACGCCCCCCTGGCTTGGGCACACAGCACAGATACCTGCACCCCCATCCTGAGCTGACTGCACTGAGCAATTGCTGCTCTGCATCTCACTGGAGTGGAGCCCCAGGAGGCAAGTAAAAGACCCATGGCCACAACCACTACTAAGGTCCCTTCCTCTGCTGCCTCCAAGTTGGAGAAGGAATATAAACTCTGAGATTGCCCCAAAGTTATGGTGGGTAGCCTAGGAGTGCCAAGCTGTGATCTATAGCCAGCACTCAAGAGGGAGAGGAGCCCACACTTTCAGAGAATTGAGAGGGAGCATGGCTAAAAATGAGAGGAAATATAGGGGACCATGTGACTGAGTGAGAGGCTACCTACTGACCAGTAAGTCTAAGCGTCACCTACTGGATCACATCCCAAAACTTCAACACCAAAATACCCCACTAACATATCTCACTGTGAAAACAAAGACAAGTCAACCACTAATAAAGGCCCTGCACAAAGCCTTGGCCCTTTGAAAACACCCAGAAAAGAAGTCTACTGACTGTATTCAATCTACACCACAGTTAAAGGAACACCCACATGCAGAAATAAGAAAGGACCAATGCAAGAACTCTGGCAAGTCAAAAGGCCAGAGTGTTTTATGTCCTCCAAGTGACCACACTAGTTCTCCAACAAGGTTCTTAACAAGGCTGAAAGGAACACCCACATGCAGAAATGAGAAAGGACCAATGCAAGAACTCTGGCAATTCAAATGGCCAGAGTGTCTTATGTCCTCCAAGTGACCACACTAGTTCTCCAACAAGTTTCTTAACAAGGCTGAGATGGCTGAAATAACAGAAATAGAATTCAGACTATGCATAAGAATGAAGATCATTGAGATTCAGAATTCCAAAACGCAATCTAAGGAAATTAAGAATACAATAAAATGATACAGGAGCTGACAGACAAAATAGCTGGTATAAAAACAGAAAACAAAAAACAAAACAAAACAACACTGAACTGACATGATAGAGCTGAAAAACACACTCCAAGAATTTCACAATGCAATTACAAATATTAACAGCAGAATAGACCAAGCTGAGGAAAGTATCTCAGAGCTTGAAGACTGGCTCTCTGTAATAAGACAGTCAGACAAAAATAAAGAAAAAAGAATAAAAAGGAAGATACACAACCTCTAAGATATACGAGATTATATGAAGAAGCAAAATCTACTAATCATTGGTATCCCTAAAAGAGATGGGGAGAAAGCAAACAAATTGAAAAACATATTTCAGGACATCAGCCATGAAAGCTTCCCCAATCCTTGCTGGAGAGGCCAACATTCAAATTCAGGAAATGCAGAGGACCCCAGCAAGATATTACACAAAAAGATCATCCCCAAGATACATAATCATCAGACTTTCCAAGGTCAAATTGAAAGAAAGAATGTTAAAGGCAGCTACAGAGAAAGGGTAGGTCACCTACAAAGGGAACCCCATCAGGCTAACCATAGACCTTTAAGCAGAAACCCTGCAAGCCAGAAGAAATTGAGGGCCTATATTCAACATTCTTAAAGAAAAAAATATCTAAGCCATGACTTTTGGGTAAATAATGAAATTAAGGCAGATATCAAGTCGTTCTTTGAAACTAATGATAACAGATCAACATACCAAAAATTTCATATCCAGCTAAATTAAGTTTTCTAAGCAAAGGAGAAATGAGATCCATTTCAGGCAAGCAAATGCTGAGAGAATTCATTACCACCAGATCTGCTTTACAAGAGCTCTTGAAGGGAGTGCTAACATGGAAAGGAAAGACTATTACCAGCCACTACAAAAACACAATTAAGTACATAGACCAGTGACACTACAAAGCAACCACATAAACAAGCCTGCCTAATAACCAGTTAAAAACACAATGACCGGATCATATCCACATATATCAATACCGACCTTGAATGTAGATAGGCTAAATGCCCCAATTAAAAGGTGCAGAGTGACAAGCTGGATAAGGAAGCAAGACCCAATAGTATGCTGTCTTCAAGGGACTCAACTCAAATGCAATGACATCCATAGGTTCAAAACAAATGGATGGAAGAAAAGCTGCCAAGCAAATGGAAACCAGGAAAAAGTAGGGGTTGCAATCCTGATTTCATACGAAACAGACTTTAAACCAACAAATCTCAAAAAAAAAAAAAAAAAAAGACAAAGAAGGGCATTACATAATGGTAAAGGGTTCAATTCAACAAGAAGACCTAAATATATATTTACCCAACACAGGAGCACCCCGATTTATAAAGCAAGTTCTTAGAGACCTACAAAGAGACTTAGACTCCCACACAATAATAGTGGGACACTTCAACACCCCACTGACACTATTAACAGATCATCAAGGCAGAAAATCAACAGATATTCAGGACATGAACTCCACACTGGACCAAATGGACCTGACAGAAATCTATAGAACTCTCCACTCACTAATAATAGAAAATACATTCTTCTCAACACCACATGGCACATACTCTAAAATCGACCACACAATCAGATATTTTAAAAATCCTTAGCAAATGCAAAAAATAAAAACCCAAATCATACAAACCACACTCTCATACCATAGCACAACAGAAATAGAAATCAAGACTAAGAAAATAACTCAGAACCATATAATTACATGGCAATTAAACAACATACTCCACAATGACTTTTGGGTAAATAATGAAATTAAGGCAGAATTCAAGTTGTTCTTTGAAACTGATGAGAACGAAGATCAACATACCAGAATCTCTGGGACACAGCTAAGGCAGTGTTAAGTGGGAAATTTATAGCACTAAGCACCCACATTAAAAAGTTAGAATGATCTTAAACTAACAATCTAACATCACAACTAAAAGAACTAGAGAAGTAAGAGCAAACCAGCCCCAAAGCTAGCAGAAGATAAGAAATAACCAAATTCAGAACTGAATGGAAAGAAACTGAGACATGAAAAACCATTCAAAAGATCAAGGAATCCAGAAGTTGATTTTTTGAAAACATTAATAAGATAGACAGCTAGCTAGACTAATAAAGGAGAAAAGAGAGAAGATCCAAATAAACCTAATTAGGAATGACAAAAGAGATGTTACTACTGACCCCACAGAAACACAAATAACTGTCAGAGACTACTGTGGACACCTCTATGCACAAAAACTAGAAAATCTAGAAGAAATGGATAATTTCCTGGACACATAAACCCCCTCAAACCTGAATCAGTAAGAAACTGATTCACAGAACAGACCAATAATTAGCTCCAAAATTTAATCAGTAATAAATAAACTACCAACCAAAAAAAAAAAAAAAAAAAAAAAAGGCTGGGACCAGATAGATTTACAGCCAAATTCTACCATGTGTACAAAGAAGAGCTAGTACCATTCCTACTAAAACTATTTCAAAACGCTGAGGAGGGCTCCTCCCCAAATCATTCTATGAGGCCAACATCATCCTGATACCAAAACCTGGCAGAGACACAACAAAAAGAGGAAACTTCAGGCCAATATCCTTGATGAACACAGGTGCAAAAATCCTCAACAAAATACTAGCAAATCAAATCCAGCAACACATCAAAAAGAGAATCCATTATAATCAAATAGGCTTTGATTGGTTCAACATAGACAAATCAATAAATGTGATTCATCACATAAACAAAACTAAAGACAAAATCCACATGATTATCTCAATAGATGCAGAAAAGACTTTTGATACAATTCAACATACTTTCATGTTAAAAACTCTCAATAAACTATGTATTGAAGAAACATATACTACAAAATAATAAGAGCCATCTGTAACAAACCCACAGCCAACATCATACTGAATGGGCAAGAACTGGAAGGATTTCCCTTGAAAATCAGCACAAGACAAGGGTCCTCCCTCACCAACTCTATTCAACATAGTATTGGAAGTCCTGGCTAGGGCAATCAGGCAAGAAAAAGAAATAAAGGGCATCCAAATAGGAACAGAGGAAGTCAAACTATTCTTGCTTGCAGATGACATAATTCTGCATCAAGAAAACCCCATAGTCTCACCCCAAAACCTCCTTCAGCTGATAAATAACTTCAGCAAAGTTGCAGGATACAAAATCAACATACAAAAATCACTAGCATTTCTATATACCAATAACAGGCAAGCTGGGAGACAAATCAGGAATGCAATCCCATTCATGGACAACTCCAAAATACATAAATAAATAAATAAATAAGTAAAATACCTAGGAATACAACTAACCAGGGAGGTGAAATATCTCTACAAGAAGAGTTACAAAACACTGCTCAAATATATCAGAAATTACACAAACACATGGAAAATCATTCCATGCTCATGGATAGGAAGAATCAATATTGTTAAAATGTCCATATTGCCCAAAGCAATTTACAGATTCAATGCTATTCCTATCAGACTACCAATGACATTATTAACAGAACTAGAAAAAAACTCTTTTAAAATTTATATGGAACCAACAAAAGGGGCAGAATAGCCAAGACAATCCTAAGCAAAAAGAACAAAGCTGGAGGCATCATGTTACCTGACTTCAAGCTATACTACAGGGCTACAGTAACCAAAAGAGCATGAAACTGGTACAAAAACAAACACATACACCAACGGATCAGAATAGAGAGCTCAGAAATAAGGCCACACACCTACAACCATCTGATCTTCAACAAAACTGACAAAAACAAGCATTGGGGAAAGGACTCCCTATTCAATAAATGGTACTGGGATAACTGGCTAGAAATATGCAGAAAATTGAAACTGGACTCCTTCCTTACACCATATACAAAAATCAAGAAGGATTAAAGACTTACATGTAAACCCCAAAACTATAAAAACTCTGGAAGATAACCTAGGAAATAAGATATTGGACATAGAGACTGGCAAAGATTTCATGATGAAGACACCAAAAGTAATTGCAACAAAAGCAAAAATTGACAAATGGGATATAACTACACTAAAAAGCTTCTGCTTAGAAAAAAAAACTATCAACAGAGTAAATGGACAACCTACAGAATGCGAGAAAATATTTGCAAACTATGTATGTGACAAAGGCCTACTATCTACCACCTATAAGAAACAAACAAATTTACAAGCAAAAAACAAACAACCTCAGTAAAAAGTGGGCAAAGGACATGAACAGACACTTTTCAAAAGCAGACATACATGTGGCCAACAAGCATATGAAAAAAGCTCATCTTCACTAATCACTAGAGAAATGCAAATGAAAACCATAATGAGATACCATCTCACACCAGTCAGAATGGCTATTACCAAAAAGTGAAAAAATAACACATGCTGGTGTGGTTGCAGAGAAAAGGGAATGTTTATACATTGTTGGTGGGAGAGTAAATTAGTTCAACCATTGTGGAAAGCAGTGTGGCAATTTCTCAAAGAGCTAAAACAGAACTGCAATTTGACCCAGCAATCCCATTACTGGGTATATACTCAAAAAAGTATCAATCATTCTACCATAAAGACACATGCACATGTATGTTCATTGCAGCACTATTCACAATAGCAAGGACATAGTATGAACTTAAATGCCCATCAGTGGCAGATTAGATCAAGAAAATGAGGTACATATACACCATAGAATACTATGGTGCCATAAAAAAAAACAAGATCATGTCCTTTGCAGGAACATGGATGGAGCTGGAGGTTATTATCCTTAGCGAACTAATGCAGGAACAGAAAACCAAATAGAACATGTTTGCACTTATAAGTGGGAGTTAAATGATGAGGACACATGGCCACAAAAAGGAGAACAAGACAGTGGTGCCTACTTGAAGGTGAAGGCTGGGAGGAGGGAAAGGATCAGAAAAAATAACTATCAAGTACTAAGTTTAATACCTAGCTGATGAAATAATCTGTATATCAAATCCTCATGACATGAGTTTACCTATGTAACAAACCTGTACATGTATACCCCTGAACCTAAAATAAAAGTTAAAAAAAGTCCCAAGAAATTGAGTTGAAAAATATATTTAAAAAACAAAATGTAAGAATGTGAAGAGATTTATTCAGTGGTATCTTAATTTATGTGATAAGGATTTTTTTTTACAACAGAATCATTTGAGGAATATTGAAATTTTTTCATGCATGAGACCTATAATTAAAGCAAAGCTAAGCCATATTATACATTCAAGTAAATTTTTTCAAGTTATATACATATTTTTTGCATTGGCTATAAGCATTATCAAGGTGGGATCAAAAGATGAATCAGATGTGGAGCCTGCCTTTAATGAGTTTACACGTCTAGGAGGGATAGAGATAAAATGCTAGGGAGTTAGGGAACAGAATAATTCTTTCATAACTGGAAACCATCAGAAAAATCTTCGAGGTGAAGGAAACATTTGTGCAGAGACTTAAAGGCTTGGTGAGATTGGATTTAGACTTACAAAAATAGGAAGACCATTCCTGGAGAATCAAATAGCATTTCAAAAAGTTATAAAAGCAGAAAATCTCACCTAAGATTGCAAGAAGGGGGATAATAGAAAATCAAATGAGATATGTGGGTCAGAGTTAGTCAGAATAAGGAGTTGTAGGAAACATAGTCATTGAAGATCTTTCAGTAGAGAAGGGTCATACTTTTAGAAAAGTGTGGCATCTCTGGATGGTGGTAGCTAACCTGAGCTCGTTTATGTTATGGACTGAATGTTTGTATCCCCCCCAAAGTTCATTATGTTGATGCCCTAATCCCCACTGTGATGGTGTTGGGAGGTGTGGCCTCAGGGAGGTAATTCAGTTAAGAGCAGAGCCCTCATGAATGGAATGAGGGTCCTTAAACGAGATCCCAGTTAATTTTCTAGCTCCCTCCTCCCACGTGAGAACACAGTGAAAAGATAGCCATCTATGAACCAGGAAGCAGCCTATGCCAGACACTGGATCTGGCAGTGCCTTGATTTTGGACTTCCCAGCCCCAAGAACTGTGAGAAATAAATGTGTGTTGCTTAAGTCACCAAGTGTATGCTATTTTTGTTATAGCCTAAATAGATTAAGATACTTCATTAAGATGCTTTTCTGTACACATTGTCTTTCTCAGTAATCTCCAATCCCATGTCATTAAAGACCACTTATGCCAACTCCTAAATTTTTATCTCAGGTCCTGAGCTCCCTCTATGAAATGTTTAGTCAACTGCCTGACCTCCACCTGGATTTATAATAGGCATCTTAAAGTTGTCTCAAGCGAATTGGATTTTGCTCACTAAATCTGCTTTCCCATCTCTTCTATCTTTGTAAATGATACTAACTGTGATGGTTAATACCAAGTGTCAACTTGATTGGATTGAAGGATGAAAAGTATTGATCCTGAGTGTATCTGTGAAGTTTGTCCTCACTGGAATAGACATTCTGAATGTGGGTTTGCCTATCCTGCACACAATGCTTCTGCCAAGACTACCATCTATGGACTCATGGAATGCTTTATCCATCGTCATGGTATTCCACACAGCATTGCCTCTGACCAAGGCACTCACTTTATGGCTAAAGAAGTATGGCAGGCTGGGCGCGGTGGCTCACACCTGTAATCCCAGCACTTTGGGAGGCCAAGGCGGGTGGATCACGAGGTCAGGAGATCGAGACCATCCTGGCCAACATGGTAAAACTCCGTCTCTACTAAAAATACAAAAAATTAGCCAGGCGTGGTGGCAGGTGCCTGTAGTCCCAGCTACTCGGGAGGCTGAGGCAAGAGAATGGCGTGAACCCAGGAGGTGGAGCTTGCAGTGAGCCGAAATTGTGCCACTGCACTCCAGCCTGGCGACAGAGTGAGACTCCATCTAAAAAAAAAGAAAAAGTGCCATCATGGAATTCACTGACCTTACCATGTTCCCCATCATCCTGAAGCAGCTGAATTGATAGAACAGTGGAATGGCCTTTTGAAGTCACAATTACAATGCCAACTAGGTGACAATACTTTGCAGGGCTGGGTCAAAGTTCTCCAGAAGGCCGATGCTCTGAATCAGCATCCAATTTATGGTACTATTTCTCCCTTAGACAGGATTCATGGGTCCAGGAATCAAGGAGTGGAAATGGAAGTGGCACCACTGACCATCAACCCTCATGATCCACTAACAAAATTTTTGCTTCCTGTTCCTGCAACATTATGTTCTGCTGGCCTAGAGGTCTTAGTTACAGAGGGAGGAATGCTGCCACCAGGAGACACAACAACAATTCCACTAAGCTGGAAATTAAGATTTCCACCTGGACACTTTGGACTCCTCCTACCTTTAAGTCAACAGGCTAAGAAGGGAGTACAGTGTTGGCTGGGGCGACTGACCCAGACTATCAAGATGAAATCAGTCTACTACTCTACAGTGGAGGTAAGGTAGAGTATGCATGGAATACAGGAGATCCATTAGGGCATCTCTTAGTATTACCATGCCCTGTGATTAAGGTCAATGGGAAACTACAACAGCCCAATCCAAGCAGGACTGCAAATGACCCAGACCCTTCAGGAATAAAGGTGTGGGTCACTCCACCAGGAAAAAAACTACGGACCTGCTGAGGTACTTGCTGAAGGCAAAGGGAATACAGAATGGGTAGCAGAAGAAGGTAGTCATCAATTCCAGCTACAACAACATGACCAGTTGCAAGTACGGGGACTGTAATTTTCATGCGTATTTCCTCCTGCTTTTGTTAAAAACATGTTTGTGCATGTATACACTTGTACTAAGAAAATATGTTCATTTTATTTCCTTTTTCCTTTATCATGACATAAGATTTATTGACTTCATATCAGCATTTAAGTATTGTTAACTTTAAGTAATAACATTTGGGTTGGCGATTGGTGCGTTTCCAGTGTATTACGTTAGGCATAGTTACGACCTTATGATTGTCTTTATTTGAAGATTATGTATGATATCAGGAGATGTGTATGGGTTCAAATTGACAAGGGGTGGACTTATGAGTGTCAATGTGATTGGACTGAAGGATGCAAAGTCTTGATCTTGGGTATGTCTGTGAGGGTGTTGCCAAAGGAGATTAACATTTGAGTCAGTGGGCTGGGGAAGGCAGATCCGACTTTAATCTGAGTGGGCACCATTTCACCAGCTGCAGGCACAGCCAGAGTATAAAGTAGGTAGAAAAACATTAAAAGAGTAGACTGTCTTAGCCTCCTAGCCTACATCTTTCTCTCATGCTGGATGCTTCCTGCCCTCGAACATTGGACTTCAAGTTCTTCGGCTCTGGGACTTGGACTGGCTTCCTTGCTCCTCAGCTTGCAGATGGCCTACTGTGGGACCTTGTGATCTTTTGAGTTTAATACTCCTTAATAAAGTCCCATATATATATACACACACACACATATATATATAATCCTATTAGTTCTGTCCCTCTAGAGAACCCTGACTAATAGACCAACATTCACCCAAACCTATGGATTTAGCTCTAGGTTGGTGCAAAAGTAATTGAGGTTTTTGCCATTTAATGACAAAAACCGCAATTACTTTTGCACCAACCTAATACAATTTAGGAGTCATCCTTGATTACTCTTTTCCTCATTTACCTAAGTCCAATGCAGCAGTAAGTGCTATAACATGAATGGAAAATTTCTGCTTTTCTTCCTCTTCACTACCACTGCCTCTGTAGTGTAGATCAATAGAATCTTTCCCTTGAACCACCCAAAAAGCCTCCTAACTGATTTCTCTTCTCTAAAATTCCTCCTCCACACAGCATCCAGAGCAATCTTTTAAAAACGATGTACTTTTCTTGCTTAGAATTTTCCCTACACCTTCTCATCACAATTAAATTTAAACTTTGTAACTTGGTCTACAAAGGCCTACATGATCTGGATGAAATGATCCCTGCCTCCCCCAACCCTCAACACTCACTGAGGTCTTTTTATTCCTTTAACATGCCTTTAACATGCTGTGATAGGCAGAATAATGACCCCCAAAGATCTCCACATTCTAATCCCCAGTACCTATGAATATGCTACTTTACATAGCAAAATGGACTCTGTAGATTTGATTAAGTTAAGGCTCTTGTGGTAGGGAGGTTATCCTGGAGTAGTTGGATACAATTGGTGTGTACCCAAGTGTATTCACTTCCTAGGAATGCTGTAAAAAAATACCAAAAACTAGATGGCTTAAAACAACAGAAATTTGTTGTTTCATAGTTCTGGAAGCTAGAAGTGCAAAGTCAAGGTAATGGCAGGGATGTGCTGTTTCTGATGGCTCTAAAGGGAAAATCTTTTTTTGCCTCTTCTAGCTTCTGCTGTTTGCTGCCAATCAGTGGTTCTCCTTGGCTTGTAGATGCATCACTCCAGTCACATGGCCATCTTCCCCTCGTTTACTTTCATTGTCTTGCTACTTATTATGTGTGTTCCTGTGTCCAAGTTTCCTCCTTTTTAAGGATACCAGTCAGATTAGGACTTACCCCAATGACCTCATTTTAATTTGATAACCTGTCAAGACATTATTTCCAAATAAAGGTCACATTTTGAGGCACTAGGGGCTAAGACTTCAACATATCTTTTTTGAGGAACACAATTCAGCCCATAACACCAATATCATCAGAAGGGTCTTTATAAGTAAAAGAGAGACGCAGGAGAGTCGCTGTCAGAGTGATTCTTCCCAAGAAAGACTTGATAGGCTCCTACTATGAAGATGGAAGAACAGGGAGCCAAGGAATGCAGGCAGCCTTAGAAAATGGAAAAGGAAAGGCAGTCCTCCCCTAGAACCTCCAAAAAGGCCTTACAACCCTGCCAACTTGTTGATTTTAGTCCAGTGACATTCATTTAGGACTTGTGAGTTCCTGAATTGTAAGATAATAAAGTTGTGTAGTTTTAAGCCACTAAGTTTGTAGTAATTTGTTACAGTAGCAATAGGAAACTAATACACACACCAAGACAGTTGCCACCTTACGGCATTTATGTGGATTGCTTGTGAACAGTTTCCTGTGTCTAAAGTGCTCATCTCCCAGACAGAAGCATGGTGAGCTTTTCCACATGATTTGAGTCTCTGCTTAAATCACATCCCTTCAGAGAGGTTTTCTGTTAAAGATTATTTGTGCCCCTTTCCCCCAAATTCACATCTTGAAATCCTAATCACTAACATAATAGTATTTGGAGGCAGGGCTCTTAAGAGGTGATTAGGTCATGAGAGTAGAACCCTTATGAAGGGATTAGCTACCTTCTAAGAAGATACAATGAGCTTGCTGTCTGTCTCTACTCTCTGCTATGTGAGCACACAGCAAGACAACCACGTGCAAACCAGGAAGTGGACCCTCACCAGACAGGGATCGGTCTACATCTTGATCTTGGACTTCTCAACATCCATAACTATAAGAAATATTTCTTTTTTAAACTACTCAGTCTTTGGTAACTTGTGATAGTAGCCTAAACTAAGACACCTTCCCTGACTTCAATTAAAGTAGCCCCCTTCTTACTCTATCACATGACCTTGCTTTATTTTCATCATGGCACTTGTCACTTCTTGCCACGATTTTCTTTATGTTATTATTAGAACACACAAGGAAAGCTGAAACTTTCTCTTCTATTTCCTTATAACCCCACTACTTAGACTAGTGCCTACTACAAAGCAGGAGCTCAATATTTGCTGAATAAGTGAATGAGTAAACATTTATTCAATGTAAGATAATGGATATACACTATTCCATTTAATCTTTTCATCAGCCCAATGAGATAGAATTCCTATCACCATTTTATCACACATAAACTCTATGAGAGCAGGCGTAGGTGTACCTGTACCTTTCTGGCAAAATTAATCATTCATACATATTATGAATAAGTAAATGAACCACATTCCAAGAAATCAAGTAGTCTGTGTAAGTAACAAAGTTTAGAAAATAGATATCTACTACATTAATCCCTATGGCTTCCATAATCTGTTCCTGAAGAATCCCAGAGCTACAGTTTGAGCCAACTCCATTCTAATGAGGTGGAACTCTCATTTTGCCTGCCTTTTGGACAGCTCTATTGACACACTCCAGTCATCCCTGAATTCCAGATACACAAAACTGAATTTCAGATCTATTCCCCAAATCTACTTTGTAGATTTGTCAGCTAAAACAAGGGCACCAGCACCTATTTGCCAAACAAATTCCTGGGAGTCATTTTCGACTTCCTTTCTATTCCCCTACAGATGATCGGTAATTTATTCTTCCTGTTTAATACTTTTTATACTAGTTGCCTTTTCCAGCTCCACTGACTTAGTCACTTCCCGAACTATTTGTCCAGAGACTGCTTCTACGATAATCTCTTCAGCAAGACCGAGCATGACACTTGTTAGCTTAAAATCCTTCCGTGACCTTCTACAGTGTTTTTTTTTTTAAATTATACTTTAAGTTTTAGGGTACATGTGCACAATGTGCAGGTTTGTTACATATGTATACATGTGCCATGTTGGTGTGCTGCACCGGGTAACTCGTCATTTAACATTAGATATATCTCCTAATGCTATCCCTCCCCCCTCCCCCACCCCACAACAGGCCCCAGTGTGCGATGTTCCCCTTCCTGTGTCCATGTGTTCTCATTGTTCAATTCCCACCTATGAGTGAGAACATGCAGTGTTTGGTTTTTTGTCCTTGCGATAATTTGCTGAGAATGATGGTTTCTTGCTTCAATCCATGTCCCCACAAAGGGCATGAACTCATCCTTTTTTATGGCTGCAAAGTATTCCATGGTGTATATGTGCCACATTTTCTTAATCCAGTCTATCATTGTTGGACATTTGGGTTGGTTCCAAGTCTTTGCTATTGTGAATAGTGCCGCAATAAACATACGTGTGCATGTGTCTTTATAGCAGCATGATTTGTAATCCCTTGGGTATATACCCAGTAATGGGATTGCTGGGTCAAATGGTATTTCTAGTTCTAGATCCCTGAGGAATCGCCACACTGACTTCCACAATGGTTGAACTAGTTTACAGTCCCACCAACAGTGTAAAAGTGTTCCTATTTCTCCACATCTTCTCTGGCACCTGTTGTTTCCTGACTTTTTAATGATCGCCATTCCAACTGGTGTGAGATGGTATCTCATTGTGGTTTTGATTTGCATTTCTCTGATGGCCAGTGCTGATGAGCATTTTTTATGTGTCTTTTGGCTGCATAAATGTCTTCTTTTGAGAAGTGTCTATTCATATCCTTCACCCACTTTTTGATGGGGTTGTTTTTTTCTTGTAAATTTGTTGGGTTCATTGTAGATTCTGGATATTAGCCCTTTGTCAGATGAGTAGATGGCAAAAATTTTCTCTCATTTTGTAGGTTGCCCGTTCACTCTAAGGGTAGTTTCTTTTGCTGTGCAGAAGCCCTTTAGTTTAATTAGATCCCATTTGTCAATTTTGGCTTTTGTTGCCACTGCTTTTGGTGTTTTAGACATGAAGTCCTTGCCCATGCCTATGTCCTGAATGGTAATGCCTAGGTTTTCTTCTAGGCTTTTTATAGTTTTAGGTCTAACATTTAAGTATTTAATCTATCTTGAATTAATTTTTGTATAAGGTGTAAGGAAAGGATCCAGTTTCAGCTTTCTACATATGGCTAGGCAGTTTTCCCAGCACCATTTATTAAATAGGGAATCCTTTCCCCATTGCCTGTTTTTCTCAGGTTTGTCAAAGATCAGATAGTTGTAGATTTGTGGCATTATCTCTGAAGGCTCTGTTCTGTTCCATTGGTCTATATCTCTGTTTTGGTACCAGTACCATGCTGTTTTGGTTACTGTAGACTTGTAGTATATTTTGAAGTCAGGTAGCGTGATGCCTCCCACTTTGTTCTTTTCGCTTAGGATTGACTTGGCAATGAGGGCTCTTTTTTGGTTCCATATGAACTTTAAAGTAGTTTTTTCCAATTCTGTGAAGAAAGTCATTGGTAGCTTGATGGGGATGGCAGTGAATCTATAAATTACCTTGGGCAGTATGGCCATTTTCATGATATTGATTCTTCCTACCCATGAACATGGAATGTTCTTCCATTTGTTTTTATTCTCTTTTATTTCATTGAGCAGTGGTTTGTAGTACTCCTTGAAGAGGTCCTTCACATCCCTTGTAAGTTGGATTCCTAGGTATTTTATTCTCTTTGAAGTGATTGTGAATGGGAGTTCACTCATGATTTGGCTTTCTGTTTGTCTGTTATTGGTGTATAAGAATGCTTGTGATTTTTGCACATTGATTTTGTATGCTGAGACTTTTCTGAAGTTGCCTATCAGCTTCAGGAGATTTTGGGCTGAGACAATGGGGTTTTCTAGATACACAATCATGTCATCTGCAAACAGGGACAATTTGATTTCCTCTTTTCCTGATTGAATACCCTTTATTTCCTTCTCCTGCCTGATTGCCCTGGCCAGAACTTCCAACACTATGTTGAATAGGAGTGGTGAGAGAGGGAATCCCTGTCTTGTGCCAGTTTTCAAAGGGAATGCTTCCAGGTTTTGCCCATTCAGTATGATATTGGCTGTGGGTTTGTCATAGATAGCTCTTATTATTTTGAGATACATCCCATCAATACCTAATTTATTGAGAGTTTTTAGCATGAAGTGTTGTTGAATTTTCTCAAAGGCCTTTTCTGCATCTATTGAGATAATCATATGGTTTTGGTTGTTGGTTCTGTTTACATGCTGGATTACGTTTATTGGTTTGCATATGTTAAACCAGCCTTGCATCCCAGGGATGAAGCCCACTTGATCATGGTGGATAAGCTTTTTGATGTGCTGCTGGATTCGGTTTGAAAGTATTTTGTTGAGGATTTTTACATCGATGTTCATCAGGGATATTGGTCAAAAATTCTCTTTTTTTGTTGTGTCTGTCAGGCTTTGGTAACAGGATGATGCTGGCCTCATAAAATGAGCTAAGGAGGATTCCCTCTATTTCTATTGATTGGAATAGTTTCAGAAGGAATGGTACCAGCTCCTTTTTGTACCTCTGGTAGAATTCGGCTGTGAATCCATCTGGTCCTGGACGTTTTTTGGTTGGTAAGCTATTAATTATTGCCTCAATTTCAGAGCCTGTTATTGGTCTATTCCGAGATTCAACTTCTTCCTGGTTTAGTCTTGGGAGGGTGTATGTGTCGAAGAATTTATCCATTTCTTCTAGATTTTCTAGTTTATTTGTGTAGAGGTGTTTACAGTATTCTGATGGTAGTTTGTATTTCTGTGGGATCGGTGGTGATATCCCCTTTATCATTTTTTATTGCATCTATTTGATTCTTCTCTCTTTTCTTCTTTATTAGTCTTGCTAGTGGTCTATCAATTTTGTTGATCTTTTCAAAAAACCAGCTCCTGGATTCCTTCATTTTTTGAAGGGTTTTTTGTGTCTCTATTTCCTTCAGTTCTGCTCTGATCTTAGTTATTTCTTGCCTTCTGCTAGCTTTTGAATGTGTTTGCTCTTGCTTCTCTAGTTCTTTTAATTGTGATGTTAGTGTGTCAATTAAAGCAACAAGTTCAGCTTTCTGGGCTGAAGTGCCCTGGGGCAATGATCTGGCTTCAACAACAGTGTCCAGGGTTACCACTGCATACCCTGCACATCTCTCTCCTTGTGGGTTGATGAAGCTGCTCCCATCCACATATAGTTCCCTGTCTACTGATGCCCAAGGCTGGTCCCAGAGTTCAGGTCTGCTAGAGTAAACTGAGTCTAACACTTCTACACAATCATGCTCAACACGACTCTCTGATACTGGGAGCAAGGTGGCGGGGTTCAGGGTGTTACAGACTTCAATGGTTATATGGGGATTTTCACACAGCAAACTTTAGTACTTGGTAAGTCTAGCATTCGTTAGCCAATGATGTCCTCTAGTATTCGTTAAAGTCACCACAGCATGGGGGGCCCTTTATGTTCAGGTTTTGCCCAAGAGTCAGCTTATTTGCTTCTTGTACTAGCAGGGCAGTTGCTGCCAAGGCCCTTAAACATCGGGGCCATCCTTTAGAAACCTCATCTAGTTGTTTAGAGAGGTAGGTCACTGGCCTCGGCCAGGGCCCCACAGTTTGGGTTAAAACTCCAACTGCCATCTTTTCTCTCTCTGACACATACAATGTAAAAGGCTTTGTCAGATCGGGTAGCCCCAGTGCTGGGGCTGACATAAGTTTTCCTTTAACTCATGAAAGGCTTGCTGTTGTTGGGATCCCCATTCAAAAGGTTCCTGGTCCCCCACTTTGTGACCTCATACGAAGGCTTGGTTAATACTGCAAAGTTTGGGATCCACAGTCTACAAAACCCCATAGCTCCTAAGAATTCTCTCACCCGCCTTCTGCTCTTAGGCTCCAGTAGATTGTAAATAACCTGCTTTGTTTCTGATCCCAGGCTGCGTTCCCCCTGTCGGATAGTAAAACCCAAGTAACGTACCTGCTGTTGGCAGAACTGAGCTTTTTTCTTGGACACCGTATACCCACAGTCCTCCAGGTGCCGGAGTAGGGCATCTGTTCCCTTGGTGCACCCGACTGCCATGGGGTGTCCCAGCAAAAGGTCATCAACGTACTGGAGCAATACACAGCCTAGGTCTCTGGTGGGAAACCTCTGGAGGTCTCGAGCCAACACCTCCCGGAAGATGGTGGGGGAGTTCTTGAACCCTTGGGGAAACTGGGTCCAATTGTACTGAGTAGTGACACCTGACTCCGGATCTTCCCACTGAAAGGCAAAGAGCTTCTGGCTCTCAGGGGCTAATCTGATACTAAAGAAAGTATCTTTTAGGTCCAAGCAGGTGAACCAGCTGTCCTCAGCTGGCAGCAACCCCAACAATGTGTACTGGTTAGGTACTGTTGGATGTAAAGTCACTGTGGCTTGATTAACCAAGTGCAAATCCTGTACCAGCCTGTAGTCCTTGGTCCCTGGCTTGGGAACAGGCAGGAGGGGAATGTTCCATGGAGATTGACAAGGAACTATAATTCCAGAAGTTCTTAAGTGCTTGAGATGGACCTGGATACCTTTAAGAGCTTCTCTGGGGACCGGGTATTGTTTTTGCCTAATTGGCTGGGCCCCAGGCTTAACTTCTATAAGTACGGGGGCTTGGTTGACTGCCAACCCTGGAGGGTTGTCTTCCGCCCATACTCTTGGCCACCGCTTAGCCAGAGCTGGTCTTATCTCTTGGCCCGGCTCAGTTAAGAAAAGTCTCCATTCCTCTTCTCAGGGGACCATAAGGGTCATAATGATTCCCGTTGCAGGTAACTTTAGCAGCAAAGAGCTGTGCTCTGTAAAAGAGATAGTGGTTCTCAGCTTGCTAAGCAAGTCCCTTCCCAACAAGGGCAAGGGACAGTCAGGCATGTACAAAAACTGATGAATCGCTTTATGTCCTCCTACAGTACAAGTCCAGGGCAAGCAGGAAGCTTGCTTTGCTGAAAGCCCCGTGGCTCCAATGATGTCAATAGTCTTTTTGGATAAGGGGGTGACCAGGGCGGTTACTACCAAATGTTCAGCACCGGTATCTACAAGAAAATCAATGTCTTTACCCCCGACTATCATTCTGACCATAGGCTCTTTGAGAGCACTTGAGCCTGGTCCCCCTCAGTCCAATAACCCTTCTGCCAGGTTGAGCAGGGCCCCTTCCTCCTTGTCTGGGACCTCCTGCTCTGAGTCACCTTGTTTTCTTTTTAGCTGAGGGTATTTGTTCTTCCAATGTCCTATTTCTTTACAATAAGCACACTGGTTACACTGCAAACTCTGAGAGCCAAGCTGAGTTTCTTTCCCAGGGCCCCCCCTTCCCTTGCCTCTTTGAGGGGACCCCTCTGATTGCTGCAGCTAACAGGTTGGTGTTTCGCCGGGCCTGATGTTCATCCTCTTTGTGGTTTTCCTTAGGGCTTACTGCATCCCTGTTTACAAACACCTGGTTAGCTATTTCTAACTGTGATGTATTCATCTCTGCAAACCCAGCCTGTTTCTGCAGTTTTCTTCTAATGTCTTCTGCACTTTGACTAACTAAAGCCACGTTAATGGTGCGCTGATTTTCAGGGCTATCAGGATCAAAGGGAGTATACATACGATAGGCCTCACACAGTCTCTCGTAGAATTGTGCTGGACTTTCTTCTTTTCCCTGGATGACCTCAGAGACCTTGTTAACGTTTGTGGCCTTCTGGGCTCCCCTCTTTAATCCTTCCAAGAAAGCTTCCCTGTATCGGTTTAGCCTTTGCATATCCTGTCTTTCATTTGGGTCCCACTGGGGGTCGGTTCCTGGTAATTGGGTCCTCAAATACTCTTGCGGGTTTTGGTAATCAGCTGGTGCATGTTCCTGTAGCCACTTAGTTGCTGCTTGGAGCACTCTCCACCTTTCATCTGTGTTAAACAGGAACATGAGCAACTGGTGGCAATCAGCCCAGGTGGGGTTGTGGGTCTGGATAATAGTTTGGAGCAAATCAATTAGAGTTTGTGACTTTTCGGTATAGGACGGGGTATTGTTTTTCTAGTTGAGAAGATCGGCAGAGGTGAAGGGCTGGTACACAAAAACACGCCTCTCCACCATGTGACCATCCTCATCTATCCCAGTATACCGCTGCTCTCTCAGGGGCATTTGCATCCCAGTTTTGGGTCGTAGACAAGCTGCCAAGGGAGGGGTTTCTCCCGAGTCTTCACCTCCTCTCTTGTCTACCCTGCATGGCCTAGGGATATGCTTGTCTTGCAGAGGCGCAAGCGCTGTGGGCTCTAGAGTGAGGAGCCTCTTTCCCTGGTAAGGGGAGGACACCAGTGGGATCACTAGTGCCATCTCCTGCAATGGATCTTCTGATGTTGGGTCAAACAATACTTCAGGAGTTGATTTCCCTGGGTGGGTGGAGCAGGATCCTTCCTTGGCTATCTGTCCTTTTCCTACTAGCATTGCTGCTGCCTGCCCTCTTAGCCACTGTGGGAGATCTAGCACCAGCTGTAACCAAGTGTCTACGTGTGGGAACTGGTCTAGGTATCCTTTACCAGTTACCTTGTGCCACACCTTAGAAACAAGGGACCTGTCCAAGCTTCCTTCTGATGGCCAACCCACTTCTAATGTTGGCCAATCTATTTCATGCAAAGTTCTAAGTTTCCCTGGTGTCATAGTAACCCCGTAGTCTCCACTAAATCCTTCCTTGACATAGTTCCTAGTGGAGTGGGCTTACTTTGTGTCTGACCCATGTCTCCTCGAGACAAACCACCACGCTCACACCACAGAACAAAGAACCGGTAAAAAGGGCACACACACACTTTTTCAGTTTACACCAGACCAGAATCAAAACCAAAATCGGAGTATCCAGAAATTCATACCATGTCAAAACCAAAACCAAAGTATCAAGCAATTCAAGTCAAAAACAAGAACCAAAGAGCTGGTACAGGCACGCCATGGGTGATCAGGCCACGCTTCCACTCAAATGGAGTGGGCAAGTTCCAGAGACCAGTCTTACCAAGTTTCAGATGTCCAGACTTGAAGTGCCAGTTCCTTCCCGGTGTTCAGCCACTGCGTTGATCCTCCGCGAGGGCCTGTCATGCACTGCTCTGACGAGGTGTTCCACCAGGGCAATTGCCTCCCTGGGAGCGCTCTCAAGATCCGCAACGCTGGAGCTAGTCAGAATCCCCTGCAGGGATGTTCCACATGGCAGGCCTAAGCAGTCTAAGAGGCTGCCTTGACCGTCCGTTAATCACCTTGATTCCCAGTCAGGGAACCAAGAAATGTAGCAGAACAAGCCGCTGACAAAACTCCTCAGACACTGGATTAAAGAAGGAAGAGGTTTTTATTCGGCCGGGAGCGTCAGCAGATTCGCGTCTTAAGAGCGGAGCTCCCCAAAGACAGAGTTCCTGGCCCTTTTAAGGGCTTACAACTCTAAGGGGTTCCACGTGAAAGGGTCATGATGGATTGACAGCACATGTGGTTAGAGTTGGGGGGGGGGGTTAATCTTTTAACCTCAGGCCAGGTCATCAGTGGCACCAGCTGGTCTTGCCTCTGACTTCATTCGTGTTGTTTTCCAACTTTTACTTCCTCCTCTTCAGAGAGAGGAGACAGTAAGAGAAATGGCTTCTCTCCTCAGTAAGCTGTTCTGAGTAGTGTGATAAAATCTTGCACTGTCCAGGACATAAATCCTTCCTTTGTCCAGCATATCCACACTGTAGACACTACCTGCCTTTAGTCACTTAGTAGCCATCTTGGTTATGAGATACTGTTGTGGTATCACACTGCTTATGTTCAAGTAATCCCCCTATTTTTTTAAACTTAATTGTTCTATTTTATTAGTCATGTGCTACAGATGATGTTCTAGTCAAGACAGTGCTCCCATAAGACTATAATGAAGCTGCTGGGTGTGGCAGTGTGTACCTGTGGTCCCAGCTACTCGGGAAGCTGAGGTGGGATCGCTTGAGCCCAGGAGCTCAAGGCTGTAGTAAGCTATGATCGCACCACTGCACTCAGGCCTGTGCAACAGAGTGAGACCAGCTTTCTTAAAAAAAAAAAAAAAAAAAAGGACTATAATGAAGCTGAAAAATTCCTATTATCTAGTGAAAATGTACTCATTGTAATGTCATAATGCGACACATTATTTATGCAAATCTCTGATGAAAGAAAGAAATCAGGCAAAACACCATAGGCATATTTCTGAAAAGAGCAACATCTCCCAAAGAGACTGAGGTAGGTCCTTCAGGAGGTATTCTGGAAGAAGGCATTGTTGTCATATAAGATGACTGCTCTACATAGGTTACTGCTCCTAAAGATCTTCTACAGGGACAAGATGCGGAGGTAGAAGACAGTGATATTGACGATCCTGATCATGTGCAGGCCTAGGCCAATAGGTGTGCGTCTTAGTTTTTTTAAAAAACTTTAGAAAAGTAAAAACAAAAATGTAAATAGAAAAAACTTATAGAATAAGAACATAAAATATTTTGGACAGCTATACAATGTGTTTTAAGCTAAGTGCTATAACAAGAGTCAAAAAGTAAAAAAACAAAAAGTTTATAAAGTTAAAAGTTACAGTAAGTTAAGATTAATTTATTACTGAATTTAAAAACTACTGTTAAATTAAATGTAGCCCAAGTATAGTATTTATAAAGTCTACAATAGCATAATGTCCTAGGCCTTAACATTCATTCACCACTCACTCACTGATCCACCCAGAGCAACTTCCAGTCCTACAAGCTCCATTCATATTAAGTGCTCTATACAGGTATACCATGGTGTTTTTTTTTTTTTCTTTTTAAAGAAATGGAATCTTGTTATGTTACTCAGACTGGCCTCAAACTCCTGAATTCAAGTGAGTCTCCCGTCTCACCCTCTTGAAGTAGCTGGGACTAGAGGCACACATGACTATGCCTGACTCCATTAAAAAAAAAACCTCTTATACCGTAATTTTACTATACTTTTTCTACGTTTAGATATGTTTAGATACACAAATACCACTGTGTTGCAACTGCCTACAGTATTCAGTATAGTAACATGCTGTATAGGTTTGCAGCCTAGGAGCAACAGGCTATACCATATAGTCCAGGTGTGTTGTACACTATATTATTTTGGTTTGTGTAAGTACACTCTATGACGTTTCTCTAATGATGAAATCGTCTAACCATGCATTTCTCAGAATGTAACCCGGTGGTTAAGCGATGCCTGACTGTATTAACTATTGTTCATCTCTTACTGTGCCTAATATATAAACTAAAAATTATCATCATAGGAATGTATGTATAAGAAAAAATACCATAGCATATATAGATAGGGTTCAGTACAACCAGCAGTTTCAGGCATCTACCTAAGCTTCTTGGAACGTATCCTTCCAGGATAAGGGGGGACTACTGTGATTGAGTTAAGGATCTTGAGAGATCATTTTGGATTATCTGGGTAGGCCCTAAATCCAATGACAAGTGTCTTTATAAAAGACACACAGAAGAGGAGGTGCAATGTGAAGATGGATGCAGAGACTAGAATAACGTGGCCACTAGAAAAAAATACAGAGGAGAATGTGATGTGAAAACAGTGGCAGAGATTGGAACACTCTAGCTACAAGCCAAGGAAGGCACCACCAGAAACTAGAAAAGGCAAGGAAGGACTCTCCCCTAGAGCCTTCAGAGGGAGTATGGCTCTGCCAAAATCTTGATTTTGGACTTCTCTCCTCCAGAACTGTGAGATAATAAATTTCTGTTGTTTGAAGGCATCCAAGCTCGAGTATTTGTTTCAGCATCCACAGCAAATACAGGCGAGAATATAATTCACGGTACATTATATTCTTTTCCTTTAAGTACCATTAAAAACAAAACAAAAATATCTCTGAGTTAGATTCTGCTCTACACAGATCAAAGAGGTACTAGTAAATAATTTGTGAACAGCTGTAAAGTTAAAATAGCTCAATTTCTGTAAACTTAATGTTTAATGATGTTTTAATACAAAACTATCCCTTCAATGACAGACGTATGACTCTTTAACCTACTAAGAAATTACTATAAGAAAATAATTATGTTGTAAACTATCTTTCATTTATCTTCACGTATCTTCTGACTGCCTGACAACTAACATCAAATTTTATCATATTTCATGTACCTGTCTCCTTTCAGAGTAAACTGCTTAATGTCATCTATGTCTCCCTGTTAAGTCCTTTTTATCTTGAAATTAATTTGTTTTCATGTTGCCTGATGTATAATTAGATGACACTTGGTACTGTGTAACCTACAACTGGGAGCACAACTCTTAAAGTGGCTTAGTTTCTGGAAGTCTTGCCATCAAGATAAAGCTAAATTAAATACAGGAAATGACACGAGTGTCTTTCCAGCTTTGAATAAATTCAGAATTAAAGTCTGGCATCACGAAACAATCTCTTCCAAACCTTAAGTTCTATTTTTAACCATTTAAGTGGCAGATGCCAGGTTATTTCAAAATGTCACATACTGTTTTCTTTCTTCATTTGGATGAATGATACAGTGGAGTTCATGCTCTTGCAGGGTCCACCGGTAGGAAGTCCATTCATGAAACCATCAATGTCACTGGTTGCCACAAAACATTTGAAGGAAGAAACTGGCAGATAGAACTAGCACTCGTGGCAACGGAAGGTAGGACTCCCCAACCTCTCAGACTCGATCCCCCATTACTTCCGCGTTGGAATCCGCGACCCTCTTCCCAGAGTTTTCCTGTGGCTTAGGTAGGTCAGCCCTGGGGGCGAGCCAGAGCGGGCACCCGCGCGCCCAGGGGCTTGCCAGCGCAGACCCCACTCCGCCCGCGAGTAGCTTAGTTGGTGGGGAGACTTGAGCTCTCACTTTCGGCCCGCAAAGGCAGATCTGCCCCGATCCCCGCAGCCCTCCCTAGTCCCGGAGACAGGTGTGGGCCGCGGAGGGAACTGGATCCGGGCCAAAAGCCCACCCGCAGGCGAGCGACCTCGCGAGGTCCGGCCCACCTTCCTTGGGTTGTGGCGGACGCCGGCAAGCCCAGGTCCAGTGAACGTGGGCATCTGCCCGGTGACGGATTTTCAACCCACCGCCAGGGCTAAGGCTCCCCGCCCACCAGCGAGCCACTTTCCCGCGCGGACACCTCTAACTCCGGCAGCCCAGGCTGGGAACTCGGAGATCCAGAGTGACCTCCCCTCCCCCCCGCGCACACGTCAGCGCTGGCGTCGTGGAAGCGCCGTAATGTCCCGAAGAAGCGCGTCTCCAAACTTGCACCCCGCTGCCGCAGCTTCAACGGAGAAATCCCTTGCCCCAAGCACACGTCAGCCCTGCCCGCGGAGTCATGGCACAGCAAAAGAGAGGCTCTCCATGGAGATATACTCCAAAAGCGTGGGTGGCTGTGCCTAAAGGTTTGTTAGAGAAGGACAGTCAGTGAGGCTTGCTGGCTGTGGCGCCTTACGACGCTCTCCCCGACCCCTCGTCATTCAGAAGGTTCTGCAGGTCTCGGCAGCGGTGGGCTTGTCAGCCCCATCCGGCGGCCAGCCTTCCTTGCCGGATCGCCCACGTTTGTCGGCCTGGTCCAAGTTCTTCGTTTCAAAGCATCTGCACCTGCGAGCCCGCGGGCGGAGGCGCTGGGGGCGTTTGTGCGCGTGTATTCTGAGGCGCGTGGTAGTGATGGCGGCGCTCAGTGAGACTTTCCTGTCACTGGATACTACTACTCCCAACCCTCCTCAAAGCCGCCGGAGCAACCCCCAGGTGTTTACTTTACAATCGGCAATTTGACTTGCTCTGCTGCATGTCTGGAGGGACCAAGGAAAGTGTGGAGACGCTCCAAGGATTAGGTGATCGGAGCTTGAAAAGAAAAAAAGCCAAACAAATAAACAAAACCCACCCACCCTAACAAATATGAGGCTGCTGGAGAGAATGAGGAAAGACTGGTTCATGGTCGGAATAGTGCTGGCGATCGCTGGAGCTAAACTGGAGCCGTCCATAGGGGTGAATGGGGGTAAGTGCTGCACCTCTGCCGGCTCCACCGCGGCTCCCACTTCAGAACTAATTTGTGAGTCTTGGAAAGGTGGGGCAACCCTCATTGCAAGCGCTTGCCAATTTCAGGGGGCACTGACCAGCCTTTGGCCCTTTTGCTGGTTTTCTAATTTACCAACCCCAGAGGGAACTTGTAATTAGGAACGGGGCAAAGGAATTTGAGCGCAGGTTGCCTTTTCCGTAGACAAACAATGACTATCCTGAGTGTCAAGAAGTGAGGTTACAGAGAATGAAACTTACTCCTCTTGCCTTCAAAGTAGCATCCTATCCCAAGGGAATCTAGGTTGCTAAGAGTTCCGTATCTATCTTGGAATGGACCTCATTATCGAGTCTACTTTCGAGTCCTCCCCGCCCCCACATTAAAAAAAAAAAGTGGAGGAAAAACAAGAAAAGGGACACCTCCGCCCCCAACTCAGATTTTATGGCCCACATGTTGGAGAGTGATGATTTGCTGTAGTTGCTGGCGCTCCAGAAACTCCCAAGCCGACTGACACGTTGCACTGTTTCATTACAGGGCACTTCATTACAGCATACTTCCGTGTGCTGCCGGGATTCAGTTGCTATACTAGCAGTCTAACAGATACAGACTGTTAAACTATGTGTAGTGTAGTGTAGTGCGTGTTTTGGCAAGGAAATGTAGATGGACTGAAAGCACACTTAGATCTCTGAATAGTGGGAGCTTTGTACTGGAGATGATGGGCACTGGTGGGAACATTAGAAATATTAGTTTTTTATGCCCCCCCAACACCTTTAGACAATCTTGTACTACTTTTCATAAACATTAATTGAATTTATTCAATTCGCTTGTCTTTTTGACCTTGTTTATCAGTTTCCAAGCTTATTGACAGGCTTAATACCTAACACATGCAACCGGAGAAAATAAGGACAGAGGTGAACAGGCACAATCTTTCATAGTAGGAAGCGCTCAGGAGGATATTTGAAGTTATTTTTATCTTTTTGTTAAAACATGATGGAAGTGAATGAAATGATCTCTTAGGAGAACAGTAGTGGTCCCTTCTCCCCTTAACCTCCACCCCATTACTCTGTTTAGAAGTAGCTTCCGGGAACATTTTAAAAGGAATTATTTAAACCAAAATTGTGGAGATGAAGGCTTGTTTGTTTTAAAATTTTGTTCTTCTGTATTCAACTTAGAACAAAATGTGTAGAATATGTAACTATGAGAATAAAGCAGTTATTCCTGGTGGTTTCTCCCTCTGATTGATGATAATAGTTTCTTCTTTAACACGGCTGCTCTGTGAACTTTTGGGAAACTCTTGTGAAGATCAGGTCTGTCAAATGAAGACCCCCCCATCCCCGGAGCTAAATGAATAGTAAGACTTAGAGTACCTTTGCATGATCTGCAATGCACACTTCACTAGCTATCGCTTCTCGTGTTAGATCTCTTATTTGCTCAGTTTTGAGATGAAATTACAGAGGATGTATGATCTTTAACTTTAAATCTGCAGGGGCTAAGTTTGGCAAAATATCTTTTACCTTGCATTCCTAAATATTCTGTGGGAAGAAAGGTGTTGAATGCTGAACAATTTCCGTGGGGCTTTTGTGCAGTGGCATGTATGAGATAGATTCTGCAAACTTGTGTGTTCCATAGACTCTGCTTGTTAATATTTTGGTACATTATTGTATCATAGAAATGCCATTTCCCATTTTCACTAGTCCTTTTGTCTTTAATGTAGGATAATTCATTCCTTTGTTTAATTATAGTAGAATGTTAACAGTGGGAGGGGAACTTTTAAAGTGTTTTAAGCCAACATGCTTCTTTTACAGTTGAAGATACCAGGTGACTGTCTCTAGGTTAAGGTAGATAGCTTAGGGAAGAGGAACTATTGGAGACCAGGGTATTTAAAATTCCTGGGAAACTTCTACTTCCCAAGCAAGCCAGATTCCTTGACTTTAAAATCTGTTCCTGAATCACCCTGCTTAGCTGCTGAAGAAATATTACTTGTGTGAGCTGCTGAGACAGATTCACTCACAAATATAAAGATAATGTACTTCTTATAAAAGTTTTTGAACAGCCTTCACTGCCCCCAAATGTAATGCCTTTTGCACTTGCCTTCTCCCTTTCCTTCCCTTTTCTTAGATCTCAGCAAAATGATTTGTGTAAATGCCAGGCATATTAAATAATTTATTACAGCATTTGAGGAAATCTTTGTTTCTTTTATTCATTGTTGTGCTACAAATGCCTAAGACATAGTAGGTCCTCTCTCTCTCTCTATATATATAATATTATAGATTATGTTAAATAATATATTATATATTATCATATATATTATGTTATATATTGTACATAATATGTTATATATTATATAAAATATATTATTATATATAATATATATTCTCTCTCAGAGGGGCCTTGAGATATTATGTATATTATATATTATATACATTATTGTATCATATATTATATATTATGTTATATACATAATATATATTAATTATATATTATATTATATATATATGGTGATTTTTCCTGAGCTTGGTCTTCTGTCCATATATCGAACAAGTGGAGGGTTTCAGGCTATGGAGGAGCCATGATTGTTGTCCTGTTGTTTTGCTTAAGTGAGTGTATTAGTTTCTTAGGGCTGCCACAACAAATTACCATGAGCCAGGTGGCTCAATACAACAGAAATTTATTATCTCACAGTTCTAGAGGCCAGAAGTCTGAGGTCAAGATGTCCTCCAAAGGACATCTGGGAAAGAATCCTTTGAGTCTTCTAGCTTGTGGTGGTTGCCAGCCATTCCTTGGCTTGTGGCAATATAACTCCAGTCTGCACCTCTGTCATCACATGGCTGTCTTCCTTGTGCATGTGTCTGTGTCCAAATTTCCATCTTTTAAGAATACCAGTTATTGGATTAATGTCCCTCCTAATCCAATAAGACCTCATCTTAACTAGATTACATCTGCAAAGACCCTATTTCCAAAAATGTGACATTCACAGGTTCTGGGTGGGCATGAATTTTGGGATTCCGGGGACACTATTTAATGTAGTACAAGAAGACTGAATAGGATGCCAAATACGAGATGATCTTAGGTTTTTAAATGTTGCCATGTAGCAAGATTTCTCAGCCTTGGCACATTGACATTTTGAACATGATAATTTTTGTTGTTGGAGGGGCTGTTCTATGCCTTCCAAGATGTTTAATAGAATTCCTGATCTCTGCCCACTAGATGTTAGTAGCACATCCTATCCCCCAAGTTATGACAACCAAAAAACATTTCTAAACATTTTCAAACGTCCATGGAGGGCAAGATTTCTACTGCTGGAGAACCGCTGCTATATAGGTATAAAATGTCATTTTGTCAAGACTGCGTTTTTTGAAAGAATGTTGTTTTTTGTTAGCACATTAGGTCTTCAAGCCAATTGTGTACATATCACAAATGATACTTATATCCACTCACAAATGATACTTTTAAGTATTGTTCTCGCAGTGTTAACACATTTGAATGCTGCCTTCCTAACTCCAGAGAGGATTTCCTGGAAGGCAGGGACCAGGCCTGGCTGGGTCACCACATGTCTCTAGGGCCTAGCACAATTTAATAATAATTAAGGTCATAGCAATTTATTATTAAGTACTTTATATGCATTATCTCATTCACATAGCAAGTGCTCAGTAAGTATTTGTAGAATGAATACTCTTGGGCAGAACTGAATGCATGTGTGATTACAAGCTTTTGTTTCTGATATCCTGGAAGAAATGAAATAATATTTGCTAAAGAGAAGGGAACTTCTTCCACTGATTCTCTTCTTTGGGCTCGGGGGTATTTTGATTGTTATATAAGTGCTGATACCATGATAGACATAATTAGGACCTCTATTGAAGGATGTTGTTACATGCTCTCCTGTGTGCTTCTTTATTCTTCTGGTCTGAAGATACCGTGCTGAGCAAGGCAGCCATGGTCCTTGCCCTCTGGAAAATGCTCTCTGGAGTTAGGCTGCATCACACAAATGCTTACCTCTGTTGGGACAGTAAGACACTAGGGGTGACACTGATATCTAAAGTACCATTTGTTGTCCTGCAGTAGATTATTATTATTATTATTATTATTATTATTTTAAGACAGAGTCTTGCTTTGTTGCCCAGGCTGGAGTACAATGGCGTGATCTCAGCTCACTGCAACCTCTGCCTCCTGGGCTGAGGTAATCCTCCCACTCAGCCTCCCAAGGAGCTGGGACTACAGGCGTGCACCACCATGCCTGGCTAATTTTTGTATTTTTAGTAAAGACTGGGTTTTGCCATGTTGGTCAGGCTGGTCTTGAACTCCTGGCCTCAAGTGCTCTACTCGCCTCGGCCTCCCAAAGTGCTGGGATTACAGGCGGGAACAAATAGATTCTTCTTTTGTGCCAAGTTATCTACTAAAATTCTTTTCCAACAATAACTCTTTTTTCTCTTTTTAGGACCACTGAAGCCAGAAATAACTGTATCCTACATTGCTGTTGCAACAATATTCTTTAACAGTGGACTATCATTGAAAACAGAGGTACTGTCATCTATGGGACACATGAAAAGCAGGGAGAAAAATTTAATTTCTACTTACCTTAAATTTCAGAGTCCTTTGGTAAGGCTGTTTATAGCTATAATCTGAAGGATTCACTATAGCAGAAGATAACTTGGTCGGCAAAGGACTTGTGTTTCATTCCTACATACGTGTATTATAAAAGCTGTACAGTTGAGCAGCATGGGCCCTGAGGATGTGGTTATAATGAGTATGTTTTTAATATGACAGCTGAACTGAAGCATCTACTTTAGTTCTTCCTCAACTTATGGTGGTAACTACAGTGGTGCCTGCTATGCCTGGGCACATTTGAGCTGTTGATGTTCAGTTTGGTTTTCATAACTTTTGTGGATCATCTTTGGTTCCCAGGACTCATGCTGTCCAAATAATGCTTAATTTGTCATAACTTTTAACTAATTTTTATTTAGAAAAGCTTATTGTTCCTTAGCATATCTATTAAATATTAATAGATGTTTTAAGAGAAATATTGATGTTTTTCATTTGACACGTATATGTATGTGTATGTGTGTGTATATATACACACACATACACATACATATACACATACATATGTGTCAAATGTGTGTGTGTGTATATACACACACACACACACACACACAACCCACACCCGTATATATGTAGTGTTATTTACTGATTTACTGATTCAGGTTTCACCGAACATGAGATTCTCTTGGAAGTAAAGAAATCCAGACATTTTTACATTTACGTGGGATAGAGGAATGAGTAGAATTTATGATTCTCTTTTAACTTACAATGGAAGAAAAAAAAAGAGGAGAAAATACCCATTTGCTCTTGAAGAAATTACATAAAACTATCATTCTAACATCCTGTTCTTATATAGATGGGAATATCTCACTATAAGAAGGTATTTTGTTTTTGGAAATGGCTTTAAAAATTAAAATTCTATTCCAGCATCATGTCTTACCTTTATTTATTTTAAGTGTGATTGGAATGGAGACTAAATTTAGTTATCTCCTTCTTAGATCATCCTAGTAGCAACATGGAAAAAATATGACTTTACTAAATTTATGTATTCTGTAGCCATCAGTTGGTATAAATCTTTTCATTTTTTTTTTATTTTTTTATTTTTATTTTTATTTGAGACAGAATCTCACTCTGTCGCCCAGGCTGGAGGGCAGTAGTGTGATCACGGCTCACTGCAACCTCCGCCTCCCGGGTTCAAGTGATTCTCCTGCCTCAGCCTCCCGAATAGCTGGGAGTACAGGCACCCACCACCACGCCCGGCTAATTTCTGTATTTTTAATAGAGGTGGGGTTTCACTACATTGGCTAGGCTGGTCTTGAACTCCTGACCTCAAATGATTCACCCACTTCAGCCTCCCAAAGTGTTGGGATTACAGGCATGAGCCACCACACTCGGCCTCATTGGGGTATTTTTTGATATACATTGGATCATTGTGTAGTGTCTATAGCTGATAAATTGTGTCTCAAGAATTGTAAATATTTTCTGTGATTACCTACTTTTCTGAAAATAACTGACATGGGATGAGATTTCCAAGTATGTCAAATTCCAATTTTGGTATACAATATTGATATGAGAGGACCATAATTACTACTTACAGGGCACAGGCTTTTTTTCTGTCAACATATGAGTTCTAATATTTGTTCTCAAATGTGGGGCACAGTGATACAGAAAGATATTTGCTACTACCATAATGTTGGACTGATCTTGTTTGGAGGTCTTCCTGCTGACCTTGGCTAATGCTCTTTATGGAGCAGCTTTCTAACCCAAGTCCTTTACTTGGGACGTTGCTCTATGTCCCCTGGTGGCTGCTTAATGGCTACAGCTATTACTTGTACCATGGGAAATCCAGAAAGCGACTTGATTTCTCTCACTCCTTAGCTTCTTACTTAATGCGATTCTGTGAAGCAGCCAACTTTGTGAGATGCAGGAGTTGAAGAAGGAAAAATGCCACAGCTGTCAGCATTTCTCTAAGGACTGACTTCTTTTGTAAGCACCTAAGAAACCTTCAGTCATCCACCTAATTTGGATCTAATGAAATGCCGTGATCTCGTGCTTTATTGTGGTATCTAAGCAGGAATCAAAGCCATTTCTTCCATCAAAAGCCCTTTTCAAACGAATACAACATTAAGTCATTTTCAAAAGCCATTTAACTTAAGATGTCCTAGATTGTATCATTGTGTAATATTAAACCACTTCTAAACCCTGCTAATTTCATGGGTAACTTGTAACTTAGGAGGTAGCAGTCATATTTGTTTACTAGTTAGTAATCCTAAATTCATTTCAGTGGGGATTACAATTTATATATCTTATTAGGTCCTAAAATAGTTCATTTTTGCACACAGGAGACAGTGAATTATTATTGACTTGAGTTTATTTGGAAGCATTTGTGTTGGTCCCATTCAAGTTTGATTTATATTGAACATTTCTTATATGACTCATACATTGATTTAATGACATGTATTCTAAAATTTGTTTTAGTAATTTGTTAAAATTATAAAGGACACTGTGCTAATGCAATGCTGAGTCTTCAGTTTTATGACTATTAATTTCTAGTTTTTTGAAATTTTGTTGTATTGAAGTGAAATATGGTCACATTTAAAATTCATATTTAGTTCACTTCAAACCTGTAGTTTCAGAGGATTTGTCACTTAGCCGACTGTGGCAGGGTGAATTCGTTTCAACAAATATCAATTAAGTGCTTATGGCCACAAGGCACGGTGCTGGGGATAGAAACAAAGGTGAGCAGGAGACTCAGGGGCTGAGAAAAGGTCCTGAGTAGGGCAGAAGATGCAGGTTTTTCTTTATTTTTCTGTAAAAATTATTATTTTTTATCCTATTAGCAGAAAAGCAAATATAGCAAACTCTAAACTTTAGACTCATGCTGTTTGTTTCAAGCCCAGAGCTATGAGCCCGACTCTCGGCAAATGAATGAGATGGTCAGATAAAGGGTTACAAGAGAAATCAGTGTCTAATGAAAATATTTCTATGTCCCAATTAGAGCCCTGGTTTTAAGCAATGCTTGATGCTGTCAATGAGACTCTGATATAATCAGTACATGATGTGGAGTGTCTTCTTAAGTTTATTTTAATGGATTTTGACCTTATTACATATGAATAAACAAACTATGATGCAGAGCCAACTTTTTGATTATTCATGATGGCATTTATTTGACTATGTGGCTCAAAATTCTACATGGGTATGTATGGAATAATAACTGTTTTGGAATTTACAGGGTTTACTTGCTTGTTATTTTCTTTTATTACCTTGTTTTATCTTTATGGTTGTATGCAGAAGATATGGAAAATATATGATTCTGGGATTTTGTGAAAGTCTTGAAGCTCTTTCTTAGAAGCACTTCCCTATTGTTAAGAGGCCCCTTATGAGCCAACATGGTTGGTTGTTGTGACTTGTTTTGCTGGGTTCTTTACTGTGCCATCATTCTGATGCAATGGCAATTTCTAAGCGTCATTTATTAGGTCAGCAGTATTTTCTAAGCACATTTTAGTTTTTATAACTTGTTTCTGTTGTAATAAAAGTGGTATTTACTTATTATAGAAAGATTAGAAAGATTAAAAATGACTACTATTAACTATTAACATCCATTTTTTAGTCCTTTTTAAAAAATATGTTTTATATGCATAATATTTTACAAATAAAATTGGATGTGAATGTAGTATGTTTATACACATATTGTGGACCTTTGCACATACACACATGTAATCTTATTCTTTTCATGTAACATTGTATAATTTAATATTATTTATATTTTCTTTATATAGTATAAAAAAAGTATACGTTACTTTTATGAACATATGATTTATTCACATAGTTCAGAATTAAAAGGTATAAAGATATGTATAAGTCTTTTTTTTTTCACTCTTCCACCAACTATCCAGTTTTCTTCTCTGGAGACAAACAATATTAACAATTTCTGTGTACCTCTCCAGAGATAATTCCATGTGAAACATACACATGCATATTCTACTCCCCTACAGATTGTATTTCATACTGTTTGGCGCCTTAACTTATTTTACTTAAAAAACATGTCTTGTACATTTTTTCATCTCAACACATAAATAAGCCCATTTTTTTTTGTACACCAAATAGTATTCTGTTGTATGGATGTGTCGTGATGTATTTTTGTTGTCCTATATTGATGAACATTTAGTTAATTTACAAGGTTTTGCTATTACAAACATGTTGCAAAGGATAAAAATATATTATTTCTTATATTTGGAAACATATGTGAAGGATAAATTCCTGGAAGTGGAATTGCTAGGTCAAATGATATATGTAGTTTAAGTTGTAACAGATATTCCAAGTACCTAGAATGGTGCCAGGTGCTCAGTAAGTATTACTTAAATGAAGGAATGAGTTGCCAGGTTGCTCTCTATAGGTTATGCCAATTTATACACCTATTGATAAAGTAGGGGAGAGATTCTGTACACCTGCATTCTCATCAACAAGGTATTTAATAGCTCATAACACTCCAATTAGATTTTAACTTTTTAAATGATTCTCCTATTTTTGGACATTTGTTTCCAGATTTTGCTCGAATAGATAACGCTGTGATGATCAATTTTGTGTATAAATGTTTACAATCACGTTTTTATATCTTTAGGATAAATTCCTAGTCATAAAATTCTGGGGTACAAGAATATGAATTATATAGTCCTTGATATATATTACCAAATTAATTTTCAGAAAAGTTATGCCATTTTTTATTCCTATCAGAAGTATATGCAGTCCGGGCATGGTGGCTCATGCCTGTAATCCCAGCACTTGGGGAGGCCGAGGCGGGTGGATCACCTGAGGTCAGGAGTTCCAGACAAGCCTGGCCAACATGGCAAAACCCCATCTCTACTCAAAATACAAAAATTAGCTGGGTGTAGTGGTGGGCGCCTGTAATCCCAGCTACTTGGGAGGTGGAGGCAGGAGAATCGCTTGAACTCAGGAGGCAGTGGTTGCAGGGAGCCGAGATCGCACCATTGCACTCCAGCGTGGATGACAAGAGCGAAACTGCATCTCAAAAAAGAAAAGTATATGCAAATGCCTTAGTGTATTCTGGCTAATCATTTCATTACGGTATTTTAAAAAATAAAAATACTAATATTTGTTTAGTGTTTATCAAATGCCTCTGAGTATATTTAAATAAGATTTGGCTTCAAGGCTGTTGAGAATTCTCTGGAACTGCTGGTGCTCAAGTTTTCTCTGGAGTAGAGCTCTAAGAATTCTGATTCACTGTAAGGATGGCTTGCTTTCTCTTAGGTCTGATCCCAGGACCTAATATGACTTCTGGTAGGCTGAGTGTTTTCTAGTGGTCCTAAATTATACTCAGATTGCTAGAAATTCTTTAGATGTCATTTAGGGATGTCTTGTTACCTAACAGGAAGGAACTGCTGTGTGTATCTCCACACAGGGAGATAGACAGTGGGAAGTGATGAGACTAATCTCAGAATGTGGTGATGAGCAAATGAGTCTGCATTAACATACTGTTGATTAAACTGATAAACTTTGGCTAATGTCTCTGAGGCTGAGGATCTCTTGAACATCTTACCTGAACAAAGGGGCCATTGCAGTTCTATACTTACAACCAGTGACTCTCTGGCATAGTTGAATATGCTTTAATGATCACTTGCTTGTTTTAAAGGACTGTAGTTTTTCTAGCACTTTCCAATTTTCTTTTATTTTAGTTTCCCGTTTTGTTTTTATTTCAACACAATATAAACTCAAATGCAAGTATTTGTTAGTTTATATATATTTGAATCCTAGAGGTTAACTAATTATCCTTTTTTTAGTTGTCAAACTCATAACGTCTGCCTGGTTTCTTATGTTTAATGTGCATTTTTTTCCCCTTTTGGGGCAGCAGTGGGAGAAGCAGGCATGGGTTTGCTAGCATGCCAGAAAATTTAGTTCTGATCTTCACCATATAGTAGCTCTCAACTTCAATTTCTTCATCGGTAAAACAGGGATAATAGTATTTACTTAATGAGATTCTTGTGAGGATTAAGTGAGATAGCATGTAAAGTGACAAGCTCAGATTATGGCACAAAGCTGGTATTCTGTTAGTGTTAACAAAGAATCTAGTGAATAGACTGTGGAAGGAAATGCCATTTGGAATTAGAGACTATCATTGAGGGAAATGTTTTTTAAAGTATTAATTTGTAGATTCAGTAACATCTTGCCAAATTGAGGACTTACAGCCTTGGTGCAATGAATAGAGGTTAATTACTGTATTTGGTTGAAATGTGATAGGTCTTATTAAGGTTTTTTGAAAAGATTTATTATTTTATGTAGGTAAACATACATGTACGTTGTTCAACAATCCCCAAATCTATACTAGTATAAAGTATAGTTAGCTTAGTCCTGGTCCAGCATTTTACACATCTGATTTGTTAGGGCTTATTGTGTATTGTAAAGAAATTAGAATAAGAACATTTAAAAAATTTTAGGCCAGGCATGGTGGCTCATGCTTGTAATTCCAGCACTTTGGGAAGCCGAGGAGGGCAGATCACGAGGTCAGGAGATCGAGACCATTCTGCCCAACATGGTGAAACCCCGTCCTACTAAAATACAAAAATTAGGAGGGCATGGTGGCGGCAGGCACCTGTAGTCCAAACTACTCAGGAGGCTGAGGCAGGAGAATCCCTTGAACCTGGGGGGCAGAGGTTGCAGTGAGCCAAGATCGTGCCACTACACTCCAGCCTGGGTGACGAGCAAAAACTCCATCTCAAAAAAAAAAAAATTTTTAAGATGTTTTAAACAAAAATACTTTATAGCCTTCATGAGTAACTTTTTTCTCTTGCATTCTGTCTCATATGCATATACTTATAGATAAAAATTTTAGCTATGAAAAAACTCAAAATTAAAAACTAACTCATGTGATGTTATTTTAGTAGGGATCTCCTTTCAGGAATAGTTTTCTTACCTTTGTTTATTTTGTTTCCTTAATTTTTCCAGGAGCTGACCAGTGCTTTGGTGCATCTAAAACTGCATCTTTTTATTCAGATCTTTACTCTTGCATTCTTCCCAGCAGCAATATGGCTTTTTCTTCAGCTTTTATCAATCACACCCATCAACGAATGGCTTTTAAAAGGGTATGTTTAAATCTTTAAAAGTGGGTCCACTTTTAATGGGGCATCTCTAGAGACATTATTGTTTCTATGGCAACTATATACAAAAGGGCTTATGTGTACTATCTTAAAAGGAAGTAAAAACACATCTTTGTTTTCCTTTAAAACAATAGTATTTCATCAAGGAGGTTCATCAAATAATTAACAGAATCTTAAGATACACCCTCATGCTTCATCCTGAGGTTTTATGACGAGCACTTTTCTGAGAATTTTAAAGAGTGGTCTTGGAAGAAAAATGAGAAGGACTAGCAGATGTAAGATCTGTATGCAAGTCAATTGGATGTCAATTAATTAGATAATAGCTGAGTATAATGTGTGTTTTAGAAATGTTTAAGGAATAAAACATACATATATGTGGGACAAACGTTACCTTTTCATTGTCTTATGTTTGATATAATAGTTGAACTTAGAGCCTGAAGATTGAATTCCGACCATATCCCTAACATACTATGTGACTTTGAGCAAAGTTTTTAAATAGTTTTTAATGTCAATTTCCCTGTCTAGAAAAGGAGGATAATCATACTTTTACTGCTTACTTACCATTGATGTTGGGGATATCAATTGAAATTACGTATTCATTGATTCAAGTTATTTATTTAGCTTCTGCTTTGTTTCAGGAGTTATTATAAATATTGGAGAAACAACAGTGAAATGCCAGTTAGTTTTGCATGTTGGGGAGTCTCAGGGGGTGTGGTATCAATAAACAAGTAAGTAGATGAGCAAGATAGAGATAAATGATGTAAAAAGAACAAAACAGTGAGATATGTGAAAGTGGTTGGGTGGGCAGGCTGGTGATTAATTTAGATTTCAGAGTTCTGGGGGCAGAATGTTCTAGGGAACGGAAAGAGAATGTACAAAGGCTCTAGGGAAGGATCAAGCCTGTTGTGTTTTCCAGTCAGTAAAGCAGCCAGAAAGGCCAGAACCTGGTGATGTAGAGGAAAAATACCATGTCCTAGCGGTAGAAAAGTAGGCAGGAATGAGGTATGTAGAGCCTTATAGGCCGTGGTACAGCATTCGGATTTTATTCTGAGTGCTACAGGAAGCTACTGGAGGGATTGGAATGAGGGAGTGATGTGGTCTGATTTATGTTTGCAAATGATTCTTCTGATAGCTATGTGGAGAAGAGATAGTAGAGGGGCCTGAGAGAAATCAACTCAGAGAGTAGTGGTGAGGTAGCAGTTCAATAGAGAGGAATGAATGTGTGCCAGATAGATTTTACAGTAGAGCTTTCAGCAGTGATGGGTGAGGAGGATGTAAAAGGAGGACAGAGGAACCAAGGGTGACTTCTGGGTTTTAGGTATGAACCACTGGGTAATTGGTAACATCATTTACTTAAGAGGGGAAAACTAGGTTAGGAGGCATGGTGGAAATCAAGAGTGCCATTTTGGCCAGATTTAGTTTGAGAGAATGAACATAAAATTTCACCAAAAAGTGTAAAATGCCACATAAATATGATGACATCATTTTAGAGCAAAAATGTATTATGCATATCAAGAACCAATAGTTACTGAATATCTGCCATGTGTAGGCCACTCAAGGAATACAAAGATATTTACTCATTTTTGTTGTCTTCTGGGAACTTCCAACCTAGTTGGTTATAAAGGACATATATATATATATGCCTTCTAGTAATCACCAAAATGGGGCACCATGTGATTTTTCAGATGAGTGGTGTAATCAGTTAAAGAATAAGCAGTTCAGCAAAGGTTGGGTACTCGTAGAGATTTCAAAAATGTGGCATTAATGAGATACAAAGATAAAATATTTCCATAGGGTTGGCTTGCAGAAGGCCTGAATTACTGGGCTGAGGAGTTTGCATTTGAAGCTATAGATGATGGAGAGAGAGCTGTTAAAAATGCTAAACAAGCGAATAGCAACATCTTTAAAAGTGGCTACTAAGGAATATTAATTGGACAGCTTGGACTTTCAATATGCTAAATAAAACAAACAATTCTGACTTCAAGATGTTGAACTTAAAGGAATATACACTTACCGTAATTCACTTAGAGAAAGCTCTTCCTGGCTTAGTGTTTTTTCCCTTCCCCTCGCTAATTTGAAAGTACATACTTAGTATATTAACTTGAAGGGGTTGCATAATCATGTCTAAGTTGTTGAAATAAAGATATTCTGAGCACATGCTCCTTACCTTGCATAGTAAAGGGACAGAGTGAGATAGAGGGAACATTGAATAGGCCTTTGTAAGTGTCCAGATTGGCTGAGAAGCATCTGGACAGGGATGATGGTGGCAGTAGTCATGGAGGAAACTGGAAAGTTAGTTATGGTGACAGATTGATTTATTTTTATTTTTATTTTTTGAGACAGAGTCTCACTCTGTCACCAGGCTGGAGTGCAGTGGCGTAATCTCGGCTCACTGCAACCTCTGCCTCCTGGGTTCAAGTGATTCTCCTGCCTTAAGCCTCCTGAGTAGCTGGGATTACAGGTGCCCGCCACCATGCCCGGCTAATTTTTGTATTTTTAGTAGAAACAGGGTTTCACCATGTTGGCCAGGATGGTTTCAATTTCTTCACCTCGTGATCTGCCCACCTCAGCCTCCCAAAGTGCTGGGATTAAAGGTGTGAGCCACTGCGCCCAGCCACAGATTGATTTTTGAGGAGCAAGTGGAGTCACATATAACTTCAGAGTTTCAAACTGGATCATTAGGGGAAAAACTGGTCCCATTGACTGAAAAAAATATGTAAATTCAGAGGGGAAGTTTATTTTTTAGAAAACATATGAATTCTTTCTGAAGATCTGTTGTACAGCATGGTAACTATAGTTAATAACATATACTAGAAAATTGCCGAGAGAGTAGATGTATATGTTAATTAGTTTGATTGTGGTAATAATTTCACAGTGCATACATATGTCAAAACATCATGTTGTATGCCATAAATTTTTATAATATTTGCTTGTCAATTATACCTCAATAAATTTGGAAAACAAATATATAAATGCAATATTAGACATGCTTAGTTTAGGGTGGCAGTCATAGGCAGCTACAAATTTGGGAATTGTAGTTAGGGCTAAAAAATATAAACTTGAAAGTATTCCTACAGATTGAAAATAAGATTGAAAAGATGGCAGGAGAGCCAGCAAAAACAAAAACAAAAAAAACCCAAACAAACAAACAACACCAGAATGACTGGTTTAAAAGACAGAAGCTAAATTTGAATGAACTACAAGGGTAACCATGAAAATATTAGAGTGGCCTGAGAAGTAAGAAGGTAAGCAGAATGAATATGAGGAAGAATATACCAGATTTGGTGATTTGGGGATTACTGGTTACGTTAAGGTTACTATTACTAGTAGAGGGGGCAGAAGTCCCATTTCAGAGAAGTAAAGAGAATGGTCTGTGGGGCCATGGAGGCAGGCACTCTTTAAAGGTCAAAAGTGAGTCACAATGAGAAAAGTGGGATTGTATCTTGAGGAGGCAGCACCACTCATTTCACTCATTTTGCTGTTAGTTATCGACATTTGTGCATTGACTCTTCTGCCTGCTTGAAGGCAGGAATAATGTTTTTACTTCTTTTTAAAGATTCTTTCCTGTGGGATTTTACCCATAGAAGTTATATGAATTCAATATATAGTTGGCAAGTATTTTTTTTTTTTTTGAGATGGCATCTCACTCTGCTGCCCAGCTGGAGTGCAGTGGCACGATCTTGGCTCACTGCAACCTCTGCCTCCTGAGTTCAAGCAAAATTTCTGTCTTTTTAAAGCTATGAGAATTCTGCTTTTTTGCACATAGAGGGGAAGGGGCTGGAAGAAGAGGGATGAAAAAGCTAAAAAGATTGAAAATGCCTGAGAGGATCTGTCCTAGTATTAGGGGTAGGGGAGACAGAAGGCAGAGAGGCTGAAGTGGAAGGCCTAGATAAGTCTTTGACCTATAAAAGTTTTACCCCAGATAGGTGGCTTTGTGAGTTTGGGAAAGTTACTTATCTTCTTTCTTCACTTCAGTTTTCTGTAAGATGGGAATAATAATAACACTTATCTTAAATATAACTTTTGAGGAATAAGTGAGATAGTACGTAAAGTGTTTAGAATAGTGTCTACTACAAATGGTAAATGCTCAGTATTAGTGATGATGATAGTAGACTCTAAGGAAGGCTCGGAGATTGGGAATTTATAATAGGATAGACTACTCTAGTAGCTCTTGGTAAAACAGATCTGGAAAGAAGACCATATTAAATGGAACGGAGTTGGAAATTCCATAAAATGGGTTTTCTTATGCTTCAATCAAAATGAGTTTAAACATTTTTTTCCTATTTCAGAGCTAATGTTGAATCCATTGCATAAAGTTTAGATAATATGTTCTTACAAAAATGAATAAAAATATAGTTGACCCTTGAACACTGTGAGGCTTAGAGGTGCCAACCCCCATGCAGTTGAAAATCCACATATAACTTTTGACTCCCCAAACACTTAACTACTATTAGCCTAACCATTGACTGGAAGCCTTACCTATAATATAAAGAGTCAATTAATATATATTTCATATATTACATGTATTACATATTCTTACAGTTAAGCCAGAGAAAAGAAACATATTAAGAAAATTATAAGGAAAAAAATATATTTACTATTCATTAAGTGGAAATGGATCATTATATAGGTCTTCATTTTTGTCATCTTCACATTGAGTAGGGTAAAGAAGAGGAAGAAGTCTTGCTGTCTCAGGCATAGCAGAAGCAGAAGAAATTCTTGTATAAGTGGGGCCCTCACAGTTCAAATCCATGTTGTTAAATGGTCAACTGTAACCTTTAATCATACCCATTCAAAATCTAAGTCAGATACTCTGTGTCATCTATGCCCTGCATGAACTTTCCACTTAGGCCAGCTACCTGTTCTCCCCAGAAGATATATTCTATATGAATTTTGAGTACTTAAAAAATGTATAGTACTTAAATTTATTACTCATAGTTTCATTTGCTTGTTATGCAATTTATTTTCTGTCCTAAACTAAGAAAATAGACCTGTCATGATCTTGGGTGTGTGCACATATATAATAAAAACAAAATTGAGGATAGATACTAGAATTTACTACAGAGTCTGAATGCAAGAAGTATGTGATTGTGTCATGCCTGTTTCTATAATGTTATTACAACGTTAAAATGTCTTATGAGATGAAGATTTGAAAACTGCTCTTCTATAGAAAGAAATCCAAAGATGTAAGCTTGTGTCTTGTCAAGTATTTTTGAACTTAGGAAGTGGTTTTGAAGATTTAGAGACTTCCTACAAACAAAATGTAGGGAAAATATTTTTCACTTTACCTAAAAATAACCTGACTATATACACTTACCAAATGATTAGCCATTTTGGTTATCTTTCTTTTTTTTTTGAGACGGAGTCTCACTCTTTCGCCCAGGCTGGACTGCAGTGGCGCTATCTCGGCTCACTGCAAACTCCACCTCCCAGGTTCACACCGTTCTCCTGCCTCAGCCTCCCAAGTGGCTGGGACTACAGGCACCCGCCAGTGCGCCCGGCTAATTTTTTGTACTTTTAGTAGAGATGGGGTTTCACTGTGTTAGCCAGGATGGTCTCCATCTCCTGACCTCGTGATCCGCCCGCCTCGGCCTCCCAACGTGCTGGGATTACAGGCGTGAGCCACCGAGCCCGGCCCATTTTGGTTATCTTTCAATGACTGCACTCACTATACCTTGACTGCTTTTTGAATTGTATAATAAGAGCTTAAATAGCTTAAAACAGACTCGCTCAAGCCTGTGGAATAGCATAAGAGGTTAGAACCCATACATTTGCAGCACTTTGTAAGCCATGTTGCCTTGTGTAGACTTGTCTAAATTCAACAGGTCATGTGCGTCAATAAATATGCCCTTATATTCATTTGCTCAGCCTTGCTATTTTAGAATGAATGTAGTGAAAGCTGTCTATGATTAAAAAAATTATTTATAGTTGGATTTTCTTTTATTTTTCAGTTTGCAGACAGTAGGTTGCATGCCTCCGCCTGTGTCTTCTGCAGTGATTTTAACCAAGGCCGTTGGTGGAAATGAGGTGAGTCATGGGGCTACCTTATTTAAACATAAGTGCATGCTGTGCTTTTATTTCAAAATTATATCATAGTTTTGGACATGAAGGGTTGATGTTGCAGAAAACTCCTAGCCATAGCAGCTTGTGAAAGAAGGAGGTGTACTCACATACTAGCATGATGCTAAAATTGATTATGATGGATGGAATTTAGGATTTCAAAGAGAAGAGCAAGGGAAATGAGTGAAATAGAGATAGTGATTTTTCTTCTACCTCAGTGGAAATCAGGAGACAAAGGACAGAGAAGACCTGGGAAAGGCATTTTTCATCCAAGATTCACAGACTGAGGACATCCAGTATGGCGATTCCTTATCTCCAAAAAATTTGTTAACAAACTAAATTGATGGGGAAAAGTTAAATATGTTTAATGGCAAGTGAGGATGATATAAAAAGAAGAAATTAGGCTAGGTTTCTTAGATGAATTCAAAGAGATTATTCAACTGCTAGGGGACTATGGCACAATAATTGTATTTGTATATTGGAGTAGCAATTGTCCAATGCAGAAGCTACTTATAGGGGGTTCTTCCTTGGTTGAAAGGCGCTATGATTTTATACAGAGGGACATTCATTTGTGATAGCTTATTTCTCCTTTTCTACTTATATTCTCTCATTCAGAAAAAAGATGTTATTGAAGGAGGGAAGATATAATGGGTTTCCACTTCAGTTCATTCTTAGGATTCTGCTTTCAACATCTATTTTCATTTTCATCCACTTTATGCTTTCCAAAAATATTGAGTACCTGCTATATTCTTTTTGAAAACAGGTTTATGGAAGTATCATTGACATATAACAAACTGTATAAACATAAACAGTTTAATGTTTTGACGTATGTGTACATTTGTGAAACCATCACCACAATCAAGATAGTGAACATATCCATATCCATATATACACCCTCAAAGAGTTTCCTGAGTCCCTTTGACATTCCTTCCATCTGCCCTTCTCAACACACCTCTTCCCCAGGCAACCACTGATCTGCTCTCTGTCACTATAGATTAGTTTGCGTTTTTTAGAGTTTTATGCAATGGAATTACACAGTTTGTGCTCTTTTTTAAAATCTTTTCTGGCTTCTTTTACTAAGCATATATATTTTGAAATTCATCTATGTTGTGTTCACTAATAATTCAGTACCTTTTTTGCTGAGGCATAGTATTTTGTATAGATACACTACAAATTGTTTATCCATTCACTTGTTGATGGAAATTTGGGCATTTTCTAATTTTTGGCTATGAGCATTACTGTAGAAATCTTAAGTTTATTTATAATATACCCCCTTTTCCTTAGAAATACCTAGAAGTGGAATGGGTATATCACCCAGTAGGTGTAAGTTTTAGTACCTTTTAGTCAAGGAAGAATCATCTATAAATAGTTATAAGTCTCCTATAAATAGCTTCTGATGTAGACCATTTCTCTCAATGTATAAGCACTCTTCTTTTACTACATGTGTATGTTTAACTTTTAAATAAATTACCAAACTATTTTTTAAAGTGGTCATACAGTTTTACATTCCAACCAATAGCGAATGAGAGTTCCAGTGTTCTACATCCTAGTCAACATTTGGTACTATATTTTCAGTCTTTTTAATTTTTGCCATTCTAATATGGTGTAATGATATCTCACTGTGGTTCTAATTTAATTTGTATTCCTAGTGATATTGAGTATCTTTTCATGTGCTGATTTGCTATTCATATGTCTTCTTTAGTGAAATGTCTATTAGCTCTCTTGCTCATTTATTAAAAAATTGGGTGGTTTGTTTACTTATTGATGAGCATTAAGAGTTCTATATATTCTGGATATATCTCTTTCATCAGATATTTGCTTTGTCAATATTTTTTCCTAGTCTGTGACTTGTCTTATTATTTTTTACCAGTGCCTTTTGAAGAGCAGGATGGTAGTGGAGACAGTAAAGGTGATTGGATTCTGGGTGTATTTTGAAGGTACAGGATATGCTGATGAATTACATGTGGGGTGTGAGAGAAAAAGTGGGGTCAAGAATGACTTTAAGGTTTTTGGTTGAGCAACTGCAAGGATGAGGTTGCTGTTGCTATGTGAGAACAGGTTTGGGGAGTATTAGCCTACAGAAGCTAGGCTATTCTGGGATCACTAAGAACTCCAAAATCTCAGTGGTTAAAAATATACATTTATTTCTTGTTCATGGTACATGTCCCATGTGGGTAAGTGGGAAGGTCTTTTGCCGTCCCTAAAGATGCCAGATTGATTGGAGGCTCTACTGTCTTGTAGGTCTACCTCCTGGATGGAACACACAACATTTTCACTTGCCACAGCAGAGAGAAAGATTGGAGAACCACAAATAGGCTTTTCACTGCCCCGGTTGATAGTGATACATGGCACTTCTGCTCACATTAAATTGGCCAGAATAAGTCATATGGCCTTACCATGTGTTGTCACTTATGTGCCCTGAAGGAGAAAGGAACTGACATTAGTGAATACTTGTAATGTCAGCCATATAGGTAAAGATCAAGAGTTTGGTTTTTTGATGTACTAAGATGCCTATTATATATCCAAGTGGAAATACTAACAAAGAATTAGAGATATTAGAATTGGTAGTTTAGGAAGTGGTCTAAACTAGAGATATAAATTAGGGAATCATCAGTGGATAAATGTATTTAAAGCCAAAATTGGATGAGATTATTTGGGGAGAGAGCATAGATATAAAAGAGAAGAGGTTCAAGGACTGAGCCCTGGATCACTCCAGCATTAAGAGGTCAAGGGAATGAGGAATAATCAGCAAAGGCAACAGAGAAAGCAGCAATAATGAGAGCAGGAAAAACAGGGGAGCACTGTGTCAGGGACGCCAGGTGTCCTGGAAGCCATGTGAAAAAGTGTTTGAAGAGGAGGGTCTGGTTCACTGTGTAAAATAATGCTGATATAAGTTGTGTAAGGTAAATTCTGAAGATTAGCCACTAAATTATGCTACATGGAGTAAATGGCAGCCTGACCAGAGTGGTTTTGTTGGAGCATTGGGATAAAAGTTTATTTGGGGTGGGCTCAAGAAAAAAGTGGGAAGAGCAGAATTAGAGATAGAAGTAGAGACAACTGTTTTGAGGTTCTCTGTGATGAAAGGGAAAAGGGAAATGAGGTTGTATTTAGAGGGGATGTGGGGTAGAAATTTTTTTAATGGAGAAATAACAGCATGTATCCATCATGATGAGAATGCTACACTAGAGAGGAAACTATTGATGTAAAAGAGAGTATGTATGCTGGAGTAATATATTTGATCAGATGAGAGAGAATGGTATTGAGTTGTATGACTGTCAGTAGACCTTGGGCTGTTTATTTATAATAACAGAAGGGAAGGCAGAGTGTGTGGATATGGATGTGTGTAGCTGGGTAGAAGGGGTATACTTGGTCTCTTTTAATGGTTTTTATTTTCTTAGTGAGGTTGGAAGCAAGGTCAACAACTGAGAGTGATGATGAGGTAGGTAGTATTGATGTTTCAAAACGGAGGAGAAAGTGTGCAATTGCCATCTAGATGAGGAAAGTGAGTTAACTTGAGGGTATGGCAGGACAGCTAGGCTGGACTGAGGAGCCAGCTGAGATGCGTAGGCATGCATTGAAAGTGAAGCCAGGCATTGTGGTTGTGTGTTTTCTCAAAGCCACATTTAGCTTCTTAGTGTAGGAATGAAATGAGCAGATAGCTGGATTTAACCAAAGATTTCATTATGTCAGGTAGTTATTTCTATTTGCCATATAATTAGTGAGATAGAGGAGGTATAGGAGTTTTAGACTAGTATGCACTGTGGTTTTCTTTCTATTTTGATTAGAGATAAATGTGATTTGTCTAATGGTGACTCCCTTAAGAGGTGTGTAGGCTATATTGATTTAAGAGACTAAAAAGCCTTTTTGTTCTCAACTTTTGGCCAAAGTTCACATTTCATCCATATCCTTGACATTGACATAGCATTAGATTCTTCTAAAGTCTACTTACATGTTTATTCCTTCAATCGATAAATTGCTTATATTAATGTTCCATGTTAAAAATGTGGAATTTAGAAATATCTCCTTTGTTTTCTAAAAGTGTTAGTCTATTTCTTTAAATGTTTATATTGTATAGCTTCATGATTATCAAGCATTTTTGTAGACCAGGGGTATAAGATATAATTTTTCATAAATCTTGAATATCAAACTTCAGAAATGAAGTTTGCAGAGTCCAGTTTGGTCCTATCTTCTGATATGAAATGAGTAGACTATTTCATATTTTCACCAGATTGTAGGAGAAAATGATCTGCAAGAAAAGGTAGTAGAAAAGTTTAATACTTTCCTAAAATAATGTTACTAGATAAGTGAATATAGACTTTTGTTGAAGTAAATGTGAAAGAAGATTAATCTTTTGTATAGTATATTGGAAAGAATGTAATCTAAGGATGGACAGTGAATTTGTTGGTGTGTGTAATGAAAAGGTCCACAAGCTGGGCCCACTGTCACCTACCATTTGATGAAGGCCCTGATTCTGCTTTTCTGTGATTCTCTGCTCTGCCTTGCATGTAGCGGCTCTGTACTCACATGGATTTTAACATAGCAATAGAATTACTGTGGCATATTTCCATGTTGCATTATCCTTGCAAAATGTTCTTGATGGTGTTTATGACAAGTGTGAAAACGTCTTCCTTCAGGATTTTGTGTTATCACCTTTTTCACATGTAGTTGATGCTCATGTATATTTATATATTTATATGTAATATATACATGTTTAATATGTGCTCTCATGTACTAAATAAAGTGTGTGGTTGTATAGCATATTTGTTTTTAATGATTTGGGGATGTATGCAGTTGTAATGGTGTCATTTGAAATGATTATTTTCATTTTGCAAAGTTGTTATAGAACGTAGGAGGAAATTTGTTTCTACTACTTACACATTTTTCATTTTAAATGATTTTCAGTAAAATTGTTGGTTACCAAAAGATTTTGTCATGGGTTGTACTTTGGCAAGAAGTAACTTTATTGCTTTTTGTTAGTTAAAAAAATATATGTTCTTATAACTTAGGTTATTATTGTTTCAGTGAGCCAATTAGAATTTATAATAATTTTTAGCAGCAGAAGGAACTCAATGTATGTGCATAGCAATGTATATACAGTGAAATGCCAGTATATTTCTCAGGTAAACAAATGATACTGTTTAGTAGTAAAGCTGACTGACAATCTTCTTTTGTGGCTTTTACATTTTAAGCTATTTTTATTTAAATATTAGAAACATGGTCAGCTTCTTATTTGTGATTGTTATTTATTCATTTGAATATTTTAAACACAAGTTTTCAAAACTGCAAAGTTGTAGAGTGTGCTTTGACATGGTCCAGCTGGTGGTGATTGTGGCTGTGTGTATGTGTGTGTGCATGTAGTTGTAGTTCCTTTTTAAGTAATAGAAAAAGTAATAAGGCCGGGGGCAGTGGCTCATGTCTGTAATCCCAGCACTTTGGGAGGCCGAGACGGGGGGATCACCTGAGGTCAGGAGTTCTAGACTAGCCTGGTCAACATGGGGAAACCTCATCTCTACTAAAAATACAAAAATTAGCTGGGCTTGGTGGCACGTGCCTGTAATCCCAGCTACTCGGGAGGCTAAGGCAGAAGAATTGCTTGAACCCGGGGCGCGGAGGTTGCAGTGAGCCAAGATTGTGCCATTGCACTCCAGCCTGGGTGACAGAGCGAGACTCCATCTCAAAAAAAAAAAAAAAAAAAGAAAAAAAGTAATAAGAGTTGGTGAATCCTAATTTTATTTCCAAAAATAAGAAGATAGGTCAGAATGTTTTATATTTTATTCTGACATGGGAGGCAAAAGATAAACACTTATTCTTTGTTTAAAACTATATATATTTGTTTAGTTTAAATTTCTGTTCTAAATATAAGATTCAGTGATAAAAATTTTTTTTGATTTTTTTTTTCCCTCCAAAAGCCTTACAAAGGTTTTAAACCTGATGAGACTTGCTAAGAGAATCCTTGTATTTGAATTCAAGTTACTTCTGCCTTACAATAACTATCACAGGGATTCCTTTAAAAAAGAAAAAAAAAATTAAAGAAACTAGAAAATTATTCCCCTATGTTTGGAGAGGGAGTTATGTGGTTTTCATAGTATTGTTGTAGAACTACTTCATTTCTCTATGGTTTGTACTGGTATTTAGTGAAAAAGCAAGAAAGGTAGGGTTTGGGAAAGAGGCATTGTCTTCTTTTATCTTAATATTGCTTCTTTTGCATGCTGAGAAAAGGAAGAATTCAGCTAAAAGCCATTGCCTAAAAATGTGAAGTGAATATGAAGCCTTAACGTCCAAGTAAAGTTGCAAAGCTATACCACTTTGCAAAATTTTGAGAGCCTAGGTATTAAAGAAGTAGAAGAGAAATATAATTAAGGAGTGTCTGCCTTCAAATATCTGAAGGAAAAAAGAAAAAAGCATTAAGAGTTTAATAGATAAAAGTCAGGGCAAGTTAGAAAGGAGTCTTTAGTCAGATCTGGGAGTAATATTTAAACTCTAGGTTATCTGTGTTTAAAACCAAGCCTGGTAATTCAAACCATGAAAATACGCACCTTTACCACTAGTAGCAGTGTCTGACTATAGGCATGTTATTTATGTTTATTTGTGGTTTTTTGATTGTTTGTTTCTTAAAATGGATTTCATGGATCACTTGCACTGGCATTACCTGAAAGATTAGAAAAGTAAACTTAAATTCTTTATATCATATCCACCCTAGACATATTGAATTAGAATGTTTAGTGGATGGGCCTCAAGAATCTCCTTTTAAAAATTGTGAAACCTATCATAGCTATAAAAAGGGTGTAAAACACATATACACAGTTTAAAGCACAATATGCACTTCTATGTCCACCATCCAGCTTTAGAAATAGAATACAGTATTCAACCAGTTGTTAAGCATCAACTTTAAGATACTGTTTTCTACCATAGAGAATAATAAGGATAATAAGGTCTTACAGGGGAGAAAAAGTAATCTTTTGCTCACCCATGGCAAGGGTCATAGCTGACATCCCTATAACAAATGACACATTAACAAGAGAAAAGCATAACAAATTTATTTACCCAAAGTTTTCAGTGACATGGGTGATTTCAGATATGTAGACCCAAAGAGACAGGGAAAACTATATTTTTATGCTGTCTGATGAAATAAATGGATAGTTGTGGAGAAACATGGTTGGAAAAAAAGGGGTATGCTTTAATGGTAATAAACTGGGGCCACTTAACAAGGCCAGGTTTTTCAGATTCTTTTCTGTGTCTCTGTAAGACCTGCTTTCCCCCTGAGTGTGAGAAAGGATACCTGTCACATGATGATCTTCAGGGGAGAAGGGAGGAAGTCAGAGTGACCTTTCTGCTTTCTATGATCCACCTAGGGGGAGGGGAATTCTAGTTTCTATGATCCACTCACGGGCAAGAGAAAGAGGGACAGGAGACATGAGGGCAGGAGAAGGTTAGGGAGACCATCTTGCTTTTGAGGCCACCTTGTCTGTGTCAGCTCAAAAATACTCAGTATGCCAAGGCACCATGCTTTAGGGTATTGTGTTCTGAGACCTGACAATCTAGTGCCTGACTTTGAGAAGCTTACATTTAGTGTGATATTACAGTATTCAGAATCTCTACTTCATGTGATAAACCTCACAAAAATAGGTGAAACATAGTGGAATAGTTTTGCCTAGATGACCCATATCATTAAATTATTGTTTTCCATTTTAGTGTAGAAAAAAAACAAAATGTGCCGCAAGTGAGGTCAGCTCCACCCAGCTGTGTGGGACAGCCAGAACTTCAGGTTAGAGATCTAGACTGTGTTTGCTACTTGCAGCATTAGGCTGTGGTCTTGCCTGGTCTAGTATTAAGACAGTGTACTTCTTTTAATGCAAGCATATTTAGCTGGCATTTTTATTTTATTTTACTTAGCAGGTTGAAGGATTTTAGAACTTTGATAGTCATGCTGAATTCCAAATACATTTTAAAGAAACATTTTGATTTGGGGTATAGAAGAAAGATAACAAGTATGTGTATGTGCCTCTGTGTGTGTGTGTGTGTGTTTTACTTTCATCAACGGGGCTGGTGCTCAAATCTCTTCAAAGACAATTTAAGAATGTCTCCTGAGCAAAGAAAATTATTACATGTGGTGAAGTCTTTAAGTCATAGATGAAGGTCATGGAAGTCTGAGTGTATTTAAAAAAGGTTTTCTATCTGCTTGGAAAGCAAATGAAGCACTCATTACTAACTTTCAAAGTATAGCTATGAGATTTTTGCTAGAGGTGAAAGATCAAGATCATCACAGTCCAAATGGAGACTGAAAGTTCAATTTCTGACTCATGAGTGAGGCATGAAACATTTCAGGGTTATTTTGCATTATCATTGGGGAGTTGGTCTTGCTAATCCAATGCATTAAGATAAGATTCATTGAAACATTTATAAAGGCAGTTAGAGTAGATCTAATCAGCAGAGAGGACTAGGAGTGAACGGAAATCTTATCTGTCACTCACTTTCTCCGCTTTAGCAATTACTTAGCCTTTCTGTTCTTTGCCTTTCTCTTCTGTTAAATGGGGTTACTGCTTTGGCTTGTAGTGGAAGGTTACTGGCATCCTGGAGGAATCTTATGTCTGAAAAACATTGTCAGCATTGAGCCTTCTTGCAAGCTGGCAGATGTATATTTTTTAGCCTCCAGACTGGTGTGCTTTCTGAGAAGTAGTTAACAGCTACATTTCCCTCTTTAACAGATGAAAGAACAGAAGTAACAGCAGCAACAGCAAGAAATTCTATGCCCCTACTCTTCTACTATATCTACCTTTTCGCTTCAGTCTTATTTTCCGGATTTTCCGGATTGGGCGAGAGTTCTTAAGAGGTAGAAAGAGTTGACTGTGTTTGTTTTAAGCTGCTATAAAACTTGTGAAACGTACCTAGATTTCCCTAGATTTTTGTGTAACTTAGAATTTTCTCATTTAACCCTGCTGCCCAGCAAATTGTCTTCATTTTTACCTCTCTAACTAAAAGGGCCCTTTTAATAGGTTAGCAGTAATTTCTAGTCACCAATCCCAGTGGCCAGTTCTCAGTTCATATCCTCCATGACTGATACCATGGCCACTCATCTCCAAATTCCTTCTGCTTCCCTGACACTCATCTCTCCTGATTTCCTTTCCATGCCTGTCATCACTTCTTTTCTTCTTGTCTGGTTCCTTTTCCATCCCTATGGTGTCTCCCAGAGATCTGATCTAAAACAAAGTGTTAGCCCTGCTAGATTCCTGTTTCTGAATCCTTCTTCTCTCTATAGCTAAAGCCATATGACCCCCATCTTTGGGTTTGACTGTGCCTCAGACGTTAGGGCCATTCCTGATCTTGGGCGAGAAGTATTTACGTAACTCCAGCTTAACATGCCGTGGCACTATATCACCACCTTTGCTGATAGGCCGCCTGACCTTGAGCACAGAATACCCTGCCTTGGAATCAAAGCATGTGCTTAATTCCTGCTTTTACCATTACTAACCTAGTGGTTTCAGTAAGCCCTGGACCTTGCTGGCTTTTGGTTTCCCCATACAAGGAGCAATAATATTTGCATTCTCATTTCATAGGATTGCTTACAAGGATCTCATGCATTGATATGTGGAAGTACTTGTAAACTATGAGGGAACACATCAAGTAAGCATCAGCATTATTATCATTGCAGAGGTTTATCACTGATGAAATAACTGGGTTTTCTGAGTCAATATTATTGCTGTCTCAAGAACTTGATCTTCTAAATTCGCTCATTCATTCACTTCGTTCATTTATTCAAAAATATATGTCGAGTGCTTGCAATAGCTTGCTGTATATACATATTACACTTATAGAATTTTCAGTTTAGTAAGTGATATAAAACAAGCAGTAAATTGCAGCATAAGATGATTCGTATTTAAATAAATTTAATAAACTGGATAATTTTAGTTTATTAGTTTGCATTACAGGTCTTTAGGTTTTTTGTATAAGTATTTCTTGTCATAACCTGGAATATTCATGTCAGATACCCAAGATAGCCCCTTTGGGAATTAAAGGGCATGGGGAGCCAAACTGGTAATTGAAAGATTGCTTTGAGAGTTTAGAACTAGATAAAAGGGATTGAAGATTGAATAGATTTATAGGATGTTTCTCTGAAACAGTAAAGCCTAGAAAGCATCCCAGCTCCATTCCAATGAACAACAACAAAAAAACACAAGCCACAAAAACAATCAGATATATCTCTCTCTCCCTCTCTCTCTCTTTTTTTTTTTTTTTTTTTTTTTTTCGAGACATAGTCTTGCACTGTTGCCCAGGCTGGAGTGCAATGGCGCAATCTCGGCTCACTTAAACAGTTCTACATAAACATTGAAAATGTGTTATCAACCTAATACTCCTTGTTCAGTATCAGAATATCTGCATGTATGATGACTAGCAAAACATTTTTTGATAATTTGGTTTATTTTGATTAGTTATATTTTAAATATCAGGCTTCCTATTTAGAGAGGCACTAGTCTAAACAACAACACACTTCTAACTTTTCTTTTAGCTAATCTAATCTAATTAATGTTTATATTTTTGCATCTTATTATAGAGAATTTTATTATTTTTACCTTTATTTCCAAATTCTGGGCATGTGCCTTTTTCAAGTTCTGTAGCTTGTCTGTGCACCAACTACATGCTAGTTACACATGTATTTGTGTATATTTATGAAGTTGTTTTTCTTGAAAATAGAAGACTTATTCTTAATAATTTACTAAATCATGGAGTTATGAAAATGTCAACAAATTAAACCTCAGAAGACTTAGCTGCTTCTTTTGGCCCCATCCCTAACTAGCTCTGTGATCTTGGGTAGTCTTTTCTTCAGATTTTTAATCAATTGTATGTAGGCAGGGTTGTTTTAGATGAAAATATTTTTGGAAAAAAAACATATAAGACCCATGTAAATGAGAGGAGATATTCTGTCACTTTAAACTGTTTGCTTCTTGGTGAAATATGATCTATTTTTATTGCATTAAATTTAGATTTTTATGCTTTCCCAACGTATTCTCTTTTTATATTAAGATGTTTGGCATCTCTCAGACTATTTATTAAGAACATGGCTGGCTGGGCGCGGTGGCTCATGCCTGTAATCCCAGCACTTTGGGAGGCCGATGCCAGTGGATCACTTGAGCTTACAAGTTTCAGACCCGCCTGGGTGACATGGCAAAACCCCATCTTTCCAAAATTACAAAGAAATTTAGCCAGGCATGGTGGTGTGTGCCTGTGGTCCCAGCTCTTTGGGAGCTTGAAGTGGGAGGGTTGTTTGTGCTTGGAAGGTGGAGGTTGTAGTGAGCCAAGATCCTGGCAACACACTCCAGCCTGGGGGAAAGAGTGAGACCCCATCTTAAAAAAAAAATAGAAAAGAAAGAAAGAAACAAAGAAACATGGACAGTGTATAGGCCAAAGGAGTCAGGTTTAATCTGTATTGCATTGCTACAAACTTTAGAAGTGATTCTGTTAAACTTTACTCGCATTACAAAGTCATCAGGGTGTGTCTTTCTTTTCTTTCTTTTTTTTTTTGAGACAGAGACTCGCTCTGTCGCCTAGGCTGGGGTGCAATGACGTGATCTCGACTCACTGCAAGCTCTGCCTCCAGGGTTCATGCCATTCTCCTGCTTCAGCCTCCCAAGTAGCTGGGACTACAGGTGCCTGCCACCACGGCCAGCTAATTTTTTTTTTGTATTTTTAGTAGAAATGGGGTTTCACCATGTTAGCCAGGATGGTCTCGATATCCTAACCTCGTGATCCACCCGCCTCGGCCTCCCAAAGTGCTGGGATTACAGGCATGACCCACCGCGCCCGGCCCGGGCTGTGTCTTTCTAAGTATTTAATGAGAACATCCTGTTTAGTGCAATGAGATTTTCAAGCAGATTATTCATGGCCAAGAACACCTGGATCCAAACAAATGGTCTGAATATATTGAGTGCACTGAGCTGCATTTTAATCCAGTGCCAAGATATTGGCCTTGCAGGGCCCTCTGAATGAGGGATTTATTTATTCCCTTCCTTCCTTCCTTCCTTCCTTCCTTCCTTCCTTCCATCCTTTCCTCCCTCCCTCCCTCCTTCCTTTCTTTCTTCACACAGGCAGAAACCGAAAAGTTTTCCAAAATATAATTACTCTGTGTGTAATTCACTCTTTCTTTCCCTCGCCTTTTTTCCCGTCCTCCCTCCACCTTTTTCCTTGTCTTCTCTTCCTTTTCCTTCTCTCCAATCTTGGAAAAATAATGCCAATCATTATTCACTAAATTGATTTTGTGACCACAGCTTGAAAAACACTATCCTAAACACTAATGGATATTTGCCATTCGTATTTCCTCTTGAGTCAGCTCCTTTGATTGTCTGGACAAACTTTTTGGCCTTGGTCTATATGCCCTGGAGGATTTCTGGCCACCTATTACTTGCAGACAGTTCCTTTGGTATTGGTCTTCAGGCTATTTTGAGGACTTTGTCTTCTGACGAATTCTTCTGCTGCTTGTGGCCAGCTCACCTGATCTGTCAGCACCTACAATAAGGACCTCCTCATCCCCCGTATCTAGTAGTTGAAGCCTTGCCCATCAGTCAAGGCCCAGCTCAGATATAGTTTTCCTCTCAAAAAGCCGCTGTAGATGCCCAGTCAGAATTAGTCTTTTCTTCCTTCCACAATACTGTGTTTGTACTTCTGTTGTGACACTCACCCTTAATCAGATATTTTTGCATATATTTGGCTCCCCAAACAATCTTTGAGTTTTCTTTGTGGGAACTACTTTTCTTTTGTATCTTTTTAATGCAGTGTAGGAGTAGCCTTAATAAAAATGGCAGGAAAAGGGCTTGGGGAAGCTGGAGAATGATCCAGTTTCTTCCTGGTCATATCGTGGTTGAAGTAATTTCCACAACTCTATGTTCTCCATCTCTCATTCCAGGATTCTTTCATGTATTTACTGTACTACAATAAAGAGGGGATAGAATTAAATGATATCCTAGATTGGGCGTATGTTTTTTTTTTTTTTCCTTCATGCAAGTCCATTTTAGTTCCAGTTAAGAGAGCCTGTTGTGGGAATTATTCAGAGTGTATGCTTAATAGTGTTTCTCATTTATCGATTCTTCAAATGTGGACCCTGAGACAATGTTATTATGAAGTTCAATCTCCCTATAGTTGCCTTAAGTTCACACTGGTTTGAAAATGGTACACCTTCTCAAATAGGCAAACCATGGTAATTTGACTCTGACAAACAGCCTGGGAAACTAACAATATGAGGTAAAATATGTTATATATTTATTTACACTAATCTTTGTTTAAATGCATGATAGAGTACTCTACAAAAAATGCTTTGGACTTTTATGGCCCTCTAATAACCCATTAGACTGATATGCCTAACTCTCATGTGAGTTTACAGTGAGTCTTTGTCAAAATAAGCCCTTATGAATACACATTGCATTTGTGCAATGAAGTTGTTGGCATGTATGTATTCTTTTTGTTCCTCTGAAGTTTGATATTTCTAGTTCCCTAATTATTATTTAATTGCTAACTATTCTGTAGTGTTTGCATACTTGCTCTTAAGGATAGGCGATATAGTCACATTTTGGTATGAAAAATGAGAACTGGCAGTATAATTTAAAGTAATGTACCATGCCCAGTTAGTCTATAAAGAGAGACATGAATTCTCTTGGTTTGATGTGATCATCTTTTTGTAGATAACAAAAAAAATAGAATTTTTGTTGGAGGAATTATGTAGCTCCCTTGAAAAAGATTTATTTTCAAATTGAGATTGAAAACATATCAAAGGGTAAAAAAAAAAGAGCCTACTTTAAGAAACAGCTTGCCTGTGGTTGATAAACTTTGGGCTTAATTGATAATAAAGGGACCAATAGAGAAGGAGAAAAGCAGTTAATTGAGTTAGAAGCTTGTTTGCTAAATAGAGGAGTCTTTTACCGGTTGAGTGGGAAAAGCCTAGTCTCAGGTTTTACAAAGCCTCTTAGAGATGTGAAGAAATGCAAGCACTTTCTGATTTCTGATCCGAAGGAAAAAAAGAGTACAGCAGAAGGATGGAATAACTCAGGACTGTTCTGATGCACAATTCTAGAAGGCACTTTTAACCCGTGGGCAGTTCCTTTGCCCTACGTGGATTTAGTGAGCTGCTACCCCTTGCACAATAAGGGATGACCTCAATCACAATAAGCTCTTGCCATCAAAATAGTAAGATCAGCCAGTACGTGCTATATGTCAGTTCTTGTTCTCAGTGCTTTACATATATTAATTCCTTTAATCTTTTGAGATAGGTATTATTACTATCCCCATTTTGCAGATGAGAAAACTGACACAAAAAGAGACTAAGAAATTTGTCTAGGTTTACAGAGCGCAAACAAGGTAGAGTGAAGATGTCAACTCAGGCACTCTGGCTTCAATACCTGTGCTCCTCACCCTCCCTTCTCTGCTCTTCCTGTTAACACTGGAGGTAGAACAGACTGCCTCAATCCACAGATGGCTTAGTGCCTGAACTACCTAGGTGGAAAAAATAAAGGCTGTGTTCAGAGTAATGAGTCCTAAGAAGTTACGGATGTGTTGATATTTCTGTTTGACTGGAAGCCTCCTTTCAGGAAGCCTTCGCCATTTCTGTACAGCCGTGTGGTACTACCCCATCAAGGCACATTTAGCACAGGCTATTGAAAATGGCTGTGTATCTCATTGAAGCTCTCATTAGATGGCAGGGAATGTGTGTTTCTTATTCACAGTTGTATCCTCTGTATCTAGTGCAGTGTTTGGCATACATGAGGGACACAGGAAATGTATTTGAATAAATTAATATTTCTGAAGAAATTTGTCTAGCCTTATAAGTGTATTGATTTAAATATGTATTATTAAGGCAGTAATTCATATTAAGGTAAACTTTGTCCTGTGTTAAACTTTTATAAAAAAATCAAGATACACAATAAGCTATATATTGTGGCATTTTTGCTTCTCTCAATTATTCACGCCTATTCTGCTTTGTCTAAGCTTTAACAGCCACAGCCTTGTGGTAGCAACCCCCAAAATAGCTGGCATAATGCCTGGAAGGAAATAAGACTTCAAATGCTTAGAAGGAAATAAAAGACTTCTATAGGGTTGACCTGGTCTGGAAGAAAATAAAATACTCCTAAAGGGCTAATAGTGCATTTTTAAAATCTATTGATGAAAAAAACAGAAATCTTAGTAGCTGAATGGGACTTTTAGTCATTTTTTTCCCTCCTTAATTTTGGATGATCTGAAATCATCTAGTCAAGTAAATATCTCATGTGGAAAAAATGATTTGCATGTTAGAAGACATTAGGAGACGCTCAATAAATATTTTTTTCTGAACAAATGATGAAGTATAATTTCTTTCCCTTATTTAAAGTAAGTGGTGATTTCTCCATGCAAGTTTCAGTATATATAGAATTAAAATATATTTAATATACTTTTTCAGGTCATCTCCTATTATGGTAAATACATTCAATATTATTGTGCATATCTTATGAAATGCTTTTACCTATATTTCCTTTTTTTTTCTTTTGAGGCAGGGTCTCAGTCTGTCACCACGGCAGTACAGTGGTATGATCATGGCTCACTGCAGCCTTGACCTCCCAGGCTCAAGCAATCCTCCTGCCTCAGTATCACAAGTAGCTGGGATTACAGGCATGTGCTACCATGCTTGACTAATTAAAAAAATGTTTTTTCGTAGATACAGAGTTCCACTATATTTCCCAGGCTGGCCTTGAATTCCTGGGCTCAAGCAATCCTCCTACCTCCCAGCAGCTGGGATTCAAGGTGTGCAGCACTATGCCTGTCTAATTTTTTTTTAATTTTTAATTTTATTATTATTATACTTTAAGTTTTAGGGTACATGTGCACAATGTGCAGGTTAGTTACATACGTATACATGTTTGTAGAGAAAGAGTGTTGCTTAGGGCTGGTCTCCAACTCCTGGGCTCAAACAATCCTGGGCTCAAGCAATCCTCCTACCTTGGCCTCCCAAAGAGATGAGATTACAGGGGTGAGCTACCATATCTGGCCTATATTTTTCTATCTTTAACTTCCATATAATTGTATGAAGTACATGGGACTGGTTTTATATTATTCTGGTTTTGTAGTTGGGAAAATAGGCATTGAGAGGTGAGATGACTTGTCTAAAGTCCCACAGGTGGGAAGTCATGGAATCCTTCTTCAGGACACTTTCATCCCATTATGCATTATCTCAAGCAAAAACAACAAAACTCCATAAATCAGCCATGTAAGATCTAGATCTTGTTTTGGCTCCTCATTAAAGTTGGATGGCTTGACATTTTTCTGAGGGATGACTGTCAGTGTACTATTAGCTAAAAACAAATTATTGAGCACTTGTACTTTATAGAGTACTGGGTTAAAATTCTGAGGAGTGGGGAGCTCTAGGGTACAAGGAAGCTCAAACCTTGTATGTTTTCACAGAGGTTGGTAATGAACTGGGGGAAAATTGGCAGAAACATAAACAACAGGTGAGTGTAAATGTGCAAGTCAGGTAAGGAGAGGGCGGAGAGGTCTCTAGAGCTTGAGTCAGGCTCATGGGTCCTGGTTGGAAAGTTGGCTCTTGGAAGTAATAGGTTTTCAAATTCTTTTCCAGTGGTTAGGGCATTTTTTTGAAAAGCCTCTCCTGTGTGGTTAAGGTATTCAAACTGGCTGAAAGACACAAGAGAATGGGTCTAGTAGAGAAGGTGCTGCTTATAGATTCTATTCTGGGGACCTGGTCAATGGAACAGGATTACCTGCATTGGGAGCAAGAGAGCAGGCTGGCTGAGGAAGCAATTGCAGTTTGGCTGACAATTTGGCTGAAAGGTTGCTTCCTTATGGTGGGTTGGTGGCAGAATTATTGCTTTGCTGTGCCCCATAGACATGAATCTAAATGGAATAACCAAATACTGGGTGATATGGGTGGCCTAGGTGCACAGGCCAAGCCTGTGTGTCCTGCATCACTGGCAGTTGTAGATTTAAAAGAGAAGACTGCCACTGCCCTATAGGGGATTCTCTGTGTTCATCTCAGTAACTCCTATTCCTTGTAGGATGAGAAAGTGAAAGCAAAGCTGAGGTCTTCTTGTACATCTCAAACATAAAAGAACTTCTGTTCTGAATTGATTTTGGTACCATGAACCCAAATTCTACCAGGAAGCCAATCCCACCCAGGAAAACAGCCACAAATATATCCCATTCTAAGAAATGTTAAAAATGGCATCTGGAACTGTAAGACACCATGCACATATGTTTTTAAAAAATTTATTTGTTTAGATATAAGGGAAAACAACTGCAGCGTTAGAAACCTTATTGGTACGTACCTACTTTCTCCTCTGAATTCACACTATTCACTAGGTCATATAAAATATTTCCTGGAAATAAATATGTGTTGCTTAAAAAACTTGTTAAATGATTAAATTAATGTGTATGAACATGTTTTGTAAATCACAAAACATTATTTTCAAAACATTTTTGAAATAACATTATGTTATTGCTATTAAAAGGCTAGCTTTAAAAAATAAAGAACAAAGCTGGAGGCATCATGCTACCTGACTTCAAACTATACTACAAGGCTACAGTAACCAAAACAGCATGGTACTGGTACCAAAACAGAGATATAGATCAATGGAACAGAACAGAGCCCTCAGAAATAACGCTGCATATCTACAACTATCTGATCTTTGACAAACCTGAGAAAAACTAGCAATGGGGAAAGGATTCCCTATTTAATAAATGGTGCTGGGAAAACTGGCTAGCCATATGTAGAAAGCTGAAACTGGATCCCTTCCTTACACCTTATACAAAAATTAATTCAAGATGGATTAAAGACTTAAACATTAGACCTAAAACCATAAAAACCCTAGAAGAAAACCTAGGCATTACCATTCAGGACATAGACATGGGCAAGGACGTCATGTCTAAAACACCAAAAGCAATGGCAACAAAAGCCAAAACTGACAAATGGGATCTAATTAAACTAAAGAGCTTCTGCACAGTGAAAGAAACTACCACCAGAGTGAACAGGCAACCTACAAAATGGGAGAAAATTTTCGCAACCTACTCATCTGACAAAGGGCTAATATCCAGAATCTACAATGAACTCCAACAAATTTACAAGAAAAAAACAAACAACCCCATCAAAAAGTGGGCGAAGGATATGAACAGACACTTCTCAAAAGAAGACATTTATGCAGCCAAAAAACACATGAAAAAATGCTTACCATCACTGGCCATCAGAGAAATGCAAATCAAAACCACAATGAGATACCGTCTCACACCAGTTAGAATGGCAGTCATTAAAAAGTCAGGAAACAACAGGTGCTGGAGAGGATGTGGAGAAATAGGAACACTTTTACACTGTTGGTGGGACTGTAAACTAGTTCAACCATTGTGGAAGTCAGTGTGGTGATTCCTCAGGGATCTAGAACTAGAAATACCATTTGACCCAGCCATCCCATTACTGGGTATATACCCAAAGGACTATAAATCATGCTGCTATAAAGACACATGCACACGTATGTTTATTGCGGCACTATTCACAATAGCAAAGACTTGGAACCAACCCAAATGTCCAACAATGATAGACTGGATTAAGAAAATGTGGCACATATACACCATGGAATACTATGCAGCCATAAGAAATGATGAGTTCATGTCCTTTGTAGGGACATGGATGAAATTAGAAATCATCATTCTCAGTAAACTATCGCAAGGACAAAAAACCAAACACTGCATGTTCTCACTCATAGGTGGGAATTGAACAATGAGAACACATGGACACAGGAAGGGGAACATCACACTCTGGGAACTGTTGTGGGGTGGGGGGAGGGGGGAGGGATAGCATTAGGAGATATATCTAATGCTAAATGACGAGTTAATGGTTGCAGCACACCAGCGTGGCACATGTATACATATGTAACTAACCTGCACATTGTGCACATGTACCCTAAAACTTAAAGTATAATAAAAAAAAATTGGAAAGTCTGTTGAATGTGGTTAATTGGTAATAATTAATCATTGCTCTCAAGAGCTTATTTGAGTGACCTGCAGTTTCTAGTTGAGTATTGAATTGTCTTATTGAATGTTGTATTATTACTTCAGGAGTTGTGATATGTTTCACCTGGGTTTAGAAAACCATAGTTTTATCATGATACCTGACAAAAGATTTAGTATTCTCTCTTTTTCTTAAGTTGCCTCACACATTCACATTTCTTTTTACTTCATAAGGCTGGGAAAAGAGAATACCATAATTGTCCACTTGATTTTTAAAATCTTCATTTTTTTAATCTCTATATTTTAAAAATTCATACCTCTCTTTTCTGAGCTTCTTGCCTTCTCTTTCCTGCCTTTTCCCTCCTTTTCTTTCGTCATTATCTCTCCTTATCTCTTCTGGTGAATTTTAATTCCTTCACCAACCAGGTCTTCACCATGCTAGACTCTTTAGAAGGACCCTGCATGGTCCTCTGGCCCCTGTGTTGTTGTCATCATCCTTATGACTGTCATCATCATAGTCTCTTTCTCTGGGCATAACTGTTTTTTCAGCCCAGAGTAGGACTTTCTCTTGGATTTCCAAATCCTGAACCTGGACTTATATGTGCTTTCCTGGTACTGTGTCTTCTTCCAGAAGCCGTCGTAGTTAGACTGTCTGCTCTGGCAGTAATAAATACTCTGAAGGTCTTCTAGGACAGGAGATTACCTTGAACACCAGCTCTTTGTGTGGCAGGCGTTTCCAGGGACCACTGGGACTCCCTGAGGAATTCTGCCCTCAGCACCAAGGTGTTAGGAAGCTTCTTCCAAACTATGTGACCCTGTTTTGCTGTGACCACAAGGTCCATTCCAAAGCTTGCTGCTGCTGTCAAGCCCCTTTAGGACTCTCTGCTAGGTGGCCACTTACTCTTTGAAGTTTTGCTTCCAAAGTCCCCTCAAAATGAATCACTGCAGCTTTATTTGGATGTTGTAAAAGCCAAGGAGATAGATGGTCAGTGGATAGCGGCTATATCTCTAACTAAAAAATCTCTAGTCACAGTCAAATAAGATAATCTTCTTTAATTCCCTCCTGTGTGACTCTGTACAAATAATTCTCCATTTGATCTGGGAGATAGACACAATAGGAAGTTGGTTTGGTTATCCTAAGTTTTACTGTTTTGCTTCTTTTCTTACTTTTTTTTCCCAGTGGGTAAAAGGGATGAGGTGGGATAGTAGAAAATCGTTGACATTGGTCTATACAGTATGTTCTGGTCCCCACATTTGACTCTGTCTAAGGCAACACAGAATATTAACTCATTGGAAGGATCTGCTTATATTATTATTGAGTAAGTACTCAAGTCATATTTAAGGAAATAAAGGAAGTTAAATTTGTTGCAAGGAAATTAATTCCTTGTATCTGTCTTTTAAATTGGGCTTTATTTTCTCAAATCGATCTAATTTAAAATTTCTTATTTTCATTTTGGTGATATATCAATAACTCCCACTCTTTTATCTGATTTATGCTAATCTGATACCAGTAATAGGAATAACTTTATTTTCCCTTTTATTTAAAAAAATCCATACTTACCTACAATAGCATAAATCCCATATCTGGTACAATTTTATTACCTATTGTCCTCATGTGTACATTGGATCTCTAGACTTTTTTATCCTAAATATCTGCTACTTTGTATCTGCTGACCTACATCTCCCCATTTCTTCCTCTATCGAGTCCCCAGTAACCACTGTTTTTTTCTCTATCTCTCTATGTTTGACTTTAAAAAAATTTAGATTTCATATATAAGTGAGATTATGCAATATTGTTCTTCCTATATTTGATAGACATATAGTCAAAGTGCAATTTGAGTCCAGTGTTTCTTCATTCATTTTCTGTCTGGTTGATTTATTCACTTAAAAAAAAATTTTAGGGACAGAGTGTCTCTCTGTCACTCAGGCTGGAGTGCAGTGTTGGCATCATAGTTCACTGCAGCCTTGAGATTCTGGGCTCAAGCAGTCCTTCTGCCTCAGCCTCCTGAGTAGCTGGAACTACAGGCACATGCTACCATGCCTGGCTAATTTAGAAAATATTTTTGTAGAGACAAGGTATCACTATGTTGCCCAAGATGCTCTTAAGCTCCTGGCCTCAAGCAGTCCTCCTGCCTTGGTCTCCTGAAATGTTGGAATTACAGATGTGAGCCACTGCACCTGGCCTGATCTTTTCATTATTAAAAGTGGCTACTGAAGTTCATTATTGTTATTGCATTGCTATCTATTTCTCCCCTCACATCCATTAACTCTTGCTTTATATATTTAGAGGCCCCATTGTTAGGTGCATAAATATTTACTGTGGTTATGTCCTCTTGATGAATTGACCCCTTTATCATTTAATAAAAACCTTCTTTTTCTCTTTTGACAGTTTTTGACTTGAAGTCTATTTTATCAGTATAAGTATATAAGTATAGCTACCCTGCTCTTTTTTGGTTACCATTTATATGGAATATCTTCTATCATTTTACTTTCAGCTTATATGTCTTCTTAAAGCTTATGTATGTCTCTTGTAGGCAGCATGTAGGATCTGGGTTTTTTTTTTTCTTTTAATCCAATCATCCTGTCTATGTCTTTTTTATTAGAAAATTTCATCCATTTACATTCAAGGTTATTAGAGATAGGTGAGGACTTACGATTACCTTTTGTTACTTGTTTTCTGGTTGTTTTGTTCTTTATTTCTTTCTTCCTCTCATCTTCCTTTGTGATTTGATCATTTTCTGTATTGCTATACTTTGATTTCTTTCTCTTTATTGTTTGTATATATGATGTAGGGTTTGTGTGTGTGTGTGTGTGGTTACTATGAGGTTTAGATAAAACATAAACTACTGTTGTAAGCTGATAACAATTTTTCTGTCACATACAAGAACTTTAGCCATTTACCTTACCCCATTTATGTTTTTAATCTCAAAATTTACATCTTCTAATATTGTGTATTCCTTAACAACTTATTACAGCTTTAATTTTCACTGTTTTGACTTTTAACCTTCATACTAGAAATATGTATGATTTACACACCATCACTACAATGTTGGAGTATTCTAGATTTTTTTATATATTTACCTTTACTGGGAAGTTTTATACTTTCATATATATTCATGATAGTAATTATTGTCCTTTCATTTCCACGTGAGGAACTCCTTTTAGTATTTCTTGTAAGACAGGCCTAGTGGTAATGAATTCCCCCAGCTTTTGCTTGTCTGTGAAAAACTTTCTCCTTCCTTTCTGAAAAGACAGCTTTGGGGATATAGTATTCTTGGTTGTCAGTTTTTTTTTTTTCTTTCAGTACTTTGAATATATCATTCCACTCTATTGGCCTATAAGGTTTTTCCTGAGAAATCCACTAGTAGTCAAATGGGGACTCCCTTATGTGTGACTTGACTCTTTTGTTGCTTTTAAAGTTTTCTGTTTGTCTTTGACTTTTGACAGTTTGATTATAATGCCCCTGGGAGAATTTTTCTTTGGATTCAATCAATTTGGGAACTTTGAGCTTCATAGATATGGATGCCTGTATCTCTGCCAAGGCTTGGAAAGTTTTTAGCATTCTCTGTCTCTTCTCTGGAACTCCCATAATGCGAAAAATCTGTTGGCCTAGTGGCATCCCATAAGTCCCATAGGCTGTCTTCTTTCTTTTGCCTTTTTTTTTTTCTTATTTTTTCTTCTGACTGAGTCACTTCTAAAGTCCTTTCTTCAACTTCACAGATTATTTCTTCTGCTCAATGGAGTGTGCTATTGAGGCTCTGTATTTCATTTTTTATTTTATTGATTGAAGTCTTCAGCTTCAAGATTTCTGTTTGATTATTTTTTATGATATCTATTTCTTTATGAATTTGTTATTCAGATCATGAATTATTTTCCTGATTTCATTAAATTGTCTATCTGTATTCTTTTATATCTTGCTGAGTTTCCTTAAGATCATTATTTTTAAATTCTTCTTCAGATAATTAGTAAATTTCTCTTTCTGTTACATCAGTTACTAGAGAATCATTTAGTTCCTTTGGTGGTATCATTCTTCCTTACTTTTTCATGTCTTATGTTTTTGCATTGATGTCTGTGCATCTGATGGTACGATCACCTCTTCCAAACTTTATAGAGTGGCTTTCATTGGGGGAAGACATCCCTGAAGATGAGCCTAAGGGTGGCAGTTGGACAGATTATAGTGGCTCTGGTTTTGTATTGGTGCAATGGTGAAATCTTTGTACAGCTTCTTCAGTTGTGATCAGTATTAGTAATGACTGTGGGTGCCTCTGTGGTGGTGGTTTCACAGCTTATTAGGGCAGGGACTTTAGGGATTTTTCTGTTTTTGTTTTTCATACAATTTGGAGTCTTAGCTGAGAGGATCTCTTTAGGTGTTGGGTCTGCATAGCTCAAAGGCAGCCACAGCAGCACTGGTATTCATGGCACAGGTGCTCAGGGTGGCTGTGGATCCAGGTTCTTGGGCTCAGGATCTTTTGAGATTGCTATTAGCACCTGGGACTTGAGGCACAAGTTCACTCTCCAAGGCATGATTGGATGCAGTTCTCTCACTAGGCTGGGGTCCGTTGCTCTGAAGCATACCCTAGCAGCCCAAACCCTGGGCTGGGATGCAGTTATGGTACTGCCCCTGGAGGGCACAGCATAGTACTTGCATAACTCTTGGGAAGAAGGGGTGCTCCAGAGGCTCAGGCCCAGGGAACAGAGCACAGCTGCAGTTTGGGACCTGGAGCCGCGAAGCACAGTGGTAACTCAGGCTCTGGGTGATGAGGTGACTCTGGACCCTGAAATGGTAGAACATGGCCATGGCCCAGGTTCTGTGACACAAAGTGGAGCAGCAGCAGTAGCAGCAAGGACCCAGGCATGGTAAGATGCCACTTTGGCTTGTGGGGTGTGGGGCGCAGTGCAGCAATGACTTTACTCTCTGGAGAGATGGGGTGCTTCAGCAGCTTGGACTGTGGGGGACTCATTATGTTCCAGGTGGGTATGGCACTGTGCCTATTTGGCCTGGGGAGTGGGGTGGCATTGCTTAGCCAGGGCTCTGAATCCTTGGGATGGGAATTACTGCATCTGCTTAGCCCCAGAAAGCATGGCTACAGCAGTCCGGGGAGCTTCTGTATTCTCGAGGGTGGGGTGCCACATCAGGTGTAGTACTCAGAAGTACAACTGCTCTAGTGTGCTAGAGGGTTGGAGTCCTTTGGGGGGCAGGATGCGGTGTCACCTCTGGGGTTGGGAGAATGCTGCTCTGGTGTACAGGAGACCTGAGGTTTCCTTCCCTTCTCTGTGCAGCCATCTCAGGTTTTTGTACTTTCCATGATTTTTCCTGTTTATTTGCTGTTCTCTGGTGCTCTCCTTTAGCTATTTTGGTAAATATGCAGTTGCTTATTCATTATTTTGGGTTTTTTTTGGTGGGAGACAAAGATCCCTAACAGCTTCATATCAGCCATCTTGCTGACATCACTCTTCTGGTTGCTTTCAATTATCGACCTCACCTTCATCTTTAGAACAGAACCCCAACTTTCAGCTGGCACCCAGCTGAAATATCATATTTATCTACTAGACTTCCTGGTGTTCTATTTGGCCATGTGACTTAATTATTGCTTTTAAGATGTAAATAAAAGTATTTTATATACTAAGGCTGGTATTATATACCAGCCTTCATTTTTTCTTCATCTTTCTGCTTACTGGAATGTTGATTTGATTATTAGAGCTTGAGGAGCATTCTTGGCTCATGAGATGCCTGCTAATGACAATGGAGCAGCAAGAATAGGACGTGGGGTCTTTTTGGCTGTGGAGCTGCCATGCCAGCCTTGGATTGCCTACCTTGGGACATCTTTTACACGAAAGAGAAATGAGCATCTCTTTGTATAATCTACTGTTATTTGGGGGTAATTTTTTATATACAGCAAATTGAAGCACAATTTATATAAAATATATAAGGTTATAATTTTCAAATAGTAGAATATAATAAAGGACATTTAACATTGGAACTACACTGAATATAATTTAAAATAATGTGATATCTAGTAGGTACTGAATTAGTGAAGAGCTGAATTACTTTTTGAGTCTAATATAACCTAATAGTTATATTAATAACAATAACAATGTGGTGTTATAAAAAAATCTAGTTGTTTTGAATTTTCTAACCTTTGGATTCTTTTAGAAATACACATTAATATTAAGAATAGTTTTGTTATTTAGCTGCAGTATGCCTTATACTACGTACAAAAGTCAGACATCTAGGGGAATTTTTGAAAACATTCTTTGTGGAATCTATTTTGTTAAAATATTCTGAGACAGATATTCTGCTTTTTTTGTTTGTTTTTTGAATGTTGAATGTTTTTTGAATGTTGAATGTATACATTAACATGTGGTATAATGCTTCTCATAAACTTTATGCATCTTTGGTCAAAGGGCAACAGTCTAAATAAAAAATATTGGAATTTTTATTGTCTTTGGGTTTTTATATCATTTTTCTAACAGTTTTTTTGAATTGTGGTAAAATAATTTTTAAGTGTACAGTTCAGTGGCATTAAGTACATTCATATTGTTGTGTAACCACCATCATCCATCTCTGTAACTTTTTCATCTTCCTAAGCTGAAACTGTATACCCATTAATTAAACAACTGGTCTCCATACTCCCTTCCCCCACCCTCTGGCAACTACCAGTCTACTTTTTGTCTCTGTGAATTTGACTATTCTAGAAACCTCATATAAATAGAATCATACAATATTGTCCCATTGTAACTGGCTTATTCCATTGTAACACAATTCTTTTGTATTTACTTGGGAAATTAATCATAAATGAATTATGATTGCCTAAGGTTATCTTTTTTATATTTATCTTCTGAAAATTTTCATCTGTTTTAATTATAATGGATATGAACAAAGTAGGTAGTGTTATGATAAAGTAGGGTATTAGAATTGCTAACCTACGAAATATAGTACAAAGCTGAAGTCACAATATAGCTATATGCTTTGATTATTACTAAGATAATTGAAATCTAAAATGACCAATTTCTCTTAATAATAGATCAGAGATGAGTGCGTTGGGTATTTTGGCAATCTGTTGAGTTTTCTATCATCCTGTAAAACAATATAAATATATTGCAGGGTAACATTTGATTTTATACATTATCCAAATCTGTAATTATATGTTAGAAACAGGTAAAATGTGATATTTTAGGGTAAAATATCAAAGTTCACAAATTAAGCTGTTTTCCACTTGGCTTATATTCTATTTGTATAACAAATGGCAATTTTTTTCTTATTCAAACCGTATAGATTTTTGAGATTGAACAATAATGCCTAAAATGATACTTAGATGATGATTATTTTTGTTTTCTTGGGAAAAATGTTGGTGATATTGTGACTATGAATATAACACTTTGTCCTTGACATCACTGTTTTATTTTTATTTCTAAAGCTCATGTCATTTCTTCTTGCTCTTTCTTGCTTTCCTCAGAGGCACTTTACAGAAGCCCACTTTAATAAAACCTTTTTAGTAGATTAGTAGCTATGAATCTTTCAAAAATCCCAGCTAGAAGAAATAGGATAGGGATTTGGCATAATGGGAAGCATGCAACTGTATTTACAAATCTTAGACATTGTCCCACAATTTTGGTGTAACCCTTCAGCTGACAATTAAAATCTTTGTTTTATCAGTCATCACCCAACCCCAACAGATGGGTGAGGAATTAATCTGATTTGTATTTTTCCCCACAACTTTCTGCTACATATTGTAATATTCTATGATTAACATTCAGTGAATTCTTAAAGATGATTGATGGCCCTTAAAGATATAATATGTACATCCTATTTAAATTTTGCCACAGTAAAACCACAGAATAGAAGAGCTCCTAAGACCCCTGTAGAAATTTGAAAACAATTTTGATACTCTCATCCACTCAAAAAGAAATCTGCTAATACTGTAATGTTTTTTCCCTTGCCAGGACCCTCCTTGCCTGGTGTCATTTCTTGAGCTCTCCTGGGAGGAGATTAGTCTAAAACAACAAAGTAGCCAGATGTCTGGTTCTGAGAGAGTCCCAGAGGCCAGGCTATGGTAGGCAACAGAAACCGCGTGGGGCTGAAGATCAAAGATACCTGAGAATTACTTATGGGCACATAGTATGTGTCATTCCCATTATTAACAGTCTGAGAAAATTTGTTTCCCTAATTAACCCTTTTGTTGGAATAACCTTAAATTTTAGTGAGTATATTTCTGTTTTGATATGTTTTCTTTTATGTAGTATTAAGTGCACACACCAAAAAAGAGAAATGAAAAGGTACTCTCATGCTTGATTGAAATCTCTAAGCCGTTATTCTTCTCCCAAATAGATACGCTATCAAGTGTGTTATCATTTATCATGAAATGAATGGGCATTATGGTTCTAAGTTAAAATTATACATCAATAGTTAGGAACTACATGGTTTATATGTACAAAAAGCTGTTCTTAAATTCCTAATCTTTTTTAAGCACAAGTATTTCAACTTTTAACTGTTTTAGAGTGGTGATTTTTAGATCACAGCTTCCTGTTCTTAAAATGAATTCAGAATAAATCCCAGTGGTGGGAAATCTGTATCTTATTAATAGTTGACCTCTTTCTTTTCACACTGGTATTACTAATGAAATGCTAATTAAAAATTCTTGTTATCCTTTACCTGTTTGCTTTTATGATATAATCTTGCATTACTTAGACATGTACAAAATTGGAAAATACAAATGCATTTGCTATTTTAGGTTATTCTTAATTCTAGAGCCCCTAAAAACTTTCAGCTGAATTTATCCAAGGGATGAGTAAAAATCTAATTATAACTTTTGAGTTTTTAGCCTCTAGATGAGAGTATCAGAAAAGAAAACAAAAGATTTTGGTTGAATTTGCTACTTGTTTTTGTTTCTGTTTAACATTATCATGTAACAACAAAAGTGTGTAAAAGCCTTATTCTTGCTTTTCCTGAGAGGTAATCATAAACCATTGTTATCAAGAGCATAATTAGTCAGCTTTAGAGCTTTTAAGCGCTACAACGCATTCTTTAGCATCTAGTAATATAAACTTGGCATAAAAGCTGTAAAAATGTCTTTAAATCTAATTGGAGATATGTGTTAGCAATTTAGTGCAGAGATTTCATATTCTTTGTGCAGTGGTCAAGGCTTCTTTTAATTCCTTGAGGAAAATGAAGCTCCTAGGAGCGGTTTATAAGGATTAATTGATTTATATCTTTGTTTCTAGATTTAAGTATTGAAGCAAGAATAAAACTGGCTTATTGTACAAAGAACTGGAGAAACAACTGTATTTTTTTTTTTTTCAGAGCAGAATTTGTTGTTACTTCAGTGACAAAGGGTGATCTGTGTTTTCCACTCTTTACACCTGTGTTTCTGCTACTGGCTTCCCCCACTGTGAACAACACCATTTGCTATCACTAAACCAGTCTAGTTAACTGTCTTCCTGTTTTGAATGTAAGTTGAGTCAGTGATGGTCACTTTACCATAAATATTCCTGAGCCCTAAGTAATGGATTACTTTAAGCAAGTAATATTAGAGAAAACCATAATTCCATCAATTCCTTGAAGTTTTTTAATAGTAAGATTTGATCTGAGGCAATGCAAGTCATAGTTCTAGAACTAAAGTCCAAAAGAAAGGAGATCCAGCATCCCACAAGGCTGTGGCTCAGGGTGCTGTTTACGTTTCTCCTCTTCAGGTAACTCCACATGTGCCTCCCCTTTACCCTTCACCCCAAGACACATGCACATGCACACACACACAAACATACACACAATTTAAACAGGCATTTGCAAAAGAGAAGACTGAAAGGTAACTCCTCGTTTTGTCTTTCAGAAATTGTCAATACTGCTGACCACTTACTTCTTAATGTATTTATTTTGCATTGGCCATTGGTGCCCTGCCTCTCGCCTCCGCCTTATTTACCTCACGGGCCATTACTGCACCTATCATCTCTTTGTACAGCATATCTTCCGCAACACTCTACAGAGAAGTGTTTAATTGTGCTTTAAAAAATAGGTATTATCAAATTTAAGGAGGTGAAGAGTGTTAGTTTTCTAGTTGCTACTCTTTACTTACTCTACCTTCCTCATTCATAGATTTCTTTTTACGTTGCCTCCTCCTCTACCTTCTCATATTTTATTTAGTTTTCTTCATCTTTTAGGTGTTAATTCTGTTTCTTCATCCTATCTCCTATCTGTAGCTTTTCAGGAAGCGTTCTAATGTGAAATAAGAGATAAATTGTAAAGGCAGGCAATTCAGATCTCTTTCTAAAAACACCTTTAGCAGCTTAATGCATAATGATTTAGTACTTGCATGGCTGTTGAGGTAGTCATCTGTAAACTTTTTATGATAAAATATGTGCTTGCAATATAAATTCAGTTGGCTTTGTTAGAATGTGAAGATTTAATATGCGTTTTAATTTCTCTTAATTTTAAAAGCTTCAAGGTTGTGTATACAATCTTAAAATCTTCTTTTTAGTTCGTGATGGATTGAAAGGTTTTTTGAGGTATTTATTTATTTTTTTACTTGTTTGATCAATTTCCATGGTTTTCATTTAAAGTTGTATTTATCTTCACCTGAGGTTTGGAGTAATAGCTTTGAAACATCTGCTACTGTTTAGAATGGTGGTCTTTGATGCTTAAGTTGCCCAAGAGTCTGAGGTTGCAAAGTGATAGGATTAGATCTTGGCAAATGGGAGTGTCCTTTCTCCAGTGCGTAGCATGTTGCTCAAGAGGGCAATTGTGGAAGGCAAGGATGTTTGGGGAAAAAAATGATCAGTACATGAATCCTTGTGACTTCTAACTCTGTTGCTAAAATAAAGATCAACATTTTAAAAAGCTATAATAGAAAATTAAGTATTGCCATTGATTATATTTAATATGAGTGGTTGACAGGAAACGTTTTAAGTGGATTATTTTTCTTTTTTTCAAGTAAGATTTACATGATTAAATACAAAATGAAACTACAGCTGATAGATAATCAGATACCTAAGAATAATGTTTGGGAAGCTGGGTTTCCTGAAGATATGAGGCTCAGTTATTTTAGCCTGGGGATTTTGCCTGGGGAAAAATGTATGTGCCTCTACAGCTGAAGGGCTATTCAGGAAGAAACAAAGTAAAATGGCATCTATTTTAACGTGTAATTTCGGTATCTCATACTTAATCTTATCCTTGGCAGAAATGTCAAAAAATACTAGCTGAAAACCATCTCTGAAGCCATGGCTATACCACCAGATTGAACTGGGTAGATAAAGTTCTTAGGAATCAAATGGTTTTCATTGGAAAAGGAAGGTCCTTTCTAGGTAATTCTCTGGAGGGAAGGGAATGCTCTGGTACTATCAAAATGAAGATGTGGCTTATTTCAAATATAGGAATGTGCAGCCTATAGAAACAGCTGGTGGGGGTTGGGAGGCACATTTTAAAATTAGTATATCACACGTAAACATAAATATGTTTCTTTCACATGATTTTCTATTTGTATTTACTCTCACTTAAATTTTTAAATAACATTTTCTTCATTTATCTTTACTTTTATAAATTTTATAAGTTTTATAAATTTTAAGCTTATCCAAAGTTGAATTGCTAATGCTGGAAATCATACTATAATTCTGTCCTTATTGCCTTCTTTACCACCCTTTAGAGACCAAATTATTCTAGCTGCGTAAGTTGCTATTTAAGATAAAATCAAGTTCTTAGTGATGGCATAACTAGATTTCTATTTCGTATATATGCTTTTCTTTTGTTTACCCTAGAGTGGAAATGTACCTCTTTAAGGAATTAAAGTGGTAAAGTCTGGCCACTATTTATCCTGTCACCACATGGCTGCTGTTGATTGTTAATCAAAAATCAAGTTTCTATACTTAATGACTTGGAAGATGCATTACATTTTGTCAAAATGTAAGAATTCTTGAAGAATAAACAGTCCCTGGAATCCCCAAAAGATAAAGAAGGAGATGTGTATAATTTTGTTGTTTAACACATATATAAGCATTAATATTTAAAATGGAGTTTAGTATTTTGTATTTATACTTTCATCAACAATATATTGTTGTATATTGTTTAGAGACTATTAAATAGCTCAGGATTTACTTATGGAAGGAAAAATTCTTCTAGTTTTTTTTTTTCTCTTTTATTTGACTTTTCCTCAGGTTGTTTAGTAAAGAACAACTTTCTTCAACATGAGGAGGATATTTACTTTATATAAAACCCTGTCTGACATGTATGGGAGTAATCCAAAGAACTGACAAGTTGCAGAATGGTCAAGCTCACCTCTTTAATGTGTTGCAAAAACTGTTAAGGTAACAGAGATAACTGTGCCAGTGAAAATCAGTGCCATAGCCCTTGATACTTAATTTTGGTTAATTATTAGAATGTATATAAAGTATATCAGGTTGGTTGCTATAAATAAGAGTGTTGGTTCCCTAACATTTAAAATTCATAGAAATGTTAGAAAAATGTACTTTTGTTTCACTGCAGGATCCATTTTTCTATTAAAATACCAGTAAAAAATGTAAGATTTCTAGAAACTCATTTTTTTTAAATACTTGATTAGTTAGAAAATGTTTCCCTAGCCAAATTGGTAGTCTCATGCTCTTTTAAATAGTATTATTTAGAATACTTCTAAAAGCACTTTTTCCTGTTAAATTAAATGTCAAATTATACTCCTTCTTTGCAACCTTTTTAAGGGGAAATTTCAAGGAATGAGACTATATTTAATTCACTGAAATGAATTATGATTTCAAACATCTGTTAAGGTGTTTTAAAGATGATCTTATGTAACGTGGTAAATAGAAATGTTTAGTGGAATATACCCTTCAGCTTTTCCTTACTTGATATATATTGTAGCTTGGAAAGAAAATCACACACAGATAAAACGTTCTAGGAACTAAGCAGCATTAAAATAAAACATGTGTCATACATGCAAACAGTAAAAAGCATGTCAGTGGGTCAGCCTTTTTTTAAAAAAACTGTTTTCAATAATCATTTGAGATTAAACAAAATAATTTTGACTTGTCTTTTTTGATTATACCGTCAGCCAGTTGTAGTAATCCGTCCACAACTTTTCTTATTGGAATCAGCATGCACAAAGGTTTATGCTTTATGGGAACCTTAGGATGTGCTTGGATTAGAATTAAAAACTACATTTAAAAGAGACATTGGTATAGGAGTACCCTCACTTTTATCCCCATGAGGAAATAGTGATAACTGCCATTCAGATCTTCCTCACACTTCTAGTCCTCTATATTGATTGAGGAATCTTTAGACAACTGGTGACCAAGTGGTTTGCTTTTTACCGACTTGGGCTTTTATATTTGAAATTCACATTTCAGTCTCATTCCTACCTACTGCTGCAGAATGGCCTTTAGACAACTAGACTTTAAAAAGTTAAAAGGCAATAAGTCAATCCCCTGGAAACGATGCAGAAACGTAGATTCAAATCATAAATAAGGAAATGCATTGGGTACATTAAACAGACATAGAAAAATGGATTTCTGTCTTTTGTAGTAAGGTAATTGGGCACCACTGCTTGGCAGGAGCTGGTGCTATTGAGCTAGCTCTAGCTGCCACAGGTTGATAGGCAGGTGATAAGGCAGCTTCCACCAGGGTCTGCACAGGAGGCCTACCTAATATGCTGTCTGCCCTAAGGGCCTATGGGAACACAGTTGGATTATTATGTTAATGCATGAGCCCGCTGCCCTCTTCCTATCCCAGCTGGGTTCCCTGTTGTTAGGAACTGCTTTGCACTGACAGTGGAGTAATATGCTTCATGATTGAAAGGGCAAAGGGGCTTGAAAGGAAAAAAAAAAAAAACAGAATAAGCCTGCACAGATATGTAAATGAGAGAAGGAAATCTGTAGGAAGATTTCACTCTAAGTATAGGGAGAAAGTTTATTAGAAAGTTCTTCTTATAGCACTCTGTAAAACCACCCATTTCTTAATTAATTTCTGGGTTTGTTTTTCTTCCTAACACTGGTATGTATGCCGTACATGGAAGTGTTTTTCTAAACAGGCACTTGATTTGTTTTAAACTAAGATGCACTAACACATTTGTACCCAGGTATAATGCTGACAGCAGTGCATTTTTTTTTGCACGTTCATTATTCTTTAATGTTTGTCCCTCAGTTATTCCACTATATTTTATAGAAAAGTTTATTTTTAAGATGCTGAAGGATTTATATTTTGTATTGAGATGTCACTTTTATTTCCCTTTATTTTTAGTGTACATTTGGAAAACTGCATGAGCTATCTTTTGGGAGTGGGCGGGTATGGTGGACAGGAAATGGTTGGGTGGGTCAGAGGAATATTTTCTTGAGTTCGTGAATTTGATATAAGTGATGGTTCAAGCATTTTATATTTAGTCAAGGTTTTTAATGTTGACACTTTAACATAGTGAAAAGAGTGTGGCCTTTGGTGTCTCTAGACCTGTTCAAATGCAGGCTCTACTAATTAAGTACTATCTGATTGTAGATAAATTATTTTACTTGTCATTTACTTCAGCTGTAAAATGGGTATAATATGAATTTTAAATGGAAAGATAAAGAATATAAATAATTTGGTGTGACATAGAGTGACTACTCATTAAATGCTTGCCATAATGATGATATTTAATTGCAGTTGTAACAACTATCATTTTCAGTTATGAGATCATTCTTTTAATATGTATAACTGTATACTTCAATGGATTGAAGATTTTATCTACCTTCTTTTCAGCAAGCCTCACCAAATAGGAGTGACTTTAGCTACAACTGGAATTTGACACAGAAAAATATTCAGATAGACATTGTCTAACTTAAAGATCTAAAGGTACCTCAAACAAAATGCTAGGCTGTGTTTCTAAAGTTAGTTTTATAATAAGCCATACTTCAAATGCTAAAAGCAAACTGAATGGAAAAGAAAATTCCATTGGTCCAGTGTTCTAGATAGCTTCTATAGTTACTTTAGTATATGCCTAAATTTAGGAAAGTTTTCGACTATCCCTACGTATGTAACTATTTGTACAAGTTCAGTATCCCTGTTCTGAAAATCTGAAACTGGAAATGCTCGAAAATCTAAAACACTTTGAATGGCAACATGACACTCATAGAAAATGCTCACTGGTGCATTTTGGATTTTGGATTTTCGAATTAGAGATGCTCAACCGGTAAGTGTATATAAAGCAGATATTCAAACATCTGAAAAATCTAAAAATCTGAAACAGTTCTGATCCTAAGCATTTTGGTTAAGGGATACTCAATGTGTAATCATTTGTTTATTTAAGCTAATTTAAAATGACAATATATAGTTGGGCTGTATTTTAAATACATCTCATGTTTTTTACTTAGTATTGTACCTATTGCATGAAGTGATATCTGTAAAGATGGTACATGCACAGTGCCTGGCACACATAGAGGGATTGAGAAGTGGTGATTGTTATTAGTGCTAGTGAATTTCCCATACCAACATGCTAGCCTGCATTAGTCATGCTGTGCAGATTTGCAAAGAGGAATTTCAGAGTCAGCAAATGCAGAAAGTTTGGGGCTAGTTATAGGCTCCATAGTCTAGTAGTATGGTTATCATATATCTGGTGAAAAAGAATTCACATGATTTCTTTAATGAAAAATATAAATATGTAAACATCATTTTAATACTCTAGTAAAAACTTTGTTCAAGTTTGAGGTAAGTACCTTGTGTTATATCAGAAAAGAGACTCCTTTCTGAAAAGGTAATTGTGCATTTGACTTTAAATATTAAGAATGAGGAGGGAAGGAAGCAACTCTATCTGAGCAGTCCTTCTTTGTAGTTATAGCAAAATTCTTTTATAGCATGTCTTTATATTACCCATTTAGTTATGTATACATGGGGTATGTGTATGGCATGTGTATATATTTATATATGTACATATATATGTATATATACATATGTACATTTATATGTATATATACATATGTACATTTATATGTATATATACATATGTACATTTATATGTATATATAATATATGCATCTGTATCTCAGAATCAGTAGTATACCTAGGGATATTTCAAGACGAATTCTAACTGAGAACATTCTTTAAAAGTGGCACTTAAAATAATGGCTTAAATTTGAACAATAGTTGTTAAGACTTTGAAGAAAAGACATTAAAGGAAGCAATAAGCCTATGAGATAGGAGAGAAATAGTCAAAGAATTATAACTTTTTTACATCCTTCTTCTCCCACCAAATAATAGTGCAAGCTCTGTATGCTGCCTGTTGTCAGAACATATTTATACATCTACCTCAAATGTAGCCATTCCACATTGCATAGTTATATATCTGCCCCAAACGTAGCCCATCATGGAGTAAATAATAAATTCTATTTTAAAGGAAGTTTGATTTTAAAGGAATGCCTTTGTTTTCTTTTAAAGTTGTTTTGGGCTGGGTGTGGTGACTCATGTCTGTAATCCCAGCATTTGGGAGGTGGCCGAGGCAGGAGGGTCACTTGGGGCCAGGAGTTACCTAAGACGAGCCTGGGCAACATAGTGAGACCTCATCTCTACAAAAAAATTTTAAAAATAGCTGGGTGTGGTGGCATGCACCTGTGGTCCCAACTACTCGGGAAGCTGCGGTGGGAGGATTGCTTGAGCCTGGGAGGTTGAGGCTGCAGTAAGCCATGATCATGCCACTGAGCTCAAGCCTGGGTGACATAGGAAGACCCAATAAATACATAAATAAATAATCTTTGGGTTTTATACATGCTAATACTCCTTTATAGGTTGAAATGTTCTTGAGGATGGTGATCATATCTTACAATAAGAAAATTATTTCACTGTTTTTTATACACAGTAGGAATTCATCAAATGTCTGTTTACTGAATAATTGGGTTGATTTTGATGATAGTATGCAGATTCAAGTAGAAGGATTCTAACTCCATGGATCCTAGTGTCCTTTTTTTTCTCTTACTTTTCCCTGGTGCTGCTTTCAAGGAAGCATTTCCCATGTGCCCTTTGGCATCTTCATGCAGCTGCTGACTGAGTTAAATTTCCAATCTCTCTGACACCAGCAATAGCTTCTACCTCTCCTGACCACTTTCCCGCCTTCACCAACCATTTGTGCCTCTTTACATCATCCCTATGTTACTATTTTAGGAGCACAAGAAAGGCCAGAGTTGGAGAAATGATGACTGGGTTAGAAGATGTATGTCATAGGAAAAATGCCAGGATCTTGCCAGAGGGGTTTGTTCATACCCTCCTAGAAGCCATTAGCCTCTCCAGTGACTGTGCTCTCCTTCTGGTTGTGTTCCCCATTCAGCTTTGCTTTTCAGGAAGTTTCAGGAGAACCCTGAATGATTCTTTTTAATCCAAACTGCAACCCTAATTAGAACTGTGAAGATCTTCTCCATTCAAGTTTGGTTTTTCCTGAGGACTTTAAGGTACCTCCCTACCCCCAAAAATGGTTTAAAAAAATGTATTTGTTATTGAATATTTTCTGAAGCGTCACAAATCTCTAAATATTAACAAAGAAGTACCACCCACATAACAGGTTATTATTTTAAAGTCACAGTAAATTATGTCATAAGAATTAAACACTGTATTTTAAAAGCCTTGCTGGCCAGGCGCGGTGGCTCCCGCCTGTAATCCCTGCACTTTGAGAGGCTGAGGCGAGTAGATCACCTGAGGTCAGGAGTTCGAGACCAGCCTGGCCAACATGGTGAAACCCTGTCTCTACTAAAAATTAGCTGGGTGTGGTGGTGCACATCTGTAGTCCTAGCTACTCGGGGGGCTGAGGCAGGAGACTTGCTTAAACCCTGGAGGCAGAGGTTGCAGTGAGCCGAGATTGTGCCATTGCACTCCAGCCTGGGCAACAGAGCGAGACTCCATCTCAAAAAAAAAAAAAAATTAAAATATAAGTTAGAATAAATAAATAAATAAATGCCTTGCTCCACGCCCTCATGTCCATCCCTCCTTTTTCCCACATTAAAATGTTTATTTGTCTCTATGTTTTCAAATTTATCAGAAGTTTTATATCTCTGTTTCTGGATTTCTGGTTTGGCAAATCATTGATTAATGGCCCTTACCACTTGGTAATGTGATAATATTGATGATGATATAGTTAATAATAGCTAATATTTATTAAGCTTATGGTGCTACTGATTGTCATGAATTGTCTTATTTAATTCTCACAAAATTCTTGTAAGTAGATATTATGCCCATTATTGAGATGAGGGAATAGAGGCTTGAAGTGGTTTAATTAAACTCATTAGAGGTCCTCTAGCTATGGAGCTGCATTCAGACCTAGGTAAACTAAGTCTGGGGTCCTCTGATGCCTGCATATTTCATGGCTGTTTCACGTGGTAAATTATAAACTGTAATGTCTCTCTTCTCCCAGCTACCTGTCTCTAATCTTTGGGTTGTCATATCTATCCTTGTACAGGGTGCTGTGTCACATTAGGCATATCACATCACATAGATCCAGGAGGCTGGATCATAGATAAAAGAGTGCAAGGCCAGGTGCAGTGGCTCACGCCTGTAATCCCAGCACTTTGGGAGGCCAAGGCGGGTGAATCACATGAGGTCACGAGTTTGAGACCAGTCTGGCCAACACGGCAAAACCCCATCTCTACTAAAAATACAAAAATTAGTTGGGCATGTTGGTACATGCCTGTACTACCAGCTACTTGGGAGGCTGAGGCACAAGAATCACTTGAACCTGGGAGGCAGAGATTGCAGTATGCTGAGACTGTGCCATTGCACTTCAGCCTGGGAAACAGAGCGCTCTGTCTCAAAAAAAAGAAAAAAAAAAAAAAGAGAAAGAAAAAAGAAAAGGGCAAAACAAAAGCTAAGGAGTAAAAAAGTATTTGTGTGTGCCTGTGTGTGTGTGTGTGTGTGTGTGTGTGTGTGTGTGTGTTTAAACCTACTTTTCAGAGTTGACTGGGTAGGGAGCTTGGCAATTTAGTGTTATCTTTCTCAAAGGAAAAAGTAATAGCTAGCTTAACTAGTCCGTGTTTTACTAGTAAAGCATAGCAGCAAAAGTTGTGTAGAAAAATGATTAATTAACAGGAGACTGACAGTGGAAGGGAGTGAAAGGCAGGACTTGAGTTTGCCTTAGTTTCCTTAAACATAAACCTAGCCTGGGAGCTAACAATCTGGTAAGTATACAAACAGACCCTGAAGATGGAATGAAAAAGTTACCAAGAGGAAACTGGGCATAGATTAATACACCAGATCTTTACTTTATGGTAAATCCTGGCATTGATTAAGAAGATGCCAAGTAATTCCGGCTTTTAGCAAGCTCTTAGCCTCTGCAGAGAAGTCCTGAGAGCCCCAGGAATGAAACTTCTTGAAGCATTCTATCCAAGCTTACTACCAGAGATGAAGCTGTTTTCTGGGGCCATGACAATCCCAACAGCCTGGTAGACAGGATTGTAGTTAATCTTAACATTGAAAATAGGTGCTTTATCCTAGGCTTTCCTCCTAAGGTCTCACCTTTGCAGAAATGATACTATGCTTTTACCAGATGGGAGCATGGATTTAGGAGTCAAATCCCAGTTTCACCACTGATGCATTTAATTTATTTCTCTCAACCACTTAACTACTCTGAGCCTTATCTTTTGTATCTATAAAATAAAGTAATCCTTACCTCATAGGGTTATTTTGAGGATTAAATAAAATAACGCATTGTCTGGCATACAGAAGGTGCTCAATAAATGTCAGCTTTTTTTTCTGCTTATGAAATGCAATTTTGAAGGAAAAGCTAAGAAAAAGAATGTAATAATTCCATTATAACTTCCTGGGTCAGAAAAACAGATTTTGTCCCCTGTCCTTACAGAATTTTATGCATCATCTCTCATTTAGGACTCTGTGAGCTCCTGATCTAGGGGGAAAAATGAAATTCAGTTTGGTTAAGAAAACATCTTGGAAGGCAGTTTTTAAACTGTGAAGAAGCTAGGTTAAATGGGAGCCAAGTGGGGCCATTTCCAGGGGTTTTGGAGGTGAAACAATTTGTTTTTATACTTGTATCAGTGCTTTTACTCTTTTAAATCTCATTTCTAGTCCCTTTGGATCTATAATAAAGTCTTCAGTACTATACATTTTTATTAAACATCTTCTTCTGGACTCCAATTTGCATTCAGATAATATAACAAAATGTATGTGTTTCAAATATTCACTGCATAATTGTGATTAGAACATGTAATCCCTCAAAAGATGTTAATTGCAATTTAAATTCACACTGAATTTAATTAAGTGAGTTGGGGATTAGAAAGTAGATGTAAGGAGTAGTTAAGGGAATACATTTTTTAAAAGCATCCACTTTTTTTTCTAAAACACATAAACCTCTTTCAACTTTAAGATTAGAACTCTGTAGAAAATACAGAAGAAAAGAGGAGAAAGCAGGTTAAAGAACATCTTAGAAAAATCTCAAACTATGTTCACAATTTGGATTTAAGCTGTTAAATAATTGTGGTTAGACGGGAGGGCTGGTTTGAGTAACCTTCTCATTTGTATTCTTGAAGAGTCTTTCAGTACATGTTAACTCACTTGGTGTCTGATGAAGACTTCAGTTAAACTGCGATATTTAAGAACTGCAGAGAATCACTGGGTTGGAAGCAGCCACGGAGATCTTTCAGTCCAACTGTTACCTGATGCTTCAAGCTTCCTTATAATCTTCTTGCCAAGGGGGTATTTTATGAATAATTTGATGTAATAGGAACTTTGTGTATGGACAAATCATATATAAGTAGTGCTTTTCCATGAAGGCTTCACTGTTTTAATGAAAATAAACAGTAACTTTGCAAGAAACACAGATATCTTTTTTTCTAATAAAATAAAGAATATTAAAACTTTAAAGATATAAAAAGTATTAAGCAGTTATATCTCCCAGAGATAGGGAGAATAAAGTGTGCAAATTATCTGTTGTTGAATCAAAAAGCAGTTCTTCAAAAGGCTGCCAGAATAACATTGTGCCTGTAAACCTCATTTTATTTATAAATTTTCCTAGGAATAAGTTTTATAAGATAAGGAATCAGGAGTCAGTTTTAAGATGGTCTAAACAGTTTTAAAAGCAAAAGTATATCCTTACTGTTAAGTAATTTTCTTGTTTTTGTATGTGTTTAGAAGAGGAAAAAATCAATTTCATAAACTTATTTTGAATTAGTCACACCGTGAGTATGATGTGCACATTTCTGGAGAGAGGAAGAGAGAATATATGTGTTAATTAGGCACAGTAGCTGTCTGATACTTTGTTGGACTCTATAAATAACTTTTTAACAAACAAATTGCAGTCTTAAAAAATGTTGTTCTTAGTGGAAATATTTCCTCTGAAAATTCTAGTGGGAAGCTCTGTCTTTGTTTCATAAGAAATTGAGTATCTTTAAAAAAGAATCATGAATCTGAGCTTTGCATCTGGAACAAATTTCTTCAACTTTATCTTTTCTGTTGTGAGTTAAGGGAATACTTTTTAAAAAATGAGTAAATAATAAACTCTGTTTTAAAGGAAACAAAAACTCTGTTTTTGTCTAAGATACCGTCTGTGGCTTTAAATATTTAAACCCTCATCTATTTTGCTTGCAACCTAAAATCATTCTACATAAATGTCTTCATTTATTTGCAGTTTTTTCCTCCAGAAATGACTACTTTGATAATGACTGTCATAGATTCTTTTTCTAATATCATAAAATTACTGTTATTCTTAATGGGATGACTTTTTTTTTTTCTTTTGGATTAGGCTCACATTATCACATGAACATACTTTTTGGCCAATGGCATTTCAAGGGAAAGGTTTACTGTTCATTTACTGTCCTAAAGTACATTGCATTGTGACTTCTCTTAGTCACATACGATGTTCTGCAATCACTATATAATAAAATTTTATGTTCTTGTATGGTTTATAATATTTTAATAACTTATTTTTTTATTACAGAAGCATTATGTATTCCTAGTGAGCAATATAGAAAATATAAATTAAAAATACCATAATCTCACTGTTCAGTTAACTACATTAATGTTTTTATGTGTATCTTTTCAAACCTTTTAATCTGCACATATGTTTAATGAAATGAGTCATACAATGCATACTGTTTTGTAACTCTATTTGTCCACTTAATATAGTGTGAACATCTCTCGATAGTGTCTTCTTATAGACTATTATTCTCACGTATGGATGTGTAATTATTAATATCAGCCCTGATAGTTCCAGCTTTTTTTTTGCTATTAGAAAGTAATGGGGCCAGGCGTGGTGACTCATGCCTATAATCCCAGCATTCTGGGAGGCCAAGGCGGTAGGACTGCTTGAGCCCAGGAATTCAAGACCAGCCTGGGCAACATAGTGGGACCCCATCTCTCAAAAGTATAAAAAAAATTAGCTAGGTATGGTGGCACATACCTGTAGTCCCAGCAACTTGGGAGTCTGAGGTGGGAGATCGTCTGAGCCCAGGAGATTGAGACTGCAGTGAATTGTGATTGTGCCACTGCACTCTAGCTTGGGCAAAAGGGTGAGACTTTGTCTCAAAAAAAAAAAAGAAAAAAAAAGGAAATAACGGTATGATGAAAATCTTTTTAGCTAAATCTTTTTGCGAACCTGAATTCTGTTTTTTTTTTTTTTTTTTCTAAGACAGGGTCTTGCTCTGTCACCCAGGGTGGAGTACAGTTACACAATCCTAGCTTACTGCAGCCGCAAACTCATGAGCCCAAGCAGTCCTCCTGCCTCAGCCTCCCAAGTAGCTGGGCATACAGGCATGTGCCACAACACCTGGCTAAGTTTTTAATTTTTTCTAGAGACAGGATATTACTATGTTGCCCAGGCTGGCCTTGAACTTCTGGCCTCAAACAATCCTCCTGCCTCGGCCTCCCAAAGTGCTGGGATTACAGATGTGACTGAATTATTTTCTGAGATAAATTTTTACAAGAGACATTGCTGGGTCAAGGGGCACGTATGGACATTTGTAAGATACTGATATTTACCACACTTTCAGCAATATTATAAAGTGTGTGAAGTTAACTTTTCCCTGAACTCTCATTAATCATATGCAATATTCGTTGCTCATTTAGTGTTTTTCTCCCCTTACAACTTTTGTTTTTCTCCTCCCAATGCAAGTTGGTCTATATTATAAAGATGAGGAGTCCACATAATATTTTATAGACATGTGTATTTAATAAATATTTTTATTTCATGCCTTTTTCCCAATTTTCATTCTTGCATTTTAGAGTAAAATCTAGAGGGCAGCATTTCAAAAGTTGCTGTATGTCTTTATTTTACTTCAACCAAAAGACGTACATGGTGTAGTTGCTGAGTGTGTTATTTAACTGGATCTCTAACCGTGTTATAAATGGTGCCTGTAGAAGGATCTGGGGACAAGACCTTTAAGCTTTTTTTCTTTTTAATCACAGCTTAAGATCTTGAAGAATCTGAACTTATATAAGAATGTTTGGGCTACTGTTATTACAGTGAAACCTTCTGAGAGTATCTTCACAGGTGATTTTTTTTTAGAGAAAGTCACTTACAGATATAAAATGTTTGACCAGGAGAAAGCCTCAGGTTGTCAGAGTTACTTACACACCGTTGTTCAGCTGGTCCTCTTTATTAAATCATCTCTTGGCAGTCCATTAGTTGTGGTGCTACAGCTATTGCATGGCCCACTAAGCTAATATACCTTCAATCACTAACGGAAGGATAACCTTAATAAAAATTTGAAGTCAATTTAGTGCTTCACTGCTTGCTGACTAGTGTTTTACTTTTTAGTGTGTCTATACAATTTCCATGCTGTGTATTTTTGATATTCATATATATCTTAGCTACATAGCATATTAGAGTAAAATAAAGATTAATGGTGTGGAGAAGGAAGAGTATTTGGGAGCTCTTCCTTGTAATCCTGACTCAGCCACTGTTAGACATTGTGTGATCTTGAGCAAGTCACTTCCCACACTGGGCTGCTGTCTAATCCTTACATGTAAAATTAAGAAATTGGGAAGAGATTTTCTCATATTTATTTCCATATTTATTGTTTGTAGAAAATTTAAACCACATTCTGCTGAATGTAGCACTTTCAAGCTTGTTTTAAACATCAGCTATGATTTTACTAACAAAAAAGAATTGCTATATTCTTCCCCATATAAATATTTGAGTAACTAGAATGAAAAAAAAAGAGAAGATCCACATTATTCAGTGGTAAGTGATACAGGAGAAAACTCATTTAAACTCAATTAACTTTAAAAAATTAACATTTTGTAGCAATTATTGAAAAATATATTTATTTAGTCTTTATTTTGAAAAAAATTAAATTATGAAAATAAGCTTATTTTATCATTCACTTCACAAAATTTACATGAGAACTATTCACTAATTCTTGGCATGAATGGATAAAGAATCAAGTGTTGCTTTTAGGGAGCAGGGGCTGATGTAATTTTTCTGAGAAAATTGTATGATGATTTGATATCCTATTTTTCTCTCCTGTTTATTTTTGCAAAAATAATTGTCTTCATCGGTTTTCACAGGTGCTCTTATTTAAAAAATAGCCTGGTCACTCCTTTTAAGCACCTATCCTGTCTTTTTTTTTTTTTTCTTCTCATTGAGTTTGTTCTGATTTTCACTGACTTACTTAAATTCTGCAGGATGGGCAGTTATATTTAGCAACCTAGTTATGTATTATTTGTGATATATTCACAAGGTGTTTAAAATACTGTACAATTAGTGAGAGTAAGCCAACCAAAGCTGGAGTGCAGAGATAGACATTGGGGTGTGTGTACAGAAAGGGAAGAGGTTTTCCTGGGGATCATTTTAGAAATGGTCAGTTTATTAGTGAACCATTCCCCACTGTGATGTCTCTTGTTTCCTTGTACAACCTAAGTTCTTAGGGAACTTGGAGAATGAATACTTAGATAATGAAGGCTTACTGGGCCTTACTTTATATAATATCTTGTAGCATACTCACTGGTTTCGTATTTGCCATCTCATTTAATCCTCACAAAATTTTATGAAGTTGGCATTGTTTTTCCCATTTAATGAAATGAATAAACTGAGATGTAATGATTTTTCATAGCTATGTATGTGACAAGTTGTTTTGAAATCAGATCTTCTGACTCCATTGTAAGTGCTAGTTCTAGTATTTTGTAAATGCCTCTGTGATGATTTTAAATTAAAACAGTTTATTTAATATGAAATCCTTACCATCTTTAAATAAATGTGAAACAAGGGTATCTTTTTTGAATATTAGATAAGGTCTAAGCCTCCAGATCATGTTACTGTTGAAAATAATGACTTGAAAAGACATTTTTACAAATCACAAGCAGAGCCCTGAAGCTTAATCTTTCTTAGTTAGGAAGTAGTAACAGAAATTTGGTGGTTTTGGTTTATTTCTAATTCTGTTAAGCAAAACCTTATTTTTTTTAATTGAAATTTTCTATGTAAACCTCAAAATCATTTAAATACAAACAATCTAAAGCTTAATGTCATATAGTTATGTTTTTCTTTTTGTTGACTTTTAAAATTTTTGTGATTTAAAAACAGATTTTTGTGTATATAATTTATAGACAGTAAAATTCGTCTTTTAAAATTATATAATGTTTTAGAATATGTGTAAAATTGTATAAACACTACTACAATCAAAATTTAAAACATTGCCATCAGGACAAAAAATTCTTTTATGGCTCTTTCCCCTTCCCTTACCTGCAGTCCTTGACAGTCTGTGATCTGATTTCTGTTTTACCGTTTCCAGAATAGCCTATCAGTGGAATCATACAGTACATGTAGCCTTTTGTATTTGGCTGCTTTTACTTAGCAGAGTGCTTTTGAGATTCATCCATGTTGTTCCATTTATTCATAGTTCATTCCTTTTTATTGCTGAGTCATATTCCACTGTATGAATGTACCATAATTTCTTTATCCATTCACCATTTGAAGGACATTTGGGTAGTTTCCAGTTTTGAGCTATTACTAATAAATCTGAACATTTGAATACAAGTCTGTGTGAGTGTAGGAATATCTGTCTTTTGGTTAAATATCTAGTGGTGGGATGGTTTGGTCATATGGTAAATATATGTGTAACTTTAACAGAAACTTTGTTTTTGACAGTGGCTTCATCATTTTCAATCTATACCAGTAATATATGAGAGTCCTCATTGGTCCACATCCTCACCAACACTGAGCTGCCAGTTTCTTTTTAAGTTTTAGCCCTTCTTGCTGGTAAATAGTGTTATCTCATTGTGATTTTAATTAATTAATAGTTCTCTACCAACTAAAGATGTTTAGGATCTTTTCATGTGTTAATTTGTCATCCACATCTCTTCTTCAGTGAAGTGTCTGTTCAAATCTTTGGCCCATTTTTAAAAACTTGGGGTTGTCTTCTTATTTAGTTGTAAGAGTTTTGTTTTATTTTGTTTTAAAAATATATTCTGCATACAAGTCCTTTATCAGCTATGTATTTTAGAAATTATTCTCCCAGTCTGTTTGCTTTTTCATTTTCTTTACAGTGACTTTGAAGGACAATGAAGTCCAATTTATCCATTTTTAATTTTATGATTTAAAATTTATTATATCAAAAGTTTGTGATTTTTGTAGCCTAGCATAGATATGTTGTCCTAATCCAGACTCACAAAGATGTTCTTTAAGTGTTCTAGAAGTTTTATAGATTTAGTTCTTATGTTTAGGTCTATGATCCATTCCAAGTTGCTTTGTGTGTATAGTGTGAATGAGCATCAGAGTTTTTTGGGGTTTTTTTGTGTGTGGATGTCCAGTTACCACCTATTGAAAAGATTATTCTTTCCACATTGAATTACTCTAGCACGTTTGCCAAAAATCAATTTACCATCTCTATATAGATCTGTTTCTGAACTTTCTCTTTTCTTCTGTTGATCCGTCTATCTGTCCTTAAGCCAGTACCACATTGTCTTGATTAGCATAACTTTATCTTGAAATATAAAATGTGAGTCTTCCAACTTTTCTAAGAAAAATTCCTTGAATAAATAAATAAATAAATAAATAAAATTTATTTTTAAAATAAATTGTAGTCATTTGTCAATTTCTACTAAAAATCCTGTAGGGATTTTGACTGAGATTACATTGAGTCTATAGATCAATGTGGAGAAATTTGACACCTTAATATCGAGGATTCTAATACATATCTCTCTATTTAAGTCTTTTAGGATTTATCTTATCAGTGTTTTATAACCTTTAGCATACACAGTCTACACATATTTTGTTAGCTTTATTTTATATTTCATGTTCTTTATACTGTTTGTGAAAAAGATTTTTATTAATTTCAATTTAAAATTATTCCTTCCATGTATATAGAAATACATTGATTTTTCAATATAGACCTTGCATTCTTGAATTTTGATAAACTTTCCTATTTTGTAGTTTTTTTCAGAAGGGAGGTTTTCTAGGATGATGTAATTTGTGAATAAAGGCAGGTTTATTCCTTTCCAATCTATTTGCATTTTCTTTCTTTTTCTTGCAGTATTACGTGGCTAACACTTTCAGGCTGTTCAAAACAAAAATCAAATCGGATAAGTAAAGAGAATTTTAAAGTTTACTGTTGAGTAAAATAGTAAATACAGATTGTTACACACAAGTCCTCAAAATCAAAAGTGGTTAGAAGCTCAGAGGCCTACTCTTGCAGATTGGGTTTTATAGTAAAAACGAGGAAGTTGTTTAATCTTTACAATGATTGATTACAGCAGTGGGGATTTCCAGATAGCAGAGGATGGGCCAATAACAATTACTTTCACCATTTTTGTAAGGTGACTTAGTTTAGTTTCTGATTGTCAGAGATATTTATAAGGAATAATCCAACTTAAGTTTTGCTTACATTTACCAATCAAATCCTTATTTGACTAACTGACTTGGTCTGCTTGGGGAATTTTCAGCCTGGTCTCCATTTTATTTTACTTTGACAAGGCCAAGATTGGATAGAAGTAGTAATAAGAACACACGTCCTAACTTTGTTCCTGATTTTAGGAACACTCAGTCTTTTACAGTTAGGTATGATGTCAGCTGTTTGGTTTTTTATATGAGGCAGAAGAAATTTTTATCAGTTCTAGTCTTCCAAATTTTTATCATGAATATATATTGAATTTTGTCAAATGATTTTTCTGTACCTATTGAAATGATTATATGTTTTTTTTCTTTTTTCATCTATTGATAAGGTGAATTGCTTTGATTGATTCTTAAATCTTATGCCAACTTTGCATTCCTGGAATAAACTCCACTTTGTCATACTGTATCATCCTTTTTATATATTGCTAGGTTAAATTAGTTCAAATTTTATAAGGAGTTTTATGTCTATGTGCATGAGGATTATTCTTCTGTGGTTTCCTTATGATGTTTTAATCTGATTTTGGTATCAGGTTAGTGCTGGTCTCGTAAAATGATTTGGCAAATTTTCTTTCCTGTTGTATTTCTCTTGGTGAGTTTTTATAGAATTAATATTTCTTCTTTAAATATTTGGTAGAATTCACCAGTGCAGCCATTTGGTCCTAGAGATTGCATTTTGGGAAAGTTTTTAACTACACATTTAATGTCTTTGATATGTAATAGAAAATTTAGGTCATCTGTTCTTAAGAGAGTTTTGGTAGTTTGTGTCTTTCAAGGAATTTGTTCATTTCATCTAAGTTTTCAAATTTGGAGACATAATGCTGTCTACAATATTCTCATCTTTTAAATATCTGAAGGAGTTTCGGATGTCCCTGCTTTCATTCCCGATATTAGAAATGTCTGTATTTTCTTTTTTTACCCAAGGGCAGGGATGAACAAACTGTGGTTTGCAGGGCAAATCAGGCTTGCTGAAAGTTTTTTTGTGTGGTATATGAGTTAAGAATGTTTTGTGGGGCAATGAGGGGATGGTTAATGGATCCAAAAAGAAAGAATGAATAAGACCTAGTATTTGATAGCACAACAGGGTGACTATAGTCAATAATAATTTAATTGTACATTTAAAAATAACTAAGGAGTATAATTGGGTTGTTTGTAACACAAGGGATGGATGCTTGAGGAGATGGATACCCATTTTATATGATGTGATTATTACACATTGTATGCTTGTATCAAAACATCTCATATACTCCATAAATATGTACACCTATTATGTACCCACAAAAATTAAAATAAAAGGAAAGAATAGTTTTTACATTTTTTTAAATGTTTGGATAAAAATCAAAAGAAGAATAAAATTTCAAGATGTGAAAATTAAACAAAAATCAAATTTTAGTATCCATAGATAAAGTTTTATTGGAACACAGCCACACTCATTAGTTTATATATTGCCTATGGCTGCTTTTGCACCACAATAGCAGAGTTGAGAATTTGTGACCATATGGTCCACAGAGCCTAAAATACATAAATAATGTGCCTGTTGTATAATTTAAAAATATATCTAGTCTTTGACCCAAGTTCTTGGCACAGAGCTTCAATAACGTTTGGAATTTTCTGAGTGATGGGAGTATCTTTGTTAGGCTGATGAGGTTACTCTTGGTGAGTCCTGAATAGCTTTGGGATGGGAACTGGCCACCAGAAAGACCAAGCATGTGATTAGAAGGTTGGAACTTTCAGCTGCCTGACCTCTAGGAAGAGGAGGGGGCTGGAGATTGAATTCAATCATGTGATCGATGATTTAATCAATTATGCCTACATAATGAAACACCAATTAAAACTCGGTGTTGCCTCTTGGTTTGTAAGCATCTTGATGTTCTCTGAGAGGGCATGGAAGCTCTGCACTCCTTCCCAGACCTTGCCTAATGTGTATCCCTTATAATTAAACTGTAATTGTTAAGTATGGCACTTCGAGTAAGTTCTGTGAGTTATTCTAGTGAATTAGTGAACCTAAGGGGGCCATTGGAGCCAGTTGGTCAAAAGTGTGGGTAGCCTGTGGACTCTTGAAGTGCAGCTGCTGTCTAAAGCAAGGGCAGTTCTGTGGGGGACTGAGTTTTTAACTTGTGGAGTTTGACACTAATTCTAGGTAGTTAACACCAGAATTGTATTCCAGAACACCCAGTTGGTGTTAGACCAGTTGGGTTAAAACAAAGCCGTGACTCTTTAAAAGTTCACCAATGCCTGTTTTAGAGGTATATCAATTTTATTTGTCTTTTTCAAAGGCCCAGCTTTTGATTTCAGTGATTTTTCTTTACTGTTTTTCTGTTTTTTATTTCATTATTTTCTGCTCATATCTTTATTATTTCCTTCCTGTGCTTGTTCTGTATTTAATTTGCCCTTCTTTTTCTAATTTCTTGTGCCTTTGGAATTATGCCATCTTTCCCTTCTTGGTGTTGAGTGACATTATATTTGCATTTTGAAATTGGCCATGGTGGCAGTATTTACACCATGAAAATCAGCACATATTACAAATTGGTGTTATCTCTTTATCCTAAGAGCCAGTCGTTAAACGGTTACTAGCACACTACTTGTAATGGCAAAAACACAGCCTTTAAAAATTTTCTCAGGGGACCTAACATTAGAAAAAACGCCAATAAAAAGTTAAGTCAGAAGAGGAAAGAACTTATTAGTTTAAAATATGATTTACAATATAGACTTTAAAATCTGAAACTGTAAAGGAGATTGTGCACTATTTGATCCTGAAGACATAAAGAATAGGATAGGTAGACACCATCTGTGATTTCAGTATAGTCCTTTTTGAGGAAAAGTGCCTTGATGAGATGATCTGCAGAAGTCCATTGCAGTTCTGTGAATCTATGGTAAGTTATTTCCCAGAAGATGGTAGGAAAGCTATTTTATTGCTAATGAAAAGCTGATGAGAGAGTTATTGCTAAGGGATTGATCCATTGCCCTCTTAAGAAGCTTTGAGATTCCCAGACCTAATGGATGGAAAAAGAGCAGAAATAACAGAGTTAAGAAAGCTAGAGTCTAAAATTCGTAAGAAACATTAGATACTTTGACATAGGCTGTCACTTAGGTTTTGTGGATGCCCTTCTAAACAAAGTGTTAGGGGAATTCTTGGCCAATTTCTCTCTCAGTGTGCTGAGAGCTTAGTTCAATGTGTTGGTATTAAATAGAGCTTCCATTAATTGATCAGAAAAGTGCTTGTTGTATTTCACTAGGAGATATTGGAAAAGCCCATTTTAAAGTTAATTTCTGTGCTGCCATAACTCTTTGATACCATTGATCTTCTTGTATTGTAGTTATTATGATGTCTCTCTTCTAGTCCTAGACTGTGAGTTGGTACTCTATGGTATTTATTTTTGTGTTTGCTTAATAAATTTAGGTTGAAGGAATGAATAATTAGAGAAGCATTTCTTTTATTCTTTTCTGGAAGAGATAGGAAACCCAAAGGATTAAGAAGAATTAAACTTGAGGAATATTGAGAAATTGGTTTTTTTAAAAGATACAATATCAAATAGTATATAACATTTTAAGTAAGTTTCATTCAGCTTAATCTTAGAGATTTACAATAAAAATCTTAGATATTTATCAGTAAGCTATTAATAGATAAATAGTACAAATAAATAGTATTTTCAATTTAAGTGTTGGTATTCTGGGTTATACCCATGATTTGTTCCTGTGAATATTCAGTGTTAGCATAGCAAAGAAGACTAAGTAGTTTAGTCTTTTAACTACTTTTAAGTAGTTTCCTTTTGGTATTATCCTCAACTCATTCAATTTTTAGTCAGACATTGAGCATCTAATATGTGCACAGCATTGTTCAAAGTTTGCCTAAAGATTAAAGAGAGAGCCTCTAAAATTCTTAACATAATTCTAGGAGAAGCACAAAGGAAAAAATATTCATAATTCCATTTACCCCAACATAACCATTAGTGTTTCAGCATGTGCCCTTTTTCCACGATATATCTACAAATGTCTGTTAAAAATAATATATAAAACAGACAGTGTGGATGTAATAGAGAGGGTGCAAGAGATGTCTGGAGATGAGTTCTATTCTGGCTTTACTGCTGTCCAGTATGACCTTGGGAAAGATCCTTTGCCTGTCTGGAGTTTTGTTTCTTGATTTACAAAGGGATTGTCATAGTATTTAATGGCCCTTCCCACTTAAAAATTCTGATTTTATAGAAATTGAACACCTTTGAAGACTGAGATTTCAGGAGGATGCAATCAAAATGTTGGATTAAGTTTAATTTCACCTCAATTATAAGGCAGATTTTAAAATCTTGAATTAAATATTTCTTGCTAATATTAGGTATTGTTATTGTGAACCAGTAACCCTTAAAGTAACAAATTTCTTCCCAGACTAGAACAACAATCTGAATTGATGAGCTTATTTGAACTGATAATTATGTTTTTAGGAAAATGTTGAAACAATTCTTTTAAGCTCTTAAAAAGTATTCTACTAGAAATAAGAAATACAGAATCATTACTATTTTAAGTACATGACATTTCATCAAAAAACCATACCAAAGAGAAATCAAAGCAGCTATGTTACTTCATTCTTTTTGCACCTCAAGAAAATTGATTTTGCCCTTCCTCTCTTGCCCTATGCATATTGTGAAAATGTAGATTGGTATGCACGAACTGTTGCATATTGTGTACCAGGGCTTTAAAAGTGTTAAAAGGTGTCTGTTTTGTCTTAGAAGGGTCAGTTTGCACATTAAATGATTTTTGTTGAACAGTTAAGGTGTCCTTTTAATTTTGCTGTTTTGTACTAGAATTTTTTGTATGCATTTTAATGGTTATTTAAGAGTCCCCATGTACTTAGAAAGGAATCTGAATATATGTGCCTTTTTAAAAAAAGCCTCAGCACAATGTAGGTTATTCCATCAATACCATCAAATGACTGGGAGCTGTAGTTGGAACAGTATGTAAAAATACAGCTTGTGAAAGATTTCCTTTATTAACTGTCATCATCCACAGAATATATGTTCAAATAAACGTTGTGCAATAACTAAATTTGAGATTAATAGGCCCCTTAAGAAACAGCGAAGTCATTCAGAATAGTCAGTGAAAAATAGGCTGTAAGACTGTAACATGCACATATTGTCCTGCTTATGTGCTCTCTCTGGTGTCATTCCCATTTATCACTGTCGGCCGGCTCTGTTCTCATTAAAACACTCTTGCACAAAAGCAACTTAATTTTCTTAAGAGGAGAGGACACCTGATTCAATTTAGCACCCAGAAAACAGTAACTTGAATATATTTTTTTCCTTACCTGAATTGAGATGAATAGTTACAAACAAGGATAGCATCCCGCTATTCATCTCAAGATTTAGAATATTAAATAATTTTTTCCACTGGTGTCAAGAAATGGACCTGTAGAAATAGGCAAGAAATGTAGCTTGCTCCTCATGTTAAACATTCACTCTTAACTTGAAGATTGTATATTTATATATATACACACACATTATATATATCTATAAATCTATATCTGTATATAGTATACATACTTCAGAAGTGTATATATATATATACTTCTGTTAATTCCTGTAATATTTTAAAACAAAGAATTAAAATTAATCTTTCTTTAATTTGGTGAATGCCTTGTAGCAGTAATAAGTCTTCATTTAGCTTTCTTTGTTGAGAGAAAATATTCAGTAATGGTTTAAGTAATATTCAGTAATTTAAGTAATGGTACTTAAAAAATACAATGATACATATAAAAATGGTACCAGATTAAAAGTGCCCTCTTAATATTGAGCATAGTGTATAAACCGCATTTTGATTGATATCCTGAATATGTTTACTTTTCTGTGGTATGTTGTAGTAATACTTAAATATGACATAGAAATGTAGAATTCAAATTTTTCTTGTAATGAGGTCTCTTCAGTGAAAATAGTGGTAATTAAGTAGTCAGTAGTAAAACTAGCAACTAAGTTGATAAAGTCAATCATAATTGGCTTTGAAAGGAACAATAAATATTTCTTATTTTTTGACTTTTTATAGCACTTTAGAAAGTACCTTACAGATAGAATGAAAATGTTTTGTGTTTTCATATTTAATTGAAGATCAAGTATTGGAATTCAGTCTTTGATGTTTTAGTCTTTATGTGTTTTTAAAACTGAATCTATGCTTAGGGAGAAAATAAATATTAAGGCTGTTTCTCCTTCCTGTGAATCAAAGCCTGATGGGATATAAATTCACATAGTTGAAGAACTTTTCTAGGGTAAGGCAATTTAGCTTTGACCTCCAACAATTGTGACCAATAGTCAGTTTTCTCTTCCTTATTTTCAGTGATGTCATATACAGTAGGAACAAGAGATTATACTAAATAAGATTTAATGTGCCTACTCAAGGTCATAGTTTAGAGGAAATAGTTTTTTATTTATCTGACCTGCTGGAGTAGTCCTTTATTTTTATCCTTGTTTAGGAACACGGTGGTGTCAGGCTTCAAGTACCAGAAAATTAGACTAAAAGTGGCTTTAGCAAGGAGGGACTTATTTTTCTCATATACCAAGATGCCTGGAGGTAGAGGCCACTGGCATTTATTCTGCGGCTCAGTGACATTAGAGTGGCTATCTCTCCAGTGCTCTTATGGATGCAAGATAGCTTTTGCTGCTCTCGGCAGGAAGAATTGTCAGTACCAGAAACTAACGTCCCTCCCTAAGCCCCTACCATCAAGCATATATCACTTTTTATCTCATTGGCCAGAACTTTGTTGCATGGAAACCCCTAGCTTTTCTTTTGTCTTATCTTAAGGTGTGTAACTTCTATCTAAGGTGTGTAACTTCTATACCTAATTTGTTGAGAATTTTTATCATGAAGAGATGTCGAATTTTATCAAATGCATGTTCTGCATCTATTGAGGTAATCATGTGGTTTTTGTCCCTCATTCTATTGATGTGGTGTGCCACATGTATTGATTTGCATGTGTTGAACCATCCTTGCGTTCCTAGGATAAATCCCACTTGAACATGGTGTACTATTGTTTTGATGTGCTGTTGGATTCCATTTGCTAGAATGTTGTTGAGGATTTTTGCGTCTGTGTTCATCAGGGATATTAGTCTGTGGTTTTCTTTTTGTGTTGTGTCCTTGTCTGGTTTGGTATCAGGGTAATGCTGACCTCATAGAATGAATTAGGAAGGATTCCTTCCTCTTCAGTTTTTTTTGGGTAGTTTGAGAAGAATTGGTAATAGTTCTTGAAAAGTGTAGTAGAATTCAGCAGTGAAGCCAGCTGGTCCTGGGTTTTTTTTTTTTTTTTTGGTGGGAGACTACTACTGATTCAGTCTTGTTACTCGCTATTGGTCTGTTCAGGTCTCCTATTTTAGCTTCTCCTTTTTTATATGTACTTTTTCTGTCTTGCTTAAAAAAACTGCTTTTCTTTCTGAGGGCATAAAGATAGTTTCATATTTTCTTCTAAAAGTGTTAAAGTTTTGCCTTCCACATCTAGATCTTTAATCTATCTGGTATTTTTTTTCTTTAGTATATTGTAAAAAATCCAGTTGCTTCCCTTTTCCTCGCTGCTTTTATGATACTCTTGTCATACAGCTTTCTCACATTGTTTAAAATTTTTTATTGTTAACATTTCTTCAGTGGAGGTTGTTTTATCTGGTAATCCACTCTGTTCTGGGTTATTGAAGTGACCCCAAAGAGAAGTTTTACTTTTGCTTCTTTCAAGGGCTTAGAAATTGCACTGCCCCTTCATCTGTTTTGTCTTTTCTTTCTTTAAATAAATTGTTAGTTTGAAATTCATGAGTCACGTAGGTAGTGTAAATTCAGTCCTTACACCCACCTTTGATACAGACCTTATACTACTTTCTTAAATTTGTAAGTAGAGTTTTCTATTTGCTTTTACACAGTGCTGGCAGTCCTTCTAGCCTTCCACTCTGCTTTATGCAGATGTCTCATTTCCAGTTCTCCACCCTTTGCAGGCCAAAGCCTGTGTTTCTCATTTCTTCATGGGCATGAGTGCAGCATCAACTCATATGCTTTACTACTCTGGCTTTGACTAATTTCTATATGTTTAGTGCAATTGTCCCGTGGTATCTGTGGGGTATTGGTTCTAGGACTCTCCAGGAACACCAAAATCTGCAGATGTTCAAGTCCCTGATATACAATGACATTTATATATATAAATGCACATCTTCCTGTATACTTTGTCTTCTCTAGATTACATAAAATACCTAATATATGATGTAAATGCTGCGTAACAAGTTGTACACTGTATTGCTTAGGGAATAACAACAAGAAAAAAAGTATGTACACATTCAGTACAGATGCAACCATCTTTTTTCTTCTTTTTTGAATATAGTATTTTTGATCTGTGGTTGGTTGAATCCACAGATGCAGAACCCACAGATACAGAGGGCTAACTACTTGTTTTTTGTTTGTTTGTTTGTTTTAGCTCAGCTATATATTTAAAATGTTGTGTTGTTATCATAATATTTTTATTGAATGGTGTGAATGTAAGGATTATATACCTGAAATGCCTTCTCACATATTTCTGTTCCCCATTCCCATCCCTCCTTTGATGACATCTCTGTCAGATCTCATGGTTTTCTGGTCACTTTTGATTACAAAAATAGTCATATCTTTGGTAGTTAGGATTAATTTCTAGCTATTAAATAACCCAGGGCATTCTAGTTTGAAACTTTAAATTCCCTTCTTTCCCAAGTGAGGCCAAACCTACGTTTTTAAAACATAGAAAGTTATACTTTTAATTAATGAATATATAAACATGATAAGAATTTAAAAATAGGGCCCATGGAGAAGAAGGCATGGTCTGTTTCACAGTTTTTTTGTTGTTGTTGTGGTGGTGGTGGTGGTGGTTTGTGTTTTTATTTTTTTAACACTTCTCACCTTTTCTACTTCCAATCACTTCAGAGGAGAAATAAATGAGAGAGAACAGGATGGGGTCTTAGCTTATCGATACTGTCAGACTGTGGCCCTCAATGCCCTCTGTCATAGCAGGGGTCTACACGCTATCTCTTTTTGCTGGACAGGTTAGGGGAGAGGGTTGTTCAGAATACACTTCCAACCCCTGCTCCTCTTGTTCCTTCAGCCTCTTATTGGTGGAGTCTCTTCTTGGGTGTGGTCTCTCAAACTGAATTAAGTTCAGTGGCATCTTCTTGGCTCATTTGGAATTGGCAGACCCATGCCTCATCACAGAATTGAGGTATACTTTGTCCAACTGCTTACTGTCTCTCCTTGCGCTACCATTGTGGTCTGTTCTAGGCAGCCCCTCACCTTTGCTATTTCTAGTCAGAAAGCAAGTATTTATTTCTGGTTCACTTATATACCCTCCCTATCCCTGCCACCCAGTGGGAAATGCACTGGGTGAGAATGTTCCTAAGAACTCTTACAGGGTGTATCCGATGCTCCTGTGGTGGCCCAATGTGGAATTTGTCCTCTCACTAAACATCCAGCATGGAACAGAGATGCTATTCTAATTTCTTTGCTGTTTGTTCTAGCACAGTTGCTTCATTTGTAGATATCACCCTCTACCCCAACTTCAGAGGTGCGGTGAACAGAGCAGCTTTCTCCTGTAGAGAAGGAGGAAAACAATTTCATTTTATCAATCTCCTCTGGAATTTCTGGTCTTCATCTATACAGCCTGCATGTGAAGTGGTCCCTGACCCACTTTTGGTGTCTTTTATAAGTACCAAGGTATGTGTCTGGCATCTTACTTTTGAATAGCAGGATTCTTCTCCCAAGTTTGGTATTCTCCTAAGGGTATTCTCCTAGGCTTGAAACATCATTAGAAATTCTGAGATAACCATAAATATCCCATTTTTACATTTTGGTAAACATTTCTGTGTATTTTGACTAAGAATCTGGTACTCAAAAGCAAAAGCTAGAAGTTTAATACATTAACTTGTCATAAATTATTCATACTCAATGTAAATAATGGATTTTACCTTTTTTTTTATTTAGTAGCCTCATAAGGGAAGGAAAAAGAGGGGTGTTGGACCAGCATTATGAAAATTTTTGATACAATGTCATAAGAGAAGACTTGGGTAGGAGTCAGCAGTGTACATATATTTGAAATGCACTTATAAAAGGGACTAGACATATTTATGTAACTCCAGAGCACAGAACATGGTCCAGTGCATGGCAGTTATGGGAAGTTATAGGTTTCAGGCTTATGGTAGGCTTAAGGTAGAACATAATGTTTAGAGCCATTCAGCAATGAAAGAGCTTGCTTTTATGAGAGAATTGTTTTTCCCCATTTTTTTTAGTTTTTTTAAAAAATTTTTTAATTTTTAAATTTTATTATTATTATACTTTAAGTTTTAGGGTACACGTGCACAACATGCAGGTTTGTTACATATGTATACTTGTGCCATGTTGGTGTGCTGTACCCATTAACTCGTCATTTAGCATTAGGTATATCTCCTAATGCTATCCCTCCCCCCTCCCCCCACCCTACAACAGTCCCCGATGTGTGATGTTCCCCTTCCTGTGTCCAAGTGTTCTCTTTGTTCAATTCCCACCTATGAGTGAGAACATGCGGTGTTTGGTTTTTTGTCCTTGCGATAGTTTGCTGAGAATTATTAGTTTTTTTTTAAGAAATTTACTTTTGTTTTAAATAATTCCAAGTAGTTTATGACGAAATTAATTCATTATTGAACTTGCTCAATTTTCCAAAATAATTTAATAAAGACATGCTGTATAATATATAATGGAACATTAGTAAAATATCTTATATTGGGTAAAATTGGGTTGATACCAAAGGCAATATATTATCTACAAATGTGTAATATAACGGAAGTCAATCTAGTCAATATTAAAAAAAAAATCTCAACATGAACTTTTTTTTTTTTTTTTTTTAGCTAGGGTTGATCTAATTATTCACCAAATTGTGATTACTCCAAGGTATACATTTTGCTAATGGGATTTTATGAGTTAATAATAAAAACATTACTGTGTAGGACATTCAGTTAGCACAAGAGGTATTTGTTCATTCACTCATTTCTTTCAATGAATTAGACAAATTCTTGTTGTAATGGAGCATTCTAGAGGAGGAATGGATTTTGAAATATTTTCTAACAAAGGAGCTAATAACAAAAGAATTGCTATATTTTAAAATCAAGCTGGGTATGGTGACTCACACCTGTAATCTCAGCTAGGATTTAGGAGGCTGAGATGGGAGGATCGCTTGAGTCCAGGAGTTCAAGACCAGCCTGGGCAACATAAGGAAACCCTGTCTCTATAAAAAAATTAAAAAATTCTAGCTAGGCATGGTGGCTAATTTTTGGTCATTTATGGTTTACAGTCATACTACTCTGAACTTGCCCAATCTCATCTGATCTCGGAAAACATTATTTATATTAAACATATTTTATATAACTGTATTATAATAGGAAGGTTCAGGCATTTTAAGTAAAGCAAGATACTGTTTTGAAAACGATGTGAAGGAAATTCTTGTATTGAATGGGGTGGATGGGAGTCTGAAGTCTAGATCTCCTATTACTGTCATAGGTTGGTTATGGTACCAGATGTCAGATCCAGTCTTCTGTGCCTTGGATTCTACCAAATACATAAAATAACTCAGTAGGAAATGAAGACTTTGGACATTTCAGGGAATCGTACTTGTGTCAGCAATTCATACTTTTAAATTAATGAATATATACACATGATAAAAGTTTTAAAAGAGTACCAGTGGATACAAGGGCCTGCTCTGTTTCACTATAGATAGATAGATAGATAGATAGATAGATAGATAGATAGATAGATAGATAGATAAACCTTCTCACCCATTCTACTTCTGGCCACTTCAGAGTCAGGGTGCGAGTAGGAATAACAAACAATTGGGTGCTTAGGATGAGTTTCATTAGATTCCTATCTTAGATGACCAGGGGAGAGAGATATGTAAGTAGGTCATGTATTTTCATTTTTGTTTTGAGACAGGGTCTTGCTCCGTCGCCCGGGCTGGAATGCAGTGGTACAATTTCGACTCACTGCCACCTCCACCTCCTGGGTTCAAGCAATTCTCCTGCCTAAGCCTCCCAAGTCACTGGGATTGCAGGCATCTGCCACCATACCTGGCTAATTTTTGTATTTTTAGGAGAGACAGGGTTTCACCATGTTGGCCAGGCTGGTTTCAAACTCCTGACCTCAAGTGATCTGCCCACCTCGGCCTCCCAAAGTGCTGGAATTACGGGTGTGAGTCACCATGCCCAACCAGTCATTTCAATGCAGTGGGACAAGTCCCATGGCAGAGATAGGCTCAGGATGTTCTGCCAGCAGGTGTGGGGATACTCAGTCCCTCTGTAAGTGTAGATATGTGTGTATGCTAAGGTGTGTGTGTGTGTGTGTGTGTGTGTGTGTGTGTGTTGGGGGAAGGTCATTGAAAACTTCTTGGAAGTGATAGGGCCAGGAGGCAGAGAAATACTGGGTAGAAGAGGGTAGGGTTCCTGGCGAGAGCTCCACCCTCAAGCCTGGACCCACAGCCCAAAGTGAGAACTATTCTTGTTTTCCCACCTGAAATGTTGCCTTTTGGACTGCCCCACCCACTATCCCGTGCCCATGAGAACTGCAAACCCCAGACTCAGGGGACCCCCCCGCGCGCGCGCGCGCACACACACACACACACACACACACACACACACACTCACACACACACACATGGAAGAGAGAAGAGAGAAGCGTCTGAACAACCAGAGGAGAAGAAGCTGGACGTCAGAGACTATGGTCAGAGAGGAGTTCGATTAGGGATGGCCAGACTCCAGGGGAAGATTTTCGTCCCATTCCACCCCGTTTCCAGCTCGCTTTCCCTCTGAGAGCCACTTCCACCGCTCAACAAAGTCCTCCACATTAACTACCCTTTGATTTGTTTGTGTGACCTGATTTTTCCTGGACGCCTGACAAGAACTCGGGTACCAAGAGGGCAGAGTGTAAAAGTCTGTCACCCTGACCCTCCACTGAGCTGGTTAACACCTAGCCATCCACGGACGGCAAATGCTAAAAGAGCAGTGATTTTAACACACGTCTTCTTGGGCTTCGAGGGTCACAGACACCCCCTTCTGGATGGCAGAGCTAAAAGAGCATTGTAACACACTTGGACACTGCCGCGGGGCCGCACAAACTCTGCTCCCGCCAGAGAGGTGCGACCGGCCAGTTCCAGTGTTCCTTTGTGCCCGTTCCCACACCCGTTTGCTTGTGTGCTCACTCCTGTAAGGCATCGAGCACGGCGGCCAAGTAAATGAGCCACCCCCTTCGCGAGTCCCATAAGGGATCAAGGGAACTCTCCCATCTCAGAAGGATGATGACCAAGCTGTGTTATTAAAATTAAATAGAATTACCCAGGTAGAAGCGGGGGAAGGGTATTTCAGGCCGCGGAGCAAGGAGATAAGAAATGACATGATGAGTTTGGGGAATTGCAAGTAGTTCATTGTTGTCAGAATGTAAAATTCGAGGCAGGGAATGAGAAGGATAGAAACATGTTCATGGAAGGCCCTGGACGTCATGCCAAGGGGCTGGGAATTCCTCTGTAAGTCAAAATACATGCATGTCTTTTATATATCAATAAAATACTCTAAATATTTGTTATTACTTGTTGAAACTCTGGAAATCATGGTTCTTTCATAGACTGCAACCACAGAATTGAGCCAACCATTACCTTAATTATCGGTTGCTATTGAGCCCACGATCCTTGGTTTCAGTGTCTGATTTCACGTGGTCTTCAGAGTACCCAGAACCTTAATCAATCATTTCACAAAAGATTGACGGAGCTCACTGCACAGCAGGACAGTATAGCTGACTGAGTGAGTTCAAATCCATCACCACTGTCGGCAAACAACTAAGAATGAGTTGGCCTGCAGCGTCGTCTTTGGGTACCTAATATATCCCGTCACTGTCATTTTATACGAGGAAGGAATATAGGCCAATTCACATAAAATGTATTTCTTGCGTTTGGGTTAAAGAAGAGAACAAGAGGGAGTAGGAGTATGGTGATTTGATCTTATAAGCAGTAGTTGTTATATACTCATATAGTTATTTATGAGTATTTATGAGTTATTTATGAGTATGATATTATTTGTCATATATAGTTATTTTACTTTGACTTCTGAGTCTTTTTTCCTCAAATGATTCTATGTTTCCTCAAATGCTAGACAAGACCACTAGTTATTGAGTAAAAGATTAGTGAAAGGGACTTAAAAGAAATGAATTCAGAAGAGACAGGCTCAAAGGGGAAGACCTCCTTCCTTTACTAAAAGAAAGTAATTCTGTTTTAAGCACAAAATAGGATCTAAATATACAAATTGTTTGTCGGAAAGGTACATTTTTTGAGGACCAGTGTTCCCTGTTGGTGTCACCACAACTAATTTATTTATACCCTTTTACTTATTTTTCCCCATACATAAAACTTTTTCCTGGAATCATCCATAATGGAATTCCAGGAAGATGTGTTAAATATATTGCTATAGTTTACAATTGTCATCTGTAATGTTTTATTTAACTGATTTTCTTTTTTTCACTGCTCCCTGTACAACACAGAACACCATATGCCATTGTCCCTGTCAGGAAGCAAAGGTTTCCTTGGTCTGTGCCTGTGCCTATGTTTATGCCACAGAGGAGCTGTGGTCCAGTGCCATCTTTTATTGATAGGGCCAGCAAAGGAGAAATCTAATAAAATTATCAAAGCTTTGAATTAATTATGAACTGGAATAGGAGAGCTAAGCTCTCTGGAGCCGAGGATCTCATTACCCATTCACTCTCATCGCATCCTCTTCTGGAGCAGAAGGCATTTTCGGCTACAGCTCTTAGCCTGGCTTTGGACTTTATTCAAACTTACTAAACTGATATCCTCTTTTTACTACAGTGTGGCTGCTAATGTCCAGGATGATTAATTTAATTCTGCTCTGGATATACAGGAGATGTAAATAGGTTCTCTCTACCCCTTTTATTATTTTTTCTTTCGTATTTTCTTTTTATCAAATTGGATGTTATACAAGTTTTTTCCTTTTTGGGTAATGTGAGAAGCTTGCAGGACTCTAGTATAGCGTCATTGAATATAGTGATTAAATTAAAACTAAGAGCTATATTATTACATCTGCTATGTATTCCGTGGCTATTTAGGTAAGCAGAAAGTCAAATATTTTTTCTTTGAATTTTGAACACCAAATTGGAGCTTTTCTTGCTTTTCTTTACCTTAGAATTAATGGTACAGCAATAACTTTCCTGGTCTTAACAGCATTGTTCATATTTCTAATGTATGTTGTATAGAAACATCTTACCTTGTGACTGTAGCTCATAAGACTTGTGTCACTGACAGGGAGCAATTAATGTTTGTCTTACAATTCTGTTTTTCCTTCTTCCAATAATATACATTTTTTAACGAATAAATCAACCTCTGATTGTTTTAAATTTAGTAGGAAAATCAATAGCAACATGGTCTCAATTTAGTATTGGCAATGATTCTTTTGGCACATCATATAGGTTCAAGGCATGACAAGTGTTTTCTGCCTGCTTTTGAGACCCATTATTTATGAATTCCTAAGCTGTAGCTCATCTGTCTTAGTAAACTACAGGCCACTGGCAATTTTTGTAAACAGTGACTAACTTTGCTTTATAGAGTCAATGTTTTAAGGTTTTGAATAGTGGGGGAGGGGAGAATGATAATCTCTGCCTTTATTACTCTTATTTACTTTCAATGAGTTTTTTTCCCCTATTTATTTTCTTCATAGGCAGCTGCAATATTTAATTCAGCCTTTGGAAGTTTTTTGGTAAGTAAACATAGTTTAACTTGTCTATTACAACTTTTGCTATGATATTGTGTATACGAAAGATTTAGAAAGCTAGATTTCTTTTACTCTTTGGTTAAATATAAAAGTTGTTGAATCTTTTCATGTGCCAGTATCCATACCCTGAAGAAAATTAGTTAATGAATCAAGCAAATGTTCTCTTACAATATATTTTGGAGGTTTGGGTTTTAAAATTCCATTTAATGAATGCAAGGAATCAATTAAAACACTATGTGTCTCCTTACAGAGGTTATGTCAATATATTGATCATTTAATGAGGTCTTTTAGATTATTATTATTTTGTATCATGGGACTGAGGATTTTGAAAAGGAAACATGACCCAGCTGGTCAGAAAGGGAATGCTAATTTACTTGTTGACATGCCATTTATTTTGTACATTTCACTGTCAAAGAAGCTACTGGCTTGGATGCTTCTGAGAAATCTATGTGAAAAAAAATTTGAAAGGAAGATATGACTAATGAGTAATTTGCAAGTAAATGTTGTATCAATGTATATATATATATAAAGATTCAAAAGTAGTTCAGCTTTCATAAGTAGAACCAATATAAGGATGTTGTTTTAGCATTTTTAATCATTATTTTTAAATAAATGATGTAACAGAGGCTTGATTTGTGTTGTGAAAGATTGAGGAACTAAATTTTCTGTTGATTTAATTTTTTTGTGCTTTAAAACTTTGTTAAATTCCTGAAGTTAATTATAATATTGTGTTTTTGGGGGCATAACTCATTAGCAGATATGTAGTGCAGTGATTTACAAATAATTGAGAGTAAAATCAGTGATGTATAAACTAGTTCGTGAGTCTAGGTAAAATATCAATTACCTCTGTTTAAAATGCTCTGTTAATTATTGTTGTATGTATTTAAATGTAGTTAAAGCTTTTAAACATGTTGTTACATAGTATTAATTCTACATAGTGCTACACAGCTTTTAGTGTCACATAGCCTTACAGAGTTTATAATGATGTAGCATCTGCAAAATATATGCATAGCTTATATCCTATTTTTATAGAGCTAGTAATGTTTTTTGTGATGCTGTGTTACTTCTGGGTTTTAGACAATAAAGTCTGTTTAACAAAAATAACAGACTTAGGATTGCTTAGTTTAGACTCAGTAATATTTTAAGTCATTATTTCATGAGTCCAAGTATTATTCTGTACGTTGTCACAATTGTTTAATAGAATAATATCTGTAAAATATGAACTTTCTGGAAGCCAGTTTTTGTACATGATTTGGCACCATACACATCCACTATCAAAACAGCTTCTTAAGTTGGGTCTCTTATTCTTTCAGATGTCTAGACTTTGAGAAAATAAAGTTGACACAATTGTCTGAGTGACTAAAACAAAATGCACGATTCCTTTGTTAAAGAGCAAATTTACTAAGTATAGTTTGAGACATGCACTGACTATATGAACGTATCATATTTTTTCTACCAGGCCCACTTGTTTGGTAAGGTCTAGTGAAGTACAGCTTGTTCTCGTGGTTGTTTGGGATTTGTATTGTGCTCTTTCACTCCTAAGAAGCTGTGTATTCTCACTTCTTAGTCTTGCTCTTTTTCTTTTCTTCACTTTTTTTTCTTACCCTAATTCAGTTAATTGATCAAAAGTATTTATTGATTTCCTGCTACATAGAGGTAGTTTTCTAGGGTCAGTGAAGAATGCAAAGAAATACAAATTGGGTCCCACTAGGTTGTGGAGATGACATGTAGAAAAAGAAATGCAATGTAAAAGTTAACAAACCATATGAAAGATGTTACTAGAGATGTATGATTGTCAAATAAATGGCACAGACAATATGCACTCTAAATTGAAAGGTCTGACAGAAGTGATTGCTCTGAGCTGGACCTTGAGGTATGGGTAGGACTTAACTGGTAAAGGAGAGAGGAGAGGAAATGGCATGGGCAATGGCAGACAGGCAGAAGCGTTGTTTTACTTTTTTTATTCCCCTTCCTTTCCCTGCTTTTTCTTTCATAAAGTTGAAAATTACCAGAGAGAGTTTGAGAGTGAAAATTATGATTAGGTATGTTTTGCTCCAGTGTTATAAGAGAAATAATTCTATATCTTTTTTTCCTCTCTTCACCATAGTTACAACAACCTAGGATTATGAAACGTGTAAACTGTATCAGTTAGAATTAGGTTTGGCTTAACAGAAAAATAAATAATAGTGACTTATACAAGATTAAGATTTATTTCTCTATTATATAACATTTGGAGGGAGCTGTCCAAGTGTGGTATAGTGGCTTCATGGTCTCATCATGGGCCAAGATGCCTGTCTCTCTCCTCCACCATCTGCAGCATGCAGTTTTCTTCCTCAAGTCTGCCTCATGGTCCAAGATAGCTCCTGGAGCCCCAGCCAGAACGTCTGGATAGCAAGATAAAGTAGTGGGAATAGAAAAAAGAGCTCCCTACTCCAGCCTGGGTGAAAGAGCGAGACTCTGTCTCAAAAAAAAAAAAAAAAAAAAAAAAAAAAAAAGAAAGAAAGAAAAGAAAAGAAAAAAGACCTCCCTAAAACCTGAGTCTTCTTTCTTTGAACAGCATTCCTGGAATTCTAACACAATACTAGCACTTCTTATTGCAGAACTCGTCACATGATCACTCCTAGCCACTGAAGTTGGGAAATATGGCAATTTACTGAGAGCTAAAAATTAGATTTCTGTTGCTAAGAAAGAAGAGGAAAATAGATATCAAGACAGCTAGTGCATTCTACATATGAGCAATATACAACAATTATTAAAGGTTTGAAGAAAGAGATTCATCTCGGTTAAATGACATGAGAAGGCTTCAGGGAGAAATTGGTGCTTGAGTTGGGATTAGAAAGAAGATTTATTTTAGAGGAGTGAAATTCCATATTGTAAACTTTATATTTTTATTTTATTATTCTTAAAGGATGGTACTTGTTACAGCTATTTGGGAATTTTCTCTATAAATGGAAAATATCCACCTGTTCTTAAAATTTAGGATTATGGGTAGTAGTATGGTTTCTGGAGCCAGACTGGGTTTGAATTCTTACTTGACTGAATACTAGCCTAATTATATAAGCTTCCCCATATATAAAATGAGGCAATGATAGTGCCTAAACTGTCGACTTGTGGGATAATCTATATAAAATGTTTACATGATGTGATAAGAAATAACTTTGAGCTAAACTTTAGATCTAGGTTTTTATCCAGGCTCTGTCATGAATGTTTGTGTGTGTGACTATGGATATCCATGAAATAAGGAAATTGGTTATCTCTGACTAAGGCTGGCAAGATCTAAAATACCCTGATCCAATGATTATTCTCTGATTATGAGTGACCATTCCTGTGGTGTAAATATAATAGAATCTGAAAAGGGTATTTATTTCAGATTACCTTAAAACTTTGAATGAAAGGCTTTTATTAAAATAATTTTTGAAGAAAGAACTCTGAGGGCATTTTTGTTGATTTTCAGGCATCTGGGTATACTAAATAAAATACCGTACATATTTATAGCTACTTTAATAATGTCCCAGGTCTAATTTAAATAGTGTTTTTAGGAACTAATTATTATAGAAAGCTGTTTTTGTTGTTGTTGTTATTGTTTTTAATATAGCTAGGCTGGTAATAACTAATGATAGGTGAATTCAATTTACATAAATTTGAGACCAAGAAAATATTTTAAAATCATGCCATGGAGGATTGCTTTAAGTTAAGCAGTTAATGTCATTATCTCCTCCTCTCATTTAAATTGTTCAGTTTATAATAATTGTGGAGCATAGTAAGTGATTTGAGATATTTCTCTTAATGAGATTTTAATAAAATTTGATAGTCGAGCACCCTGAATAACTAAAATGCTATTAAAATTTATGTATTTACGTGTATATATTTCGACTTCAAATTCAGGCAACTCACATGTTGCTCCTCATCAAAAGGTTTTAGTTTTTTAAAAATGGATACTGACATCTTTTGGGAAAATTCTAATTGAATTTTTTTTTCTTTAATTTCAAAAGATTCAATTGTGTTGAAAACAAATTCGCCAAACTAAATTTAGGTCATTTGATTTGTTAGAACTTAGCATTTTTGATTTGGAGGCTGAATTCAGTGTTTCCATGTCTCTAAGAATTATAGGTTAAAGTTTAAAAGGAACATTTAGAACTTTGCTATTTTTAGACTCCTTAGCCTATTTTATTATTTTTTGGTAACTCCTAATCTTAAAGGGAAATGCTAATGAGTGACAAGCTGATCATGCCAAACTGAGTTTTTAATAATGATGTTATAAACATTAGAACAATTCATGGCAACATAGATGTACTAATAAGAATTTCAGAAACAGCATCAAGGAGTCAGAAAGTTAAATTATCCTTGTAAATTCAAAACATCTAGTCTAAAAGAGATCTATACGAGTCACTGATTACTTTCTAAATCTCTTCATGTGAAGTGTCAAGAAATGAGTTTCTTTCACATAATTTTTCTCTTTTAAAATACTCATTACTGGAACTAGCAGAAGGTATTCTAAGATGAAAATTTTCTTTTCATGCCAGATCAAAGGTTAAAAGGAACTGCTTGCCTTGGGCTGAAAAACTAGCCAGTTTATATTTTTCTTCCCTTACCCAATTGTTCTGTCTTCCCTCTGCTTTGGCTGGTTCCCGGTTACTACCCTGCTTTGTAGAAAAATTTGAATGGTTAACTGATGTTATTATAGCTGCTGAAAGAAAAGAAATCCCAAACACAAATGCCATGTTTTAATAATAATAACTTGTGATATTCTTCTTGTAATTTTTCCTTTCCTGTACAATGATTCATGCCTATTTTATTGTTTTTGGTGACTCCTCATCTTAAAAGGAAACCCTAGTGAATGACAAAGATGATCATGCCAAATTGAGTTTCCAACTGTGCTATAAAACATTAGAGAAATTCATGGTAACATAAATGTAAGAATTTCTGAAATAGTTAGAATGGTTAAAGAGGAAACACCATTATCTTTGTTACTCATTGATTGCTGTGGGACAATGCTTTTTAAAAATTAGATCAAGAATCTCAAATGTTAAACAAAGAGGCTTAAAAGTTGTACTAAATCAATTGTTAATTTGGTTTGCTTCCACCTAAGTCTAGGATGTATTTAGTTTATGGTTTATGGGGTCTCTTATTTTGTACAGTATTGAAGACTATGCTGAATTTGTGTGTGCATATGCTTAATTTTCTTAAAATCTTAATCAACCCAAATTATTCACTTGGGATCTTAGTTTTACCTCAAAAGTTCATGGCTTGTTTATAAAAAAGTTTTTATTTTCATTAAACTTAAATGCCAGAACAAACAAACGACTTAATATTTAAGCAGTATCAGCACCATCTTATAGATGCTGTTTCAAGTTCATCTTTTAGTGGGAAGAACTGGATAAAACCAAGATTTTAAATGGCCCATCCTGGGTGTTAAAATTAATAACTGTGTTCAGATGAATGGAAGTTGGTTTCCACCTTTGCACAATGCAACCCATCATCGTGCTATGCGTTTCATTTGATCATCACCTGTTTGAGCATGTGAACATCATAAAAGCTGGATTGCTGAGAACAGACTACTTTTGTTTTAAAAAATACCATTAGTTCAATTAGCAGGTAGCACAACATAGGAAAATAGGATAGAAAATCAACACACGTATACTCAGAGTCCATTAGATTCAAGGCATTTTTCGAGATACTGAAGCAAATACACAAAACATAAATATGGGAAAAATAATAATAAAATATTTAAGAAAGAGAGAAGACTGGAAAGGGGACTGTCTTCAATGCAGTGCTTTCCAGCATTCAGGCATCATTATAGCTTTTGCCATGTCAGCATACTGTTTGTTAAATAAGACTCACATTTTCAATTTAAATTTATTTCAAGCCAAAACTTTACATCAACACTATAAATAAAGAACTATCTTGTCGTGAATAGAAGGTAACTGAAATTAAGTCAATGGAAAAAAAAGCTACTATTAATTTGTAGCTAACCTCTGCTGCTTATTCAAGGCTCTGAATCTGATGCCTGCCCTTCTTTTAATAAAAGGTGAAATTAGCACCAGCACCAAACAAAGCACTTTCTCCTTCTGCAATCCAAAGGATTGAAAGAGAGTTGAAAAGACAGTAAGTTGCATTACTAATTCTCTGTGCACATGTCCTTTGAGTCATCTTGTTTTCATTTATACTCTGGGAAACACTGTTCTTTGAGGTCACTTCTCAATTATGCCATCAAAGAAGTGAATTAAAATTATTTGGAGAAGCCAAATGAAGAAACCCTAGAATCAGGGACTCTGGCAACCTGAACACGTTTGCGTTTCTTTCACTAGATCATTTTTTACATGACAGCTGACATGTGGGTGTGTTTTTAAAACAAACTCTTATCTGAAGTACAATCATTGTAAATAAAAAATGGTCTTTGTTACTTAATAAAAATGTATAGGATCTGTACCTATTCCATTTTAGCAGCATAATGTTCTATGCTGTCTGGCAGGACTTGTGTAGCGAGTAAATGCATTAGTCACAGTGATCATTTTTCTTGCAAATTTGTGACACAGATTTAATTATAGGAATGACCAGCAACTTACAAATCTAATTTTGGTGGAGGCTGAGGCAACTTTTTTTTTTTTATTTTAATAATGATGGATTTTTTTTAAAGCAATGATTTCATTACCATTTAAAGAAATCTACTGGTGTAGAACTAGCCAATTGACTGGAGTTATTTTATTACCCTTTAACAAATGCCATGTACTTTCATTTTAATTTTTATTAATTTTTGAAACATCATCGGTCCCAAACTGGGAAAGTATTTGCTTCTATACTCATTTGAGTAAAAATAAATAAATATAAATTATTCTGGTTCAGGATGTTTGTAAAGGACCTCGTAAGAAAGATGATCCTAGCAGTTGTTTAAAATAAAAATTAAATTTCCTTAATTTGAATCTAGCCTACTACAGAACTGCTTAGTTTATGGTCTTTAGTAGGAGATGCTTATTAACTACTAATGATGATAATGTGGCAAATAGTTCTTATTTCTTTGTTTCTTTTTCCTTCAAACTAAAAATTTTGTATGGTTAATCTATTTGTTGAGCTAATATTTTGGGGTTCTGGCATAATAGTGTGGTGAGCCAAACGATTAAGGTTCCTGCCTTCATCTACATTACAGATTCTTAAAGTGAGAATATCAAGTCCTAATTGTGTGTGTGTGTGGTGGGGAGAGACTGTTGGAATAAATAATGTTAAATATTTTCTTAGAACTTTTTTAAAGTTTTGTTCCATTATTAATATACCTCATTGACTCAGACCCCACTACCATTCCAAAATAAATCTGGCCATGTGGAGAGAAGCAGGAGGAAAATAGAAGATGCATAAACTGTATAAACTTGGTTCTATCAGCCAAAGAGAATCTTCCCTTTAATTGTTGGTCCCTGTGATGAAAGCAGTGTTAGACCTCCAAACTTCATCATGGACTTAGGATTTCAAGTAAACAATTTAGCATTTCTAAAAAACAATATTTTTGGAAATGGCAGATTTTAGTTTGAAATTTAAAAATCATTTTTTAAACCTAGATTTACTGGATGTTGCTGTTTGATCTTACCTTAACTTTTAAAATGAAACACTTGTGGACTTCCTACTATATGCTCAGCTCTGGGCCAGCTTCTAGAACTGAAAAAATAATTAAAAAAAAAGATTCTTGCCCTTAATTTGCTTAAAATTCCTGGATTTAAATGCTGTTTTTCCTAGTGTGATTCCACAGACATCCTAATTCTGAATTGCCTCCAGGTAACTGCACCATACAGTTTGAGAAACACTTATTTTACTATAAAACTTCAAGTAGGTGGGTGTGGTGGCTCACGCCTATAATCCCAGGACTTTGGGAGGCCGAGGCTAGTGGATCACGAGGTCAGGAGTTCGAGACCAGCCTGACCAACATGGTGAAACCCTGTCTCTACTAAAAATACAAAAATTAGCCAGGCATGGTGGCGCATGCCTGTAATCCCAGCTACTCAGGAGACTGAGGCAGGAGAATCCCTTGGACCCAGGAGGTGCAGGTTGCAGTGAGCAGAGATTTACGCCACTGCACTCCAGCCTGGGTGACAGAGCGAGACTCCATCTCAAAACAAAAACAAAAACAAAAAATAAAAACAACTTCACGTAGTGCAGTAGGTTATCATCTCAATTATTGTTTTTTAAAACTGCTACTTTTTGTTACAACTCCAAAGAAAACTGGATTTTTATCATAAGGTTTGTATCTACCAATTTAGATGTTTTGAAAGTACAATTTATCAGATACCAGATTCAATTTTTAAATATACCAAAAGCTGACTTAGAAAGATACTTTACCGTGTATAATTTACTTTGTGGGGACAATGTGTTAAAAAATAACTTTCAAAAATCTGCTGTAATTTTAATATAAGTTTATTATAGAACTTATGAAAAATACAGATAGAATCACCTAGCTATAACGAATCAGCATTTTGGTCTATGTCCTGTGTATTACGTAGATGTAGTTACAAAATTGATATTACGTTGTATAGACAATCTTATTTTCTGCTTTTTCCCTTTATGTATGTGAGCATTTTCTCATATTCTTATTTCTACTCTGACAACTTGATTTTGTTTTATTTAATGTATAATATAATCTATAATTTTTTTGGATGATTTATTCTTTCACTATTATTTTTAAAAAACTGCCACAACATTTTTGTACATAAATATTTGTGGTTCTCCCTTTTCATTATCTTTTAAGGATAATGTAAATGGGTAAAATGCTGCATACTTTAAAATATTCTTGATATTGCTAAACTATCCACTGGAAATGTTGAACCAATTTATCATCTTTATTTTTTTGAGACAGGGTTTGGCTCTGTCACCCAGGATGAAGTTCAGTGGCATGATCATAGCTCACTGCAGCCTGAACTCCTGGGCACAAGACATCCTCCCACCTCAACTGGGACTAGAGGCATGCACCACCTTGCCTGGCTAATTTTTTTATTTTTGTAGAGATGGGATCTCGCTATGTTGCCCAGGCTGGTGTTGAACTCCTGAGCTCAAGCTATCCTCCCACCTCAGCCTTGAAAAGTGCTGGGATTGTAGGCATGAACCTCCACAGCCAGCCCTCAATTTATCATCTTACAAGAGTATACAGAAATATTTATTTCCCTGTATTCTCATCAATTCTGGTTATTGTTTTTTTCTAAAAAAGCTTTAGCAAACTGATATTTTATCTTAATTATAATTTTTTGATTGAGAAGTTGATCTTGTATCTGTTTATTGATCATTTGAAATTATTCTATTATAAATTATCGGTTCATATCTTTTGCTTATGTTTCTTATTGAGATGGTTACTTTGGTTTCAAAGAGCCAGAGAATATGTACCGGGCATGGTAGCATGTGCCTGTAATCCCAGCTACTCGGGAGGCTGAGGCAGGAGAATCACTTGAACCTAGGAGGCGGAGGTTGCAGTGAGCTGAGATCACACCACGGCACTCCAGCCTGGGCGACAGAGTGAGACTCCGTCTCAAAAAAAAAAAAGAAAAAAAGCTAGAGAATATGAATATTATATATCTTACAAAAATTTTTCTCTGTCTTTAGCCTTCTAATTTTTGTTCTGTGTGTATATGGGTGATGGGGGGTGATTTTTTATTGACAAATTCAGATTTTTTTTTTGAGACAGAGTCTCGCTCTGTCACCCACGCTGGAGTGCAGTGGCCTGATCTCGGCTCACTGCAAGCTCCACCTCCTGGGTTCATGCTATTCTCCTGTCTCAGCCTCCCGAGTAGCTGGGACTACAGGCGCGTACCACCATGCCAGGCTAATTTTTTGTAGTTTACTAGAAATGGGGTTTCATCGTGTTGGCCTGGATGGTCTTGATCTCCTGACCTCGTGATCTGCCCGCCTTGGCCTCCCAAAGTTCTGGGATTACAGGCATGAGCCACCATGGCCGGTTTATTGAGCTATAATTTTTATACGGAAAAATCTATACATTTCAGAGGTATAGTTCTGTCAGTTTTGACAAATGTATGCAGTCAAATAGCAACCATCTCAATCAAGATAATATTCTCATCACCTAGAAGGTTTCTTCTTGCCCTTTGGAGTCAATCCCCTCCCTTATCCTCAGTCTCTGGCAGCCACTGATTTTTTTCCCTTTCTCTATACTTTTGCCTTTTTCTAGAAAGTCATCTAAATGGAATCACACGATATATGCTTTTTGAGTACGGTTTCTATCACTTAGAATACACTTTTGTGATTCATCTATGTTGTATATATCAGTAGTTAATTTTTTTATTGCCAAGTAGTAATAAATTTTTAACAAATTTACCAGTTGATGAACTGGTTGTTTCCTGGATGATAATTATAAATAAAGTTGCTATAAATATTTGTGTACAGGTTCTTGTATAGATATATGTTTTTATTTGGGAAAATATTTATGCTGAGTCATATAGTAAGTATATTTTAACATTATAAGAAACCACCAAACTTTTTCCCAAAGTGATTGTACCATTTTACATTCCTAGCAGGATTGTATAAGTAGTCCAGTTACTCCACAACCATGCCATCCCTTGACGTTCACAATATTTTTTATTTTAGCCATTCTAATAGGTGTGTAGTGGTATGTCATCAAAGCTTTAATTTGTATTTCTCTAGCGGCTAATGATGTTGGACATTTTTTATGTGCTTATTTGCCATCTGTATATCTTTGGTGGCCTGTGTGTTCAAATCTCTTGCCCATCTTATTTATTAGGTTGTTTTCTTATAATTAGGTGCAAGTTTTTAAGTATGTGTTGGACACCAGTCATTTATCAGACATATATTTTGTACGTGATTTTTTTTCCCAGTCTGTAGCTCATCTTTTCATTTTCTTAACAGTAATTTTCAAATAGCAGAAGTTCAAAATTTTTGATAAATTGTTTGTCTTTTTTTTTTCTTTTATGACTCAGGCTCTTTGTATCCTATATAAGAAATCCTTGTTTGTCACAAATATTTTTCTCTTATGTTTTCTTCTATAAGTTTTAGTTTTTGTTTTTACATTTAGTCTTGTGACCCATTTTGAATTAATGTTTGTGTATAGTTTAGTGTATTGGTTGGTGTTCATTACTTTTTGTATGGTTCTAGAGTTGTAAGGTTTTTGTGTCTGTCACATTTGTCCATTTTTTCCTTTATGGATTTTTTCATTGCCTTTACACGTATGAAGCTTTTTCCTATCACAATGTTAGGTAAAAATTCATGTGTATTTTCTTTTAGTTTTATAATCAAGATGAATATTTAATACTGTATATGTTGAAAAGCAAAGCCCATCATATGGGGGTTTATAAAAAGAAATAATAGATTGAAAGTGCTTCACCTGATTATGGTATCACTTGTTAAAGAAGTCAATTTCTGTTTGTTGCTTTCGCCACTGTGTTTTTTTGCCCTGTAAATCCAGCCTCATAGTGTTATTCTCACATCTACATATTGATATATATGCCTGTCTCTGAAAATAATTGGATCAGTATTCATGACTGTTAAAAATTGCTTTTCTATCTTAGGATATCACACATGACATTAACGCAATTACTTAAGATAAAATTGTTTATTCAAAATGTGAAATGGGGATGGACATAAAAGAATAAGAGAAAATTATAGAAACTTCATTTTTATATCAATTTGATTTATAAATGTTCACACAAATTAATAGTAAAATATTCTTATTAGGGGGATTATGAACCAAGGTGAATAACTTTCTTAGAGTTTCTTGGAGGACTTTATGAAAATAAAATTCATAATCTTAAGAGCCTTGATAAACTTGATTTTAACTTTTGGTAATTGAACGAGCTCTACTGATCAGGGGAAAAAATTCTACTAATATAAACTTGGTATTTTGGAAATTAGAGAGTCAAAGCACCACAAATCTTCTAGACTATGAGTAACTAGAGTAACTAGTGTTATCTAGAGTAACATTGATTCATATTCTATGTGTCCGGGGATGGTTATACTCTGAGCTTACAGCTTTCTTTTTTGCTAGTACCCTACACTTGTTTACTTTTCCTGAGTAGCTTTTTTTGGTGATATTTTTAATAAGTGGAATAATTAAAATGTTCACCGTGTTTATAGTTTTACCTTATAACAGTAATTGGTGTACAGTTCAAGATTTGTAGTTTGGTTTGTTTATTATTCAGCCAATTCTTTTGTAAGCAGTTATTTTCTGCAGTGTTCCTAGGTTTTCACTTGAAAGCTTAAGTTAATATTTTTATCCATTTATTTTGGAGGGATAATGTTTATTAACATTATTTTGCTTTTGGTAATTTCCAAAAGCCAGGGCAATGAATCCTATCTTCTTCGTTGTCATCCACACAATGTTGTAAGATAAACTATTATCACATACAACTTTTATGTGTCACTCCTATGCCCTAATGTCTACAGTGGCTCTTAATTAGCCACTACCTAATTGGCCGTTCAGGAATCCTCTGAGTGTGGCCCTATTGTCTCTCTCTCCCCGCCCATCCAGTGTCTTTCATTCCCATGTTAACTGTTGATCCACCCTTCACCCTCTCCTGTTTGTTAAATCCAGTTTATCTATTTTTTTTTTCTTTTATGGCTCAGGCATTTTGTATCCTATCTAAGAAATCCCTGTTTGTCACAAAGATTTTTCCCCTATGTTTTCTTCTGTAAGTTTTAGTTTTTGTTTTTACATTTAGTCCTGTGATCCATTTTGAATGAATGTTTTTGTACAGTTCAGTGTATTAGTTGGGGTTTGTTACTTTGCATATGGTTATAGAATTTTAAAGTTTTTATGTATGTCACGTTTGTCTATTTTTTCCTTTATGGATTTTTTTTTTTCATTGCCTTTATACTTATAAAGCATCCTCTAACACTTGGACCTTTTTCTGCTCCCACCTCTTTGCTTGCACTGTTCCCATCCATTCTATTATCCTAGCTGTCCTTCAAAACCTATCTCAAAAGCAATTTCTCCAGCTTTCCTTTTATGATTATTTAGCTTTTGGAATGAGTTTCCATCTAGATTGTAATGGGTTACTATAGATTGTAACTGGTTAGTGTAGTTAGTTTGAAATTCTGATCTTCTCTCCCATCTCTGGCACTTCCTATTCTTGTTAGCCTGCTATTTTTCTTTCTATAAAATAATGTCTTCTAACATAGTATATAATTTGTCATTTATTACATTAATTGACTGTCTTTCCTTATTCAAATGAAAGCTCCATGAAGGCAGGTGTTTGTTTTCCTTTGGTTGTTTCACTACTCTATCTATCTTCAATATTTATAGCACTTGGCACAAAGTAAGCTTTCAAAAAATATTAAATGAATAGACAGAAATCACCCAGTGAATGCTATTTTAATCTCTCTTCTTCATTTATCTAAGATTGTAAAATATCTTGTATATCATATGCACTTAAAATGTACGCTAATTATCATAATTATATGTTGAATTCGTTTAACAAAAATCTCATCTTTTTGTAATCTGTTTTGACCATAATTGGTCATCTGTCTACCAAATTTTTCTTTACCACATTAAAATGATTTTAAATTCCAAGCTTTTAAATCTCAATAAAACTTGCTGTAGCCATAAGAAATTTGTATTGCCTTATATTCACAGTGTTGATTTGGAATGGAAGTGGAAATTCATCCCCACATCTAAGTTTGATATTTAGTAATTTATAAGATTTTTTTTCTACTAAAGAAGAAAATCCTGTGAAGTAGATTAGGGCAGATTATCCCTGTATAATAGGTTACCAAACCCATATGCTATTTTCATTGAAATAATTGATTTTAAATATCAGGAAGTTTTACATGAAAAATGGCTACAAGTGTGATTACTACAAATATTTAAATAGCTAGAGATGTGTAAATAAAAGGATGTAATAAGTGATTGCTATTATATAGCATTGTAGAGAATGATTTCACTGTTGGTATTAAAGGAAAGTATTTTTTTAAATTAAAGTTTATTTTTTAACTACTTGTGAAATACATACTTTAATCAAATTGACAAGTGAAAGTTAAATTTCTAGACAGTGCATAAAAAGAAACTGTACAGTATCCTAAAGAAGAAGTAAAAATATAAGTATGAAAAAGAACCAATTCAGTGGTGTATAAAGACTAGATCAAATCCATGTCTGAGAGGCATTAGAAGTCCTTAGAAAATAATAATAAAAAAGAAGAGCCAAGGTGAGAATGACAAACCAGATAACTTGAACTTGCAATATCATATGACAGCAGATGCAAGCTAATGTGGTTTGCTGTTTAGAAGCATCATGTTACAGCCCTCGGCACTTGAGTTTTATGAGTTCATAATTCAGAATATTGCTTTGACTTTTTGGTCTTATCATCTTGTCAGAGGTTAAAATTTGTTAAATGAAATATAGAAAATAATAAAGATGTGACTTGGGCTGGAGAAGCTTTGGAGAGAGCTATCTATCTCCAGGTAATAGAGAAGAGACAGACTTTTAAGAAACTAAAGGAAGGATAGTTACTCAAATGATTTTTTGATGGGAAAGTTGGTGGTTTTTGTTTGTTTGTTTGTTTTTGAGTTAGGGTCTTGTTTCGTTGCCAAAGCTGGAGTGCAGTGTGGTAGGATCACAGCTCACTGCAGCCTCAACCTCCCAGGCTCAAGCCATCCTCCCACCTCAGCCTCTCAAGTAGCTGGGACTACAGGCATGCTCCACCATGCCCAGCTGATTTTTTTTTTTTTAATTTTTTGTAGAGACTGAGTCTCACTTTGTTGCCAAGGCTGGTTCTTGATCACCTGGGCTCAAGCAATTCTCCTGCCTTAACTTCCTAAAGTGCTGGGATTACAGGTATGAGCCACTGCGCTTGGCTCCATTTTTTAAATAATAACCTAAAAAATACATTAACATCGTATTTTTGAGAACAGCCTAACAAGCCATTCAGAATACCTGATCAGTAGCTACCGAGGTATGCAAATGAAGAGCAGGACAGATTTGTCAATCTTTTCAATAATTAAAATCAGTAACAGGAAAGATTATTTCTAGTGTACCAAAGAAAGTAGGTTTACATGTTTCTTTTTCTCTTTTCTTCATTTATTTCTACCTTTTTAAACTAAAGAGGAAACAATGAGTAGAGATCATGGAAACAGTATATAAACATAGAGGCTTCTGCCTTTGCCCTTTAATTCACAGATATTTTTCCTCAAAGATGGTTGAATCCTGATTCCATATCACTATATGTCTCTGTAGAATTTTGGGTCTATATCTTGTGTGGTTTCCAGCCAAACAACTGTTGAAGTCAAAAGGTTAAATTTCCAGCTTAAAAAAAATTGAAGAAAACCTCCTACCAGTGCAAACCAATGTTAAAAAAAAAAAAAGTTTTAAGCTTGTAACACTAGAAAACATCCAGATTACGAAGAATACTTTTCTTTCTTTTGTGTGCATGTGTCACCCAGGATGGTGTGCAGTGGCACCATCACAACCCACTGTAACTTCTGCCTCCCCAGATCAAGTGATCCTCCCATCTCAGCCTCCTGAGTAGCTGGAACCACAGGCGTGCAACACCATGCCCAGCTAATTTTTTGTTTTAATTTTTTATAGAGACAGGGTTTTGCCGTGTTACCCAAGCTGGTCTACAATCCTTAGTTCTGAAACAAATCTTCCATCATGTCTGGCCACTTTTCAGATTCCATCAACTTAGTGCCATAATCAGTAAGAATTTTCTAGAGACAGAAATAGCATACACTAATAAAAATCTCAGATAACATTGTGCATCTTTGTCTTACTTTTCCTAATTGTCCCTGACTGTTCATTTCTCTATGAGACTGCTAAATAGTGAGTCACCAAAACATATGTTTTGTTATATGTTTATATTGTTTGTTTGTTTTTTGAGACGGAGTCTCCCTCTGTCAGCCAGGCTGGAGTGCAGTGGAGCGATCTCGGCTCACTGCAACCTCCGCCTCCCGGGTTCAAGTGATTCTCCTGCCTCAGCCTCCTGAGTAGCTGGTATTACAGGTACGTACCACTATGCCCAGCTAATTTTTGTATTTTTTAATAGAGACGGGGTTTCACCGTATTAGCCAGGATGGTCTCCATCTCCTGACCTCGTGATCTGCCCACCTCAGCCTCCCAAAGTGCTGGGATTACAGGTGTGAGCCACTGCACAAATGGCCTGTTATATGTTTTTAAAAATACAAACTAGAAGGAAAAGTTTTTCTTCTTTTTATTTACTTATTTAATTTATTTTTTGTAGAGATGGGGTTTTGCTATATTGTCTAGACTGGTCTTGAATTCCTAAGCTCAAGTGATCCTTTCACCTTGGCCTCCCAAAGTGTTGGGATTACAGACATGAGCCACAGCACCTGGCCTAAGTTTTTCCTCATAAAGAAGGAGAGGTTGGGTGCCACATAGTCCTTAAAGAAGTTTTTCTTTCTCTGCTGGAAATCACTCGATACCTCACAGATCTGAGAGCTCTTTCTTTGGCTTTGACGGTAGCATGATGTCGCTCGCTGAACCGTTTCTAGTAATATTACTTTTTTCATTGTCTGTTGGAATCATCCCACATTTTTAAGATCCTGAGCATCTCATTGTCAGGAAAAAGTGGCATATACTTTGAAAGTTTGTGATGGTTCTGTTTGGAAACTAATTTTGTGGCTCTACCTTGCAGGAATAGACTCACATTAATCATACTCACATAATGATACTTAAGACAGACTGCCAATTTACTAATTGTGAATGGAAAAAATAATTTGAGAGACCTTTAGACACTTGGCTTGATGCGTTCTCTCTTCATGGTTAGATTCACAAGAGAAAGTATTTTACTAAGGAGTTTATTTGGTGAGAATGGGATTAGAGGAAGCAGAGGTAGGGAGGTAATTCTCAAGTGTGATTCTATCAGGCTGTTGGAAATGGATGTGTCTGGCTCCCCTGCAAGGGTACACTGCCCTTGGAAACAGACATGTCCATCATTTGGACCAGAGATCTTCTTTCCTAGGTAGTGCTTAGATAGGTATTCTTAATCATTGCTTTTAGGTTTGTTTTCTCTATTTCCATTGCTGGCTGGTTTCCTCTTTTTTATTGACCCACGATACCTTAAAGTCCTGCTGACATTGGCAGCATCCTCATGTTTTACGGTGATTTTGCATGTTTTTACCGTAAAGGTATTTCTTTTATTTTCAAGTTCAGGAAGAGGGAGGTACTTTAGTATTTCCATTTTGTATCGTCTATATTTGCGCTGACCAACATGGTGGCCACAAGCCACATGTGGCTATTTAAAATTCAATTAATGAAAATTAAATGAAGTTAAACTTTTCTATTCCTCAGTCGCACCAGCCACATTTTAGGTATCCAACAGCCACATGTGACTGGTGGCTCCTGTATTGGACAGTGCAGAGTGTTGAACATTTTCGTCATTGCTCTACTGGAGAGCGCTGGTGAAAGGTATTTAATAAACAAACTATTTTGCAATTATATATTTAATTAGTTTAATTATAAACTATTTTGCATTTTATACATTTTAATATAATTTGATGTCTATTCTTATATGTCTTTATTTTTGTATGTTTCTTTCAGGTAATAGTCCAACTTCCCATTCCAGTCTTCTCTAGTGAATTCAAAGGCAATCACATACACATGTTCAGCTTGTCAGGGATCTGTTGTTACGATACTAGTTAGTTAAGTATCCAGCACTTAAACATTTTTCTTATTGAAAAGTGATCATGATTTTTATTTGCAGTTTTCCTTTAGTTTACTAAGAGGACTATTTTCTGCAGGGTATTAGAAAAAACCCTGGTGCACAGCCAGAACTTTTTTTAATGATTAAATTACAATTTACATAATTATTACATTTCATCATGGTAGATTGCTTTTCTTTTTCAACACTATACTATTTTGACAAATTAATAATACTCTTTCAGAAATGCTGACAGTGCCAGGAAAATAAATATAACTTCATATGTATAAGAAATGTTTTTTGGAAAATAATATAATGTTGTAGCTAGAAATGCCTGAGCCTGAAAGTCAGTTCATTTTCAGAGTCTCAAATATGGTTTTATATTTAACTCATGGTTTCTTCTGTTTTTTTTTTTTTTTTTTTCTGAGACGGAGTCTCGCTCTGTCACCCAGGCTGGAGTGCAGTAGCCGGATCTTGGCTCAATGCAACCTCTGTCTCCTGGGTTCAAGCCATTCTCCTACCTCAGCCTCCTGAGTAGCTGGGATTACAGGCGGCCGCCACCACGCCCAGCTAATTTTTGCATTTTTATAGAGATAGGGTCTCACCACATTGGCCAGGCTGGTCTGTAACTCCTGACCTCAGGTGGTCCGCCTGCCTTGGCTTCCTAAAGTGCTGGGATTATAGGCATGAGTCACCACGCCCAGCCCTTATTCTGTATTTAACAATGATTCTCAGACAAGAATGGTGGCTCACATTTGTAATCCCAGCATTTTGGGAGGTTGAGGCAAGTGGATCATTGGAGCCCAGGAGTTTGAGACCAGCTTGGGCAACACAGCAAGACCCTGTCTCTACAAAAAACTAAAAAATTAGCCAGATGTGGTGTTGCCCACTTGTAGTCCCAGCTACTCTGGAGGCTGAGGTGGGAGAACCGTTTGAGCCTGTGAGTTCTAGGCTGCAGTGAGCCATGATTCTGCCACTGCATTCCAGCCTGGACAACAGAGGGAGAACTTGTCTCTATTTAAAACAAAAACAAACAAAACCCAACTGTTCTCATGGGACTATAACATTTTTTTAAAATCCGCTTTAACCTTCTTCACAGTTCAAAGATTGTTTTTTGTAAGATAGGTCTTTCTTACATGGTTGTTTGACTGACTAGGCCAGTGATTTTCTAACATTTGGATTCCCCTGATAAGTAAAACTTCAAAATAAATTTTGGCAGATGCCTAATGTTTTCAATCTTTATTTTCTAAATGGAATTACCATTTGTTATTGTCATCATTTCATGGAAGGAATGGGCATTTAAACATAAAACTCACAAGGATATATTTCAGAATAACTGGAATAAATGTATGATATTCATATTACATTCTTATTTTTCCCATTTATTCCTTTAGGGCTATTGAGTAGCACTAAACCTAAGCTCTTCACTGTTGAAATTACCAACCATTGTTAGTTGGGTTTCTTTTTCTTCATTGATCTTTTTTACCACCTCTCTTTGGTGTTTTAAATTATAATTTTGATGTAGATTTTATGCTTTTAGTCAGGCAAAGCCTGTCTCTAGGCAAGGAAATCCTATCATATAATTAGGAAACATTTGACAGATTCAAAGTTTGACAAGTGATGGTGATTTATCAAAAGTTATTCAACACTTTTAACCATACCAACTATTATTGTAATTTTCATTTGTCTAATTCATACTCTAAATTTGCCCAAGTTATACTCTGTAGGGACTAAGAAGAAATAGAACTGAAGGAAGAAGGAATCAAAGCAATACAGAGAAAATGACTTGTTAAATAGACCTAGGAGTTAGTTGCAAAGGAAATTTATTTTCAGGTTAGGTTAATTTAGCTCACTTGATAAGAACTTAGAATTTTAGCAAAAAAAAATTTATACAGTTTGGAAAAATGCATTTTTTAGGGTGACATTTAGAAATATGTATATAATTTTTGCCTGTGAAATTTTCTATGTGCTTAATGGACTTGTGAAAGAACTCTTTATACATATTTATTCATCTATATTTTTATACACAGTTGTTCTTATCATTAGAAAAGGTCACTTGTTATTGAATACTTTGAAGGTAATGCTTTCAATGTAGCTGCTGGGAGGAATAAAAATATGTCAACAGGTCCAAATCCTACTCTCAGAGAATTTACACTATATTAATTAGTACATATGAAAGGACATGTAAAGATTGGCTAAAATATGGGTGGTTGGGAAGACCTCCCAAAATAGATGGCAGGAGAAGCAGCTTTGCAGAACAGGTAGAATTTAGGAAAATAATGACATTCATTTCAGACTAAGAGGACCTTACTATTATTGATTCTCTAGGAAACAATCTAAGTAGGATTATCTTATGATGAATTATAATATTAGCACATTGTGGACAAAATACAGTATAATCCAAAATAAATAATCCAAAAGAGACAAGTAATACATATAAGAAAATCAGGTCTAATGTTTGTCATAGCTGGATTTCTGCAAGAAAGGTATGTTTGACATGAGAAGTCTGCAAGTTCATTCATTAAACTTTTTAGTTACAGTTTTATACACAGTTAAACTATAGTAATGTTCTTTTTAGGTAAATGTTATACTCTCTCTTTCTAAATATGAATCTTTACTTCTGTTGAAAAAGAGTTTTTCTTCTAAATAAGTAAAAACTTAATTTGCTCCTATCAATATTATTGACATCTAGCAGAACCCTAATAAATTTGGCCTATGGTATGGCCTCTAAATTATGTTCTATGAAATGCAAGAATTAAAGGAAAAGACTGATGTTTCATAGATCTCCTAAAATATTATACATTATTGGAGACAGTTATACCATGTGGGAAAAATTTCCTTTTTTGTACCTTTATTCTCCCTATTTATATACCTGTACCTTTCCTAGAGCATTTTATTTCTCCATTTTCAAAGATAAATTAGATCTTGATCTATTATTATTTTGACTTTGTATGCTTGGCTCTTTTCAATACTGAAAGCTATTTATTAACTTCATGTTGTACATTGAAGTACAGCTGAGTTACATTCAGTTTGGTGATGAAGAAGAATATAAGATACAATTTCTGTTTAAGAGAGTGTAATCGAAGAAAGGAGACATGCCTAAGTAAAACACTCAGAGAAAGAAACACAAGACAAAATATAATTAAGTGCTCAAATGTGTGATATCATCAATTAAAAAAGAGAGGACACAGTAGGTTAAAGTGATCAGGAAAGGATGCTGATGAATGTTGAGTGTGAAGATCTTGAAAATTGAGAACAGCCCAAGTGGAGAAGGTCAACCTGAGAGAGGATGTGGCCCAGTAAGGGCAGGGACCATGCCTGTTATGCTCACTGTTATATCTCTCTGTATATAAATGTAATGGCAAATACGGTGCCTGGTACATAGCAAATGATCAACATATAAAAACTAAATGAATGAATGGTCAGTTGCTGGCAAGAAAGTGAAAAGAGGGGCATTTACTGGAGTAAGCCCGTTCTTGGTGGCTGGTGGAAATTAGGTGAGACAGTATTATAGAGAGCCTGAGTGGGAGGCTCAACTTGGACCTGATACCATGTGAGGCATTGCTGAAGAGTTTTCAAGGAGTATATCATGGACAAAGTGCTATATTGGGAGAAATGGCCTGGTAGCAATGTGTTTGTTGGTAAGTTAGTGAGTGAAAGATGCTGTGTAGAGTATTCTGAACCCAGATGAACAATAATGAACACTTTGGCTAGAGCTTTTCAATTGTCATACAAATAAAGGACCACAAACACAAAAGAAAAAGGAAAAACTTTCTTAATCATTTATTCAATTATTTAGACAGTTAATATTAACCTAGTGAATACTGTGTGCAAGGACCCAATACTGGAGGAGGAGTCTCTACCAAGTTTTGAGTTAGGGATACCTAACTAGGAGTACTGATAGAGATTAAATAAGATCAAATCTCTCAAATGCTTAGCAGAGTGGCCCATTAGCAAGCATTCATAAATGGTAGGTGCTACTATTATTATCGAGAGTATTTTACCCCAAAATTCTCTGTATAAGCCTTTCTCAAGACCTTTTTTGTTTTTGGAGACAGGATCTTGCTCTGTCCCCCAGGCTGGAGTACAGTGGTGCAATTATATCTCACTGCAGCCTCAACCTCCAGGGCTCAAGTAATCCTCCCACCTCAGCCTTCCTAGTAGCTGGGACTACAGGTCTGCAATGCCACACTCAGCTAATTTTTAAAATTTTTGTGTAGAGACAGAATCTTGCTATGTTGCCTAGGCTGGTCTTCAACTCTCAGCCTTAAGCAATCCTCCTGCCTCAGCCCCTCAAAGTGCTAGGATTACAGGAATGAGCCAACGTGCCCAGCTGTTGAAACTTCTTGTCTAGCCCCAAATATGATATTTTCCTAAATCTCTACCCCTAAAAAAAACAACAGCAACATTTTTAAAATCAGAAACTTTGAAATGTATGCAGAGTAGACCAAATAATATTAATAAGCCTTGTGTACCTATCTCTCAGCTTCTACAGATGTCAACTCAGCCCAGTCTTTTTTCCTCTACATTTCCATCCACTTTCTTCCTCTCAGGTATTATTTTGAAGCAAACTCTGGTGATCATATAATTTCAACATGAATCCCTAATAAGTATGTTTTTAAGCATCACTATAATGGTGGTTTTTACTTAGATACTTATACTGACCAAGTTTTTCATGAAAGCTTCTGGAATATTATATGGTAAAAAGGCCAGGAAATTCAAGAAACATGAAGAGACTGGGGACTCAAAGATCTTAAGATTAATTGTTGCGAAGCATCATGAACAAAAACAGGAAATTTAGGTGAGAAACCCATTGTGAGATAAATAAACATTTCATTTGATATGTATTAGTGATGTGGTGTCCAGAGGTAGATATAGTAGATAACTATTTTTTTTCATGAATGAAGAACACATGGATGTTAAGTGAATAGACAGTCTTTTAGTTCAACCATTAATTCTCCTCTCTCTTTTGTTTTCTTCTTAACTTCCGATCTCATCCTTCCTGTGTCCCAGCTTTCAATTCTATACGGCCACTCCCCTTCATTCTATACATTTATTGGTATACTTTGTAACATTACTTTTTTATTATGTTCATTAGTATTCATTATGTTAAAAAGCTCATTTTCTTATTAAAAATAATTTTAGTCCTCTGACAGTACTTAGAGACAGTAATGATTAGACATTAGGTAGGTATTCAAATGAAATGGATGGTAGCTTTGTGATTCTTTTTTTTTTTTTTCTGACGGAGTCTTGCTCTGTTACCCAGGCTGGAGTGCAGTGGCATGATCTCAGCTCACTATAACCTCTGCCTCCTGGGCTCAAGCGATTCTTGTGCCTCAGCCTCCTGAGTAGCTGGGATGGCAGGCACCCACCACCATGCCTGGCTAATTTTTGTATTGTTAGTAGAGATGGGATTTCACCATGTTGTCCAGGCTGGTCTTGAACTCCTGCCCTTATGTGATCAGCCAACCTCAGCCTCCCAAAGTGCTGGGATTACAGGCATGAGCCACTGTGCCTGGCCTTTAATTGTGATTTTATAGTGATTTTAATGTAAGATATTTTTCCAAATAAAAGTGTAAAACAGTATCTAGGTAAAATTTCATTCATCAAAGGAATACATAGATCAATGTCACTGATTCCTAAAATTAAATTAGTGAAATTAAGTTAAATGTGATATTGTGAAATATATATTTTCTGGTATAAAGCTCCTAAAATCCCTGGAATCTCCAGAATGAGAAGAGTGACTTTTGTGTGCTAATTTGGCTTATTGGCCTCTAGGTAGTTTCAGGATCTGGGCTGGTCACCAGAAAGACTAAGGCTTGATTAGAGGGTAGGGACTTTCAATCCCATCTCCCAACCTCCTGGGCTGAAGGTTGAGTTGATCACCAATGGCCAATGACATAATCAATCATACCTACATAATGAAGCCTCCATAAAAATCCAAAAGGACAGGATTCAGAGCGCTTGCTGATAGCCAAATGCAAGGAGGTTCCCAGTGTGCCCTGGAGAGGGCATGGAAGCTCCGTGCCCCTTTCCACATGCCTTGCCCTATGCATATCTTCCATCTGGCTCTTCATCTGTGTTCTTTGTAATATCCTTTATCATAATCTGGCAAACACAAGTGTTTTTCCTGAGTTTTGTGAGCTTTAGCAAATTAATCAAACCTGAGGAGGGATTGTGGGAACCCTGATTTATAGCTGGTCAGGTAGAAGCATAAGCCACAACCTGGAGCTTGAAGTTGTCATCTGAAGTGGGGGATAGCCTTGTGGGACTGAGCCCCCAGCTTTGGAATCTGACACTCTCTGCAGGTGGAGAGTGTTAGAATTGAATTGAATTAGAGCACATCCAGTTGGTGTCTGCTGGAGAATTGCTTGGTGTGTGGGGAAACACTCGTACACATCTGGTGTCAGAAGTGTTGTATCGAGTGGTAAGACAGAGTAGGAAATGCACTTTGCTTTGGTTTTTCACATGTCACGGGTAAATTAAATTAAAAACGATCATAAAAAACTTTAATTCTTTTTTAAAAAAATTCTTTAGCTTTCAAAATATCTTTTCCTATTTCACTTTTGAAAATACTATAAGCAATGTAGCTTGTAGGCTAAAACAGAGATCCTATTATTCTTTTTGATGCATGGGTACCATCATTTTAATGCTAATTTGGATTATATGTATTCATGAAGAGTAAACATCAGGCTTATTTTAGTGCTTGATTTAAGCCTGCAGCTGACTTTCACATCAGAATTGTAAACCCTAAAAACTAGAGATTTGTATCAAAAGTGGAGCTATATATGCCTAGGAATTCAGCTTTAAAACACACTCGTAATTATTAGCAATGGAATCCATGCAGTTAACATTGGACAATGTTTGAATGTTTTGTGATAATTTATAGGGTTGATTACTCCAGCCCTAAGTGGAAGCTTAGGAAGAAGAGCGCAAATGCTAAATCTTTGTGACAGTCTCTGGAGCATCGTTTCAGTTTGAGGCTCTGAGTTATGTGGGGTCTCAATCTCTTTTCCTCCCCTATTCTTTTCTGTGGATCATTATCATCATCATCATCATCATCATCATCATCATCATCATCTGTTCAGATATTGTCTGTTCAGAACTCACAGGTCCCCAGGGAGGAGAGAGAGGAGAGAGTCCTGTTATAAGCATGCTCGCTGCAAACCTTTCACCTTGCTGTCAAGGTGACAAATGTTTGTCCTTAAGGGAACACTAGAGGTTAAATCACCAATGTTTTTCTCACTTATCTTCTTTCCCATAGTATCCAAACCCTTAGCCAAATCTGTAGCTAAAAGAATCAAAGAAAATTAGGCTACTCTTAACCTTTATGGACCTTGTTCATAGAGATATGTTTTGTGCAAGCTTAAAGTCTTCACTATATTATATATTGCTGTTGAAGCAAATAGAATTTGCTAAAAGTACATGTTTATTTCAGGGCTTATTCAGAAGGAAAACATTTGGGAAAGAAGCATTTAAATTTTGAGAGTTTGGATTGGGAATTTTGTAAAGATAGGCAAGCAATAAGTTGTTTTTACATCAGCATGTGTTAAGGGTGTATACACCTTCACATAGAGAGACAACAAAACTTGTGTTCACCCTGGAGATGAGAATTGCTCTGGATTTTCTCATCTCTTTTTGGCCTATTTCATTCTATTCTCCACATAATAGTTAAAATTATCTTGAAAGATGTAAATTGATCATGTCATTTTTCTGCTTAAAATCCTTCAATGACTTTCTTGAGATAAAAACCAAAGTCTGTTATGTGGCTTAAAAGATTCTCCTTGGTTTATTTCTTGACTCTCTCTCAAGCTTCATCCTGTGCCATCTTCTTCACCAACAAGGCATCTGCCATAAGGGCATGCTTGTAGTCTCTCCAGTTCATTTATTTAACAAATAACTTTGCTGAGCCCCTACTCTATAGTGAGGCTATGAAAATGTATAAAACAGATAACACTTGTGGAGCTTACATTCTAGTGAGGGAATATAACAACTAAAATGTACACTTTTACAATGTTATATATATATACACATCTTATGGAGAGAACAGAAATGAAACAGGAAAGGGATAAAACTAGAGGGGTTGCATTTTATTGAAAGGTGGTAGGTGACAGTCTCATTTATAAAAGAACATTTGAGCAGAGACTTGAAGGAGGTGAGAGAGCAAGCCATGGGGATATTTGGGGAAATGGTGTTTGTTTCATATAGAGATAACTCAAAGTACAAAGGTATTGAGGTAGGAGAATGGCCAGAACAGAGAAGGCAATGAAGATGAATTCAGATGTGTAATAAGGGTCCAGATTATAAAGTTAGGACCTTGTGGGTCATTGAAAAGATTTTGGCTTTAAATCCAAATGAGTTGGGAAGACATTTGTAAGTTCTGAGTTCTTTTCTAGTAGAGTATTCAGAAAGACCAGATTCTCTTTCTGAATACTCTGCTGGTATGTAGTGCAGTTCCTTTAAAGCACCTATCAGAACTTTAAATAATTATTGTGTAATTTTTTTTTGTTCCTGTCTTCTATCACCAGGATGTAAGTTCTTGGAGAGCAAGGGCCGAGGCTCATTGATATCCTAGCAGAGCTTCTCAAATAGAGTCAGGTGAAGAAATGAATGTGTTCACGCTTTCTAGCTAGCTCAGGATTTATTCTTTTAAACAACTCTCTGAACATTTTTTACTATATTAAATAAAAATATTTTAAAGTACATCATATACTCTCCAGTCTTCTGAAATTCTCTGTTGTTTAACCTTTTGTTGGTGACCCTATTTGGTCATTACTCTATTGACAAGCATACTAGGCATGGCTCTCATGCTAACCATGCTGACTTCCAACCATGCTGAAGTGTTTGGAGTTTTTGCCTCCACACTAAGTGACTCCTGTGCCACAGTGCTTTTTGAGTTAGATTGTCTTTGCTTTAATTTCTGGCATCTCCCTTGCTCTAAGCTAATCATTCTTACTCAGTCTTTCAGCCAAGTGTCTGCTCCATGCCAGACACTAGACTAGGTTCTGAACATACCTGAGAATAGGTATAGTATGTCTGGGAGAGCAGCCAATTTTTTAAAATTTCTCTAGACTTGGAAAGCAGTTTGTTGGAATTGGATTGAAAAAGGAATAGCTTCTGAGCAAGATAGAGCCTAGGGAGCTTTTGTCACTATTTGTACAGTGCTCTTTGTGGCTGTGTACCTAACTAATTCACAATCTATGATATTTCAAGCTGGTTGGAATAGGATTAAAGTTGATCATACATATTCATACTGCAAATAATTTTGTGGTAGATATTTTTAATATACTTGAGAAATAAACTCAAAGTATACTTTATTGATTTAATTACAGATGAACTCTGCTAATCTTGAATGAATTAATCTATTGATTAAATACTAGTGATTTCTTATATGTAAAGCATCATATAGCTTTCAAAGCACTTTTACATATATGTTCTCAAATAAGGACCACACCTGTCCTGTGAGGCAGGTACAGTATTGCTGAGACTGAATTTCCAATAAGACTGATTCTGGAGTCAGACTGCCTGTGTCTGTATCCCTTTACTGTGCCTCCATTCCCTGAATGAGAATATAATAGCAACTATGTCAACCTGCGGATGTTTGTAGGGATTAAATGAAGTATGTGGTGTTAAATATTAACAGAGCATGTAACATGGTAGTAGGATACTCCGTAAATATTAGCTGTTATTATTTTTGCCATTTAATAGATGATGAACTTGAGATTCAGAAAGGTCAAGGGGTTTGTTCAAGCTTATCCAGCTGGTAATGAGAAGAACCGCAGCCAGAATCCAGTTCCCACTATTTCTTGACAAGCTACTTTCCATTATGTCATGTAGCTGAAGGAATTCCATTTTAAACCAGAGGTTAGTTCAAGTTACGGAAAGTAGTAAATGTTTCTTTCTCTTAAAAAATTCCATAATTCGAACTTTTCAGTACTCAATCCTGACTCACATTCTTTTTTTCTCATGCTAATCCACATAAATGAGATTTCCCCTTCTGTTTATCTCTTTGTAAAGTTTAGCTTTTTATTTCCTGGAAGTAGTCCGAAAATTTGACTATCCATTGAATTATTAAGCTATCCTTCTCTTTGGAAATTGCTTAATTTTTTTCTATTGTTTTCTCAACAGTTCACTGTATCCTATTTTCATTAGGAGTGAGAATATTAATTCTGGGACTATTAAGATTTTTAAGGAGGTTTCTGCTCCCCCACCTGACCTTTGCTTTTATTTTGCCCAGCTTCCACTGTTGAGTATTTTACTTTCAGTAATGCATAGGTTTTTATAAAAGTCATGAACAGATGTCTGTGTAAGCTCTTAGGCAGTTTTCTCAGTGAGTTCTTCTGTGCGTTTTTTTTTTTTTTTTAGATGGAGTCTTGCTTTTTCACCCAGGCTGGTATGCAGTGGTATAACCTCGGCCCACTGCAACCTCCATCTTCTGGGTTCAAGTGGTTCTCTGGCTTAGCCTCTTGAGTAGCTGGGATTACAGACATGGACCGCCACACCTGGCTAATTTTTGTGTTTTTAGTAGAGACAGGGTTTCACCATGTTGGCCAGGCTAGTCTCGAACTCCTGACCTCAGGTGATCCTCTCACCTCAGCTTCCCGAAGTGCTGGGATTACAGGCGTGAGCCACCGTGCCTGGCATCTAAGTGAGTTCTGAACACTAGTGAACTTGATGTCAGACCCAGGTGGAATCTTAGAATAGGCTAGAAGGGTTGTGGAAAAGCCTTACGTTTGGTTCTGGGTTGTCATATTTTTCCAGTGCCTACTTGGTGTCTTTTCATGGGGGCACATGGGTGTGTTTGGATCACCTTTATTGGAGTTTTATTTAACGCTTATTTATCTAGACATCTCCTTTCATCAGCACAATGCTGTTGTTTCCTAGTCATGTTGAGGAGGGCCCTATGTGAGCTTTCCGGGAATTTGCAGCTTCCCCAAGGCTATACCTCAGCAAGCTGTTGACTAGCCCCAGTGTTCTGCGTTCTGGACGTTTCTACTTCACCATCCCTTTCAAGCAAGGACCCTAGTATCTGACCTCCCCATCCTCCTCTTTCATGTCTTTCTGAATTTCTCTTCCTGCAAGTTCAGAAGCATAGTGGGCTTGCTCCCTGGGCCATTAAAAGTTCCCTTGGATCATATCCTGAACTTTCTCTTTCTTCGTGGTCAGGATTGATATTCAGCTCTACTGGATTTGACCCTTAATCTGTAATAGGAATTTAAGGACTTTAGAAAAATCCCTTTCTCTCTCAAGGATACTGAGAATCTTTTTTAAGACTCTTTTCCCTCTAGGAACTCATCAGGTAAACCTTAATATGACTCTCAAAACTGAATAACAACTTTGATGCTGTAGACCATGTTTACCCTACTCTGGGTGATAGGCTTAATGGCTTAGCTTGAATGGAAAGTCTGCAAACGATAGTATTTACATTTGAATAAAAAAGCAAAAGATACTGTTTAATGTTTTCATAATATTTCTGTTATAGGTTAGTTATTTAGTGAATCTTTAATTCATCCTGAGTAGTAAATTAAAACTTATTAAGAATAAGAACCTGTAGTGAAGAAGCAGCTAGAAGGTAAAATACTGAAAATAGAAAGCAGGAAAGGAGACAACAAAATGATTAAATATGAGTCTATGTTGATAGGTCCCTTTGGTTTAGGGACATATTGCCTTACTTATCTCACTAATATCTGAAGGTACTACAATATTATATGACAGAATGTAAAAGCATTTTAATACACAATTTTGGTTATAAAACATTAATAAATAATTAAATGACGTGGAATTTATTTTTAAAAAACAAGCTAAAGAAGTAAATAATGATGTGTGTTTGAATGACACGCTTAAAATAATTGGAATTAAACTGTCTTAGAATCATAAAGGGATCATCTTTGGCTATCTGAGAAAATCAGCTTATTTAGAAAATCAGCTTATGTATTATTCTACAGTGATCCTAGATAAATGAAGGTTTTCCATATATATTTTTTCCATATATATCAATTTTTAAAGGATAAATGAAGTTTTTAAAGGAATAGAGAAGTTTAGGAAGTCCTTTGGAATCTCTTCTAATTCAATCTGGTTGAAATTTTAAAAAGTTTGTTTGTATAAGAAATACTTATTGAGTATTTACTGTGTGCCTGGAACTAAGCTAGACATTGGAAATGGAGTGGTGAACAGCCAGATATGATCCTTTTCCAGGTGAAATTTACATTCAAATAGAGAGGGAAACAGACAACAGATATAATAATTACATTATAATTAAGTGCTATTCAGAAAATAAGCTGAGTAAGTAAGAACAATAGATAGTTCAATTTTATTCTAGTTCTTCTCCCCCAACAGCTCCCCATTTCTCCTCCTGTTCTAAGATAATTTTTGTATCAGAGAACTCAGCCTTTAAATGTTTTGCTTAAATCATCCATATAAAATTGTGTAACACAGATAAAGAATGTATAAATCCTTAAAAATGTATTAATCCTTTGCTTAAATCCTCCTCATTGACAGATTAGCTGAAGTCAAAAACTGGCTGATGTTTATGTTGATATACATAAAGTTTTAACTTAGGTCATGGTAGGCAGGCTAAGCTAGAAGAACATTTCAATAACAAACTATAACAATAACAAGCTTAGTAGGCATATTTGTGTGCTTTATAAATGTTATCAGTCATTACAGTTAATGGCTTTCTTTCTTTGCACCCAAAACAGACACTCATTGCAGAGCAAGTAGATGTTGTTATTTCTGCTATATACAGTTAATACTAATGTTTGAAGGAGGTGTATGCTATAAAGAATGACAACATTAATTAGTAACTTGTTTTAAAATTATCTCTTGATAAGATAAAGGAAAATACCTTTGAGAAAATCATGTGAATTACTCCCCATATCTTTTAGGCCAAGTAATTATATTCTATCACGTAATTTTTTTTGGCTAGATGGACAGAGTAAAGATAAAAGACAACTGTAGAGATAACAGCGTACTTCACAGCTGACTGAAGCAGGTGTTAGAAATGCAGATGAAGTGTATTGACTAAAGACTATACAAATTCGAAGTGAAAATGCCACTGGTCTGCATGCAGTGTTCCGCACATATGAAGTTTCAGGTAGTTAAATTATTCATTTTATTGTGTGAAATAGTTGAGGAGTTAGGGAAAAGGTGCCTTTTACATTTAAACTGTTATTTCCCTTCTTCCTTTCATCTGCACTTGACAAGCAAAACGAACTTCATTATGTAAGTTTTATTCCAGCAAATGCATGACTTACATCTCTATATTTTAAAAAGTACACCAAGAAACAGATCACCTATAGGCTTCAGTGACAGTATAAAACAAGAGAAACTAAAAATTATTTTTCTTCTTCACTTTTAATATAATGAAAACCACTAAAGATGAATGTGAAAGTAGCTATCTAATCATCATTACTATCACCCTCACCATGAATTATTTTTCAAGTGCCTATATGTACATTACTCTCCTTCAAACATTAGTATTAATTGTATACATTAGTAACACTAATACTACATTAATTAATACTAATTGTAAACATTAGTATTAATTAGCATACACCTCCTTCAAACATTAGTATTAATTGTATGGGTTAGAAGATTTTAAAAAATAAGCCATTCCTTCTGTCTTATAATTCAAAAGTCCTGAGTGTTTTATTTAAAGACAAAACAGATATTTAAAAATATTTAATATGGAATTTTAAAGCAGAGTCTTATTTTAAGGGAAATGTCACAATTCCTGGAATTATTTCTTATCTTATTTGGCTCATTTTGTTTTTCCATCTCATGGTCTGGGTGACCTTGCTATAGGGGACCACGGTGGTCTATAGAGGTTGACATGAGTATAAAAATACCTGCTTTTGGGGAACTCAGATCACTTCAAGACACTTAAGGAAGTTTGACACATATTTAAAAGGAAAACAGAAGCAATCCTCATTTTAAAGGTGAAGAAGGCCGGGCAAGGTGGCTTACACCTGTAATCCCAGTACTTTGGGAGGCCAGAGCGGGTGAATCACCTGAGTCAGGAGTTCGAGACCAGCCTGGCCAAAATGGTGAAACCCCATCTTTACTAAAAAAAAAAGTACAAAAATTAGCCAGGCATGGTGGCTCATGTATGTAATTCCAGTTACTCGGGAGGCTGAGGCAGGAGAATTGCTTGAACTGGAGAGGCGGAGGTTGCAGTGAGCCGAGATCATGCCATTGCACTCCAGCCTGGGTGACAGAGCAAGACTCTGTCTCAAAATAAATACATAAATAAAGGTGAAGAAGCTATGAACAAGATATGCCTTAAAAGATCTTTTAAAACAATCTTCATTAAGATTCAAGGTTATGGAGCTACTGAAATTTTGACTCAATGTACAAGTGTGTAGGTTTAAAATATTTTTCTTTTGGCTCTTAGGACAAAGGGCTTCAGAATCCAACAGGCTTGGATTATAATCCATCCTTGGATGAATGCTAGTTTATCCATCCTTGATAAACTAGGTAACTTTGGACAACTTATTATCCTTGATCCAAATTTCTCTAAATGTAAAATGAGGATAATAATAATACCTATTCTTAGGGATCTTTGTGATATTAAATTTAAAACAGTTGGCCTGGATCATTGTAGGAAGTCTATGTGTGTCTACTTTGCTTTTTATTAGAGCAGTAGCTTTCCTTGCCTAAAATCCTGCCTGTGCTATATTCTCTTTAATTTAATAGGACCATTTTAAAAGCTGTAGAGCTGCATTTGAGTGTTGATATAGACTTTTTGTCAGTTTTAGTTGGCTTTGTAGTTTGAGATTTGGGGAAGAGTTTTGAGATATATTGTCTTTAATTGGCAGACTGATATAGGGAGGAAATTATTAGATTTGGGATCAGAATATCTTAGTTTATTTCCTGACTATCATTAATACTAATGTTAGAACTGTAGACAAATCATCTAACCTATTAGGCCTCTATTTTCTCATCTATATAGTGGAGAAAAATAATAATACCTTACCTTTTTAACCTTGTTGGATTACTGTGAGAATCAGATGATATAATGTATGAGAGATACTTTGTGACTATTAAATGTCCTTAAAAGCTAAGTAAACTATTAACATCTGCAATTTATCATTATTGAATATATCAAGTATGTCTCCTTCCCATTGGAAGGTACAATTATGCTATGAAATGTTAAGATTAATTGCTGATTTCCACAGCAAAGGATATCACTTTTTGTGATCCCTTACTAGTAAATTAAGCCAAATAATTTGCTATCTAACTCAGTTATGAAATTGATACCATTAAAAGTAAACACATAACTATCCAACACAGCATTAATTCTACCATATACATTTATAGCTTAAAAATTTACGTAATATATAGGACAACGGCTCTATTTCTCAGGTTCTTGATTAGTTACCACAGCATGGCTTAACCCAACATAAAATAACTCTTGGTTCTTATCAGTTCACAGATGTGCTATTCCCCGATTTTAAAATTAAGGTATAATTTCCATAGAGTAAAATTCATCCTTTTTTAGTATACAGTTCTGTAAGTTTTGATAATTGTTTAATATATAATGACCACAATAATCAAGATGTAGAACATTCCATCACCCCCAAAGTTTCCCTGTGCCCTTTTGTAGGCAATGCCTCTATCCCCCTCCCTCCCAGCCCTTGGCAACCACTGATCTGTTTTTTTATCCCTTTAGTTTTGCCTTTTCCAGAACACCTTATACATTGAATCATACAATATGTACTTTTTTGAGTTTGACAGTGTGGCTTTTTTTTTGATGTGCCATATTCAATAGCATTTTTTTTCTATTTGGAAGTAAAAGTGTTATTGCACTTTCTTTTTAGAAGAGATTTCCAAAGTTGCATTTTTTTTGGAGTGTGCTTTTTATTTGCTGAGAAACACTGGTTGATGTTTTTGACTTCTATATTTATAGATAGCTTGAGAATACCTAAATATTCCCAAGCCTTTACCTATACATACCCATTAAAAAATTTCTCTTTCTATGTTTCCTATATATTGCAAAAAAAGGTTAAATTATCTTTCAGAATATCTGAAATATATTTGTTCCCCCATTTTCAGTTCAGAGTTTTTGTTTTTTAATAACTATAACCCTTGAATATGTGAATTTACTATGCCTCTTGGAATTTCCACTTAGCTGCTGGATTAACAACCAGTACTGCCATAATATGTTGAAATTTCTAGGAGGCTGAAATTCTGAGCCATGAAGAATGCAATAGAAATGATTAACATTAAAGCTGATGTCACCCCACTAAGGCTTAAAGTGGTATAGATATTAATAGATAATAAAGCATTAGATAATCTGAGAAGAACAAGAGGGTTGATATTCCTACAAAGCTGAGAATTAAAGGATGCTTCAGAGAAAAAATTGACTTAAAATATTCCCTCCATTAGTGTCCACCAGTCAACTTTATATCGTTGAACGTCAGGCCCAAGATCAACAATTGTCTACTTCCCATTTTCGAAGTAGTCAGTTGTTGACCTTGAGTCTGACATTCAACAATATAAAGTCTCAAGCTCTTTCCATCTCTCTGCTCCATTATTCTTAGCTGTTGGTCTGCTTTTTTTTTGTTTGTTTGTTTGTTTTTTTGTTTGTTTTTTGAGACACAGTCTTGCTCTGTCACTCCAGGGTTCAAGCAGTTCTTGTGTCTCACCCTCCCAAGTAGCTGGGACTCTAGGTGTGCAGCACCACGCCCAGCTAATTTTTTGTATTTTAGTAGAGACGGAGTTTCACCATGTTGCCCCCAGGGTGGTCTCAAACTCCTGAGCTCAGGCAATCTGCCTGCCTCATCCTCCCAAAATGCTAAGATCACAGCCATGAGCCACCGTGCCTGGCTAGCTATTGGTCTTTTATCCTCATGCTTTGTTACTTCGTGGTAGTGAGATGGCTGTTGAGGTTTTAGGCATTGTATTTTTGTTCGAGGTAGGAAGAAAGGGAAAAGGCACTGCTGATATGCTATCCTCTTATTTCTGTCCTTTTATATGTTAGAACAAGCATTTCCAGGAAGCTCTCAGCAGACTTTCCCTAATATTGCATTGGCCAGAACTGGATTACTGCTAGCTGTAAGGAGAGGAGAGAAATTGAGTATCTATCCAAGGGAACAGAATTTGGCTTAGAAACATGCTTCCTGACTGACGTTTTTCCCTTTATGGCACGTGTAGGAAATGATAACATTTGTTGTACATCCTGAGGGTGAACAGAATGCTTCTGCTGATCTAGGCCCAGTCCTTCTGCCCTGAGAGTTAAGGGGAATCAATATCTCGGCTATGTGTCATGTATTTGAGGCACATATTACTTGGAAATGTGACTGGTTTAGACTAACTAGACTAACAGTGAGTCATGTCCTAGATTGGGCATATTGTTGTCCCAAAGAAAACAGGGTTCTGTTAACATATAAGAGGGTGGGAATGGCTATAAAGTAGGCAGTTAATAGTCTGGCACAGTAGCTGTTTGTTTAGAGATTATCTTCAATTTTAGAATATGCTGTATTTGGATTTGAATAAATACGTATCTGTTATTCTCAGAAGTCACCTTTTTCCCCTTTAATAATGTAACTTCTGGAGTGTGGGGGAAATGGTTGTTCAGTGTATATAAAGTTTTAATTATCTGCTAAAGTTCTAGAAATCTTTTGTACAACATAATGCCTATGCTTGACAATACAGTATTGTATACTTCAGAATTTGTAAAGAGCGTAGATCTCATGTTACATGTTCTTATTACAAAGAGCAACAATGGGATACAAGGAAACACTGAGAAATATTGCATGTGTCTGTTAACTTGATTGTGGTGATGGTATCATGGGTGTTTTCAATGTTCAAACTCATAAAATTGTAAACATTAAATATATGCAGTTATTTGTATATCAATTATACCTCAATAAAACTGCTTAAATATTGTGAAAGAGGATTAGAGTTGGAAAGTTGACTTTTCTCAGATATACTTTCAGCCTCACTTGCCATAGCCTGACTTCTATGTACAATGAGATATCCTGGGACTCTGAAAAGATAAAGTGAGGGGTAGGAAAGATCCCATCACCAAAATAAGTCAGGTTTATATATGGGAGACCAGAATCACACAGTAAACACTTTTTTGTTGTTGTTGTTGTTTGTTTTGTTTTTTGAGATGTAGTCTCACTCTGTTGCCCAGGCTGGAGTGCAGTGGTGCGATCTCGGCTCACTGCAACCTCCACCTCCCTGATTCAAGCGATTCTCCTGCCTCAGCCTCCCAAGTAGCTGGGATTACAGGCACCCACCACCACGCCCAGCTAATTTTTGTATTTTTAGTAGAGACGGGGTTTCACCATGTTGGCCAGCCTGGTCTCGAACTCCTGACCTTAGGTGATCCTCCCGCCTCTGCCTCCTGAAGTGCTGGGATCACAAGAGTGAGCCACTGCACCTGGCCACGCACAATAAACTCTTAAGGAAGGATCCTAGGAACTAGGCATTGAGCAGATGGCTGGTGGTTGGCTTCTTATATGTCAAATTGGCAAGAATGTTCTGGCAAATCCTTAGGTCTCCAATATAATTAAACAGCACGCTCCATTTGAGTTGTTCATAGCAGAGAGTGGAGATCAGCTTTCAGGACATGGCAAGGCTTTCCCATGCGAAGTACCAATGAAGAGCTTATAGATGAGGACATGGAACTTTCAGTCTAATATGGTCCAAAATAAATAGATGGAGTGCCTAAACTAAAACAGGAGATTGGTTTATATATTAGGTATTCAGCAATAGGCTTAAAAGCAAAATTTTAAAAAACACAGAAATATAACCAAAATTGCTCTAGAGCCAAGAGTTCCTTAGCCTAGGGACCTGAGATCCCAATAACTTATAGAAACTTACATTCAAAATTCTATAAAATTCTATAATTGTATATGGATTTTCTTGGTTTTTTAATTTTGTTTGTTTTGTTTTAGAAAGAAAGGCTGTAGCTTTTATTTAATTTTCAATGATTAAGAACTGAGAATCTACTGAATGCTTAACTAACTCAGACTGGAAACAGTTTTCCAGATCTTACAAGTTACTTTAAGAGAAGTACAGCTCCCAATTGTTCTATGATCTGATATAATCTATTTAAACAGTAATCTCTCTTTGCTATGCAAGTGCTTTACAGTACTTGTCAAAAATGGCTTTATGGAAAAGATATCCTTTTTTCTCCAAAATACCTGCTAGTCTTGGATCTACAAATTCAGTTTTTCTCTTGAAGAATATAAAATACATTCTATGGGATGAGCAAAATTATGCATCATTCTTGTAAGTGGTATTGCAAGGGAGCCAAAAAAAAAAAACTCTTCCTTCTGTCTCCAAGATTATATAGCATTAAGAGTTAGTTAAAATAATTAAATGCTTAATTATTTACTAGACCTTCCAGAATTTGAATATCCAAGATATTTGTACATCTACCTAGTTAGACTTTTAATCATAACAAAATGTTATATATGGGAGACAGAGAGGCAGATAGATAAAAAAGAATGAGTTTTTCTCAATTATAAAACAATTCTCAGTTCTTCATTGCCTTCACAGTTACTCCTGTCCTTTAGATGTGTGTGTTTAAATAATTTTTTCTTCATGGATGAAGCTGACAGCATTTTTCAAATTGATTTTCTATCTGTAATATTCTAACCGTATTTCAAACCTCATTAAAGACCTTTTCATCATTTCTCTGAGTTCATTAGTTATGGCAGCATCTCAAAATCTGGTTTTCTCGTAAATTTCATTATTGTGGTGCCAATTTATTATAAAATGATCAGAGAAGTAGGAGGGAGTGAGGAGGAATTGACATATAAGGACAAAGTGAAAGATTAGGACTCTTTGGCTTAGAAAGTAAAAATCTATCAAATCATGAATGGCATGGATAAGATGAATATGGACCAAGATGGTAGATCTGGAAAATAGAAAGTTGAAGGGGCATTCTGGAAACTTTCTTAAAATATAAGTAGAGCTACTAAACAGAGGCAAAAAACTGATTTTAAAAGGCTTTGAGTGAATTTATTTCATAACCGGTGAAAGACTAAACTATAGTAAATCTTCCTGTAAACTGAGCAGATCCTAATTGATTGTAGGTATTATTCTGATAAACATGATTTCTTGTTTTTTATCATGTTCTCCAGGTCACTCATTAGTAACAGAATTTTGCACTGGTTAGGCGAGATGGGACCTGACCTAGAAAGATAATTCCTATGCCGTTTTCACATGAAATGCACAAACAAAACTGTCAATAACAAAAACCACTGCAGTGTATATCAGTAAATACTTCAACTTTAGTTTATTTTTACAGTGAAATATCAGGGAAGTGCTTTTATATCCAAAGTTCACGTAACAAAGACACAACATATAAGCCAGGTGTGGTGGCTCACACCTGTAACCCCAGCACTTTGGAAGGCCGAGGCAGGAGGATTGCTTGAGGCCAGGAGTTCAAGACCAGCCTGAGTAACATAGCAAGAGCCTGTCTCTACCAAAAGTAAAGAATTTTTTTAAAAGAAGCAATATATAGGTGAGGGTGTTTTTATCTTTAATATATGAACAACTTTTACAGATCAAGTAGAAACATATATACCCATAGAAAAAATGAACAAAGATCTTAAACCGGTCACACACACACACACACACACACATAAATGAGCAGCAAACCTATGAAAAGATGTACAACTGTACCAGTAATCATATCAGTGCAAATAAAAATATTTTCCATCTATAAAATTAGCAAAGTTCAACAAGAGTCACAAGACCTATTGTTGGCAAGAATGGAAAGACATACAGTTTCATACTGTTGGTCAAGCATGGTGGCTCACACCTGTAATCTCAGCACTTTGGGCAGCCGAGGCAATTGGATTGCTGGAGTCTAGGAGTTTGAGACCAGCCTAGGAAACCCAGGGAGACCCCATCTTTACAAAAAAATTAAAAACAAAATTAGCCAGGTATAGTGGTGCTCTTGTCACCCCAGTTAGTCAGGAGGCTGAGGTGGGAGGATCACTTGAGCCCGGGTGGTGGAGGCATGCCACTGCACTCTAGCCTGGGAGACATAGCAAGATCATGTCTTAAAACAAAAACAAAAACAAAAGCACACTGTTGGTGGGTGTGTAAATAGGGATAGTCTTTCTATTTGGTAATTTAGCAATATGGATAAAAATTGAAAACATTTAGAATAACAATAGCAATAATAGTAACATCTATCAAAGCCATCATGGACTTGGTGCTCTGCTGCACACTTTGCATGTACTGTATTCTTTCCTCACAATATCTATTCTTACTCCTATATTAGAATTGTGAAAACTAGGACTCAAAGAGTTTGGATTTTCTTCCCCCTTAATAGCTGTAATAACAGCTATTAAGTGGCAAAGTCAAGATTTAAACTTAACATCTTAATAACTCCAGATTTCACAACGATAACCACTTTGCTGTTCAGCTTGCTCTTTTTGGATCAGTTCCATTTTTAGGAATTTATGTCAAAAAGACAATTATTAAGTGCCCAAATTGCACATATAAGCATGTGATAGGCTGTCATAGTTAGGTGTGAAGTATACATGCAGGTATATGAAATGTAGCCTTGGGTAGTTAGCTGGAACTGAGACCACTCAATAAACCTGGGAACCTGAAAGGTGCCCTCTCACGGAAAGCACTACTAGAAAAACTCTAATCATTGGCCAGGATAAGCGAAGTGTCATCTTAGTCTGGGACTTTGAATGGGAGAAAATAAGTTTCTTGGGGGAAAAATGGAAACTCCATGTCTGTGCTGTAAGTGGTTATGGAGTGTGGATTTATACTGTTTTCATCAGATTAGAAACTCAAGTCCAGAAATTAATGTTAAAACTAGTTCCAGACAAGAGTTCCAGAAAGAAAATGGCTGAGATATTTTCAGAATTACTACAACATGAATTTTGCAGGTCCCAGGCAGGATAAGTTTAACTAAATCTGCACCTGTATATATCATAATAAAACTTCAATATAACAAAGACTACTACAATAACTACTACTAGCAGTAATAACAAACAGATAGTGGTTTCTTTGTGCCAGGTACTCTTCTAAGCACTTTATGTATACCAACTCATATATTTATAGACATTTACTCATTATTATTCTCATTTTCCTGAAGAGAAAAGGCACAGAAAAGTTAGAAAATTTTTGCAAGATTACATCACTAGTCTGTGGTCAAGCTGGGATTTGAATTCAGACAATCTTGCTCTTGAAGCTGTGCTCTTAACCGCTACATACACTGTTCAAAGAGAAAATCTTCAGGTCAGAGAGAAAAGACAACTTTCTAAAAAACAACAACAGCATAAACAACAATTAGTGTGACAGCTGGCTTCTCTAAAGCAGTAATAGAGGCCCCCCCAAATGGAATGTCTTCAAGGGGAGATGAAGTTAGAAAACAATTGCTAGCCTAGATTATTCCCAAGTAGACAATCATTCAAGAAATACTGGTACCAAAACAGATATAGATCAAGGGAACAGAACAGAGCCCTCAGAAATAACGCTGCATATCTACAACTATCTGATCTTTGACAAACCTGAGAAAAACAAGCAATGGGGAAAGGATTCCCTATTTAATAAATGGTGCTGGAAAAACTGGCTAGCCATATGTAGAAAGCTGAAACTGGATCCCTTCCTTACACCTTATACAAAAATTAATTCAAGATGGATTAAAGACTTAAACGTTAGACCTAAAACCATAAAAACGCTAGAAGAAAACCTAGGTATTACCATTCAGGACATAGGCATGGGCAAGGACTTCATGTCTAAAACACCAAAAGCAATGGCAACAAAAGCCAAAACTGACAAATGGGATCTAATTAAACTAAAGAGCTTCTGCACAGCAAAAGAAACTACCATCAGAGTGAACAGGCAACCTACAAAATGGGAGAAAATTTTCGCAACCTACTCATCTGACAAAGGGCTAATATCCGGAATCTACAATGAACTCCAACAAATTTACAAGAAAAAAACAAACAACCCCATCAAAAAGTGGGCAAAGGACATGAACAGACACTTCTCAAAAGAAGACATTTATGCAGCCAAAAAACACATGAAAAAATGCTCACCATCACTGGCCATTAGAGAAATGCAAATCAAAACCACAATGAGATACCATCTCACACCAGTTAGAATGGCAATCATTAAAAAGTCAGGAAACAACAGGTGCTGGAGAGGATGTGGAGAAATAGGAACACTTTTTACACTGTTGGTGGGACTGTAAACTGGTTCAACCATTGTGGAAGTCAGTGTGGTGATTCCTCAGGGATCTAGAACTAGAAATACCATTTTACCCAGCCATCCCATTACTGGGTATATACCCAAAGGACTATAAATCATGCTGCTCTAAAGACACATGCAGATGTATGTTTATTGCAGCACTATTCACAATAGCAAAGACTTGGAACCAACCCAAATGTCCAACAATGATAGACTGGATTAAGAAAATGTGGCACATATACACCATGGAATACTATGCAGCCATAAAAAATGATGAGTTCATGTCCTTTGTAGGGACATGGATGAAATTGGAAATCATCATTCTCAGTAAACTATCACAAGGGCAGAAAACCAAACACCGCATGTTCTCACTCATAGGTGGGAATTGAACAATGAGAACACATGGACACAGGAAGGGGAACATCACACTCTGGGGCCTGTTGTGGGGTGGGGGGAGGGGGGAGGGATAGCATTAGGAGATATATCTAATGCTAAATGACGAGTTAATGGGTGCAGCACACCAGCATGGCATATGTATACATATGTAACTAACCTGCACATTGTGCATATGTACCCTAAAACTTAAAGTATAATAATAATAAAATAAAAAAAAGAATGAGGGTGAGCTCTTCCGCTACTTATTCCTGTCCCCCTGCCCCCTTTTTTCCCCTTTCCTCTTCTTTTTTTTTTTTTTTTTTTTTTTTTTTTTTTTTTTTTTTTTTTTCTTTTATTGTAATTATTATTATTATTATTATTATTATACTTTAGGTTTTATGGTACATGTGCCCAATGTGCAGTAAGTTACATATGTATACATGTGCCATGCTGGTGCACTGCACCCACCAACTCGTCATCTAGCATTAGGTATATCTCCCAATGTTATCCCTCCCCCCTCCCCCCAACCCACAACAGTCCCTGAAGTGTGATGTTCCCCTTCCTGTGTCCATGTGTTCTCATTGTTCAATTCCCACCTATGAGTGAGAATATGCGGTGTTTGGTTTTTTGTTCTTGCGATAGTTTACTGAGAATGATGATTTCCAATTTCATCCATGTCCCTACAAAGGACATGAACTCATCATTTCTTATGGCTGCATAGTATTCCATGGTGTAGATGTGCCACATTTTCTTAATCCAGTCTATCATTGTTGGACATTTGGGTTGGTTCCAAGTCTTTGCTATTGTGAATAATGCCGCAATAAACATACGTGTGCATGTGTCTTTATAGCAGCATGATTTATAGTCCTTTGGGTATATACCCAGTAATGGGATGGCTGGGTCGAATGGAATTTCTAGTTCTAGATCCCTGAGGAATCGCCACACTGACTTCCACAAGGGTTGAACTAGTTTACAGTCCCACCAACAGTGTAAAAGTGTTCCTATTTCTCCACATCCTCTCCAGCACCTGTTGTTTCCTGACTTTTTAATGATCGCCATTCTAACTGGTGTGAGATGGTATCTCATTGTGGTTTTGATTTGCATTTCTCTGATGGCCAGTGATGGTGAGCATTTTTTCATGTGTCTTTTGGCTGCATAAATGTCTTCTTTTGAGAAGTGTCTGTTCATGTCCTTCGCCCACTTTTTGATGGGGTTGTTTGTTTTTTTCTTGTAAATTTGTTGGAGTTCATTGTAGATTCTGGATATTAGCCCTTTGTCAGATGAGTAGGTTGCGAAAATTTTCTCCCATTTTGTAGGTTGCCTGTTCACTCTGATGGTAGTTTCCTTTGCTGTGCAGAAGCTCTTTAGTTTAATTAGATCCCATTTGTCAATTTTGGCTTTTGTTGCCATTGCTTTTGGTGTTTTAGACATGAAGTCCTTGCCCATGCCTATGTCCTGAATGGTATTGCCTAGGTTTTCTTCTAGGGTTTTTATGGTTTTAGGTCTAACATTTAAGTCTTTAATCCATCTTGAATTGATTTTTGTATAAGGTGTAAGGAAGGGATCCAGTTTCAGCTTTCTACATATGGCTAGCCAGTTTTCCCAGCACCATTTATTAAATAGGGAATCCTTTCCCCATTTCTTGTTTTTCTCAGGTTTGTCAAAGATCAGATGGTTGTAGATATGTGGCATTATTTCTGACGGCTCTGTTCTGTTCCATTGATCTATATCTCTGTTTTGGTACCAGTACCATGCTGTTTTGGTTACTGTAGCCTTGTAGTATAGTTTGAAGTCAGGTAGCGTGATGCCTCCAGCTTTGTTCTTTTGGCTTAGGATTGACTTGGCGATGCGGGCTCTTTTTTGGTTCCATATGAACTTTAAAGTAGTTTTTTCCAATTCTGTGAAGAAAGTCATTGGTAGCTTGATGGGGATGGCATTGAATCTGTAAATTACCTTGGGAAGGATGGCCATTTTCATGATATTGATTCTTCCTACCCATGAGCATGGAATGTTCTTCCATTTGTTTGTATCCTCTTTTATTTCCTTGAGCAGTGGTTTGTAGTTCTCCTTGAAGAGGTCTTTGACATCCCTTGTAAGTTGGATTCCTAGGTATTTTATTCTCTTTGAAGCAATTGTGAATGGGAGTTCACTCATGATTTGGCTCTCTGTTTGTCTGTTATTGATGTATAAGAATGCTTGTGATTTTTGCACATTGATTTTGTATCCTGAGACTTTGCTGAAGTTGCTTATCACCTTAAGGAGATTTTGGGCTGAGACAATGGGGTTTTCTAGATATACTATCATGTCATCTGCAAACAGGGACAATTTGACTTCCTCTTTTCCTAATTGAATACCCTTGATTTCCTTCTCCTGCCTAATTGCCCTGGCCAGAACTTCCAACACTATGTTGAATAGAAGTGGCGAGAGAGGGCATCCCTGTCTTGTGCCAGTTTTCAAAGGGAATGCTTTCAGTTTTTGCCCATTCAGTATGATATTGGCTGTGGGTTTGTCATAAATAGCTCTTATTATTTTGAGATACGTCCCATCAATTCCTAATTTATTGAGAGTTTTTAGCATGAAGGGTTGTTGAATTTTGTCAAAGGCCTTTTCTGCATCTATTGAGATAATCATGTGGTTTTTGTCTTTGGTTCTGTTTATATGCTGGATTACATTTATTGATTTGCGTATATTGAACCAGCCTTGCATCCCAGGGATGAAGCCCACTTGATCATGGTGGATAAGCTTTTTGATGTGCTGCTGGATTCTGTTTGCCAGTATTTTATTGAGGATTTTTGCATCAATGTTCATCAAGGATATTGGTCTAAAATTCTCTTTTTTTGTTGTGTCTCTGCCAGGCTTTGGTATCAGGATGATGCTGGCCTCATAAAATGAGTTAGGGAGGATTCCCTCTTTTTCTATTGATTGGAATAGTTTCAGAAGGAATGGTACCAGCTCCTCCTTGTACCTCTGGTAGAATTCGGCTGTGAACCCATCTGGTCCTGGACTTTTTTTGGTTGGTAAGCTATTGATTATTGCCATAATTTCAGCTCCTGTTATTGGTCTATTCAGAGATTGAACTTCTTCTTGGTTTAGTCTTGGGAGGGTGTATGTGTTGAGGAATTTATCCATTTCTTCTAGATTTTCTAGTTTATTTGCATAGAGGTGTTTGTAATATTCTCTGATGGTAGTTTGTATTTCTGTGGGATCGGTGGTGATATCCCCTTTATCATTTTTTATTGCATCTATTTGATTCTTCTCTCTTTTTTTCTTTATTAATCTTGCTAGCGGTCTATCAATTTTGTTGATCCTTTCAAAAAACCAGCTCCTGGATTCATTTATTTTTTGAAGGGTTTTTTGTGTCTCTATTTCCTTCAGTTCTGCTCTGATTTTAGTTATTTCTTGCCTTCTGCTAGCTTTTGAATGTGTTTGCTCTTGCTTTTCTAGTTCTTTTAATTGTGATGTTAGGGTGTCAATTTTGGATCTTTCCTGCTTTCTCTTGTGGGCATTTAGTGCTATAAATTTCCCTCTACACACTGCTTTGAATGCATCCCAGAGATTCTGGTATGTTGTGTCTTGGTTCTCGTTGGTTTCAAAGAACATCTTTATTTCTGCCTTCATTTCGTTATGTACCCAGTAGTCATTCAGGAGCAGGTTGTTCAGTTTCCACGTAGTTGAGCGGTTTTGAGTGAGATTCTTAATCCTGAGTTCTAGCTTGATTGCACTGTGATCTGAGAGACAGTTTGTTACAATTTCTGTTCTTTTACATTTATTGAGGAGAGCTTTACTTCCAAGGATATGGTCAATTTTGGAATAGGTGTGGTGTGGTGCTGAAAAAAATGTATATTCTGTTGATTTGGGGTGGAGAGTTCTGTAGATGTCTATTAGGTCTGCTTGGTGCAGAGCTGAGTTCAATTCCTGGGTATCCTTGTTGACTTTCTGTCTCGTTGATCTGTCTAATGTTGACAGTGGGGTGTTAAAGTCTCCCATTATTAATGTGTGGGAGTCTAAGTCTCTTTCTAGGTCACTCAGGACTTGCTTTATGAATCTGGGTGCTCCTGTATTGGGTGCATATATATTTAGGATAGTTAGCTCTTCTTGTTGAATTAATCCCTTTACCATTATGTAATGGCCTTCTTTGTCTCTTTTGATCTTTGTTGGTTTAAAGTCTGTTTTATCAGAGACTAGGATTGCAACCCCTGCCTTTTTTTGTTTTCCATTTGCTTGGTAGATCTTCCTCCATCCTTTTATTTTGAGCCTATGTGTGTCTCTGCACGTGAGATGGGTTTCCTGAATACAGCACACTGATGGGTCTTGAGTCTTTATCCAATTTGCCAGTCTGTGTCTTTTAATTGGACCATTTAGTCCATTTACATTTAAAGTTAATATTGTTATGTGTGAATTTGATCCTGTCATTATGATGTTAGCTCGATGTTTTGCTCGTTAGTTGATGCAGTCTCTTCCTAGTCTCAATGGTCTTTACATTTCGGTATGATTTTGCAGTGGCTGGTACCGGTTGTGCCTTTCCATGTTTAGCGCTTCCTTCAAGAGCTCTTTTAGGGCAGGCCTGGTGGTGACAAAATCTCTCAGCATTTGCTTGTCTGTAAAGTATTTTATTTCTCCTTCACTTATGAAGCTTAGTTTGGCAGGATATGAAATTCTAGGTTGAAAATTCTTTTCTTTAAGAATGTTGAATATTGGCCCCCACTCTCTTCTGGCTTGTAGGGTTTCTGCCGAGAGATCCGCTGTTAGTCTGATGGGCTTCCCTTTGATGGTAACCCGTCCTTTCTCTCTGGCTGCCCTTAACATTTTTTCCTTCATTTCAACTTTGGTGAATCTGACAATTATGTGTCTTGGAGTTGCTCTTCTCGAAGAGTATCTTTGTGGCGTTCTCTGTATTTCCTGAATCTGAATGTTGGCCTGCCTTGCTAGATTGGGGAAGTTCTCCTGGATAATATCCTGCAGAGTGTTTTCCAACTTGTTTCCATTCTCCCCATCACTTTCAGGTACACCAATCAGACGTAGATTTGGTCTTTTCACATAGTCCCACATTTCTTGGAGGCTTTGCTCGTTTCTTTTTATTCTTTTTTCTCTAAACTTCCCTTCTCGCTTCATTTCATTCATTTCATCTTCCAGGGCTGATACCCTTTCTTCCATTTGATCGCATCGGCTCCTGAGGCTTCTGCATTCTTCACGTAGTTCTCGAGCCTTGGTTTTCAGCTCCATCAGCTCCTTTAAGCACTTCTCTGTATTGGTTATTCTAGTTATACATTCTTCTAAATTTTTTTCAAAGTTTTCAACTTCTTTGCCTTTGGATTGAATATCCTCCCGTAGCTCGGAGTAATTTGATCGTCTGAAGCCTTCTTCTCTCAGCTCGTCAAAGTCATTCTCCGTCCAGCTTTGTTCCATTGCTGGTGAGGAACTGCGTTCCTTTGGAGGAGGAGAGGTACTCTGGTTTTTAGAGTTTCCAGTTTTTCTGCTCTGTTTTTTCCCCATCTTTGTGGTTTTATCTACTTTTGGTCTTTGATGATGGTGATGTACAGATGGGTTTTTGGTGTGGATGTCCTTTCTGTTAGTTTTCCTTCTAACAGGCAGAACCCTCAGCTGCAGGTCTGTTGGAGTACCTGGCCAGCCGTGTGAGGTGTCAGTCTGCCCCTGCTGGGGGGTGCCTCCCAGTTAGGCTGCTCGGGGGTCAGGGGTCAGGGACCCACTTGAGGAGGCAGTCAGCCCGTTCTCAGATCTCCAGCTGCGTGCTGGGAGAACCACTGCTCTCCTCACAGCTGTCAGACAGGGACATTTAAGTCTGCAGAGGTTACTGCTGTCTTTTTGTTTGTCTGTGCCCTGCCCCCAGAGGTGGAGCCTACAGAGGCAGGCAGGCCTCCTTGAGCTGTGGTGGGCTCCACCCAGTTCAAGCTTCCAGGCTGCTTTGTTTACCTAAGCGAGCCTGGGCAATGGCGGGCGCCCCTCCCCCAGCCTGGCTGCCGACTTGCTGTTTGATCTCAGACTGCTGTGCTAGCAATCAGCGAGACTCCGTGGGCGTAGGACCCTCTGAGCCAGGTGCGGGCTATACTCTCCTGGGGCACCGTTTCCTAAGCCCGTCGGAAAAGCACAGTATTCGGGTGGGAGTGGCCCGATTTTCCAGGTGCCGTCTGTCACCTCTGGAAGGGGAACTCCCTGACCCCTTGCGCTTCCCGAGTGAGGCAATGCCTCGCCCCTGCTTCGGCTGGCGCACGGTGCGCTCACCCACTGACCTGCGCCCACTGTCTGGCACTCCCTAGTGAGATGAACACGGTACCTCAGATGGAAATGCAGAAATCACCCGTCTTCTGCGTCGCTCGCGCTGGGAGCTGTAGACCGGAGCTGTTCCTATTCGGCCATCTTGGCTCCTCCCCCCTCTTCTTTTTTTTTAAAACATGTTTTTGGTTTCCTTCCCTCCCCTTGAGGCAGCCAGGGTTGGAGTGGCCTGTGGGGTCAGGGCTGAGGAAGCAGTTAGGACCAAGCGGGTGTGTTGGGCCCAGGAGGCGGTCGGGGCTGAAGAGGTGACTGGGATGAAGTCTCAGGAGGTGGGTAAGAGTAAGGAGGCATTTGGGGCTGATAGGGCCAGTAGATTGGTTACATGGAGGAGGTATGAGGAAATAAGGGTAATGGGAGCCTGACTTCTCTCTGTTGAAGAAGGGAGTTTTAAATATGGAAAGGGGGAAGACTAGCAGACATCCTGTGGTGTTGACTGAAATTAGAGGTATCAGTATGGCCTGATGTTTTAAAAATACATGTAGATAGATAGATATAAAATAGATAAAACAGATATTGGTATGTGTGTATACCCATATGTATCTTTCCTACCAGTGTCCACTGAAAGAGCCTAAAATCAGTTTCACTCCAGTAGCAATAAGTGTACCTAGCATGCTGGATCTTGGTTTCTAGATGTATTCTCCACCAATGGGGTATCATATCAGCAACTCACTCTCAATTAGGTATGAACACAATAATTGAGTGTCTATATGTGTGTATACTTTTTGTAGTAGTGGTATAGATGTAAATTTTTGTTCCATTTGAAACAGATTTAATACCTAATTATCATCTTTAATCTGGGTTTTAAAAATATATCATAAAGTTTATTTTGATCTAATTTTTAGCTTAGATGACCTATGAAAACTGAACAAAAAATACTGATTCAAAGTGCCCCAAAGTACAAGTTACACTTGTATATTATTTGACTTACTATTTTCCGTGTAATTTCTTCTCAATTTAATGTATTTCAAGCATATGTAATCCACAGTGTTTTATAATGGGAAGATAATGGTATTTAGAATCACATAGTCTGTGCTGCTGTGTGAATTTGGGCAAGACTCTTACCTCTTTTTGTTCACTGTTTCCTCATCCATAGGCAACTCAGGATTGTTCAGCAACCAATCTGAAAAAAACATGAAAAACCTAGACAGAGTTACTGGCATGTAAGAGGCATGCAATAAGTGTTGCTTTCCCCCATTTTGTTCTTTCTTTATTCCGTCTCTCACCAGTGTGGTTATGCAGATCTCCTGGGCAATGGGAAATACAAAGCTTAGTAATAAGGAACCATAGTAAGAGGGCTGTGTGTTTGCCCCTTTGTTCATATCTGGCCTCTCCTTTTGTATTTCATTTTTATCTTCATTTCTGTAATTAAGTCATCCATCATCATCCAGAAGATGAACCAAGTCACGTAGTAACCATAATTTGGGGAGGACAGTGGGGATAGGAGGATTGTGGAGCACTAAGGGTTACTAAGGGATCAGCAGCCAGTGTAAATCAGATTAGAATAGAGAAGGTCTTTCCAACCAGAAGACTTTTATCGCCTGCCATCAGAGTAGCTTATGATCTGTCAGAAAAATACTGATTGATCATAGCTGAATGACTTCAGCTGATGTTCCTCTCTGATTCCTTACTCAGCTAGCAAATTTTAGCTGTTCTGAATCTTGGGGCCATCCAGTGTTTGCAGTTTCTTTTCTTTCATTGATATCTTCATTTTTTACTTTGTTACTTTGGGAGTATTTTTCTTGTTGCTAATTTTCTTTGCACTTTTATATGTAAGTAGATATTCCCTAAATGTCAACATACATTTTATGCAATTTTTAGTGCATGCAGACTCACTTCTACTTATTTTGTATTCTTCTTTTCATGTCTGCAAGACCAGACAATTTGTTCTTGGAGTAAACAATGTATCTGTAGGGAAGGTAGAAGCCATTATCGACACACTATTCATTCACGTCTGTCATCAAATGGTGAGTATGTTCAGAAGGCCCTAGAGCTTAGCCTACTTTTTTGGTTCCTTGGAACCAAAAAAAACTTGTGGAAAAATTCCACAAGTCTCAGATGAAGGTTCTGCTCCTTAGCAAGAGCTCAAGTGCTGAAATTCAGAGCCCATATCCTTAGTTCTATTCTAATTACTACCACAGTGCCTCACATCTAGTAGATGTTCAGAAAGCGTTTCGATAAGTCACTCAGTAAGTAATTCGAGATCCTGCTTTTCATCCTAGGTATTTGTACTAAAGCCTAGAAACCAGAATAGGATGACTGTGAACCTCTACTGGATCGTGCTCTTATAACACCTCCCAAGTACCCCTTTAGCCACTGCCCTGTTTTATGCTCTTCTTTCAAGCAAAATTTGAAACAACTGTTCCAATTTCTACTTTTAACAGTGCCAATCCCACCCCCATACCCAATTTAATCAAGCCTCCCTAGCATTCTACTCAGCCTTTAGGCTCTGCCCTTGTCAAGGTCACCAGTGACCTCCATCTTCCAAATCCAATGATGATTTTTCTGTCCTCATCTTACAAAAACACTTGGCAGTAGTAGACAATATTGATCACTTGCTCCTTGTAACATGTTTCTCTTTTCATTTCCATGATACCTCTTTCTCCTGGGGTTTTTGTCTACTTCACTGACTGCTCCCCTTCTCAATTCCCTACATAGGTTCTCTAACCTCTAAATGTTAGAGGGTCTCAGGCCTGGCTGTGGGTCCTGGCCTTTACTCTGTCTAAAATATCTTCCCAGGAAAATTTATCCAATCATCCAACCCTGTGGTTTGATGTAACATCAAAATGCTTGTGCTGTGCCAATTGATATCTTCAACACTGATTTTTTTCTTAAATGCCGGACACATACACCAAAATGCCTATGTTATGTTCCATCCTAGATATCTAAAAGGTATTTCAAACTTACTGTGCGCAAAGTAGAAGTCTTGACCTCACCATCCTTAAACTGCTTCTTTCTCTATATTTCTTAATTCAGTGAATGCCTCTGCCCGTTACGTGGTCTTAAAAATGTTCCTTGATTTCTCTCTTTCCATTGTCTTCCCCTCCCCATATCTGATTTATCAGAAAATGCTATTGGATCTATTTTCAAACTGTATCTTGAGTTTATCAACTTCTCTTCATCTTCACTATAACTATTCAAATTCAAGATGCCATTAACTCATTTTGCCTCTTGTGCTGTAATTATTCCCTAATTGTCCACCTCCTTCTACTCTAATCCCCCTAAAATTTTGACTCCACACATTGGCTGTAGTAATCTTTTAATAATATAAACGTTTAAGTTGTATTCCCGTACTCTCTCCCAACTCTTCCTTGGTGTTAAAAACCTTTCTGGTCTTCCTGTTGCCCTTAGGTTAAAATCTACACTCCTTATCCCAACCAGTAAGCCCTGTTATCTAGCCCACCCTTCCTCTGTGTCTCCACCTTATGCTACACCCTCCACAGTCAGCTCACCACAGCAGCAAAGACTTTCTCCCCTTAAGCACTTCAAGCCTGTTTTCTCCTCAGAACCTTTGAACTAGCCACCCCCTGTGTCTAGAACACTCTTTCCTCAGATCTTCACTAGATTTGCTCCTCTTGTCACTCCAGTGTCAGCTCAAAAGACAGCTCTACAGTGGCCTTCCCTGAATACCTCCCTAGTACTTTCTATCACATTACCCTGTTTATTCTCTTAACAGCTAGGTTACCACTATCAAAAGTTAATCTTGTTAATTTCCCCATTGCCTGTCAATCTCCACTAGAATGTAAGCTCTGAGAGAGTAGGGTCCTTGTCTGCCTTTTTCACTCCCGTTCTCCTGCTGCTTACACAGTGCCTGGCACCTAGTATGTGCTAAATATCTGTAGAGTAAATGAACCATTTTCCCAGAATTCAGCTAGAGCAAAAACCCTGGGACTTTGGGAGTCTTACCAGTCACTGGTCGGTGATACCTAGTCACATGCAGAGTTTCTCTTTTCCCACTTTGGCTATTTTTTTCTCTCCATTCTTTTCTCCTCTTTCAGGATGGACTTGTTTGTTTCTGTCTCTCAAAGCTTTTACAAAGCCACATTTTATTCTTCTTGTCTTTTGACATCACCCACAGATTCTTTTCTGAAGTATAGTAATTCCAGCATGCTGTGGTCCATAAGCCTGTTTCTTATTATGTCAAATTAGAGGACTTCCTGATCACTGGTCCTAGGCTTGTCTACTTTTCTTATAACAAATGTTCCACAGTTTGGTAAGAAGTTGATGGAATATAGATTCTCCTTTGGTGTTTTTGCTTTTCTTGATCTTAATTTTTCTTCTCTGACTTCTTTTGTGATGAAGAATCTTTTTGATACTACTTCTCTAACTATATCTTTAACTAGAAAGATAACTAAATATTTCAGCTATAATGGATGCCACACATTCATTTTCTGTGTATGTATAAATGTGTGTATATACGAGTGTATGTAATTATTAACTTTTTTACATGACTCTTCCTTATATCCTAATTGATACTTTATTGCCAAAATAAATGTCAAATTGTAGGATACTGACTTATGTAAAGAGATTTATCTATTTTTTAGTACACAATAGAATATTTTTCCCTATTCAGTCATTCACATGCATATCCACATATTTTCAGAAATGTCAAGACGCTCCTAAGAGTTATTGTGTTCTGATTACATGATGTTGCAGAAAATTCCAATGCTACGTCAGTACATCTTTGGACACTTGTGACATTATATACACCTGGGCTGCCTGAAGAGCAAACTTTGCTTTACAACTTCATGTCTTAAACTTCTGGTCCCCAGAGTCTCTGCCCAAAATGAACAACTTCGTTTGTTATTGCTTTATCCAGTTTTTCTTTCAGCTTTAGTTTTCACTCTTGTTTTGTATTGTTAAATCATACCCCAGAGAATTCCTAAAGGTGTTTCCTCTGCTCTCCTGTTTTGAAGCCGCGTTAAATTTACTGACTGTACAAGGACTACTTGGGCATCCTGTTGCAGTTCTTTATTGGCTCTTGAACAACTTGCAGACTTAATGTTTCAACACTGCTTCAGTGTGAGTGGACTAACCATAATGAAGGAATTGTGTGTGGATGATCTCACTCTGCAATTTAAAGTTCAAGAATGACATTAATTAGAAATCCCATTAAACAGGATATGAAGGAAAGCTTCAAGCTCTCCAACTGCTAAAAATCCTATGCAAACTATCCCTCCTGCAGACCAGAACATAGTTATGGTTTCTTCAAGCTCAAGGATTTTTTCTCCACAGCACAAATGAAAAAGGTTACCAGTGATCAATTATATATATTACTGGAGATGTGTTTCTAAAGCAGACCTATTTTATCCTGAAATTCCTGGATAATTTTGGTGTTGTTTGAGTTGTTAAGTGGGAAGAAATCCCCAGATGTCTGAAAACTTTTCTGATGTTATTTTAGTTGACATATAGTGTGCAAGTGGCCCGGCTTTAAAATGAGCATTGTTTAATACACAGTAAACCATCTTTCAGTTCTTACATCGGTCTTAACTTTATTAAAGTCAAAAGTAATGTTTGGGGAGAGTAAAATCATAAATATCATAAATATGATTCATAAGTACTTTAAAAAAAAAAGAGTTCCTAGTTGACTAGAAATTCCACTTAGAATTGTAGTTTATCTTTGAAAGAAAAACTTCTGGGATTGAGGGTAAACTGGTTTTAGAAAAGAAATCAAATGTTATGGAATTTGAAACTCTAATTTGGCATATATTAGATTAATGCCCTGTAAAAGCCGAAAGTCTGAATTCAGTTAACAGAGTGTTTGACTTAATTCTCTTGTTTCTTTTTCTCCTTTTCCTTTTGTTATTTGTGTTTAAATCTTGGTGACTTTTCCTTGTATGGGTTTAAACGTATTGTACTGAATTTCTAAAGGGGCTGGTCCCTCACTGCTTTTTTTTTTCAGTGATTTTAAAGGAAGTAGTGGTCCAGAATTTGTGTGTATTTGCAATTACTCTTTTTCTGAATATATATAATCCCACAATTTTATCAATGTGCATATTTTTTTGCTTGCAAATAAGCATGGATTTAAAAATTTGGTACATAAAGAGTAAGGTTGATAAGGCCTTTTCATGTATTTGTATCCTTTTTTTTTTTCTTTTTTTTATTTATTTATTTTTCTTTTATTATTATTATTATTATTATTATTATTATACTTTAGGTTTTATGGTACATGTGCGCAATGTGCAGGTAAGTTACATATGTATACATGTGCCATGCTGGTGCGCTGCACCCACCAACTCGTCATCTAGCATTAGGTATATCTCCCAATGCTATCCCTCCCCCCTCCCCCCACCCCACAACAGTCCCCGAAGTGTGATGTTCCCCTTCCTGTGTCCATGTGTTCTCATTGTTCAATTCCCACCTATGAGTGAGAATATGCGGTATTTGGTTTTTTGTTCTTGCGATAGTTTACTGAGAATGATGATTTCCAATTTCATCCATGTCCCTACAAAGGACATGAACTCATCATTTTTTATGGCTGCATAGTATTCCATGGAGAAACAGGAACACTTTTACACTGTTGGTAGGAATGTATTTGTATCCTAATATGTTTTTATTTTTTAAAAATATGCTGCAACTGATTGAACTAAATTTGATTTTGACTTGTTCCACACAACTGTAATTCCTTCAAAAACATGCCAATATGCAGTATATTTAAGGTGATGTCAGCAACAATTCCTTCTTTATTTAGAGTAATGTAATCTAAAACTATCAACCTTTTCTACTTTCATGAGCTTTTGACTTTCATACCATAATGTACAAAATAATTTATTTTATTTAAAGCTTTTGGTAAAATGTCCATCACTTGAAGGAAAATTTTTATTTAGATATTCTCTTTCCACTAAAATAGACTTTTCTATGAGTATCTGTGTTTCTTTCCATGTTGCGAGCCCTTTGAATTACTTTGGTTTAATTAGTTATTCCTTTATTTAAAAGTTAACATAATGGTCCCATTTTGTGGTCAAAGAATTGAACCAAGTAGGGTGATTCAGTTAGGGAACAAAATGTCAAATGATACCAGAATCTAGTTACCTTATCAATCCTCTTCAGATAGACATGATTAAGCAACCTTTTATATAATATGTCTGAGCCAGAGAGAAGAAATAATTAATATTGGAAGGATGTGGGAGAAAAACCTTGTAGATTGTCGTATAATGAGAGCAATCCATGATACATACATTTAAAGAAAGAAGAATGATCAGTGTCTCAAATTCAAAGGCTAACTTGGCTTACTTTTATGAGGACATCTCATTGATTTTTATGTATGCTAAGTTCTATAGAGTTCAAATTGAACAAAGAAAAACAAATGACGTATATGGTTCAATACAAGTACTATGTACAGAGGTGACTTGGGGAATAGAAAATATATTGAAATATTGAATAAACAAAGTAGTAACACTCCTCTAGCAAGACATTCATGCTGTGTAATTGTGTAATGTATGTATATACTTGTTTTGGTTTTCATTTACGTTATTACATTTTAATACTAAAAAGCATGTCTGATGTTAGTGTATGTTGGGAGTAAATATATGTGTCAGCACCTGACTCCAGTTCACTCACAAGCAGCCATGTCATTTATTTGTGCAGTGAATTGTTCTATCTATTAGGTGCACCATTATTAAAAGTGCTGGGGAAGGAATGGTTACAAAAAATATTCAGATGTAAAATCTGCCTGAATGAACTTCTGCTTTAAAAAGGAAGCCATGTACACATAAATCTATGAAATACAAGATAGTAGCAACTGTGTGGGGGTTTTATTTGTTTGTTTGTTTTGAGACAGTGTCTCACTCTGTTACCTAGGATGTAGTGCAGTGGCATGATCACAGCATACTGCAGCATCGAACTCCTGGGCCCAAAGCAATCCTCCTGCCTCAGCTTTTTGAACAGCTGGAACTATGTTCTGGCACTGTGTTAGCCACATTGCCTGGCTAAGTTAATTAATTAATTAATTTTTTTTTGTAGAGTTGAGAGTCTTGCTATGTTGCTGAGGCTGGTCTCAAACTCCTGTTCTCAGGCAGTCCTCCAGCCTCCACCTCCAAAGGTGCTGGGATTATAGGCATAAGCCACTGTGCCCAGCCAAAACTGCATTTTAATAGAGAAGCATGTAATAGCGGGAGAGGTGACGTGGAAACATGGAGTGAGAGTTCAGAGGAGAAAACAGAGAATATCAGGGAAGGCTTTCTGGAAGAAGTAGAAATGTTGTTTGGAGAACAATATTCCCTTTTAATGTTTCTTATAGCTGAACAAAGGTCATGTATTTCTAAAAAGGCATGAGTTTTTAGGAATAGAAATTATTCATTTTATACCATGTGAATAAGAATATGGAGAAATATGATCCCATGGATGAGAAAAAGGACTCAGAAGAAAGATATATTTGAACCTTTTCCCATGTCTTCCATATTTTCATTTGTTTATGTGGTTCATGTTTATTGTGTGTGTACATGTTTGGGCTCTGTTTGCTCCCTAAATCAGTATACAGTATTGCTTGAAGATAAAAGTGTGAGGCTGGGCACGGTGGTTCACGTTTGTAATCCTAGCACTTTGGGAGCCGAGGTGGATGAATTGCCTGCTCAGGAGCTCGAGACCAGCCTGGGCAACATGGCAAAACCCCATCTCTACTAAAATACAAAAATTAGCCGTGTGTAATGGCGTGCGCTTGTAGTAGTCCCAGCTCCTCAGGAGGCTGAGGCATGAGAATTGCTTGAACCCAGGAGGCTGAGGTTGCAGTGGGCCGAGATTGCGCCACTGCACTACAGCCTGGACAACAGAGCTGTACTCCCTTGAAAATCTTTTCATGGCAAGCTCATCATACCTTGGCCATTTCTTTGTTGTAGAAAGGAAAAATAAGAAACAATACCTATTTATTTTGTTATTTAGTCACAGCACTGGTAGATAAAAGATTGAATGAGGTAGGATGTTGAAATGAAGACTTAAATCAGGTTTTTATTTATGTTATAACCATGGATTATGAGAATTTGATATCTAGGGCTGACCTTGACCAGTCCCCAGAGTCAGTGATATTGGCCTTACATATCAGGTTCAAGAAAACTTCCAATCATGCTGATTAGATTTCCTGAAATAATACAGAATAATACTGACGCTGTTTAGATTCCCATATTTTAGCTGTATTCATTGAAGTGGATATTCTGTGGGTCTTTGAAACAATTTTACCTTAATTATACATAATTTTTAAATGAGATTTTAAATGTGTTTGTACTTTGAAATTGAAGTCAGGAGCTATCAGGCCTACTCTGAATGCTATAGAGCACTGAATTTTCAAAAGGTTCCCCGAATAATTGCTCTTATTGGTAGGTGCCTGTATATTCCCTTCCCCTAAAGACTAGTTTCATACATTTTATATTCAGATTATATTTACTATGGATTTTGATGGGACTTCATACAGTATTTGGTAATAATTTATGCCGATTTCAACTTTCCAAATTCACTGCTTGAGCTGGATAGGTAGCAATGTATCTTGAACTCTTTTAAGGTAGCCTTTCTTTCCTCTGTGTTTTATAGAAATTACTCAGTATGCCATGCACTCATTCATTCAACAAGAAACATTTGTTCACTTCTTTGTGCCCAGTGCCAGCACAATGTCTATTCCATAGTGAACAGGGTACTTTCTGCCTTTATGGAGGTTACATTCTAGTGTGGAAAGCAAACATTAAGCTACTGATTATGTGAAAGTTGTTAACCAAAGAGTGTAAAGTATAAAAAGATAATGTAGTAGAAGGACTACCTCAGTGAATTCCACCTCCACCATTTACAAGCTCTGTGATCTTGTACATATTTCTTAATCTTTCTAGGACTCATTTTCACATCTGTAAATGGAGATAATGCTAATAAGCTCATGGGGTTGTTATAAAAGCTAAATTTTAAAAATGCATGTAAAGAATGGAGCATAATGCCTAACACACAGAAACACTTAGTAGCAATTGACTTTTTTTTTTTTTTTTTTTTTTTTTTTTTTTTTTTGAGACAGGGCCTTGCTCTGTCATCCAGGCTGGAGTGTGGTGGCACGATCACAGCTCACTGCAACCTCTACCTCCTGTGCTCAGGTGATAATCCCACCTCAGCCACCCATCACCCCGCAATAGCTGGGACACAATTGACTTTTAAGCTCAGACTTGAACAATGGAATTTCCGAAGTGGAGAACATTTATTAAGAGAGAACACCATGATCAAGGGCCTTGAGGCAGGATTGCCCATGTTGTTTTTAAGGAACTAAAAGAAAGCCATCGTGCCATGAGCTCAGAAAATGGAGAGAAGAATCGCTTGAGATGAGGCTGAGGTAGTCATTGGTAGCAAGGTCATGCAGTGTCTTGTGGGTCTTGTTAAAGAGGTATCAGGGCTTTATTCTAAGGGCAATAGGAAGAATTTTCACAAGAGAATGATGCTATTCAATTTGAGTTTTAGAAAGATTATTCTGGCTTTAGTATTAAGAATTGTTCAAAATCTTTCACCAGGCATTGAGGGGTCTGGCTCATCTCTTAAGGGACCTTTGGGGAAAAATATTGGTGGATTTTTTTGCTATTATCATCTTCATAGGTGATGAGCCCTGGGACAACAATGAGTGACATAATTGGCATTGCCAATTTTTTGTTTTTCAGTAAATCTGAAGGTCATAGGTATGTGAGTATGAGTGAGTGTGTGTGTATTCATGTTTGCACACATATATAAACATAAAAATATATACATGCATATATATAGACCCACACATATATACATATACGTATATATCTCCCACTAGAGAGACAGCCAAGGTGTTTTTCTCTCTTTTCTGCCTCTGACCATTCAATCTCAATGTTTTTTAAATTATGGCACATAGGTTTAAGAGATAAGGGAAATATAATATATTTACCAATCCTTTTAGTCTGTACGGTATAATGACATATTATCATGGTTACTCTTCATGTGAGAATGGGAACATATTATGTTATGCATAATGACTTTATAATATAGATTCACAAATTTCAGAAATTATAGAGATACAACAGAGTCCTGTGTTCTTTTGCATGTCATGATGAATGCAGCAGTTGTATGTATATACAAGAATAGATCATACTGAGCATCCCCTGAGCTCTGTTTGCAGACAAGTCGTATCTCCACCATGACAAAATTCCCACAAGATTTTGAATTATTAATGTCTTGGAATCTGCGGGATTCAGCAGATATGTTCAGTGTTATTGATGGCAAACTTTATCTCTTTTATTCCTGAGACACATAATGAAATAGGGAGTTCCTCAAATAACCACAGTTACTGTTTAGAGTAATTTTGTAGGGGCCAGTGGGCTTTTGCCTTAATGTGTATGAATATAATTTTTCTCTCTCACAGCAGAATGTATGGAAGATAGAGGGAGAATGAATTGGCACTAATTTATGAACCTCCAGCCTTCTCAGTGCAGTACACCCTGTGAGGGCAAGATGCTCTAATTGCACCTACTTCACATAATGAGAGCTTTTAATGACAATTACTGATTAGAGTTAGGGATGTATGGGGGACTTTAGAGAAGATGTATTGACCTTGAGAAGACAAGACTTCATCTGCCTTTTATACAGCTCTGTCCCTAACAATTGACCAGCGGCTCAGTGAAATCCAGCTCTACAGACTTGCACCAAATATTGAGCAGATTTTAAACTGAGGGGCTGAGGTACACTTTATTTCTCAACTCAAATTAGGTCAGACAGTTCAAGAATTCTGTTTGCTTTTAGCAGTGTTTTTACTTTACGCTTTTTCTTCCTTGGTGATGGTCACGCAGACTGTTTTTCTGTTTGGTAACAACAATAACCCATAGTTCAGACTGCTCTTTTTAGAGACATTGATTTGCACCATCACAAATGGATACCTGACATTGTTTTCCTCTTAACACATTTGCAGTGTTCACATTTGGAAGGCCAATATTTAAAAACTGGTATATTTTATATAATATGTATATGAGAACTGTAAGAAAGATGAACAAATTAAAGAGAATTGCTGATTGTTTTATTAAGGGCAAGAGTTTATATGGTCTACGTGTCCTTTTTTGAGCAAAGCAGTTTTTTTAGTAAGTCAAGATGACATTTTATGTACATGTCATCTTTTTATGAACATTTAGACATTTTAATTACACAACACACACACATTTAACTAGCAAGATGATAGTGTCCTTTCCAGCTTCACTATCTAGCTCTCTCCTTAATGAAAACAGATCAAAGTTAATTTGTTTTTCCCTTTCAAGTTGCTCTGAGCATTAGTTTCTTCTAAAATCCCTCTTGCTTCCACATTTCCCACCTTTACAACCATTTTTTTTTTCATTTTAACTTTTCTGTATGTCTGGAAAATCTGATTTTATAATTAAAAGCAAAAAGTACTTACAATGCAGGCAAGTTTAAACCCAGCAGACTTAAATAATTTACAATTAATATAACTGGTAAAGCAGTAGGGGAAAATTGCTCGTGTTTTCCTAGCTCCCCCTGCTCTGAATTTTCCCAGTCCTAGGATTCTGATTGAAATAACCATATTTTATTATTATTTTATTTCATTTTCTTTGAGACAAGGTCTTGCTTTGTCACCCAGACTGGAGTGCAGTGGCTTAAACGTGGCTCACTGTAGTCTCGACCTGCTGGCCCAAGGCTCAAGTGATCCTCCCGCCTCAGCCCTGCAGGTAGCTGGAACTACAGGTGTGCACCTCCACATCTGACTAATTTTTTGTATTTTTTGTAGAGATATGGTTTCTCCATGTTGCTTAGCCTGGTCTTGAACTCCTGAGCTCAAGCAGTCTGACCGCCTTGGCCTCCTAAAGTGCTGGGATTACAGGTGTGAGCCACTGTACCCAGCCTAAATAGCTATCTTTTACATATTCTGTATCCTCCTTCAAAACTGCCCCATGCCTAATGTTAAGCCTTTAATAACTATTAGCTTTACAGTACTACAATCTGTCACTGAAACCATAAAACATGATGGCCTTCTGTCAATTTCAATATCGTTTCTTGTGAACAGGTTTACTTACAACTAAAGAGCTCGTTGTCTGATTATTCTGTGTAAGATATAAAATATTAGTGAAAATAGTTTTTCAAATAGCAGAATCTAGATGTCTTCAACAAATTTTACCATTAAAAGTTTAAAATCACACCCTCACACCTTAGTGATGTTATGTACTATTATAATTCTCATTATAACTCCTAAAAATACGTTTTTTTGAGATTCCATAGGTTGCATTCAGCTAACATTTATTGAGCATCTATTAAGCTAGGCAACTGTGCTAAGTGATTTGGCATCCATTATGTCACAAATTCTAACAACAGCCCCAGGGAGGAATGGTCATCTGCATTTTATAGCTAAGAACTCTGAGAATCATAGAGGCTAGTTAAGTGATTTGCCCAGGGTTTCATAGCCAGAAGGCCAAACCAAAAGGTCTTCTAATTCCAAGTCTGAGATTCATATCTGTCTAACAGCCATTCCCCCTCCCTGCCCTGTTACATTAGAAGCTGATAAACCAACTCTGGTCATAAAGACACTATGATGTGCTAAGGAGAATGAAGTTCTCTCTGGGAATGTTGGTCTACTACTTGTCTTGGCACTACTTATAGCTTTTGAAAGAGTTAATAGATCTCATTAAGTGTATATGTTTGTTTTAGTTGGTTCAGGCTGCTGTAACAAATTACCATAGACTCCATGGCTTTAACAAAAACATTTATTTCTTGACAGTCTGGAGCTGGAAATCCAAGATCTGGTTGTCAGCATATAAAGTTGGTTGGATTCTGATGAAAGCTTTCTTCCAGGTTGCAGACAACTGACTTTTCCCTGTGTCTCCACATGGCAGAGACCAAGCTAGCTAGCTCTCTGGCCTCTTTTAAATTTTTCTTTATTTTTGTAGACTTAGGGGACACAAATGGAGTTTTGTTACATGGATATATTGCATAGTGGGGAGGTCTGGGTTTTAGTGTACGTGTTGCCCAAATAGTGAATATTATACCCAATGGGTAAATTTTCAACCCTCACCCTCCTTCCACTCTTTTACCTTTTGGAGTCTCCCATGTCCATTGTTCCACTCTGTGTCCATTGTTTCGCTCCCGCTTGTGAGTAAGAACATGTAGTTTTGATTTTCTGTTTCTAAGTTCTTTCACTTAGGATAATGGCCTCCAGTTGAGTTGTTTGAGTTCCTTGTAGATTCTGAATATTAACCATTTGTTGGATGCATAGTTTGCAAATGTTTTCTCCTATTCTGTACATTATCTATTTGCTCTGTTAATTATTTCTTTTGCTGTACAGGAGCTTTTTAATTAAGTCCCATTAGTCTATTTTTGTTTTTGTTGCATTTTCTTTTGAGGACTTAGTCATGAATTCTTTGCCTATGTCAATGTCCAGAAGAGTTTTTCTTTCCTAGGTTTTCTTCTAGGGTTTTTTTTTTTTTTGGACAGAGTCTCACGCTGTCGCCCAGGCTGGAGTGCCGTGGCACCATCTCGGCTCACTGCAAGCTCTGCCTCCTGGGTTCACACCATTCTCCTGCCTCAGCCTCCCGAGTAGCTGGGACTACTGGCGCACGCCACCACGCCCAGCTAATTTTTTTGTATTTTTACTACAGATGGGGTTTCACTGTGTTAGCCAGGATGGTCTCGATCACCTGACCTCGTGATCCACCCGCCTTGGCCTTGCAAAGTGCTGGGATTACAGGCGTGATCCACCATGCCCAGCCTCTTCTAGGATTTTTATAGTTTCAGGTTTTACATTTAAGTCTTTAATCCATCTTGAGTTAATTTTTGTAAATGGTGAGAGATATGGGTCCAGTTTCATTTTCTGTATATGGTTCTCCAGTTTTCCCAGCACCATTTATTGAATGGAGTGTCCTTTCACCAGTGTATACCTTTGTCAACTTTGTCAAAGATCAGTTGGTTGTAGGTATGTGGCCTTATTTCTGGGTTCTCTATTCTGTTCCACCAATCTATTTGTCTGTTTTTATACCAATACCATGCTGTTTTGGTTAATATAGCCTTGTAATATAATTTGAAATCAGATAATTTGATGCCTCCAGCTTTGTTCTTTTGCTTAGGATTGCTTTGGCTAATCAGGCTCTTTTTTAGTTCCCTGTGAATTTTAGAATTGTTTTTCTAATTCTGTGAAAAATGATGTTGGTAATTTGATGGGGATTACATTGAATCTGTAGATTGTTTTGGGCAGTATAGTCATTTTATCAATATTGATACTTCCAGTCTGTGAGCATGGAATGTTTTTTCATTTGTTGGTTTCATCTCTGGTTTCTTTCATCAGTATTTTGTAGTTGTCCTTGTAGAGATCTTTTGCCTCTTTAGATAAATGTATCCCTAGGTATTTTTTTTTGGTATGTATTATAAATGAGACTGAGTTATTTATTTGGTTTTCAACTGGATTGTCATTGATATTTAGAAATGTTACTGATTTTTGTACTTGATTTTGTATCCTGAAACTTTGCTGATGTCATTTATCAAAGCTAGGAGTCTTTTGTAGGAGTCTTTAGGGTTTTCTAGATAAAAGATCATATCAGTGAACAGAGATAATCTGACTTCCTTTTTTCCAATTTGTATGCCTTTTGTTTCTTTCTCTTGCCTGATTGCTCTAGCTAGGACTTCCAGTACTATGTTGAATGGCACTGGTAAAAGTGGGCATCCTTGTCTTGTTCCAGTCCTAGGGGGAATGCTTTCAGCTTTTCCCTGATGCATATGATGTTGGCTCTGGGTTTGTTTGTTTGATGCCTCATTTGTTGTGAGTTTTTATCATGAAGGGATGCCAAATTTTATCAAATGCTTTTTCTATATCTATTGAGATGATCATATGGTTTTTGTTTTTAATTCTGTTTATTGTGGTGAATCACATTTATTGATTTGCATATGTTGAACCATCCTTGTGTCTCTAGAATAAGACCCACTTTGACTGTGGTGTATTATCTTTTTGATGTGCTGCTAAATTCGGTTTGCTAGTATTTGGTTGAGGATTCTTGCATCTATGTTAATCAGGGTTATTCTCCAGCCTCTTCTTATAAGAACACTAGTCTAAATCATGAGGGCTCCACCTTTGTGCCCCAATTATCTTCCAAAAGTCCCACCTGCAAATACTTTCACATCAGGATTAAAATTTTAATTTGCATTAAATTACAAAGAAAGTTGCTAAAAGGTCAGAAATAGAATCTAATTCTCCCTCCGATTCTCTCACAAACATACATTTATTCAGTGATTTTGCTGATTGATTTTGTAGTTGTTTATTGAGTATCTCCTATATGTAAGAGACTATACTAAGCTCTATGAAAAATAGAACTTGCTATTCGATATGCTTCCTTTCCTCAAGTGCCCATGGACTATTAAGGGAGTGAGACATATATACAAATAATTGTCCTTCCAAGAAGAAAGCAGTATGTAGTATAAAAAGAGGCACATATAACTGGAGGAATATTTAGAAGAGTACGTTTTATGGGTTAAAGGGCATTTGAGTGGACTTTGAAGGATGGGTAAGATTTGGACATATGGCCGATAACAGTACATTCCAAAAAAAAGAAACAGTAAATGCATGATATAGAAAGTGCTGAGAGTTCATTAGGTTAGAGGAGGTACTTTTGAAGGGCCAGAATAGCAGAAGGCATTAACAACAGAGAATATGTGAATACATGCTAAGATATTAGGTGATCATTGCCACAATGTCACACACACAGTTTGCAAGTAACAGAGAGTTTGGGAGGCAGACAGCTGAGAGAGAGGTAGCAAAATGTTAATGACTGGTAATTGGTGAGTGCAGGTAAAGGATATATGAGTGTTCATTATACTATTCTTAGCAAGTTTTCTGTATGTTTAAAAACATTTTTTTTTAAGTTGAGGGCATCACTAATCATGAGAGAAATGCAAATCAAAACCACAATGAGATACCAACTCACACCAGTTGAAATGGCTATTATTAAACAGTCAAAAAACAACAAATGCTGGCAATGCTGCAGAGAAAAAGGAATGCTTATACACTGTTGGTAAGAATCTAATTCAGTTTAGCCACTGTGGAAAGCAGTTTGGAGAGTTCTTATAGACTTTAAGATAGAACTACTGTTTGACCCTACACTCCCATTACTGGCTATATGTCCAAAGGAAAATAAATTGGTCTTCCAAAAAGACATGGACTCATATGTTCATCACTGAATTATTCACAAAAGCAAAAACATGGAATGAACTTAGGTACCCCATCAACAGTTGATTAGATAAAGAAAATGTGGTACATATACACTATGGAATACTATGCCTCCGTAAAAAGGAAAGAAATCATGACTTTTGCAGCAACATGGATTTAGCTTGTGGCCATTATCCTAAGTGAGTTAATGCAAGAAAAGAAAACCAAATACTGCATGTTCTCACTTGTAAGTGGGAGCTAAACACTGGGTACTTACGGACATGAAGATGGCAACAAGAGACACTGGGGACTACTAGAGTCGGGAGGGAGGAAGGGGGCAAAAGTTGACTAACTATTGGATAATATGCTCACTATCTGGCTGATGAGATCAAATGTACTCCAAACTTCAGCATCATGCAGTATACCCAGGTAACAAACCTGCATGTGTACCCCTTGCATCTAAAATAAAAGTTATTTCGAGTTAAAAAAATTAGTTATTTTTAAGTTGAGGGAAAAAATCAAAATGTATAAGAAACATCTGTAATCAATAAGCAAAGGACAGTCACCTAATTGGAAAAAAAAAAAAGCAAAACATATGACATGAAATGACACAGGAGAATCAAAAAGATGAGTAAATATGCTGAACCTCTTAAGAGTTAGAGAAATTTAAGTTAAAGCAATGAGATTCTACTTTTCACCTATTTGACTATGCTGTTTTAAAAGTGAGGCATTTTTTAAAGTAATGGCAAAAACCGCAATTACTTTTGCACTAACCTAATAATATCAACCTTCTGTAATTACTACAGGGATTAGAGAACAGACATGTGAAGCACCTGCCACACAGAAGAATTTAGTAACAATATCTCCTTCTACTACCACTATTATCTAACAAAAGATATTATTGAAACCCTAAACTAGGGTATTAGCAGAGGAAGTGGAAAAAAATCAACTAGACTTGGCAACTGATTGTATTTGAGGGGAAGAGAAAAAATACTAAGGAGAGGAAGACATTGCTATAGAAAGGAAGAAAGATGGCTTAATTGTTTGCCATATTGATTGTTAAATACTCTGAAGGAGTCTTTTCAGTAAGGGTAGTTGATTCTTAGAAATTATTGAAGATAGACCCATAATTTAAAGACTATTCTTATATAATTATTGTTTTAAAAAATATATTCTTAAATACATAATATGGGCACATTAAAAAGCAGTGTATAAATGTAAAAAAAAATGCAAGTATCCCTTTCTTATCTCTCCTTATGGACAGCCATTGTTAAGTTTGTCATGTTCTCCTTCATGAGCTAGACACCTCCCAGTAGGCCCACCTCCAACATTGGGGATTATATTTCAATATAAGATTTGGAGGGGACAAAACATCTAAATCATATCAAGTATAATATTCTGATTTTATATTTCTTAAAAGTCTGTAGTAATTCTGTAAAATTAATCTTCTAATATTGTCCAAATCCCTATATATACATTATGTGCTTTTTTAATGAAACCTGATAAAGAGACTAATAATAAAATCACATACTTCATGTATTTAGTTTATCATTGGCTTTTTGACCATGTGTTCTTTCAAGGAACTGGGCTAGGCACAAAGAATACAAAGAAATATGTATTTTTACCCATTTCCCATTAGTCTTTTTACATTGATTTTATAAGCTAGTCATAAAATAATAACCTATGTCTGTTACATGTGTTGCATATGTTATTTCTAGTCATTTATCTTTTGACCATATGATGTTTTTGTCATCTGGGGCTTAAAAAGAAGTTGTGTAATTAAATTTATCAGTTTTTTTCTTTATAGCTTCTAGGCATTATAATTTTTTAAAAGTTACCAAGTTTCATTTTATATTCTGTATTAATCCACCAAATAGCAGTTTTGAGCATGAAATAAAAGATGTTTGCTGGACTTTAATAATTGACATTGTTTGATTAGTATAGTTTTTTTGAGAGCAGGAATATAATTTCATTCTGGCACTCCTCACGTGGGAAAGCAATAAATATAGTGTCAGATCTCAGAGATTATTTGATACAATACCTTTGATGTGTAACTGAGGAAACTGAGACCCAGAGTGTTTGAAACGACTTCCCCTAAATTACACAGTTAATCAGTGCCAGCAGTTGAACTGGAATCCTGGTTTCTTTGACTTCTGATCTGGTGTCATTAATTAAATACATGAACAAATACGTTTAACATGCTTAGAACATACCTGACATCTAATTAGTAGCTACCTAAGTATTGGCTATTATTACTTTGTTGTTTTCGTCATCAACGAGCACAGATTCTGGAGCCAGGCTGAGATTGAATCTCAGTGATTTTAATAGTCAGTTGTTAGCCTTTCTGAACTTCAGGTTTCTCAGCTATAAAATGGGACAATAAGGTAACCTATTGTTACCAGTGGAAGGTGACCAGGTTGTTGGAAGTTTGAACAAAGAATTGGACAAAACACACAAAGCAAGGAAAGAATGAAGCAACAAAAGCAGAGATATATTGAAAGCAAAAGCACACTCCACAGGGTGGGAGCAGGCCTGAGAAAGCAGCTCAATGGCCTGGTTACAGAGTTTTCTGGGGGCTTAAATATCGTCTAGAGATTTCCCATTGCTTACTTGGTGTGTGCTCTATGCAAATGAAGAGGATGAAATGAGATTACAAAGTTGTTTACTTGGTGTACACCCTGTACAAATGAAGGGGATGTTTCCTGTCATAGCTGACTTGGCCTTAGAAAGCCACGGTTTTCCCCCTTTGATTTAGTTCTAGGAAGTCCTTAGGTTCCCTACTCCTAGACCCTATTCTCCTGCCTCACTGTCTCATAGGGAGTTGAGAGAATTCACTAAGTTCTTATATACAGAGTACTACTTGAATCAAAATAATCATTTTGTAAATATTTACTATTATTACTTCAGAGCCCTAGAATCAGTTGAACAACCTAATCTTGTCTAGTTAAAGAAGTCAAGGTAACAATAAAAATGCTTACTTTTATTGTGTGATGAGGCTGCAGGTCACAATAGATAATGAGACAAATCGAGCTTTCAGTGGTTTCAGAGGCCTACATTCCAGAAGAAAATGGGGGAGCCATGCATGAGGAGGCAGTGCCTAGAGGTGGTTAGAGGTACCAAGGAAAGTTTCACTGATATTGATGATAGTCTGCACCCCCCACCCCCAATACTGATATAATTCTATCTCAAGATACCCTGGGCCCATCATGGAAAAGAGTTTCATGGGTCAAGATTGAGTTTTGGATTTTTCTCATGTACAAAACTAGATATTATGAAGAGGAAAGGACACAAGGTGGCAGTTTTATAAGAAATTTAAAATGGTGTGATTTTAAACACATTTGGAGTACTTTTAATCTCTGGATTCTGAAATATGTTTCTCGAAGAGGACATTATTGTATATTTAAAATCCCTTCATGCTTAGAACTGCTCAGTCCATCATGAGCATCTTCTGTGCCAGCTCTTTATAAAATAACTTCAATATTTGATTTTCAACATGCCTTGGTAACCCCTAAAATGTTGGGTCTTGCCATTCATATCAAATATTATCAATTCCATGTCTGTTTCAGTAAATTCACTCATTGAGTGCCAACTATATGTCAGCACTACTCGTTATTAAAGATACAAAAATGAAAACAGCCCTAGTACAACCTCCCTTCTCCCAGCCCCTGGGAGTCTGTAGTCTATTGGGTGAAACAGTAATTGTAACATGATGTTAGTGCTGTGACAGTGTAAATACAGTGATGGCACAATGGAAGAAATGACTGATCAGAAATAGGCCATTTTATGCAGTCCTTGAGTAAATTTAGTCCTTCTACAGGAGAATAAGCAATTATTAAACAATGTCAACATAACTAGAAATGTTTATCCATTCATAAGTGTTATTTTGTAACATTGCTATAATTGCACAGCATGTATAATCTACATATGATGATAACAGAACCCAGAGTACTTAGAATATTTGCAGAGGTAAAAATATACAAAACCTTTGCAACAAAGCCTTTTGTCAGATTAGATTTTTTTTTTTTTTCTTATCCCATGCCTTTAGAGAGCTTGAATGCCTTCTCTAAGATTGGGAGACATTTTTCTTTCTAGGTTTAGAAATCATTACTTTCTGTGTAGTCTTCTATAAACTATTGATACTGCAAATGCTTCTTTAAGTCATTGAAATGTCTGTTTTTGTAGATTTTAGACTTTAGGGCTAAGCAATCTTATGAGAAGTAGAGAGAAGGCATAGAAAAAGGTATAAATGCTGTCTAGGTGATTGATAATGTGGCTGGCTGTCTCAGGGGCTAGCTTCTGGAAAGGGCCTTCCAAGGGTAGTTTTAAGAACAATTGCCTAGGGCAGTCTTAGGCTGAGTGTGTGGTAGAAACAGAACTTGCTCCTTTGGGGGAAGGGAAAAGAAGGCCTTGCCTCCCTAAAGACTGATGGCTTCTCTTTGTCTGATGAAAGAGTGGCATTGACAGAGTGCAGAGTGGATGAGAGCAAATCTTGCTTGTCTCCAGTGAAGATTTTTCTTTGGCTGGGTGGAGGGATTCAAATTGTGAAGTCTATTTGGGATGAGTTATCTGCAATCTCTCCCTATCCCTGGAGAGAATGAGAATGACTAATTGAAGCATCTCATAACAGTAATTGAGATGGATTGAAAGGGGAAATGAGTGATTAACCTTGAGCCTCCTCTTGATGCTGTGCATGGCAATGTTAGAGTAGATTTCTGGGGGTGAGGGGAGGGTTCCTAAACAGTTCAGTTTTACAAAAGTTCACATAGCTCCTCTAATTAACTTTTCAGAGAACTATATTTCCGCCCCAACTTAAATTTCAGATACTTGTTGCTCTGTTTTACATCATTCTATTGATGAAAGTTTGTTATTGATGACTGAAAACCAGAGTCAGATTTACTCAGAAGCTAATGATGCTTAAGCTTTAGGGCCCCTCATTTGCATGGGCCCCTTCTGAGGCCCTGGCACTAGTTTTGTACTCCTTTCTTAAACAAGAGCCCCCAAATTGTATGGGCTTTAGGGGTCACAAAACCTGGATCTGTCCCTGCTGATAAAATTCTAATTATAAATAAGTGGATCAGGCATAAATTTTAAAATTCTGTAAAATGATGGCCAGCATTTCTTCACTCCCTACAAACTTTGGAACTGTTTAAATTTATAATAAATGCTTAGGTGTATATCTGTATCTAAATTATCTATTTTTTAAACTTCTGGTAATGAAGATAAACATTGTACCAGCTAATTATATGTTTTTGTAAGTATAGAGTTTACTTTATTCCCTCTATAATGTTAGTCATGTTAAAAAGGAAAAGGAAAAGAAAAAAATTCCTACAATAATATAATGTGCCAGTTTGTATATTTCTGTGTACTGATACAACAATTATAAGTAGGAATCAAATGAATTCATTTCAGAAAGTCTCAATGGATTGCCTACATTTTGAATTGCAATGCAATTCATTTTTGTAGCCTTTAACAACACCTACTTTAGTGCCCCATATGTAGCAGGTCATCAAAAAGTCATTTTTGAATTGAAAATAAAATAAGTATATGCAGTGAACTGAATCGCTTTTAAAACTAAAAAGGTATGTTGGCAAGATCTCCCTGGTTTGACAAAAATAAAACATATAACCTAAATATAGTGATTTGCACATTGATGGCAAGTAGTTTTTATAGAGCAGAACTCTTTTTCAGAAATTGCATAACCATGTTTTGCAAGTACAATTAATATAATATCACAAGCCTATTACCACATTATTACCTGATTAGTGAATGCATGGTTAATTTAGGCAACCTATGTGCCTTTTCTGGAAATTCACATACTGTCAAAACTATGGAGTTTTTTTCTTTATTATTATTGTGATTTTGTTTTTCTGCCTTTGATAGGGTTGTAGATTGATCCAGAGGGATTAAAACTAACATATATCTGGTTTTAAACAAAATTGTATTTGACCCATAGTACTCCTTGTTATATATTTGGATCTGAAACATCTTTTGGATAGTTTTCTTCCCAATGGGTATTAGATTTTCCTCAAACTGCTTTCTAAGAGACAGAAGCTCAGCTCTCTTGCTTGCTTACCCATATTCTTGCATACACACACACACACACACACACACACACACACACAGAGAATTATTTGTCAAGCAGATATTTGTGTAGTATGAATCACTGAATGAACTCTGAACTGCATAGTTTGACCAGACCTGGGGCCATTCTTCAAGCTATCAAGAATTTTAAATCACTCAGCTAGGAATAATATATCTGATATAATAGTCAATGGTGGGATGGTCTAGAAATACTCAATGAAAGAGTGCTTAATATGATGTTCTTTGGAGAGGATAAAAATATAAGGAGGAATACATTGATTTAGAAGAAAGTAATTAATTGCTAATATTAACATTGGTGATTTAAGTTTTTCTTCCAACTGGACAGTTATCAAGATTGGGGTTTTTGTCTTTGGAGAAGACTATTTCTCACTTTTCTGATCTCTTCAGTTATTCCGGCAGTTTCATAGCTAATTACATGAGACAAAATATTTGTTTCATTTTAGATCAGCTATCCTAGTTTTGAATATACATTAGTCTTACCAGCAACAGTAATTATAATATTAAGATAACCAGTAACTTTTTTATTGGAGGTCTTATTTCTCAAAGACCTGTTTATCCTGATGATGTTACTGAAGCTTCTGATAAATCTGCATCAATAAAATCTGTTGTATTCATCAATTAAACATAGAGAAGCTGCAAATACATGCATATATGTGTTAAAGATGGTCACTTTGGATAGTTGTAAGGATAATTGCTGAGAACAGCGTAGACCTCAGTGAAACAGACTGATATGAACTATTCTGAGCTATTGGACCAGCATATGTCTAAATGAATAGGATCCTAATGGTTTTGTGAGCTAGAAGGTAGAATGAAAGTAATTTGGTCAGCATTCCTAAGTCTGCAATTCTGTTAGGCTAGTTCAGACACTCTCCACAGGAAGCGGACATTGAGGTCAGAAGTTGGGTCAAAGCCTTTTAATTGTGAGCCTCCATGATGCCTCTGGGCTTGGGTCAATAGCCTGAAAAGCTCTGTTTGTGGGCCTGGAAAGGGTATATTATGGGGGCTCAGGTGGTCTCTTGACTGTTCTAATACTCAACTGTGAGAAGCAGATTATCTGCTTTGGAGATTATCTGATCTTCTATCATCAGCCTTCCCATTGGGCTTTGAGTTGCCAAGGATGGGGCTAAAATGTGAAGTACAGGAAGTTAGGCACAGTGGACTCTGTGTGCAATCCCATTACAAAACCAAATATAAATCATTCAAGCACCACTTTGTTAAATGACTTTAGTTTTATTTGGTTTGACCTTTTTCTCTATCTTAATCTATATTCTCTAGAGTTGACTAAACCTCATTTATTTTATTCTCATTTTCTAGAACTCTTTAGATTAGAAAATAGACATGTCATAAAATCTATTCAAGATGGAATGACACAAACACCTTTCCTTCTTTTATGTACTCTATAATGTAGATTGAGCATTATGACGTAATTTAATTTCTTCTCTGGAAATTCATGAAATCATTCCAGTCTAGGCTGTCCTTGGCACCCTGGTAATCTTGGTTGATTGTGTCCCTTCAAACTGTGATTTGATCAGAAGAAAGACTGGTTATCTTTGTGATTCAGTTTCTATGGATTAGGAAATTGGGACTATATTGTGGATTATGTTTTTTATTTAAGACCAGAACATTATCATTATTCTCCCATGTTTTCTAAAATAAGAAGAGAGAGAGAGATTATAATTTTCTCTATAGCTAGGCAGATGAATTGTTGATAATGAAGCAGATTCATGCCCTTTTTTGGTGCAAGAAAGCATCCATGCACACTTAGAAGCAAAGTAGCAGACTTTTAAATTCTGGTCTTTGTTGTCGTCACTAGACCTCATGCCTCCCTCTGAAAGAGCTGCATCCAAAACCAGTCTTTTCCCCCTAAAACACATACTCTTTCCTTTGTTCCAGTAGCCCTGGCATAGATGCTCTAAGAATAGAGAAAGCATGAATAGTGCCAGTGAACAAGAATTTTGGGCTTCAGCATCCCCTTCTATTCTTTTTATTTTTCCCAAATAAATTAGTTTTGATGACTTGGTTTCCTATTAGTAGCATCTTTACTTACAATACTGGCATATAAACCTATGAAGTTTGAATTTTGTTGGCAATTTTCAAGTTTTTTTTTTATTCAAAAGATGTTCATTTCACACTTTGTACCAGGCACTGTTCCAGGTACTTGTGATATACAAATTAATAAAGCAGACTCTGCCCTTGTGGAGTTTACATCTGGGATATTGTGATATAATAAGAAATATGTAGTTGTCCTCTGCACACCCTCTTTGTTCCTGGGACAGAGCTCCTAAAACCTTTGTAGATAAAGGTGATAGGAGACTCCTTTGTTCTAATATATTGTCTTTGGTTCTGGGTCCCTGAACAACCCTTTGCAATCTCCAGAGTGATAATGAGATGGGAGAATTTCCTTGACCTTATCATGGGACTTGAGACAGGGGTGTGGCTTAAACCCCTTGTGGGAGGGGGAGCATGCAGGTGAGTGTGTGCCAGGGCTGGGGTGAGTACTTTTGGGCTTCAGCCCCACAGCAGCATCTAAGGGTGTGTTACAATTAATGCCCCTTTAGCAGCTGCCATCCACAGATGGCTAAATGTTAACCAGCTCAATGGAGAGTCAGGGTGACAGCCTTTTACATCCTACCCTCTTGGTACCTGGGTTCTTGTCCAGCATCCAGGAAGAATCAGGTCACATGGACTTGAAGGATGCAGAGATTTTATTGAGTGTGTAAAAAGTAAAGTAAAGGTTCCTCTTCAAAGACTTTCCTGCCGTCTAATTAGAAATAAATAGTAACTTCTCTTAAAAACAAAATTTATTCAAAGACCTGTGCTAACATTCTTAAATATCTGCTAGCTGTAATAAAAAAAAATTATGTACTTTACTTTCTTATCTTCCACAATTTAGCCTAAATATTTGCCCTGGCATGCTTATACTGGTCCAAGCAAGCATTAAGTTATAGCCTGTTCCTCTTCCTTATTTAAAGGTGTTTTTACCTTTCTCAGCATTCCTCAAGTTATTTCCTCCTTCCTTTGTTCTCCTCTGCCTTTGCCTCTTTTAAAAATTTCTAAGTTGCTAGCCAATTGAGACAAATACAGAATGTGAGGTCCCGTTCCAGCCAATAAAAACTGGACACAGCTGTAAAGTGGACGCATCAGGTTATAAATGACCCTGTCTCCTTTGCTCAATATACGCTCGTGGCAAAACTGCTGGTGAGTGTACCCTTTCCACAGAAAGTATAAAAATGGCCTTGCTGAAGAAATTGAATTTATGTTCAAGTGCTATTTCTTTATGGCACTGGGGAACAAGCATCTCAAACAAGTGATAGAGGTGGCTTTCAGCGGGATGCGTAACTGGAAAGGGGATGGAAGGGAAAGATAGTCTTCCCCTGGAGTTCAGCTGGGGACCAACCATCCCTGTCTGAACTCTTCTCAATGTTAAGATGCCTCCTCTCTCCTTCTTTACCATGCTGCTCTGCTCCTGTGCCAGTGGGGTTTGGGGTTTTTAATGGGTATAGGATGGGGGGTGTGGTGGGCCAGGGTGGTTTTGGAAAAAGCAACATTTGGGCTGGACAACAGGGGCAACTATTCTCATTTAGGGTTGCAGTTTCCAGGCTTGAGGGTGGGGCATTTGCTGGGCAACGACCTTCTTCTACCCAATATTTCCCCACCTCCTATCCATATCAATAAGATCTGACAAAGAGCTCCTAAATCCTTTAGAATTTTGTGGGTGATAGGAACATCTTTTGTTCTAATGAGGAGACTCTTGGTGAACTCCTAGATAGCCTCAGGATGAGGCTGAATATGTGGAGGTTTCTGGGGTGTGGTGTGTCCTGAAAGGGCATGAAAGCTCTGCGCTCCTCTACCACACCACTCTATGCATCTCTTCCATCTGGCTGTTTATCTTTATCCTTTGTAATATCCCGTACAGTAAATGGGTAAACGTAAGTAAAGTGTTTCCCTGGGTTCTCTAAGCTGCTCTCACAAATTAATCAAACCTGAGAAGGGGGTCACGGGCACCCTCAACTTATCACCAGTCTGTCATCAGTATAGGTCACAAGCTAGGACTTGTGATTAGCATCTGAAGTGGGGGGCAGTCTGATGGGACTGAGCCTTCAACCTGTGGGATCTGACACTATCTTCACCAAGCACCAGAATAGAATTGAATTAGAGGACACCCAGCTGGTGTCTGCTGGAGAATTGTTTGGTATGTGAGGAAACAACCCTAACACAGCTCATGTCAGAAGGGTTGTGTTGTGTGAGAATAGGAAAAACACTAGCGTTTTTCTTAGCCTTTACAACGTTCTATTGGGAGGAGGCAGACAATTAAAAAAAGAACGAAATAAATAGGTAAATCACACAGCTTGTTAAAAGGAGATAAGTCGTAAGGAAAAAGAGAAACAAAAACAAAAAAGAAGAGTTAGGTTAATGCTTATACGTTAAAGGGAGCTAGATGTTCTGTGGCAGGGTTGGGGAGATTGCAATTTAAGTACAGTGGTCAAGTTGGCCTCATGTAGGAGTAACATTTAGGAGTAACTTGAGGGCCGTGAGGGAGTTAAGCATGAGGACTTCTGGAGAACATTCCAGGCAAAGGACACAATAAATGCAAAGGTAAGAGCATCCCTTCAGGTATTCAAAGGTGATGTTCCTATAAATTGAGATTAGAATGTTTTTCCTAAAATCAGTCTTTCATTATTAAGCTCCTGTCTATTCATACTGTTTGTTTTTTTTGTTGTTTTGTTTTGCTTTTTGTTTTCTAAGATGGAGTCTCCCTCTGTCACCCAGTCCGGAGTGCAGTGGTGCAATCTCGGCTCACTGCAACCTCCGTCTCCTGGGTTCAAGTGACTCTCCTGCCTCAGCCTCCTGAGTAGCTAGGATTACAGGCATGCACCACCATGCCTGGTTAATTTTTGTTTTTTTTAGTAGAGACAGGGTTTCACCATGTTGGCCAGGCTAGTCTCGAACTCCTGACCTCAGGTGATCCATCTGCCTCAGCCTCCCAAAGTGCTAGGATTACAGGCATAAGCCACCACACCTAGTGGGTTTTTGAGATAATTTAACAATATTAGAAACAGATGGTCTCTCTCAGTGAATCTGCATCTCTAGAAATGATAATACAGTACTTTTTACATCCAGTGTATCTTTTTAAATGTCATGCATCTTCTGAGAAAATCATAGCATTTCTTAAATACTATGTTAAAGTAATTTCACGTATTGAAGTAATGTTAGCACAGTTTCTTTAGGAATCTAAACAAATAACCCTTACTTTCCATAGTGGTCACATCCAGAAAATATATATGTGTGTGTGTGTGTGTGTGTGTGTGTGTGTGTGTGTGTGTGTGTATGTATATATATATATATATTTTTTGAGACAGTCTCGCTCTGTTGCCTAGGGTAGAGTACAGTAGTGTAATCTCAGCTTGCTGCAACCTCTGCCTCCCAGGTTCAAACGATTCTCCTGCCTCAGTCTCCCAAGTTGCTGGGATTACAGGCATGCACCACCATGCCCAGCTAGTTTCTGTATTTTTAGTAGCAAGGGAGTTTCATCATGTTGCCCAGGCTGGTCTTGAACTCCTGGCCTCAAGTGATCTGCCTGCCTCGGCCTCCCAAAGTGCCAGGATTACAGGCATGAGCCATTGCATCTGGCCCAAAATAGCTATGTTATAAAATGGGAGGGGAAAACATTCATTGAGCATCTGTTATATAATAGGCCCTGTGCTAGATCCCTTATACGTGTCATCTCATGTAATCTCAACAAAATGCTGTGAGGTATTATTGTTTCCATTTTGTATAGAGTTCAAAGAGATTAAATAATTTACCCAAAGCCTCAAAATAGAAAATGGAGGAGCAGATCCAAACCCAGGTTTCTTCCAATCTGAAGGCAATGAATAGCACTTCAGTTTGCCCATTTTCCTAGGAGGAGCCTGATGGCAGTTTTTGCTTCATGTATTTCCTGTACTCTCCATAGGTAACCAATCTGTACATACTGTTTGTTTTATTAAAACCACCTGAATATCTGTCGAATTTATCCACATTTCCTCATCTCCATCACCAGAACCCTAGCTTAGCCATCATCCTTTATAGCCTTTGCCTGTCTCCTGGCATCCAGAAAATCTGAGCAGTGGTTCTCAACCTTGGTTGTATATTAAAATAACTTGAGTGGTTTTAAAAAAAATCATTCATATGTGGACCCCACTCCAGACTGATTAAATTAAGATCCTGGTGGATGACAGTTTGGATATTAGTATTTTTAAAAATCTCCTTGCATGATTCTAATGTGTACTGAAAGTTGAAAACTACAGTATTAAACATTTTTATAATGTACATTTCACCATTAAAACCCTCTTTCACGTCTCATGTCTCTCAGGATAAATCTAAGCTTTTACTATGGTACTTTTTGACCTGATCCCTGTGCATACGTTGCCAGCCCTTGAATTTTGCCTTGCCCTTGTATTTATTTGTTATCACATTTTTTTTTTTTTTTTTTGAGGCAGGGTCTTTCTATCTTGCCTAGGTTGGAGTGTAGTGGTGCAATTATAGCTCACTGCAGCCTCCATCTCCTGGGCTCAAGCTATCGTCCCACCTCAGCCACTTGAGTAGCTGGGACTACAGGTGTGTTTCACCAGGCCTGGCTAATTTTTTTGATTTTTAGTAGAGATGAGGTCTTGCCATGTTGCCCAGGCTGATCTTAAAATCCTGAGCTCAAGCAATCCTCTTGCCTCAGCCTCTCAAAGTACTGGGATTATAGGCATGAGCCACTGTGCCTGGCCAAAATTATTTCTATTATAACTTCAGAGATGTTTATTTGTATTTCTAATCAGCCTTTTGCTTTAAAATGTTCTTTCTTCAGGTCTTTCCGTAGAATAATGATCAACAAACCCTTAGGTGCACTAAGAAGCTACAGATGATTTTAATGAAATAAACCATTATTTTGTGAAGCAAATAGGGCTCTCTGATGTGGCTGATTGATATTCTTCAAGACAGACCTGTTGAAGGAACAAATAGATTCTAGCAAATCAAAATTTAAATTGTCCTAGTAGTAATAATGTTGAAACCTGGATGATTTACTTGGATTTATTATTTCATAATTTATATTGCTAAATGTAACTGAGAATAAATAATGGCTAAACAACTTATTTAATCCAAAAAATGTTACTTTTTAAATATTTGATAAAACATTAAGTTAACGTGCTTCTCTGCCATTCTGCCATTCCCTGCTCCTTTATGCCATTCTCTTTGCAAAATATTTCAGTAACTCATTAAGAAGGAAAACATAATCTTATTAATGCCTTATTTAAATGAATTAGTGTTTTGTTTAGATTAAAAATAAAAAGGAGGCTAGTGATTTTATGAATCTGTTATTATTAGATAAGGTAAGTATTATTTTACTCAGTGGGCAATATGAGTAAAACATATTGACCTGACTTCTGAGAAGGCTAGAACAAAGGTCTTTAAATTGGGCTGTTCCTCAGAATCACTTGGGAAGCATTTTTTTTTTTGAAACAGGGTTTCCCTCTGTCACTCAGGCTGGAGTTCAGTGGTGCAATTGCAGCTCACTGTAGCCTTGACTGCCCTGGCTCAAGTGTTCCTGCCACCTCAGCCTCCTGAGTAGCTTGGACTAAAGGTGTATGCCACCATGTCCAGCTGATTTTTGTATTTTTTGTAGAGACGGGGTGTCTCCATGTTGCCCAGGCTGGTCTTGAACTCCTGAGCTCAAGCAATCTGCCCACCTCAGCCTCCCAGAGTGCTAGAATTATCAACATAAGCTACTGCACCCAGCCAGTTTGTAACTGTGCTAAAAAACAGTTTTCTCAGCTCTACCTTAAATGAATAAGAATCTCTAGGTTTAGGGCCAGGAAGTCCTGATTTTTATCAGATTCCCTAAGGGATTCTGATGCATATATTTAGTAATAGGAAGAGACAGAGAACATCCAGATAGAAGTAACCCATTCACCCATTTGACATAAAACATTGCTTCCAGGATACTAAGATGACTGGGAGTCAAATGGTAGAATGAGAAATACCATTCTGATAACCCGTACTTACTTCATTTCCTTATGCTTGAGCCATCCCCAACCATCTGGACTTCTCTAATAATAATAATAGGTCTCTATTAATAATGGCTCTGACAATAGTAGCAATAATACTTATTACAGGTGAGGCCCTGTTTTTATACATATTAAAAATCTCCATTTAATCCTCAATACATGCTGTGATGTAGGTACTATTATGTGGACAAAACACATGAAGAAGAGAAGCACCAGGTAGGCAGTTTATTCACTCCAGGTCACTCCTAGGAGGCAGCAGAACCATGATCCCAGCTCTGGCAGGCTAACTCTGAAATTATGTCCTCAGCCACTTTGTTCTGCTTTCTCTAAACACATCGTGTACTTTTTAGAACTCCGTTCCTTTTCTCATGATGCCACCCTTTGCTAAGAATCCCTCGGTTTTCATTCTTCTCTACTAAAATCCTACTTATTCCACAAGGCCCAGCATGAACTCTACCATTTATTTGGCCCCCTCTCTCATCATCTTCACTGCCTTTAGATGAGATGAATTGTTCTTGACTTTGTATACAAGGAAGAAAGCAAACAAGCAAACGAATAATTATTAACCATCTAACAAGGGCAGGTGCCCTGTAAGGTAAATAACATTATGTCTATGTTATAATGCAAGTAAAATGAAGCACAAGAAGGTGGGTGCCTTTTGCTGGTACCCCCAATATCTGGTGAAAGCAGATTTGAACCCTAATCTATCTAGCTCCCAAGATTTTTATGCCATGACACATGGTTCTGTCATATCAGAGTACATATCACATTGTAAGATAATGAGTTGTGAATTCCCTGTGGGCAAGAAGCATATCTATCTTTGAAGCCCTAGTTCTAGAAAAAGTGCTGTACATATAATAACGTGCTCTGAAAAGTGTTTGATGACTCAGTTCTGAGGTTCTTCCATAAACCAGATCTGGGGAATTTTTATGGCGCTGTTAAGCACACACTTTGCAAATGGGGTTAACTTTACTTTCTCCTTCTTCATAGTGTACAGATTACATCTCAAGTCATCAGGAAAATGCCAAATTAAACTCTGAGGGTAATTACTAGAGCTTCACTCTCTAGTCATGATGTGATTTAGTGACTTTATTTGCCTTATGATTTCTCTTTTTGGAGTAGACATTTCGGAAACATAAATAAGAGAGACAAAGTAAGAAGAGTGGTTTAAAATAATTTTTATTTTTACTGAGCCAAATTTTCTTCTGTGAAAAGTACCTCTGAGCGCTGTGGGGGAAGATAAAAAAAGGCTGAATGCCGGTATCTTCTTTGTGCCCTGAAGTTTAGCGTAGGAACACAGACAATCTGATTTGACCTTAAGTGCCTCCCCAATCTGCTCAGGGGACTCCCTTTAGGAATATAAGCTGACACCACTTGCCTGAGCTTCTTTCAATCAATAACATGACAGAGTACACATGATATGAATAGGCAGACCGATAAGAAAGAAAAGCATATCTGTTGATACAAATGGAGCAATAAAAGGACTAGTTTCTATCCAAGGACTTTGAAGGAGAAATCAAGGAGAGAAAGATGGCCAAATGAGAATGTATAGTCAATTAATTTTTCTTCTGAAGGATGATTTTTTTATTACTTGTGTTCAGAAGAGAATGGTCAAGTTGTTCTATGCCAAAAAGGAATTTGTTACTCTGATTCTTGGAACTACAAGCCTCTTGGGAGCATGCATTTTGTGACTGTAAATCTACAGTGGCAAAATTGTGTTAATTTGACTGACTAGAAATATTAACCATATTATATCAAATAACTGCCAGAAATAATTCTCTATCATGCCCTCTGACTTTATTTTAATTGATTTTTTTTTACTTTCAGCTTCTGTGATTTTTGTTTATTCTGACATGTATTTATTGAATGCATAAAGAAAATTGTTTTGCAAATTATTTTTAGTGTTTTTATCTTGTTTAAATTGGTAGGTTAACTCTTTTTCTGCAGAATTCCAACGTTTTTTATTTTCAAATGTGATATTGCTGATTTAGCTTTGTGGGCCCACTAATGGCATTATTGTCCACATCAGCAGTCTGTACAATTAAGTTGTATGCTTATAGTATCATTTGATATTTCTCAAAGATGTGAAAATCAAAATTGAATATGATTGATTGCTATGAGATATGTTAATATTGGGATTCCTGGGCTATGTTATGGAATAAAGCATTCGCTGTAGTAACAAAGATAAGGCCTCTAACATTACTCATTTTATGTTCTATCAGTAATCAGGCCTTAGGAGTAAGCGTCATTTGTCCGCTGGAGATCCCTCATGTTAAAGGAATCACAAGGTGAAAGTTCATTGAATCATCATTTATGATAGTAGGATCTACCAGTCAATATTACCAATAAAGAAATATTCAAAGGGAGATAATCCATCTGTTTTATCAGCGTGTTTGCTTGTATTTGCCTTGACCTCTGATATTTAAAAATGAAGATGTTTTATGTTTACATATATTTGTCCCAAAAGACTAATGATAATGTTAACCAATAGTTCCTGAGTGTTTACTAAATGCCAGATTCTGTAGGATGCAATTAATATGTATAAATTTATTTAATCCTCACAGTAACAGTAACTTGTGGAGAAGCTGTTGTTATCACCGTTTTACTGAGGAAGCTGAGGTTCAGAGAGGTTAGATAACATGTTTAGGGTCACACAGATGGTAAGTGGTAGAGCAAGATTTGAACCCAGGGTGTCTGGCTCCAGGGTCCATACTCCTTATACCTGCTGGAGGAATATATAAGAGATGTAGCCCCTGTCCTCAGTGGCTTGCTTTCTCATTTTGGTGATACTAATCATGAATAGGAAGTTATAATAGAAGACAGACTAGTAAGTAATTGAATAAGTGCCCCTGATAGGTGTTGCAGGTCTTCAAGTGAAAAGGAAGATTAATATAGGCTGGGTAGCTCTCAAAATAATTTGTCATTATTTACTTAAAACTGAGATGCCTAGGAAAACTTTAAAGTTCCTAAACACTGAATGTTAATACTGAAAGCACTTTCATAGACTATAGTGTCTTTGTTTTTACATGTGACTCTAGACACTAACTAGTAGGAGTTGTCTTTTACAAATTATAATTTTTTCCAGGTTATTTTGAATATTTATATTTCTAGGGAAACTGTCCATTTGGAGAACTTTCACTTGTGACAGAAATTGAATATATACACTTGATAAAAATGTGTTACTCAAAGCTAATTTAATAGCTAGTGGGTTTGTACAAGACGGAAGGAAGGGGCACAAGTTGTATTCTTTTTTATGGTTTTTAAGTCTTTCTTATTTAAAGTTTTAGGCTGGACAAAATGTTCCTTTGTTTTCTGCAGTTAAGCAAATCAGTGCAGGGTTACTACCTATGTAAAAATAATAACTTGCTAATTTAATGTCAAAGCCAAGAATGAATTAGTTTCATGTGATTAGTTGTCAACAGCTTTGGAGATTTTTGGCAGTCTGGTTAAGAAAAGCTATGTAACAATACCATGGAGAGAACATTTGTACTGTTAAGCTTTCAAACTCTTATTCCGCTGTCAACACATGGGCATTTTCTGCAGCCAGATACTCTCATGCTGTGTACTGCCTGCAGCTTGCCGGAAGCCCAACCTTGACTGAAAGGGTTGATTTCTCTGCTCTTACCCTTGTTCTTATTTAGTGTTAAAACCTGCTTAAAGTCCTCTTTTTATTCTAAAAAGTACACATGCATGTGTCATCTCTTAAACAATTCTGGTGTCAAGGTAAGGGGACCCAAAGAAATGCTGGACATCTGAACGCATAATTGATTAGAAAGGAGCCTGGCAGTGTTAATTCTGAGCTGCATTATAATGAATGCTGAAACAGAGCTTTTGGGATTGCTCCAAAACTTAAGGAAAGTTTTTAGGACTGGGCAAGAGGGTCAGTGTCCTGAGGTGGAATTTAAAGGAGTGTTTTTGACTATGATAGTTTTAAAATTGCCTTTGTCACTTGCTATTGTTATCTGATTGAAGGCTCATTTGTTATCAACTATTCATTGTTTTATTGTTGTTTGTTTTGTTTTTAATGTTTGTCTGCCTGAAGTCACTTTGTGAATATTTATTTATTAGACATATTGGTAAGGTAGGGTTGGTAGAAGAGTATAAATAACTACTGAATAAACAGAAGCACAAATGTTGGATAAAGCAATGAGTTCTTAAGTCAATACCCAACACATAGAAAAATGAAGCAGAAACTTTAATTCTCAGGAGCTCTCACAATTTATATTTTAAATGATTCTTTTCAAGCAAGATTATAGAAAAGACCTCTTAAATTTCACTACATGGAAAACATTACAGATAGTTTAAAAATAGAACTGGCATTCAGTGTCTCCATTGAAAAGGACTGCATAAACAATTGGGGTTTTGTGAACCTATACTCTCTAATACATTTATAAGTAGCCACATGTGGCTAATTAAATTTAAATTTAAATTAACTTAAAAATTAAATAAAATGTAGAATTTCATTCCTTAGTTGCACTAGCCACCTTTCAAGTGCTTAATAGCCACATGTGGCTAGTGGCTGTTGTATGGAACACTGCATATAATAGAACATGTCATTACAGAAAGTTCTATTGGACAGCACTGCACTGGACAATAATAGGTAAAGCCTCAACAGAGATTTTTTTTGTTTTGTTTTGTTGTTTTGGGCTCTGGGTTTTAGTTACAATTTTAACATACTACTTGAAAGCAGAGACTATCTGTGTTAGAAGAACTAATGTGAGAATTTTGGTATTCATCTTGATATCTTACTGTTATGATATCTAACAGCTCACAGATCTATACATTATTCTAGTAACTTGTGAGCTGAAGAAATGCCTTGTAGATGAGCCAAACCATGATGAATAGCAAAAAAAAAAAAACAAAACAAAAAACAAAACAAAAAAAACTTGCTTATTGCTTGGGCAGAAGAAAAAAAAAATCTGAATTGGAATAGACGTTTCTTTGCCCCTAATGAATGTATAACCCAAGAACATTTTCAAAGCAGAAAACTCAGAATAATTTTTGTTTGTGTGATAAAGGAAAAGGCAAGACCAAGAAAAGGATCTGTAAGGAGCTGCAGTGACTTAAAGTAAATAAATCCAAATGAAGGGAAAAGAAATACTTTTTTAAGTTCAATAAAGCTGTTTTATTATAAAAATAGTAAATGTCTATTACATCAAATTTATAAAATATGGAAATTATAGACAAGATAAAATTTACTTAGAATTTCATCAGTGAGCAGCCATCACTTTTAACAACTTTATGTATTTTCTAGTCTTTCAAAATTATAATAATGTCGATGACCAAGAAAACATTGGCAGCTAAGTATGGCTTAGTATGGCTGTGTACTCCATATGCATTTTATCATTTGATATTTACAGGAATCCCAAGAAGTAGACATGACAGGTCTTCTACTCCTTTCCACATTCAAAAACTGAAAAAATCTGGAAGACTAGAGAAAAACTGCAAGTGTTTGGGTCAGGGCAGTATCTGACCTGAAATGACATAAGGCTGTTTTTATCATGTATTTGTCTCATTAAGTATGAATATTAATATGTCCTACTACAGAATGTAAGGTGTTTGATTATGGAGTGCTTCCTCAGCTCCCATTGGGATAGTTACATAATACATATACCTTTTAAAAAATCAGAAAAATTTGAAACCCATCTGGCCTCAGGAGTTTTGGATAAGAGATGTAAAACTGTATTATCTGACTTTTACTGAAGAGCAGCAGTTCCCAACCTTTTTGGCACCAGTTAGACCGGTTTTGTAGAAGCTAATTTTTCCATGGGGTGAGGCTGGTGAGTAGGGAATGCAGATGGGTTTTGAGATGAAACTGTTTTACCTCAAATCATCAGGCATTAGATTCTCATAAGGAGCACACAACCTAGATCTCTCACATGTGCAGTTCACAAGAGGGTTCTTGCTCCTTTGAGAATGTAATGCTGCAGCTGATCTAACAGGAGGCGGAGCTCAGGCAGTAATGCTCACTGGCCTGCCACTCACCTCCTGCAGTGCAGCCGGGCTCCTAACAGGCCACAGACCGGTTGGTCCACTCCCCAGGACTTGGGGACACCTGCTGAAGAGGACAAAGGACATTAAGTAACTTGTCCAAGTCCTCATGGCTAGTAGAAAATAATCCAAGACTCAAATAGACCTGTTTGTCTCCAGTATTTGAGTACCTACTACATTGCTTCATTTAAGTAAAATTGCTAAATATTGAGAAACAGTAAATACATACCTATCTATCTTGTAGAGCCTAAGCAGAACTTTCAAGTATTAACTTGGTAACCATCACTCCCTTTCTTTACCATTAAGTGTAGTAATATTGAAGCATTGTTTATTAACAGTAAGACAATTCTAACTAATTAAACCTCTAAGCCTGAATTTAAGTATTTAATGCCAAAACTGCAGTTAACTGTGCTTTAAGTAGAGGTAAACTTTAATGTACTGTGCAGTCATAAAGTCAGCTACTATCAACCATGCTGTACTAAAATAATACTTTGATGTAGTATCTATGTGATTTTTACTGAATCTTAGAAAGTTAAATATCCAGATAAAAATTTTAAATGCAAATGCAAATATAGATACTTGACAAAAAGAAAGCAAATATTTGTAGTATTACTAATTATATTCAGTGTTTATATAAATAAAAGGTGGTGTTTTGCTTTGTGCCTTATAGGAGTACAAAAGATTTAATTAATAGAAACAATAATTTTTTTGTACAACTCTGTATTTTCTATACTTACTGAGTCTTATGTGGTCATAATATATAACATATAATAGCAGTAGAATTTCAGATTTCTTTGATACTTTGATCAGTTCATGGACCTCATAATTTAAATTGCTGTTCAGGATTGGCAGTCTGCTTTTTGAGTGGTCTGTCTCACTAGATACTCTCTGATGAGAGCAGCATTAAAAAAGGAATGGAAGGGGCTTCTATGTATTGGTAAATTTTTTTATTTTTAACTTTTATAGATATGTAGTAGATGTATATATTTATGAGGTACATATGATTTTTTTTTACAAGCATACAATGTGTAATGATCAAATCAGGGTAATTGGGATACCCATCATTCCAAGTATTTTTCATTGCTTTGTGTTAGGAACATCCCAATTTTACTCTTTTAGTTATTTTGAAATATACAATAAATTATTTCTAGCTATAGTTGCCCTATTGTGCTACTGAACGCTAGGTCTTAGAAGAAATAAGATAACTGTATTTTTGCACCTGTTAACCAATCCCTCTTTATTCCTTCCTCTTCACTGCTTTTCTTGCCTCTGGGAACCATCACTCTGCTATCTCCATGAATTCAATTTTTTATAGCCCCAACATGAGTCGGAAAACATGTAACATTTGTCGTTCTGCACTTGGCTTATTTCACTTATCATAATGTCTTCCATTTCCATCCATATTCTGCAAATCTATTCTTCCTCCTCAATTTTTTGGACTAGTTTGTGTAGGATGAGTCTTAGTTCTTTTCATGTTTGGTAAAATTCATCAGTGAAGTCATCAGGTCCTGGACTTTTCTGTGATGAGAGACATTGTCTTACAGCTTCGATCTCATTATTTGTGTTTGGTCTATTCAGGTGTTTTATTTCTTCATGGTTTAATCTTGGTAGGTTGTATGTATCCAGGAATTAATCCATTTCTTCTAGGTTTTCCAATTTATTGGCATAGAGTTGCTTGTGATATCTCTAATAAGCCTTCAAATTTCTGTGGTATCAGTGGTAATGTAACCTTTTTGTCTCTAATTTTATTTATTTTGGTCTTCTCTCTTGTTTTCTTAGTCTAGCTAAAGGTTTTGTTAATTTTGTTTATCTTTTCAAAAGAACCAACTTTTTGTTTTGTTGATCTTTTGTATTTTTTAGTCTCTATTTTATTTGTTTCTGCTTTGATCTTTATCTTTTCCTCTATTAATTTTGTGTTTGGTGTGCTCTTGCTTTTTTAGTTCTTTACGATACATCATTAGGTTATTTATTTGAAGTTTTTCTCCTTGTTTGATGTAGGTGTTTATTGCTATAAACTTCCCTCTTAGTGGTGCTTTTGTTGTATGTCACAGGTACTGGTATGTTGTGTTTTCATTTTCATTTGTTTCAAGGAATTTTTCAGTTTCCTTCTTAATTTCATTGACCCAGTGGTTGTTCAGGAGCATATTGTTTACTTTCCATGTGTTTGACTAGTTTCCAAGTTCCTCTTTTTATTCATTTCTAGTTTTATTCCATTGTGGTCAGAAAAAGATAATTCATATGATTTCATTTTTTTAAATCATTTGAGATTTGTTTGTGGCCTACCACATGGTCTATTCTTCAAAATATTCCCGTGCTGAGGAGAAGGTATGTTCTGCAGCTGTTGAATGAAATGTTCTGTAGATGTCTATTAGGTCCGTTTGGTCTATAGTGCAGATTGATATTTCTTTGTTGGTTTTCTGTCTGGATGATGTGTTCACTGCTGAAAGTAGGGTGTTGAAGTCACCAGCTGTTGTTGTATTGGGTCTCTCTCTCTCTTTAGCTCTAATAATATTTGCTTAATATATCTGGATGCTGCATTGAGTGCATATACATAGACAATTGCTATATTCTCTTGCTGAATTGACTCCTTTATCCTTATATAATGACCTTCTTTGTCTCTTTGTACCATTTTTATCTTGAAATCTGATTAACTTATAAAAGTATAGTTACTCCTGCTCTTTATTCATTTACATTTGCATAGAATATCTTTTTCCATCCCTTCATTTTCAGTCTATGTGTGTCTTTATAGGTGAATTGAGTTTTTTGTAGGCAGCATATAGTTGGGTCTTGTTTTAAAAAATCTACTTAGCCACTTTGTCTTTTGATTGGAGAATTCAGTCCATTTACATTCAATGTTATTATTTATAGGTAAGCACTTACTACTGCTTTTTTTTGTTATGTGTTTTCTGGTAGTTTTGTTGGTCCTATCTTTTTTTTATTTTCTTTTTGTTTTCTTTTGTTTATAACTAATTTTTCCCTCACAGTATCTTTTAATTTCTTGCTTTTTACTTTTTGTGTCAGTGTTATAGATTTTTGCTTTGTGTTTAGCATGAGGCTTGCAAATAACGTCTTATAACCAATTATTTTAAAACGATGAAAACTTTAATCACAAAGGAAAAAAAACAAGCAAGGAAAAAACTAAAAGTCTCATGCTTTAACTTCATTCATTTCACATTTTGACTTTTTGTTGTCTCTATATCTTATTATATTGTCTATTTCTTATCAAATTGTTGTAGTTATTATTTTTATTATATTTAATCTATTATTTTTAATAGATTTGTATATTATTCATTCTACTAAAGATATGAGTGGTTTACTTTATTAGAGTATTCTGTATTTGTGTACTTACATTTACAACATTATTTGTTCTTCATGTTTGAAAGATAATTTTGCTGTATATAGTATTACAGGTTGAAATATTTTTTTCTTCAGCATTTTGAATATGTCATCCCACTCCCTCCTGGCCTGTAAGGTTTTCATGGAGAAGTCTGCTGCCAGACATATCAGGGATCATTTATATGTTATTTGCCTCTTTTCTCTTGCTGTTTTTAGCATCCCTTCTTTTTCCTTGATCTTTGAGAGTTGGATTATTATATGTCTTGGAGTAGTTTTATTTAGGGTCAATCTGCTTGGTGTTCTTTGACCTTCTTCTACCTGGATATTAATATTTTTCTCTAGAATTGGAAAGTTCTTTATTATTATTTCTTTGAATAAACATTCTACCCGGATTTCTTTCTCTACAGCCTCTTAAGGCCGATAACTCTTAGATTTGATTTGCCCTTTTGAGGCTGTTTTCTATGTCTTGTAGGCGTACTTCATTCTTTTTTATTCTTTTTTATTTTTCCTTTTCTGGCTGTGTATTTTTATATACCCTGTCTTCAAGCTCACTAATTCTTGCTTCTGCTGGATCAATTCTGCTGCTGAGAGACTGATACATTTTTCAGTTTGTCAATCAAATTTTTCAGCTCCAGAATTTTTGCTTGATTTTTAAAAGAATGTCAATCTCTTTGTTAAATTTCTCTAACAGAAGTCTGAATTTCTTCTCAGGTGTTATGTTGAATTCACTGAGCTTCCTGAAGACAGCTGTTTTAAATTCCATGTCTGAGAGGTCACATATCTCCATCACTCCAGAATTGGTCACTGGTGCCTTATTTAGTCTGTTGATGTCATGTTTTCCTGGATGTTTCTGATGCTTGTGGACATTTATCCATGTCTGAGCATTAAAGATTTAGGTATTTATTCCATTCTTCACAGTCTGGACTTGTTTGTACTCATCCTTCTTGAGAGGGCTTTCCAGGAATTCAAAGTTTTGCAACCTGTGTCTGTGCTCACTGCAGCCATTTCAGCACTAGGGGGTGCCATAAGCCCAGCAATACTGCAACTCTTGCAGCCTTCTAGATAAATGACCCTGGCAGACTTGGGGAAGATAAGGGAGAATTTCCTGGATTACCAGGCAAGTCTGTCACTTTCTACATGTCTTTACAACCTTCTTGATGATCTGTTTAGAAGCTATATTATGAAAGAATATAATTTTTATTTGATGGTTTATTTTGCATTTTGATTATCTGTTGTATTTCTCATTGAACAATAAATCACAAAATATTTTGCCAACATTTTTAACTTTAAGTAATATTTGTTGAGTGCATACCACAAATTAGGCATTATATGAGTGCCACAGAACAATAAGAAGCAAGATAGATTGCCCTGCTTCCTCAGAGTTTTCATCTAGTGGAGAAGACAGGTATTAAAATATAATGTGATAAATGCTATGATAGGAGAAGATAGGGAACTATGGGAGTATATGTTAAAGACTTTAATCCACTCTAGGGACCTCAGGAGTGCTGATACCTGAAAGATGAGGAAAGGAGTTGTAGGGAGTAGAGAGCAGAAAACACATGTTCCTAGTAGAGGGAACAGCATGCACAGAAGCCTAGCCCAGAGAATAAGTTCATTGAACTTATAGGTGAGCCGGGGGGTGACCTAATCAGATCTGTATAGTTGTTGACTCCTAAGCTCTGAAGACCAACTACCAGGCTTTGAATCCTAGTTTACTTCTTTCTCACTGAACGAACTTGGGAAAGTACTCTTCCTCTTTAAGCTTCAGTGACTTGATTTAAAAAGAAGGAGAGGCTGGGCATGGTGGCTCATGCCTGTAATCCCAGCACTTTGGGAGGCTGAGGAGAGAGGACTGCTTGAGCTAAGAAGTTTGCAACCAACCTGGGTAATGTAGCAAGACCTTGTCTGTACTAACAAAAAAGAAAAAAAAAAAATAGCCAGGTGTGGTGTTGCCTGCCTGTGTTTCCAGCTACTCAGAAGGCTGAGGCAGTAGGATATTTTGAGCCCAGGAGTTCGAGGTTGCAGTGAGCTATGATTGTGCCACTATACTCCAGCCTGGGCAACAAAGCAAGACCCTGTCTCAGAGATTAAAAAAAAAGAAGAAAGGAAAGAGGAATATAGTGCTTTCTTCTCAGGGTATTTTTAATATTAAATGTGATCAAGCTTATAAAGAATCAAGCACAGAGTAAGCGTTGCTGAAAACCTAGCTATTATTAACTTAGAGGGCCCATTCTGGCTGTAGGTGGAAAAGTGGATTGGAGCAGGGCTAGACTGGAGTTTGGAGACTAATTAGGAAGTTGGTACACTGATTCAGAGGAAAAACAACAGTGGCTTAGAGTAAGGTAATGGCAATGAGAATAAGGAGAAGCAAATATATATTCGAAAGTTATTTAAGAGATAGAGAGTCTTTGGTAAGTTGATTAGATGTAGTAGGTGAGAGGGAGAGGAGTTAAGGATGATGCCTAGGTTCCTAGTTTTGGACTATTAGGTGAGTACAGAAGAGCAGGTTAGAAATCCAAATCCAACCTGGTAATGTACAGTTGTGAAAATTCAGCTCTGTGGCTATGGATGAGTCATTACTAGGTAGTCAGTGCAGAGTGGGACTGGAAACACTTCTAACTTTCTGACCAGCATCTTTCCACCAAGATACACAAACTCTAGTAGCAAATACCATGTCTAAGAAAATCAAATTATAATAGAAGTACATCACTGGGTGGATTACCATAGGATATTCAGTATATATTCAATAATGGAAATTCTTCTGATTATGTCATATCTATAATCAATTTAGCTATTAAATCAGGAGTGCCTCACATGCTCACTAGGAGGATTGTTCACTTTTTTAAAAGGCATGATATACTTACTTCTCAAATTAATCTTCATAGTCAAGCCAAATATAAGATTTATTAAATGATCTAGATGCTATTGGATATGAGCAGAAAGCAATATTACTGTCACTCCTTAACACCCCTTTATACTTCCTCTGTGAATCCATTTCTTCTCCTTTTTTGATAAAATATTAGAATAAACCCATAGTTTTTCCAGTCATTTTCAGGTAATAAAAAATTCAGTACACTAGAAAAAAACATAGGTGAACATCTTAAGTCACAAAAACATAACTGTATATGAAAAGATTGATTAATTGGATTTCATTAAAATTTAAAAAATCTGTTTATTGAAAGCCACCATTAAGAGAATAAAAGGCAAGCCATACAATCCAATAAGTTATTTAGAATACACACATCCTTTGTCAGATATCCAGCAAGCACTTCTACCCAAACTATGTAAATAACTCTTACAAATCAATAAAAATAGGTGACACAATAAAAAGTGGGCAAGGATTTGAATAGGTACTTCATAATGGATAATATCCAAATCTCCAATAAGCATATAAAAAGGGGCTCAACACCATAAGTCACCAGGAAAATGCAAATTAAAGCCACAATAAGACTGCCACACATGTATCAAAATGACTAAATTTTTAAAAGATTGTCACTAACAAGTATTAAAGCAGATGTCTAGTAACTGGAATTCTAATACATTGCTGGTAGTAGTGAATGGTAAATGGTTCAAGTGCTTTGGGAAATTGTTTGGCTGCATCTACTAATGTTAAACATGTGCCTACCCTATCACTTAGGAGTTCTACTCTCAGGTGTTGTATCCAACAGAATGAATGGAAATGTTCATCAAAAGACATCTTCAGGAATGTTTGTAGCAACTTTTTTATGTGTGTAAACCAAAATGAAAAAAAAATTCAAATGTCCATCATCAGGAGAATGGATAAATAAATCGTGGGATATTCGTACATTACAACAAAATATGAATGGAAAAGCTGAGCTACTCCTCCACACAAAAATATGATTAACTATCACAGATATATTAATAATACTAAGTAAAAGAAGGCAGGCATTAAGAGAGTTCTTATGCATGACTTCATGTATATGAAACTCAAATAAGAAAAATTAACCTGTGGTGACAAAAGTACAAATAATGGTACCTTTGGCAAAGTGAGTATTGACTTGGAGGGATTTTCCTGAAGTACTAGAAAATGTTTTATATTTGGATTTGGGTGATGGTTACCCAGGTCTTTGTATGTATGTATAAGACATATATGTAAAATTTTATACTATATTATACTTCAATAAACAAAAAAGCCTAGTCTAGTCTAATGCCAAAACTTCAGTTTCTCATCCAGCTAAAAGTTTTTCCTCTTTCCCTCCCACATCAACTCACAATCAATAATCTGCAGCAGGGAAAGGAGAATTATAAGTTTCTTCCCTCATCCTTGGTCTACCTCCTCCCCATTCTTGTAGCCCTATTTTGTCCCATCTAGGATCAGATACATGGGGGAAAGAGGGATTAGAGAAGAATTAGAAAAGTGTCATGTGTCTCGAGTTGTAATCTATCTTTGATGTCCTCTGAGTGTGGCATATCTCCAAAAGCTGGCTCTTTTTTTTTTTTTTTTTTTTTTTTTTTTTTTCTGGGGATGCTTCTGTGGGTTTTTCAGTGATCGTGCTTCATTAGGATCATCCTAATACAATATTAGGCGTGAACAATGATCCCTCTAAGAACTCCAGTCACAGCTCTTGACTCCTAATGATCTCCTCTCTAATGGGAGTTCTGGTCAGGATGACTCAAGTCCTTTTCTCTTTTTCGGGTTACTTGACCCGTAGGAAAACTGCCACATCTTTGCCTGGCCAAGGGAGAACTTGCAGCTCTTCTCCCCTTCCAGCCTCTCAGCTTCAAGACTCTCCTGGAGGGAATCATGCCTCACTTCCTGGTACTCTTTCCTTTTTCCCCAAATTCCAGGGGACATATTCTTCAAGTGATTCTCTGAAGCTCCCCTCACTTACCTTGGGTAGAAACAACCATGGAGAGGGAATTGAATTTCCATAGTTTAATGATAGCTCTCATCAAATAAGTTGCTCTTACCAATCTTACTTCTACCTTTCATGTATTGCTTGAAAGTAGATAACGGACTTATGGTAGAGCATGGTTGTTGTTTTAAGGTAGATGATGAGTGGTTCCTGCCTAGAAAGAGAAGTAATCATTTTATTTGCTTTGCCTTTTTTGCCAGTTGCATGAGGCATTCCTGAATGGAAAGAAGCTTTCTGTAGTATTAAGTGCTGCACAGTTTTTTTTTTGTTCCTTAAGTATTCCACTCAAAAATATTTTAGCTGGAAAATGAAGATTGGGAGATATAGGTTTTATCATGCATATGTATACACACACATTCCCATGTGCAAAAATTATTGAAACTTCCTAGTAACTCTGTAAGTCTCTTGTTTCCACTTAAAAATAAGGAATAAATGTTACCTGCTTTACATTATTGCCATGAAAATAAAATAGAAATGAATTATGCACATACAGAAATATACATGTGCAAATGTACACATGCACATACATACATATGTTACATATACTACTCAGAACAAAGTAAATGCCTAACAAGTGTTAGTTTCTTTCTTTTTTCTTCATGGGTGATGTACCTCTCCTCCTCTTTCATTGAGCAAAGCAGCTTTCTTTACTTACAGGCTTTGGGTGGAGCAGAGAGGAGTGGGGCCATAGGATTCATTATAAAGATGTGTTGTTTCCTTGCAAGTTTATTCTTTGGAAACTTTCAATAAAGGTATACTGTATTTGAAATTAATCCAGGTATAGTATTATAAATTAAGCATAGGACTAGAGTTAGTAAGACCTGGATTAAAACTGCAGCTCCACAACTTCTAGCCATTCATTGATTCAACAAGTTTATTGAAGGCTTACTTTGTGCCAAGCACTGTTGTAGACACTGAGAATGCAGGGGGAAGAAGACAAAAAAAAAAAAAAAATCCCTTGTAGAGCTTAGTTGGGGGATACAGGTAAGAGAACACTTGCGTAAATAGACAATAAGCAAATAACTATAATGTCAAGTGGTGTAAACAAAAATAAAGCAAGATAACAGCAAGAAGAAGTAGAGGAGAGAAGATGGGGAGTGTGTGTGTGTCTGTCTGTCTGTCTGTTGTAGATAGGACAGTTGTGGAAGCCTTATAAGAGACTTGAATAAGTGAGGGAGGAAGATCTAGGGGCAGAAGGTAAAAGAGTAGAATGCAATATTCCAGAATCAAATGAACTAAGTGTTTCAGGAAGGAAACTGTCAAATGCAATTGAGTGACAAAGTTACACGAGGATCTCTCAGTAGTCATATGACCCTTGGACAAGTTATTTACCTTTTGGAGCAATAGTTAATAATATATTGGATTAAGGATTAAGTGATTATGTAAAACACCTTTCACTTAGTAAACAGGAAACTGAAATTTTTCTTCACATTTCATGTGCGTAATAAATGTAAAGTTATAAACTCATAGTAAAAGATTTTTAAATGGTCTCAACTCAGTTTCTCCCTGAATTTACAAAATCTTTAAGTAAGTATGCATGAGAGCCAAAATATGAAAGTCAATAAATTAAATAATAGTTGTCGAGTTGTAGCTTTTTCTTTTTAAAAGACTATATATATATATTTTTTAATTTCAACTTTTATTTTAGATTTGTGGGGGCACATGTACAGGACTGTTACTAGGGTATATGAAATAATGCTGAGGTTTGGGATATGAATGATCTCATTACCCAGATAGTGAGCATAGTACCCAATAGGTTTTCAACCCTTGCCTCCCTTCCTTCATCCCTGCTCTATTAGTCCCCAGTGACTATTGTTGCCATATTTATGTCCATGAGAACCCAATATCTAGGTTCCTCTTGTAAGTGAGAATGTGCATTAATTTGCTTAGGATAATGGCCTCCAGCTGCATCCATGTTGCTGCAAAGAACATGATTTTGTTCTTTTTATGGCTGCATAGTATTCTATAGTGTATAAGTACCACATTTTCTTTATCTAATCCACTGTTAATGAACACCTAGATTGATTCCATGTCTTTACTATTGTGAATAGTGGTGCAGTGAACATGCTTGTGCATGTGTCTTCTTAGTAGAACAATTTATTTTCTTTTGGATGTATGCCCAGTAATGGGATTGCTGAGTTGAATGGTGGTTCTGCTTTAAGCTCTCTGAGAAGTCTCCAAACTGCTTCCCACAGTGGCTGAAATAATTTACATTCCCACCAATAGTGTACCAGTGTTCCCTTTTGCCTGCAGCTTTACCATCAACTGTTGTTTTTTACTTTAATAATAGCCATTCTGCTGGTGTGAGATGGTGTATCATTGTGGTTTTGATTTGCATTTCTTTGATAATTGGTGATAATAAATTATCAAATTATAATTTGATAATTGATAAAAAATTGAGCATTTTTTTCATGTATTTGTTGGCTGCTTGTATGTCTTCTTTTGAGAAGTATCTGTTTAATGGACTATAGTAGTAACAAGTAGTTAATTTGGTAGGTTGTGGGTCTAATTGTAATGGGTTTAAATATGCTGGAATTTTTTACACTAAAACCAGCAAAAATCATTTGAAAAATAAGAGCTGAGAAAGTATATTTCAGCATTCATTGGGGTCTGTTTTGCTAAATTACACTTTCAGTGAATGATCAGCAAATTATGCCCATTTTAAATCTAAGAAATAAGGGAATTGATTTGGTTCTCATCTGTTTCAGGCATTTCCTAATGTCTCAGCATTGATTTTTAAATATGCTTTCAATTTTTTAGGATTTGGCCGACTAATATGGCATGGGATCTAACCTGTATAGTAATGACAAAGTGAAACTGTTATACACTCTTTAAAGTAATAGAAAATTATTATATCTTTGGCTATCGCACAATATTTACATGTCAAGTAAATTATTTTATAAAAATCAGGCATTAAAAATTCTACCCAGAAAGTGTTGAACAATGAAGATATACATTCAAGAATGTGTGGTTCAGGAAAATTTACATAAATTTAAATGATATGTTTTTATGTACTGTAGTTTTCTCCAGAAGAAATCTGTATGCTTTCTGAAAACATGACTCTTAGATGTTTAAAAGCTTGTCAAATACCCTACAGGAAAGGAAATAGTCATTTTACTTAAAGTAAATCATTTTTTCAAATTTTCTCAAGCACATTTATGTAGGTACTGAGAGAGAACAGGAGTTCTTTTACACGTTTTGAATACACAACACACCAGCTGCTACCCCAGCTATCCACTAGAGAAAGGAAGAATAACTAAATTTCTGCAGCAATGTGTAAAACTAAATTTATTGAAATCCCGGTGAAAGCTTTTGCTGTGTTTGGTATAATAGGGAAAATTCCATAAGATATCTTAGATTGCATTTTCTTCATGTTAATCTTTATAGTCCTTGTGCTCCCAGGTCAGTTTGTAAACATACTTCATTCATTTAGAGTGAAAACTCTCACCTCAGAAGCCAGCCAGGTTTGGTAATTACAGAACATTTTATTTCAAATAACATGACTACTCCTTGTTGTAAACACTGGATCCATTGAATTTGGTTCAGAGAGGTTAGAGCTTGGTGACCCCCATTAGTTATTTTTCCTGAAATATATAAGAAATGAATTTGTATTCTAAAGTGTGTGGTTTTGATGTGCTGATGTCAGCCTTTCTTGTGTCTATATCCAATGCTTTCTCCTAGTTATATTTCTGGTTTCAAGGGCTTTTTTAAAATTTATTTTTCATTTATTATAAGAAGCCAATGTATGTATTGAGGATTACTCATATTTTCTTTCATTTTCTTCCTCTTTTCACCTATCCTGTGTTTTCTAAAAGTAGATAGAATCGAGTGTTTTTGTTCCTCTTAAGAAATCCCTGACACTGGCTACTGCTGTAGCTGTAGCTGTACATTTCTATACATAATTGATGACTTGGGGCTAAGCAGACAGCACCAGTACACAAACAATATAGATTACTATACAGTGAGGGTTTTTAGTCTTTGAATTTTCCATTTTTGCATAGAAATAACTCCTTGCTAAGTAAGAAAAATTTCAGAAGGAATAAGTTCACTATAGTAATACATATTCTTCAGAGAACAAAGCATTTGCCAGCCATAGAAGATTTGGACAGTCTTAAGATTCTAACTTTACAATCCTGTCCTCCACTCCAGCCATGTCTCAACTTAGCAGCACTGGAAACATTCGGTTTTGCTGACATTTTGGTTACTAGTAAAATTTTTAAAAAACAAAGTTTTAGCACTGAGGAAAGTTAAATTTCCAAAGAGCACTTCTTGAGGTATTTCATAATCTCATTGCCCTTTCTGTGTCTTTGATTTCCTGGAAGATGAGAAGGCTGGTAGATATAACTGGTTATCTTTTCATGAAGCTTCTGTGAGAGATTGGTGCCATGGGAATGGTGTTTATTATGTCCCATTCACTATGCCCTGCCTATCTTTTCCTCTAAGCACCACGAACACACTTCCTTGTCTACAGGCCTTTCACACGTGCCGTTCTGACCCCCACCATTCCCTAAACCATTTTTAGGTGCCTTCCACCTCTACCCTTCTCTGGGCCATTCTTACTGATCATTTGGGTCTTAGTTTAGATGTTACATCTTTTGAAACCCCTCGCTCAGTTGGGTGAGGTAAGCAGCCTTTCCTTAATCCCATTATCTGGCCTTTACCTTTTTAGTTTGCTGCAACTAGACCGTAAGATCTTTTAGGATAGAGACCAGACCACCTTTATCTTTGTTTCCCCCCTCCTCTTGGGTATACCTGTCATGGAGTAGGTATCCAAAAATTATTTGTTGAATGAAATCACAAAGATCCTAATAATATAAAATTGACTTGAAACATAAAAATAATGATATGGCTTGCTAGGTTTTAGATGATGAATTGTTAGAATTTATAGGTTTCCTGGATCTTTGTTTTTCATATTGTGGTATATTCTTAAGCATGCTGTGATAATAGAAAAAATAGATTACAATTATGTTACACATTTAAATACTCATGAAACTATTTTGTAATTTCAAATGACCAACTTAATAGAAGTAAAATTAGTTGAAAAATAAATATAGCTGAAAAGTTATAATTGAATTTAAACCCAGTTGGAAAGGGAGACATGTATCTATGTAATTCTGAAACTTAAGGCTCATAGCTTTATTTTGATTCACTTTCTTTTTCAAAAATAGAATTTCTCAGAAGATCAAAAGGTTTTCTGAATCCTAACGTGTACGATCTAGTTCTAGATATCCAGAAGAGGACATTGTTTTTGTCATTGTTTCTTAGGCTGCCCTCATACCTTCAGAAAATACATTACACATATTGCACATATATGTATTTTTCTCTTATAACCAATGAAACATAAAAAGCTACCAAAGCTCTCACATGAAACTGCTGTTTGGTTTTTTGTTGTTGTTGTTGTTTTCTTAATACTAGTTAATTTCAGAACTTATTCCACAGTTCCCCAATAGAGTTGGTCATCAGTTTGTACCTTAGCTTCCTAGTTTATAAATCAGTCATTGATTTCTATGAGGAATAATTTTGAATTCCAACCTTATAAATGGAGATTAGGCCCATAAATGCTTTTTCGTCCATAAGACAACTGAACTGCAGTGTAGAGTTGTGGGTGCTAAAATCAAACTGTTGGAGTCCAAATCCTGACCTCAAAAATTACAGCTTGACCTTGGGCAAATTAGCTAACCTCTGTGTGCATTGGTTTCTTCATCTGTAAATGGGGATGATAGTTGTGCTTATCTATTGGCTTCTTTTCAAAATTATGTCACACTTGCAAAGTGCAAGAACAGTGTCTAGGAGGAATGCTTAATAAATAATACCTATTATCATTTATTTATTTATTCAAAAATATTAAATTGTCCCCGATTATGTCCCAAGCATTTCACTAGGTATGGGAAATACAAGATAGAGTAAAAATAAGCATGGTCCCTTTCCTCATAAATCTTATAGCCTAGTGAAGGAGACGCAGGCATTAATGAAATAATCACACAAATAAATGTAAAATTACAACTGTGGTGCATGCCATAACGCAGATCTATAGTGCCATAAGAGTGCATATTTAGGGGGAATCTATAATGGCAGAAAGACTTCCTTGGTGACTGAAGGAAGCTGATGTCTGCAGGTTGAAAGTGAATATAGCCCGGTCAAGGAATAGACCAAGAGCCCTGTGGCTGGCGTATAGAGAGCCAGGTGGAGAATGGAAAAAGATGGAGATGTAGGCAGGAGCAGATAATACAGAATGTTGTAGACCACAGTTATAATATTCGTCCTTAAAGACCAGTGGGAAACTAATGAAGGATTGCGTTTCAGTGTGGAAACTGTGTTGTAGTCTCCCAGAGCACAAGAGGTAAGAGAAGGTAGAGAAAAATGACCCCTTCCTAGATGTAGCATTGGTCTCAGGCTAAATTTAGAAACAAGAGCATTTGCCATTGCACTCTTGACTCCTACCTGAGTAGGAGTCTGTTCCTTCTACCTGGGTCATTCCACCTGGGCCTGTGGTTCCCACGCCACTGTTTATCCCTCTGCATCAAGCTAGTCTTGCCCATAAAAGTACCTCTTGCTTCAAAATGCTCGACCTTTCTTGCTTCTAAGCAAATTTCATTCAGATAGAAGTTTCAGATTCATACCAGTATTTAGAAGAAAGCATATTGACTAAGATGTGAGTAGCCTTCTTCCAGAGCAGTGTTCTCCAACTTTTCAAACTCCTTTACAGTCTTAAAATTTGCTGAGAACCAGAGAGAACAGTTGTTTATATGGGTGATATTTATCTATTGATCACATTTGAAATTAAAGCTGGAAAATTATTAATTCATTTAAAAATAATAACTTCACCATATGTAAATTTGCACATTTTTATGAAATATCACTATATTTTCCCAAACAAAAACTAGTGGGAAGAGTACTATTGTTTTGCATTTTGCAAATCTCTTTAATGCCTGGCTTAACATAAAACTGTTGGTGTATCAAATCTCTTTTGATATCACATGTCATGTAGCCTCTGGAAAACTCCACTATATAACTGCAAGAGAATGAGAGTAAAAAGGCAAATAATGTGTTAGTATTATAATGAAAGTAGTTTTTGTCTCACTGAGCCCCCCAAAAGGTCTTAGGAACCCGTAGGTCCCCAGGCCACACCATGAAAACTACTACTTCAAAAGAAAACATGCAATTTTAAAACAGATGCTTATTAAGCCAAAAAGACTATCATCCAAGATGGCATTTCAGGTAGTCTACAAGTGAAATGAAAAGAATTCAGGCAGCATGGCTCTAAACTAGTTCTGCTTTTCACCGCTTCTTCCATGTATCTGTTTGAACCAATTAAACCCTCTAAAAATTCCAAATGATTTTTAGTGTGGTAGAGATTCCTGTGAGTGTTTAGACAATATTGAAAATTCTTGAAACATGATATTTTTGCATTGGTTACTGGTGTAAGGCATAGTCTCCATTCAAAGTAAACTGTGATTTCTGCATAGCTTCCTGTGAGCATCCAGTCACTTCATTTTCTGTGACAAAGACCCACTTAGATACTGCAGCTTAACTGTGTTTATCTTTCAAGAACTGATTTGTGAGGTGAAGTAATGAGAGATTGTTAATCTCTGTGGTCTCTTCCAGGTCAGAAATGACATGATTTTTTCTTATTTTCTTATGTAGCACACAAACGCTTTCTGAGGGCAGCTAAAAACATTTGGAATGGTGCATCATTTAAAAATGAGTTTTGCTTCTCTGATTGACAGACTTGAAGAAAAACATTCCTTTAGATGAGTTTTGTTGAATTTGTTTAAAAAATTCCTTTAGATGAGTTTTGTTGAATTTGTTAAAAATTCATTTTCATTCTTACCTTGTACCTATAATATTAAGTTCCACCATCACTACTAGTGGGAATAAATTCTATCCTTTTTTTATTGATGTTAAACATATATTTCTATCAATTCAATATTAAGTACTTTATTATTGTACTTCACAATCATGAAAGTGCCTGCAGGGAAGAGGAAGACCATGCCCATAAAAAAAGACTGCTAAATCTGTGCTTCTCTTTAAATCAGTAGCTCATCATGGACGGGTAATGCTCTTGACCACTAGTTTATCTCCCACATCATTAATATTTTCTGTTCTTTAAGGAAGGACATACATAAGTGATTAAACATTGTAGAAGGACAATTGAAAAGCATTTACACTCCTTCATTTGAACTGAAATTTGTGGTTATCTTTGAGATGTGTCACTCATAGATAAATCGTTAGGAACATGTTGGACTTAAGAGGTCTCAGATGAGTGGCCCACAGGCCACATGCAGACCACAGATGTGCTTTCTATATTCTGGGTTTCCTAAGTTGCCCTCACTTCCTATTATTTTACTTGTGGCCCAATCTGCACATTGACCTTGCCAGTCTTGTGGCTGTCAGTATTTGAATTAGTAGCTCTATAGCAAGCAGTTATGTCTGGGGAAAATAGAAAAACAGAACTCAAGAAGATTACAGTACTGTGTTGTAAGAAATCACCTAATAGAAAATCGTTTGACAAGGATGTATAATTATTCATCTTTTAAATTCTTGGTCATATGAAAAAAATAACTTTAAAGGTAAATGAAAATAATAGTTGATTGACAAGCATGCCTCAAAAATGACATTTATTTTATAAAGATTTTTTAATAGCTTAACACAGGAGTTAGGGTATGAGATTATGCAAGGGGGTTGTATCTTCCTCAAAGAGGTCATCTATCAAAACTTTGTTTTTTCATTATATTACTCTTCTTATTTATGTGCATTGTTTTATCTATAAAAAATATTTAATGTATATTTAAATATACAGAATCAACCACACAACTAATTTGTCAAATGCATACCTTTGCAGTGTTGGTTTATCTGGAAGGTCCCACAGCACCACCTAGTGCCCTGTATTTTATTTTGCATAATATTTTTATAAATTTAAAAATTCTTATCATATTTGAATATCAAATATGGCCCTGAAGCAAATATATGGTTTAAGTAGTATTATAAATAGAATGCTCTAAAGTAATTCTTGCATGCTTAATTGAAAATTTTAAGTGAAATTCTAAAAAATGATGATTGTATAATAGTACTATTATTAAAATTTACTGGCAAAAAAATTCACTAGTATTTCTAATTCATGTATAAAGACACTCTTAGAAGATTGTTACGTTGTGTATGATCTAATAGAACTATTGGTAAGGTTTTTGTCCAAAACAGATATTTATTTCTTCTTTTTTTTCTTGTATTTGCTGTTCTCTAATAAATTAAAAGTAATTTTTTTAGGCTTCCTCTGGAGGTCATGATTTCTAAGTCTTTATACTTTTAACACTATCTACAACAGCTCTTATAAATTTCAGATAAAACTGTATAACCACTTTTTAAACTAGAATTGTGAGATATTTAGAGATAGATAAAATACTTCTACATTAAAAAATAAAATGAGTCAAATAAAAGAATGAGGTGTGCTTATATACTCTTTTATGGAAAGAGCTCCAGGAAATACAGAGAAGTGGGAAAAGATAAAGCTATGTACAGAATACTGTGTATAGTATGATTATCTTAAGAAAATTGTATAAATTTGAATAAGTTAAGAAGGCTAGGCTAGATGGATGAGTAGGTGGGTAGAGGAATGGGTGGATACTGTTGTTTTTTTTTTTCTGTAAGGAATTACAAGAAATTGCTAATGTTTCTGAGTTGAGAGGGAGCTAGAAATTTTCAATTTTTACTTTGTACTTTTCTATACAACTAAAAATTTTCTAATGAGATTCATGTATAACTTTGTTTAAGGCCAACAAGGGTTATTTGTGTTTTAAGATTATGAACGATTTCATTGTTCCTTATAATATTTTCTGTATTAAAAACAAAGCCAAATTTTTAAATAAAAAGCTAGTATTATAAGGTTAACATCTATCTCATAGATTTGTCTTTTTAGAAGGCTTTACCATACATTACTTTTTAATAGAACAAGTAAGCCCCAAGATGGCAGAGAACTTTTGTCACACTGTATCCTTGACTTCTGGAATTGTATCTGGCACATAATAAGTGCTCAGTAAATTAGCGTTGAATGAATGAATGAGGACATATTGTATTGTGTCCAACTACTCTATAGAATACTATATAATAATGAGATGTATTATAGTGAAATTTTATCCTATTTGTGTATAAATATACATGCGCATGGTTACATTCTTATGTCTGATATCATTAAAACACTAACACGATTCAAGTTAGTTCAAAATACAGAATATCAAAAACTCTAAATTATACTTTCAAATGTTTGTGTATGGCCATTTTTGGCTTTGGGGGGGTTTGGTTTTGCCTATTCTCAATAAAATATTTTATGCAACATATTAGCTATATTTGGAACTCAGTTATATTGAAATTCAATCCAAATGGTTATTAAAGAACAATACTGTGATCATTTCCCTCTTATATTTAAATTCCTGATAATTCTATCTTAGTGACATAATCGTTGCTACTTTTAAAGTTCCTGCAATTATATTAATCATAAAATGCGAATTACTCATTACATATATTCAATTCCTAACTACTTATTTAAAATTCCATGACATTTTATAAGCTACTGTTAGTGAAAATCCATTCATAAGCATAAGTTATATTGTTTTATTTTAAACATGCAGTGATTCTTACTAATGTGCTGTGCATAGATTTTTTTTTTAAACTGTCAAAGTGTGCAGAAGTTGCCCTCTACTGGGGAACTAGAAAAATTATGTTAACATAGATTTTCAGTTCCTTAAAGACTCTTAGGTAAATCCATTGATATGATTTACCAGATGATTGCTTCTTGCTCTCTGGCACTTTTAAATTCTGAAGATATTGAAATGATTAGCAGAGGATATTTAAAAATAAATGTCTGATATGAATATACGTACATCCATTTCTAATTTAAAGTGTTGGCTATTTCTTATTAAAAATTCCTTAGTGACAACACCCAGTGGCTAAGGTCTAGAAGTAATTTTATTGGGATAAGTCTCTACTGAAACATTAAAGAAAATTAGCTGTATATACCTATGTAACTAAAAATGACTCAGTACTGTTTTTAATAATTCACCATAGAAATGTCCAGGTTAAAAGTCTAAAAGTCTAATCTCGCCCTCTCTCTCTCTCTCTCTCTCTATATATATATATATATACACACACACATATATATGTATATGTGTATATATATATATTTTGTTTTTTGTTTTTTGCTAGAGCCTTTGCATTTTTGCTAGAGCCTGGGTCGTTGTTTTTTGCTAGAGCCTGCATTTGCTAGAGGCTGCATTTGCTAGAGCCTGGGTCATAAGGTGAAATTTGATTATGGCGAAGTGATTTGCTTGTTCTATTAGTTGTTGAACTTTTTATACCAAAAAAAGTCCACTGACCAGTTCTTATAAACTGATAAGACAGTCTTCTTCCTTTTGCTATTATTGCCTTTCCTTCTGCCCTTGAGAGTTCCATCAGGCTTTGGAGAGCACTGCCCTAGAGAGGTTCAGAGTCTAGGATGCATCTCTAGGTTGTTAAGACCCCAATCACACATATGTTTTTCTTCTCCTACCCCCTGATATTTAATAAAAATAAACATATTATTAAGGATAAACCTGTTTAAAATTGGTGTCATTGGTGAGAGGTAGATAGGGAAAGAAGCAACTACTGATATTTAATAAAAATAAACATGTTATCACACACCAGGACCTGTCGGGGTGGGGGACAAGGCGAGGGAGAGCATTAGGACAAATACCTAATGCGTGCGGGGATTAAAACCTAGATGGTGGGTTGATAGGTGCAGCAGACCACCATGACACATGTATACCTACGTAACAAACCTGCACATCCCACACATGTATCCTGGAACTTAAAGTAAAATTAAAAAAAAAAAAAACAGAAAAAGAAAACGACAAGTGAAACTACAAAAAGGCAGCAAAACATCTCAGTAGAAGTGAGGATATGAGAAGAAATAAATGCCTTATCTGGTAGATTAGGCTTGGAGAAAAAATGATAAGTAAACATGTTATTAAGGAGAAACCTGTTTAAAATTGGTGTCAGTGGTGAGAGGTAAATAGGGAAGGAAGCAACTGCATACCCAGATCCTACTGCCTCTTTGTGTTGGGGGTGGCAGGAGGATTTGTGGACCAGTGATGCTCATATGAGGTGCAAACCTTTCTTAGGACCATTGGTTAATCCACCTCCTTCTCCTGACTGAAGCCTCTCTGAGTCACAAAGTTCAGAGCTGGTTTTCTAAGCTGTAGGAATGGCTCTGGCTAAGGAATATTATAAAAACCAGAGTAAATCAGACCATTGATATATGAAACAAGGCAAGTGGAGTGCAGCTGTCTCCATTCATTTTGTCCATCTTATACTCAGTATTGATCGTCACAGCTAGATCTAACAGCAGTGTGTGCCATCATTTAGACACGTCCAAAAGGAATAGATGAGCTATGCCAAACCTATTCATTTCACATGTGTAGACATGGTCTGGGTTTTTTGTTTGTTTCTGTTAAAGTTCTGTTATAAATCTGAATAGTGATTTTGATTAAACCATTATTTTGAGTGTCTTATATAAAAGAGAATCAGTTTTTGATTATTTTAGAAGTTTATTTTAACATCCAAGAGCCTACATAAGAAGCCCCTTCCCCAAATCTCCCTCAAGTCACTTTCCATTGCCTCCTTTCTCTGTCCTCATTGAGCTTCATACTGTCCCCCTCCTCCATCTTCCATTTCTCTGCCTTGCTTTTTCAAAAATATTCTCCCATAGTCTTGTTGGTAATTCATGGGCCTTTTAGGGTAGGGATGAAAGTGCCTATTTCAAGATTTAATCTCTTTTAAAAACCTTCCTCTAATCTGTTCTAATTTTATCATCCATGTGTTTTTGTTTTGTTTTGTTTTGTTGCTTTATATGTATGGTAAATAATATAGTGCTGAGTAACTGCTTTCAGATCTTCCATATGTGAGCTTTGTTCTACTCAAGTGGTTTGTAGGAGGCAGTGTGGTATTAGAAATAAAGAGCTGGGCAGGGAATTTGAGACACTAAAGTGCTACTCCTTGTGTTTCCACTAACTCTAACTCTGCACCCAAGAGTGAGAGACATCGCCTCCTTGGGCATCAACTTTGCAGTTTGTAAAGTGAGGTAACACATTATCCCTAATGTCTCTTTCAGCTAGAATTCTTTGATTTCTCTAAATTCTTAAAGAACTCTTATCCAGTATATCAACACAATGGTAGAGATCTTGGATTCTGGAACCAGACTGCATGACTTGCTTCCCATTCTGCCACTTACTGCTTGGGAATTCTGAACAATTCCTTGTCTATGTACCTCAGTTTTCTCCTCTGTAAAATGAGAATTATAGTGGCACCTTTCTCATAGGTTTGTTGTGAGGACCAAATGAGTTAGTAAATATAAAGAGCATAGAAAAGTTGCTGACATATACACAGTAGGCATTCAATAAATGTCAACTAGTCTCATTATTATTACAAACACAAGGGTTTTAAAACATTTCAGAAAGTGTGTGTGTTTCTTATCAAATGGATATGCTGCTCCATGAGAGAAACATTTGTGGACACACATTCATCTATTCATTTGTTCTTTCATTCAGCAAAAAAAAAAAAAAATTATTGTGTGCCTAATATTTGCCAGGCACTGTTGTATTACAGACATCAATGAGCAGAATGGCAGATACACATTAAATCTTTTAAACCAGTGAGAAAAAACATCCAGTGTTACTCTAGTGACCTAAGAGAGTTACTTAGTGCCTTATTTTCATGTATTCCAACACCATTGGCAAGTAATATATGTAATCGTTGACCCTAGTTTTAATTAATATTATATATTTTACATTAATTTTCTACAATCTGTTTCTTAAATGTCTTTTTCTTTTAAATTTTCTGCTTCCTTCTTTGCACATTTTTTTCTTTTTAACAACTCAGACCATCTCCTGATCTCTCAACTTTGTTTTTATTCCTTTTGTTGAGTTCTATCTTCTGACACTTCCTTAGGTTAGTTTCTATAAGCCTCTTTTTTATTCTCACCTATAAAATTGGGATAATCAATTTACTTACCGGAATTTTAAATTAGATAATGTTTGTAATGTACTTAGCACAGTTCCTAGTACATAATATACCTCAGTAAATATTGGCTATTTTTATGATGGTGGTATTTTATATCAACTGAACCATGATTCTAAAGCAAGAAATACTACAAGCTCCTATGTATAATATTCAGGCCATAGGAACTTTGGCTGACCATTGGATAATGTGAAATGATCCTCTTGACAGTTTAAGAGAGCTGTGTATCTTGTGTGTAATGTTTGCGGTGATACTAATAATCGGCTGCTCCATGTGTTCTCAGGGAAAATAAAACTGCAACCTCAGATTGTAGCTGTGTGCCCATGGTGGAGGCATGCAGGCCAAAGTGAGCTCTGTTAGGTCTTACTTTCACTATGAAAGCTTATGTGTTTATACTCTAGTCTTCAAAAAATAAATTTTGATTTAGTTTCCTTTTGCCTCCTCCTTGGTCTAATATATACTCTGCAAATAAGCATTTTTAAGAAACTTCTTTAGAAAATTATTTATTGCATGTTAAATCTAAAACTTAGAAGACATTTACATGAAAATCTTTTGGAAAATAATAGAAAGTTCCCACATCTCTGTTGCTCTGGGCTCTAATCAAATTTCAAATTGTTTTTGTCACTCTTAACCTGGATAGGAAAAGCCAAGTTAATGTAATACAGTTCTATGAGTTTACATAGCCTGAAGGTTTGCTTTTTCAGTTAAAAACAAAAAAGAGAAGTCATGAGTTTGAATGCTGTTTTTCATCTTTAACATATATCACTACATTAGTTCTAATCAGCAATGTACATATTATTTCACTTTTGTGTTCTTGTATTTGTCTGTCCTCGTTTATATAGCTCTAGATATTAGAGCCCTAAACCCCACACATTCTGTCTGCTATTCAGCATCTTTAATTTCCCCCTCTGCACTGATCCCCATCCTTTTGCTTCCATTATCCTTGTAAAGGAGAACCAACTTTAGATTAGAAATGGTAAAGTAAATATTGACAAAGGAAAGCAGGTCCAAGATAGGCAGACTATCTGCTGGCCCAGACAAATTACATCATAGGATCCTGAGAGAACTGACATTTGAGATTTCTGAATCACTATCTTTGACAAATCATAAAGAGAAGGAGCAGAATCAACAGCTGCTGGGAATGTGCAAACATCACTGCAAATACCAAAAAGAGGAAGAAAGTGGATTTTACACACTATTAACTAGTAATTTTGATATCAGTCTAAAGAAAAATTAAAGAATGGGTCATTAAATAGTGGGTTATAAGGAGTTACAAAGGAACATGGTGTGATGTTTAAAAGCCAGCGTGGGTTCACTCAAAGCCAAGTTATTAAAAACAAGTTTGTTACACTTATTTCTGTTTGAAATATAATTTCTAATTCAAAGCAATATTTCAGAGCAGGGATCTGCAAACTATGGCCCTGGGGCAAATCTTACCATGCCAATTTGTTTACTTATTGTCTTTGGCTGCTTTCCAGGTACAATAGCAGAGTTGAGTAATTGCAGAAGTGTCCCTGCAAAGGCTAAAATAATTATTACTTGGTCTTACAGAGAAAAAGTTTGCCAACCTCTGCTCTAGAATCTAAATCCATTTTTTAAAATTTTAATATGCCTACAAATTACCTGGGGATCTTGCTAAGATGCAGATTATGACATAGTAGTTCTGGGGTGGAGTCTGATATTCAGCTAGTTCTCGCAAGCTTCCAGGTGAAATCAATGTTGCTGGTGCTTAGATCACATTTCAATCTAGTGAGGATCTAGATTTCAAAAAGATATTTAGCAGATTCACCCATTTTAAGACAACAAAGAGAGTAAATTATGAGTTAGAAGTCACTTCAGTTGGTTAGAATCTTGTTTAAATGATAGTGTTCATGAAGTGTTAGGCAATCAATGTCATCTTGGAGAGAAGTTTTTCTGGTCATTTCAAAATGATTATCTTATTATCATTTCCTTGTATGGGAATATTAGCTCAGTGGTGGTATTTGATGGGAGCAATAATGGGCTTGATAACTCATATGTTTAGATGACCAATATCAACTGGGTTGGTCTGCGGGACAGTTCCTCTGTTGGGCGACAGTTCTCTCTGTGTCTCATATTTCTATACATTTTGTCAGCAGAGGCACTGACTGCCCTTTGTTCTCAACTCTGGAACAAAGGGCAGCTTTGCTTTCTGCCTGTTATAAAAGATTCAGGTTCCCTAATCTCAGTATTCCTTTCCTGGAATGCAGTCCACTGCTTCTGCAGGCATCCATTCGAGCCCATCTTCATCACCTGCTTGACTTGGGGACAAGGGGAAATGACACCAACATCATGCTTAGGCTGCTTGCTGTTCTATGAGTGGTAAAATCCTTTGGCTCTGATCCAGGACTCTTGAGCCTTCTGCCAGCATACTTGAATGTGTGGCAGGCAGACTTGTCATCTTGAAAGTGTGGTAATCTCAGACCCTTCACCATCTTAGACTCTTTCCCAATAGTCGTAACACAGGCTCCCAATCACTGACTTTCCCCTTCCTCTGCACCCATCTTCCCCTCATTTTAGTAAAATCCTTCATGTTCTACAAAACAGAGAAAAGAGAAACTCTTACATGAAAATGCCTTCAACTTTCCAACATCAAGCATTCAAGCCTATGTTCATCTGTACCTACTGTAACCTCTGCTCTTCTTTTACAATAAAGAGATACCTACCCTCTGCTGTTCTACAAGTTAAACCCTCTAGCTGTGTGCTAGGGCTCCTTCCCTGCTGCCTCTTTAGTTGCAATAGGTAAAATTCCTTCTCTTTACTAAATCTCTATTCCTGTGACCCTTTTTTGCCTCTTTTCTATGAATTTTAAGAATCCTCAAGATTCTTTCAAAACAAAGCAAACAACAAAACCAAAAACAACAAACTCCATTTACCACACTTTCATTCTTCTTACATTGCTGCTGTTGTTTTTCTCCTCCTCTTTACAGCTAGACTTCTGGAAAGACTTGTCCAAATTGCCTCTTTTCCCTCCTTACTCAGCCCTCCATGTACTCCAATTTAACTTTCACGCTGGTCATCTATTGAAATTGTTTTCATCTAGACTTCAGTAAGCTTCGATCTATAGTCTACATTTCTTAACTTATTTTCTGTAGCAGTAAATCACCACACCAAGCTATATGCTGAGGACTACTCAGCTGTTTTCACTGTCCAGACCCTATTCTGAGTTTCAGTCCTATAATTCCAGCTATTACAGTATCTCTAGTTGGAGGCCTTGCAGATACCTCAAACTCATCATCTTTCCCAAGAAAAATGAGTCTGTGCATCTCCAGTTCCACTCTGGCTCAGTAATTGGCTCTATGATCTCCTGTTTGGTCAAGAATCACTTAACTCAGAAAACTAAGAAACTGTTCTTCCTTCTGTTTTGACACTCTCCCCACAAACTTAATTGAACAGTCTACTAGTCTAGTTTTCAAATATGTTTTGAATCTGTTCTGTTGGTCCATCTTGATGACTAAGATCCCATCGCCTTAGCCCAGATCATCTTCTGCCTGGAGTCCTGAATAGCCTCCTGCTTAGCCTGCCTCACTCTAATCTTCTGCTTTAATGTCTTCTCTAAAGTACACATGGAGTGATTCTTACCTAACCACAGAGAGCACTGTGCCAGTTCCATTGCCCCTCCCCACACCCATGGTTGCATAAACTCTTCCAGTGTCTTCCTCTTGCTTTGAAGTGAAGCCCAAACTCCTTACCATGGATTACTAGGCTTTTCTGATTCATCTGTCTTTTAACTTCATCTCTCACAGCTGCACTCCTCACATTCTGCTCTTCACTTTCAGTTTCTATATGTTCTTCCTGCCTTCAGTGCCTTTATAGTCGCTTCCCTCTGCCTGTTTCCTCTCCTTCCCCTTCTACTGTTCTGACTCCTTTGCCTGGTTAACTCCTTTTCTTCTTTCAGTTCTCATCTTAATTGCTTTCACCTCCCTGTTAAGCAGTCTCATAGCTCGCTGTAATGTTCATTTTGAACATTATCATTTTATTGTAATTGCTTAACTGTCTTCTCTAAAAAATGTTGAGGGCATTTATTGTGTATGTGTCATTCACCTCTGTGTCTCATCATCTAATAGGGTCTGGCATGGTAGTCACTAAGTAGGTACATGTTGAATGTGTCAGTGACAAATCAAAATCTGAAAAAGATAATAGGCCAAATCTAATAAGCTAATGTTTAATGTAAGTATAGAAGACCCTTAATTTTGGCCTGAAAAAACATCACTTTTTTTGAGAATAAGATGATAGAGGTACTTTTTGATGAAAGTATTAAAGTTAGAGAGGAACAAGGTAGAACTGCTTTCTCTGGTGGGAACTGTTTATGGCATAAACTATTATGACATAAACCATATATTCACCTTTTCCCCTCAGCACCAGTAATATATGATACATGGTACTCAATAAATGTTCGCTTAATTAAATGTAATGTCATTAGGACAAGCCAGCTGCCATTCCTGTAAGGCCTCACTGAGTGACATTGCTTTAATGGGATCACCACAATCCAGGAATAGGTCTGTATCTTTACATATCCAGAAATGTCATCAGCACACCTTAGTGTGGTTATGTTCCAGGAGACTGATGTCAACTAGTCAGTGTGCTGTCTTCCTGTCAGAAATGCTACTTGGAAAACAAAATTATTACTAAACGTTTTCTTGACAAGCATGGTGTATTATTCTGTCCTTGCATTGCTATAAAGAAATACCTGAGACTGGGTAATTTATAAAGAAAAGAGGCTTAATTGGCTTATGGTTCTGCAGGCTGTACAGGAAGCATAATGGCCTCTGCTTCTGGGAGGCCTCAGGGAGCATTTACTCATGGTGGAAGGCAAAGCAGGAGCAGGCACTTCACATGGTGAAAGCAAGAGCAAGACAGTGAGCAAGGTAGGAGGTACTACACACACTTTTAAACAACCAGATCTCATGAGAACTAACTATCACGAAAATAACACCAAAGGAATGGTGCTAAACAATTCATGAAGGATCCACCCCCGTGATCCAATCACCTCCCACCAGGCTCCACCACCAACGCTGGAGATTACAACTCAATATGAGATATGGGTGGGGACACAGATCCAAATCATAGCACGTGGTCTCAGACTAGAGAGAATTAACTGGACAATTTCAGTGGCTAGTATTATCCAGCTCAAATAGTCAGATGCCTCTGTCTTCACTATAGTGTACTGTGCCTAATAAACAAAGCAGCATGTTCCTGTCAGCTGCTAGACCATAACTGCTAAATGTTTGATTTGGGCATGTTAAGATCCTTAGTCTGTGAAGGTCTAGTTGTAAAGGGGAAAGTATAGTCAGAGGAGAGGAAAGAGGCCCTTGCTCACCAATCCACCACCACTTTCTTTCTAACTACCCTTCCCTAGGCTCCTAATGTCTCTTTCTTTCTTTCTAAAGTTTTCTCAGTTATGTATCTTGACATTCATGCTTATAATGTCATATTCTTTGGAGAGTATATACCCTGACCATTTTGTTGAAATTTAGATGTGTCCAGAATTCCCTATACCGCCTCTTTATAATTTGTTGCTTAGGATTTGTTGACCAGTCTCACTCATTAAATATTGGTTTGACATCATTTTATTCTTGAAGAATAAACTTTTCACTAACTGTTTAAGATATCACTATATACTGACCACAGGACAAAAGATGAAGATAGCCTGGAGGTTTAGGTTGACAGTAATCTTTTTTTTTAAATGATATTTCCATTAATACAAGTTCAGAAGAAAGGAGTTGTCAAAGTATAATTTTCAAAAAGTTAAAAACATGACTTTCTTATACATACAGAATGAACACATGTCAAACATTTATTTAACTGAATAATGAGGAAACCATCAGGATGGTAAAGCTAGTTCTAGAGAGATTATAAAAATGGGGGTTACCCAGGCCATTAGAAAAGCATACTGAAATAAGTATGCTAAATTAGAGACAAAACTGGCCAATGCCTACAGGGCGATAAAACCATAGTTATTGTGGTTATTTTTTCTACTAGACAGAAATGATTTCCATCACTACTGAACAAAACTCTGTAAGTTAACATATATTTTTATAGTCTGAGTCTTAACCAATAGTAAATAGAAGTTAAACAAATGTGGTTAAGTAAACCTTGGATTGGCTGATAGATAATACTCCAAGATGACATTAAAGGGACATGCTGTCCTCTTGTTGCCTCATTTCCAAGTTTTGGTCAATTGTTAATAAGTGAGATTGACCCATAAATGTGGAGCCTTAAATTTATTTGGGTGAGTGTACGTCTAAGAGAAAGCTCAGAACCCTGCCCTAAGAGGAACAGTGGAGGAACTGAGGACTTTTGTCATAGAGAAAACTTACTGTAGGGGCTAAAATGCTAACTTCAGCATTACTCTTAAAATATAACCCTGAGGAAATAGCTGAAGAAGGCATAGATTTTATTTACACCATTCAGGAGCATCATTTAAAAGGCCATCACCAGGAAGGAGGGTGAGGCTTGCCCTAAATTGCTTCAAGGGGAAGACAGAGCAGCAGTGGTAGTGGTTTGGAAGCAGTATAAGAAAGAGCTTTCTCTTCATGAGAAAGCTTCAGCCAGGCCACTGTTTGCCTGAAGAGCAAGGGTGTCTTCTCTCTGGGAGATTCTCTGGCAAAGGCACAGCTCTCACAGTTCCCATACGTATATAATGCTGTCCTACTTCATAGAATTGTTGTGAGGATTACATAAAATAACACAAAGTCCTTAATACAGTATGCAGCGTAAGTACTGCATACATGTTAGCTTTTATTATTTTAATAATAATTGCGATGACTTCCCCAAAACTTAATTATGTTGCTCTTGTCAGAATGAATGCATCATGGCTGACTCATTTCCTAATGCAACTGAAAAGTAGATTTCAGCATTATATAAGGACGTGAGGGAGACAGAGAGAGGGGTTCACACTTTAGATGAGGACTAGACCAGGGTATCTCTAAGATCCCTTTCAAAACTGATATTCTTTTTTCTGTGAAAACTGAGTTAATGCAGTATCCTGGAGACAAATCTAAAAAGTCAATTTTAGTATCTGTGTGATCTTTGTAGTTGTTGCAGCAAAACCTCTGATAACATTTTCTATTTCAAAAATTTCATAATTTCACTTTAGTTTTGCCTTTTTTTGCAAGTCCTATTGCTGAGAGAAGCACATTCACAGTTTTGTTGTCTTGCTGTTATTTGGGGCTTTTTGTTTGTATTTTGATGCAACTAAATCTGCATCTAAGATTTAACACTCTTTCTTTCCACTAAAGTCGTTGAAATACATTCACCTAGTCATTCACATCTGAGGTATAAATGGATTTTCTGAAAGTTTTTTCAGGAGACAATGAAAGCCAGTCAGTTTGTGACTTGACTTCTTCAGGTGTTGCAATCAGAAAGCTTTATACACCATCCCAATTGCAAGGATGCTAAAACTATGTCTTGACCTTGAATCTGCAAGGAGGAGGTAACATCTTTTGCTAGAAGTGCTTATCTCCTACCGCTTTGGTTTTATCCATTTTCAGGAGAATTTACTTAGGAAAGAGAAAAGAGAAATAATTAAATTGGGCTGCATATACTCAAAAGAAAATAACATGTTTATTTAATTTTCTAGTTTTCAGTGATTGTTGCTGATGCAGTTTAAATGTTTAGCTCACCCTTTTTACCACTGATATTTGCAAAAATTTGACTCTAAAAAAATGTATCTGCCATATGACATGAAGGCTTACTTCTCAATTTGTTTTATGTCATCAAAAAGACATACTGAGCCCAAAACTCCTCTCAGATTTACTCTTAAAATACAACCCTGAGGAAATAACTTAACAATGCAAAGATTTTATTTACACCATTCAAGAGCACAGGCTCTGGAGCCAAGGGGAGGTTCAATTCCTGGCATTGCTTCTTCCTACTTCACTCAGTCTCTCTGAGGCTCAGCATTCTTACCTAGTAGATGGGATAATATAATAATAGTACCTATGTCAGAGAGTTGTTGTGAGGGTTACATAAAATAACAGTTAAAGTCCTGGGTACAATATCCAACATAAGTACTACATAAATGTTAGTTTTTATTATTTTAATAATAATCGTGATGACTTTACTAAAAATTATGGTGCTCTTCTCAAAGTGAATGCCTCCTGGCTGACTCACTTCCTAATACAACTGAAAAGTAGGTTTCAGCATTATATAGTGATTCACTCTTAATGAACTTGAACAGCTATTCTTTTTTTTTTTTTTAATCCATAAAACAGAGATATGTACTTTATTACATACAAAGGAAGAAGTGGTATAACCAATTTTGAAAACAGCATGCCAGTTTCCTAAAAAGTTAAGCAGACATTTGTCATATGACAATTCCCCTTTACCAGCCCTTACCCTCTTAGCTTATACTCAAGATAAAAGGAAATACACGTCTCTACAGAGATTAGTACACAAATTTGAACAGCTATTCTTGAGAAAATAAGAAGGAATATTAAATCCAGAATTAGCAAATACTTCCTATTTGCTAGGAAACTTTTACTATTTTGGGAACAAATGTTATAAGTCCTTGGAAGAGCTGCAAAGAAACTATCATGTGTCATTGACTATCCATTAGAAGTATTCAGGGAGAAAAACCTGTGGATAACAACACTTTTCTATCTCACCGATTTTCTTTAGTATCATTATGTTGAATTCTTTTTCAGGCATTTCATAAATTTCCTTCTCCTTTGGATCTGTTACCAGAGAATTATTGTGTTCCTTTGAAGGTGTCATGTTTTCTTGCTTTTTCATATTTTTTGTCCTTACTGCACATCTGGCATAACAGTTGCTTCTTCCAATTTTATAGATTGGCTTTAGTAGGGAAAGAATTTTTCCTATAGATGTATCTATAGTGTTGGTTTGGTAGATTGCCTTGGCTTTGATTCTGGATGGTCACAGTATTGTAGTCTTTGTATTTCTTCAGCTGTAATCAGCTCAGTGGTGTCTGTTGTGGTTGTTAGTGGAGGCTATGGTGAGGCATTTTGGGGGATAGGGACTCCAGATAGTCCAGTCCATGGACCCCAGAGGTGGTGGTGGAGTGCAGAGTGGACCTATCCTCAGGCCTGGGATGGTTTGCATAGGTTCTGGCAGTAGTGGGCAGAGTGAGTCCTGACACTGTGCATGGGTGCTGGCAGCAGCAGTGGTAGAAGAGGAACAGCTTCTCCTAAGGTCCACCGATGATGCAAACAGGTGTCAGCAGCAGTAGGTGGGGCAGATTAATTCCCAGGCCCTGGAATGTTGTCCACAGGCACTGGTGGCTGCAGTGGCAGATGAGAGAGGTCTCTCCTCAGACCTCCCAATAGTCCACACAAGCACCAGTGGTGATAAGGAAGTGTGGGTAAATCCCGAGGCCCCCAGACAACATGAACATTAGTAGCACACAGGGAGGCCCGTCCTCAGGCCCCCACATGGTGCACATGGGTGCTGGTGGGAGGGATGGGTTAATCCCCAGGTTCTCAGATGACCTGTGCAGGTGGCAGTAGCAGGTAAGCCAGGCCTAGTCTTAGTCCCCTAGAGGGTGTATGTTGGTGCTGGTAGTGGAGGCAACAGGCAGGGGGGCTTCTCTTGAGGCCTCCCAATGGTGTGCACAGGTGCCAGTGGCAGCGAGCAGGGTGAGTCATTCCCCAGGCCCCCATATGATGTGCAGAGGTGCCAGTGCACTGGTGGCAGGTGGGGCTGGCCTGACCTCTGATCTGCAGATGGTGCCTGCAGATGCCAGTGGGTGGCACATGTCGATCTCCAGACCCTCAGATGATGTGCACGTGTGCCAGTGCAGGCAGAGTGGGCCTATTCTCAGGCCCCCCAATGGTGCACATGGGCGCTAGATGCAGTGGCACGGGGAGGGGGCTATCAACCCTCAGGCCCCTGGACAATGCGCACAGGTAGTTGTGGCAGCGCCGGTCGCAGCAGTTATATCATTCTATATTGAACCTTGTTTATAGATCAGTGTCCTCTACTGGATTATAAGCTGTTTAAGCATAGGGACCATGTTGTACTTACTCTTGAATCTCTTGGATGAGCCCAGTACCCAGTATATAAGTGGATGTTTAATTATATGTTTAAACAAATCTGCTTGAAATTGAATGCCTCTCATATAGACTGAGTCAGCCAGATATTTTCATTTTCATGTGGCCCTGTAAAATTTGGAATTCCTCCTAAAGTCTGAACTTAGTACAAGTCATTGAAGGACAGTAGCCCTTCTAAGTTATCAATTATTTGTCATTTAGCACATTTGGCTCTCCTAAATGTGTTAATGAGAACCTGTTTCATAGATACCAATGGAGTTGATAGGCCACAATACCTGTTTTAATAAGTAGGATTTAAAGTGATTCTTAGATTAAAATATTGTATTCTCTTTGGCCAATTGCAAAAGTGTGCACAATAAAAAACATTCATTCTATTATTTAATAATAAAACAAGTCTGTCTGTGGATATTCACACATGTATATGCCCCAGAAAGTCATGGTAGCATTGTTCATTTAAGGTAAGCCAGTCCCTCTAGGGCCACATGCAAAACAATTGAGTGACTGTTACGACACAGGGACTTTCATGTAAATACAAAAAGGACTTTTTTTCTTCCAAAAGTAATGAAGTAGTCCCAGATCTGGATCTTGGACACTGTCTGGGTATAGTACCTCTATCTGTCTCTCTCTCTTTTTCTCTGTGTGTGTGTGTGCGTGTGTGTGTATGTGTGTGTGTGTCTGTCTGTCTCTTTTCTGTCTTAGGCACGCATAACCTCAGATTCTCTGAAATTTTAAAATTCCAAGTAGAATTCATTAATAAAAATCTGAAATGTGTTTTCTTGTATAAATCATAATGAAATGTTGAGAGAGAAAGGAAAAACTAAAACGGGCAAATAATCATCAGCTGCTCCAAAACTGAAGCCTGTCATTACAACTCCCAACTCAAACACTTAGTTTTAAAGATTCGCCTTCAAGAAACCTAAAAGCTGGTATTCTGCCTCATTGGCAACAGCCTCAAACTGTTCCCTGTCATTGAAGAAAACAAATCTTTTGCTCATTTCTGCCTAGGGGAGGCAGAGGGACCGAGGTGGTCCTATGTGGCTGAATTAGATGAAAGACTTGCCTTCTACCATGGAGACATGAAGTCTAATCAAGTGAAATGAGTTTTGAGATCCCAGCTCATTTCCTAGGGGAGATCAGTTCACATTACAAAGTCACAACATCTCATTCATCACAACTGACGTGGTCTTTGCTCAGGAGAGGACCCCAACTGGGACTAAACCACCTGTCTTCTCTCAAAAAGGGGCATTTTATCCAAGTTAGAGTTGAAAGCCTTGGAGTGAGGAAGCTTGCCAGCCACCAGCTTCTATCTGTGTGATCCATGTGCAATGTGGAAGGGAATTTAGGTTTATAAAAGGAAAGATGAACCTAAGGCAGATTGGTGGTTGCACTTTCAGGCTGCCAAATACAAATAATTGTAATAGAGATGTTATTATGGAAGAGAAAGCTAAGATTGGGACTCTCCCCTCCTTATCTCCTAGATTTTATTAAACAGCAGTGAGAAGATAAGCACTCCTATGCCTCAGAGTTTAAAATGGCAAAGAAAGTGTCCTGCTTTCCAGGCTGATAAATGATCATCCTCTCTTTTATTTTTTTCAGGGCATCATTATAACACCCCTGCTCCTGCTGCTTTTTGTGAGTATTTTGATGTTGTCTTTAACATATTTTATTAAAAGCTATCTACAACCCTTTAAGAAAGGCCATTAGAACAAAAATGAAATCTGAATTATTTTGCACCATATTTGGAATTGTTGTTCCAGTTTAGCTGTACCGCATAATAATATTCAGATACGAAGAAGCTTTATAATTTCATGATCCAAGAACAGCATCAGGACCCAGTCATTAGGCCTCCAGCTCCTGGCTAAATCATTATATTACAAATAAATGACCCCATGACACAGGTTACAAAAACTGCGCTGCTCTTTATTTTCTCATTAGTAAAACTAAAGTGATTGATAGTGACCCAGTGTTTGATAGTGTTTAACAGAAAGAGCCCTAGGACCAGGGGATCAGAGGAAGCTTGGGTTCCAAGGCTGGTACTGATGATAACTGGCTTCCTCACCTTGGGGAAGGCTGCCTCAATTTTTTTCATCTGTAGAATGGGAAGTAACACCTCCTCCATTCTATCGCCCAGAGATAATGAAAGGTGCTTTAAAAATTAAAAATACAAATCAGTACAGGCTTCTAGTTAACTAAACAAAAACTGTTCTGAAAACAAGAAATGCTAATTAGCTGTCTTATTTCTTTTGGCACTAAGCATATGAGAAATTAGATGAAAGATGATAATAGAAATTAATGTTATCTCATGCTGAGCAAAGCATATGTAATCATGAATGATACCTAAAATATTTTATGAACTGTGCATCTTTTCATACACACATCTTCCAAATATAAATCACTCTGCTTATCACTGAAATGTAGTGGGGATGTGTTTCTGGGAATGTAATGTAGCTGTTTGACTAACACTATTTATCAGTGAATTAAAACTATGGGGAAAATTTATTTAATTGTAGTGTAATTACCCAAGTTGGAATTCAATTAGAGTAATAGAATGAGAGACTTCATTTCTTACCCGCTGAGTAGGAAATAGGGAGGGATAGATATACTACTAAACAGTTGGATTCCACATCTTTCATGAAAGACATTACCTTCAAGTAATAAACCTCAGCCTTACCCTCCCTTTTGAAATTCTGGCTCCATTCTGACAAGGTAAGAAGAGTCAAATAAGCAGATCACTTTCCTCAGCATAACAAACTTCATTGACATGGACTTCACCAACGCAGAATTTGCAGTTAGTTAGATTGAAACTAAAGAGACTATTTGCATTAATTTGGAAGAAAAGACTTATTATGTAACTACCTGCTACTAGATGTGAGAAACTGGAATCATCTATTAGTTTATTTCCAAGACCTGGGATCACAGGACAGTTTCCCAAATGCAGCCCTTGGTGGGCACAGGATGCAGGCCTGTCTGAGGTCCCCATTTGCAGTAGGTCAAGGGACTAGTATAGAGCTCAGCATCTGGTAAGTGCACAATAAATGGCTGCATCACCTGGGTTTTCTTCATTATGGAAGAGTGACATCTCTTACTCATGTAACTCATTTAAGAAGAGCAGGGGAGATGTTACAGCCACAATTAGGTGGCTGAGGCCTAGGGTGTAACATCTTGGAGTATCTCAGAGGCTGGAATCTCTGAGACCCTTTTTTGACTTGTGATTAAAGAACCAAAGAGTTGGCAATGCGGGCTCTTTTTTGGTTCCATATGAAATTTAAAATAGTTTTTTCCAATTCTGTGAAGAAAGTCATTGGTAGCTTGATGGGGATGGCATTGAATCTATAAATTACCTTGGGCAATATGGCCATTTTCACGATATTGATTCTTCCTATCCATGAGCATGGAATGTTCTTCCATTTGTTTGTATCTTCTTTTATTTCGTTGAGCAGTGGTTTGTAGTTCTCCTTGAAGAGTTCCTTCATATCCCTTGTAAGTTGGATTCCTAGGTATTTTATTCTCTTTGAAGCAATTGTGAATGGGAGTTCACTCATGATTTGGCTCTCTGTTTGTCTGTTATTGGTGTATAAGAATGCTTTTGATTTTTGCACAATGATTTTGTATCCTGAGACTTTGCTGAAGTTGCTTATCAGCTTAAGGAGATTTTGGGCTGAGATGATGGGATTTTCTAGATATACAATCATGTCATCTGCAAACAGGGACAATTTGACTTCCTCTTTTCCTAATTGAATACCCTTTATTTCTTTCTCCTGCCTGATTGCCCTGGCCAGAACTTCCAACACTATGTTGAATAGGAGTAGTGAGAGAGGGCATCCCTATCTTGTGCCAGCTTTCAAAGTGAATGCTTCCAGTTTTTGCCATATGGAACCAAAAAAGAGTCTGCATTGCCAAGTCAATCCTAAGCCAAAAGGACAAAGCTGGAGGCATCACACTACCTGACTTCAAAATATACTACAAGGCTACAGTAACCAAAACAGCATGGTACTGATACCAAAACAGAGAGAGAGACCAGTGGAACAGAACAGAGCCCTCAGAAATAATACCACACATCTGCAACCATGTGATCTTTGACAAACCTGACGAAAACAAGAAATGAGGAAAGGATTCCCTATTTAATAAATGGTGCTGGGAAAACTGGCTAGCCATATGTAGAAAGCTGAAACTGGATCCCTTCCTTACACCTTATGCAAAAATTAATTCAAGATGGATTAAAGACTTAAATGTTAGACCTAAAACCATAAAAACCCTGAAGAAAACCTAGGCAATACCATTCAGAACATAGGCATGGGCAAGGACTTCATGTCTAAAACACCAAAAGCAATGGCAACAAAAGCCAAAACTGACAAATGGGATCTAATTAAACTAAGGAGCTTCTGCACAGCAAAAGAAACTACCATCAGAGTGAACAGGCAACCTACAGAATGGGAGAAAATTTTTGCAATCTACTCATCTGACAAAGGGCAATATCCAGAATCTACAAAGAACTCAAACAAATTTACAAGAAAAAGCAACCCCATCAACAAGTGGGCAAAGGATATCAACAGATATTTCTCAAAAGAAAACATTTATGTAGCCAACAGACACATGAAAAAATGCTCATCAGCACTGGCCATCAGAGAAATGCAAACCAAAACCACAATGATATACCATCTCACACCAGTTAGAATGGCAATCATTAAAAAGTCAGGAAACAACAGGTGCTGGACAGGATATGGAGAAATAGGAACACTTTTACACTGTTGGTGGGACTGTAAACTAGTTCAACCATTGTGGAAGTCAGTGTGGTAATTCCTCAGGGATCTAGAACTAGAACTACAATTTGACCCAGCCATCCCATTACTGGGTATATACCCAAAGGATTATAAATCATGCTGCTATAAAGACACATGCACACATATGTTTACTGTGGTACTATTCACAATAGCAAAGACTTGGAACCAACCCAAATGTCCATCAATGATAGACTGCATTAAGAAAATGTGGCACATATACACCATGGAATACTATGCAGCCATAAAAAATGATGAATTCATGTCCTTTGTAGGGGGACATGGATGAAGCTGGAAACCATCATTCTCAGCAAACTATCGCAAGGACAAAAAACCAAACACCGCATGTTCTCACTCATAGGTGGGAATTGAACAATGAGAACACTTGGACACAGGAAGGGGAACATCACACACTGGGGCCTGTCGTGGGGTGGGGCGGGGGGAGGGACAGCATTAGGAGATATACCTAATGTAAATGACGAGTTAATGGGTGTAGCACACCAACATGGCACATGTATACATATGTAACAAACCTGCACATTGTGCGCATGTACCCTAGAACTTAAAGTATAATAATAATAAAAAAAGAACCAAAGTAATTTTCTTCCCCTCCTTTCCATATCTGTGCGGTAACATGCCGATAAAAATTATGGCATCACTTTATTACAAGCTTTCCCCTACTCACAGACCCATAGGCTCATGAACTTTAGTTGTAATGTTCAACATTCTAAAATTATAGAGCTACAATAATGAAAGACTTGCCAAGACCCTCAATGTAAAAGTTTAATGCTTCCCTTCTGAGTCAACGGGGCTATCCCAGTAGGTTCAGTGGCATTATCACACACATCATTAGATACTTATGGTATTTTGACTTTACATCATATGCATTGCATATAACACTTTTTCTCTGTTTAGGTTGTCATGCATTTTATAAACAATGGAAATGTCTTAAGCATTTGGGTTACCAGGCCTCATTTACTGAGTAAATAATGAGCAAGTAACTGAGCAAGAACTCATTTACTGAGCAAGTAACTGAGCAAGAACTCATTTACTGAGCAAGTAACTGAGCAAGAACCTGAATGACTTAAAATGTGAACAAAGGCCAGGTGTGGTGGCTCACACCTATAATCCCAGCACTTTGATAGGCAAAGGTGTGAGGATCACTTGAGCCCAGGAGTTCAAGACCTTCCTGGGCAACATACAGAGACCCCATCTCTTAAAAATGTTTATATATGAACACATTCCATAAAAGGTGTACTGTTTTTCTCAATGTCCCTGTTGTGAGTTGAATTGTTTCCCCTAAAAAGATATGTTGAGGTTTTGAATCCAAGTATATCAGAATGTGGTCTTGTTTGGAAATAAGGTAATTGCAAAAGTAATTAGTTAAGATGAGGACATACTGGAATAGGGTGGGCCCTGAATCAAATATGATTGATGTCCTTATAAGAACAAGAAGAGACGGTAGAGACACACAGGTAGAACTCTATGTGATGATGGAGGCAGAGATTAAAGTGATACATCCACAGGCCAAGAAATACCAAAGATTGCTGGCAAGCATCAGAATATAAGGAGATGAAGTATTCTCTCCTATAGATTTCACAGGGAACATGGCTCTGCTTGATTTCAGATTTAGAGCTTCTAGAACCATGAGGCAATATATTTCTGTTGTTTTAAGTTGCCCAGTTTTGGGGCTTTATTATAGAAGTACAAGAAACTAATACAACTCCTGGAAATAGTATTGTCTTATTTTACCATATCATAAAATGGAAATTTCTGGGTATTCAGGCATAGGAGCTAATGAAGGCCATTTTTGCTGGTGGAATCTCAGCTGTATTCCTAACCTTTTCTCAGAATATTTCCTTCACTTTCTTGCTCCAATCAAAACCTGTCCTCTGATTCATGTTTCTGCCACAGCCTTGAAATGGGGGAAAGTGTCTTCCTTGTACCTCATTGCCAATTCCAGATCATTTCCCATGCCTTTTCCATAAAATGCCCTGGTTCCTTTGAAGGTTGTACCAACACAGCTATACCACCTGCTACTCCTCTTTGTTGTAATTATCAATAGAACCCCAGGCCACTATCAGTCCAAAAAAAATGTTAGCATCTTCTCATTGTTTTCTTTTTAACAGTATACTTTAAAAATTCTTGGTATTTTCAGTATTCACATAGTTGGTCCTTCCAATACCCTGGTCTCTAAATTCTTGACCTCTTCTCCAGCAAGCTTGCCCTTCACTTTATCTCAGCCAACTATTCCAGGTCCTTCACTTTGTTATTTTCCATAACTGCATCCCTCGATAATCCAATTTTCAAATGTCCTCTCTGATTAACAGCTCCTATCTTATGATTTATCCCCAAAATCAAAAGTTCTTCACTGGAATGGCCAATTCATTTACTTTATCACCTTTACGATCCATCTAACTATACCCACCCTACTCTCACCCCATGCCCTCACATCCCATCTTACCCAGCCTAGGCCTCATGGGTCCATCATTATAATTCCTTAATTACATACACCATCAACAATCTTGCTCATCTCTACTGCTTCATATTTGCCTGGCAAAGTACTAACCCTGCTGAACTCTAACTCTACACCTTCCTGCATATGTACCTGAACATGCTGGAGCAAACACACTACCATGCTGACTGGTCTCATTTGAAATTCATGACAACTAAATGTAAGTAAGCCTGGCAATTCTACTACTTTCCTTTAATTAATTCACTCTTCCACTCTCTAGAGGATCATTTCACACCTTCTCCTTGCCTCTCAAATCTCCAGTGCCTCTTTTTTCATATCAAGTATTGCCAAAAGGAAATTGGCTGATGAGGAAATAAGCAATCAGAGAAATTTTACGTGATCCCACCCACCTGCATCTGTAGCCATATTCTTCGCCTTTTCTCCTGTTTCTATAGATAAACTGTCTTTTCTCCCCTCTAAAGGAAGTTTTTTGAGTTATGTCATTTCTTATGTCCTGCTTAATGATATGATTCATACAGATATTCCTTTTTCTCCTATTTTATCATATTTTCTCTCTCTACTGGATTACTTCTATTAGCATATAAGCATTCTGTAATATTACACATCTTAAAATTAAACATCACCTTATCCTACCTGCACTCCATTTCTGTGCTCCCTTTTTGTAGCAGAATTCCTCAAAAAAGTTATTTAAACTTATTCATTACTCATTCAATAATATGTACTGAGTTATTTCTACATGCCAGACACCGTCCCAGGTGTGGGAATATAACAATAAGTAAAACAGATGTGTCTTTGCTCTCAAAACAGCATTTTGAGAATACTAGTGGAAAGAAACAACCAACAGATATGTAGAAATATAGTGTGTGAGATGGGTGAAGACAAAAATAAAATAATGCTGAAGACAAAAATGCTGAAGACAAAAATAAATGCTGAAGACAAAAATGCTGAAGACAATAAATGCTGAAGACAATAAATGCTGAAGACAATAAATGCTGAAGACAAAATAAATGCTGAAGACAAAAATAAAATAATGTAGAGGAATAGGAAGTACTAGATAAGGATGGGAGAGAGGGTTGCTATTTTAAATAGGATGGTTAAGTTCAGATTCACTGAGAAAATGGTATTTGAGCAAAGGTCTGGAAGAGATAAGAGAGTGAGCCTTCTGGGGCTAGAGTGTTCCAGGTGGAAGGAACACTAAGTGCAAAGGTCCTGAGAGTATACCCAGTGTCCTTAAGAAACACCAAGATGGCCAGTGTGACTGGAATACAGTGAACAAGGGAGAGAGTAGATTAAGATGATGTCAGAGACAGAGCAGGGGACAAATGATTTAGGACCTTAAAGTCCTTTGTAAGGACTTGGAATTTTAATTTGAGAGAGACAGGAAACCATTAAATGGGTTTTGATAAAAGGGATGCATGTTCTGCTGTACTTTTTTAAAGGATGATTCTGGATGCTGGATTGAGAACAGATTGTAAGGGGACCATGGTGGAGGAAGGAAGACCAGTTAGAAAGCTAATGATATTATGGCAAGTGATCCTGTTAGCTTGGACCAGAGTGGTTGAGTAAATCTGATAGGAGGTAGTTGTAAGTAGAACTGGAAAGTAGAACTAAGAGATTGAATGAAGGTTTTTTGGGAAAGAGAAGAGTCAAAGATGACTCCAGGCCTGAGCAACTGGAAGTGTAGAGTTGCCATTTACTAAGATAGGGAAGATTTTAGGGTTGAGCAGGTTGAAGGAACTCATAAGGATAATTCAGCATGGAAGATACTTGGATTCCACTGACTTTCAGACATCTGAGTAGAGACATCAGGTAAGCAATGGACTATATGAGTCTGGAATTCAGGAAAGAGATCTTAACTAGAGATATATATTTGGGAGACGTCAGCATCTAGATGGGTTTTAAATTAGACTGAAAGAAAGTGATAATAAAGAATGAAAGATATCAGAGGATCAAGTGCTAGGACACTGCAATAGTAAGAGATTCACAAAGTAGACCAAGGAATGGCCAGTTTGCTTAGGAGGAACACTGAGAAATTTTGGTGTCCTAGAAGTTTAGCAGAGAATATGTTTCAAAAAGGGGAGAGTGATCAACTACTTCAGTTGCTGCTAATAGTTCAAATAAAATGAAGTTTCAGAATTGACCATTGGTTTTAAGAAGACAGAGGTTATTGAGGACCTTAACAAGAGCTATTTCATCAAAGTTGTGTAGTTCAAAGCCTGATTGGATGGGTTGAGGAAAGAATGGAAGAAGAGTTAAAGACTGTGATAATTGATAACTCTTTTAGGGAAATATTTCTGTAAAGGGTACAGAAAATGGAGTACTAACAAAGTAATAAAATATGAAGAGAAGATTTTGTTTAAACTGGGAAAATGAGTACCACGTTTGTGTCGATAAGATTAACCCAGTTATGGAGAGAAAAACTGATACAGAAAAAATAAGGGAGAGCTTGTAGACACATGTCCTTGAGCAGGAGGAAGGGAGTGAGCACTAGTGCATAGTAGCCTCCTAGAGAGAGAGATTTATTATGGGAATTGACTCATGCAATTATGGAGCCTAGAAGTCCCACTATCTGCTATCTGGAAGCTGGGAAAATGGCAAAGCCAGTGATGTAATTCAGTCCAAGGCCAAAGGCCTGAGAATCAGAGAAACCAGTAGTATAACTCTTAGCTCCAGTCTGAGTTTGAAGGCCTAAGAACTGGGGGTTGGGGGTGGTGGCTGGTATAGGTCCTGGAGCCAAAACACCCAAGAACCCATAGTCCCAGTGTTCAAGTACAGGAGAAGATGGATGTCCCAGCTCAAGACAAGAGTAAATTCACCCTACTTCTGCCTTTTTGTTCAATACAGGCCCTCAATGGATTGGATGACACTTGCCCCCATTGGTGAGGGTGGATCTTCTTTACTCAGTGTACTAATTTAAATGCTAATATCTTCCAGACATACCCAGACAGATACACCCAAAAACAATGTTTTACCAACTATCTGGGCATCCCATAGTTCAGTCAAGTTGACACATTAAAATGAACCATCATATATTCCTGTTAGCGTTTATTATCTCATGACATCTTAATCATTTGTTAATTTGTTTATCTATGTTCTCCAACTAGAATGTAAGCATCACAAGAGAGCAGGGACTTTATCTGTTTTAGTCACCGTCATAATCCCAATACCCAAAATAGTGCCTGGCCATTGAAGCCACTCAAAAACATTATTTGAATGTTTTTGAATGCTTTGAATGAAAGTGAATGCATGGTTGGACAAATGAATGGATGCATCTGTCCAAAAAGTTGGGTTGGAGCTATTTTTAAAACTGCTGTTTTCTTGTTATATGCTCTAACTTCAGAGACATATTCTTTATTATGAAGCCACTTTGAAGGAACTGAGTGCACTTTCCCTCACACTCTATTTGTAGAGAGGTAGCACAGTATGATGAAAAGGTATAAAATTCTGGTTTAATTGGCAGCCAGTACCAGTTATGTAAAAGTAGGTTTTCTTTAACCCTTCTCAGCCTCAGTTTTTACCTCTGTAAAATGAAGATTATGATAAGATGAAATGAGTTAATTTTTGTGGAAGCATATTGTAAACTGTAAAGAGTCATGCAAATGTTACATTTGACACTTAATAGAGAAAAATAGAATCCCTGGAGGATATCAAGATTCTACAAAAGCACTCATCTGAAATGCAGCAGCTGGCCCACTACTTTAGATCTTAATCATGGGCTGAGTCCTAAGACTTAAAACTTTAGGATTCTATAACCATACATATCTATAATTTTATAATCTTGTGTGTAATTGAGTCCAATGTTTACCATGGCCAGCAGTGAAACTTTCCCTGAAGTATCACCTTTTACTACTAAGATCCTGTCTTAGTTCATCCAGGCTACTGTAAAAAACATACCACAAACTGAGTGGCTTATAAACAAAAGAAATTTATTTCTGACAGTTCTGGAAGCTGGGAAGTCCAAGATGAAGGCAGATTCAGTGTCTGGTAAAGGCCTGCTGTCTGGGTCATAGATGGCTGCTTTTTTGCTGTGTCCTCACAAGGTGGAAAGGGCAAGGCAGCTCTCTAGGGCCTCTTTTATAAGAGCACTAATTCATTCATAAGGTCTCCACCCTCAGGACCTAATCACCTCCCAAAGTCCTGTCTCCCAATACCAGCACCCAGGGGGTTTGGATTTCAATATACAAATTTTAGGGGCACAGAAACATTCAGATTATCATAGACTGAGAGTGCTTTCAAATGCATTACCTCAATTATCTTGATAACATATCTCTCATTTAGGCAAGGGCAGAAATTATTGTTCTACTTTATTTTCTCAGTGTATCTTCCTCAGTCCATGGAGTTCCTGTCTGTGAGGATAAATTAACGCCTTGTCCAGCTTTAAAAACTGTACTTATAAGTTCATTACTTGGAATTTCATATTAATCTTCCTTATGAAACAGTGGTACAAGTGGCAAATGTCCACTAGATTTTAACTTCTAACAGGCCAGGAATTGAAATTGTGCATGTCTTATTCATTACCTTATCTTCAATGCCAAGTATTCAGTAAATATTTATTGGAAGGAAGGCAATAGAAAGGTAGATGAGTAATGAATGATTAGAATCATTCAAATGATAAATGAATGGTTAGGAGGTTAGGAACTCAACCTGACTCATAACATCTTACCTTTTATTTGCTATGAAAAATAAATTATAGTTTTTTAATAATCTTAAGCAAAATAATCATCCTTTTATTGAGATGTATTGTGTATTGTGAGTACTACAAAGATTAATCTGACATTGATCCTTTCATTAAATATCTTATGGTTTAATAGAGAAAAGAGGATACATGCACAAATAATTAAAATTCAACTTAGAAATTATATTTTCACAGTTATATTTCAAAGGAGATTACTAACATAGAAAACACTTCATTAAATAGAAGTAGATTTTTTGCAATAAATTTTCTACTGAAAGAGAATTTTTAATTTGAGGAGAATGAAAAGGTAGATAGAAACTTCCAATGTTTCTCAATGGATCTCTTGCTTACTTCAGTTTTTTGTTTTCATTTGCATGGTTCTGATTCTCTGTTGTGTCTAACATCACTTAAAAACTTGCATATCTTTCCTTTCCTTTGATGTGGTTTATCACTAATACTATGTTTAGCAGCCATTATTATGGTCTTTATCAGCAGCATATAATGGAGAAGATTGAAGGAGAGAGATTCTAAAACTTGAAAAGTAGTATAGGATGGTAATTAAGATGAAGAGGCGATAGGGCTGAGTTAAGCACTTTGGCTGTGAAGTCAGGTGGTTGGGTTTTAAACCCTAGTGAACAGTACTAGGACAATTGATCAAGCATTTTGAAATCTTTCCTTTTGTGGACCCCTGTTCTCTACAAGTTGTGCAGTCTCCATATGACTACCAGTCTCCATAGTAGTTAACTCATACTTTCTCCCCAACTACATCTTGCTTACTGTAAGAAGAGGAATGAAAGGAAGCTACCTGTATATCTAGGCTTCTTTCCTACTCCCTCTGAAAGACAAAGTAGGTCAAAGATAGCTGTTGACACCATAGAAACAAATCAGTCTAATTCTGTGTAATTGCAGTCTAAGGAAACCATATATTGGATGGTGTTGTCATGGGCTCAAGCCCCCAAATTCTGCAGACCATCAATTTATTTAAAAGGTGCATAATTGGCAGAGAAAGGTCAGTAACACTTTGAGTTTTTACCATTAGAATGACATACCAAAGCCACACTTCTCCTCTCTCCAGCCATAAAGGTCAATTGAGCATCAAGACCTCTTGAAACATGTGGAGTGCAAGCTTTGACCACTGCTGAAAGTCATCCTCAGAGTTCATAGATGACACCATCTTCATATGTGGGGATGGTCACATCATTACCTTGGGGTATTTGACAAACATTGGCCTACATGCTCACCCATTCGGAATCATGTAAGCACCCCTTGAGTAAGTGGGGGCACTGCTAGCTCTTCTATTCTATCAACTGATTTTATATGACTTGGTTTCTTAGAGAGCTGGCCCCTCAGCAAGTAGGTTTATAAGGCACTGTGATCATTGGACTGATACACACATATGCATGTATATACACAAACACATATGTACACAGAATATATACATACCAGGCTCTGTTTCTAGGCTAACTATATGTTCCCTTGATCTGACTGTCTCTCCTGTTAGTTTCCATTTCAGCAGTTCTTAAATTCAATAGGTTTGAATTCTCACATCTCTGTATAAGAAACCTTGTTTTTCTGGGGTAAGATAATTTTTATTGAGTAGCTATTGTGGTTACTTGATGCATAATCCCACGTAACAGGCATGACTAGCTTTGGAGGTATTATCTTCACTTTATATGAGAAAAGCTAGGTTCAGAGAGATTTTGTCACTCGACTGAGACTGCACAACTGGTAGAGAACACAAGACGCTTTCAGCCTGGGTCTGCCTCCCCTTGAATGCCCCTTCCAGGTTATGCTTCCTAAGCATGCCTCTTGGGAGACACAGTTTGTTTTAAAACATATTATCAGCACACAGTTTCTTTTCCTTGAACGTTATATCCTAAGTAACATAGGTAAGAGGAAAAAGAAGCGGGCATAATAATTGCCTTGAAGAAACTTAAAATGTATTTGTGCAAACAAGAATCAAGAATATGGAAGAAATTTAGAGAAGAAATTGACTGCTAAACTGTGATTCGAACTGAGCTTAATAGGAGTTCATAGGAGAGAGAGGTCCAGGTCAGCAAAAGAGATCAAGGGGCAGCTTTCAAGGCTACAGTCATCATTAGTTTCCCTAGTAACTGGCTGTCTATGATAGAAAATTCTTCAACTTTTGATCCCATCACTATGAACAGAAACAATGTATACAGCCATTAGTGTCATGTACAATAATTATTTTTTATAATTTGTTTCCAGTTATGGTTGCATAATTAATGGACACACGTGTAAGATGCATAAGATGATAAAGCTAAACCACTTGAAAAAAAACTAGCCATCTGATTGTCTCAGTTGCTTCACATTGAGTCAGTTTCTCTACCTTGTTCTAAAGCAAGTGAAGACAAATCTCCCCTTGAAGCTAAGAGTAGCTTCTGACTAAGGGAAGGGAAGCACCTGGTAAGCAGTTTTCAAATGCTCTAGAGGTGAAAGAGGTGACATTGATAAACTTCTTCCCCCATTAAGGACTAGTGTCCCAAGAAGGCCAGTTGCAGTGCTGGTCTGGGACTTCTCGGGCTTCACCGAAGTGAGCTGGAGACATGGGTTGAGTTGGGGCAGTCTTGTCCTAGCCAGGCTTTTCCCTTGCCCTTTGGTTCCTTCTTCAGCACCAGCTACTGGGGGTGCTCCTTAAGCGGGTAGGGTCAATCCAGAGTTGTAAAGACACTGGTTCCTTGCTACTCCCTTGCCTATTGGTAACCAAGCTGAAGGAACTTTATCATGTGTTCTACTTAAGAGAATATTTAGCAATAGCAGGTCTTTGGTTCCCAAACCACATTCAGGATTGACAAGACCAAATCCTTTGGTCAAAAATTAGGGAGCAAAGTTTGGTCCTAGAGGCCTCTGAGTATCTCTGCCTCCAGCCCTTCATGGCCTGGAAGCTCAATTCTTCACAGCTTTCCTCTTTCCTCTAGGTTAGAATAAGCCAATTTGCAGTTCATTTTGGCACACTTCACTAAACAGACTGTGTGGGTTTGAGTAACCTGAACCTATGATTGCACACATTAAGTTTTCATCAAAGTTATTAGACAGTAACCTTTTCATCTTACATTTTAAATTAGCATATAACATGGATGAACCAAAGGACATTATGCTAAGTGAAATAAACCAGACACACAAAGAAAAATACTGCGTAATCTCACTTATATGTGGAATCTAAAAGAGTCAAACTCATAGAAACAGAGTAGAAGGGAGGTTACCAGGGGCCAGGGAGTTGGAGAAATGGGGAGATGTTGGCCAAAGGATGCAGACTTGCAGTTATAAGCCAGTAAGTTCTGGACACTGAATGTACAGCATCGTTACTATAGTTAATAATAACGTGTTGCATATTTAAAATTTGCTAAGTGATTAGATCTTAAGTATTCTTAAGATCATACACAAAAAAGTAACTATGTGAGGTGATGGATATGTTAAATAGCTTTATTGTAGCAATCATTTTGCAATATATACATATATCAAAACATCATGTTGTACACCTTGAATAGATACAATTTTTGTCAATTATAGCTCAATAAGAACAGTAGCTAGCATATAAACAAAAAAAAAAGTGAAGCCGTGTTTTATGTAATGTTTTTATATTGATAAAATCTACTAAGCCTCTTTTGTTCTTTATTTCTCAAAGAGGGAAAAAGACTGCATATAAATATTAAAAAGAGACTTTCCTCTCCTAAACATATACTTTCCACACAATAACCCAATTTTAGCTTGATGCATGCAACTGAATCAGTATGGCTGTTTAATAACCATATTCCTAATTTTGATAAAAATCATAGTCTTTTTAACATTTGAATCTGTCACCTAGTATACATTTACTTGACAATTGTATGTAAGTTTAGTTTGCATGTATCCCTGTGAGAGAAGGAGCAGTGGGAATGAAAGAAAAGCTGAACTATATCGTGTATAGGGAGGGGATTGGGGCCTGGGGAGACTCTCCCTTCTTCTGTTTAAATGTTTATCTTTGTGAGAGGAAGGAGATATGGGTATTATGAGTGTGTCTGTGTGTGGGCACAATAGTAAGCAAGCCTTCTTCCCTTTCCCTTTCCCCAGGGCTGGGCTCTGTGGGTGTTGTGGAGGGGTGGAAACAGAGCAGGAAGACAACAAATCCTGCTCTACATCTGAAGCTGCTACTTTCTGATTTCCTAGCAAAAGAGAGTTAACATGCATAATTCTACAGTATCAACTGTAAATATCTATTCTTATTTTTCCCTGAATGTGGTGCTAATGAAAGTGAAGACCAATCGTCAAGGGTGAATTATTTAATACAATAATGTTTTAATAGCTAGGAAGAGACACAAATAGTGGAGACGCCTGTGGCTAATGGATTTCCCTGATAGGAGATAAAAGGCCGATTACACAGCAGAGCAAGTGAAGAACTGGTGCATTAATGACAATTTACAGGTCAGCTCACTTACAGGAGTGATTTAAAATGCACCATCTGTTTTCTAACTGTAGGTTGATAACTGTGGTTCTACAGACAGTCAACATCTCTTCATCAAGAACTGTTACCTATTTGTCTTTCTGAGCCTGGTTAGTTTGCCCCATATTATTTTACCAAGTGGACCCCCAGATTCTTTCCAGATGAAATAGTTTCTAGATTGAATGGGTTGATAACAGTCAATCCTGCTTCCACTCAGTCTCTCTCTGCCCAGTTAGAGAATTAAGCCCTGATTTCCTAAGGCATTCATTGTGTGTATTGAACTAACTTCTCCCTAATGCATCTACCCTGGCACTAGTTATGTACCATCCTTGGGAGAGTCGAGAAACCAGTCACTCCAATCATTTTCTGTGTTCTGTGGTTTGCCCCTTCCCCTTCCCCTCATCCCACTCCCCCGATCCTCCCCGTCTTTCACATAGGCACAAAAAGAGGAGCCCAGCTTTGATTTTCACTAGTGCCCCCTTCCCCTGTTTCACACTGTACCACCTGTAACTAACGTGTAGTAGAGTGTAAAGAGTTAAGTGTGAGGGCTTTGGAGCTACACTTGTGGGTTTAGATTCTGTCTCTGTCACTTTCTAGCTATGGTGACCTTGTCCAGGTTGTTTAACTGTTCTGTGCCACTGTTGCCTCTTGTGAAAACAAGGGTATAATAAAACCAACATCAAGGGGTTGCTGTGAGAATTAAATTATTCCACATGCAGTAAGCATTCAAAGTAGTGTCTGCTTCTCAAAAGAAGACATACAAGTGGCCAACAAATATAGGAAAAAAAGCTCAACATCACTAATCATCAGAGAAACGGAAATCAAAACCACAATGAGACACCATCTTACACCAGTCAGAATGGCTACTATTAAAAAGTGAAAAAGCAACAGATACTGGAGAGACTACAGAGAAAAGAGAACACTTATGCGCAATTAGTGGGAATGTAAATTACTTCAGTGTCTGTGGAAAGCAGTTTTGGAGATTTCTCAAAGAACTTAGAACTACCATTCAACCCAGCAATCCCATTACTGCATATATATCCAAAAGAAAATAAATCATTCTTTCAAAAAGATACATACACTCACATGTTCATCACTGCACTATTCAAAATAGCAAAGACATGGAATCAACCTAAGTGACCATCAACAGTGGATTAGATAAAGAAAATGTGCTACATATACATCCATGGAATACTACACAGCCACAAAAAAGAACAAAATCATGTCCTTTGCAGCAACATGGAAACAGCTAGAGGCCATTATCCTAAGCAAATTAACATAGGAACTGAAAACAAAATACTACATGTTCTCACTTACAAGTGGGAGCTTGGATATTGGGTACTCAGGGACATAAAGATGGCAAAGAGACACTAGGGACTAATAGAGTGGGGAGGGAGGAAGGGGGCAAGGGTTGAAAAACTAACTGTTGGGTACTATGCTCACTATCTGGGTGATGGGATAATCCATATCCCAAACTTCAGCATCACTCAATATACCCATGTAACAAACCTGCACGTGTACCACCCGAATCTAAAGTAAAAGTTGAAATTATTAAAAAATGAAACAAAGCAGTGTCTGTCACATGAAAGTGCACGATAAATGTTACTATTGAGATTATAGAAGATGACTGGTTGGGAGACCTGGCTGATGATCCTTACTTGGGTCTGTGAACAAAGTAGAGCTTTGCAGCCTACCTGAATGAAGTTGGAAGAATGTAATGAAAGCATTGGCAAGCTTTTTCTGCCTTTGTATTACAGTCATTCACTAATTGACACACATTCATTGAGCACCCACTATGTACTAGATTAGTGGTTCTCAAAGTGTGAACCCCCAAGTCAGCAGCAGCGGCATCACTGGGGACCTTGTTAAAAATACAAATTCTCACCACAACTCCCATCTCTCTCCCCAGGCTTTTTGAATCAGACACTGTGAGGATGGGGAAATCAATCTGTGTTTTAACAAGCCCTCCAGATGTTTCTGATATGCTAACATTTGAGAACCATTGCCCTAGATGTAGAAAGCGGTCACTCTGCTGGGCAATGGGACTGTAAACGTGAATGACATAGTGTCCCAACCTTCAGGAGCATAGATTTGTAAACAAGAACAACCAAGGATTCCGAGAGATACAATTCAGATACACAGAACAATGGTTCACAAAAGAGAGGGTGGCCAATTCAGCATTTTGGGAGGAGGTGTTGGAAAGAATTCCTGAAGAAGTAATGTTTGAACTGAGTCTTGGAAAAAGACTCAAACGTTTCCAGTTATAAGTGGGGAAAACAACATTCTAGAGAGAGGATTGAGTGCAGGTATACTTGGCGATGGACAGGCGTGCACACGGACCTCAGTTTTTAAAAAGCAGCAGCTTGACAGGAGGGGTTTTTGTGTTTTGTCTACAGTTGTATCCACAGTGTTGAGAACATGCCCCTAGCTCACAGGAAGCACTAAGTAACTACTTGAATGATTGAATGCAAAGATCCTAAATTTCCACATATTGAATTTTCATGAATGATTTCTTCTCAGCATAGGATAGTAAAACAAAGAAACCAAGCTAATGGTGAGTTTTCTCCTTTAAAGTACTACATATTTCTGCAAGAAATTAGCCAAAGACTGGATTGTTTGCTTGACATGCTATATCTTAAACCATGGGTTGGCAGTATGAGACATATTACTTCTAAATCTGCCAGGGTGGCTCGTTTAAGCCCAGGGCACTTGCTTGATACAACCTTCTGAACCCAAAAACTTCACCTGCAAATTATTGCTGCTTCTCATAAACACACTGATCTTTACAATAGAAACCACAACAGGTTCCTCATTAAAATATGAAGAACCAGGTATCCCGAGTAGCATATTTTCTTCTGCTTTAGTTAAAATCACCTCTGCATGCAGAGTGATTGGGTTTTGTGTCACTCTAGTCCTGTCCTCACAGGCTGCGCTGTGCCAGATGCTTGCTGTTCTGTCTTCTGGATGCCAGGGCACACTTCATAGCATCATAAACTTCCCCAGGGGTCCTCTGCATCTTCATACTGACCACGGTGACAGGTCTGTTGGCCAATTAAAAAGAAAGGACTTAACGCCAAATTAGACTCCAGTACTGAGGTTTCCTTCCTTTCAGAGCCACTTCTAAGGGAGCCATCCTGGGGGATTTCGTCCCCAGCATCCCTGCCATACCTTGTCTGGCTTCATGTACCCAGTTAATTACATCCCTGAGTGGCTTGCTCTGATCTCTGATCTGACAGAGCCTCCGAGGAAGGCTGCTGTAACCTGTGTTTCCAATCAAATGGGTCAGAGATCATAGCATTTTAGAGGAAAAAGGGACCATAGAGATCATGGACAACCTCCTCAACACATAGCCTTGTTCCACTATCTTCTAAGAACATGCAGTTTCCAAACATGGAATATGCCAATGGTCTGGTATGCGAAGGATGGAGATGTTATAAATATATAATACTTTTTAAAACCCAAGTTGAAATGGGTTTTTCTTTATTTTGGGATGCTTAAAGAGAGATTATAGCTTTGAAATTGTTATTCATATAAAAAATTCAAAAACCTAATAATAAAGTTGAGATAGAAAGAGGAGCCAGGGATATGTGAGATCACTGAAGTGATTTCAGGCAGGAAATGTCACCTTTTACATGAAGATTATAGCTTAATTTTGCTACTTCTATCCAAGTTCTGTAAACCTTATGAATAGAGCATTGAGCTGGACCTTCTTGAACTTGAAAACTTTGTTCTTTAAAGTGTATTTTTCTATTCATCCAGTGCCTCAATTTCTCTGTAAAATATATTTTTTTCTTTATTTCAGTCCTTGCCCCAGGAATACCCTTAGGGTTAATATTTGTGGAGAGAATGTATTTGTTAAGCACCTTGTGCTTCAGAGACATAGTTGCTTTAAAATAGAGCTTAATTATTAGCTTTTAATATTTTGGTTTTGCATAAAAAGAAACATCTAACAGCCATGCGACGTTTAACACACCAGGAATCCTGTTTGTTCTTTACCAGTTTCACTTTTTCTGTTTGTCTCTCTTTGTTTTAGTTTGTATTGGTTGTGGGGAAAAAGGGCTAGAGACTACCAATTTTTATGGGTTAAATAGAGAGCCAGTGGTCAGTGTTGAAGCTGTTTTTCAATGAACACAGGGCCAATGATGGGCCAGACATATATTCTTGGCATTTTGAGTGTATGCAGATTGGGGCTGGAGCTGGGGAACAGAATTTTATATAATATGTCAGAGTGGAGAGGAGATTTTGGTAAACCCTTCATGCAGAAATCAGTGAAAACACTGTTCCCACACCACTTCATTCATAGCTATTGACTTCATGTAGCTAAATGTTTGATTTGTTTTGTTTCACATTCTATACCCTCAATCATCACTACCTCCATGTCCTTTCACAAAAATTATTTTCCAAAAGATATTTCCAAGTGTAACTAAACTTAGGTAAATATGAAAACTGAGGATTGGTCTGCAGGGGAAAGGCAAAAAGTAAGTTCCAAGGGCCAATTATCGATGGTTTGGTAGATCTGGTTGCAAAATGAACCTGTGAAAGAGAAAAACATCTATTGTTTGTCCAGAGAAGTTTGAAAAACAGGAGGAGGTTTTGACCAACACTAAAAAGTTCACAGGAAGACTTAGCAATTAGTAGTGATGGAGGCTAATGTGAGTGTGTTACTGTGTGTGTAGATAAGCACTCTTGTGCTGCAGGGAATAGCATCTTTTTTTAAAAAAATTATTTATTTATTTATTTATTTATTATTATTATACTTTAGGTTTTAGGGTACATGTGCGCAATGTGCAGGTATGTATACATGTGCCATGCTGGTGCGCTGCACCCACTAACTCGTCATCTAGCATTAGGTATATCTCCCAATGCTATCTCTCCCCCCTCCCCCCACCCCACAACAGTCCCCAGAGTGTGACTATGAATCATGCTGCTGTAAAAACACATGCACACGTATGTTTATTGCAGCATTATTCACAATAGCAAAGACTTGGAACCAACCCAAATGTCCAACAATGATAGACTGGATTAAGAAAATGTGGCACATATACACCATGGAATACTATGCGGCCATAAAAAATGATGAGTTCATGTCCTTTGTAGGGACATGGATGAAATTGGAAATCATCATTCTCAGTAAACTATCGCAAGAACAAAAAACCAAAAACCGCATATTCTCACTCATAGGTGGGAATTGAACAATGAGAACACATGGACACAGGAAGGGAATAGCATCTTAATGAAACTGAGATTGTAATTGTCAGCGAAGAAAGAATCAAAAAATGAGGAAGAAGAAAAATAGGAATTATGAACAGTGTTAAAGCGTACAAATTTAGGAGAGCTATACTGAAATTTTAAGTTGAAAAATAAGTTATGTTTCAGGATTTCCCATTTGCTAGATGTTGTGTAAGAAAAAATTCTACGGGATCTGAGATTCATTATATTTGTTTTGAAGGAGTCAGAAAGTTAGAAACTATTTCATTTACATAAATAAAAATGTTATCTTGATAAAGGAATGAGACATTTATTTTAGAGATCTACAGACAGGTGAAATAGAAATCACATAAACTGTAATTGTTGATGAAATATCATGCCATATGATTATAGGCTGTATGAACACAGAATGACTTTACTAAAATAATAAGCAATTTAGGTTGATTGCAACTCAATATTTTTCTCAATCTTAGTCTCCCAATAAAAATTATATTTTAAAATACTTAACAGTTTTTTGTGTTGAATTTAGAAAATTAGAGGTAACTTCACTTATTCTTTGTAGATAGCTACCAAATTTTTGGTGCACCTGAGAAAATCTATTTATTGCATTATTCATAAACACTATTGCTTGATAACTGATTCGAAGTAATTCTAACTCCTATTTTCTTGTTTTACAGCTTGGTTCATCTTCTTCTGTGCCTTTCACATCTATTTTTTCTCAGCTTTTTATGACTGTTGTGGTTCCTCTCATCATTGGACAGGTAAGGCCTCCAATTCTATCTGATCTTTTCTTTATTGATCAAATTGTGAAATCTTACATAATGTCAGAGCAGTTGAGAGAAAGCATATTCAGAGGGAGGAGATAAATGAAAATATGAGACTAAAAACAAAAGTTTCATCAATCACAGTATTCTCATCTTTTTATTTTTTAAATTAATACCAGTCTGCTTTGCAGTTAGCTGTATGTAGGCACCCCTGGTAGCTATATATAGGGACTTCTACAAAGAGTCTTGATTTTTTTAAATTTATTATCTCCTCTTTGTAGCTGTGTAGTTACCTTGAAAATATCTAGCAAGTCTTTACCTTATTCTGCAACTTTTGATAAGGTCTCCGTGTTTATGACTGTTGTTGGGAACAAGCATCTGTCTTTGGTTGGCGTCTTTGTAGACTCCTCCAACAGCAGTTATGTTTGTGACCATGTAATTGATAAACAATTTAATCCTATTATCTCTTAAAGTTTATCTTAGAATATTTAGGGTTTACTTTGTCATTCTTATTCAGTTGGAGTAATAGGAATTCTATTTTAACTTCTTATAACAAGTTAGTAGTAAGCATATAAGCATACAAATTTTAAAACAAGTGGATTTTTTTTGTTTTCTGTAAAATCATAGGATGCCACAGTATTGGAGTATAGAATTTAATGCACAACTAAAGTGAACAAGTCTTAGGAAAGCAGTACATTAAGAGCAACTAGATTCTAGACTTATTTCTGCCTTTTATTTGCAGTGTTACTATGGACAAGTTATTTAATCTCCCTAGCTCCAGGTTCATAATTTATTAAATATTATGATAATAATATCTATCATCAAGGGTTGTTGTAAAGATTAACTGAAATATGCATGCCTGTAAAGTTCTTGTCATAGAACCTAACACAGGTAAGTGCTCTGTAGCTTCTATCATCATAATCATTATTACCAAATTCCCTGCAAATACTAAACAGGAAACAAGTCTTTGAAATATTGAATATAAAAAATGTATGCATAGGCTGGGCTCGGTGGCTCACGCCTATAATCCCAGCACTTTGCAAAGCTGAGATGGGCAGGTCACCTGAGGTCAGGAGTTCGTGACCAGCCTGGGCAATGTGAGGAAACCCTGTTTCTATTAAAAATACAAAAAAATTAGCTGGGTATGGTGGTGGGTGCCTGTGGTCCCAGCTTCTCAGGAGGTTGATGCAAGAGAATCGCTTGAACCTGGGAGGTGGAGGTTGCAGTGAGTCAAGATTCTACCACTGCACTCCAGCCTTGGTGACAGAGCAAGACTCTGTCCCCCCCCAAAAAAAAAAAAAAAAAAAAAGAAGAAGAAGAAATGTATGCATAGATGTGTAATATTTACATGCTGTCTTAGGTCAGGTTCTCTGGGCAACAGACTCAAAGACAGAGGTTTTTATGCAGGAAGTTTACTAGGGAGTACCCTTGGGATCAATAGAGTGAATAAAGTAGGATGGAGATGATGCAGTCCCAGCAAAGGTCTCAGTAGATCCCATGGGGAACTCTGGAGCTGGAATGACCCCTCAGAGTTGTCCTGCCTTAAGGCAAGAGCACCTGGTCTTTATACTCTTAAATTGAGCAGTCATTAGATACTGGCTTCCCTCCTACCCTCCAGGAGGGCTGTGACCTTGGGTGAGTCTGCTCTCTTAGGCTGAGGGCAAGTCCCAAAGAGGAACTCCACTGACATATTTTACTCACCCAACACTCCCTGCAGCTGTGGGTATAAGCACCTCATTCCTGAAGAGAAGGATCTGGGTGGTGCCCCACAGCATCCACAACACATGTACTAATTTTTTTTTTAATTTTATACTTAGAAAAGGGACTAAATTTAGCATAAAAGGGGAGATTTAAAAGCACTTTAAAAACAGCATTTAATTAAATATAAAATGATACTTAAAAAATACTTCTCCCACAGTGCTGATCACATAACAAAGATTCTGAATAAATGTTACATCCCTGCCTACCTCTCTGACCTCTGCCACATTTCCCACTTCCAGCCTCGCTGGTTTTCTCAGGTCCTGCTCTTTCTTTCTGTTTAGAGTGTCTTTCTGCCTACCCTCCCACCTCAACTTTTTTCTCATTTGACTCTTTAATGAAGCCTTCTTTGAACCATATAGCTGATATATATTTCCCTGATTATTCTTCATTGCAACACCTTGTTTGATTTCTTTCTTGACCTTTCTCACAAAATTTACTTATGTTTAGTTTGCTTGTTAACAATTTGTCTCTGCCATTCGACTATCAGCTTCTTGAGTACCGGAGCCATATTTGTTTTATCATTACATTCCCAGACCATAGGTACCCAATAAATATGTGCTGAAAGAGTGAATGAAAGAATGAATGAGCCAGAGTTCTATGATCCGTAAGGGATATGCTTTGTTGTATAGAGGCATGACTGAATCTACCTGTACTTCTCATCTCCACACAGTTTAAGCTGTGGATTATATTAGTTTAAATTCATACTTATTTTCTTTGTTCTGAAAATAATTCCATCTAATAATTTAAGGCTCATGCATTCTTCTCATAGTAGATCTTAGAAATTTCCCTATTAATAATAAATGCTTGGCTTAAAACATACAAACAAAAAATCTGCATGTAGATTACTTAATTTTGTATGTATAGGGTTATATAATGTATGTAATTTAAAAACATTTATCCTGAGGGAATAATGAATTGTTAGATGGCTCATTCTTCATGTACTCAGTAGTAAATAGTAAAGTATTCAGTAAATTATAAAGTAATAATGGTAGTCAAAAGGTAGTATAGGTAGCTTTTTTTTTTCTTAAGTGTTCTAGATACCACAGTTCTTTGATGGCCCTTTTCGAGGAGAAACCTATATGCTTGCATCTACCTGTCCCTCCTCTTGTATTCTGGTCTTAGGAATTAACAGTCACCACCCTGTCTCCACATCTAGAAACCACCAATTAGCCTTGCCTCCTCCCTCTCCTTATAGCCATACTCCTTTACATCCAGGCAGTCACTTCATCCTACCATTTCTGCCTCAGAAATATTTCACACCTGGCCCCTGCAGCCCCAGTCACACTGCTGGAGAGGATGACACACCTTCATCATCTCTTGTCTAAATTATTGCACGTCCTAAACCTGTCTCTCTGCTGTGAGTCTCTTCCAATTCCCATGTAATGTCTTTACTGCCTCCAGAGTAGTCCTAAAACACAAATCAATTCATATTATTCCTCTCCTTAAAAACTTGCTCGTGCCTCCCTGTTGCCAATTCCTTGCATGGCCCCAAAGCCCTTCACAGTCTGGCCCAACCTGCTTCTCCAGTGCCACCTCCCACCACTTCTCTCCTTAGGGCTCTGCTTTTCCCATGCTGCATACTCATCATCCTTCACCTGACCATGGCCCTTCGCTGCTCTATGCCTTTGACTGTATTGCCAGCAAACTCCTACTCATTGTTGAAGACTTGTTACAGAGGTGCCCTCTAATGTGACGCCTGCCTGCTCTGACCTAGACTGGCCTTGATTAAATTCCGCGTCTCCCATAGTACTTGATTCATAAATTTATCAGGAAATAATATAATTTATTGATGAGCTTCCTAAAAGCAGAGACTATGTCTTCTTAATTTTCCTACCTCCTTGCTTATAGTAACTCTCAGTACATATGCATGTACTTAATCTGTTATTTCATCCTAAGTGGTGGTCTCCATAGGTTACTACTTATAGGTATACTTAATAACATATTCAAGAGTAGGGTGTAAGATGTATAAAAAGATTGACTGAAGAGAATTTTGAATTTATCTTCAGGGAGCCCCCAGCGGTAATTTTCCCTAGGTTGCCATTTGTTCAGGATAATATTTTTAGTCTGTATATAGCAGGTATTCAATAACAATGACTTACTTCTTTCCTAGTCATCACCTGAAAAACATATCTGAAAAAAAAGTATATCTTTTCTAAGGATACCAGTTCAAGAAAAAAATAAATATTTCAAAATTTTATGTTAAAGAAAAGCCATATTTCTAACACCTCCTTTGACTTTAGTATTTGGATGAACTGTGCTGTAATTGGCCCACAGGTACATTAACATGAACGATAGAGCCACACATCTGAGTAGATGTTACTATATAAGTGCTGATGCATGATCCTCAGGTCCTCCAGTACCTTGGAGAAGGGGGAGCATTTCACAGGCAGAGGTGCCCAGGGCAGGCAGTGCCACCTCAGCCACCTCCTCCTATAATCACCGCCTCACAGGGTCGTCTCTGCCTGCAGTGGTATAGATGGTGTGGTACACAACAATGCTGTATTTCAAAGAAGTGTGCTCACCTTATAGGCATCATAGGTTTGAATATTTATTATTAAAATTGTTCTGGCAGGAGGAAACAAAGTATATTAAAGAAGGGATTTTTCTAATACACACAAAAGTGCTATGGGGCTATAGCAGGCCTGTTGGACCTTGATGATCAATTTCAGGCAGCCCACTTCATAGCCACCATACCTGTCCTCACCTACTAAGCTCACATACTCTATTCAGTAATTCTTCAGTCTCACCAAGACCCCAGATTAACTGACCTTTCAGTCACCATCCTCATGAATTTACTTCCCTTCTTACCCAGGTCTGATTCCTTAGTCTAACATTATAATCCCTCCTTGACAATTATTCTCAACTCCTTCACCCTTTCTCCCTTTGATGTACTTGCTCAAAAAGCCCCAACCCTGGTTAAAGCCAACTCTGCCTACTCCACGCATGCAATGGAGCTGCTCAGATTCCATGGCCTGTCATTCACCTCACTCCCTGGCAGAGCTCTCAGCTTCTTCACCTCTCCGTTTTACCTGCTTCACAAAGGCCCAATCCCGCTTCTACTGGAGCAGCTGAGCTTTGCTTCTCAGAGAGCAATACATATTGGTCTCATCTTCTGTTGAATTTATGACCCCACATTTAATGTGTCATCTAACACCTCCCAGAATCCCTACCCTACTTCCTTATAGTGTTTCTTTTTCTACTCTTCAAAGGGATTGTTACCTTATCCTCTATCTTCAAGTCCCTTTTACCTCCCCAACACTCTCCCACTTGCCCATTGCCCTCATGTCTCACTGACTTTGCTTCTGTTTCTCAAACATGCCAGTCTTGTTCCTGCCTTAGAATCTTTGCACTGGCTGTTCCTTCTGCATGAAACACCTTCCCACCTTTCACATCCTCAGAAAGACCTTCCCCACCCTCTCCTTGGGTGGCTACCCAGTAGCAACTCAGTCACTATCATATCATTTAGTTTAAACTTCGGCTTAGTATGTGTCATTATTTTGCCTCTTGTTTATTTGTTGTTTTGCTTTTTATTCCTGTTTTGCTTTTTATTCCTCTCTTAAACTAGAATGTAAGCAGCATGAGAGCAGGGACCTTGTCTACCTAGTTTAATCTACTGACTCACCTCAACTGTGTGATGTAATCTTTGAGGACCCTGTTAGCAGTACACATATGTGCTAGTTCAGAGGAATCAGGTGTACTGCATGGCAGGCTACTTACACAACTGTAACTAGGAGTGCCAAATTATGAAAATAAACACTTGTATGGATTGTTATGTGCGTCTTTTAAAATGAGGTATTATCATTACTGGTTCAATAGAAAATGGGAACTAGAGGGAGAAGAAAAAGACCAGGAAGTATGAGCTGAATATATTTTTCTTAATCTTTTATTGGTGATAAAAGTTTGTCATTCAACTTGTGATTTATATTTCTGAGAGTGAATTTTATTTTTCTGTTTCCCCAGACAGTACTTCTTTTTGGTTTAAATCATTATTGACTGACTCTGATTTGATGGGAGGTGTAGTTTGGTCTTTCTCACTGCTTGGCTGCACGCACAGCTCCTAGGCCTCACTTTCCTCATTTGTAGAACAAAGCGTGTTGTATCTTCTACCCTGAAGGTGCTACGACTCTGTGAGATAAGATTAGTCTTTCCATAGATGGTTAGGAGATTGTTCCTTCTGTCAATATAGAAAGAAAGAAAATTTGTGCCATCATAGCATTTTCTCTTCTTTTCCAACAAACCTTTTCAATACATCTAAGTGCTTGTGACAAATACCTATTTTGTGCATTATATTTAAGAGTGGTATACAAATAAACAATGAAACAGAAATTCTACCACTTTTTATTTTCCGTCACCTTGAATATTTTTAAAGCAGCACACTAAAACCTACTTTTTACCCTATAAATTAATAATAAAAAAGCATATCTATACATTGTCATTCATGCATTCTCTGGTCTTTCCATTAGTGATTTGTTTCAGTTTGAGATGGGCCTTTCATATTAGTCTTCCATTAAAGTTGAAGTTAGTGTTATTAATACTAGTAGAGTTTTACACTTATAACATTATATTAGATATGAACAATCTTCATTGCTTCACCTGAAAATGCTTTGAGAGAAAAGTAACAGTGAGGTGTACTGATAAACAGTGATAGAAGCATCATCAAACTGAGACTTGGAAATAAGGATAGTGATCATGTACCAGGGACAGGCCCGGTCTCTAAAGCATTTTATATTTATTTAATTACTTAATCCTCAAGACAACTACTGTTATATCACAGACGAGGCACACGGAAAGTAAGGAATTTGCCCAACATCACAAAGTAAGGATTGGAGCCAGGACTCAAAGTTAGGCGCACTGTAGCTCCAGAGTCTGTACCCTGAGCCCCTGTGCCATGGTTCCCTCAGGAAATAGGGGTCGTAGTCCTACTCAGCCACCTCCCTAGCTTTTCAACATTTTATGCAAGTTGACTTGACTCTCTGTGCCTCTGTTTCCAATTGTAAACTCAGCAGAATAATAATGTGTGACCTTTCTCATGAGAATGAAATGAATTAATAGAGGGGAAGAATTTTCAAAGAGGGAAGTAGATAATAAGTGTTCATTGTGCCCATTTATTATTATTGTTTATACTTTTTTGCCAAGTGTTTTATTTTGAATCTACTCAATATTTAATAAAAATAAAGTGTTACAGAAATTGGATTTGATTTCATATCTCTGACTATATATTAAAACAGGATATTAATGAAGAAACAAAACTTTATGAAACTATATGGATTTAGTGCAATAGAGGATAAAATTGAAGAAACAAACTGAAACCACCTTGAAGAGAAATGTCTTAAAATTCAGACTTAACATGAAGCATTATCTGTCATATATCCTTATTCAAAAATCAATTTATGAATAGGGTAAAGACAGAATAGAAACAAAAAGCAAGGAAATACTTTAACAAAATACTAAGAAAACTAAGATGATGGGTATTATACTTTATATCTATCTCAGTGAATCGACCTTCTACACCTAAGACATGTCATTTTTACAGGTTTCCAACTTGGAAGTCATGCAGGAATTGATATGTGGCTCCATTTATTAGAAGCACAGAGAGTCAAATTTAAGTTTTCCTTTACCCTTTCCTGCTATTTAATTTAGAATAAAGAAAATCAAAGTTTTGAAGGTGAGACAACAAAATAAAAAAGCTTCTATGGAAGATTTTTTTCCTTCTCTCTTCACAGGGAAAAGTAAACAGGTTAATGAGGATTTGTCACTTAATTTTGAACGCCTACATTTCTCTGAGGTCTGAGGGCAAATTAATTAGTATAGATTCTGAAGGAAGATAGAACTGGCCACCTCACCAGAATGCCTTTTCCCACCTCATCTTGGATTTTCTTTTTTCCCAAGAGAGAATTCTGAGGCATCTATATCAGGTTGTGATGATCTAGCTCAAGCAAAGTGTTGTTTCCTATAAGGTTATTAAAGATTTCTATAAGGCAAAGAAGTTTGGAGAATTTTAAAATGACATGAATTCTTGACAAATACAGAATGATTGCATCAAAAGTGTAAGTGGCTAAACTAAGAGAAGATAAAGTTTCCTGGAGTTTATATCCAAAGCATATCTTTGAGGCATGTCAACACTACTTCACCCAGTTTTTGTTTATGAAACATTTTAACGCCTTTCTAGCTACATAGTGCAAAAGCAGCTGCTTTGTGAATTTAATTTTAGAGGAAGATGGAAAAGCTCTATGCAACCTGGCAAGATATAAAAGGGTTTACTTAGAAAATGTAGACAAATATCACAATAAGACTAGAAATGGTGAAAGACAATCTGCTTTCCCCTAGGGTTACTGTTTTACTTGTATATCTGTCCATTCCCAACTTTCCAGTTCTTTTCTTTATTGAGATTAGGTATCCACCATCAATTTATTGGAGTGTTTAGAAGAAAGACATTTTGGCTAGAAGGATTGTGGACCTGGGAGACCCTGTTTCTTGCCATATTGAGGGAGTCCTATTCTACTATGAGACTCTTAAGTACTTTGCAATGAAGAAAGAGATTATTAGGTTAACTCGATCAAATTACAGTTGGCCCTTTGTATTTGTGGGTTCTGCATCTGTGGATTCAACCACCTGCAGATTAAAAAAATTGGGAAAAAACAATAAATAATGATGCAATAAAAATAATACAAAATTTTAAAAGTCCAGTGTAAAACCTACTACAGTATAATACATGTGTAAATAGTTGTATTAGGCATTATAAGTAATCTAGAGATGATTTAAAGTATACAGGAGGGTGTTTGTAGGTTATATGCAAACACTACACATTTTTATCAGGGGTTTGAGCATCAGTGGATTTGGTATTCACAGAAGTCCTAGAATCAATCCTCTGTGGATACCAAGGGACATCTCTATTGCTCATACAGTTGATTAATTATTACAGATTTGTCTTGGGTTTTAAAATGGTTTTCACTTACAAGTTGCACCTCATTCATATTTATTTATTTTGTTGGAGGGCAATGCTGGTAGGAGAGGAAGACACTTATTTTTGGAATTGGGATCATACATTCTATAACCTATTGCAGAGAGAGAACTTTTGTGGTGTTTTTAACCATTGTGTATTAAAACAAGATTGAAGGGCAGCAACAATTTCAATAATTTCATGTAATTTCCATTTATTTTATTTCCTGAAGGAGTTGAATTATATTAAATTTGGGCAGCTACCAGTTTTGTACCACCAAACACAATAGATTATGAAATGACCCTTTAAATGAAGTCCCTCTGTAGCCTTCCAATGACCAGCTACCCACCAGCCCTAGTGACGTATCTGATCATGGAGACATCTAGGTACCCATGATACCTATAGCACTATTATCCAAAATTTGTATTCTAATATGTCAGTCCGTAATGCTGTGTGACAGAACTGCTCTTATTTTTCTGTACATCACGTGTTTTAAATTTAAAGAAAGAAATGAATGCTAGATAAATTACTATGGTTGGGGATCACTTCTACACTCCCCCCACCTTCCCAAAATAAACCCCATAATATTTTATAAATCCAGATGCGGCTTTAATTGCAAGATCTACTTTTTTAAAGAAAATTAATTACAATTTTTTAAAATATCTAACACACTTTCCGTTTATTCCCACCCCACCTAAGCTTCAGGATTTTGTACCTGTACCTGGTACCAGCTGGTCAGCTTTCTGCCAAGACTGCCTTTAATACACTGTCAGTTCACTTCATGAGTCCTTGAGAACAGTTGAAGTTGATCCAACAGCCAGTTGTTCAAAGATTCTATTGAGAGTAGTTTATTTTATTCTTGAGCATCTGCAAAGATATGCTCCATTGCGAATTAAGCCTTTTTAGTGACAGAGTACATGATGACAGAACCCCATCAGCCTTATCAGGATAAGTTCCCTGACCTCATTATTGCTAATGGATCCATGGTAATTCAGCCTGTTGTGAATTCTCATGTTCAATTATGCAGGATAACGAGTGACTCAAAACTTAATATGTCTCAGCTATCATCCCTATGATAGGACTTGTACAGCTTCTTTCAAAAGTGAAACAATGTTTTAAGTAGAGTGGTTCACTTTTATGTCCAAACAGGAGTTATCACTAATATTCAGATGACCTGATTTTAAAATAAGACAGAATTGCTCTATAACTTTATATTTCACTGATCCTTTTGTAGGAGAGTTAGGACAGGTTTATTCATTTTTAAATGTTAATTCTGGAATTCTAAAAGTATGCAAATGGCATTTGTCTTTGGATTCACAAAAACTCTAGATATTCAGAGTTTGAATTATTTAAACTCCCACAACACATGCACTTTTGCTTTTCAAGCATGAGTTATAATTTAATTAAAAACTTCTGGTGCATTGCTAGCATTTTAAATATTAATATGTTCCATGGATCACTTTCGATTATCTACCGTCTTGAAATTCTTGAAGATGTCAGATTTTTAAGATTCCCAAAGTTGCACTTGGAATTGTCTGTTGAGGCAAAGGGGACTGTGATAATTACACACATCCATTAGGATCAGCAGAGGAGATAAACTTTGGGGAGGCTTAATGGGCATGTCTCAGTGACAGCTAGCAAAGAGCATTTGGCATGATTAAGGATGGATTTGAATGCAGTTGAAAATATACTCTCATTATGGACACCCAGTGGAAGTTGCACTGCAAATGTTAAATTCCCCAGAAGAAGAGTAGTGTGGCAGGGAAGCTTTGAAATCCACTGTGGCCATCAACCAAATTATTCTCTTTCCTTTATGTCTTTCTCCTGTCAGAATCACTTTGTGATGCCCATTTCAACTCCCTACATCTCTGAAAAGAGGCAACCTGTTGATCTCTGTATTTCAGATTGTCCGAAGATATATCAAGGATTGGCTTGAGAGAAAGAAGCCTCCTTTTGGTGCTATCAGCAGCAGTGTACTCCTCATGATCATCTACACAACATTCTGTGACACGTTCTCTAACCCAAATATTGACCTGGATAAATTCAGCCTTGTTCTCATACTGTTCATAAGTAAGTTGGAAAATGGGATAGCCTGGCTATGCCTCAGTGTCCTCAATAGCAACACGTAGCACTGTGTGTTCCCTAAATTCATGTCTAGTGTTAATTTGACTAGAAATGAATGCTTAATTTTATTTTACATTTACTCAGTGGCTTCATTCTGTTCTTTTAAAATACATTGGCTTTAGACTTACATCGTAATTTCCTTTGTTTTTGAGTCTGCTGCCTCATTTTCTGATTTACAGTAGTTGATGTCAGATGAGAGAAGCCTTAATTCCTGTCAGATGCAAATGTTAGATTGAGCACTGTGTCACCAATTTAGTTTATTATAACTTTAAACTGATCTTGCCCCTTATTGTGATTTAAAAACAGGATTTATAATATATGATACTATTATTTCTAAGTATAATAACTTGGCTGCATTGGTTAAAATATGAATATTTACATCATATTTTCTAATAAAATTTACCCAAAGTAATATCATTTCATTTTGAGAAGCAGCAGACTATAAAATGCAGGAAACTGCTAAAGCTCAAAAAGCAACCTTTTGTTCTATTTATCCTGTTATCCCAAAGACAACTGTTACTAATGTTGTAATATCAAAGAATCTTTTGTTATTCTAAAGTATATTGTATGCTACTGCATTTGTGATATTTGCTAGAAATATTCATAGAATAAACCAGCTCTTTCTAAATTGACCAAATTAAATAACCAAATCTTAAAAAGGCTTTAGGTTTTCCCTCAATAACAAAGACTGTTTCTGGGGATATCATCAATAAGAACAGACTGATTCCTACTAATTTAAATGATTCTTTCAATTTAGCAAGCCATGCTTGTTTGGTTTGTTTGTTTTTCTTTTTTAGTTCCTATAAGTTTTAGATAAAACAAGTATACCAATAAGTATGCTACAAATACTGCTTTTAGAGTGCTAATTTAGATTCAATCTTTTTTTCTTCAGTATTTTCTATCCAGCTGAGTTTTATGCTTTTAACTTTCATCTTTTCAACAAGGTAAGTGATTTGGTATCTCTTGTTATTAGTTTTCTAAATGAGGAATCATGCTGTCTACTTGGCTACTATGCCACTACACACTTTTATATTTTTTTCTTCTTTTACATATGTTTTTCTCCCGTCTCCCTGACCATTCTGCCTCCCTTCTGCCACTTTCAAATTGTAGACATAACAAAGGGTCTTTCCTTGGCCTTATCTTGTCTATCCACATCGAGTGCTTAGGCAGGCCCTTCCATTCTACTGGCTTGAGCTGTTAGCTTCATACTGATGATTTTCAGGTGCAAACCATCCATTGCAATGTTTTTCCTGAGTTTGAACGCTATTTTTCATTTACCATTTGGATATCTTTACTTGACTGTCTTAACAAGACCTTAGACTCAAGATATTCAAAATGGAGTCATGTTTTTCCCAAAAACTGCTTCTTTCTCTTATTTCTTTCCTTATTTTTAGTGAACCACCATCCTCAAAGTTACTCAAGCTGGAATCCTTCACATCATTTTTTTTTTAATCTCCCAATCCTACTTCTGTAATATTTTTTCTGCTCCAAAAGCCACTTCCTTAATTCAGGCTCTTGTTGCCTCTTTCTCTCTAGGCTATTTCAATGGATATCTTACTGATAATTCCATTTCTACACCCAGCTTTTATTATGTATTTCATAGTGCTTCCAATGACTAGAATTCTGATAATGGCTCTCTGGTTCAGATATCTTTAATGGTTATCCAGTGCCTGTAGAATGAAGTTTATTTTGGGGGACAAGGTCCTCTAGTCTATTTTCCAGTATCATGAACCACTACTAGTATTCATGCTGTCTAAGCTTTAGGTTGATGTAAAATCTTTGCTGCTCCCTGGAAAGACCTCATGCTTTCTCATTTCTGTCCCTTGCTTAGGCAGTCCCCATATCCAAATTAGTCTCCATGTCCTGGTTCCTCCTTCCTGTTCTTAAAAGCTTACTTCAAATGCAAATTTTTCCACCTTTATTATACATTACAAATATTACTTGAACTTTTGGTTAGAGAAAGTTACCATAGGGAATGCCACAAATAAGAGGTGATTTCAATCTTGCACTGATAACCCAAGTGTCCTCTGGGTAGTACAGTAAGCCAACCTGTATTCAGTTCAAAGAAGAAGGAAGCACTTCCCAAGAGAGTATAGAGCAAGGATTCATGGAAATGATGGGGCTTGACCTGAGCCATACAGAATGGCTAACTGTTCAGCAGTTAGAGATGCCAAGAGGGAGTTCTTGGTGGGAGAAGAAGCAATAATGCAAATGTGGACACATACAAAAATCAAGATATGGTGAGACAATAGGAGTAGAGGAAGATTAGAAATAGTAATAGTAACTGGAAAGGTAGGCTTGAGTCAGATTGCAAAGCCCATGAACACCAGGCGATAGCAATGAGTGACCACAACGGAAAGAGCCTATGCTGTTTATAAGGCTTGAAAAAGCATCAGAGCAGTGGATGGTGCAGGCTATCACATTAGGCACTTGGCTCTCACAGCACTTGGTATAGCACTAGGCTGATTGTAAACAGTCAATAAAAACTTATTGATTGATGTAATTTGAAGCATTTTCCCAAGCTAGGGATTGTGATTTATGAAGTAAGAGTAAAGCCTGGAGCCATTAAGTCACAGAGAAAATGTGACTTAATTGGGTAAGTCTGAAAGCAGGAGCTATTTTAAAGTTCTTTTTGTAAATGGCTTGTTATGTCACCTTAGAAAAGACATTTGCCTTTCAATGGCAGTTTGTTTGCTTGTCCTTGCGGCAAAAGTGATCATCAGAACCACTCCTCCTATTGGATGAGGTAGGATGCAGATATCCTGTTAGTGACTAAAAATTTTCTTGGAAAATAGAACATAGAGCAGCCACTACTGGAACTGCTAAAGGAGGCATGGGTGGCAGAAGTGTGACACCTAGTTGAACTGAAATTAAGAATTTACGGCACGGAGTAGACTGGACTTTCATAAGGATCTGTAATTTTAAAATCCTTCTTTTCTTGCTTATTCTGCATTCACTGAGGTTCTGTTTTGTTTTGTTTTGGTTTTGTTTTGTTTTGTTTTGTTTTGTTTTGGTTTGGTTTGGTTTGGTTTGGTTTAGAGACAGGAGCTTGCTCTGTCACCCAGGCTGGAATGCAGTGATGCCATCATAGCTTGCTATAGCCTCAAACTCATGGGCTCAGGTGATCCTCTTGCCTCAGCCTCATGAGTTAGCTGAGACTACATGCAAACACCACCATGCCCGACTAACTTGTAATTTTTTGTAGAGACAAGCTCTTGTTATGTTGCCCAAGCTAGTCTTAAACTCCTGGCCTCAAGTGATTCTCCCACCTTGGCCTCCCCAAAGTGCTGGGACTATAGGCATGATTCACCGCAGCTGGCATCTGTCAGGTTTTTAACTTCCTTGACTTACAGTCAAACCTGCACATTCTTTGATAAACGACAGCATATAGCTTGATCATTTCTCTCTCTCTCTGCACCCCCTCCCCGCCCTGTCCCCTGCCATAATCATCTATTAATGATTTACTTCGAATTTGTCTGAAGCCTAAATTACCTCTCACATAGCCTCATTCTCTGTTCTCAAATTCCTGGCTTGCCTGGAGAATTTCTGTACTTTTTTTTTTTTTTTTTTTTTTTTTTTTTGATATGGAGTCTTGCTCTGTCGCCCAGGCTGGAGTGCAGTGGCGCAATCTCAGTTCACTGCAAGCTCAGCCTCCTGGGTTCACGCCATTCTCCTGCCTCAGCCTCCCAAGTAGCTGGGACTACAGGCTCCCACCACCACACCTGGCTAATTTTTTGTATTTTTAGTAGAGATGGGGTTTCACCATGTTAGCCAGGATGGTCTGAATCTCCTGACCTCGTGATCTACCCACCTTGGCCTCCCAACGTGCTCGGATTACAGGCGTGAGCCACCATGCCCAGCCCAAGAATTTCTGTACTTTTAAAAAAATCTGGCTGGGTGCGGTTGCTCATGCCTTTAATCCCAGCACTTTGGGAGGCCAAGGTGGGTGGATCACGAGGTCAGGAGTTCAAAACCAGCCAGGCCAACATGGCGAAATCCCATCTCTACTAAAAATACAAAAATTAGCCCGGCGCAGTAGAGTGCGCCTGTAATCCCAGCTACTCCAGAGGCTGAGGCAGGAGAATCGCTTGAACCCGGGAGACGGAGGTTGCAGTGAGCTGAGATCACGCCACTGCACTCCAGCCTGGGTGACAGAGCAAGACTCCATCTCAAAAAAAAAAAACAAAAAAAACTAATAATCAGAGATGGGGCATTAGCTTTGCTAGCTTTGTAATACATTATTTTTTACTTTTCTCTGTCCCAGTTGCTAGGAAATGAGTTGATTCATCAAGCCAAGAGTCAGCTATCCAATGACCTAACCATTCTGCAACTTTGGGAAACTGCAAATTAAACACACACACACACACACCCACACACACACATTGAAAAAGTTTAGAAAAGGAAAGCAGTAATTGGAAATCTTTTAAAAATATATAAAAAGTTAAAAAGTTTGGTAGGCTGGTAACTAGAGTAACAGAAACCTATATTGTCATTAGAGTGGCAAAAGAAACTGTTAATGAAGGAAAAGGAAGAAAACAAATATTTGTATATGTGTTTTAATTCTGATCAGTACATTTCCAGTGAGATATCTCAATCTGCCTTTCACCATAGCCCTGGGAGAAGCAGGATGGGAGAATGGGAAAGGGAAGCAGGCAAGGAAGATGGGGATGATCATTAATGGTAAGTTTTCTTACCATTTCAGAGGAGGCAACTAAGCCTTGGCATCCTGGGTAGCTTGTTCAGTGCCACCCAGCTAATGACAGAGGAGGTCTTCTCTGAAAACGAGCAGAGACAAAACACAGGTACACAGGTTAACAAAGAAGAGGCTTCACATGGAAGTTTCCTCCTCTGAAAATAGTGAGCTTAGACAGAATTATCTCAAAGGACCTTTTCTGTTCCACATTCTGTGATTCTACTAGTAAAACCTGACATGTTTTCCTCTGTGGGTACTGCAAAGGAAGGCAAAATAAACATTATGTGGAAAACACTGATTGAAAGCTTTGTAAGAGAGAATAAAAAGACCAGTTGGGAAGAAAAGGAAATAAACATCTCAAGAGAAGACAAAGTGATCAAAAGAATCATTAAAAACAGGATAAAAAGAAAATCAATATTAAAAAGAGATAAGGTAGAGTTAGAAAATAAATAGTAATGTGATTCCTTTCAAGAATGTGAGCAGACCCAATAGAGATGTTAATCAGAATAATTTTAGTCATTACTACTCAAATATGATGTACAGGACACTTGATTTTTCTGGGTCTTGTCATGACCTTGTACCATGAAGTCCCCCTTGACAGAGTATGGCTAAGGGTGGATTATTTACCAAGATAGCTGCTGTCACCCATTACATTTTGTAGTGTTTTTGGTTTTAATATTGTCTTTCTCAAAAGGGCAAACTTATGACCAAGGTTTTGGGCAACCAACTTACTAGTTGTGTGACTTTAGGGGAGTTGTTTAACCTACTTGTGTTTCCAGTTCCCTTTTTGGAAAAAGCAGAGCAATAACACTATCTATTTGTATGGCTTTTCTGAGAAGGAAGTAATACTGGCTGCAACATGCTTAGAAAAGTGCTCAATAATGCTTATGCTGTGGTAATTTACCACCCTCCTGAAGAGAGGGTTAAGTGAGCATCTGCTCTATCAGCTTTCCCCGATGTACAGTGCTCCGGTCCTATATAGCTAGAGTACAAGTCAACCCTATTGAGGAAGAATATTGTTTTTAACTTTAAATGTTCCCTTTTTATGCCTTAAGGTTCTAATCCTCCTTCCCACTGATGGACTTTTTGTCAATAAGACTGTAGAGCAGTGTTACTGAGAGCAATGAGCCGGAAATCTCCCAGTGTGGCCCTAGCTTTAGCCTCCTTACCTGAAACAGAGGACAAGTAAGCGTATCTTGCAAATATCCTCTTTAGCCACATTGTGAATGCTGCTCTAGTGAGCAGCAGCCAGCGCCAGATTAATTCACAGCCTCCTTGACCAGAGAGACTGTAACACACTGGAAATGTGCTGTAACCTTGAAAAGAACAAGATATCAAGCTGAACACAGTTTACTAAAGGAAAAGTGTAGTGCAAGACTCTAGGAAGAAAACCAAATGCATAAACCCAGATGCAGCCATGGCTGATATAAACAAGGGCCACAAAAGACAAAGTTTTTGAAGTGCTCCTAACACTACAAACGTTGCTGGACAACATCCCCTACCTAGGCCAGCTGATCACATTACATATTCTACAATCACTGGAGGGCACTCACTCCTGCACGGAAGTTTTTTTATTCATTGTTAATTGACTGTAATTCATATTCTCCAATCTGCCAATTTCAAACTTTTCTAATGTCTTTGATTCCCAGGCCTTGGAATTAACTCAAAGTTGGCTCACACTTTACAAAGAAAGTAAAATCTCTAACAAAACTTGCCTCTGCTTGCCCGTTCTCTACCTGAAAAATCTCCATATTTTTCACTCCCCTTGTTCACTTTGGCTTCCAGCTCAGATATGATAGGAAATGCCCTGCTCCAGATAACCTCTTTATTCTTGGCTTCTCAGGCCTCTTTAGGACCTGTGTTCATCAGGTATTTCTCTCTGCCGTGTCTTCACTTTCTCTTTATAATCATAGTCAAATATCCTGTGACCTTTTTCTTCCCTTTGCCAGATTTCTTGAAAACACAGTCCTCACCACTGCAAACATGGTCCTTCTCACCACTCCAAACTCAGTCCTTCTCACCACTCCAAACACAGTCCTTCTCACCACTCCAAACACAGTCCTTCTCACCACTCCAAACACAGTCCTTCTCACCACTCCAAACACAGTCCTTCTCACCACTCCAAACACAGTCCTTCTCACCACTCCAAACACAGTCCTTCTCACCACTCCAAACACAGTCCTTCTCACCACTCCAAACACAGTCCTTCTCACCACTCCAAACACAGTCCTTCTCACCACTCCAAACACAGTCCTTCTCACCACTCCAAACACAGTCCTTCTCACCACTCCAAACACAGTCCTTCTCACCACTCCAAACTCAGTCCTTCTCACCACTCCAAACTCAGTCCTTCTCACCACTCCAAACACAGTCCTTCTCACCACTCCAAACACAGTCCTTCTCACCACTCCAAACACAGTCCTTCTCACCACTCCAAACAGAGTCCTTCTCACCACTCCAGAGTCCTCACCACTCCAAACAGAGTCCTTCTCACCACTCCAAACAGAGTCCTTCTCACCACTCCAAACACAGTCCTTCTCACCACTCCAAACACAGTCCTTCTCACCACTCCAAACCCAGTCCTTCTCACCACTCCAAACACAGTCCTTCTCACCACTTCAAACTCAGTCCTTCTCACCACTCCAAACTGAGTCCTTCTCACCACTCCAAACTCAGTCCTTCTCACCAAACAGTCCTCACCATTCCAAACACAGTCCTTCTCACCACTACAAACACAGTCCTTCTCACCACTACAAACACAGTCCTTCTCACTACTACAAACAGTTCTTCTTGCCAGTCCAAACACACTCCTTCTCACCACTCCAAATGCAGTCCTTCTCACCACTCCAAACACAGTCCTTCTCACCACTCCAAACACAGTCCTTCTCACCACTCCAAACTCAGTCCTTCTCACCACTCCAAACTCAGTCCTTCTCACCACTCCAAACTCAGTCCTTCTCACCACTCCAAACTCAATCCTTCTCACCACTCCAAACACAGTCCTTCTCACCACTCCAAACTCAGTCCTTCTCACCACTCCAAACACAGTCCTTCTCACCACTCCAAACACAGTCCTTCTCACCACTCCAGAGTCCTTCTCATCACTCCAAACACAGTCCTTCTCACCATTCCAAACAAAGTCCTTCTCACCACTCCAAACACAGTCCTTCTCACCACTCCAAACTCAGTCCTTCTCACCACTCCAAACTCAGTCCTTCTCACCACTCCAAACTCAGTCCTTCTCACCACTCCAAACTCAGTCCTTCTCACCACTCCAAACACAGTCCTTCTCACCACTCCAAACTCAGTCCTTCTCACCACTCCAAACACAGTCCTTCTCACCACTCCAAACACAGTCCTTCTCACCACTCCAGAGTCCTTCTCATCACTCCAAACACAGTCCTTCTCACCATTCCAAACACAGTCCTTCTCACCACTCCAAACTCAGTCCTTCTCACTACTCCAAACTCAGTCCTTCTCACCACTCCAAACTCAGTCCTTCTCACTACTCCAAACTCAGTCCTTCTCACCACTCCAAACTCAGTCCTTCTCACCACAATAAACTCAGTCCTTCTCACCACTCCAAACACAGTCCTTCTCACCACTCCAAACACAGTCCTTCTCACCACTTCAAACTCAGTCCTTCTCACCACTCCAAGTTTAGTCCTTCTCACCACTCCAAGTTCAGTCCTTCTCACCTCTCCAAGTTCAGTCCTTCTCACCACTCCAAACTCAGTCCTTTTCGCCACCCTAAACACAGTCTTTCTTACCACTCCAAACTCAGTCCCTCTCACCACTGCAGACACAGTCCTTTTTACCACTACAAATTCAGTCCTCACCACTACAAATCCAGTATACATCAGCATCAACTCCTTGGCCTCCTTCCCAAGGCTCACTGAGCCTCCTCTTTAATTCTGTTTCCTTAATGCTCCTCTTGGTTCCATATGCTCAAAATTTCTAATTTCTCTTTGATTCTTCCTTTTCTCTCAAAGCAATAATAATAATATCTCTTGGCTTGTGTTCGACATTTACATTGTGCCACATTCTTAACAAGCATTGGCATTTATCCCCACAATTGATCCTAAGAGTCAGACGGTCTTATACTCATTCTACATGTGAGAAAAAGGGTGGCCTGGAATTAAAATCAGGTGTGTTTGCTCCAAAAGCCTGCACTCTTGAGCTGTTGGGAGGTACTATTGCACAGAAGTTAACAGAAATTCTTTTCATCCTATCTCCATGTCTCTTTCCACCATCTGCTGTCTTCACTCTGATTCTTTAGGCCCTTAGAGCTCCCTGCTTCCTGCCCAGCCTCACCATCTTCAGTCTTACACCATGCTGTGTGATCACTTCTCCTTAAGAATGGATCTACTCATGTCATTTTACTGTCCCAAGTCCTTCAGCAGTTCCCCTTATCCCATCATATCAACTTCATACTCCTGATCATAAGCCAGTGTCCCTGCACACAAGTCAGCCTGAAGAATCTGTTCTTTGCCAACTGCCCCCTACACTCCCGTACTGCAGTCTCACTGTCCCCTATCTAAAACACACATCTGCACATATCTAAATCTATTCTTTAAGGCTCAGCTCAATTGTTATTTTTTCCCAGAAGGTTATTTGTGCTCTATCATCATCTTCTACTTTCCCTGCCAAGCTAGAGGTGATCCTTCTCTTTCAGCCGAAAGCACTCTATTTCTCTCTCCTCTCCTCTTTCTCATGTCTATCTGTAGTGCTTTCATCTCTCAGCCCATGCATTTACGGAAACTTATGGAACTCCTTCCCCATTAGGCCTACTGTGAGGAATAAAGGGATGAAGAAATATGAAAGCCATGTAGTGCAATGTTTAAAAAACAAGAATGGTATTACAATATCAATATGAGAATAAAATGTAGAAACAATTAAGCCAGTCTTGAATCCTCAACTGAAGTGAGACGCCAAAAATTCAGTTTGAAAGTTATCAAGAAAGAGCTTAGAAGTACGACTGGTTAGGAAGCAGAAACATGCATGCCTTTTCAGAAGAGAGACCGAAGGCCATTTTAAATATTCTCTTGACACAGGCACAGGGGATGAGGAAGCAGGGTGGGGTGATGGGGGAACCGGCGGGGAGTTGAGGGGACTCTTCTCTCCTCCTGTGGGTATACAACAAGAAAAACAGGATGTGGGATCTATTTAGGGAAGAGTTTTCTCCCAGCAAAAGTAGTGCATGGGGATGAGATTACTAAGGGAAATGATTGGGTCTCTTTCATTAGGGAGCCTTAAAAATCAGGTACATTGTTATATCTGCAACTGTATACATGGAGTCAGTTTCTAGAACATTTTTCCATTTGCTAACTCTTCTGTCAGAGTTCAGAGCAGGGAATGAATAGACTCTATATAGTCAAATCCTGATATCCTGACTCCACAAAAGAATAGTGTCTAAAATATAAGGGTACAATCATAACAATGACATTTTTAACTTTTTTGGCTTTCTAAACCCTTATTATCTAAAACAGGAAATCTGATTATGACATCTAATTCCCAGTACTGACTCCCCACAACATTTAATTAGTTTTGACTCAGTGAGTTTTTTTAAATGTTTAACATAGTATATAACAATAGTAGAATATAGTAATTAAGAACACAGGCCTAGGAACTAGACTCTATTTGAATCCTGGCTCTGTCACTTACTACCATGGGCCCTGAGTATGTTATACACTTCTGTGTGCCTCAGTTTTCTCATCTGTAAATAGGAACATTACATCACTTGCCTTTTGAGGTTGTTGCTTTTACATGTAAAGACATTAGAGAAGTACCTATACATGATACTGCTCAAAAAATGATAATTTGTTTTTACTAAAATATATGATGTTAAATCTTTGTTCATACCCTGTATTTCTTAAGTGGTGTTTGCTACCAAAAGGATGTGTTGCTCCTTGAAAAAAGCATTTTTAGAGATACATTAATCCTTTCAAGCCACTGGATAAATTTCAAGTAGTAACCTAGAGACTTAGAGTTCCTTGTTGCATTATTTTTATAATCAGTCCTGCTCCAGGGGCTGATTATATACGTGATCTTAGGCGACCTCCACCACACATTTTTACAGCTGTTTTCCTTTTCATGGATAAATGACTCAGAAGTGGTTCTCTAAAAAGAAATCCAGACACTTCTGTACATTTGGGTGTAGAATTACTACTGTCACCAGGATTGATCAAAGGGATGTTAACATAAAGGTAGGTACTACATTTGATTTTGAATATGTTAAATTGGCTTTTTATAAAAGTATTTGTCAAAATCTTTTTTTGCCCCTAGGAATAATTCGGGTTTCACACCAGCAGACACAGTGGCTATCATTTTCTGTTCTACACACAAATCCCTTACATTGGGTAAGTGATTCACAGAGTTAAAAACCACCTATTTCCCTCATATAGTTACATCTTATGATTTTGAAATTCAAAGAACTCTTCAAATTAAATGGAATGGGGTGTTGTCCACACTGTTAGATAAGGAACAGTAGCAAAGTGAGGGTGGGTCATTGCTTTGAAATTCTGTTATTTGATTGAACAAATCTCTGTGGGCCAAAATTAACACTGGAAAACTTAGCTTAATTTACAATCATATTTTCAATTCTCATACAGGATTACCAATGTAGAATGTTAACATTAGAGCAGGGGTAGAGATGCCGTGGAAACTACTTCTAAATAGGGAATTGGCAAAAACATTGCTTTGGCAGACCCTAGAGTTGTCCCTGGAAAAGACTAACTTATTTTCCAGCAGCTCAGAGCAAGGTGGGAATAATGTTATTACTCTAATTTGATATTGACTTTAGTTTGATGCTTATTTCTGAGTGTTATTTCTATAAAGAAACAATATAGTTATCATTAACTCAATCAGATTAGCACTAAAAGTGAAATAAGTATTTATTTAATGGACAAAAAATGGATTAAGAAGAAAAGTGCTATTTTCTACTTAGCTTTATCCAATTAGTGGCATTATCCCAATAACCTGTTAGACATCCGGAATCTATGTGTTTAGTCATTAAAAGTCATTAAGTAATCAGAAGCTTTATTGAAATATACATCAGTCACAAACTCCTTGGGGTGGTGGGCATGTTATGGCAAAAACTCATATTAAAAATTTCTCTACATTTTAGCACGAGTCACTTAAGAGAATGAAGAATCATTACAATGTTCTTAGTCTGCTTATGTTAAGGAAATTCAGTCTGTGAACTAGAAAATGAAGACATTTCATAATGTTTTTATTAATCCCAAACATATTTGTCTGATAGTCTACTGTCAGTCTTACAAAGTTTGGAAAATGATTTAGAAATTGGACAAACCCTTAGGAGCAGTTGTTATGGAGAGCTTCAGCTTATTTGAATAATATATATATTATATATATATATATAAAATATATATAGTCTATGCACTGCTCTATTTTTGTATTTGTGTAGCTATAATCATCATTAAATTGAAGTTGAAACAGTCTTAGAAACCATATTCCAATCCTAATTTTGTGACCTTAGACAAATCAGTTAACTTCCCTGAACCTTAACCTTTTCATCTGTGGAACGGGCAGAATAACACTCATTTTGTAAGGCTGTTGTAAAGATTAAAGTTTAAATTTGTTAAGTACTTGGCACAGCACTTGGTAGATAATAGGTAGTCAATAAATGACAAGATGTGTGCAATAATCATACTGTAAATAGATTGCTGTGGACTACATGAGAGAGCCCATCTAATAGCTTGCTGTGCTGCCTGGCACTTGGTGAGTATTCTATAAGGTGTAGCTATTCTTATTGATTACTAATAACTATGTTAGTTACAACTATGTTACCACTCCCAAGTTTCTAGTCTACTGACCCCTGTCTTGTAGATTTTCATGTAACAAGTGTGTTTTAGTTGTTGACCTCAAGGAAATCATCTTACACTTCTTTCCCATGTGTGTTATTGTCATGTACTGTCTGGTGTCTCAGGTCTTCTAAAACCAGAGGGACTTTTATCAAGTTAGTGAGTCCAGAGGCAGATGCTGCCAGACTCCTCAGATACACAGAGTGCAGGGATGGAATGCGCCTGTATCCTTAGAGCATAGGCTGAACCATGGCTGCACCAAATACATTCCCACATTTCTGCAATGGGCTTGCAAACCTGACCCACTTTTTTTTTTTTTCTATTTTGAAGATTGTTCTTATTTTTCTTTTTTTTTTTTTTTATTTTACTTTAAGTTCTGGGATACTTTTAAGGACTTGCTTTTGTCAGGAAAACCGAAAAGGGTTTTCTCTGTTTCTCTGTTCTGTGCTAGAGCTGGTTGTGCTGAACAAAGAGTAAAACGCATACCCAAGAAGCACACAGCAGTGTGATCAGTGTGCTTTTCTATAAGCAGAATATCTACCCATTCAGGGTTTTTTGTCTTTTTATTTTTCTTAATCCTAAAGTCATATTTTTCTGTCCTTTATACTCTCCAAAAGCTAATTTTCAGGCAAACAGATAGGTGCTATGAAGTAGTTGTTTTGCTAAAAAGGGTTGGGTTAAATTGGATTTCTGTTTGCTTTTGCAGTGTTCTACCATGAAATAGATCCTCCAATAAGATGCTGTACTAGTGTAATATCTATGTAATCTTTAGCTACTTTCATAACATGATAGACATAGGCTGTCTTGGAATTATAAGACCTAAATACTCGTCCTGGCTCTTCCACTGATACTTTCCTGGGCCTCAGTTTCCTTGGTTCTAAAATTAGGTAATTTTACTTCCAACTCCAATATTCTGTCATCCCTTGATCGTATTTGGCTTCTGTCTTACAGTCTCTTACACAGTATTTATGAAAATGCCCTCTTTGCTGTTTCCCTTATCTCAGACAGATCACCACTATTTCCCCATACAGCAAGTGATGTTTAGATGCTAATGCTAGAATGTTCTTGTTAAGCACTATAAATTTACTGTATCCATTTTCACAAGATCCAATGCATGGATCTACTGGTGACCTGACATTTCTGCTACAGAGGATAGGCCATGACAGTGACCTGATATATAGGCTGATAATAGTCCTAATGGAAATTCTTTTTTGTTTGTTTTTATTTTTAATAAACTTTATTTTTTTAAAGCAGTTTAAGGCTCACAGCAAAATTGAGTGGAAGGTATAGAGATTTCTCACATACCGCTTGATCCCATACACACACAGCCTCCAAAATATCAACATCCCCGCATGGAAATGCAAGAACATCACAAGAAGTATGAGGACTTCATAGTCCAGAAAGCAAGGGGAAATTTTAGGTAATATCAGTTAGAGTTATATTTTCTCTCACTGCTGACACAAAGATGAAATATAACAGATTATAATATACCTATTTGGCACTTTAAAAATGCATCTTTCCCTTTGCAATCACTATCATAGTATTTCTTCTGATTTTATATATATGTGTATATATGTGTATACACATCTTTAACATCTCACACAGAATACATTAAGTGAAATATAAAATACCATTCATTATTATATCTAGTATTTGTATTTAAGAATAAATCATCGCAGGCCAAGAGGCAACCAGTAACTAATAAACCAAAGATGAAAACTCTTGCTTGAGAAGCTTTCTGAGTATTCCCTTATATACACCTTCGATTTATTTTATTGTTCTTGCTTTTGCCCTATCTCGATCTCTTCCTTGTACTTGCATCTACACACGCTGAATTTGATTCATTGCTTTTATTAGTGCATTTGCCATTGATTGATTAGTTCTTCGTATTAGTACTTTTTCTATTGATTGATTGCAGATGAAGTGACTATTTGACCTTTAATTATGAGGCTTCCTATTGAAAATGACATTGAGCTATGGCTTCACATAATCCATCTGGAAAGCCTGACAAGATGCCATTCCCTGGAGTTCATTCAGGAAGAAAGAGGAGGCCTGAAGGAAGTGCAGAGCTATCACTGTGCTTCATCTAAAACAGTACTACAGGGCTTGTTTGCTACTCTCCTATAGTTTCAGCTCAGGGTTGGAGGTAATTTTATATTTTGTCAAGACAGCATCACTTGCTGTGGGTTGCCATAAAAGCCATGAACTCTCCCAAATTCTTCTCTAGTTTGATGGCAATTTTTATGTAATAATGAAAAGATATTTTACATAGCAGAGATTGAAGAACAGCTTGTATCCTAGTTAATAATGGCTTAGTGCACAGTCAGTCAATAGATCTCATCAAGAAAGAAATTAGATCCAGGATATCCTGTGGAATTGGCATTTTACTTTCATCTTATTTATCTTTTTCTTTTGAGTATTCAAATCACTTTGCTTATCTAGAGTTCCAATATATGCAGAAAATGTTCTCACAACACTTAGCAAGCAAATGTTTCAGGACATTTGAGGTCCTTAAGTTAAGCATGTTTGTGTTAGTTTTTAATGTTTTTAAACAGCAAACTGAAAGCACATAACCTCAGAGTATGTCAGCTGACTATTAGCAGTCAATGGCAAGACTCCAAATTTCTTATTTCCAAAAGTACTTCTGAATTGAATGAATGCTAATTAAATATTAGAGTATCATCATCAATGCTTATTAAAAGTCCACTGTATATCTTGCCATTTACAGACAGTTGTGTACAAAGGCAAATCAAGGAAACTATTTCTTACATTGTTTATATGTACTTAATTATGGGTCTAGTTGCAGTTACACAGCTGAACTATGACAAGAACCTGTGCATTAAGCTAAAAGAATATAGCTTTCTGGTAGACATAGGATAAAGAGCACATCCCTGATTCTAGTCTGGATTCCTGTTCCACTTCTCTCAGCAAAAGCTGGAACAAATCACTTAATTGCCATAGGCCTCATTTCCTCATCCATACAATGAGAAGATGGACAAAATGACACTTGAGATTCCTTCCAGTATTAAGTTTCTGTGAGTCTGTGACTGATATTTCTGCTCTATGAAATAACAAGTTTCCCTATTATGCGTGCAAAGGAAATAAGTTCTTGAAAGGAATAGTTATATAAATAATGTTAACATATTACAGGAAAGGAAATATGTCTATAGCTTCTTCCTAAAGAGGTTAAAAAATACCTTCAGACCCTCCAAACTGTCTTAGGAGAAACACAATCTTAAAAGGATCTTGTTTTCCATTTGATTGGAAGTTTCTTAGGAATGGTAAAGAATTACCTACAACTTGGGCTAAAAATCTCATTTAATAACATTTGAGTCATTTTGTCAAGAGGAAATTGATTTGAAATACAAAAGTTTGCATTTCTGGTATTATTTTCACACAAAGCCTATTCTACTTGGTACATAAAGAATCTTATCTTAATAAAACTACTCTACAATTGGTCTAAAAGGTTAAAGCTCTTAACCTCGTAATATAATGTTACCTAAACAATCTTGAATATTAGCAAGTCAGTAATTGTTGCCTTATTGTGCATACAAATAAATGAAAGCATAGAAAAAAAATCTTTAAACTTATCCCAGATCATATCCCAGAAACTATATTCCAGGCCTCCTAACTTCCAGAACTGCATTGGATTATAGGATATGAAAACACTTTGAAGACCAAAAATTGCTTTACTGGATCCAAGTATTATAAATGTTTGATCTTGGCATGGGTTTGAATTGTTTTATTAATTGTTTAAAAAGAAAATTATTTCTGATTACACTGCTGGTTATAAGACAGTTCTAAAATACTTAACAAATGTAATTGCTCCCATAAACATATATCTCCATGTGGCCCAGTCATAAACTGATACTCATTTCTTACATTTTCTTTATTATTAATAAAAAGTTATATTCTATTTAAAGTAGATCTAGTGAGCCAGCCTTACCTTTCATGAGGCAACACTGTCTGCACTCCATTCTTGCAAACTAAAAGCCACATTGCTGTTTCACAGTAACCCATTAAAGTTGAAATAGAAATCCAGAGGAACGACAGAAAATAGAAGACTATCTTTGGAGTGTAGCCATAAATGTATTTCTGTCATGCAATTTCCTTCAGAGTTACAGTTCTGTGAGGAAAGGCAGTTTGGGAGTCTTTGCCATTTGACAGATTCTTAAAGATGCTGCTAAAATTATGGACCTAGTAGATTTTTACCACCAGGCTAAAGAAAAGTGAGGGAGTGTCTGTCATTTTGTGCTATTATTTTCTGATCCATATAAAGAAAGAGAGAAATGGAAGTTCTCAAACAAAGTGATACAATAATATTCTTTAGAGATTTTTGAACTATTTTTGGTTTGGATTTTTTATTCTGAATATGGTATCTGAAAATCATTGCTAGCATATCTAGACTATGTAATCAAAATTTAGAAAAGTCCCCAGGGTTCTAGACAGCAGGTATGAAATTAAAGATATTAAAGCTTCTCTGAAAGATCTCCAGCTTGACCCTCAAGTATCATTCATCTTAATGATATGCCAGATGTTTGGCCTGGTACTCTCATGCTCTATTCCTCCTCTTCTTCCTCCACGTCAAATGTTTTTAACTACAATCTACATTTAGAAATATATTTTACAATGTGATCCAGAATTGATTTTGCAGCTCACTAATGGGTCATAATCCAAGGTCTAAAAAAGATTGCTTTAGAGCTTGCTCAGCAAGAAGGTTTTACCTTCTTCCTCAAATAGTCACCACGTAGGCTTTGGCTTCTGCTGTCCCTTTTTCAGTGGATTTTTTTTTTTTTTTTAGATGGAGTCTCACTCTCACTCAGGCTGGAGTGCAGTGGCATGATCATATCTCACTGCAGCCTCCAACTCCTGGACTCCGACCATCCTCCTACCTCAGTCTCCTGAGTAGCTAGGACTACAGGCCTAAGCCACCATGCCTGGCTAATTTTTAGAAGTTTTTTTGTAGAGACAGGGGCCTCGTTATGTTGCCCAGGCTGATCTTAAATTCCTGGCCTCAAGCGATCCTCCCCCCTCAGTCTCTCAAAGCACTGGGATTACAGGTATGAGCCACTGCACCAGGCCTTCACTGAACTTTAACCCAAATTTCTGATACCATGTAGGAAGCAGAGCTAAATTAAGATTTAAAATGATTCTTAATTTGCATAATGTAAGATTACTTTTATTTAGATTATTATTTTATTCAGCTTATGTAACAGTTTTTATACCTTTTTTGATTTACTCAACACATTTTCAATAGTAATAATAGCAGCAAACATTAATTGGGCATTTAATAGGTAAACATTGTGCTAAGTGCTAGTTACATAAAGTAGTTTACTTTAAAATACTTCTCTGTGGACAGTGTGGTAATTATGTATGTACTTGTTAGTTTAGACTTCAGTGCCAGGAACAGCCAATTGCTCTAATAGAAAATTCTCACTGTAGTGTTCAGCCACAACTTCATCAGAAAGGAAATACTCACTCCAGAGGCAGCTACAACAAATACTTTTGTTATATCTCTATCAACCAGAGACCTTACTAATTAGCATAATGAATTCAGAAATTCATTATTTTGATTGGTGAAATTACTGACTTGTTACTTTGCATGATAAATGTAATAAATGGGTTCTCATTGATATGTGGACTGCCTAAAAGTTTGAGAGAGACTTCCCACTTGCTATAAGAATCTAGCAAATCCCATAGTCTGCATATGAAACCATCAGGGATGTGCTGGAGTGATCCCTACCTCATTCTGTGTCCAGCTACTGTTGGGAAGATCTGTGGTTTCCTGAACCTGACTGGAAGATCACCAAATTCTGCTCTGGAATGTCATTACATAGCTTTGAGGGACCCTCTCATACAAGGTGCTCTGAGAGCACCTAAAAGGTCCAAGCTGAGACTGCCATTTTATAGGGTAGGTTGCATAAAGTATTTTTGTGTTGAACTACTAGTATATGTTGAGTTTAAAAAAAAAAATAAGAAAAGCTTCTATGGGGGCAACAACTTACTTTCATTAAAACCTGCTGGCAAAATTATAGTAGTACAGCCAAGCTTCACCTACCTTAAACTTCCTTTGGCCTTATCTGCTGGAATACTTTATCTCCTGCTTATACCTTATCTGCTGGAAAGAATCCAGAACTTATACGTGACCAGCTTGGTGTAGGTCATTTCCCGTAGGTACTTTGTGGGCACCAGCTCACATGACTTCCACAGTCACACTAGATAAGGGAAGTTCCCAAGTGATCCATAACTTGCGCAAGTCACATGATCCCAAGTGGCAGAGCCAGAAATCAAGCCCAGGCCTAGCTATTAGCCACCATGCTAAGCTGTAGTGAGAGTTCTGCAGAAAGCGCCCTGTGCTGTGAAACATCTCAACCCTCTGGTCCACTGGCTATGAAAAGTTCAGACTAGATGATCTCTGGGGCTCTTCTAGCTCTACTATTCAATAATTCTGATTTTGAAGGGTTTAAGTATGTAGCTTTAGAATCTTGAGCCCTTTGGATGGACACCATAGACCAGCATTTCTCAAAGAGTGATCCTCAAGATTATAGCACATTGTTTCTTAAAAGAAATAAAAATTAAAAAAAAAAAACAGATTTGCTCAAGCCTACTGATTCTGAATTTTAAGGATAAAACCCTGATGTCTGACACATGTAACACATTTCAAAAGAGGGTATCATGCACATTAAAGTTTGAAAGCCACTCATTATTGACATCTAGAGTCACCTCTCAGGTTTCAGATGTGCTAGCTCATGCACCGAGATTCTTAGGGAAACTTTGATCTAGCAGAATATTCAGTCAGGTTTTGTGTAGGTGCATTTTGATGATGGTAGGAACCAGTTTCAGTCAACTCTGGGTGGTTGGTTGTTTTTTCTCTTACTTTAGCCTGGCCACAGTGTACCCCACTTTTAAATACTTTATATTCCATCATCAGCCAAAAGAATATCCTTATGACATAACTGCTTATGACATACTACTAAGTATTGTATAATAATAAGCAATCATTTAAAAAAAATGCAGTAGGCCCGGACCCTAATTTCCAGGAATCACCTTCTTCCTCATTCCATGGTTTCAATATACGATATTGTGGTCCTGTCTAAGAAGGATAAAAACCTGGCTCCAGTTTTTCTAATTTGTAGCTGGGGTTACCATATTTTGCCTAACTTCAAATGTCCTTTTGAGTTTCATTTGTATTAATCTGGTTAAACGACAGTATTTGGATGTAAAAGTATGCCAGTATTTTATTAACATAAGGTATAATCTAGGCCAGGCGCAGTGGCTCATGCCTGTAATCCCAGAACTTTGGGAGGCTGAGGCTGGCAGATCACCTGAGGTGAAGAGATTGAGACCATCCTGGCCAACATAGTGAAACCCTGTCTCTACTAAAAATACAAAAGTTAGCCAGGCGTGGTGGCAGGCACCTGTAATCCCAGCTACTTGGGAAGCTGAGGCAAGAGAATTGCTTGAACCCAGGAGGTGGAGGTTCAGTGAGCCAAGATCATGCCACTGCACTCCAGCCTGGGTGACAGAGTGAAACTCTGTCTCAAAAAACAAACAAACAAACAAACAAAAAAAAGTATAATCTGAGCAAAAGAGAACCACCCATTTAGTGCCCAAAACACCTAGCACTCCCTCCAGAAAGGGGCTTGCTTTCTTTAAGATCATGTCTTCCTGGCAAGCTGAGGGCAAAACTGAAGCATATTTAAAATAAATTCAGAATGCCATTTGAAAGTTATCCTTATATAAATCCCTTTATGAAAGTGATTTTTTTAAAAACTCTTACAACACAATTATTACTGTAGAAAGATTTTTTTTAAAGAAAGAACAAGAGATGGAATCGCTGCTTCTGCTTCCCAGAAGTCAGTGCTCTGAAAGGGGCAGTAGACCAAATATGATCATGAGCCCTTACCAAGAATACAGGGCTTGTAAACAGATGAGGCCAGTGGGAGTTTGGCAGCAGGAGGGAGTTTCAGTTCCCAGGGCAGTCCACAGCATCACTATCTGCAGTGTTTTAGAAGTGCTGCACACCTCATCTTGAATGATCTCAGTGACAAGCCCCTCCCTGGCCAGTCCTGGTAGACTGCTAAATTTGAGCCCCATAATACTATTTCATAATGCTACTTCTTATAATAATAATAACAACAGCAACAGTAATAACCCTAATAGCTATCATTTTGGGGATGCTTACTCTATGCCAGGTACTATACTAGGTACTTCCCATACACTGTCTCACTTGAAACCTCTAACCACCCTTCGAGATAGTTATTTTAACCTCATTTGAGTCAGACGTGGAAACTGAGGGGAGTTAGGGTAAGATCATCTGCTTATATAGCTGGTGGGTGGTACAGTGAGGATTTAAACTCAGGTCTCTAATTTCAAAGCCCACGTCCTTTCCATCACACCACCCAGCCCTCTAGAAGTACCTATGAGTGGCGTGTTAGCTATCTGCTGCTCGCTCAGCCTGAGTGTTGGAGCAGGAACAAGAGGGGCCAAGTGCTTGCATGTGTCAGCTTCATTCTAGCTAAGCTCTACCTGCAGTTGTCACCTACAGCTCAATGGCAAGGAGACATGAAAAATCCCACATATTGTACAGTGGCACCTCACAGTATATTGAATCCTTGTCACTGTGTTTCCTAATGACAGCTCTTAGCATTAGAAGCTTTTAATTCCATAGTTTCGTATTAATTTCAAACTAAAAAATACCTTATAATAGAGATAGCTCTAAAGAGATTAATTTTACCCATTAAAAATCAACTCACATGCCCTCAGTGCTCCTGAAAGGGGAATTCCAAAGAAATGAGGGGCACACTTTCTGTTGTTCTGGAGCTTGTCCCTTCTGATGAAGACTGCCACATCCAGAAGACCAGAACGGCCTGTTTCCTGGAAATCCCTGTTCATCTGTGCACTCGCTGTCAGTTGCAGAGGGATTTGTTTATTATCATTATTATTATTATTTAGAAAGTTTGCCTCTAGCAGTACTAAAATGTGCATCACAAAACAACACTCATTTACTGCGTTTGAAGTGAAGACTCTCACCCAGGAGAGCCCATCCACTTGAAGTTTATATCTCTCAATTTCAACTTGCAAACAGAGATCGATAAAAAACAATTGTCCTTTCAGAGTTGCATCTCTCCAATCATTTATTTGGCCATGTCTCTTCCCAGAAGTTCTCTTAATTGAACCAGACACTATAAACCAGGTTGAGTGTCTTTAATGACAGCCCGCTCCATGCTTCTTTACAGTAAAGAATACATGAGCCTACAGCTGCAAAGCAAGGGTAACAGTTTCCCCTTGTATGTCCCCATTTACAGCCCCATCCAAACAACTCCAGCCAGAAATTAAAGTTAGCTACCCACTTTTTCAAGCTATTGGGTACCCAGTAGGTTTTTGACAAGTTACCCTGGGGGCAGGAGGAGATATAAAATTGGACACAACTCAAAAGATTCCTGGGCCCCAGGAAGCCAGCTGATTTGGAATGTCATCTGTACCGAAGCTGAGCATGTTAATGAAATTGCAGCTGTGACACTTCCTAGGGCTGCCTTTGCTACAAGTTTGTTCTGTACAGCGCCAATGAAAAGATGCTTTTAAAACGTAATCTACATCATCCATTCATTCATTCAGCAAGTGTTTATTTGGTACTTCCTATGTGCCCTGCTCTAGGCTGTAGGGGGACAGCAGTGAACAAAACACCAAAAAAGTTCTTGCCCTCATCTAGCTTCCAAAATTTCTAGTGGGAATAAGCAGACACTTGAATATACAGCACATCAGATGATGGTAAGCAATGGAGAAAAAGAAAACCAGAAAGGAGAATAAGGAATGCCAGGGTGGAGATGAGAAAGTTTCAGCCTTAAAGGGCACATTGGGTCAAAATACCTGAAGGAAATAGGGAGCAAGCCTGTGGATATTTCGGGGAAGGAGATTCCAACGAGAAGGAACAGTGAAGACAAAGACCTGAGGCAGCAGTGCGCTTGGCATGTTGGAGGAAGGAGGAGGAAGCTCACCTTGGGAGCAGAATGAGTGAGAGACAGGAGACCGGGGAATGGTAATGGGAGAGGGGCCAGTAATATTGTGTTAGGCCTTATTGGCCATTGTAGGGACTTGCCTCTTACTCAGAATGAGAGGGGAAGCCATTGGGGGTTTTGAATTGATGAGGGACAAGATCTCACTTCTACTTTGAAAGGATCCCTATGGTTGTTCTGTTAAAAGTAGACTGGGGTTTGGTGGGAAGGTGCGGCAGTGAGAAAGGAAGACACAGAGAGAGGCTTTTATCCAGACAAGAGTTTAGGGTGGTTTGGTCAAAGGTAATAGGGGTGGAAGAGTTGAGAAGCTTTGGATTTGAGATACATTTTGAACACGGAACTAATAGTAATTGCTGGTGAATTGGATATGTAGGTAAAAGAAAGGAATTCAAGATGTTTGGCCTGAGGGGTGTAAGGATCCATTTACTGGCTTAGGGAAGACTGCAGAGGAGCAGATGTTAGCGGTTGAAAGTCATGTGGGAACAGATCAAGAGTTTGGATTTGCACATGTGAAGTTTGATATGTCTTTTTGACATCCAGTGGAGTCTGGAATCCTGATCCAGGCTGAAGTTTGCAGCCTATGGATGTCATTTTAGACTATCAGATTGGATGAGATCGCTAAGGGAATGTGTAGATACAGAAAAGAGCTCCACAGACTGAGAACCTGAGATTCTCCAGAGGACAGAGAGGATATGGAATTATTTTAATAATGAAATGATACGAAAGTCTAAATCAGCCAGACCTATGGCCCCCAAACTTGCAAGCCCGTATTCTTCTCCTATCCCACAAGGTTGAAGTGAACATTAAATCAGAAAGTAGATGTGAAGACACTTTGAAGTATTAGAAGAAGAGTCTGGCAGTTATTTGGTATCTCCTATGTGCTAGGCACTGCATTAGGCACTTAATTTGCCTTATTAATGCATGTAATCTTTACAATAGCCCTGCACAATAGCTATGATTGCTCTCATTGTCCAAACTAGAAAACCAAGCCCCAGAGAGGTCAAATAACTCACCCCAGTTCGCATACATAGCAGAGCCAGTGCACCATGGCTGAATTGTCTGCCTCCAGAGTTCTCTAACTCCACCGCAATACCAGACCTGGCTCTTTAACCTGGCTCACATTAGAATCACCTGGGAGCTGTGCCGTACTAGTGATGTCAGGACCCTCCCCAACACCTGTTAACTCAGTCTGTCAGGATAGGCCCAGGCAGCATAGGTTTTAGAAGCCACCCAGGTGATTCTAATGTGTGGCAGAAGCTAAGAACCACTGCATTTAGACTCGTTTACTCTGTATGCATTTATGTTCTACTAGGTTCCAAAAAGAATGCGAGATGGGTTATACCTACCCATTGATTACCAAAACTGACCATTTGTGTACCAATTCTGAACACCAGAATTAGTTGTGCCATAATTAGATATGTTAAATATTCAGAAGAGAAAACAGAGGAGAATAGAAAAACACAATTATTTTCAGAAGTGACTTCCAGGGTTTTTTAAATTTCTTCTGCCTAGAAGTCTTCTAAATGAGGTCCTAACTGCCAAATGTTTATAATTATTGAGAATAAATAAAGGCCAAGAGTAGATTATCAGGACATCATCTAGGTTAGATAAACCACAGAAACCTGAGTCAACCTTTTTAAGAGACATGGATCTAAGAACAAATAAGTCTGGTTTTTAATCCCCAAATCAAAACTGCCTCATTCTTTTATGTCAGAAGAAATCTCTTCTGAGGCTTCTGTTCAACATAAACACAGTACCATGAAAAGGAAAATTACCGCTGGAAGGTAATTAAAGGTCATGTTGACAAAACAAAACAAAATGTATATTAAAAATCGTTACTGTGCATTTGGGTCACAGCCTACTCACATTTACTTTTTAACTAATATTTGGAAGTCTTCTGAAAGTTCCAATGTCTAAAGATGAAACTATCAATGCAACCTTTTAGGGAAAACTACATCTAGGTTGTGGGGCAGTGGCAGAGTCAATGAAAGCTCATGTCACACCATCCGGCTTTGTTTTCCATCAGACTCAATAGGTTCAAGTGTTTTTCTTCATTCATATAAAAATACATCTAAAAAACTCTGTAAAATTGGACAACAGTTCCAGAGCCAGTCAGAAGAGGCCAGTTCTGTGTTGGTGACTATGTTAAATATATTCTTTTGATCTTGCATTATTTTTGTCATATGAAATTCTCATTCTATTTTTGATGTTTTCACATCCTGTGAGTATGAACATTAGCCAGATTGTCTCTTTAGAAGACTAAACAACTCTTCATTCACGGCCTAGAAAAGGAAAAAGTAATCTCACTGCTTCCTGCTAAGTTTGTCTCCATAAACATGGTGACCCCTCCTGGAAGACACAGCCAGTATTTGAACAAAGACTTCATGGCTCAGTTCTTTAATTCATTCTTGAATTCCCTGTTTGCTAATTACTCCTACAATGCTGTCAGATAGGTGAGGGTGTACCTGATCTTCTGAGGCAGAAACCTTCAATTGGTAGAGTTAAATCTTTCATTGTCAGCATCTGGTGAGTCGGCTTAGGCCATTCATTAAACATCTTTTCCAATCAGAGCATACCTGTTTCAAAACAGAAGCAACACCAGCTGCTCATTTTGGTCTTTTCTTGCATCTTTATTTACATAAAACTTTCAGCAAAGTGATGGGGTTACAGCCTGGGTAGTTGAAGACTAAAACACAATTTTTAATTTTCCTAATGTCCTAAAAATGGTAATCAACCAACCTTCATTCAAAGCCTGCCAAGTAATAAGCACCTTTATTGAAAGGTGTATCTCTCTTGCTTTCAGATTTTTCTTGTGTAACTGTTATTTTCCTTATATTTTACCATCCATTATTCTATCTTATTAAAAAGCACCCCTTTCACCCCTTTTTTAGGGTTCCTAAGTACCCTGACAAATTCTTTTCAGGTATTTCAGGCACATAGCATGCAGAGGAGCACAGACTCTAGAGCCAGTCTGTCTGTATTCACACACCAGCTATGTCCTGATGCTGTGTGTGGCTTTGAGCAAATTTCTACTTACCTGCTGCCTCAATTCCCTTCTCTGAAAAGTGAGGATAACAATGGTAGTTTCACTCATCATGGATGTGAGGAGTGGATGAGCTGATGCTCTACACTCTCAGAACAGTGCCTGGCACATAGTAAACGCTGTGTAAGTATTGGCTACAATCAATATTCTGCCTTACCAATAATAAATGACCCAAAATATCTGTGAACTCTGGATAACGGCTTCCGACGTCCTGTGTAAGGTGTGACTGCTGGAAAACTAGAAAATGAATAATGGTCTCTTTTTTCTAAAGGTCTTAGATTACTGGAAAGATTGTTCCTTTCTTTTAATGATGGCCTTAGACGTCAAGTTTATGACCTATCTTTGTAAATTTTCCTCCTTTTCCAGGCCTGATTCCTCTTTTTGGATAGAGGAATATTTTTGAATTCTGGTTTTGAAATATGAGGGAAGGCCAAGTCTCTTAAGAAAGTTTTACATAAACATCTACTTAGCATAGCCAAATAGCTCCTGACTACACCAGAAAAGAAGTTTGAGCTTCCAGTCTTTTTAATTGTAGGCAGGAAGCGGGGCAGGAGAGCAATAGGAAGGCTCGACCGGAAAGCAGTTTCCTAGTCGGTAGCAAAGAGAAGGTTTGGGTCCAGTTTGTGCAGCATGTTTGGCTGATACATACTGTGTGGATTTCAACATGTTCCTTTCCCTCATATGCCACCCACAGAGATCACCCTAAGACACTTTTCAGGCTTCAGAGGTTGGAAACTAAAATTCCATTGGTACATATCTGATAAACTGGTGCAAGATTGTCCTGTTTTTCTGCCAGAGCTCTAGCAAAGGGGGTTTGTCAGACATCCCAGAGGCGCTGCTGTTGGCTTTCTATTTAGCAATTTGGAAATCCGAAATCTAAGTAGATTCGGTGAACCCAACCCTAGGACACTGAGAAAATCATTAAAGAGCTCCAATTTGTATGTATCATTTAGCCACACCTCATTTTGGATATGATTCTTTGTATAAAAAGGATAAAAATGTTCTCTTATGTGTCTCATAAAGCAACATAGAGGCTCTGATGCTTGTGCTGGGGTCCTACCAAAGAATTAGGCAGTTTTTAGTTAAAAATGGAATGACACACACAAAAACAGGGAAGCAAGTGAAACATAAATCACTGGCAAGGGTAAGGCAGCACAATCTGCATATTAAAATATCATGGAGAATTTGAGCAAAAGACCAATCATTTAGATGGGTGCAATGAGAGCAGGTCACGTGATCTGTGATCTTTTACCCCTTCCTGGGGGACTCTGCAGAAAGTTGAGTTGCCAGCCTTTGGAAGGTTCCAGAGTGGGTTTGGAGAAAGTCCTAGAATAGACAGATTATGAACAGAATGGAATTCTGGGGGCTGTGCAGACTAAACCTGCCTGATCCAAAAAGCCACATTGTAGGCTAGTGTAGGAGCAGCACCAGACTGATCTCACAGGCAAGTCATACCCACCACCCTGTAAGGAGGTGGCCTTTCTTTTGACACCCTCTAAAAGGGAGAGAAAATTAAAATGACTGAACTGCTCACTGAATTCATTTTATCTAACATCTTTTTTCATACGACAGTGCTGCATTTTTCCACTGCCCTGTGTAATGATCTTGGTATTGGGTGGAATTGCTCTTTGCCTAACTTTGGTATGGTACAGTCTGTCTTGTCTCCCTATTAAATGAGTAAGAATGTAAGCTCCCATGAGGGCCAGGAATTTTGGTGTATTCACTGCACCTAGAAGAGTGCCTGGCACATAATGGATGAACACTTGCTGTATACCAGACATTTTATATTATTTTATTCTTTATTTTTAAAAAATCCAAAAACTGACAAAGTAGGTATATTTCATTCATGTAAAAACAGGTTAAATAATAACTTGCCCAACCAAGGTCACACAGGTGGTAAATGGTGGACATGAGATCCAAACCCAGGGCTCTCCAGCTTCTGCGCCAAGCTTCTTAACTGCTACACTGTTCAGCCTCAGGCACATTACTGGATATGATCAATGATAAATCCCTGCTTGAAACACAACTATTATTACTAGAAATTAGCTTGCTTTAGGATAGTCCTAACTGAAAGCCTTTTCTAACCAAATTCCAAAGCCCTTGTTTTACCTTATCAAGGCATCATTTCATACTCTAAAAAATGTATAATTGCCCCTTTGTTTAGTTATTTGAGATAAATCAGTGGCTGTGAGTTTGACTTTCTGTGACTATTTTGTCTCTGAAGAGAAAGTCTGTGTGTATGTGTGTGCATGCATGCGTGTGTATGTGTCCATGTGCATGGGCATGTGTGGTGGGTAGGGGCAAAGAGATTGGTATTTGGTGATGTCTGAAGAGTGGCTGTGTTCCTCAATAGCAACTTCCCTCCTGGATTGCACTATGCTTAAAGGGACCATCTATACCAATGAATTTTAAAGGCATACATGAGCTTTTCAGAAAGATTCACTAAGGAGGAAGAAATAGAATTCAAATAACAGTGTTAGGACATTTGGATGGTAAACTTATGGATGTTTCTAACTAAGAACAAACTAAACAAAAGTGAGAAATCACCATGACAACTGAAGAGAGAAGCAACTGGATTCCAGATTTGCCAGCAGCTCTCTCCAAAACCCAGTGAAAAGTCAGAGAAAGCATTTAAATGGAAAACAGGTCATGTAAATTCAGGCAAATGAATCTTTGAAAGACAAGAAATGATCCAGGTGATTGGAGTATACTATTTTGTGCTAAGTGGGAAAGTAAATGTAATATTAGACTTCAAAAGACACAACATGTGTTTTTCAATATATTTTCTTGCTTACTCCATACTTCAGTACTCATTTTGAATTTTGTGTTCCTTAGTCAGTCCAGTTTCTTTCCTTCCTGCCATATCAAATCTATTTTTGCCCTGTGAAATATAATCCTCTCCCAGAGCAGTATGTGAATGCATTGTCTTTTAAGTCTAGTGAAGCAACTAGTATTTGTTCTAAATCCTATCTTTTTCAATGTAGGAAACATTACTTTAGCACCTATTCATAAATAACCAATTATTTATGTATTGAGCACCAGCCCTGTGCCTAAATGTTGCAGGAAATTAAAATAAAAATATAGTATTTTGCCTATGTTCAGGAAAAATCAAACCCTACACAAAAGAAAATAATGGCAACATCACCAAAGGCTAAATTATGTGGTGCATCTAGAACGAGTGCCTTCATTCTTCAAAAAAAATGAAGAAATCAATAGGAAAGCCACCTTCATCATGGAGGAAAATATAAAACTGAGCCTTGGTGACCCCAGAGGATTTAGGTATACGGAGAAAAATGCAGGGCTCAATTTTAACAAAGATTAAAAAGTGCCAGCCCTGAGCCAGTGACAGCAATTGTCAAGTGAAAGTTTGGTTTAATGGAGTTAACACAGCTTGGAGATTAAAAGTAAACACACTGGGGTCCAATTCTGCCTGCACTGCATACCAGCGTAGGCCATTAGGCAAGGTACTTAACTGCTCTAAACCTCAGTTTCCTCATCTTTTAATGGGAAAATTGCCACCTACTTCCTAGAGCTGTTGTAAGGCTTAAAGGAGATGATGCAGGCAGAGCACTTAGCATCCAGTAGTGCTTACAAAATAGTGGTAGTAGTGATTGTTTTTTACTGAAGTAGAATAAGTAGAGGATTTGATGAATGGATGCTGGAAAGTCATTGGAGTTCTTGAGCGGGGTATTGGCTTTAATGAATGTGGATTTGGGGAAGATTAATCTGGCTGTGATTTGTAGGATTGATGAGGGAAGAGTCTGAAGACAAGGAGTTATGTCAGAAGGCTATAAGTATAATCTTGGCTTAATTTTATGAGAAGCTGAATTAGGAAGATGGCAGTGAAAACTGAGGGGAAAAGGGACTGGTAAATGAGGAAAAAAATCTACAGAATTTGGTAACTTAATCTAGAGGTGGAAGGACAAATAGAATTTGTCAAAGATGATCCCCAAACTTTGGGTTGTAGAAAGTAGGTAAGCTAGTGACAGTAGGAGTTGCAGGGGCTGTAGGAGTTGCAGTTGCAGTAGGAGTTGTGAGGGGCTGGCACTCACCCCTCTAATTGTGGAAAGCCAACATGGTCAGGACAAATGCTATGAGAAGGCAGCACCCAAGAAAGTAGACACCTTGTCTGGGTCATTCTCCTGATATCCCTACCACCTAGACCAGTAACTCACATATAGCAGAGGCCCAAAAAGTATTTTGTTAATGAATGAATGGTAGGAACATAGTACACCTACACAAGTAAACTCTGAACAACAATGTAAAGTAGATCATTTTATATTGTGAATAATAGAGCAGCCTTCAGTGGAAGTTAAATAAAAGTCCATATTTAATCTAAGAAGAAAAATGTCTGTTTCTCAAGGAAAAATAAAAAACTGTCCATCCAATAGAAAGTAGTTATTATTGAAGCTTGAACACTGATACAAAGGGAATTTTTTAATTCAGAGAACATAAAATAAACATATTTAAAATAGAAAAAAAACTTGTTCTTGTACATATTGTTTTATCCTTTCCATCCTGGGTATAGGATAAAAGAAAATCCTTACTTGCTTGTTAGAAGAAGAAAGCTCTTACTTGAAGTTCCTACTTGGCAGATGTCAGTTGAAAGCTCTGCTTATGGAATATGCTGCAGTGTCAAACTCTGTTGGATAATTTTAGACAAATGTGTCATGTGTGACATGGAAATATGGCATGCTGTACATTAGTGATTTCCCAAGTGTTTGGATCAGGTAGTAATGTGCTGAGAAAGTGCTCTTTATCTATCCACACAGTGTACTTGTAGAGCAATGGGGAAATGCTTTTGGTGGAAATTACTTTAGTCAGAAAAAGAATCCATTTACAATATGTGCCTTCTAACATCTTTCAGACAATGCATTGTATTAAAGAGGCATTTTTTGATTAATGTTTTATAAACATTTTTCAGCATGACAGCTTAAAGTCCCTGTAAAATTGTAAATGCGTGCATAGTGTTCACTTCCATAAAGTCAAATGCCATCTCATAAAGTCTAGTTGAATCCTGTCAACCATGGTGACACAGAATCAGTACCTGGGAGCATTAAAATTAATTTGCTTCATTTATATTACCGCAGTGATAGCAAGATGAAAAGAGTCCTATATTTAAATTTTACTTTAAAAGGAAAACTCTTTCTAGTAAGTTTGTTTGGGTTTTTTAATTATTACTATTTTTTTTCTAATTAACAAATGTAGTAAAAATGGAGTGATAGTCTGCACAATAACTTTGTGACAGAATCTGGAAAAATACAAGTTCATTCATTCAACACACTCCTTTTGACCACCGACCATATGCTCAACAATGAAGAAGAAACCGTTGCTGACCCTAAGAAGCTTACAGCTTGGTAAAGGAAATGCACGAGAAGCAGGCAATGATAATAAGGGTAGTGAAGGTGAGGCTGGAATGCCCTGGCCTAGGTAAGCATGGAGTGGAAAGGATCTAAAGGCCACCTTGGGACTCTGAGGATGGCTTCCCAGAGGAGGCAACCTAAGAACTGAGAGCTAAAGGATACAGAGGAGTTGAGTGGGTCATGAATGGGTGATGAGCATTCTAGGCAGAAGGAGCTCAGGTGCAAAGCCTAGGGGCAAGAGAGAGAATGGCACGTGGCCAAGGATGGGTGGGAGGACCACAAGGTGCCCATCATGGCTGGAGCGCCCAGGTCAAAGAGCAGAGTAAGTAGTGAGATTTAGAGTGAAAAAGAGCAAAATCCTGGGGCAAGTCATGAAGTCCTCTTATGCTCTTATGCCACACTTAGGGATCTGTCTTGTGATACACTTCTGCATGATGTGACACGATCAGATTTGCACTTTAGAATGTTCACTCTGGTCACAGAGTAGAAAATGGCTTGGACAGGACAACTCTGAAGGCAGAGAGACTGGTTTGAGACTGTGGAAGAGGTGCTCTTAAACGAAGGTGAGGGGGATGGAGATGTGAGTGGTCACCCATGTGCCCAGTAAGTTATGGAAATGCAGGGTTAGGTCAAATCATGCTTCCCAGGATTCCTAGCCCTTCTACAGAGTACTTGATCAGTTATATGAGTTCTAATTGAATAAATCAGCGAGCAAGTGAATTAGTAAGCAAGTGAGTGATGAGGACAAAAGAGTGGTGCGTTACATAGTCTTCTGGAATAAGAGATGCAGCTGATTTTCTCTGATTTGATGTGAAGGGCAAATGTTGCCAAATTCTTGGCTAACAGACAGAAATCACAGTGTGGTAAGTGCAGTGGCTTTTAGCAGGTTCTCAACCTCTCTCAACAATTGACATGGCCCCCAAGTTTCCAGTTGTTGTCCAGATAGTGCTGCTAACAGCAAAGATGCCTTAGAGAAGAGATATTGAGCTCACCACTTCCAAATGATTGCCACCATAGCATGGAAACTCGAACATGGAAAGTGTTAACTCTCACTCTGCTTATCCCAACTTCTCTTTCTATTCTGATGTTGGAGAAACTGAAGATGTACTAAGTAGATGCTTGGGATTGCAGGGAGAAGTGGGGGAGAGGTTGAAAGAAAGCAAGGAAAGAAAAGGTTGAGATAAATAGATTTAGAAGAAACTCTAATAATTGAAAAGGAAAGTAGATAATTGAATGATTGAAAAGTAAGGAAAATTTTAAGTCCATAGAGCAGTGGGGGAAATGCTTTTGGTGGAAATTAGTCAGAAAAAGAATCCATTTACAATATGGGCCTTCTAACATCTTTCAGACATGCATTGTCTGAAATAAAATAAAGTTTCCTAAAACAAGTAACATATGACTCGAGTCGCTGGAATGGGCCTCCCCCTGGCGAGTGATTGACTTGTGAATCCACCATGTGAGAGCGGCATAGAGAGGGTACATGAAAGAGACTTGGACCGTGACCTCTGGGAACTATTTTTTTCTCTGATATATTATTTTCAAATATATTTTTAACATTATTCACTTGTAGGGGTAGAGATAGGAAATTTGATTAATGACTAGCAAGAAGGTTTTGCAGGCACATAAAGTGGTAGGGGGAAATTCCTATTTAATTTAACAAATTTCTGCCACAGCTGCAAGTGATCGTGGATCCCTTCTCTTTTTCAAGCAAAGGGAATGACTGTTATACAAGGCAGAGTAAGAAAAGGGCAACCAGGGTCCGTCAGGAAAGCAGAAATCACCCTTTGAATACAGGGAATTGATTAAATAGTGTTGGAAAGCTGAAAAGGGAAATGGCGACAGTGAGGGAACAAGACAAATAAATGCAGAAAGTAGCTGGAGCTGGGGGGACAAAGGGAAGTAGTTAGAATTTTCAGAACCTAGAAGCTTGGAGAAAGAGGCAGCAGAGCAGGTTCTCAGACATCTGAGAAGGGACACTGCCCCACTGGTGCTGTGGCCCTCAGGGGCACGATGAGTTATAGGCTGGAGCCAAGTACCCCTGCACCGGTGAAGGGGCCTGGCAGGAAGCCCAGACTGGAAAGAAATTCCTCCTCCTCCTCCAGCCTTCCTCTGGGGCCCCTTGCAAGGAGCAGCTGACCAGAAGGACAGGTGTTTGCAGAGTCCCAGCTTCCTCGCAAGAGCAGCGGACAGAAGAGTGTGTTTGAAGGAGAGAGATAAGAGCTGAAGAACCAGCAATGGCCAGAAGAGAACTTCCTAAAACTTGACATTAGGGTCCAAAGAAGGGAGAGATCATTTGTCCACCTTAAGCTTCTTGAGGATCAAAGCTATGTCTTTGAATCCATGGCTTCCTTGCCACTATTGGGGTAGCCCTAGCAGTTGCTTTTGACACATTTGAAATCACAGGGATGTCCTGGTGTGGGGAGCTGGGGAGTTTGACACCATACTGCCCCTGGAAGTGCTTCTGGGAGGTCTTCAAGGAGAATGAGTTCCAAAAGGACGGCTGGACTTGAAAGTGTTTTGCATGCCAGGCCCTCTCCCTTTTCACAGCAGCTGCAGTGCCCATGGCATCTGGAACTGACCTTACCTGATACGGAGAACTGGAAATTCAGGTTGCCTGAGTCGCAGTTTAGAGCCTACCACTGAGAAATTTTCCTGACCACTAGGTGCTTCAGTTTCCTCATCAATAGAACTTTTTGTTTACTTATTGTAGCAGCAGCATCTGGGACTATCTCTATGGCTTCCCTTCTGAGATCACTTAAGCTTGCTGAAGAATGAATGACACAGAGCCCAGATTCTTAGCTAAGAATGGACAACATAGGTGGTTTAGCCCAGCAGCCTCAGTCCTCGAATCTGGGGTCAGGAAGTCCTGCTCTGGTCATTTTTAGGGACAAAATGTCATGATACTTCTATCACTTGCTCCCTTTAGCCTCACATTTACTCCACTCCCATCCCCCAATGTCTTAGCATCATCTCTTTGGGCCAAGGAATGAATAATGTTTCTTGGAAACAGGAGGAGTTGTGTTCAGATTTTATTTTCTCATTGTAACAGCTTTTCAAAACTATAGTATCAGATGCTGCTTTTCAACAGTAGATTTTTTTTTGTTTTTATTTTGATGTTTAAGCATTTATTAATTCTGATTTTGCATTTTTTTATTTTGATATATTTTTCCTCTTTCTTTCTTTCCTTTTTTATTATTATTATACTTTAAGTTTTAGGGTACATGTGCACAATGTGCAGGTTAGTTAAATATGTATACATGTGCCGTGCTGGTATGCTGCACCCATTAACTCGCCATTTAGCATTAGGTATATCTCTTTTTAAAGCTTTTTTTTTTTTTAAAAAAAAAAAAAAGGCCTTCATTTTTTATATTAGTATAAAGACAGAAACTGCAAAAAATCTAAGCATGTACTTTAGAAGCTCTCAGAGACTATGTTTGGGAAGAGTTAAGTGTTTTCAGTTTATGGCAATGATATGTGAGGCTGTGAAAAAGAAAGCAACCATGAAATACATTTTTGCATAAAGGTTTGAAATGTATTAGAAGGTAAAAATAATTGAAAAAGCTAAGCCTTCCTTGTTGTGTTCTAATAAAAAGTTATTTATGTGCCATCATTGTACATGATTAGGAGCTTAGGTCCTTTTCAGAGGCTGTTATCAGAGAAACAAGAAAGCTAGGCTATTAAAGTTGAAGAAGCTGATACATACATAGCACTTCTGAAGACTGTGGCTGCATTAAAACAATTAGTAATAATAGTTAGACTGCTAATGTCTGAACTGTGTTAGTTATAGAAGGTCAAAAATTATGCTCTATAGGCAGCAGCTTATAAAATATACACACCCAGCCCTTGGTATAATAGAATAGCAGATTCTTGAAGTAGTATTCATTTGAGTTCCATTAAGACATTCACTGTGGAGTTTAAACATTCAGCCCTGATTTTTGAGACAGGGTTTCACTCTGTCCCCTAGGCTGGAGTGCAGCGATGCGATCTCGGCTCACTGCAACCTCCACCTTCCGGGTTCAAGCGATTTTTCTGCCTCAGCCTCCTGAGTAGCTAAGACTACAGGCGCACTACAGTGCACCACCATGCCCGGCTAATTTTTGTATTCATCTTCCATAGACCAATCTGTATGAGCCTTACCTAATGATCGTAAAGCACTTTAAGATCCTTGGCCGAAAGGGAACATACAAATCCTTTAAGGTTCAGTTGCCCTCCTACTTATTGCAGTGTGTACCATACGTTATCTTACCATATTTTTTTACTCTCAAAAGCAAGCTTTGGGACTTTGAACTGGTGCCAAGCAGGCCTCCCTAAAGACCAACAGGCTATCTCACTACTAAGCAAGAAGAGATCCATTTTTAGCATCTCCCTCACCAATATTTTTTGGCCTTCTTAAAGCAACTCCATCACACGCAATCTTCTCTCCTCTCCTTGTTAGATAAGCTTCTAATTTGCCGTGAGAATTATTGGTACCCTCGAATACTGACCATCTTTCCACCTTATCCTAGTTAGAACTTTATGTCATGAGAGGAAGATGGAAAGTTTTGGTGACCCATTTCAGACTTTCCCATTTCAGAATAAACATGAGAAAATATGGTAATAACCTATTCCAAAGTTCTGATTTTGATGGAGTATGCCTTTAATTTGATGACAGACTGAATTTGGTTTAGGTTTTCTGTCTTCTTTGTTCAACAGGAATTCCGATGCTGAAGATCGTGTTTGCAGGCCATGAGCATCTCTCTTTAATATCTGTACCCTTGCTCATCTACCACCCAGCTCAGATCCTTCTGGGAAGTGTGTTGGTGCCAACAATCAAGTCTTGGATGGTATCAAGGCAGAAGGTGAGTCCCCAGAAAGATCTTATTTGGATCTAAGTTAGATTAAAGTGCTGTTCCTGAATCTGAACTGTTCATACACTTTCGATTTTGCTTGCATATCTTTGTTTTCAAGTACATATTTTCTTACTTAAATACAATAATAATGGTGCACTGATCCATTCCAATTTGAACAGGAGAGTTGAGGTTAAAGATGTTAAGTTGTTTTATAAAAGACAATTATACTTAACATGCAGTTTTTACAAGCTCTTTTTAATTCATTCATATTGAAGGGCATATTATATGGGGTAAAGGTTCAGTAAATATACTCCAAATAGATACCTGCTCCACTCTGGTGCATACCATCTTTGCCTCACTCAGTCTTTCATCTGTGTCTTACTTCACATGCTTTTCCAAATAAGGTAGAACCTGGCATTATCCAGGTTGCCTACTTTATTTTTAATTTTCCAGACATATAATAACCTATTTGTACAGCAAAGCTGCATTTGGGCATTAAAAAATAAACTTTAAGTAGCAAAGAAGTCCATGCAATGTTAATTTCACCACACTTAGAATCTTGTACACATTAGATATTTGTGGATTTCATTTCCTAAATTATCAACAAAAATAAGTAAACCAGGTGATTCACAAGAAGTTTAGATGGTGCATATCACGTGGTAGCATTGATAGAACTGACTCCTTCCCAGTGACTTGGACATACCAGGACTTATTTTTGTCTATTCACAAAGTAGTGACTGTTATCAGGAGATGTGTGGGAAGAAGAGGCATCCAATGACAAGTGCCCTTGGTCATGTTCTTAATATCCTGAAAATGGGATGGCCACAGTACCACCTATTGAGCACTGTGTGTGCTAAGCACATCCTATCCTCTACCTGGTTCAGAGGATGGATCTTGGGCCAGCCTGCCTGGGCTCAGAGCTCAGGCTGCTGGCCTTCTCATCCTGTAACCTGGGGCATACTTTACTTCTCTGTAGCTCAGTTTCTGCTGACTAATGATAATATCTACACCCTAGGGTTGTAGAGGATTACGTGATGAGTGTTTGATAATGCTAGCTGCCATAATTATCATCATCATTGTTCATCATTATCTACAATGATGTTCACTGCAGGCTTTCCTCTCTCCATTTTACAGGTTAGGAAATAGGCTCAGGGAGTCGAGCAGCTGGCCTGAGACCATAGGGTAGTTCAGCCAGTGCTGGAGTTAGGACCTGAACACTGGGCTGTTTGACCCCCAAAATCTTTTCCCAACACCATGATGACACTCCAGATAGAAATGTAACATCACTTTTAGAAGGTTTGCCCTAGGCCCCCAGGATCCTACCTGAGAAGTTCAGCCCATCCAACATGTTCACTAATTCAGTTATTTAACAAAATGTTAACATAAAAAAGATTCCTCTTCTATGCTGGGTACCACTCCAGGTTCTGAGCCTCCTACTCAGAGTTGGTTGTGGAACAGTTCAGTAACTTTTTCTTTCTTTTACTATTTATCCCCTTTGAAATTTTCTATTTCTATTTATGCTTATGTTTATCAATATGTATGCAATTGTCAGTCAGAATTTGTACATATAAATTTTGACAAAGAATGAAGAAAATTATTTGAAAATCCTAATACTTATCAATATTATACAGCCGTAGTGAACAGCAAATTAATCAGAGTGAATTTTTCTTCCAAACATTTAAAAGCTCTAGAATTTGTTCTGTAGAATAACAGAAGCATTTCCAAAAGGAAGACTAAATTGTACAATGTTGTTCATTTTTCCTTTGTGTAGAAACTACTCCAAACCAGGGAGCCACTGGCTAACTTGAATAATCCAGAAGGCTTGGAATATCTATCCATCAAATTTGGGCATTAAAATAAATACCAAGAGTCCATCCTCCAGGTATCCATGAGTGCCTCCTCTGCTTTGCACACAGTACTGATTGAGACCCAAGGCTACCATCTAGTGCACAGGGGAACCATATCAGTAGCCAGGCCAGGTGCGGGAGGGGGAAATGACAAAGTCTGCTGGCCAGAGACGTGGGCAGGGAAATCTGTTTGTATCCAGAGGTTTGGATTATTGGTTATATGATGGCATCTGGGTGGGCCTCTTCTTCCTTCTAGTAGCATAAATTATCTGGTGTTAATTGATGCTTTCACTTTGCTCATGGATACTGTCCAACTCTGAACATGTTTTCCTTCCTTGTAGGGAGTGAAGCTGATGAGGCCGACAGTATAACAAAGGAAGTGGACTTTCTGTAGTGATGTATATATGTACAGGATTGTACATACTAGCAATTCTGAAGACTTGTACTTGTGAATGTTGCCTCAATGCATATTTTATTTTTTTACATAAAAATATGATATACCTGTTTAAGTGCCTTAAAATGTATTTGACAAGAGCATTATTTCCAAAATATGCTTTGTTGATTACTGCCAGAGGTGGTACAATATTTGGGGGTTAATTTTGTTTTCCTAATGCAGGAATCAGTCATGGTAAGTGACAAAAAGCAAACATGCTTTCCTACAGCACCTTTGTGCAATACAACCCTATAATAGTTACTGTAATGTTTGAAATGAGGTCACACCATCAGGAAAATGCCCTTCTGATGACAGTGAAAATTTCCAAAGTCTTATTCATGCATACTTTGATTTACTGTGTGATTCTTTTTTTCTACGACTGTGACATGCCTCTTCCTTATCAACTCAGCGGGGGTCATAGATCGAATAGATGCTGAAAAGCGTAAGATATATGCATTCCTTGACATCATTTTTAAAGACATTCCTTCAAATAGTTTCCACACGGAAATTCCTCACTCCCATTATGAGAGATTGTGGTTATATGTCTTAAATTTATTATAAGCTGCTTCAAAGAAAGGGCCTGAATGTTTGAATTATGAGTGAAATCATGTGAAATTTTGAGTTAAACTCTGTGATTTGATTTTCAGGGTCTTTAAAATATATCTTAATATCTTCTTCCTCTTTATTCAATAATTTCTTACACTTACACACTCATAACAGACAAATATGAGGCACAAAAATGTTACAATCAGTTTGAAAGCAGCATCAATTAATGGTAGATTCTATTCATATTCCACAACCCAGACCAAATTTTTTTCCTGTTACACAAATGTGCTGAGCACTTTCCAGATTGCCCCTGTTGGCCAAAAGCAGCCTGTTACATCCTGGAATTAAGCACACTTAAGGTATTTGAGACAATTTATTAATGAAAATTTCCTTGACAGATTTGACAAATGTTGGCAATATTTTTTTAAAAGTTAAATCATATTGCTTTCATGAATAAATGAAAATATAAAGGTCATGGATGCAAACAAATGTTACATATACACATTCTGTCTCTCTAGATGAAAAGAACATGCAAAACCATTTAATAACCAAAATATCAAGTAAAATTAGTTCCCAGCTGGGCAGCAGCTTTCAAATGAGTATCCAATATTTGCTTCTGCTGTAGCTGCAAGAACTGTAACTGGACCCAAGTAGAGAATGAAGCCACGTATAGAACTACGGGAACACTTTTCTGTGTTTCCTCCATGCCGTCCTGTCACATCCTCTTACACGTCCCCTCTTGATCTGATAGACAATATTGGCATCCTGGGTCTCACTGAGGCTGTGCTATGTCCTCAGCAGCTGTTTTTGTTGTTTTGCTGTTATGCCCACTACAAAAAATCATTCCTTAGAAACTTACCAAGTTCATCTACTGTGTAAATTTTTATTATTGTTACTACCAGGTCTCATCTTTTGTCAATGTCATTGAATAAATTTCATGAGAGTTATTCTCAGTGTGAATTTTAAAGCTAATGCCAGATCCTGCAAAAATATATGCTAACCAGGCTGTAGTATACACTGTTATAAAGAATTTTACTTGTGTCTAAAACTACAGTAATTTTGCTTAGGTAATTGTGCTTACCTATGGAGCACAGGAAGGCTCTTATGTTTTGTTCCTACAAGTTTCTTTGAATTTTGGAGTAAATGCAAGTGTCTGTCTGTCATCTATCTGCCCTATCATAGAAATCTTTCTCCCTAACATTAGAATACTGATCGCCGCCCCCAACTTATCTACCTCTATTGTCTAACACCTATAGTAGGTGTGATCATGGGATAAAATTCAACTGAAAATGCTATGATAACATTTTATCTTTTGCTTTAAAAAATGTGTTTTGTTTTCAAATAATCTTTACATAGTGAACTTTGGTGGCTTTAGTGACATGTTTATGCCTATTTCTTTTTTTTACACAAATTCCTTGGCATATTTTTTCATAAAGAACAAAAAATAAAATCAAAATTTATTTTTAATTCATGCTTATTGGGATTTAATTATTCAGAGCTTAAAATATTTTGTTATGTTTATACACTGTAAAGCTATCTGTTTTATGCGTTTGTTTTGTCTAAATGTATTTATGAAAGAAATACATTAGATTATATTTATGTTTACTCATTTTTCCACCCGGGTTTTTTTTAATGGTTGTTACGAAATTAGTTTTTTGAATGGGTAATAACGTTGGTATTTTCATGTTTTTTTCTTAGTATTAAAATTTGTGTGGGTTTTTTAAAATTCTTCCGTATTCTGTTAAAAATTAACACACCTCTAGCTAATGTTCAGTGTTTGTGCTAAATACCAAATTTTTTCAAAAGGATTGGTTAAGTAATAAAGTGGATTATTTATGATGACTGGAAGATGAAAATAATTATATGATTAAACAAAGAATGTTTCAGAAATCACAAGAGAAACTGTGGCTTATTTTTAACCTGATTTCAGATGGCCTTGTGATGCCTTCCAAGTGTCTTTAGATTTCTCTTGATTCATTTCAGCACCGTTATATCATTGTTGTTATATAGATGTAAACTTCACAGTCTCCCAGGTATTTCTATGAGTACTTCCACCACACCATGATGTTAAAATCTAGAGGTAGCCCTTGCCTTTTTATGAGAGATGCTTTCTCTGCATCAGGGTTTAGGACCAAAAGGAAAACATATGCAGCAGAAGGGACAAAATGTAGATGATCTGAATTTCAGTTTTGAGAAATAGGAATGATAAACCTTAGAATGCCATTCCCAACCCCAGTGTTTCTCTGATGAGCAAGCTACCTTGTATAGAATTTCATACCTTTGTGTTCTTGTCTTTGCTGTCTTCTTGGCATAGAAATCCTCTTCCCCTGGAAGCCTGACAAAAATGTCACCTCCTCCATGAAGACTTCCCAAGCCAGTGCCAGACTTGCTTCCTTTGACATGTCCTTACAACGTGTCCCTCAAGTCTTCTGAAACCTCTGCATAGTTTAATCATTAGTTTATATTGCTGTCTCCTCCAGTGCGGTAAACATTTCTGTTTTTCTACTGTGCCTCGCACAATGCCTGGCTCAAAGTTGTAGCCAAAAAATGTGTATTGACTTTTCAAATTGTGATCTTAATAGGTAGGACATGAACCTTCACAATTACAAGCACTGTTCTCTATATTGGGTCATTATTAATTTATAAGGAAAACTGACTCTTTTACTACAATTCCTTTTGTGAATAAACTGTGAAGCACTGCCTTGTGCTCCTCATAGGAATATATTACTTCATAGCTTTGTAAATATTAACTCTCCAAGGCAAGACTGCAGGTATGATATGCAAGCAACTTTCATCTTGCATGCCTTGACAGAACAATAGGCCCTCAGTAATTTAAGCTAAATCAAGTTAGATCGATCTGAATTGATGAAAGCTTTATATACATAAAAAATAAAAGATTTCCTTATAGAAATTCTGATGTACTTACTTTAAAAACTAGATAAAAATTATCATCATCAATTTGTATACAGACAATATATGAAAGGTCTTATAAGACTTTCTTTAACAAATCTTAGTTGCACTATAGGACAGTTGTTCTCAAATGTGAGTAAAATGCAAAACCCATTTAAAGGGAAAAAAATTTTGTAGACTCTGGAGAACTTCTCTTCAAACCTGATTATGAGAAACTCTGTATTAAACATTGAACACTGTCACTCTAACAGGGTGCAGTGTGGTTGTCAACACGAGTGCAAACAAAGGCACTGAAATCACAGGGCCATGCTGGATCATAGGGTCCTCATCCAAATCAACTGAAATGGGCTCTCCCAGATCTCCACCCACTTCTGAACTCTCCAGCATCTCAAACTCCATGGCTGTTCTCTTCTGTGCACTTCATCCACCCAGACATGGAATTCAGCTCCAGTTACTTGATCACTACAGAAGTCCCAACACACTGAATGTCTGGGGATGTACAGACTTTTTTTTTTTTTGAGACGGAGTCTCCCTCTTGTCGCCCTGGCTGGAGTACAGAGGCGTGATCTCAGCTCATTGCAACCTCCGCCTCCCGGGTTCAAGCGATCTCCTGCCTCAGCCTCCCAAGTAGCTGGGATTACAGGCACTTGCCACCACGCCTGGCTAATTTTTTGTATTTTTAGTAGAGATGGGATTTCGTCATGTTGCCCAGGCCAGTCTCGAACTCCTGAGCTCAGGCAGTCTGCCCACCTCGGCCTCCCAAACTGCTAGGATTTACAGGCATAAGCCACCACGCCCGGCCTGGGGATGTGCAAACTTAAATGACTACTGTACATCCTGTTTCTGCCCATCTGCCAGCTACCCGCCATCTGGAATTTCTCACTGAGCACCCCTCCCTCCCCAGAGGCTCCATCTACCTGCCCTGTTACCTGCTCTCCCCGCCCACCTCCCTTCTTTTATCTTCTCTTCCCAATCCCAAAATTCACAAAAATGCAGCTAGCTCTGTTCATTCTCTAACTTTCCAAATGTGCCCTAAGATCTACTTGCAATGGCCATGAGAAGCTTTAAAAAGCCATATTCCCTGAGATGGCTATATAACCTGACAAGCATCATCACTTCTACTTCCCTCTCATTTAGGCGAGCTCACATTTCTGAACTTGGAATGAGGCAATATGAGGATTCAGGTATGTCCTGGACAAGCTGTACCCTAAATGTCAGGGAGAGAGAAGGGAATATTTGACTTTTAAATACAGTAGAAAAACAAGCAAATGATATAAATGGCTAATTTATAGAAGACAAAATAAAAACAAATAATAGACATTTTAGAATATTCAAACTTACCATGGATCAGGGAAATGTACATTTAAATGAGATACTATTTTTCACCCACGAAAAAGATTGACAAAGAGTTTAAAGTTTCATAATATTCGAATACTGACAGAGTGTGGGAGAGGGCACTTCTGCCCTGTAGTGGGAGTGTAAATGAGATGGAATTGGTGGTGGGCTATTTAACACTACTATCCAAAGCTTAAATATATGTGCCCTTCAACCCGACTCTTGCATTTCTGGGAGTCTAACCTGCAGAAATAAGTGCACAAGAGTCCACTGACAAGGATGTGTTCAGAGTATTGGTAAGACCACAAAGAACACCCAAATTCCCCCAATCAGGGAAGCGTTTAAATAATCAATGGTGCATTCTTTAGAACATTTGAACCCATTTAAAGGAATGAGGGTAGACTACCTTGGAATAGCAGTATATTGTTGAGAGGGAGGAAGAAGTAAATTTCAGGAAAAAATATGCATTTTTGATCCTATTTTTACAGATCCAATATTTTCATTAACTAAAATGTTACATATGTGTAGGGACACTACATGCTTAAAAAACATTTGGAAGGATAATTATAACTACCATTTATTGAGCTCTTCCTTTATCCCTGGTACTTTTCCAGGCACTGAACATTATCTCATTTTACCCTCACCAACCTTATGACGTAGGTAATATTAACCCTGTTTTATAGATGAGAAGACTGAATCACAGACTAAGTAGCTTGCCCAAAGCCACAAAATTATTAAGTAGGAGCATTTTAACCATTTTTAGACTATATTTCACAGTGGTTACTTCAAGGAAGCAGAAATGCAGAGGTGGTGTATAATTTTATGTTTTACTTTTATCACATTTTGGAGGGCTTATAATAAGCATGTAACACAAACTGGTGTGACCTCTCCTTCTTCTTGAGGGAACAGCATAAGTCATGTCTAGGCTATTGGATGTTTGTCAAGAAAAACATCTTTTTCATCATGAGAAAGAAAGAGGAAGGCTTAAGCACAACCTAGGTGGGTGAAGGCAAGACAAGAATCAAGTTATGCTACAAAATGAGGTGAGGGGAACTTGGGGTGAGAGTAGACAGCATGGAAAGAAGGGCTGAGACGTTCAAGAATGGAGAGAAGAGAAGAAAAAAGAGAAATAGAAGGCTTTAGCAGTAGACTTTTTAGCAGTATGGCTGAAGACTGAGGAGGAAAGACACAGAAATGTCTGATGGCAGTAACGGCAAGGGCCTCATGAAGACAGCGACTAAATACATCAATACACGCAGAGCATTTAGGAGCAGGCCTGGCACATACTTATTGACCTGTGTGAGTGGTGACGGTGGTGGCAATGGCAGTGGTTGCTATCAGCAGCAGCATCATTAGTTTAAGTTATTTACACTTTTTGCAGTTCTAAAACACGTGTGTCCCCTCCCTTCCTCCCCACTCAAAAAAAAAAAAAAAAAAAACTTTAGTGAAAATCTGCCTTACATCAGAGCTTTTTGTTCATTTGGGAGAAAATGAAGTAAAACGTTCAGCGTCCACCAAGAGGGTATATAGAGGACAGGAAGCAAGCATTCCAGTAATAAAGACACCAAGTCATAGGCAGGAATTCTGTGCATGAGATGATCAGAAGAATGGAAGCTCCTGGAAATCTTGGGGAGAGAATACTTCCCACAGAACATGGAAATCATTCTCAAACCATTACATCCAAATATAAGTTAATACATATTCAGATGGAATGGGGGATTGTAACGATAGTTGCTACAATTCATACTAGTTGCTCTGATTTGCAGCACTTGCCAATTGCTGGAGTATAAACACTCCTGCCTGGGCTGGTTTCAAGCTACCAGCACGCTGCTGCTGAAGGCAGAGTTAGGAAGACATGTGCACCATTGGCTCTCACGAGCTGGTACAGCCAACCCCAGCATACCTCTACACGACAGGCCAGTACTAAATTTTTACTCGAATTTTTCATTTAATTCTTTCAACAACCCTAGTAGGATATGTACCATTATTATCTGCATTGAAAAGGTAAGGAAACAGACCAAAAACTAAGTAGGGAATGCAAGCCTCACAACTCTTTTAGTGGTGGAGTTGGGATTCAAATTCAACTTTTCCTGACTCCAAGAGCCCACATGTCTAACCACTAAGTAGACTCCATGACAGCCCAAAAACCTTATAGTTCTTGGAAGATCTTATTTTCTCATGTGCTAAAATGCTGGAAAGTCTCAATGATTCTGAACTTCTTGAGCTCTGCAAAGGCTGGAGTGCAGTGGTGCAATCTCTGCTCACTGCAAGCTTCCCCTCCCGGGTTCACGTCATTCTCCTGCCTCAGCCTCCCGAGTAGCTGGGACTACAGGCGCCCGCCACCGCGCCTGGCTAATTTTTTGTATTTTTAGTAGAGACGGGGTTTCACCGTGTTAGCCAGGATGGTCCCCATTTCCTGACCTCGTGATCCGCCCGCTTTGGCCTCCCAAAGTGCTGGGATTACAGGCATGAGCCGCCGCGCCAGGCCTGCAATGAAAGTTTTAATACAGGATGTTCTCTCTTCATGTGGAGTGAGTCAAAAGCCCTACAACTCAGAAATTCCAGACAGTTGGAAGGAAAGAGCCTTGGGTTTCTGAGATACATACCAGGTCTCAGAGTTCACTGGTAGTAAAATACAACGTGATGAGGAAATGGACCCTGCCCTCCACCCTAGAAATGGATCATTTCCCTGTTACCTGCTATTCCAAACTTGAAATTTTTGCAATGATGTTGACTTGTGCTCATTGCTGGAAGTCTGGACTCTGATTCTGTGTGCTCACAGAGAGCACTGCTGTCAGTGTGGTCTCCTGGGCTGGTTTTGCCAACATGGCTAGAACTTACTCAGTTTCTTTTCCACAAATAAATGTTTACCAAGACTTCCAACTCTGGGCCCCACTGCTATTGTTGTCTCATGTGTGGTGCATTCTGACAATCCCCCTCCCTCTTAGCAGCTAATCTATGTCCATGCCTGAGAAGTCTTGTGCATGCTGATGAAGGAGCAAACTGTCACTTGAAGAGTTCACTTATCTGCTTATGAAGCCAATGTGAGAATTATGTAACATCATAGAATTGTTATTAGGGTCGAATGAGATAATTCCAGCAAACAGCTTGTTACCGTGCCTGGCAAGAACTCAATGAGTGCCAGCTATGATTGTTATTCAACAATGGATGGGCAAACCATATTGGGTGTGTGGAGTCAGAAGTGCGTTGGCAGATGTCAGGCTCTATTCTGCATGACTTCTAATCTATGCAAAAGATCTATTATGGTGCCCATTAAACATTACTAATCAAGTCAGGAAGTGACCAAGATGTGAGTGTCTACTTCATTAGTTAATGAAGACACTGGATTCTGGATTTTAAGATGGCTGCAGCAACAGGCCTCCCTGGCTTCCAGCAGGCCTCCCCAAGAACACACAGGGGCAAGTGCATATTGAAAGGTCCTCCAGGCCCACTGTTGCTGCTTGCCTTTTCCTACCTACTCCAAAGAACACCAAGTAGAGATTTTGCCCAACTCCTCCAAATGCCCTGAGTCCAGCTGAGAACCATCTGGTAATGCGGCTGACAGACAGAGCTACCCTCATTGACTCCAATTGCCTAACACCTGTCAGAGAGGAGCTCCAACTCTGGGGCTGCTCCTAGGGCAGTTGCTTGGTGGTCACGGCCCTCCCAGAGGGCTGCACCTTCTGCTCTAATTGTGTCCAGGATGAATTGTCACCTTTCCACTCCATCAGTTGCCACCGTAACCCAGGAGTGGCTGGCTGTACCCTTCCAGGCCCCCTTTTCTACTAACCCTTTTAGTGTTCCCCTTTCCAGAAAATCGGGTCTCAGATCCTTCTTCCCATACCCTATGTTCTCCCAGTGGGAACGTCTGAGCCGTTTGCATATGTCAGCCACTTTCTGTAAACCAGCAAGACCTCCCAAATCTGTTGCCCTGAGCTCATATTTTTAATTGCATTCTGGATGTTCCCACTTGGGTATCTTCAGGCACCTCTAACCCCACATGCCCTGAGTGAAAATTCAATAACCTCTTTCTTTCCCTATGTTCCATCCTCTCCACCAGCTTCCTCTGTAGGCATAGCAACCACATGGCTCTCCTCCCCCTCAACCTTCACATCCCACCTTTTATATCCAGTTAGTCACCAAATTCTATTGATTCCATCTGCAAAACCCCTTTTTCCTCTTCTGCTTCCCACTACTACTTCCTTAAAAATACCTTTCCCAGCTTTTCTTTTTTCCTACAGTGTTGCCCTTGTCCAATTCATGAAGCCGTTTGCTGACAGTTATCAATCACCTACTATGTGCCAGGCACTCTGATAAATGCTTTACCCATTTAATCCTTGCAGCAATTTTTGACATTGGTGTAATTATTCCCATTTTACAGCTTAGAATGTGGAAGGCCCATGAGACTAGGTTCCAAGTCCCACAGCTTATAAGTGGGAAAGCCTAGATTCCAGCTGGGTCTCTGATTTGGTCACCACCTGTGCTTCCCTTCACTTTACCTCTGCTCTAATTCCCAGGCTCCCTCAATGCTTCCCACCATCGTGAGACACAGGCCTTCACTTTCAAATGACAACTGAATTTCCTCACTTGCTATTGATATCACTTATCAGATTGTACCAGGTTTTCTTTGTCAACATGTCTCTTCCCCTCTAAATGATTAATTTATTCAATGGGAGCCTCATTTTGTTTATGTCTATAACGCTGATAGAACACTTGTCTGCTAGGAGGAACTTCAATAAATGTTTAATAATGAGTTAACCCTTAAGGCCCTCCAGTTTGCTTTTCTGATTCTGGAGGACAGATATTTTCCACCTGTGAAGCACTATTTTTGGAGAGGTGTGTGTGACTCTTAATTATCATTCAGTGAACGGGGGTCATCATGTTAATCATCTGTGGATGCTCCTGAAAGGGACTCTTTTTTCATGAAAACTATCAGTATGAATAATGATTACAATTTCAACACCAGAATAGTTGACACCCGGAGAATCTAAACTCAGTATTACTCCAGACCCACACTCCTGGTGGCCTTTGCATGGGAGCCGTCTGGCTGGCCGACAGGCTGCACAGATCCTGAGAAGGTCAGGCCCTGGCTTCGCAGGAGCACATGGCTTTTGGCTTCATGCTAATCACACCGCAGCCCCGCCATCCCGTTCTTCTTCCACCTTTCATTTTCCATTCCCTAAGACACTAATGCATCTTCTGCTTGCCCAGGGACATCAATCACTTAGCCCCAGTGCTAAGTCAGGATCTAACCAAACTTCAGCTGCATGAGGAGAAAGCATGGGCAGATGTGAGAGAGAGTCCTGGGCCGGGAGTAACAAGGTACAGGCAGCTGGTTATTGTAAAGGGAGCCCTACATCAGGCCCTTTTACCTCTGGGTCACAGGTTCAAATCCAGCCAGGCCTCGCCTGACAGAAAATCATTACCAACTCTGTGTCAGGCTGCTTGACAGATGGGAAATGAGTTTCTGTCTCCATCCAGCAGGCAAGTGTCCACATCACACTTGGCACTAAGCAGATCTCGACTCAGTGGAGACAGAGAAGTCGTGCAAAAGTCACACAGTGTCAGGCAGGTCTCCAAGGTCGGGCTGAGTCCACATTTTGGCATCTCTGTGTGTGGGTCTGACAGCTCCTTTGTCTCACCCCTCTCATGAGCCTTTATTAATCAGCCAGTTTTGGGGTTTTTTCCCCCTCTGAAGACATTGTTTAACAAGCAGTTTGAAGTAATGGAACAACTGAGAATATCTCATTCTGCAGCATTGAAATAAGGTCAGCCAAAATCACAACAGAAAAATATCTACAGCGAACATTTTTATCCTTGGCCCTAAATTGGGTTCAATCACTTAAATGCTTCAAAATTTTCAACACTGTAATAATAAAGGAAACTAATTTCCAGAGGAAGCTTCGGGACAGAGTCCACCTCACCTTTCCAGTCCTTCCACCCAGTACCCCACAGTGACTCAGTCCTTCCTAGAGATGCCCAAAGGCAGAGGGTTGGACTTGCAGACTGCAGGGAGTGGGAGCTCACACACGGATCTGATTCCTCAATAAACAACCTCCCTCCCAGAAGGGCCACAATGATATGGCCCTTTGCTGATATTTGCTGATATGGCAAGATAAGGACGGCTTGGCTCTGGACAGCTGATCCCATAGTGCTCTGACCGAGAGCACTCGTGGGGAGGGCCAGCCTGTTCATGCCAACAGTCACCTGCCTGGTCCTGGAGTGTCCTGTCATACTGCTCATCTCAGACTCCACAGTGATGCCTTGACTGAGCTCACTCCTTTACAGTCCAGAGAAACCTCAGCTGGGCAGGGCTGGGTTGGGCTGGGCTGTGTTGCTGGCTATGTCCACACAGAAGGCTTGGGCTACTGAAGAGGGTAGGCAGGGCAGGGCAGACTGACCTTCACCAAAAAACTCTTCGAATGAGACACAATAGAGACCTCTCTCTTCTTCCCTCCTAGAACCATCTAAGCCACCAATCTGAAGGCACTGCAAGTTTAAAAAGACCCTTTTTCCCTTCCTGTGCACCCACATCCTCAGAAAAGTATCTTCCAAACACTTACAGAGTACATTTTTTTCTTACCATAACCCCCCAGTGGGAGGAACGCAGCCACCTCTGGGTTGTTCTAGTAAATCCAGAGCATGGTTTTATTCAGCTCCACATTTCCGAACTCCATCCACTTCCCCCGGGCCGTGAAACCTGACAGCACTCCGCAATTTCATTCTTGGCCCTTGGAGAATTTCATCATCAGAGGTGTCCTGTGTAATTCCTCAGGGGAATTGCTGCAGAATGCCCCATCCTGGATCATTCCAGAAACACTCAGTCCTCCCGAGGGTCTCTGGGTCTAGACAGCCAAGCCCACTCATCAGTTTGGGTCCGTCCCCAGGGAGTTTGCAGTCCAGGGATTCCCTTGATCAGCACGGGACCGCCTGCATCTTCCCCTCTGCTGAGTGCAGTGGGCAGAATAGTGAACAGGCCCTGAGGGTGTAGTGGTGGTTCCCACAGCTCTTGTGGGAACCTGGCTTTTGGGAACCTGGCGGAGGTGTGTGGTGGAAACTTCTAAGCAATCCCTAGGAGTGAAGAGCCAGCTCAGGGAGTTCACTGTCATGTTTCTGTCTCAGGGATACCCATTTTCTCCTCCTCTCTCTACCCCCTACGCTGTGCTGGTTAGGATGGGAGCCAGTGGTCCCCTGACCTGAGCTCCATCCCACACCCTGTATAGATGAATTGGGAAGAAGAAACCCGAGCCCCGGGGGCTGCACAGAAGCGCTCCCAGGAGCACTGGCAGCAGGGCCAGGGCCTCTGCTCCTGCCTGTCTCCCCTCCCCAAATTTCTTACTGCCCTCCTCAGGGTTTTCTGAAGCAATCTGGCAAAAGAAGTCCGCAAACTCCCCGGATGCATCTTTTCTGTTCCTACCCTCTGGCTGACACACTGGTATTATTAAAGAGAGACAACCTCTATTGTATCTGCTGCTATTCACATCCAACAGACATTTTGAATACAGATTCCCCGCGCACTGAGTGTCATGGACGAGGCTCCACTTCCGCATGTGCAGCCACTAGTCCAGCATATGGCGCCACTTCCGCCGATAGGTCGAGCAGGAGCAGCCCCGCGGTCATTGAGAAAAACCCAGAACGGAGTCCAGTAAGAGGAGCGGTCTGCAGGGCACAGCTTGTGGCTCCCCTGCTGTTTGCCTGTCCCACGTTCTCTGCTGCCTTAGCCTTGAGGCTACAGAGGAGCTCTTCAGGGCTCCTCCGGGCACATCTGGCTTCTCCCAAAGAGCCCTCTGTCTGCTTTGAGATGCAGCATCTAGGCTCACCCCAGACAGAGCAAAAGGGAACAAGCCGCCCGCGCACATTTCCTGAACACACAGAAGGCTTCTGAGAGTTGCTTCTCTGCTCATACGTGGGCGTGCACAGAAGGGATGCCCTCCAAGAGGGGCGGGGCGGAGCGGCAGGCTGAGGTCTGAGCGCCGAAGACCGCCCTGGCCTTCTGGAAAGCCCTGCTGCTCCCAGGGAGGGCGCCCCCTACTGGCCGAGCCCAGCACAGAGCAGCCCCTGCTACCCCGAGACCCCCACGCGTGCAAGAGGTGGCAGCTGCCTTCGCGCTCTCCAGCTTCCTCTTCTAGCTGAGCTTCTGGAAGAACGAGTAGTTCCAAGGGAAGTCAAAGGGCTTGCCTTGACATTTACAGAGACTGTTTCCGAGGAAAGGCAAGAGGCAGCATCCTGTTCACACCGAGCCCCGAGTCCAGTGCACAGCAGATGCTCAGTAAAACGTGATGTAGGAGAGGTGAACTGATTGTAGCCCCAGCCCCACCGCCAGTGCTGTGGGACCCTGTTGAAATCCCTCCTCCTCCCTGGGCTTGGTGTCCTTCTCTACAATGGGGCTGATGATGATGACACCTACACAGGGCTGTTTCCAGGATGTAATGAGGTCACTCACATGACTCAGTGATATAAACTCTAAAGGGTGACACAAATGTCAGAGATGGGAAAGTTCAGTGTTGTGTATCAAATATGCTCCAGAAATAAGGTTGTCGTGGCTACAAAGTAGTTATAATTTCTCTGTTGACATTTTTCTATTCATCAAGTAAGAAATCCAAGTTGTAGGAATTATCTCTCCTTCCCACCACCACCAATGGAGCTCAGTAAATCTATTTTCTTCTTGGGTAAAATATATATATATATGTATATATACTATATACATATATATATATATATTTTTTTTTTTTTTTTGAGACGGAGTCGCGCTGTCGCCCAGACTGGAGTGCAGTGGCGCGATCTCGGCTCACTACAGGCTCCGCCCCCAGGGTTCACGCCATTCTCCTGCCTCAGCCTCCCGAAAAAAAAAAAAAATATATATATATATATATATATATATATATATATATATATATATATATATTTCCCCCCGCCTAAATTGGGCTGTGTGAAAAAAAAAAAGAAGGCGGGGGGGAGTGCCTACCACCGCCCCAGACAACCCTGGCTGCACAAAATGTGCCTTATCCTTCCAGCGCCAAGACTTGGCCTGTCTTATTTACACTTATTTACATATCGAGTGAGATCTCCATGGCTGCCTGCCTGGAAGGCCTATTTTTAATTGTGTAATCCCCTGCCACCCCTCTGACCCTTCCTGGCTCTTTTCTGAGGATTTCCGGCCACTGCTAGCTTGTGAGGGAAGGGCAGAAGATGGGACTCCACGGAGAGAATCTCAGCCAAGGCCTAATTTAAACCAGGGGCCCCTAGATCAGGACCCCGCATTCCTTTCCAAGGTGCCTCTCCTTGCCCACTAGGGCTGGCCCGAGGCGGGTGTGGGAAGGCGGAGATCTGGGCGCCGAGGCTCCTTCACAGCTTGGGCAGCCAGCTGCATCCCATGTGGACAAAGGGATGGAGACGAGGGAAGCAGCTGCCTTCATGCTCCCCGGCTTCCTTCTGTAAGAATGAGGAATCGTTCCAAGTGGAGCCAAAGAGCTTGCCCTAAATTTTACATGGGCTTTTTGTTTGTTTGTTCCTTTTAAAAACAGAAACATTTCCTAGACATAGCAATAAAATATGTATCTATAAACATTTTCCAAGACTGCCCTCTAGTGGAAATCTGGAGGCAGCAGCACATCTCACAAATCAGTGCCTTAGATTCCAAACTTCTGAATAAAGTAAGCACTTTCCAGTGAGACCTCCTTCACACGTGATCTGAAAGCATATCGCATTTCTTCCACAGGACCCTAAGATGTCGCATGCCTTGACTGGAAATGAAGGCTGCCGTACGTCTTTAAAAAGAAATCATGGTTTACATTTAGAACTGAAACCATAATATTATGTGTATGATATTTTAAAACTATAAGTGCAGGGAAGTGTGTCGAATAGAACAATGGAAGAGAGCCGTTGGTTGTATCCTAGGCTGTGCATGTGTTACTGGCCAAGTGCTTTTATTTTGGCTGCGGAAGGAGCCAAGGCTGCAATAACATCCAGCCCTAAAGGCCACACACACTGCTGGGTTTTTACCTTGGAGGATGTGGGACAATGAGTCATTTGTGCCTCTTCCTGGTTCTTCCTGGCCAAGGTCAGCTTTCCCACTGGAACCAAGCAGCTTGGCCCAGGGCCCGAGCCGTCTGGAGCCTTTCAGTGGTGCAGAGCCCAGGGAGAGGGTGTGGCCCCACCCCACTCTCCCCAGATGGCCCCAGTTCAGGCTCTGAGGCAGCCCTTGTCCACATCATAAAACATTCACTCTGCTCAGTTTGGCATAAACGGCCTCCTGGTGGAGGCCTGGTGAAATCGGCCATCCTTAATAGAGGTTCCCAGGCAGAATTCTGTGAGGAGGAAACTTGAAAGGCTTCTGATCATTGTCATCCTTTCTGGTGAACTTTGCAAAGATGACTAAGTTGTGTCCGTTTATGCTGGTTCTGATACCGTGTAAACCACTGCCACCACTAGTAGTAATTAAGTAACGACCATTCATTTATGTGTCCATTCAACAAATACATTTTGAGCACCTGCTCTGTAGCAGGCATTGCTCTAGACTCTGGCCACCCAGAGAGACAAGATTCCTAATCTCATGGAAATTACAGTCTAGTGAAAAAGTAGACAATATACAAATAATATATCGTTTCAGGGACTATAAAGGAAACTAATATAATGAATAACAAGGGGATACCTATTTAGATAAAGTATTGAGGCAGAGTTTTCTGAAAAGTTACATTTAAGTAGCTACTATGTGCCACATATTTACTATATTAGAGGTTAAGTATACAAAGATAAAGAAAATACCACCTGTCCTTTCAAAGACTTCAGAGCCTAATAGAAATAATAATTTCACAAGATTTCAAACAGCTGAGCTTCTAAGACCTACTGCTCACAAAAATCTGCCAAGTAAATAATGTCATCCCCATTTTATAGATGTGAAAAATGAGTGTAAAGGATATGAAAGTACTTGCCAAAAGTTGTTGAATCTGCTGGATGGCTCACTCCTGTAATCTCAGCACTTTGGGAGGCCAAGGCAGATGGGCTGCTTTGAGCTCAGGAGTTTGAGACCAGCCTGGGCAACATGGTGAAACCCCGTCTCTACAAAAAATACAAAAATTAGCTGTGTGTTGGTGGCTTGTGCCTATAGTCCTAGCTACTCAGAAGGCTGAGACTGGAGAATTGTTTGAACCTAGGAGGCAGAGGTTGTAGTGAACCGAGATCACATCACTGCACTCCAGCCTGGGCCACAGAGCGAGACTCCGTCTCAAAAAAAAAAAAAAAAAAAGAAAAAAGAAAAAGGTAGTTGAGTTCATCAGGAGCACTGTCAAGATTTCAATTAAGGCCTGTCTTACTCCCACATATTTTCTTTTCCTATGCCATGGTGCTTTGCTAGAAACAGGGAGACACACTCAATGAAATCCCAACATCTTTCTTAGCTCAGGGTTTTACGCAGACACACAGCACTGTCTCACATGGATTAATGGTACGCTGCTCCACTGGTCTCTCAGCATCTGGCTGAAGGGCTCTTGCTAGAGTACAGAGTAGGGACTGAGGTGGCAGTCTGGCTACAGCTCCAACCAAATACATTGTTTTACTAGCTCTCAGCAGTGAGTGGTACAGAAGAAAGGCAGCTGATTTCAGCCCCTCTCGGCCTATGTCCTGATGAGATACTGAAGTCTCCATCAAACTAACTCAGACCTAAGTCCACACCCAGGGTTCCTCTTCAGCTTTCTTTCATGAGACATCTCTCATCCATCAGCTAAAGGGACAGGACTTCTGACTCTGGGAGAAGGATATGCTTCATTTTCACAAAACTCATCTCTGACCGGACCCTGAGCAGGAGCAAGGAGGAAGAGAAGGCCATCAAAAGGGGCCCTTGACTGTTCCTCAGCCACTGGTGGAGGACAACAACCCACAGCTGGCTCCGTGCGGATAGTAAAAACTGGTGGCTTAAGCCTCCTCTCCTTTGAAAGCCATATTGTCACACCGTCTATCCCAGGAAGCCAGAGGAAGAAAATTAGATCAACTCCTTGGGTGATAGCGTTGTTGATTTAGTGTCAACTAAAAACCTTAATCTAGAAATACTAGGTTATTCAGAGGAAAGGCGTGCAGCCTGGGTTCTCAGCCTCCAAAGACTTAAGAAAAGCATTCTTGAGGGGGGATAATGGAGGGACAGGTGAGAGAACAGGACTTTCCTCCTATGCTGAGTAGCTGTGCTTTGGTTGGATTTACATCTTGGGCTTCCATTAAGAGCAGATTCTTTTTTGGATAAGGGACTTCTGATGCTTGGAAGAGAGGAAAGAGATGGGTGGAGGTGGGAGGCTGGACTAACATTTGGCTTAGTGTCAGCTCTAGGGCCAGCCTTGACATCGGATGATTTTGCCACCCTGCCACTGGCCCACTCCTTAGAGGCAGGGTCCCAACCTTACTTCCTTTTGTCTCCTCAACCTCCAACGCAAATCTGGTCCCTTGGTGGGTGCTCAATCAACATTTCTGAGTGATCCCAATTCATTCAGGATCCAGTTGAGTCTCCAGCTTAGCATGTGTTTCATTTGGTCCTTTCAGCCTAAGCCCTCCCTTTTGACGGTTTCATTTCTTGATGTTCAACCTCTCCAAGTCAGTGTTGACCAGTGCCAGAGAAGGATGGAGACAGGGCAAAGGGGTTTCCTCCAGGACACAAGGGAGGCCTTCAGGAAGCCCTGCCCATGGAACGGGAATCATTCTGCCTCCCTGAGGCCGCTCTCTGTAGACAATTGCTGGTTCCACAGATACAACTTCCCCTTTACACCCAGGAAGAACTGGGAACGTGCTGTGTGTCTACCGCTGCCAGAACAATGAGGGACAAAAGTGACTGGCAGCAGGGCTCTGGGAGTTGACCCCCTCCACAGATGCTTTGAATGGCCTAATTATGTACAAATTTTTTTTTTTTTTAGACAGAATCTCACTTTGTCACCCAGGCTGGAGAGCAGTGGCACAATCTCGGCTCACTGCAACTTCCACCTCCCGGGTTCAAGCAATTCTCCTGCCTCAGCCTCCTGAGTAGCTGGGACTACAGGCGTGTGCCACCATGCCTGGCTAATTTTTGTATTTTTAATAGAGACGGGGTTTCACCATATTGGTCAGGTTGGTCTTGAACTCCTGACCTCAGGTGATCCGCCCACCTCGGCTTCCCAAAGTGCTCATACTTTTGTCTGTTACAGAAATGCCTTGTTTCCCCCATTGCCCTTTCATTTAGTAAATCTACATTCCATTTCTACTACAAGCCAGAGTCTGTGCTAGATGCTGGGGTATACAGCAGAAAATAAACATTCAAGAATTCCGGCTCTTATGGAGTTTCTGTTCATCAGCATCCAGAGCCGCAGCCTCAGCCCTGGCTACACTTTAGAATCTCCTGGAAAGCCTTAAAAAATAGGGATGTGGATTGCACTCACAAAAACTGATTCACTTGGACTGGGATCCCTGTAACAGTGTTTATATGAAGAGGACTTGGGGCTAGATGAGAAGGACTCTGAGAGTCTCTGGAGAAGTTTCTAGTCTTTCCAGTTGTGAAATGACCAATCTCCCTCCTTGTTCCAGGCTGGTGGAGGAAAAGGGGATGTGTACTGCTTGCTTTTTGTTTCCTCTGGAATGTTACTACAGCTTAACGTGTCACTTTTATTTACTTAATTTCTTCTAAAAGTCAGACCTTGCCAACTGAGGTCTAGTGATCTGGATTTCAAAGATGCTCAACCTTTGCTTTCAACCACCCTGGGCCACTAATCAGCTGTTTTTGACTTTCCCCCTTCTTGTTTAATTTCTTCTCTGTTGCCTGTTCGGCAGGTCCTCAGTTTCCTTTATGGCTCTGAGACAGCAAAGACCCGCAAGTGGGAATAAGGGAACTTTCCCCTTGTAAGCCCGTGCAGCATCTCTCTTTTCAATCCTCCTTACCATTTCCACTCCCCGATCCATCCTTTCTCCTGCCCCTACTCCATTCTTTATGCTTCCTCTAGATGCGTCTGCCACTGAGGCATAGAGCCCTGGAGGAGAGAGAAGGCACCCTGTCACTAAGCCTCTGGGGTAGAGATTGCATTTCATGAAGCTCTCACCATCCTCACCCATGTTTGGCAGACAACCAGACCTGAAAATGTTTCACCAATAAGCATTACAAAGAGAAAGAAAAAGATATTTGTTTGTTTAATATCAAGAGGAGTTTATGTCCAATCCCAGTGGGTCTGAGCAAGCAGGGACTGAGCTTAAATCAGAGGGCTTGGGCTTCCATATGCCCGCCAAATCATAATAATAACAATAATAACATACTAGCACTAATGCTTGTGCTACATTTGGAGCTTGAAATGATCAGTGACATTTCCCCTGATGAGGTTAAACAGCCTGGCTCGGGGGCTGCACATTTGCATAATAAAGATCAGAAGTCACTGCCTTCTACATCTCTCCCAGCACTGGCCGCCTGGTGTCCTTGATTCAGGGACACCACATCCTAATGTACTTCCATATGCGGCCCTGTGCAGTGATTCTAACCTTTGGCTTGCATGTGAAATGTCAGCTTTTTTTTTCGTCTGGGAGAACAACAAATTATGTTTTTAAATGAGAAGGTGCCGCCTGTAATGGATAATATAATCTGAAAATGCAGAGGCAACATCTGTGACCCATGGTGCTAACCTAGCAAGCTCTAGTCTATTTTTCCTGCCTATCAGTTGATAGGAAAATATGACTTTCGATATGATAATTAATCATTAGTCAAAATGTATGTCTCCATTGGTTCCTTGCCTCTCAGACAACCCTGCGTAGCTGGACAATAAATCAGGGAAATACAGTCTTTATTATCCAATAGAATGTATTTCCAGGCACCCTCTTCCCTATATAAAGCAACAAAACACTTTGCAGAAGCCATCTATCATCAGGTGAGGGGGGAAGATGCTCCCAAGATGCCATTTGAAGGAAGGAAAATGCAGAGCCCACAGGAAGGAAGGCAGTGAGTTCAAGATGGTGGCTGTAAACCAATGAGAAACATCTTCTTGCCTTGGTGAGCTCCTACCTGGGATAACGACAGCCCTTCCCTCCCTTGCTGTCTCTCCTCCCTTTGGCCCACTGCTGGGGCCCTGCCACAGCCTGGCAGGTCATGCCCAGGCCTCACTCACTATGACTGACCAGTCTCCAGTGTCCTATCATCCTCCTCATTCCCAGGGTGGCTGTAAAGTGATCATTCCAGGCCATTTTTCTGCTTGATTCCTGGCTCTCTCTGGATCTGTTGAAATATTTACAGTACCTAACATGATCCAAGAGAATAAATGAGCTGCCAAGTATGGTGGAAGGAAAAGTGGTTTTGGAAGTCAGAGTGGGTCGAAGAAATCTGAGGACTCCCCAAGACTTACTTGCTGTTGGACTGACCTCTCCGTGGCCTTGTTCTCCTCATCTGAAGGCGTTGTTCATGGTTTTCAATCCCTGTTTGTTGGAGCCCTGAGTTTCTGAAGCAATGGGCAAAAGGGAGGCTGGGAGAAGGAAACAGGAGGGGAAGATATCCCCAAACCTCCCCTAAAGCATTCAGCTTTTATTGGTTTACTGACTCGGTTTTTAAAAACCACTGAGTCAGAAGACCTTCAAAGGCACTCCAATTTGTAAGCCCTGTAGTTCTCCATCTCAGTGCTGCCCACTCCATCCCTGGGTGTGGAAATCATGTGGGAAATGCCACTTCAGCTTGGGGCCTATAGTTACATGCCTTATTTCCTAGACCAGTGGTTCCCTAACAGGGGTGATTTTGCCCTCCAGGGGACACTTGTCAATGTCTGGAGGCATTTTTGGTTTTACAACTGGGGAGGAGGGAGCTACTGGCATTGAGTAGAGGCCAGGGATGCTGCTAAACATCCTGCAATGCACAGGACAGCCCCCCAAAATAAGCAATATCCAACCCCAGATGGTGATAGCATGGAGGCTGAGAAACCCTGCACCACGTGATGTAACCTGAAGGAAAGCTGCTCATGGGGAGCTTCTGAGTTGGAAAGACTCCAGTCAGCCTTCCTTCTGCCCCAGCGCAGATTGAGAGGGAAGTCTATTCTCGGTTCCTCCCTGCCGAGAACTCCCTGGAGCCTTGGATCTGAGACATAAGAGCATTTCCTGCACTGAGGACAGTCACCCATAGAACTCTTTTTAATTCACCTCTAGGAGGGAAACTTACGTTGCCTGATTCCCAAGTGTTCTGGAGCTACTCAAGGTGCCATATATTTAACTTTAATCTACACTAAGAGCTGGTGATAGTAACACCGGTATTGAACTTTTCACTTACAAATGTAACACATACCTACTGATTACTTACTATGTACTAGAAATAGTGGACTCCAAGCCATGTACTAGGAATATAGCAGTGAATAAAACAAAGTCCTTGTCTTTATGAAGCATCTGTGTCTGGGGAAGGCAGAAAATAAACAAACACAGATAAATATATGACTCAAGTGGTTATAAGTGCTATCAATATTATTAAACAGTGTAGGAGCCTAGGTTGATTAGAGGTTGCAATGGTCAGGAGAAGGCTCTCTGCTGAGGCAGCTCTAGAAGAAAGTTCTGAAGGCTGGATGCCTGGGGGAACAGGGTTCCAGACAACAGGAGAGCAAGGGAGCTGCACAGAGCTTCCCGGAGCGCCCAGAGCAGCACAGTGAACATGCAGGAACAGGGCAATGTCAGAGGGCCAGCTCTCGCAGGACATAGCCCAATCAGATGTCCATATTTTATTCTGAGAGAGATGGAAAACCATTAGGGAATTCAGAGACAGCAACATGAACTGATTTATGTTTTGAAAGCAAAAAATCTCAGGAAAGCATCTGACAGGTTATAGTTGTCCTGGTGGCCTCAATCGTCATGGGTAGAACAGGAGTCTCAAAACGCTCCCATTTTCTTTGTGCATTTAAAGAGCAGAATAAACAAACAAAACACTAGTCTTCCTTTTATCACAAATGCCTTCCTGATATGCTAAACCAGGAGCCAGAGATGACCACCCCTGGTTTTGCACCATGCCAGGGCAGATGGTGTAGAGTGCTCAGAATACTGTAAGTCTGGAGAAGTTCTCAAGTTTAATAAAACAAATTAATGCAAATTAATTTCACTTGAATAAAAGAAGTTTCTTGCCACTTTTGGAAGAGGGATAGGCTGGAGTGAAATGAAATCAGAACACACAGTCTGTGTCCCAGAAAGGCTAGGATTACTGATTAATACTGGAAGTCTGAAACAGGGAGAGGACATGGCCATCATCTGAAATTTATTCATAAATTGCCAGCCCTTCCCAGATAACTTGCAAATAAAGTGTGACACATGTCTAAATATTTACTGGTTTGCTGACTTTTTTTTTTTTTTGCTAATTAAAATTTTTTTTTTTTAAGGAAAACAAACTGGCATAACAGCAAATTAATGCAGATAGCCTCAATAGTGGGACAGCAAGCCAAGCTACAGTCAAATATTAAGTTGTACTTTACTAAAATTGTATCTACGGGAAAAAATTAATTGGAAATATCAAAAATGGTCTCTGAATATAAAAAGATTAAGGCTACCACTACCCATGGTGTGTAGTTATTAAATTAGCACTATAGATATAAGAGCATTAGTTTAAAATATAAAGAGTTTTCAGCAATTATTTATCCATCATTTTCCCTCAAATGTGTGTTTAGCCCCATACCTTCTTTCCTCCAAGAAGAGGTTGGCTGAGCAATTTTGTAGCTGTTCCTACAAAACACAAAAACTATTTTAAGATGTTGTATTTGAGTCCTTTCCCTTCTTCTGTTTTTTTTTTTCTTTTTTTTTTTACTTTTCATGGCTTTGTGCTTTAGTAAGAGCCTTCAGGTTAAGTTAACACTTCCTACTCATTCCCTTCTGGGGCTTCTGTGAAGCTTAGAGGACCTTCACGATCACTTACATAGTTTGAGTATAGGCCCATGGACTCCAGCTGCCCTGGCCAAAAAAGAGTCTAGTCAGAATGCTGCAGCAAAAAAATATCTGATACGTGGTAGGAATTGTTGCCAGTGACTACCATGACAACTCGTGTGGCCTTCAAGTGGCTGGGCCAGGGAAGTGAGGTGGGAAGGTTGCTTCAAGAGAAGTTGTCGGCCGGGCGCAGTGGCTCACGCCTGTAATCCCAGCACTTTGGGAGGCCCAGGTGGACGGATCATAAGGTCAAGAGATAGAGACCATCTTGACCAACATGGTGAAAACCTGTCTCTACTAAAAATACAAAAATTAGCTAGACGTGGTGGTGCGTGCCTGTAGTCCCAGCTACTCAGGAGGCTGAGGCAAGAGAATTGCTTGAACACAGGAGGCAGAGGTTGCAGTGAGCTGAGATCGCACCACTGCACTCCAGCCTGGTGACAGAGCAAGACTCCATCTCAGAAAAAAAAAAAAAGGAAGAAGAGGAGAATTTGTCATAGAAAGAAAGTGACTTTTTTTCATGATCACAGAATTTCTCTAAATGGGCTACATGTAAAGACAGTGTTGCAGCTTCAGGATAACATTAACGACAATGGTATGTCAGTTTGGTTATGGATAGGTAAATATTGTGTATGCATTCAATCTTTACATCAACCAAAAGAGCTGAATGATTTTGTGACGTCCTTTTCTCTGATGAGGAAGATGAGGCTCAGAGATCTGGCTAACCCTTCTGCATCACTTTACTGTTTTGTATAAGCTGGAAGTCCAACTGGAGAAGAGAAAATACCTGACCCTGAAATCTGGAGACTCCTCTCACCTCCCTCATCACCCAGGGATGAATGGCATCTCTTCAAGTCTCACACAATCCCCCCATGGCAGATCAGCAGTCTAAGCAGAAGGGAAAGTTAATTAAAGATGGCTGCAAATCCTCTGTCACTTCTCCCATCAAAAAGTGAAATCTGTTGCCCTTCCTTTTGAATAATGAGGGTTGGTCCTGTGACTCACTATGACAACTTCCAAGGGCTAGGTCTTAAGAGATATGCAGCCTTTGGTTTTGTGTGCTTGGCACACATCCTCTTGGAACTCAGCCACCATATGGCATAAGAAGACACAAAGAACAGAAACATATTGCTTCCCACATTCTTCAGCAGCCCCATTTGGGCCCTTAGCTGGCAGCCAACACCAACTGCAAGCCATGTGAAGGAGTCAACTAGGTTGCCCCATCCCATTCAATAACACTGAGAGCAGAAGAACTGCCCAGCTGAGCCCAGGCAACCCCAGAATCATGAAAGATGATAAATGGTGGTGGTGGTGGTGATTTTATTTTCAACTACTAAGCCTGAAGGTAATTTGTTCACATCAATAGATAAGCAAAACAGTCTGTTTACATAGGAAAATTCTCTCTTAGACAGAAAAGATCTAAAAAAAGTTGCATACATGGTGCATCTGACTCTGATGTGATGTGGCCAGATGAAAGCTCTCCACTAATGGGGTCTCTTGTTTGCTTCTTGGGGAGGATGTCTTTTAGAGGGTTAGGCATGCAGAAGGGATATCTGTGGCCTTATTAGACTACAGTACATTTGTTTCTTTCCACAGCATTCCTAGAACACTTTCATTTGTGAATGCACAAATTACCTAGGTCTCCATGCATCTAATGACTGAAGCCAGGGAACAGAGCTATCTAGCCCAGAATCCAGGAGGAGAGAGTCTTGGAATTGATGACCAATGAGCTAAAGGGAGGTGTGGAAAAGGCAGGAGCTGTCTCTTTCCTGAACACTCAGTTTTTAAAAACTGTTAAATTGAGGTATAAGGAAAGCCTCATTCTCCTTGGAAAGCTACTGAACTTATTCCTCATTAAATTTTTGTGAGGGTTAAATGTGGAGATATATGCAAATTTCTTAGCACAGTTCCTGTATGAATTAGGTGTTCAATAAACAAATATCCTTTCCGAATTTGTAGTGATTTTTGTTTCTGCATTAAAATGAATGATGACTCTATAATAGGTTTCACTCTGAAAAGGCAGCTAATTCCAATGTGCTATATTAGGTGAGCATATTTAAGAGTTGTATTCAGATCTGTTGTTTTGACCTCAGATAGTATCTGTGGAGCCACTGTTAAATCAAAGCAATCTTCATAAGGTTATGAGATCAGATAGATGGCCTTCATCCATGAAGCTTTCTTCCTGATATTCCCTGAAAAGACAAGTAAAGACTGTTCTTCAAACTATGCTGGTATAATAATGTTTTTCAGCCTGACCTTTGGCAAAAGGTAGTATGTCTGCTAGCTGTTGGGATACACGAATCTTTCCATCAAGTGTAAATGGATGGGAGGTCTCAGATCCATTTACACCTGATGAAAAGGCTTGCTTACCCCACTCTGGTGTTTATGGCCTTGTGTTGCATGTATTTGTTTTCCTAAAGATGTGTTCAATCAAGCTCTCAAAAACTTTCCTGACTTTGGATCAATTTCCATGGTGGATTTGCCAGACTGCTGAGTTGCCCAGAACACCAAATACCCTTGCGTTCACCTAGTCATCCAAATCAGAACTCTAGCAAGTTGTTGAATTCAGTTTTGAAAAGAAAACTTCTTTGGGGGTGGTTTAGGAAGGCAAAGTGAGAGCTGCAGTTCTTTTTCTTGCAGGAGACACAACCCAACATTACTTTTTTTTCCCAAAGAGTTAGAAGAGATGAGACACTAAGGTGGGACAGTATTTCTATTTCTACGGCTTCCTTAAGGCAACAGAGGAAGCTTAGCGGCCACGGGGGTCTAGATAATGAGCGGGTTATACAATATTCATTGTGTTGAGTTTAAGTCTTCAAACAGAACGTCTAATTGCAAAAAGAATAAAGGAAGCTCAATTACAGATGTTAAGACAACAAAGCTCAGGAATAACTCCCTCTGTTGATGAAACTGTCCTCTCCCGGCTTCCTCCACTAACTGCATGTTAACAGAGGCACAATGAGTCCCTGTCTTCATCAGGTATTCTCATTAGCTGTGCTCTGTCTGGGACACTCTCCAGGGCCCAAGGAGGGCCACTGAGAGGTCTGGGGTGACAGTCTTCTCAGAGGACTGTTTTCTTGCTGCCCACAGAAGGAGTGATCCAGTTGTACTCTGCTTGAACCAAAACAAAACTGTTCTCCGCAATCTTCCTGACGTGCACAGTCTCACCACTGTCGCTCCTGGCAACAGCATCTGAAGCGGGCTCACTGAAGGACACTTCTGTCTGCTGGTGGCAATACTGGGTGTGCAGGTAGCGAAGGCCAGTGGCCAGGGCCATGCCCAGGGTGGCTGACAAGCAAAGCAGAATTCCCAGCTGGGGAGTTCTGAGCTGGATCCCCAGAGGGGCCTGGGCTCCCTCTAGCCCAGTGTCAGGCGGTGGGTTGGTCTGCCGAGGGTATCCCACTCCACCCTCTCTATCTCCCTTCCCTGCTCTCAGCTCCTTGTACTTTGACTGAGGTAAGAAGCCGGCAGAGGCCCTGGATGCCTCTGACTGGTCACCAGCAGCAGGTAGCCCAGAAATGCCAGAGGTCTGGAGGACAGGGGTTGGGTTGCTTGCCCCGGCCCCCTTCCCTGTGAAAGTTCCAGAGGACCAGAGGCACTGGGGATAGGTAAGCTGGACAGTGGACAGAGGAGGCTGTGTCATGGTCCTGTTAGAGGCCTTCGTCTTGTCCTAGAAAAACAAAGGGAAAAAAGAGTCAAAGGTACTGGTCTTCCTCCTAAGCTGCCACTGAATTTTGTAACTAACTGGGGTTCCTTAAAGACTCCCAGGCAGCAGCTGAAAACCCAATCTCTTTCTTGCTACTAAAGGAGCTCAAAGTAAAATGCCCAACTAGATACAAATGCACTTGTTATTGATGGGGATGGGGTGGCTAATGGAAACCCCACAGAGAACAAGGAAACCAGCTACAAGAATAAGCTTAGGGTCCTTTAAGAGGCTTCCAAACCAAAATATCAATGGGTGATTGCATCATCTTCTATGGATGAAAGCTTTGAGTGTGTCTTTTTATGATAGGACCCATGCAAGAGGGACCATTTAACCTCACTGTAGGTTCTGATAAATGTAAGTAAGAACATTACACCATGTTTTATTTTGTGTTCCTTCTAAGACTTCAAAGGAATAGTAAATCAGTGGGCATTTATATTTTATATTGCCCATTGATCTAACTTCTGGGACCATACATGGCGTTTTGAGGTCAATGTTATGAAGGAGGGATGGAGGAGGAGAGAAGAGAGTAATTATTAACTATGGCTAAGTGAGAAGACAAGTCACTAAAACATCAATTTCTACAATTGCCGATCACTTCAGAGACACTGCATATAATGGAAACGTATTGATTAGTAGAAAGACACTGTGTGTATATTGTACTTTGCCTTCTTCTCTCTAACTTTGGCCACTAGTCTAATAGCTCTGATTTCCCAGCCTGAAACTGACCATTCTAGGATCAAAATACCAGTCGCAAGCCCACTTCACAGTTCAGGTTCTTACCTGTTCACCACCATCTGAGGACAGGCAAGTTTCCAGTGAATCAAAGCTGGGATCCTCCTGAGTTCTAAAGGGAAGAATGGAAGGGCTGAAAACAGGTCATTAAGTTTTGGACCAAAAAGCAATGTTTCCTACCACTGTTGTGTATGCAGACGGCATCAGATTCACTTGAAAAACTTCTGAGTTTGGAGTCAGGAACCATAGAGAAGAGGAAGGGGAGAGATGAGTGAGAATGGTGGCAAAGAACTCACCAAATGCTGTCGCTTATTATTTTATATAAAATATACATTTCTATATTGTTATTATAAGTATATTTAAAATATAAAAAGCCACTTTTAAAGTTTTGTTTTATTTATAACAGCATCTCAGAGATCTCACCCCATCCAAGAGAATAATTTCCCTGGGTGATTATCATACCCAGTCCTTCTGACGAGTAGCCCTTCTACATCCTGGGTTTTTCACACACTTAAGAAAAAATATGGCTGAGATCTTTTTTGTCAGACTCAAAATGATGCACTCCAGTGTTCAGCCTAGTCCCATCACCTGTCCTGAATGGCCCACCCATCACCCTTACCTGTGATGGGTGCTAAGGCTGGGAGCAAAACTCTCTGAGGAGACTCTCTTGAGAGCCACGAGCCTCTCCAGCCTGTGGACCTCCAGGGACGGCTCTAGGGTCGGATTGCTGTCCCCGCTGGGTTGCTGGTTGATGCTGCCTTCAGTGGCTGTGTGTGAAGATGGTTGGGATAGAGTCTCTGCATCCCCAGGAAACTTTGTCACCCAAATACTGGCAGGAACAGGATCTAGGTTGTCCTCCTCTGCAGCTCCAGGAAGGGCAACAGCAAAGACATGTGTGTGCTGCTGTGGAAGAGTGATGGGGGCCCTGGGAGCTAAGCAGAGGGCCAAAGACAGCGCAGAGTGAGTGAGAGCATTTTCCCTGCATCGATTGGTACAAACAGCTATGATCAGGGGGTAAACAGCAGTGACTCTAATGTGCCTCAAGAAGAGACCATTAAGTGTGAGGCACTTAAAAGTGTCAGCATAAAGATGACCTGCCTGATCATACAAGCCCCTGACCACGCAAGGGCTTATATCTTTTTAGAGAGTGAGTCCCTGGCCTGTCTGGGCTTGTATCTTCTTAACAGCCACCATTCAGGGAACACAGAAAGCACTGTGACCACCGTATTTATTTCACGTCTGCCAAAAACTGCTTCTAGCTAGAAAAAAGAGTGGAATCCCACAAATCAAGACTTTTCAAAGCCCTAGGTCTTTCTTGCCCTAATATTAACACTCGAAGTTTCTTTCCCTGGTGATAATGACTTGAACATCTGCTATGAGAAGAGACGAGATCACTGCCCTCCACTGCCCTCCACCATCTAATTTCCCATCTGTGACTGGCTAACCTAACAGCCCAGAGCATGAGAAAGAGCTTCACATGGAGCAGCAAGCAAGCAAGTGCAGGTTTTAGAGTCAGATTCTTGTCTGGGTTCAGTCATCCACTAATTCCTGGCTTTGGGGAAGTCCTCCCAGAGCATTAGTTTCTTCATTTGCAAAATGAGGCCAGCATAGGATTGCTGAGGGGTTGACATGAACTCATTGATGTGGAAGCGTGAAGCAGGTGCCTGGCACACAGGTACACAGGCAACATGCACAGAGGGTTTACCACAATGATGATGAGGATGACATGATGGCATTGACCAAAACAGTGTTGGCAGAAGTTTCTCTGGCCAGAGCTCCAGGTTCTTTATGGGGGTGGAGGAGGTACCCCTTTGCTCCAATGTTTTTAACACTCAAAAACGTTGAGGTGAAGAACAAAGAAGCCTAGCCCAGACATACAGAACATGGCAAACTGATAGTTTCAAATTCCTGCCTGAACTCTAAGAGCATTTGGATATTTCCTGTAGACCCACTGTGTGCTGGGCATTGTTCTAGTTGTTGGAGATGCAAATATAATGCAGACTTGTAATTGGTGTCCCTGAACTCAAAACTGGGAAGAGACACCCTTACATGTCAAACTACCTAAATTAATAAAGAAGCCGGGTGCTCACGCCTGTAATCCCAGCACTTTGGGAGGCCAAGGCAAGTAGATCACCTAAGGTCAGGAGTTCGAGACCAGCCTGGCCAACATGGGGAAACCCTGTCTCGCTACTAAAAACACCAGTTAGCAGGGTGCAGTGGCACGTGCCTGTAATTCCAGGCTACTTGGGAGGCTGAGGCAGGAGAATCGTTTTGAACCCAGGAGGTGGAGGTTGCAGTGAGCCAAGGCTGCACCACTGCACTCCAGCCTGGGTAACAGAGAGACTCTGTCTCAAAATTAATTAATTAATTAATCAATTAATACCAGAGCTAAGGAAGCAATTATACTTGCTGCTATGGTCTTAATGTGTCCCCCTCAAAATTCACATGTTGAAATCAAATCCCCAATGCAATAGTGTAAAGAGGTGGGGTTTTTAGCAGGTGCTTAAGTCATGATGGTGGAGCCCTCATGAATGGGATTACTAGCCTTTTAAAAGGGGACTGAGGGAGCTTGTTCACCCCTTCCATCATGTGAAGACACAGCAAGAACACACCATTATTGAGGCACAGATCATCCCTCCCTCACCAGACACTTAATCTGTTGGTACCTTCATCTTGGACTTCCCAACCTCCAGAATGTAGGCAATACATTTCTGTTGTTTATAAATTATTCAGTCTAGGATGTTTTGTTATAGCAGCCGGAATAGACTAAGATACTTGCCTACCAAGAAGTATGAGGAAAAGTTTCACAAAGGAGATATTTGAACTGTGCCTTGAAAGATGCAGAGAACTGTCGTGTGGAACAGTCCAATTTGAGGAAGTGTCAGAAGGCAAGGCACTGAAATATAAAAGTAGACCGTACCTAATGGGGTGGAGGAGGACTCAAAGTGTCTTGGTCTATTGGGAGATAAGTTTCAGATATACAATATACTACTTTCCCAATTTTGAAAATTTATAATTTATACTTGCCTACTGAATTCTTTGTAAGTTAAGAAACCTATTTCACTTTATTAGATGAAATAAGGTGAAATAGATTTCTTAACTGTACAAAGATAAACTTCCCAGAATACATACACACACACACACACGCACACGCACGCACATAAATACATACATGCATGCACATGCATACATACATGTTTCTTTTTCCTTTGGGAATCACTAGGGTTTGGGTAGTAGAACGAATGGGGAAGACAGGCTGGGGCCAGAAGGAGAGGAATGTGGGCAATGTAATGAGGAAGTTACTCTGTAAACTGCTTGGGCTGGAGGCTGCGACCCCCCAGCAGGCAAGGTTTCCAGTGGAGTCAGGCATAGAAAGGCCCAAGGCTCCACATGACACTTCTTCTTGAAGCTTCACTTTTATTCATATTCATGTTCAAACAAATGTGGTTATACTTGAGATTAAAACATGACATTTGCATCATTCATAAAATAAAACATGAGATTTCAAACATATGTCAGGGGTGCAGGGTCTTCTCCAGGCCACGGTCTCAGGCTCCGAGATCTTTACTCTGCTTTTAGGAGTGTCTTGGTGGGAAGGTTGGAGGAGTTGTGCTGGGTAATGGAAGAAGACAAAGGTTGTGGGACAAAGGCAGAGAACGGAGGGTGGTCCCACTGTCTCTGTACCTGGGTCTGCTAGACTGAGAAGAGGCAGGGATTCTGATTGGATTCCGGCCTTAACATATTAGCAAAGAGTAAAGGAAAGAATAAGGGAAGAGGAGAACGAACGGATTAAGGGTAGGGTCTTGTGTGCATGTGCCTGGATGCTTTTACGAGTGCTTGTGTTCATAGCACTTAACTAGAAATAAGCAATAAAAAGGAGTTCCATACCACCAGGGATTTTCAGGTAGGTCAAACATCCTCTAGCTGGCTAGTGGTTTTCCTTTGTTTTGTTTCTTTTCTTTTCTTTTTTCAGGAGTTCATGGACTAATGGAATATAAAGCCATGTAGTGAGCAAGGAAAAATCCCTTCCCATTGAAACAGTGATTCCTGATTCTGTTCTCCAACCCAGGTTGCAAAGAGCCATCTACCTACCATGAAAAGTAACAATAAAAACTAGATGGTTTTTATGAGAAAAGATGAAGAAAAGCTCATTTCTTTTTTGTGCTCCTTGTGTAGCTTCAGGGGACTAAGGAAAACAGCAGAAATATTGTGAGGACTAGTAAATGTTGGGGGAAGACGTGTATGCTGTTTTTTGGTATTGCAGCACAGCTCTGACTGTCCACCCCGGGGCCTGACTTAATGTGTTAGGTTGAGCCAGACAAAGTGTGTTTGCTGCAACAAACAAAGCAACTGCAAGCGTTCCCTCCCTCTCACTGCTGCGTTATCACATCCCCAAGAACTGCTGCAGTTGGCCACGGCAGGTGTTTATTGCTTGTTTTGCAAGGACAGGAAACTGGCAGTAGTAACTTTTAAGTGAAAATAGATAACTGTAAAAATAATGATGACAACCAGCCTGGCAAATACAATGACAAGCTGTACCTGGAGCAGCTCCTTCAACATCACCCAGCCTCTGCTGAAGGGTTGGCATCAGTAATCTGGGCTCCGTGCGGTCGTCAGAATGGGCGCTGCTATGTGTCTGTTGAGACACAACAGATGATTCAATCCTTGCCCAGTAAACGAAATATGACTGGACTACTGATAAACTGCGGAAAGAGAAAGAGCAGAGCAGTTCACGGATTTAGTTTCCTTTAAATAATAACTCAGGCCAGCCTCACAGAAAAGAGAGAACACACTAACAGATAAAGAGGAACAAAACTAAATAAATAGAAGAACGAGAGAGACAGAGATTATGTTATTACTCTTTGAGTGACTTCATTCTTTTTAAAAGCAAAAACCCCATAGTTGCAAATAATTAGAATAGGAGAGGATATGAACAAATCAATGGTCCTCTTGAATAAATATGTCACTAAAAATCTCATTTTAACTAAAAAGTATCTCCTTAAACTGTTTAGACTCTAATAAAAGGTTTTATAGTCAATATTACTATTAGCCATTCCTGATATACTGTTATTACATCATGATCTGAAGATCTCATAATTCTGTTGTATAATTGTACATGTCTACTGTCATTGTAGATTCTATTGGAAATTAGAGATAAATCCTTAATATTCTAAATAATTTTTTGAAAAACATTTCTTCAGTAAAAATAACTTTCACAAACATTATGCCATTTGTTCTTCCAAATATTTCAGTAAAGGAGGGATTATTGGCAAGTGCCATTTTTCCCACTTTAAGTATTCAGGAGGCAGACATAACAAGGTGATTAATTTGGCCGAGGTAACCCAGAGGCTCGAGACACAGTGAGCGTCATAGTTCAGGCCCCCAACATGCGGTTTCCAGACTTGGCAGACGTTATCGTGCGCAAGGGTTCCCAGAGGTGGGAGATCACAGGGTGACTTGGGACAGGTGTCTCATCAAGTGACTTACCTCGTTTTTTCTGTCAAATGGAGATCATAGCTTCTACACTACTTGCTATGCGGCATGCAGCAACTATGATGGTAAATCCAAAAATAGGAATGGAGGTGCTTTGAGAAAGAAAGGTGACTGTACAGGTTTAAGGACTTCAAGCAGCAGACACCCTCTGCACTGCATAAGAACCAAAGCCAAGGGCAGAAGCTGGGCACACCCACAGGTAAGCGGGCCCCAGGCCTCCCAAAGAGGAAGAATCCTAAGGCACGTGTTTCCCTTCTTGCTCTCCTGTCTGCTGCCCTGTGCCACCAGGAAGTGGGGGAGAAGGGACACCACAGGCTGGGGCCACCAACCTCCTCTCCCACTGCTCCCCAGAGCAGAGGGGAGTCCTGGAGGGGAGCACGTGCCCTGGACGACCTCTGCCTGCAGGCGCAGTCTCCTTCATATTTAGGAGGGTGTGGGGAAAAGAAATAGAAACACACACCCTTTCCTGAAAGAAAAAAATTATCTTTCTTGGTAAATGCAAGTGTCTGAAAAGAATGACAAAACAAGTACCTCATTTTGGTAGTAATGATGCTTTTAAAGTGCTTACTGTTGCCAGGAACTGTTCTGAGCGAACGTAGGCTCTCTCATCCATATACAACCCTCTGAGGGAGGTGCTGTGGCTATGCCCATTTATAGAAAACAAGCCAAGGCACAGAGCCTCAAGAGGCTTTTCCTGGGCCCAGGGATGTGTCCATTTGTCCATTTGCCTGTTTCTCTCTTTCTTGGCTCTCTCCTGCCTTCCCCACCACCAGCCATTCTGTCCTCTGGTCAGAAATTCCTAGAGAGGTTGGCCAAGATTTACCTGTGCCTGGGGAGGCAGGGAGATAACACAGTCTAGGCCCATGGAGAGTGATGAAGGGATGAGTTTGGGGGCAATTTTTTTTTAGTTTCCCTCTGCATAGGCTCTCCAGTTTAGGCAGCATCCATGACCCTGTGCTTGCGATAAGGTGGCCACATAAGGAGAGGGAAAGGGAATATGAAATCAGGGCAAAGAGAAGCTCCCCTCTCTTCAAAGTAAAAGGCTCAGTTTCTAAGAAACAGCACTTCACTCTCTTACAGGAACTTAATGTCCCCCACAGGCTGGGCAGGGGCCTTCCACACGAACGACAGGTTTCTCTTCCGGGACTTGTCAGAGTGGGTGACTGCATCAGCCTCTTGAAAACAAGACATCAGTTTGGAATGAGGAGGAATGAGAACGAAAGTGCCAGCGATTTGATGATCAGACACTCTTCGAGCCTGAAGGAGAAATCCCATGAAATCACGACTGCTTCTCACCGTCACTGCAACAAAAACACCCATCCAACATGAACATGCGTGACTTAGTTCCGTGTGGTGATTTTATGCAGCTTTTTTCAAAACTAAAAGCTTAAGATCAGCCCCCAGAAAGTGAACAATTCATTAGAGGGGGGAAAAGTTGAAGTCCTATTTCACACCAAAATAAATTCCATTTGGATCAAAGTTATGTGAAAATGAAATACAAAATAACTAGAAACTTTTTTCTTTTTATAAATATTGGATTTAGAAATACCTCTCTGAGCAAAACCCAGCTGCCATAAAGGAAAAGATGAGTAAAGTGTGCTACATTTTTTAAATATGAGTTTAGGTGAACTCAGGACAGACGATTAAAAAAATTATTTTCCAAAAAAAAGTATTTGTAAGACATAAAACAGACAAATTATTCATAGTCATGGTGAATTCATAAAAAGATGACTCCCTCAAAATAATGAAAGGATACAAACAGAAATAAAACAAGCTTAGTAATAATCTTTTTTTTTTTTGAGACAGAGTCTCCCTCTGTTGCCAGGCTGCAGTACAGTGGCGCGATCTCAGCTCACTGCAACCTCTGCCTCCTGGGTTCAAGCGATTCTCCTGCCTCAGTCTCTCGAGTAGCTAGGAGTACAGGCACGCACCACCACGCCCGGTTGATTTTTGTATTTTTAGTAGAGACAGGGTTTCATCATGTTGGCCAGGATGGTCTCGATCTCTTGACCTTATGATCCGTCCTCCTCGGCCTCCCAAAGTGCTGGTATTACAGGCGTGAGCCACCGCACCTGGCTGCTCAGTAATAATTTTTAAAGCAATTATACATGAGATACTCTTTTATACCTTTCACATTAGCAAATGTTAAAACGTGTGGTTGTAAGCAGTCTTGTTAAGACTATGGAAAAACTAGGGCATTCATTCAGTAGTGCTGGAACTATAAACCATCCAACTTTTTGTGGTGTAACCTGACAACATCTTCCACATTTAAAATGCAATTACCCCTCTGATACATGCTACCTTATCAGTTAGCCCTGAAAACATAGTAAGTAAAATAAAGCCAGACCCAAGATGACAAATATTGCATGATTCCACTTATGTGAGGTACCTAGAGCAGTCAAATTGACAGAGATGGAAAGAAGATTTAAAGTTAGCTGGGGCTGGGCATAGGAAAGGATGGCCAGTACAGAGTGTCCATCTGGGATAATGGAAAAGTTCTGGAAATGGATAGTGATGATGGTTGTACAATATTGTGAATGCGCTTAATGCCACTGAGCTGTATACAGCTATAATGGTAAAGTTTATGATATATGTATATAAACACAATGAAAGAAATGCCCTCCAAAAATCATTACTCTTTGACCTAGAAACTTTGCATCTAGGAATTTTCCCCACTTACAAACTTGCACAAATAAATATGGCAAACACTGATGTCCAATACCCAACAGCGATTGTCCGCTTATTCCCTGCTAGCAGAACAGATGGTTCTGCTAACAGAACCCAGATGTTACATTCATGTGAAAGTGGAGACCACCTGTCTTCGGGGAAGTTAGGGCTCTCCTTTTCCCCAGGGGATGAACTGTGATTAGACTAAAACCAGTGTTGGTGATTCTGTTCCCCTTCACCAGATAGAATTCTGGCCAATGAGGGCAGATCTGCTGAGAGAACAGCTAATGTCTAAGGATCAATCTTTTCAAGTAAGGCCTTTATTCCAGCTGTCGTCCCAGTGTGAGGCGTAAAACCACGGCACTCATCCTGAAACTGTGCGATGTCAAAGGAATGAAAACCCAACTCGCTGATGACCGCGGAGCAGGAAAATGGAAAAATCTTAGGATCTAGATTATGTCATTGAATGGCTTCACCCAATACAGAAACTGTGCCTCCAGACTTAAGAGAGAAAATTAAATGCCTTTATTCGTTAAGTTTCTGTTAATCAGTTTTTCTGATACTTGGAACTAAAATAATCTTGACGCATACAGTGAGCAAAGACATATGAATAAAGATATCCATCAAAACTGTTTATGAAAAAAATTTAAAAAGTAAATACCCACAAATAAGAAACTCATTAAATCAATCATGTGACCTCTAGACAATGGACTGTCATGAAATCATTAAAAACAAGCTCTGTGGCTGGGCACGGTGGCTCACGCCTCTAATCCCAGCACTTTGGGAGGCTGAGGTGGGTGGATCACGAGGTCGGGAGATTGAGACCACCGTGGCTAACACAGTGAAACCCCATCTCTACTAAAAATACAAAAAAAAAAAATTAGCCAGGTGTGGTGGTGGGCGCCTGTGGTCGCAGCTACTGGGGAGGCTGAGGCAGGAGAATGGCATGACCCAGGAGGTGGAGCTTGCAGTGAGCCAAGATTGCGCCACTGCACTCCAACCTGGGTGACAGAGTGAGACTCCGTTTTAAAAAAAACAAAAAACAAAAAAAACCTCTGTATCCAATAAAAGATATCAATCTGATTGTTAGGTAAAAAATATAAACATTAAGCAGACATTGAATTTGTATCTGCTTAAGATTATATTAATTTGAGATCTCACTCACATATGCTTAAATGCATGGAAAACTTCTGAAAAGAGGTGCAAGAAACTTAATAAGGATTACCTCTGGAGAATCAAATTGAGTGTTCAGAGCAAGAGAAGGAAAAGTACTTTTAATTTTCTACCTTTTGATACTATTCTAACATTTTTAAAGCATGTAATATCTTTAAGCTATTTAAAATTTTTTTTAAAAAATTAGCCACTCATGTTCAAGGGAATGAGTGGCTAAAATCAGGGTCAGACCTTTATAAGTTTGCTAAGTGCAGCTTGGTGACTAGGATTGTTTTATTTTCCACACATTTGAACTTTTATTAATAAACATTTGAACAAATATTTAGAACTACTGAACACCAAGCACTATGCTAGGAGTTGAGTATGTATCTATAAGCAGGATAACATGGTCCTTACCTTCAAGGAGCTCACAGATCCCGGCAAGAAAACAGTATACTTACAACGTAAGTCAGTAATAACTGACTCTCATTGAATCCATGAGGCACTCCATCAAGTCATTTATTACATATGCTGTCTTGGTTCCAGTTACAATACAATTATGTTTCCCTCAGGATACCTTCAGAATTTAGGTATCACAATATTTTTAGTTATTTCTGCAGATTTTTCTCACTGACATAGTGGTTTTTTGGTTCGGGGTTTGTTTGTTTGTTTGAGACAGAGTCTCACTTTGTCACTGTCACCCAGGCTGGAGTACAGTGGGGCTATCTCAGTTCACTGCAACCTCTGCCTCCCAGGCTCAAGTAATCCTCCCACCTCAGCCTCCAGTGTAGCTGGGAACACAGGGTACAAGCCACCATGCCCGGCTAATTTCTGTATGCTTTTTGTAGAGACAGGGTTTTTCCATGTTGCCCAGGCTGGTCTCAAACTGCTGAGCTCAAGTGATCCACTCACCTTGGCCTCCCAAAGTGCTGGGATTACAGGCATGAGCCACCACGCCTGGCTAACATAGTGTTTTGATTCTTACCATTGTTATTCCCCTAGCCACAGAACACTAGGATACTGACATAACAATCTCTTCATGCTGGGAGGGGCTGGACGCACACTAGGGTGGATGGAGCCCCCAAAGAAGTGGCCTTCCTTGGGGAGCCTCTTGCATTTGCCCCGGTGTGCTATATACACAGACTCGCTTTCTTTGTCATGATGTGGCAAAGTTTGGGAAGCTCTGTTAGAATAGACTTAATTCAGTATATTGGGGAGTATACTGATGTTGAACTCATGTACTATCCACCCATGTTTTTTCACACTTCTCAACAGAACGAAACGAATGGATAAAACAATATTTATAGAGTAAATTTCATTTTTGTTTATCACCGTTAGTTCCCATCAAAAGAATCAGCAAATATCAAGAGGGGTTTAGGGCAAAAGCTGCTGATGTGTTGGAGCTCACCTTGAGTGCGTAGTTCTCTGCCTACACTTAGTGGCATATGAAGCATCTGTAGCTTCCTTCTCTGCTGTCCCTCACTGCCCCTTCCAAGCTTGGTCCAAGGTAAGCTGTGGACTCTGAAGAGTGTGTGTGAGTTCGGGGAGTGGGGGCGGCTCATGGAGGTAGAAACACCCCTGGTGGGGGCAACCTGAAACTGATAAGTTCCCTGCCCCTGAATCTTCCTGAGAGATGATTCAGAGGTGTTTCACATGGCTTCTCAGAGGGTCCCCACTGGAATGCACCTTGGTTGCCCACAGCAGCTACCTGCTCAGTTGCACGCCCTTGACTGGCGTCTCCTCTTGCCCAGCTCCCTTTCCCTCTTCCTCACCTGTGTTTCCTGAGATGCTCTCTCACATAAACCACCTGTGCTCACGTTCTTTCCCTGCTTTTATAGGCACCTAAACTAAAAGAGCAGGAAATGATTTTTTCATCCCCCAATATTTTAATTTAAAAAATGTCAAATTGTATATATTTAAAGTGTACAACATGATGTTTTGATATACTTACACATAGTGAAATGGTTACTATAGTCAAGCAAATTAAAATATCCATCATCTCACCAAAGTGTCTGTTGATGGATGAATTTTAGTTTTAAATAATGAGAAAAAAGTGTATTTCACACACACAGATGATACATGAAGGTTGTTCAGGGTAACTATATTTGTGTCCGTAATAAGATACTTTTATATCTTATGGTAAGGACAAAATAATTATCTATAATAATGATATTTGTCTCTTCTTATACAGATCACAATTAATACAGAGATTAGTTATCATGTGGCTTTTATGACACAAATATTTTATGCTTATTTTTAACCTGATAATTGCTTCTTAAGATTAAGCCAGGCTGGGCATGGTAGCTTGTGCCTGTAATCCCAGCACTTTGGGAGGCTGAATCAGGAGGTTCACTTGAGCCCAGGCGCTCGAGACCAGACTGGGCAACATACCAAGACCCTGTTTCTAAAAAAAATACAAAAAATTAGCAGGGCACAGTGGCATGTGCCTGCAGTCCCAGCTTCTTGGGAGCCTGAGGTGGGAGGATCACTTAAGCCCAGGAGTTTCAGACCAGCCAGGGCAACACAGTGAGTCTCCATCTCTACAAAAAAAAAAAAAAGGATTAAGCCAAATTTAGTCCAGGAAGCTTCTGACTGGGACGAACACAAACTGGAAGTTCCATGGGGGCTTTAGGGCTCCTCGGAGTCTCTCAAAGCCTCTCTGGTACATACCTGGAATCATGTCACCTGGTGCATAGGAAGACCTGTGGGTGTGGATGGTGACGTGTTGGGTGTCCTGGTGCTGAGGCTGGGCTTGGATGTGCTTGGGCTGCATGTCCTCACAGGCCACCGTGCTGGCACCATGGGAAAAGGCAGACGAGCAGGAAGCGAGGCAGAGGGTGGTACAAGCCCAGCCCACGAGGGCAGCCCGCATCCTCGTCCTGCCCTCTCCTGTAACATGACAAACAGCAGCTTCAGTCCAGACGCTATTTAGGAAAATGACATAAAGTCTTCTCAGGATGTGACTAACCTGAACCCCACACTGCCTCTGTACCTGAGATGCTTTTAGTGCAGCCTCCCAGGATTGCTAATGCTCAAGGCCAAGATCAAAAGGAAATGCCAGGCTATAGGAAGTGTTTCATTTCCAAACACCTTTTTGAAAACTTCTATTCTTGTAATTTTCTCATAAGACCAGACTGCTTTTTTTGTTGTTGTTCAAAACAGAGGCTTTAATTATTGAGTCAAAGAAATAAAACCAGAAAATGTTTGTATCCTAGTGTGAGCTCCTTGCAAGCTGACTGGTACCCAAGGGCAGTGTGAGCTCTGATATATTAATGCTGAAGTAGACACCCAATACACCACCATGGGCAGGAGGCATGGCATGGGATGGCTTGGCTGAGTGTCTTATCTCTGTTGCAATTGAAAATTACCAAGTTAAGTGCTACAAAACATCTACCAACTATCAATTATTTAGAGGTGACTGTTAAGTTGGCAATGCTTTGCTATCTCTTTGCCCTTTCTTTGGCTGTTTTTAGCTATTTCACTACTTTCAGTAAAGAAGATGAGCAGAGAAAGAAATACTCAATTTATTCTATACCTTCTTAAACATACTGATAACAATTTTGGCTCAGGAATAGAATACAATGATTGAATAAAATAGCATTTATAGAGTAAATTTTATTTTTGTTTGCTACCTCTAATTCCCATCAAGAGGAAGAATTAAAATTTGGCAATGTAAAAGAAGTTGACAAAAATAAAATGAGAGATAGCAAACAAGGCAGATGAAAATCTGCCTACATAAATATTTAGGATTATCACAGGCATTTTTTAACAGTTCTGTTTTAGGTCAGGTACGGTGGCTCACGCCTGTAATCCTAGCACTTTGGGAGGCCAAGGCAGGTGGACTGCCTGAGCACAGGAGTTCAAGACCAGCCCGGGCAATACGGTGAAACTCTGTCTCTACTAAAATACAAAAAATTAGCCGGGCATGGTGGTGTGTGCCTGTAGTCCCAGCTACTCAGGAGGCTGAGGCAGGAGAATTGCTTGAACCTGGGAGATGGAGGTGGCAGTGAGCTGAGATTGTGCCATTGCACTCCAGCCTGGGCAAAAGAGCAAGACTCTATCTCAAAAAAAAGTTCTGTTTTTATTTTTTTTTATAGTCCTGCATACAGACATTTTAGAAGTTTGGCTAATATTTTGACCTAAGGAGCAAAGCAAAGCAAAGCAAAGCAAAAAAAAAAAAAAAAAAAAAAAAAAAAAAAAAAAAAAAATGCCCTCCCCTGTAGTCAGCTGGTTTTAAAAGGTAAAAATAAAATCCTGAAAAGGTAGTGAAACTAGCTATCAAAACCATAGACTAAGGAAATAATCCTTAAACCAAATAATCAAGTGTCTTCCACTCCCATTGTCTCTTCACACACCACCACCTTTTACATTCACAAGCTAAAAGAAGACAGGAATACGATCTATACCTCAAATTTCTTAGACTTAAGAGTCCTTCAGACAATGCCTTTCTTTTCTAAGTTTGTTTTCTATGAAGCACCAAAGTCACACATCTCCATACTACAAGGAACCATGGCTACAGCTTCTCAGACACATTAGGAGATAATGAAGATGAACTGTGTAAAAACATATTCTCAGTCAAGGGGGCGCAGTGTTCTTCTCATTTTCTTTCACAAGGGCCACATAGAAAATACCCCTCGAATGCTGGGCATGGTGGTACACACCTATAGTTCCAGTTGCTCAGGAGGCTGAGGCAGGAGGATCACTTGAATCCAGGAGGTCGAGGCTGCAGTGAGCTATGATCACATGACTACACTCCAGCCTGGGCACAGAGCAAGACCCTGTCTCTTAAAAGAAAAGAAAGAAATGAAATGAAAATGCTCCTCAAGCCCTTGCTGATGGCAAGTGGTCTTTCCAAAGGCAGATCAGACACAGGTGCCTACAAGGGAAGGGGAGTGAGCACCTCGACTCACAGACTACAGCCACAGCCCCACCTCCCACCCACCTGCCTTAGGTTTCACTGTGTCTTCTTTCCCACTAGCATCTTATCTACCTGAACCCCAAAAACTATCCACTTGGAGCTGAGCACGGTGGCTCACACCTGTAATCCCAGCACTTTGGGAGGCCGAGGCAGGAAGATCACTTGAAGCCAGAAGTTCAAAACCAGCCTGCGCATCATAGGGAGACCTCATCCCTACAGAAATAAATAAAAAGAAAACATCCACTTACCTAGGAACACACTTTTCTTCAGGCTTGACAGAATGGCTTCCTCCCTCAGAGTTGCAAACACATCCCTTAAACAAAAGTATTTTCTTCTCCTTTCAGTATTTTCTCTAATGGGGAGAACAACAGCTGTTACCACTAATCCTCAGCATCTCCAGGAACTGACCCTCAGTGTCCAAATCCAGCCTAAATCGTATTAGTGTGCACAAACACACGCACACACACTGTTTACAGTCACATCATTGTTCAAGCCTGTGTGAAGAACTAGAAAGAACCGGAACTGGTTTTGCACAGGACTAGCACTGACATCCTTGGCAGAAGCTGGATGCCTCCATCTTGATCTCCCTGCAAAGGGGAGAATGTTTGAATGAAATGAGTCTCAGCATTTTTGGCTTCTTGAGTCAGTGTGGACTGAAGTCACTCTTGGTGAAGTAGAATTGATATGTTAGCCCAAGAGCAACGTTTGGTACCAAAAAATAACACATGGCATAGGCACCTCCCGTATCAACTGCACTAAAGCTGGAGTTCACATTTGCACGCATCTAAGAATCTGCCGAGACACCTGATAATACCACAGAGCCTATAGCTCAGTGGTCCTCTAAGTGTGGTCCCCAGAATGCAACACCAGCATCACCTAGAAGCTTGCAACAGTAACAGTGATGATAAAGAAAGAGGAATGGACTCAGGAGATCAGGTAGAAATAGGATTTGGTGGCCGATTGAATGCAAGGTGTCCAAGAGAGAATCCTAGGATTGATAGTCCTGGGTGATGTGGAGTAGGCAGCTGCAGAGAGAGCAATGTTCTGACTGTTAGGCCTTGTCTCCACTCAGAAAAACCTAAAGATATGAGTAACTGAATAGGCAAGGCACTGGCTTAGGGACCAGGTTGCTAAGCCTTTTGTTGCAAATGTAGATGAGACTATCCTATAAACACCAAGGGAAGTTGGGTTTCCTTGGCCTAGGATTCCAGTGTTCCCCACACACAGAACAAAAGCAAACAAATTCAATTTGGTTTCTCTAAGCCTCTATCCCACTAGGATGGAGGCAATCTCAATCTCCCACTGAGTCATGAGAAATTCTGGGAGGTCTAGAAAATTAGGGTACGTTCCTTCCATGGCTGCTGTTACGATAGTTTTCAGAGCTCATGTGGTCACTTGAAGACTGTTAGTTGGAAGGCTTCTATGCAAAAAAGGGGCTCAGGTCTTCAGCAAGGCTGTGGCCTGGGTGCTGAGAGCTCAGCCTCCCAGGTGCACCCTGCGGCCTTTCCCTGCTGAGGTTCTTCCCACCCCCTCCACTGGGTCCTGACACAGATCTCTGCCCCTAGCAGGAGAGTGGCTAACCTCTTCTCCACTCCACCCTGTTCCTGTCCCAGTCTTAGAGACAAAAGTGTCCCTCCTCTCCCTTTTTTTTTCACTCTCACCCCATTACCCTGGGGCACCTGGCATAATCCACCTACCACAGGTAGAGGGGTAATCTCCAACACCTCAGCTTTGGCCCTGAAACACAAACTCCCCAGACATAGGGATTCTCAAAAGGCCCAACTACCAATTAGAATGAGGAGGGGAGTGCAAAGGTAGAGAGAGCACACCTACATGGCTCAATAAATAATCCTGCCATTTGCTCATGTAATATTTCTTGTTGAAAATCAGGAGGACACCTTATATTAGACATGGACTTCTCCTGCCTGCCACATCCACAGCCTCTGCTGAGCCGGCAGCACATCTTATGCCACTCTCCCCACAAAGCTGATTGTACCAGGGTGGGCACTCATCACAGGGGAGGGCCTGCTGACTCAGGGCTGAGACAGAAACTCTCCCTGGGAATCTGACCGAGAACACATAGAAGGCTACTCTATACCAGTGCTGGCCAGTAGAAATAGAATGCAAGCCACATATGTAATTTAAAATTTTCTAGGCCGGACGCAGTGGCTCACGCCTGTAATCCCAGCACTTTGGGAGGCCACCTGAGGTCAGGTGTCCAAGACCAGCCTTGCCAACATGGTGAAACCCCGTCTCTACCAAAAAATACAAAAATTAGCCAGGGATGGTGGCACGTGCCTGTAATTCCAGCTACTTGGGAGGCTAAGGCAGGAAAATTGCTTGAACCTGGGAGGTGGATGTTGCAGTGAGCTGAGATAGTGCCATTGCACTCCAGCCTGGGCGACAGAGTGAGACCCTGTCTCAAAAACAAACAAACAAACAAAAAAATTGGACTAGCCTTATTTTTAAAAAACATGAAAAGGAACAAATGACATTTGTTTTAATAATAAATTTAGTCAATTCAATATATTGAAAACATTTCACATGCAATCAGCATATAAAAAATCATTAGTGAGATATTTTGCATTCTTTTTTTCACAGTAGCTCTTTGATATCCAGTGGTATTTTACACTTACAGCACGTCTCAATTCAGACTAGACACATCTCAAGTGCTCAGGAGCCACATGTGGTAAGCTGCTACCATATTTATCAGCGCAGGTCTATACAAAGGAAGGTGGCTGAGCCACAGGTCTTTGTGTGGGGTCAGACCTGAGGCCATATTGTACCACGTGCAGGATGTGTAAGAGGCATTGAGGGGATAGGATGGTAATTAAACATAACAGCATATTTATATAGTGCTTGCACAGTACCACACACTATTCTAGTCAGCTAGTTGGCAAATTACCTCATCGATACAGCAACACAATGAGGTCTGCACTATTATTATCTCATTTTACGGATAAGGAAACTGAGTCACAGTATTTCTGTAACTTGCCAAAAGTTCCCACAGCATTCGGGAAGTGATAGATAAGGCTTTTCCCTACAGTTTTGCTATAGAATAGCTTTGTAACATAATCTACAAAATGAGGATAACTACAGCTCCTGTACCTGCATCCCGAAGTGCTGGTGAAGTTTCAATGAGGTAATAAATAATAAGGAGTTGGTACTTAGTATGGGGTTTGAGACAAAGGAAGGGCTCCGTACCTGTTTTGTCTGGGAAAGAGAAAGCTGGCTGAGCCACAGAGAGGGTTGGTGCCCACCAAGGAGAGGAGGTGGTGAGAGAGTGTGGCTGTGAGCAAGACCATGCGCTAAGCCCGAAGCCCAAGAGACAGCAGCGAGTTGGCCTCCAATCCCCGCCCACATGAAGAAGATCCAGCTGTGTGCACTCGGAAAGCAAGAAAATACTGTTTTGTTTGTTTTTTGCTTTTTGTGTGTGTGTGAATCTGCTTGAGGTCATTTCACACTAGCAATTTGGCTGGACTTGATATATTAACATGACTGAATCTGTTACATTAACATCCCCTGGCCCTGAGTAGAACAGTTAATATTAGTGTCATACCAAGGGAAAGTCTTGGGGTGGGCTTTATGGTTATAAATCAGATACTCTGTGTCCTTCGGTAAATCACTTAACTTCTCTAGGTTGCCTCATGTATAAAATAAAAAGGTTTGAATTAAATAATCTCTTCAATTTCTTCCAGCAAGAAAATGATACACATTTTTAAGGTTTTATTTTAGTTATAAAGGCGTAAGAATGAGCTACTCTTAAAACAACTTGAGATGGCATGCATTAAAGTCTGGCACGTAATTATAACCTGCGTTGACACCATCCCACACTCACTCCTGGTTTAAGAGTCTGCCTTGGAAAAGTTTGCAAATGAAGGAGGAATCTGTTGAGCTCACTATTCTAGTCCTGTTTCCTGTTCCTTCACTCCAGCAGACAAGTGGACATTTTCTTCATTTTCAAAGATCTTGGAGATGAAGATCATGGCTTTTGTAACTGATGAACAGCCTTTCCTATCCAAATGTTTTTCCTACCTTGGTAATGACTTCCTGCTGAGATTGACTGGTGTTTTTACATAGAAATCTGCTATTCCAGTATCATCATTGTGATTAGCATTTTAATGTTTAGATAGATTTTTTGAAAATATCTAAAGATATCTGGAGTGCTGGGATAATCTGTGTAAGAGAAAAATACTCACAATTCTCTTTAAACTCTACATGAAAGTGGGGAGTCAATGGTCATTCATGTATGTTTAGCAGGTCTGGACTTTTGCATCATCCTCCATGCTACTGTGCACTTTCTACCGTTTAAAAAAAAAAAAAAAAGTTGAGTGCCTTTTTTTTTCTTTTGAGACAAGGTCTCACTCTGTCACCCAGGCTGGAGTGCAATGGTGCAATCACAGCTCACTGCAGCCTCAACTCCCAGGCTCAAGTGATCCTCCAGCCTCAGCCTCCTGAGTAGCTGGGACTATAGGCACCTGCCACCCCTCCTGGCTAATTTCTGTATTTTTTGTAGAGATGGAGTTTCACCATATTAATTAGGCTAGTCTCAAACTCCTGGCTGGACTCAAGCAATCCTCCTGCTTCTGCCTCCCAAAGTCTTGGGATTACAGGTGTGAGCCACTGTGCCTGGCCTAGTGCTTTTATTCTACCCAATAATCCTCTCCTTCATTATCCCTGTTAAAGAACAGTACAGTCAAACAGGATTTCTAAGCTAATTAATATTTAATTCTTACTATTTGTAAAGCAACTTGCAAGAGAGTCTGCTGATAAAGTATCGGCAGGATCTTCTCCCTAGGAGCTGACATTTTACTTGGGGTGAGGTAGCAAGGTACAGAAGAAAGAGCTGTGAAGTCAGACAGCAAACTGGTTACGTGACCTTGGAAAGTTAATGCTGGTGAGCCTCAGTTTTACCATCTGCAAAGTGGGGGGACTATTAGATTTCTTACAAAGATGTTGTAAGGATTAGATGCTCTTTAGCAGTGATGCAGAGCAGTAAACAAGCTATGATCAGAAGAGAGATAAAAGCCAGGTTACCAGAGTCTGGGATGCCAGAATATTTCAAGTAGAATCAGGAAAATATGGTTGATTTTAGAGATTAGGTGGAGTTTAGACAGATGGAGATGGGTAAAAGGATATTCAAAGCAGGAGAGAGAGCTTGAACAAAGGTGTGAACACTAGCTGTGTTTGCAGTAATTATCCAGACATAAAATGAGGCTCATTTGACGCAGGATAGTGGGGACTGAGATGTTGAGAGAGTAAATGGAAGTAAGACTTGGAGACCTTTTGTATGGAGGCAAAGGAGGGGTCAAAAATTGGCATTTAGGGAGTCTGGACAAGTACTTTAATCTATGTCCGAAAGAGGGAAGTTGGTGGCATTCAATTTTAGTTACGCTGGAAATGTACTCTGAGCATTTATTCATTCCTTCAGCCAACCTTTATTAAATGCCTACTAAGTGCAGGTCATGGGCTCTGGGCAGGGGATATAAAGATGAATAACACATAGTCTTCACTCCCCTAGGGCTGGTAAAGCAGAGTAATGCATCAGCAGATAATTGCAAAACAACAAGCTAAATGATTAGAGAAATATGATCATGTATTGTTATAGCAGGACAGAAAAAGCATTACCTGGAGTTGATTAAGAGGCTCTTTTTCCCTTTTCAAAGCCTAAACATTCATATCTTGTGACTGCATGCAAAAATGAACCTCAAAGATTGGCATTGAATAATTCTGGGGACTTCTATTATAGATATATGAATGTTTTATAGTATCTTTTTAGGATCCTACACCATGTATACCCTTTATCCTTGTGTAGGCACTTGATCCCATACACCGCCCTGGATTGCAACTGATCAGCTTTAAGTGTGCCATCTTTCCTACTGACCTAGCTCTAAATCCCTGTAGGGTAGGAATTGTCTTAAAATTGCCAAGCTTGGATGCATAGCACAGCACTATGAACATCGTAAGTTATCTGTGAAATAATGTAGCATAGACCTATGCTAAAGAAGACAAAGGTACATGGATCTCTCTGTTCAGAACTCTATATGTTCCACTTATTTTAATGCATCCTTTTTCCAACCTTTCCAAGGATAATACGTCCCATGTATTGAACTCTTACCATGTGCCAGGCACACAGCTAACATTGAACATGTATGAACTCACTTAATCCTCACAATGATCCTATAAAATATGTTCTAATTCCATTTCCACTTTACAGACGAGAAAACTAAGGCACAGAAAGATTAAAGCAACTTGTTTGAAGTCACATTGCCTATGAATGGAGGCGCTAAGTTTCAAACCCCTGCAGAGTAGCTCTGGAGCCTGTGCCCCTAAATTCTAAGCTGTTACAATGGCCATTGTATAGTCGTGAACATGGAAACATACAGAAAAGGTGACGTAGGATGGTTCCAAAAAGCTAATTAAGGGTGGGAGACAAGACTTTGGTTTCCTGCTTCTCTGACAGGGACCAGGGTTTGGAGGGCCACTCTGAGTAAGTAAGAAATCTAGCTGGAACTTTCTTTCTCTGCAGAGCTCACATCCAAACCCTGCAAACCTACCAGAAGCGGGCAAACTGATTTTGGGACCCACTACTTCAGAGCAAGAAGGTAAAAGCTATTTCAGGGTAACTGGACTTCAGGAGCCCTCAATATTGAACAATGTCAAGTGTTTGTCCTTCCTTCCATCCATGGCAGGTTTTCTCAAATTAAAGAACATTTAAAAATTGTAAGGATATATTTTGTTTTCTTCTTTCTCTCTCTTTTTAAAAGTAAAGAATGCAGCATTATGGTTGAGTATCTAAATGTCATCCTTTGTTTTCTCACTGTCCACACTGCCCTTTGATCGCCCATCACAGAAGCAGTCACAACAAACAGGGTTTACTCTCCTTTAAAGAGGCAATCCAAACCCCTTATCCACTCTGCAGCAAGAAGCAGCTAATTGTCTGGTTAGCCCCCACTCTCCCTTGGCAATGGGGAAATACTAAAATCTTTGAATGAGAAAGTCCTTCATCAAACTTTTTAACTTTTAATTTTAAAACATTTTTTCAAGGAACCTGCAAATACCAAACTCCAAAAGTGTTTCTCTGGTTCACGTTCATGGACCATTTCTGCAGGACCAATTCCTTCTTTTGCTCTAAGACTCAGCTCCAGAGCTGGATCCACATTTCCCTCAAACCAGCTGCAAGTCTGCCATCACAGTCCTTTCTTTTTACTAAACAGACATCTAAAACCGACAGGCCTCTTTCACCACCTCCTGCAAAACAGCAATAGAGTCAACTTCTCGGGCAGCACCCCAAAGCTGTGAAACGTTACGCCGGCACTTACTGCTAGGATCTGAGCCAGTTCTCCTGGGAGCAAACTGCCTGGTGACACAGAATCCCAGGAGCCCACTTAGCACACTGGCAGTATGTGAGTGGCCCCAGCTTAATGAGTTTGAGGCACCTCAGGAAATTTAATCATTTGTTTCCAACCATCCAGCAAGCAGTCTAGAAAAGCTGGAAGTAGAAATACCAGATTTCCCAATTCCCCTTCAGTGCTTAACAATTTCTTCCAATAAAAACCCTTCAGTAATGTGAGCAAAATCCACATGGCAATAGATCCCTTAAGAGTTTAACAGAAGGTCTACTGTAGGCCAAGCCAATGAGACTTCTTTAACACCATCTTTTCACTAAACCCTCTGTTGACTGTTTTCCCTATCTCACAAGATAGGGGAGCAGCAACGATTAGCATCAGTTTTACTCCTCCCCAAAACACCTGCACTTCCCCCCACAAAGCCCAATTCACACGTCTCTGATGGAAGAATCTATAGGTAAGCAGAAAATACTACTTGAAATAGTTTAAGTTTATACAAAATTCTGGTATGATAGTCCTTAGTATATTTTGCTTTTCTTTTTTCTTCAATTTTTACTTTAGGTTCGGGGGTATATGTACAGGTTTGTTACATTGTTAAACTCATGTCATGGCGGTTTGTTGTACAGATTATTTCATCACCCAGGTTTAAGTCCAGTACCCAGTAGTTATTTTTTCTGTTTTTACCACTTGTGATAGTTAATTTTATGTGTCAACAGAAACCAGATAGCCGGCTAAACATTATCTCTACGTCTGTCTGTGAGGGTGTTTTTGGAAGAGATTAGTATTTGAGTTGATGGGCTGAGTAGATTGCCCTCCCCAGTGTGCATGGGCCTCATTCAGTCCACTGAGGACCTGCTTAGAACAAAAGGGCTAAGAACAGTTGAATTCACTCTCTGACCGTCGAGCTGGAGCATTGAGCTTCTCCTGCCCTCAGAGGTTTGATTCTCAGGCCTTGGCACTCAAACTGGAATCTGTATCAGTGACTCTTGGACTCTCAGGCCTTCAAATGACACCACTGGCTTTCCTGGGTCTCTGGCTTATAGAGAGCAGGTCATGGGACTTCTCAGCTTCCATGATCATGTGAGCCAATACCTTATAATCAATCTCTTTCTCTATATCTATACAGGCATAACTCAGAGGTATAGCAGGTTTGGTTGGGGCCAGATCACCGCAATAAAGCAAACATCACAATAAAGAGAGTGACACAATATTTTTGGCTTCCCAGTGCATATAAAAGTTATGTTTATACTATACTATAGTCTTTAAAGTGTGTAATAACATTATGTCTTAAGAAATGATGTACATACCTTAATATAAAAAGACTTCATTGCCAAAAAATGCTAATGATCATCTGAGCCTTCAGCGAGTCATGATCTTTTTGCTGTTGGAGGGTCTTGCCTCGATGCTGATGGCTGCTGATGCATCAGAGTGGTGGTTGCTGAAAGCTGAGGTGGTTGTGGCAATTTCTTAAAATGAGACAACAATAAAATTTGCCACATTGATTGACTCTTTCTTTCACAGAAGATTTCTCTATAGCATGCAATGCTGTTTGATAGCATTTTACCCACAGTAGAACTTTTCAAAATTGGAGTCTATCTTCCCAAACTCTGCCTCTGCTTTATCAATTAACTTTATGTAATATTCTAAAGCCATGGCGTCATTTCAACAATGTTCAAAGTAGATTCCATCTCACGAAACCATTTTCTTTGCTCATCCATAAGAAGCAACTCCTCATCCATTAGAGTTTCATCACGAGATTGCAGCAATTCAGTTACATCTTTAGACTCCACTTCTAATTCTAGTTCTTTTGCTATTTCTACCACATCTGCAATGACTTCCTCCAGTAAAGTCTTGAACCCCTCAAAATCACTGATAATGGTTAGAATCAAATTCTTCCAAACTCCTGTTACTGTTGATATTTTGAACTCCTCCCATGAATCATTAATTTTCTTAATGGTATCTAAAATTGTGAATCCTTTCTAGAAGATTTTCAATTTACTTTGCCCAGATTCATCAAAAGAATCACTATCTATGGCAGCAATAGCTTTACAAAATCTATTTCTTAAATAATAAGACTTGAAAGTGGAAATTATTCCTTGATCCACGGGCCACAGAATGGATGTTGTGTTAACAGGCATGAAAACACTAATCTTGTATATCTTCATCAGAGCTCTTGGATGACTGAGTTCATTGTCAATGAGCAGTAATATTTTAATAGAATTTTTTTTTTTCTGAGCAGTTGGTATCAACAGTGAGCTAAGGTATTCAGTAAACCATACTGTAAACAGAAGTGCTGTCATCAAGGCTTTATTGTTCCATTATAGAGCACAGGCAGGGTAGATTTAGTATAATTCTTAAGGGCCCTAGGATTTTCAAATGATAAATGAGCATTGACTTTAACTTAAAGTCATAAGCCACATTAGCCCAAACAAGAGAGTTGGCCTGCCTTTTGAAGCTTTGAAGCCAGGTATTGACTTCTCCTCTCTAGCTATGAAAGTCCTAGGTGGCATTTTCCTCCAACAGAAGGCTGTTTTGTTTACATTGAAAATCTGTTCTTCAGTGGCACCAGCTTCATCAGTTATCTTCTAGATCTCCTAGATAACTTGTTGCAGCTTCTGTATCAGCACTTTCTGCTTCATCTTGTGCTTTTATGTTATGGAGATGACTCTTCCTTCCTTAGCCCTCATGAACCAACCTCTGCTAGCTTCAAATTTTTCTTCTGCAGCTTCCTCACCTCTTTCAGCCTTCATGGAATTGAAGAGCGTTGGGGCCTTTCTCTGGATTAGGCTTTAGCTTAGAAGGATGACGTGGTTTGATCTTATGTCCAGACCACTAAAACTTTCTCTATATGAGCAATAAGGATGTTTTGATTTCTTATCATTCATGTGTCCACTGGAGTAGCACTTTTAATTTCCTTTAAGAACTTTTCCTTTGGATTCAAAATTTGGCTAACTGTCTGGTGCATGAGGCCTAGCTCTTAGTCTATCTCAATTTTCAACATGTCTGCCTCACTAAGCTTAATCATTTCTAGATTTAAAGTAAGAGTCCTTTGATTCTTCCTTTCAGTTGATCACTTAAATGCCACTGTAGGATTATTAATTGGCCTAATCTCCATAGTCTCATGTCTTAAGGAATAGGGAGTCCCAAAGACAAGGAGAGAGATGGGGGAACAGCTGGTTGGTGGAGCAGTCAGAACAGATACATTTATTGATTAAGTTTGCCATTTGACATGAGTGCAGTTCATGGTGCACCAAGAGAATTACAATAGTCACAACAAGGTCACTGATTAGAGATCACCATAACAGATATAATAATCATGAAAAAGTTTGAAATATTGTGAGAATTACCAAAATGTGACACAAAGATACAAAGTGAACACATGCTGTTGGAAAACAGTCACTCATAGACTTGCTCAACACACAGTTGCTACAAATCATCAATTTGTAAAAAACACATTTGCAAAGCACAAAGAGAGGTATACCTACACTTCTATCTCTCTCTCTCTCTATTTCTATCTCCATCTCCATCTCCATCTCTATCTCCATCTCTATCTCCATCTCCATCTCTATCTATACAGTAGTTCCCCCTTATCCAAGGAGGATATATTCCATGACCCTTAGTGGATACCTGAAACCACAGATAGTACCAAATCTGATTGTTATCAATCAGAACATATCTCTGTTCACATCTTCTATCTACAAATTGAATATCTTTTCCATCTTAACTAAGCACGTATCATGTACTGTGGCCATAACTTTTATAGTTTGAGGTATGACAGCAAAACTAGCATGAATTTCTTTTTCCTTCTGTACAATTTTACAGATAGATTTTATTCTTATCTTAGATCTTAGGAATCTCAGTATATGATTCTTTTTCTTTCCTTATTAAGTTGACAATGTTCTTCTTTTCACTTAAAGGAAGCACTTTACAGCTTCTTTTTGGCATATCTGATTTGCCAGCATCACTATTCTTGGGCTTTGGGGCCATTATGAAATCAAATAAGGCTTCTTTGAATACAAGTACTGCAATACTGAGACAGTTGATCTGGAGATTGACATGGCCACCAAGTGACTAATGGGTAGAGAGTGTCTATGGCATGAATACGCTGGACAAACGGATGACCCACGTCCAGGTGGGATGGAGTGGGACAGCACAAGATTTCACCATGCTCAGAAAACGGCACACTTAAAACCTATGAAGTGTTTATCTCTGGAATTTCCCATGTAATATTTTCAGACCATGGCTGATACAGATAGCTAAAACCACAATGAAACCATGGATAGGAAGGGAGTACTATATTTCTCTATATAGGCACATCTATATCTATATCTATCTATCTCCTGTTGGTTTTGTTTCCTGGAGAAGCCTAATATATCATGTGTTATTATTTTATTTTTACTAGATTTTAAAAGTGGCTTAGACCCGTTAAAAATGGACCATTGGCCCATACTCTGAGCTTCCTGGCAGAGAAGTAAAAATGGTAAACATAATCAGCTGCCTATTTCTCATTACCTTTAAGGACCATATAAAGAAAAATTGGTTAAAATAACACAAAGATAACTAGAGACATTCTAAACTGGCTGCAGAATGTCCCCTAAAGGATGCTGACTGTCAGCTCTGTCACGTCACCTGGACAGGGGTTCCCTGTGGCTTCCCTCCAGCACTGTGTGAGAAAGGTGTAGCAGGCATGCACCTCTGGCCTGTGGGTGACCAGCCACTGGGAGGAGCAGGCAGATGACTGCATGACAGAATAATGATGAAAAATGATCTTGACAGCCCAGAGCAATGAGCTGAATCTAACAAGATGAAATTAAACAAGGACAAATGTTAAGTGCTTTTCTTAGGTCAGAAAAAAACAATGGCTTAAACCCAGGATGGAGGAGATAGGGCTCACAAGCAGACACTTAAAAACTAAACAAAACAAAATCTTTAGGGTTTTAAGCTTAAAATATGCCATGAAAAACAGAACAAAAAAAGGTTTTGGGAGCAATTTTGTCTCCTGAACAAGGGATATAATTGTCCCATTACACTTTGAGTTACTAGTCTACATTTGAAATTAGATCCTGAACACCCTACTTTATTTCTATAGAAGATGGGGTATATGCCAACATTAAACACAATTTTTGAAAAAGCAAAGTATTTTATTGAGGATTTTTGCATCAATGTTCATCAAGGATATTGGTCTAAAATTCTCTTTTTTGGTTGTGTCTCTGCCTGGCTTTGGTATCAGGATGATGCTGGCCTCATAAAATGAGTTACGGAGGATTCCCTCTTTTACTATTGATTGGAATGGTTTCAGAAGGAATGTACCAGTTCCTCCTTGTACCTCTGGTAGAATTCGGCTGTGAACCCATCTGGTCCTGGACTGTTTTGGTTGGTAAGCTATTGATTATTGCCACAATTTCAGAGCCTGTTATTGGTCTACTCAGAGATTCAACTTCTTCCTGGTTTAGTCTTGGGAGAGTGTATGTGTCGAGGAATTTATCCATTTCTTCTAGATTTTCTAGTTTATTTGTGTAGAGGTGTTTGTAGTATTCTCTGATGGTAGTTTGTATTTCTGTGGGATCGGTGGTGATACCCCCTTTATCATTTTTATTGCGTCTATTTGATTCTTCTCTCTTTTCTTCTTTATTAGTCTTGCTAGCGGTCTATCAATTTTGTTGATCCTTTCAAAAAACCAGCTCCTGGATTCATTAATTTTTTGAAGGGTTTTTTGTGTCTCTATTTCCTTCAGTTCTGCTCTGATTTTAGTTATTTCTTGCCTTCTGCTAGCTTTTGAATGTGTTTGCTCTTGCTTTTCTAGTTCTTTTAATTGTGATGTTAGGGTGTCACTTTTGGAATGCCCCATTGTCTCAGCCCAAAATCTCCTTAAGCTGATAAGCAACTTCAGCAAAGTCTCAGGATACAAAATCAATGTACAAAAATCACAAGCATTCTTACACACCAATAACAGACAAACAGAGAGCCAAATCATGAGTGAACTCCCATTCACAATTGCTTCAAAGAGAATAAAATACCTAGGAATCCAACTTACAAGGGACGTGAAGGACCTCTTCAAGGAGAACTACAAACCACTCCTCAATGAAATAAAAGAGGATACAAACAAATAGAAGTACCTTCCATGCTCATGGGTAGGAAGAATCAATATTGTGAAAATGGCCATACTGCCCAAGGTAATTTATAGATTCAATGCCATCCCCATCAAGCTACCAATGACTTTCTTCACAGAATTGGAAAAAAACTACTTTAAAGTTCATATGGAACCAAAAAAGAGCCCGCATCGCCAAGTCAATCCTAAGCCAAAAGAACAAAGCCGGAGGCATCACGCTACCTGACTTCAAACTATACTACAAGGCTACAGTAACCAAAACAGCATGGTACTGGTACCAAAACAGAGATATAGATCAATGGAACAGAACAGAGCCCTCAGAAATAACGCCGCATATCTACAACTATCTGATCTTTGACAAACCTGAGAAAAACAAGCAATGGGGAAAGGATTCCCTATTTAATAAATGGTGCTGGGAAAACTGGCTAGCCATATGTAGAAAGCTGAAACTGGATCCCTTCCTTACACCTTATACAAAAATTAATTCAAGATGGATTAAAGACTTAAACGTTAGACCTAAAACCATAAAAACCCTAGAAGAAAACCTAGGCATTACCATTCAGGACATAGGCATAGGCAAGGACTTCATGTCTAAAATACCAAAAGCAATGGCAACAAAAGCCAACTTTGACAAATGGGATCTAATTAAACTCAAGAGCTTCTGCACAGCAAAAGAAACTACCATCAGAGTGAACAGGCAACCTACAGAATGGGAGAAAATTTTTGCAATCTACTCATCTGACAAAGGGCTAATATCCAGAATCTATAATGAACTCAAACAAATTTATAAGAAAAAAACAAACAACTCCATCAAAAAATGGGCAAAGGATATGAACAGACACTTCTCAAAAGAAGAAATTTATGCAGCAAAAAGACACATGAAAAAATGCTCATCAGCACTGGCCATCAGAGAAATGCAAATCAAAACCACAATGAGATACCATCTCACACCAGTTAGAATGGCAATCATTAAAAAGTCAGGAAACAACAGGTGCTGGAGAGGATGTGGAGAAATAGGAACTCTTTTACACTGCTGGTGGGACTGTAAACTAGTTCAACCACTGTGGAAGTCAGTGTGGTGATTCCTCAGGGATCTAAAACTAGAAATACCATTTGACCCAGCCATCCCATTACTGGGTATATACCCAAAGGGCTATAAATCATGATGCTATAAAGACAAATGCACACGTATGTTTATTGTGGCACTATTCACAATAGCAAAGACTTGGAACCAACCCAAATGTCCAACAATGACAGACTGGATTAAGCAAATGTGGCACATATACACCGTGGAATACTATGCAGCCATAAAAAATGATGAGTTCATGTCCTTTGTAGGGACATGGATGAAATTGGAAATCATCATTCTCAGTAAACTATTGCAAGAACAAAAAACCAAACACCACATATTCTCACTCATAGGTGGGAATTGAACAATGAGAACACATGGACGCAGGAAGGGGAACATCACACTCTGGGGATTGTTGTGGGGTGGGGGGAGTGGGGATAGCTTTAGGAGATATACCTAATGCTAAATGACGAGTTAATGGGTGCAGCACACCAGCATGGCACATGTATACATATGTAACTAACCTGCACATTGTGTACATGTTCCCTAAAACTTAAAGTATAATAATAATAAAATAAAATAAATAAAAAATTTAAAAAAGCAATCATCAATAAGCTCCTTCACCTAACACAGCTCCTCTCATCATGTGCATGTTATTTTTCATGTTGCATACTGTACTTTAAAATTAACATACAGTTGAAAATAGAATAAATGTACAAAACTGGAGTGTATTCTAAAGAGAGTGACCAGGGTGGTGTATGGACTCCAAAATTATGCATCTGTGAAGAGCAGTTGAGCCAACAAGGAGTTTCATCTTGAGGACAGAAGATTCATAATAGCTTCCTAAAATATCTGAAGGGTTGACAACAAAAGATTAGGTTTGTTTAAGGTAAACTTAAGGGTTATAAAGAATAGCATTTGTAAAATCTTCGGAGTTTTTAATATGCCTTCTATTTTAAAAAAATCAATTTTACCCTCATAATAGGTATGGAAAATATTGATCTGTTATTTAAAATGTTGCCATTTTTACAGATAAGAAAAATTTTGGATTAAAGAGGTAAAATGATTTGAGCAAGATCTTATGACCAGTATGTGGCAAGGCTGAGACACAAACCAAGGTGCTCAAGCTACAGTGAGACAAATTTAAATTCACTATTAAAAGAAAAATATCTCTCTATGAGCTAGATGTGTACAAAGACAAAAAGGATGCCCCCCAGATTTCCTTGTAGACAGTATCTGTAATGAGGCAATGAAAGAAAGGTATTTAAGCGTTGGCCATAGCAGTGGATTTCAAATTTTTCGACCACAACCTATAGTAGAAAATATGTTTTTTATCAGCCCCAAGTGCACCCACACCAAGAATAAAATGGAAACACATTTAACACAATAATACTAAATGCTATAAATGGTGCACATTGATTTGTTTCCATTTTTTTATTGATGACCTTTTACCACTAAATTGATTTCATTTCCCATGCCGTATTATGCAGACTGAAAAACACAGTACTAGAGAACTACTTGGTGGGACTTCTTGGGTGGGCTAGAAGACAAAACATTTCTTCCAACAATGAGATTCAATAATTCTGGGTCTCCCCAAACTGTGTTATATAGCTTTTAAAAAAATCCTAAATTGAAATGCCTTTTGTCTCCAGCTTATTGCTTTCATTCTCTTATTCTAGCTTATTGAATTTTTTTACTCTTGATTCTATTATTCCTAGTATTATCCATCCTTCCTTATACTACATAGTATCAAAAATCTTTGATTCTTTTACCTGGGAGTTGATGAAAATAATAAACTCTATAGAGCCAAGTACAGGAGGTTGTGATACATTTTAAGTATAGTTGCCCACATAGCTGTATTTATGTGCACTGCCTTTTCTTTTCCAAGCAGTTATAAATCCTCCAGTCATACTAACAACTACTCTATTTTATTTTTGTCCACATAGTTAAGAAATTTTGTTCAATGTGTTGCTAAGATTAAGTGAGACCATTCTACGACATAGGGTGGTTGGTTCTGAGGATTAAATGAGAGTTTATACTGACAGTTGCAGACATATAGCACCTGGAACAAAGAAACTGCTCAGTAGTTGTTACCCAGGATGATAATGATAGTGGCATCAATGATGATGATGATGTTACAATTACAATATCCTTCTAGTTTAGTAGTGTAGAAGGTATAGGTTCTACATATTTTAATAGGTGTAGTTTCTAGATCTATTAAAGTATTCTGTGGTCTTGACATGCCGTCTTTAAGTGAACCCATATTGGCTTTTAAACCACAACATTTTTTCTACATATTTTCTACTTCTCTTGAGTGTTCACGGTTTTTGCATCAAGGTTGCTGGTCTGTTGTTTTCCTACCTTTTCTTCCTTTTTAAAACCAGGGAATTTATTTGCTCATGTCTCATTTTCCTCAGTGTCTCACAGGCTCCTAACAGTGTTTCCTGTGTCACCTGCAAGTCGCTTTGTGCATTGTGATGACATCAGTGCCCCTGGAGACTTAACTTAGAGGAGTTCCAGTCTTCTTTATTTTGGTGGATTCCGTTTCTCCCCTAGAAATATTTTAAGCTTGGAGATGATTCTTTTTGATGGATAAAGAAACAAAATAAGACCCGAGTGGCCTGGCCTCCACGCCATCTGTTAACACCAGGCTATCCTCATTAATGAGTGGCCTTGTCCCTTTGTTGTCTACTTTATTCTGAAAAGCCTCAGCGCATCTGGGAGTTTGGTCTTCTTTTCAAGTAATTATTTTAAATTTTAATTAACAAATAATAATTGTATATATTATATATTTATGGAGTACAGTATGATGTTTTGATACATGTTTACATTGTGGGATGATTAAATCAAGCTAATTAACAAATCCAACACCTAACACATTTATCATTTTTTTGTGGTGAAAACATTTAAAATATACTCTTTTAGCAATTTTGAAATATACATTATTATACATTCTGTGCAATAGATCACTAAAGCTTATTCCTCCCAACCGAAATTTTGTACCTTTTGATCAGCATCTCCCTGTTACCCATCCACCCCTTCCCCCTGCCTCTGGTAACCACCATTCTATTCTCTACTTCCGAATTTGACTTTTTTAGATTCCACTTATAAGTGAGATCATGCAGTATTTATCTTCCTCTGCCTGGCTTATTTTACTTAGCATAACGTCCTTCAGGTTCACCCATGTTGTCACAAATGACAGAATTTCCTTCTCCTTTAAGGCTGAATAGTACTCCATTGTATATATATACCACATTTTCTTTATCCATTCATCCATTGATGGACACTTAGGTTCCTCCCTTATCTTGGCTATTGTGAATAATTCTGCAATGGACACAGGAATGCAGAGATGTCTTCAGCATACTGATATCAATTTCTTTTGATATATACCCAGAAGGGGATTGTTGGATCATATGGGTAGTTCTATTTTTTGTTTTCTGAGAAACCTTGATACTGCTTTCCGTAATGGCTGTATTAATTTACATTCCCACCAACAGTGCACTAGAATTCCCTTTTCTCCACATCCTCACCAACACATATTATCTTTCAACTTTTTGATAATAGCCATTCTGGAAGGTGTGAGGTGACATATTATCGTGGTTTTAACTTGCATTGCCTGATAATTGCCGATGATGAGCATGTTTACTGTTGCCCATTTATATATCTTCTTTTGAGAAATGTCTCTTTAGGTCCTTTGTCCATTTTTAAATTGGGTTCTTGTTTTTTTGCTGTTAAGTTGTTTGAGTTCCTTATATGTTTTGGATATTATCCCCTTACACCCATGTGGTTTGTAAATATTTTCTCCCAATCTATGGATTGTCTCTTCACTCTACTGTTTGTTTTGCTGTGCAGACGCTGTTTAGTTTGATGCAATCTCATTTATTTTTGCTTCTGTTGCCTATGCTTTTGGGGTCATACCCAAGAAATCTTTGCCCAGACCAGTGTTATGGAGTATTTCCCCTATGTTTTCATCTAGTAGTTTTACAGTTTCAAGTCTGATCAATGAATTTAGTAAAGTTGCAGGATACAAAATCAACACACAAACACAAAAATCAGTAGTATTTCTGGCTGGGCACAGTGGCTAATACCTCTAATCCACACATTTTGGGAGGCTAAGGCAGGTTAATCACTTAATCCCAGGAGTCTGATACCAGTGTGGGCAACAAGACAAAAACCTGTCTCTACTAAAAATACAAAAAATTACCTGGGTATGGTGGTGCACACCTGTAGTCCCAGCTACTCAAGAGGCTGAGGTGAGAGAATCACCTGATCCTGGGAGGCTGAGACTGCAGGGAGCAGCGATCACATCACTGCACTCAAGTCTGGATGATGGGAGTGAGACCCTGTCTAAAAAAAAGAAAAAAAACAGTAACATTTATTTACACTAAAAATGAATTACCTCAAAAAGAAATGAAGAAACCAATTTCATTTACAATAACATTAAAAAAAAACCACTTAGGAGTAAATTTCACCAGGGAGGTGAAAGATTTATATACTGAAAACTATAAAACATTGATGACAGAAATAGTAGAGGACACAAACGAATGGAAAGGTGTCCCATGTTCATGAATTGAAAGAATCAATATTGTTAAAATGTCCATACTACGCAAAACCATTTACAGATTCAATGCAATTCTTCTCAAAATTCCAATATCACTTTTTAAGGAAATAGAAAAAACAATCCTAAAATGTGTGTGGAACCACAACAGACCCCAAATAGCTAAGCAATACTGAACAAAAACAACAAGCTGGAGGCATCACACTGCCTGACTTCAAAATCTATTACAAAGTTATAATAATCAAAGCAGCATGGTATTAGCATGAAAACAGACATACTGGCCAATAGAACAAGACAGAGACCCCAGAAATAAGCCGACATATCTAAGATCAATTGATTTTAGAAAAAGGTACCAAGAACACACAATGGAGAGAGGACTGTTTCTTCAATAAGTGGTGCTAGGAAACTGGATATCCACATGCAAAAGAATGAAAATGGATGCTTATCTTGCAACACATACAAAAATTAACTCAAAATGTGTTTGGGCTTCTTGACATACACAGGTGCAAGTGGTTTAAAGTCTCTGGACCCAGACTGCTGGGTTGAAATCTCACCTCTGCCAGTAACTAACTGGGTGATACTGAGCAAGTTTCTTCCTTTCTGTGTGCTTCAATTTCCTCATTTATAAATGGAATAATAATATCAATTTCATAGGGTTGTTCTGAAGATGAAATTAGTTTTAAAGAGCTTAGAACAATGGCCAGCACAAAGTAAGACTTGAATATGTGTTAGCTCTCTGAAGGCTCTCTTTTTATTTCTCTTTGGAGTTTGTATTCAAAAAGATACTTTACAAATTTTCTTAAACTTTCTGTGCCTTCCCACAAGATGGTATTTTTTTTTTCTGAGCAGAAATTTTTATAACTGCTTTCACAAAGGCTGGGATATGTGTCTGACTACACTTAAGATTTATTTCGGCTGGGGGAGGTGGCTCACGCTTGTAATCCCAGCACTTTGGGAGGCCGAGACAGGCAGATCCCGAGGTCAGGAGATCGAGACCATCCTGACTAACATGGTGAAACCCCGTCTCTACTAAAATACAAAAAATTAGCCAGGCATGGTGGCAGGCGCCTGTAGTCCCAGCGACTTGGGAGGCTGAGGCAGGAGAATGGTGTGAACCTGGGAGGCGGAGCTTGCAGTGAGCCTAGATCGCGCCACTGCACTCCAGCCTGGGCGACAGAGTGAGACTCCGTCTCAAAAACAAAACAAAACAACAACAACAAAAGATTTATTTCACTCCCTGGCCTACTCGCCAAGATGACAGCCCCCTTTTTTCCCAAATTCCCATCAATTCCCCATTCAATGAGCATTCTCTCCTTATGAGTCCAGTGTGTTGTTTCTTCTGATTTCTAAGCAGTAAAACTGTCAGCCCAGCAAACCAAAAATGCATCAGATGGTCAGCTTGCAGCAGAATGAACTTCCAGCAGATAGTAGAAAATTAAGGACCTTATTACTGCACTGCAACTTGCCTCTTTGCCAGTGTTTTCAAATTTTCAAATAATAATAATGAGCCTGATGCTGAGGATGACAGCAGTTCTATCTGGAAGCCAAAATGCTTACCAAAGACCTAGGTAAATTATCTAAAGACATCAGGATTGTGTTTCTATGTAATTATGTGTCAGCAGGAAAACAGCAAATGAACACCAATATCTCAGGCACCTTCAGGCACTGGAAATGAAAAGCCAAGAGAAACACAGCTCTGCCCTCAAGGAGCTTCCGATATACAATGGCACTGAAATTGATCTGGTCTCACTGTTGTAAAAGCCTGATAGGAAACTCTTTTCTTTAGGTTTTGTCAAGTTCCTAAAGTACCTAGGTCAGTGGCATCCACACACCAACTGCCCACAAAGTCACCAGCTATGTCAGGAGTACAGCTTCCACTGAGATACAACAGGGACTCCAGCACAGCCCCTTCCCCTCCACACAGAAAGCTTGAGGAAGGGTCAGCTTGTTAAAATAATAAATAAATTGACATGAAATTCAGAATAAGGGCAAATAGGAGAGAAATAATGCCAAGAGAATTTAGGCGGGGTAGGGGTAGGGGATTCAAACTACAGAGTTTAAAAGCTGGCTTCTCCCATAAAACAGAAGTAGAAAGAGGGAGAAAGAAGGGAATCATAATTTGGGGTAAATTTCACTTCATTAAAGGGAAATGAATGACAGCAGCAAAACTGATCATGTTAAAAGTCTGCACTGGTTTTTAATTAAAAAGAATGGCTTTTAAATTATCTGCCTAGCTGGTCATGGTGGTGTGCGCCTGTAGTCTCAGCTACTCAGGAGGCCGAGGTGGGAGGATCACTTGAGGCCAGGAGGTTGAGGCTGCAGTGAGCTATGACGACATCACTGTACTCCAGCCTGGGTGACAGAACAAGACTCTGTCCACTCCCCACTGCCCCCTCCAAAAAAATTCTCTACCTGATGATCATTCAACCTGCTTTTCCTTTCAGTTAAAATAAATTCATTTCTCTGAACAGGGTATATAGGTTCACTCAGGAAAACAGTTCTAATCATGGGAAATAGTATATATTATCTATTATCTCTTAACCTCTCACCCATCTATTTTAATTTTTTTACAATAGATGTTCCCCCTTTTTTCTGGAAATGCAAACAGAATACGGCATTTTGATCAAGGTTTGCTATATCTCTTTGACATCCTGCATTTTTTCCTCACAGTACTTAAAGTGATCAGTTTCAATGAAAAGTTAAAAAAAGTTTTAACGTTTTATAATACACTGAAAAATGATAAGAATAGGAAAAGAGAAATTGTGAGTAAACATGTCACAAAAAATGTACTTAACACAAAATGCACAACCTAACATGGTTGAATTTTAAATGATTGTATGGTGATTTTAAGCAATGTGTGCCCAAGGTTGGGGGTAGAGTGGTTTTGGGGTATGGGCTGTGCTCAAGGAATGGGGCCTGGGAAAGTCCTAAGTACACAAAATGAGAATGAGGGATACAGAGAAGGGGGACAAGTGACATGGCAAATCTCACGTGAGAAAAGACATTAAATTACTTCAGTCTTGGGGCCAGGCATGGTGGCTCATGCCTATAATCCCAGCACTTTGGGAGGCCAAGGCAGGTGGGTCACTTGATGTCAGGAGTTTGAGACCAACCTGGCCAACATGGTGAAACTCCGTCTCTATTAAAAATACGAAAAGTTACTCCAGCTACTGGGGAGGCTGAGGCAGGAGAATTTGCTTGAACCCAGGAGGAGGAGGTTGCAGTGAGCTGAGATCATGCCACTGCACTTAAGCCTAGGCAACAGAGTGAGACTCTGTCTCAAAAATAAAAAATAAAAATAAATTACTTCAGTCTTCATTCAACATCTGAGCAAATGAGTCACTGACTAAAGAACTATAGATTTAGTCAGCGTTGCCCAGGGAGGGAAAGTTGATTCAGATGCACACACAGCCTGTCTCCACTTCTGTCCTACAGGCTTACTGGGTCTGATGATGCACAGCTTCTAACACAAAGGCCCAGCAAATGGCTGCTGGGAAACAGCCTGTTGAGTAGTAATTAGGATTAGAGAGACTCCAGGGAAGAAAAAACAAATTCTAAGAGACAGTCATCTCAAAAACTGCTAGTCTCTGCAAACAGTGCCTGCAGACACAAGCCAAGGAGCAGTTTTCTACCTTGGCCCGGTGTATAAAGGGCTGTTGGCCAACTATTGATATTTCCTGTCACACTCAAGCCAGATGATAACGAATCACTGTCAGCAACATCATCTTTGAATGTAGAGGACAGCAGTCTGTGTGCACACCTTGGGACCTTCTTCATTCGACTACTGGTAGGATGAATCGGAAGAGAAGATTGATTTATTGATTAAATGCATGCTAGAAGAAATCGATGGAGCCCACACCTATGCACTTGATCAAATAGCAGAAGGAACTGTTACTGTAGTTGTAGCGTCTCCCCAAGTGACCCTGGGCAAGTCACTTAACCTCTTGGCTTCAGGTTTCCTCATGTGGAAAAAGTGACTACCTTGTTCAGTAACTACGAGGGGAGAATGTGAGGATTAGCTTAGTTAGGTAATGAAACCAAGGTGGAGGTCTGATCCTCATGAGGCTCCTCTACTGCACTCCCAGCATGGAGAAATCATCTCAGAAATCTTTCTACCTATGCCAGTGCCAGGGGGACAAGGAACAGGGTGTGAAGCAGGCTCTGCCAAGAATATCACAATTAGGAAAAAGACAAAAGCAAACTGGAGATCAGGTCCTGCTGATGGGACATCTTTGAACAAGACAGGAGCACATGCACTTCCTCAGGAGAAAGATACTTGTAAAGAGTTTTGAATATACTGAAAAGGGAGAGCCATAAAAACCCACTGTATGAAAAGTGATAAGGTAAAGTTTTAGCTGTAACATGCCCTGTGCCTTTGAGACACATTTTACATAAGGCAAGTTCTGAGGTATACTAAAGACTCCATGATCATCTCCTCACAGTATGTGGATGGAACATATTTGGTTGGCTTGAGATAAAATTACCTGGTCTAATGAAAGACTGTCACCTTCTGCATTTTCTTTTAAATATAGGAATATATTAATTGGAAAATTGTAAGTTAAACTGCAGCAACAAAACCAAACCAAAACAATCTATTCAGACTCAGCTTCTGAAACCATGAAGAAACCACTTACTGTTTTCTTTGGAATCTAATGAAAAATAGATTAAGACACCAGGAGCACAGGTCCCTCAACCCAAGTCTTAACAAAGAAAAAATTCATTTTTCAATACAGTAAAAATCACACCAAGGCTTTATACTTCTGAATGCTTTACTAATGATTAAGAAAATGTGTAATGCGAAGGATATGGTTAACATACCATGATAGTCAACTGCATAGATCAACTTGGCTAGGCCATGGTACCCAGGTATTTGGTCAAACATTACTCTAGATGTTGCTATGAAGCTATTTTTTAAAGACGAGATTAACATTTAAATCAGTAGACCTATTTAAAGTAAATAAAACAGACTACCCTCCATAATGTGGGTGGGCCTCATCCAATCAGTTGAAGGAATTAATAGGAAAACACTGACTTCCTTGGAGGAAAAGGGAATTCTTCCAGCAGCCAGCCTTCAGACTTGAATGGCAATTCTTCCCTGGGTCTCCAGGCTGCCAGCCACCCTGCAGATTTTGGGCTTGCCTCCACAATTGTGGGAGCCAAGTCCTTAAAATCTCTCTATACATCCTATTGGTTCTGTTTCTCTGGAGGAACCACGACTAGTACACATAATGTGGTAGGTTATTACCACTGTTCACCAGTATTTCTGGTTGTCTCTCCTGGGTCCATGAAAGGATTATACTTTCCTGAAAACTTAAAGTAAGCCCTGACCGTGTAACTTGCTTTGCCTAATAATGGGGTAGAAGTGACACTAGCTTTAAGCAAAAGGTTTTAGGAGCCAGGGAGTGATCCTTTATGCTCTTCCCCTGCCGCAGCAGATGCTGAGTCCTCAGGTTGAGATGCTGGAAACATAAGGTGCTGCCTCCCTCGGCCTGGGCCCCCAGGTGACTGCAATCAGTGGAGTCCCACCTATGGGCCCCTGTGCACATGGAGCATGAGTAAGATCATTAGTTGTTTCAAACCACTGAGATTTGGGGTTTGTGACTAACACACTACTGTGGGCGGGGTACAAGGAGCCCTGTATCCCAGCAACATCCACTCAACCATACATATTACATATTTTTAATTTTTTCACTTTTCCAAGTTCAATAAAACATCTATTTGATATAAACACTGAATAGTGACTTGAAATACCGTATGCACATGATGGTAATAAAATTGCCTAAGATTGTTACGTAAACTTTTCATAAACTAACCTCTCCTTTAATCCAAATTATTGGTATAATATATTGCCAAACCCACCAACATCCATCCCATTACAAAACTTGGAATAAATTAAGCCCATGTGAATCTGGACATTTGTGTAACCTAGGCATTGAAAACTAGCCTATCCCAAGTGTTTCATATTTCATGAAGTTCCTGGAATATGCCTCTGCCTTTCTATCTGCTATAACTCCCAAATTACTATGAAGAAAATCCTTTAGTGCTGCAGATGAATCAAAATGGGTCTTCAAATAAAAAAAAATCCAACATGATTTTTCAGTCAAACCACACAAAAGCTAGCTTTTGCTAGGGGAAGGAAAAAAACAAAGATGGAAGGCTGAACTACCTGGGCCTGTGGGTAAATAGGGCATAGTTATGTTCAGATTTCAAAATTATCCACTCCTGAGTTTATTTGGAATTTCAAGATACGAACATACAGTTGAGATGTTCAAATCCATCTAAAATGTTCAGATTTTTAAAAGAATTCTTACAATTTTGGCCCAATATTTTAAAAAAAGGATGGAGAGTACCACTTTCCCCCATAAATACCCAAACCTACAAACTCAGTATGGAAGGTGCGAACAATGTCATGTTTCCTTTTTTATCTACCCCCATAAGGTATAGCACAGTGCCTGCCTACAGCTGTCATCCAATAAACGCTAAATTGATTTCTGCCACCATATTCTGAAATCCCCACTCCCTGGCCACCTCCCGCATCTTTTAAAGGAGGGACATAACAGGTATCAGAGGGCTCTCTCCACGGTCCTGTCGTACGTGGCACATACCACTCTCACCATCCACTCTTGCATTTTCACCCCCACTCTGGCTAATTGGACTTCAACAGTGAATCTAAGTTAGTCGGTCAACAACAGAGACACAGCTAGCTGTACTGCTGTGTACTGGTGGTACAACAGACAGCAGCAACTGGAATTAAGGTAGTTGCTGGATATTCAGACCCCAGAGGTCAGGACTAACCCTGCCACTCTTAGGTGGCGTCTATCTCCACAACGGTCAGGGGCAAGCTTAGTGAAGACAGGCAGAGGCACTCCACTGAGCACACGGCCTCCTGAAACCAGGTTGGTGGGGAGAAAAGCTGCAGGTTGTCTTCCTTTCACCAACAATTTCTTTTTGTGGAGAAAAAAAAATTATAGTTAATGCAGTTGGGCTGTGGGGAAGAGCAAGGCCACAGCATGGGCTGGGATTTACCTCTGAATATAAGAGCTAGCCAGTACTCTGGAGGATCATCTGCTCGGAGAACAAAGGTCAGTGCAATCATGGGCGTGTCTGCCCCCAGTAAGGGAACATTCTGGATCTTTGGCCTGGAATGCTGTACTAAGGTCACCCAAGAGTCAGTGATTATCAAAGACAATTTTAGCCCCTAGAGGTTGCTTCTATTGTTACAGATTATTATAGCCTCCAGGGCGATAAGCCTTATACAGCAAGTCCAATGCTGCTGCACTTTTAGACCTTAAGGAAATCCCATAAGCATTTGTTACTATTATTAATCAAGCATAATTAAGCGCTCCTAGCATGCATTCCGTATTGCCTTGAGCAGAAAGCTTCAGATGTAAACCATCTTTCAATAACATTCCCTTCCTGAATGCTGAGATGAGAACATGAAAATCATACCACATGTCTGCCATCTGTATTTGTACTTGTCAACAGCTCTGTTTTGGGATAAACAGTTTTGAAATAAGAATCAATTCGACTTGTTGGAAGATTAGCCAAGGAATAGCTCAAAGACCAAAACAGAACAGGAAGTCAGATAGTCTGAAAATCGAGCACAATTTTGTTTCTCACTAAACATTCTGTTTTGTCACAGCCCAAGAGAAAGAGTGCAGCAGCCAGGGTTTGGGGGCACAGAGACAGGGAAAATGTGTGTTCTCAAGTAAAAAATTCTTCAACCTGGAACAAATGTCTTCGCTACAATGCAACTAGAAATCATTCACTGACCTCTAGGAGACTACAGTTAAGAACAAAGCAATTTTAGCATTTACACTTTGTTTCATGGTTCTACTATGTGAAGGTATACACAGGGGACAACTTGAGCAGGTCCAAGTGCATAATACAGTCCTTTATTACCATCAAAATGGCAGCATTTCCCAAAGTCGATCTTGATTAAAAGTAGTTCCATGGTTGAAAACAGTACTCCACTGTAGAGCTATTAAACTAGAGAGATGGCAAGGGGAAAATAAAGACTTATACACCAAAGGGGAGGTCAGGGAAGAAGTTAGAAAAAATAGGATGCTACAGATTGGTGGGAGACTACAATGGAATTGCTTTTAGAGGTGGCTGATATAAGTGAACGAAGGGACACGATAACCTGGCAGCCCCACATATCTACAAAACAAATGAGAACATGTATGCTCCACTTGGAGAGCCATCCATTTTCTCCTTAAAAGAATTCATTTATAAAAGAGCAAATTGGTGATTTGTACTTACAGACTGGACCTTTTCCAAGCCCCTGTCAAGAAGTGATAAATTATTGAAGCACAGCATAAAGTGTTTTATTTTCAGTGTGCACACAGTAAAACCCTGTGAAATGTTTCTGTTCACCTTTCCCGTTATTAATTAAAAAATAATTGTTTCCAATTACTCTCTGATCTTTAAAATAAACCAAGACAAAACACTACATATACCTCTCCAGAATCAGCACTGCCCCTTCCCTCTCCTTCTAGATCCTGCCCCCCATCCTTCAACCAAGCAGTTGTTTCAAATCACACCACCGGCTCCTGAAATAGGAATGCTATTTAGGTTGGAAAGGGAGGGAAGAGGAAGTCCAATACAACATTCACACAATTGTCTGGTATTCATTCAACCACAGTTCCCAGATATATTTGTTGTTCCTAGAGACAGCGTAAAACTGTTTGGAGAATAAAGCAGGGTTGTGGAAAACTCATTAATAAATTGTGAAAATCCTCTCAGCAGGAGTCATATAACCAGAGGAACTGCCTTGTGCCAAGCAACATAAAGCCTGGTGCTCTGCTCCTGGACAATGTCACAGGCAAATACAGCTGATTTTTGAGAAAGGTCTCCCTATAGCCACTTACTAGACAAGAGTTAGGAAAAATTATTTCCCAATCTCAGCTCAGCAATTAGAACCTGAATTATGTTTATAAACTTTAGGCTTTGCTTTAATCTGACTGTGAGAGATGTACAGGAACGGCCCCTCCCGTACTGTGTTTATAAACTGAGAGAATAACGTTGATGCCAATGCTCCTGAAAGGGAGCAGGGAAACCTAAAAAGTCTAATTGCATAGGAGATGCATGGGGACTGCTGACAGGAGGGCTTTCTCCTCACTGAAATCTTGTTCATCTTTAGGATTTCTCCAGCATCTCAGTTCAAATTCCCACTCCTTATGTGCAAGTGGCACTCTTAGCTTTCCAATTCTGTTTTCTATTAGGGTGACTCAATCAGTGGCTGAACTTCTGATCCTGTGGCCCCTTTTTGTAGCTTCAGACTGAAACTGGATGCCTTTGTAGAACATATTCACCCAAGGATTTTGTATGAACAGAAAACAACGCAATAAAGGAGGATACCTCTAAAATGTTTTAATTATATGCCCATACAATATATAAAATATATGCATCATTTTAGCTGGATAAGAAAAGCAAGTCAAATGAAATGACACTCCTCGAAACTTAAGTTAAATAATCTTGTAGGAAGAGGTATATTTTGTCTTTTTAAAATTATTTTAGCATTCTGTACACTGACGAGGTAAAAGAAACTGACTGAAACTTAAATGTGAAAGAACATTTCACAATTAAATCCACAATTGTATACATGTATCTTACTCACGTCAGTGAAAAATCACCAACTATTATAAAAAGAGGACAAATTGTATCACAAAAGAAGCAAAAATTAGAAAAAATTCATAAAAAAATATATCCAACTATGAAAAGCATTGCTCTCTTGGTGTCTTCACATCCGTCTCTTCTGTGTACTGATGTACAATACTGAAAAGACAAAAATACATAAATTGAAATTAAAAAACCCTGCTTGTAAGTATACATAGCAGCAAGTTTAAAAGCCAACAGATTTTGGTCTGATACATCTGACATTTAAAAGGAATTCTCATATCATTCAATTAACTCTAGAAATACTATAAGACTAGTTTTATGAATCTACACCCGGGTTTGATGTCTTACAAAACTGTCCTAATCTCATCCATGTGTCTCACTGACTCTTTAAAGTGTGACCAGGAAGATAAAATAAAATATATGTGAAAGTCCCTGGCATCTAAGAATGCTTTATAGTTAGAAGTATGAGAATTATGCTTTTCAGGGCTGAACACAGTGGCTCACGCCTGTAATCTTAGCACTTTGGGAGGCCGAAGCAGGTGGATCACTTGAGCTCAGAAGTTCGAGACCAGCCTGGGCAACATGGTGAAACCCCGTTTCTACCAAAAATACAAAAAATTAGCCAGGCAAGGTGGTATGCACTTGTAGTCCCAGCAACTTAGAATGCTGAGGTGGGAGGACTGCTTGTGCTTGGGAGGCAGAGGCTGCAGTGAGCTGAGATTGCACAACTACACTCCGGCCTGGGCCACAGAGCGAGACTTCATCTCAGGAAAAAAAAAAAAAAAAAAAAGATACTTTTCAGAAAGTAAATCAGTAAATCTAACCAGGCTAGATCTCAAATTAAGAATAAACAACATATTTTCATCTATCTCCCCAATACAAACTCTAAACTTGCTGTTTACCTTCTTAATTGCAACAGGATAAACAAGAGCTAAGGAGTTTATTTTTTATTTTTATTTTTTAATGATACCAAAGTCCTTATTCTGAGTTCCCGTTAAAGTTGCACACTTTGGTGTTACCCAGTGTTCTGCTTAGAGGTCCTCTCACAACTACCAACATGAACTCTTAGGATGTGTGGTCTGTAGGAATGAAACAAAATGAAATGCTTAGGTCACTTTGGCCAAACTAGAGGTGGTTCTCCCTTCCACCTTCCATGCCTACTCGGCTTCTGAGAGGTCTGCTCAAAGCGAACAGTAAGGTGTCTTCATCAAAGAACATAGCACAGATCAATCAAATAAGTCAAGATCCTCTTTAAGAGCCAACGATGTGAACTTGGGAGTCTAAAGATGAGTGTCACTGATTACATCATGGGAAATGTGACATGAAGGGAAGCATCAGAATGCCAGTACAGCCACCCCCCAACCCTGCCCCAAGTCCTAGGGGTAGTGTGCACGTTAAAGGATCTACCCTATCAACACACACAGAACCCAACCTGCCGGTGACTGCTGCCATTAGCTGTCTTGAGGTGAGGCAAGATCATAATATTTCTTAGGAAAAAGAGGAGGTCAAATAAGGATATGAAAAACAGGATAAATAATTCTATAAATAGAAAGGACTAGAAAGCCAGGAAATAATGTATGTAAAAATATGATATGAAGAAATAAGGTACTATAAGCACAGGGGACAGACTCTATTATAAAAGTCAGGAAGTTTAGTTTATAGCAAAGAGATCCAACTATTTAGGGGGTTGAAGACATCCAGAATTAAAGAAATCAACAAAAAATCTGAACTCAAGAATCCCAGAGTTTCATCTGGGAGATGGAACCAAAAAGTGGGGTAATTCTCATAATTCCGATATCTTTCCCTCCCCACCAAAAATGCAAATATGACTTTATTATAATTTTCATTTTTAAACTAGGTACTTAAAAATAACTATAAAAATCATAGCAATTTATTAGTTGTTAAAAAACTGAGTAACTTTTTCTATTTTGCCATTTTTGCCAAACCAAAGGATGCAAATCTGCATAGAAAGCATCTGAATGTTTAATAGAGAAGGGACAAATAGGACGAACTGCCAAATTATGCAAATCAAAGACAGCAGGGAAACAGTGCCCATTCTTACAGCTCCAACTTCCAGGCTACAAGAAGCAGGAATATGCGTTGCGGGGATATACTACACTATATTCGAGCGCAGGGTTCTAGGTCAGGAGAACAACGTCCCTCAGTTCCTCATCATTAAAGGAAGGGAAGGAGAGAATTTTAGTTTCAAAATTCCATGAAGCATCTACAAAATAACTGGTCAAACTGAAGATCTGACGTATAAGCATTTTAAAATAATCAAGCCTAAAACTGGACTTTTAAATTATCTAGAAAACTCTTTGGTGATCTGGATTATAAATAGAAAGGCTTATTTTGAATGCTGTACTATAGGGTGAAGAAATGTTACCATTGTTTCCTCGGATAAATGCATCCCCATACTTATTCTTCAGTTGTCCATTTACATATTCTTCTGTCTGCTCCAGGGCTATATTCATGTAGCCATCCAGGCAAGCCAGGACCCCTGCACACATATTTAGTCAAAAAGAAGATATACAAGGCAAGTAAGAGTTGAAAATTACAGGGTATACCTTAGAGCAGACAATCTCTTTATTCATTAGCTCTTAGATGCTTAATATAAAAATTCACACCATAAATGAAATTCAACAGCTTAAACACAAAACAACTCTATGCCAACCTGAATGAAGTCTAGGAAGGCAGTCACGCACCCACTACTACCTGGTAAAACAACAAACTGTCACTTCCCTCATGGTACGTATGACCACACAGAAACTTTTAAAGCATTCAAAAAAGTAAGAGAATAAGACTATTCCAGCAAAACTACCATTCTTTGAAAGCTAAGCACAAGGTGGGCAATTATGCATGAACAAATGATCCTTGGTTCCAGTGGCATTTCCTACTTTAGCCACTAAGTGAAATAGGGGCTGGCAGATTTATTTCATTCTTTTACAACATCTACTGCAGCAGATGAATGTACTCCAGGGTTAAAAGGAAGTCTCCACAATCTGTTAAAATAATAGAAGAGGAGACAGCAGGTGCTCCTGAAAGAACATCTTAAAGCTGTGACTCACAGTGAAGAGCAGCTTGAGAATATAGGGCAACATATTGCATTATAACACATCTTGTTCTGTTTTGTTACAGCTATAATATTTTCCAATCAAAACTAATAGAGAAAATGGCCAAAAACATTCAAGGGAGCTTTCAAGGAAACAGTTTGAGTAAATCTTTAATTGTGTTAAGATGGTATAAATTTTGTAAAATTTGACCTGATGATCTTTTTCAAAAGATGAAAATCTGTAAGCCTCTAACTCTGTCTCTAATTTAAAGTGGCATTATCTAGAAAAAAAAAATTTAAGTAAAAATAAATACCAGATTCAATTCAATTAGTTGAGTCTATAGTTTCTCATTTGATGTCTTAACTTCATTAGTATGCTCCTCACTCTCTGCCTCTGCCCCCATTATCCTCTAAACAAAAAAGTTTCCTTTCAAAATTGTGTGCGTAATGACAGCAAAAGACATTAATCTACCAGAATTCTGCTAAAAGCGGTAAACTCTCAAAGAACCAGAATGGACTGTGAATAATAAAATTATTTCCTAGCAAAAGAAAGCTTAAGCTACAACTTTAGCTCATTTCCTGCTGTATTATTTTACATATAAACCGCAATTATAAATGAGCAAGAAAAATCTCAGGCACAATATGCAAACCTGTTTGAAAACTAATGAAAAGAATTTCAAAATGAAATGTCCAGGCTGGGCACAGTGGCTCATGCCTGTAATCCCAGTACTTTGGGAGGCAGAGGCAGGCAGATCACTTGAAGTCAGGAGTTCAAGATCAGCCTGGCTAACATGGCGAAACCCCGTCTCTACTAAAAATACAAAAATTAGCCAGGCATGGTGGCGGGTGCCTGTAATCCCAGCTACTCAGGAGGCTGAGGCAGGAGAATCGTCTGAACTTGGGAGGCGGAGCTTGCAGTGAGCCAAGACTGAGCCACTGTACTCCAGCCTGGGCGAAAGAGTGAGACTCGGTCTCAAAAAAGAAAAAAAAAAAAAAAGAGTTCACTTCTAATTAAAATATCTATTCTCACAGCAAAGGCAAAAACAAACAAACAAACAAAACGAAAAACTGCCTAGGGGGTTAGAAATACAACCCTTTCCTTCCATGAGATAAACTACTATACATAACCAAAAACAAGACATTTTCTCAAAGAGAAACTGCTACAGAGAGTTGTTGGAGTTTTTTTTTTTTTTTTGGTATGTTGTTGTTTTGCTTTGGGGTTTTTTGGTGTTTTGTAAACCACAAAATAAGCACATTCCTTTAGTAAGGCTATCTAATAGTATAAAACATTTTGCTTTAATAGTATAAAGGCCATGAACAGACATTCATAAGAGGAAAAAAAAATTATGGTTACTATCCATGTGAAAGACTCCTGAATCTCACTAGTAAACAAAGAAAATATATGTAGAATGAGATATTACTTGTTGCCAATTAGATTGGAAAAGATGAAAAAAAGCTAATACAAGAGTTGGTGAGAACATGAAGGATAAACCCAAGTTCCCTAATGCAGGGCCATGAATACTCTCTGACTTGTAAATCCTAGCCCAGGGAATTGATTCTAAAGAGATGTTTGGTCAACTTCACAATATATGTCAAAGCAGAAGAGTTGTTTATAGTGGCAAAAAACTGGTCAACACCTAAATGTCCATTAATAGGAAATTGGTTAAAAGTAAAAACAAAACTATGGTACAGCCACACAAGAGATTCCTATGCAACCATTAAACCCTCTATATTGTCACAAAACTAAATGTACTGTTTCAACGTTTAAAAAAAAAAATCAGGTTGCATGTAGTTGATTCCATTTATGTCAAATTATGCTAATATAGAGCTCAAAATTGGTAAACTGTCTCTGGATAGTAGCATTGGGGATCCTTGGCTTTCTTCTATATACTTTTCTCTATTATTTCCTTTTACATTTCTAAAATTAAAACAGAACTAAAACATGTATTGCCTTTATAAATAGAAAAATTTTCCCTAAAGAGTACAGAGAAAAAAGGTCAGGCTGGTTCATCTCTTCAATAAAGTGGGTACTGAGAAGATATTGAACACAATGTCCTCACTTTAATCAACTGTCAAACAGATTAAAACCCCTAGAAGTCTATTACTTCCTATGGGCCCATCATCAAAAGTTCGCAGGTGAGAGGCAGTACATGGAGACATTATACTACCTCAGTATTCCGTATGAATCCGTTAATTTTACTATAAAAATAAAATTAAACTGGAGAGATGTTATTAATGTCAAGAAGCTAAAGGAGTACATAATCACCAGAGTGGTTTCTTAACAAGGCTTATGAGCCGAGCCTGAACTTGAGTCCTAGCTCCTCCTTTACTAAGTGGGGATAATCAATACAGATTTCAAAGGAAAAAGCTCAAGAGATTACTATGATTATTAATTATTCAGAAAAGAGACCAAGAAAAGGCCACAAAACCCTGTGCTATGGTTTGAATGTGTCCCCTCCAAAATTCAGGTGTTTGGCAATAGGACAGTATTAAGAGGTGGAGGCCTTTAAGAAGCAAGCAGACCATGGGGACTTGCCCATTAATGGGATGAAGGCCTGCATTAAAAAAAGGCTTCATGCAGTGTGCTGGTTTGCCCTGTGCCTTCTGCCACATGAGGACTCAGCATTCCTCCTCTCCGGAGGATGTAGCCTTCACCAGACAACTGAACCTGCTGGCACCTTGATCTTGGATTTCCTAGCCACCAGAACTGTGAGAAAATAAACTTCTGTTTTTGAAAATTACCCAGTCTAGAGGCGGAGCTTGCAGTGAGCCGAGATCGCGCCACTGCACTCCAGCCTGGGCGACAGAGCAAGACTCCGTCTCAAAAAAAAAAAAAAAAAATTACCCAGTCTAGTGTACAGTGCTCAGGTGACGGGTGCACCAAAATCTCAGAAACCACCACTAAAGAACATATCTATGTAACAAAAAAAACCACCTGTACCCCCAAAAACTACTGAAATAAATAATAAAAAAACACAAAAAATGAAAATAAAAATGACCCAGTCTGTGGTATTCTGTTATAGCAACCCAAGAGACCACGTCCCTCTGCTAATGAATCAGTTATAGCTACACCTGTCAAATATTTCAGGTAACTTAACATACTTTAGCTGTGGAAGATAAGAAATTCAGTAACTTTAAAAAATGGAATTTGAAACCATTCTTCCTTATAAAGTTAATTTCAAAAGCATTGCAGCCTCTTAAAAATATTCTCTCCAAGAACAGAAAGGCATTTTTTTTTTTTTGAGACAGAGTCTCACCCTGTCGCCCCACACATTATACGTTATATGAGTGGGACATTCAGGTTGTAAAATGATACTCAACAGCTGCTTGCCAATCTTGAATACTCCTGCAAAAACAAATGCTGCTGCACCAAGATGTTCTTCAGTTGAGTTGTTCATATCTGAGTTCACTAGGAATACCTAGCTATTACCAGGGAATTTAGGCACATATGATCTCAAAGCAGAGACAGGAGACAGAAGTCACACAAATCACACTGAAAGGCAGAAGCACACGCTATACTGTCAGAGTTGTCCTTCTAAAAGGAATGACCTCAGAGGTAGAAAAAGATATATGCATAAAAACTACTGATGACCAGTACTTTTTTGGCCTATTGGGTATATTTAAGAGCTTAATAAATATCCGTAAGTCACATTTACTTATTCAGTTATACCAGTGAGGTTGAAACATGAAAATATTACCTCGATAATCCACTCCAGAATTTAATTTTACCACAACTGGTCGTCCGATGATTTGCTTTAAGAAGTCACTAGGGGTTTGCTTCCGAAGACTCATTTTAACAATCCTAAATCAAAATATGAAAAGAAATAATAAAAGGTAAAGACCAAAGCTGATTATTCAACAAAACCCTTAAAGCCCTTAACATACTTACAGAAAATGAAGTATCAAAGGACTATGCGAGAAGACGCATATTACTCCACTGCTACTACATGACAGCTAACATGTTTTCAGTACTTACTATGAGCCAGATACTAAGCTAAACATTCTACATGCATTATCTTATTCAGTTCCCACAACACCATGGCATAGTCTCATTAGGGAAAGTCCTGTGTTTACAAAAGCACCTGCTCTTAATCACTTATCATTACTGCCTGACATATAGTCAGTATACCCATTACAACCACTACCACTTCCATTCAGTGAATGGTTGGTTATTTTATGCAGAGCATTCTGCTAAGGTCTTTATAAACACTATCACATTTCATCTTTACAAGAACCCTGGGAAGAAGGTCTTAATACCCTCATTTTGCTGATGAAAAGTAAAGGCACAGAAAGATTAAATAATTTGTTCCCAAATGTGATGGAACATTCAAGTTCAAATCAGCCCTATTTTAAAGTCCATATTATATAGAACAGACACATTTATGAACAACTGATGCCTAAATGGTATCTCTGAAAAGAATTATAATCTAAAGGTAATTTTGAGTGTACTATATGCCAGCACTTTTCCAAGAACTTTATATTTATTAATCAATTTAAATTGCTCTACCCTAAAAGGGAGGTATTGTTTTTATCCTCATGTTACACATGAAGAAAAAGACACAGAAAGATTAAACACTCTGCTCAAGGTCACACAGCTAGAAAGTGGATAGCCAGCCCATACTCTTAATCACAACCTTAAACAGCCTTCTGAAAGTCAATAACACAGCCAAAGATTTTTAATTACTCTATTAGGACTATAGCAGATATGTGCTCTAAATAATGAAGAAAAAAGTCTTAATACTCAAGTATAACAGGGGTCTAACACAGAAAAAGAGATAGCATTACACACCCAAATCAACAGCATCAGACATGCAAAGCTGCACATCACTCCTTTCAAAACGCATCTTTTCTTATAAAATAGCTCTTTCAAAATATGTTGGCAAGTTAATAAAACTGTAGTTAAGCAAAAACTGAGTAAAAATATTTCAGAAATTAATTTTTCTGTTTCAGTCAAATTCAGCATCACTATTATTCAGCAGCTATATAGCACTGAGACTTAAAAATTAGTATGGATACAATATTTTAAGGATTCCCTTCAAGAACTCAAGCTGTTCTTTTGTTTTCAATGAAATTTTTTCATTAAACATTCTTCCATTATTTTTTCATTAAACATTCTTCCACTATGCTTATTTCATTCTAAGTCCATCCACTCAATAATCTGAGTTTGTGTGGAGAAGGATTATTTGGAGATGTTCTCATAGTGAATTCACACGGGATCAGCAGTTGTAGTAAGCTGGAACTCTAGGTTACTGGGTTCAACAAATTACATGTACATGTACACACTGAGCAAGGAAATTCAAAAACATGTCACACACAAAGGCTCTGCCCTTAAAGAACTTAAAATCTAGAAGAATTTAAACTCATTTAAAGAGTGTGAGTAAACAAACGCAATCGTAATTTAAGTAAAATAATTTTCTTTAGCCAAGAAAAGTCAACATCCTAAGTCAAATAAAAGAAAATACAAATTTCAGAAATTATTTTTGAATTTTGGGCTATCATTTGGACAATCTACACTGCCCCCAACCTTTGAAAGATGTTTTTAAAATGCGATAAATTATTTTGCTCAACAAATGTTAACTTTTCCATTGAATTTCCAGCTTATTTTTTTAGCTCCACAATCTCAACAGATAACTACAATTACAACTACTATTACAATTACAATTACAACTACTATTCAGGACAACCACTTTTCATTCAGGACTCAGATCACACAGTAATTTTATTTACACTGTTCTGAGTACACAGTGAAAAATTACAAAATAAATACTGTAACAGATTCAGTACCTTTAATGAGTTTAGTGAAAACATACAAATCTTCCCATTCATCTATAAACCACCTTATTTACATTCTGAACACATGCCTGTTTTGAGGCTGAACACATCTAGAGAGAATATTAACTCTGAAGGCCTGATACTCAACTGATGAGTCAGGTTCATTTCCTATCACAGATGTTAAATCCCATTATGCCACAGTTTCATCATATATAAAACTGAGATAAAAGTAGCTATTTTGTGTTAAAAATCACTAAAATGCTTTGTAATGGGATTCTAGTTCATAGAGATATTAACTACTTTAATTATTACTAATTTCACCTGCTCATAGAGTATTTACAATTTCAGATTAAAAACATTTGAAAAGCAAAAGCTGGAAACAGTTAATAACTGTCAGAAAAAAGAATGCAAATCTTGACTATCAGTTGCTTGACAGCATAGGTTATTTTAAAGGTATTAATATTAACTTTCCACACCTTTTTAAAAACACAGATATGTTCTTCTAAGCTCACCAAAGATAACGCCTTGTCCATTATGCTTTATCTGTATTCCAATTAACATCAATCTCTTCCTGAAGGCAATCAAAACTTTCAACTTTCACGGAGCACCTGTCAAGTTCAGGCACACAGGGTTGGGGAATGTAACACAAAGACAAAGCCTTAAGCCCTCAGAGTTTACATTCCAGAGAGGGCAAGAAACATGTAAATGCAGAATTTTACAAAGGTGATGTGTATTCTGATAGAATTATGCACAAAAGGGCAGAGAACACCCTCTTACCCCAGGCTTGGCAGATCAAAGAATTTCTGGAAGTAACACCTGAGCTGAATTTGAAGGAAAAGGCGTCACCCCCCAGCTGAAAGAAGAGAAGTCAGAAAAGGCACGGAACAAGTGTCTGGGTAGAATGTAAAAGCTACATAGGCAAGGAGGAGACACCTCTGCGGCAGGGAGCTGTGCCACATTCACAGGGAGCACAGAGTTGAGGCTCTGGGTCAGTTTCCCAAACTTGAATCATTAGATCAGCTGGAGATTCTACTCAGTAGTTCTGGGGTAGGAGCCAGCAATCTATTTGAACAAGCCTAGGAAATAACTGGCAAGGGGAAATACTGTTGTCAATGATACGAAACGGGGGTTTTAAGCAGGAACTTGCTTGGGTTGCACTCTCTACTTTCCATAGCAGAGTGCAGATGCCCATCTCACCTACTTTTGGCATCACACAGTTTGGCATTTGATTTTATTTGCTATAACCTGTCACTATGCCCTCTTTTGTATTCTTTATGTGGGTCTTTTCTCCCTCAAAATACTGTAAGCCACATGACAAGAGGGGCTCACAAGCTTCTCGTCTGTTCTCTAGAATATCTACATTCTACTAAACCTCTTGGAAAAAAAATACTTCTAAGGTTATTTGGAAAAGAGTATATGGGTTGCCTCAAACACATTTTATCCATCACTTTAGGAAAGCCGTATCTTTTACATTAGTCTTCATTAGGCTTCCTTGGTACTCCCTGTTACTTAATGACTTGCCCATAAATCCATTTTGTATGAGTAAATTGGTCTTGACACCACAATTTTTCCCATCACTTGGCTCAAGTAATTTTAAGTTTTCATCTTTTAAATCGGATAAGGCAGAAGGAACAGTTCTGACAATTTCTGAAGCAAGAGATGAGTCTCTTGAACCGTAAACACATAAGAGGAAAAAGACCTTTCTTCAGGGTCACCCTGGTAAAACTTCTCCTTTCAAAATTAAAGTCATAATCACTCTCTGTACCTCCTCCTCCCTCCCCTGACTCCTACTCAGGCTTGTTTTAAATGACCTATTTTCATAAATGACTATTAAGTCAAAGGCAGTATATTTTCTGTCAGAAGCTACTGAGAGGTCTAGTATGAAAACATCTGCAAAGTGCCCTGCAGGGAGTTTTTTTCTTTTTGGTAAAAGAATGAAGAAAAAAAAAGAAATTCTATTAATCCAACTATGTGCTACCAGCATTAGATTCATAAGCAATTTACAGAGAAACCCTGTGAGGTGGAAAGCAAAGCCAAGGCTGACCCCGAAGCCCAAGCCCTTTCACAGGTACAGCTGCCCTTCTGAATATGTTAAGATTCTCTGGTTAAATCTTGGGGAGTCACAATAGAGGCGGTGAGAAATCCAGTTGGAGAGTAGCAGCACTGGGGAAAAAAAATACCTAACATGACAAAGTGCTGTAAATTAGCCTCAGAGAAATACAATGGACAAATGCAAAGAAATCTATCTCATGTGATTTGAGTTATGCCACTGAGCAGAAGACATGAAAATCCTTATTTCTTGGCAATGTTTACCTGTAAGTTTTTACCTACTCCTGGCATATTTACAGTTTAGGGTGAAAAGAATTTGAAAAGCAAAAAATTGCAAGGAAACATTACAATCCAAGTAATTGCAGCACTACACTAACAGATCAGTGTCTGAGGAGGCGATCAGATAGGGAGAAGAACAGCTTTCTAAATCCTCCCTTCTGACGCAGTGGAGTGCCTTGCTGTCTTTTGAAGGCTTCATACCAATCCCTCCTTCCTCGGCAGCAGGGGCTACTTCTCTCCCTCTCTCCCAAAGGCAAAGTGAGTCCACTCAGAGCACCTCTTTCCACTCTCAGTCATGGCCCTTATCAGGCTGTTTCATAATTTTTCCATTTGCTGACTGGTCTCCCATATGAATTTTAAGCTTCTTGGGGACAGGGAAAATATCTTACTCACTTGGTATCCCTGGTATCCAAGCACACTACCCAAGTCTGTGGAAGAGACATTCAAGGCCAGTGCCAAGCAAAATCCCTGTCCAGCCCCCACGAGCCCAAACTATGGATACAGTGACTAGTAGGATCACGCATGTACTTCAACAAATACTAACCTAGTAATCTCTATTATGACCACCAAAAACGGAGAAAACAACTGTTTCTGTCATTCAAGAACCAGCTGTTTCCAAATCTAGAGATGCTTGTTAAAATGCAGATTTTCCCGAAGTCTACTCAGGTAAAGGCACAGTATTTTACATTTTATAAAGTTCTCCAGGTAATTTCTATAAGTAAATGGTTCTCATCTAGGGGCAGTACCCCCAACCCTGCCCCACCCTGCTCAGGGACATTCGGAAATATCTGGGGACACTGAACTGTCATGACTGAGGAAGGTGGTGCTACTGCTATACTAGTGGGTAGAGACCAGAGATGTTGCTAAACATTTTATAACTAACGGGACGGCCCTCCACAACAAAGGACTATGCAGCCCAAAATGTCAATGGAAGTTGAGAATCTCTGCTATAAGCCCTAAAAAAAATAAAAAAATAAAAAATAATAAATAAATAAAAAAAAAAACATTGTTTTTGGTTTTAAAGTGAGGAGTTTCAAAGAAATCTCCAAGGTACAGCAAATGATAACCAAAAGCTACATTCTAACCAAATGATGGAGTGTAGATTATAATTAATCAGGGATGTTTTATTCTAACATATAGGGAACCTGAAAACAACCGTCGAAATCTTGAAGGGGTTGCCATTCTAAATAATGGATTTCTAGTCTTGGCCATGAAAATGATCACTTTCCAATTTTTCAGTGTTACAGGTCTCTCCGATGATTAAAATCTGTTAGTACACTTTTAAAAGAAGAGAATAATACAGGTGATGTGAACAAATTTTTAAATTCTAGTATCTACTATGCCACAGTTCAGTGAGAGACTGCCTGATGCAGCACAGAGTACTCACTTGGGAGGCAGGAAACCTGAGTTCTAATCCCAGCTCTGCTACTTAATTAGCTGTGTGACTTGGATAACTCATTAATTTCACTTCTCATGGCCCCAGGTTCCTTCCTCATCTGCAAAATAAGGGAGTTATGCCAGATGACCACTTAAGTCTCTTCCTGCCCTAATATTCAGGTAGTCTAACGCATTAACGCCAGTGACACACACACACACCCCCCACAAACATAAGCCTCTCAAGATTTCTGCACAATATTCAAGCAAGTAAAATTGCCAAACACCTCTAAAACTTTTTTGGAAAACTGCAGCAATGTGTATGAAGGCCTAAAACAGACCTTACAGATGACAGCATCTAATCTGATAATTTCACTTCTGAGAATCTAGTCCAAGGAAATAATCTAAAAAATAGGGGGAAAAGAGTTTATCAAAGCACTATCTGGGATGCTAAGATGATGTAAAAATTCAAAAACAATCTTATGTCCCACAATCGGGAAATGACTGAATAATTTATGGGACCTACACTGGGACCCACAATGATGGGACAATCAAAAGAAGATACAAAATTAGAATAATATTTAGGAAGAGTTTTTAAATGGAAGTGGAAAACTACACTGTTAAGTGATTAAACATGTACACTCTTAGCTCAAGTAGAAGCTAGCACATACAGGAGAAAATGATTGTAGGTGAAAGGGTTCAGTGAATATTATTTTCTTCACTAAAGTCTTCTATGTTTGCAATTTACTACAATAGTCACGTATTACTAAGAGCAGTGGGGCAGGGTAATCCGCATCATCTTAATCCTACACACCTTAAAAAATGCCTGCTATGCAGGTGTGCGGACACGCGTACGCACAGAAAACGTCGGGCGATAGGACTTAAGACCATACAATCTGGTTCCTCGACCTGACAACTCGGTAAGACAGGCGAATCCAGCCCTTAATTCCTGTGGTCAAGCGCAGCCACCCCGATGTAGGGGAGGGTTCGCAATTCCCTGAAGCCCTCCTGGAAGACTGGCGAAGCCTAGGCCTGGGTTCGGGATCCGCTTTCCCGCCGAATCTTGGGATTAGCGTCGGGGCTCCCTGGGGAACTTCAACAACCTGAACTGGTCTCGGACGCCAACTCGGTGGGAGCCGGCACGGTGCCGCTCGTCTCCGCGCAGTCTAGGCGCCTAGCTGAGGGCCGTCCCGGCGCCCACCATCAGACCTCTCCCGGCCATTCCGTGCGCGGAGAGCTTGGACGCGGCGTTTCGCGGGGACCCGCCACCCAGCGGTCCCTACCTGGAGCCCCAGCCCGTTCCCCGCAGGCCCTTTCCGGGGCTGCCTCGCCCGGCCTAGGGCCGCTGCAGCCGCCGCTCCACAGCGCGACTGAACACTGGGTCACCGAACCTGGGGCTGCGCCCAGCTCTGTCGTCGGCCCGCGCAGCGGTGCGGCTCACCTCGCGGGCGCGATCCAGAACCCTCACTCCAGGAGCCCCACGAGCCCGGCCGCGGCGGACGATCCCAGCCAAAACGGAAAGCGCCGAGGCAGCCGCACTTTTCTACCTCAGCCAATCAGTGCTCTTCTCTGCTACGGAAGCCCGCTGGGGCCGAAAAAGCCTGTCAGCGCCAAAGCGCGCAAATCCAAGAATCCTGGTTTGTCTAGTAGCAAAATTGGTGCAATGGAGTTCCTCTAACAGAAATCTGAATACAAAATAAATACAATACAAAACAAAAACAAAAATCCAGGAAACTAGAAGTGATCTTTTGGGCAAGATTTATTTACAGAAGTGTAAAAAAATAACTTGAAGTCATAGGAAACTGGAATTTACTGTGTAAGTAACGGCATTGTGTACCCAGAAACGTCCTTGAATAGTTTAAAGCAAATAAATAAGTAAATGAAACACCTCAAGTCTTTAAATCTACCTCTGGATATTGATTAAATGTGTGAAGACTTAAGCCATTTTAGCCAGAGACTGTTTCCATGGCAATGTTAATCGATACAAAAATAATCAAAATCACTCAAGTAACTCCAAATTATAATGACATTAATTGTGTTACATTACTAGTTCCTATTGGAAATGGTGTGCAGACTTATTTAAGTGCTACTATGGGAACTTGGTTTGGAATTTTACATGAATTCTCAATACTCTTTCTATTAATGGAATTGGAGGGGAAAAAGAAGAGAACTGTTACACCAGGACTTCATTCCTTTTTCCCCCTCCACATATACTCTCATCAGTTGAAAACTTATACTTTAATTATATTTATGATTTGTAACACTATACACAGAGTGATAAGATCTTTCAACACAGATCCTTAACCCCATTAGGTGTTATAAAATCTAAGATGCAAAATTTTTTTCGAAGATAAAGAGTTCCTCCCTTGTAACCTTCTTTTGGTTAAAGGCAGAAGAAATGAACTTTTGATTGATATCAGGGACAGAAAACTACTGGATATGATTTGGTAAAGAATAGAGACTTCCTTATATCCTTCTATAAAAGCTCAGTTTGGGTAAAGACCAAACAGTTACTGATTTATTGAGAGGGCTGTATTTGAAGTTCTTGCAATATAAAATACAATGTAAATAAAAATTTTAAGAAAAGTACCATTTAAATCAAATAATTACTTGCAAAGAACAAACATAATAGGATAAAAAGCCCTGTTCCTAAAAACGTTCTTTGCAAAAGACATCAAATTGCACATTCCTTACTGGTTGTTTAAATTATTTTAAAAAAAAAATTTTTTTTGATTCAAACTTCTTTCCCTTTCCTACAGAGCCCTAATCGAGCCGTTAACACTAGTGTGGTGGGTAGGGAGCCATGAGGAGTTTTAAGGGCCTAGTTCGTCTGCCGAGCAGCTGCAACCTTCTCCAAGGGGAGTAGCTGAGTAAGGGCCCAGTTTGACACACGGGGTGGGCATCCTGAATTATTTCATGAGCTAACAGGCTTGTAAAAAGTGTGGCTGTTCCCAAAAGCCCCTCAGCAGCTTATAAATGACTTTTACTAACTCACAAGGCAATTTTCCGTATTTCCTAGGTTTTTGCTTTCAGCATCTTCTATGATGCAAAGAAAACATTGCAAGACTTTTGGTGAATACTAGTCTTCAAAACCCTGAATGTAAACATTAATTTATTAAGGAGCCTTAAAGTCATAAAAATATTTTGGCAAGCTTTAGTTTAACTTATGTAGTTTAGTTTCATTTAGTTGTTAGAACTGATGAACCTACAGTGACACATCATTATCATCCAAAGGACAAAGTTTACATTAGGGTTCATTCTTGGTGTTGCACATTCTATAGGTTTTGACAAATGCATAATGAAATGTACCCACAATTACAGTATCATACAGAATAGTTTCACTGCCCTAAAAGTTCTCTGTGCTCCACCTATTTATCCCTTCCTCCCCACTGGCAACCACTGATCTTTTTTCTGTCTCCAAAGTTTTGCCTTTTTCCAGAATATCATACATTTGGAATCATACCATACATAGTTAGTGGTGCATACACTGCACCACCCCACTGTGTAGCCTTTTCAGACTGGCTTCTTTCACTTAGAAATATGCATTTAAGACCCCTCTATGCCTTTTCATGGCTTGACAACTCATTTCTTTTAAGTTCTGAATAATATTCCATTATTTGGATGTACCACAGCTTATTTATCCATTTAACTACAAAAGTACATCGTGGTTGCTTCCAAGTTTGGGAAGTTATGAATAAAGCTGCTATAAATATGTGTATGCAGGTTTTTGTGTAGAAATAAGTTTTCAGCTCATTTGGGCGAATATCAAGGAGTGTGACTGCTAGATCATACAGCAAGGGTATGTTTAGTTTTGTAAGAAACTGCCAAACTGTCTTACAATGTGGCTGTACCATTTTGCATTCCCACTAGCAGTGAATGAGAGTCTCCCTTGTTCCACATCCTCACGGGCATTTGGTGTTTCCAGTCCTTTGGATTTTGACTAGTCTAATAGCTGCTTAGTGACTATCTCATAGTTGTTTAAAGTTGTAATTCCCTAGTGACATATGATATGGAGGATCTTTCTATATGCTTATTTGCCATATGTATATCTTTGGTTGTTCAGGTCTTTGGCCCAATTTTGAATCAGTTTGTTCTTTCTTTTTGTTGAGTTTTAGAGTCCTTTGTATACTTTGAATAATAGTTCTTTATCAGATATGTGTTTTACAAATATTTTCTCCCAGTTTATGGCTTGTCTTTTCATTCTCTTGAAGCTATTATGCTTAAAATAGACAAATGCAGATATAAAAATGCTAAGAGAACTCTTGCCACTTCATTGTTTGTCCCTTCTACAGTTCTATAGTACATATGCCTTTAAATAACTATGTCCTTCAATGTTTCATATTCATAAAAGATGGTCTCATGTCTAGCTTATTAAACACCCAACAGCCCTGTGAACATGTAGGTGAATGTATTGTGATGTTGTTGTGGTTGTTGATGATGATGATGATGATGATGATGATGATGATAAATACAAACATGTAATTGGATTGGCCAACACTCTCCAAAGCAGATTTTAATATGTAACATGGATGTTAAGCTTCCGAGAATACTGGCTGGTCTTGTTAGAGCAATGCATTAATTAGTATGAAGTGCTGGCATGGACCTGAACCTTTCCTGGACCTTCAGACTGTACAGTAGGAGCTCATAAGCTGTGATGTACTAGTTTTGGATACTTGGCACCACCATTATCTGCCTTTAGTCATGGGATATGAAAATTATTTGTTATAGAAAATGAAGAGAGGCCGGGGGCAGTGGCTCACACCTGTAATCCCAGCACTTTAGGAGGCCAAGGTTGGCGGATCACTTCAAGTCAGGAGTTTGAGACCAGCCTGGCCAAGATGTTGAATCCCGTATCTACTTAAAATTCAAAAATTAGCTGGGTGTAGTGGCACATGCCTATAATCCCAGCTACCTGGGAGGCTGAGGCATGAGAATCTCTTGAACCCGACAGGCTAAGGTTGCAGTGAGACGAGATCATGCCACTGCACTCCAGTCTGGATGATAGAGCAAGACTGTTTCTTAAAAGAAGAAAGAAAGAGAGAAAGAGAAAGAAAGAAAGAAAAAGAAAGAAAGAAAGAAGAAAGAGAAAGAAAGAAAGAAGGAAAGAAAGAAAGAAAAAAAGAAAAAGAGGGAGGGAGGGGAAAAAAGAAAATAAGGAGACAGACACTCTCTGGTTGTTGAATACCTTCTAAGAAGTGATACAAGCTTATTGACTAGTGGGCAAATTTCTCAGAAAAAGTAGTATGTCGTTTTGCTTACCCAAAGAAGGGATATATTCTACATCATGGGTGTTGGTTTCAGATGTAACATGTGAGGTGTTTAAATAATGTTCGGACTTCATCAGCCATCATTTTGGCATGACATGAATTTTAAAAGAGATAGGTTCAGAGTCTGAGCTCCTGGAAGGAGAAGCTCCCAAATGCTGTGATGCTTTATGCTCCACCGTGAACTCTAGAAAACCTCTCTCAGCTGTAAAATTCAGTGAAATCGGTGTGAAGCTGCCCTTGTATTTTAATCAAGATGAACTTGAAAGGTGAACATTATAAGTGGGAAAAATTATTTATAATTTGGTAATAAAAGTTTATGTCTAACACTCCAAATTTCATACATCTGCTATGGGCTGGCCCTGAGATATGAAACAATTGAAGTTGCCTTTACATTTGGCCTTATATGAAAGGTCATAAATTAGAGTGATAGCGTTCATCCTTTTTCCTAGCTCACAAAATTTCCATATTAACATCTTCACCTCAAACATAAATGGTTACCCAGCTACAAAGAAAAGAGTTGTGTTGGCCTTTATGAATTATAGTTTATGTTGGAAATCTGTGCTACACAGGGCTGCTATTCAGCTTGTAGGAGAGTACATCTACTTCAATGAAGCTCATTCCACCACAGTGAAACCAATTAAAATCGTATGGCCAATTTAAATAAATATAGTATATAAAAACTTGGGAATACTTTCAAAATTAGCAAATGGTTGCCAAGGTATGTGATTCTTTTAACTCTTAAAAATGCATTCATAGATATTCAAGGGATTTTCTCTGCTAGAATACCCAGTAACAAGTTCATTTTCAATAAACTCACTTTCAATTTTTAAAATGTACTTTCTAATGTGGTTTTAACTGATAATGTGAAAATGCTGGTTTTTTTAACTACAAAAAAACACACAGCTCATTTTATTATAATATATAGTAATTAAATTTATTCCAAAATATTAATGAATTGGACCAGTGCTTCATGTTTAGGCTTTCAAAAAAATGTTTATAGCAAAAAACAGATGTCCTTAATTATTCAGGGTGAGTTATCAAATCCATGTGCTTTTTGTATACGTTTTTTTGCTAGCTCAGTCGTGTAGTTAAAATGCAGCATAATGTAAACTAGCAGGGTCAAGTTCAAGAACAACTTCAGAATCTCAGGCCTTCATCCAGGGAGAATGCAAAAATGTAAGAGCAAATTTTAGTTACCAGTAACTTTTAATATTAGGATCTCTTTTTCTCAATTCTAGATTAGTGAATATGATGTAGCTGAAAATTACCAACGTGGTAGCATGTCTTGGTCTTTTCAGGCTGCTGTAGCAAAATACCTTAGACTGAGTAATTTATGTAACAACAGAAATTTACTGCTAACAAATCTGGAGGCTAGGAAGTCCAAGATCAAAGCTGCAGCAGATTCAATGCCTGTTGGGGGCATGTTCTCTGCTTCATGGATGGTTCATTCTAACTGCATCCTTATGTGACAGAAAGGGGCAAGGGAGCTTGCTTAGGCTTCTTATATAAGGGCACTAATCCCATTCATGAGGGTGGAGCCCTTAAGACTTAATCACTTTCCAAGGGCCCCACCTCTTACTACTATCACTTTGGGTGTTAGGTTCCAACATAGGAATTCTGGGGTATGCCAGCATAAGCTCTTTCATATCAATTATGTTTTGCCTAAGTAGTTGGCTTTCTTCTGTCTCCAATTTCAGGATAAACAAATGCTGCTGCAGTTGCTGAATTCCTTGCACTAGAAAGCACATCTGTTAGGCTGGGTGCCATGGTGCATGCCTGTAATCCCAACACTTTGGGAGGCTGAGGCGGGCAGATTGCTTTCAAGACCAGCCTGGGCAGCATGATGAAACCCTGTCTCTACAAAAAACACAAAAATTAGTCAGGCATGGTAATGCACGCCTGTGGTCCCAGCTACTTGGGAAGCTGAGGTGGGAGGATATCTTGAGCCTGGAAGGTGGAGGTTGCAATAAGCCTGGGTCGTGCCACGGCACTGCACTCCAGCCTGGGTGACAGAGTGAGATAGTCTAAAAAAAAAAAAAAATAGCACTTCTTTTGTCACCTAAAATTCTTAGGAGCACTGAGTATAGTTGTTTCTGTTGAGATGAAACTTGCACCAATATATGCATATATTTCTAAAAAATCACTCATACATTGAAGGTGATCAACTGTCTCACAAACACATTATTCTCTTTTTGTATCTGTCTCCCCCAAAATTGGGACACTCCCAGCCCCATTCATAGATTGTAACTAGAGGAAAAATTAATATCCTCTTAACTTTGAGGGTCTTCCGTACAAACTCAATTGAAAAGAATCCTAGCTGCCTTCTGTTAGGAGAAACCAGGCCTTCTAGTTTATGCTAAAGAACTAAGACCAGTTGCAGAGGACACAAAACACGGAGAGAAAAACACAGCTTCTAATTTAGTCATGAACAATGATGGATTTTATAATTGCTGGATTTACTTCAATCATATTGGGTAGGTGAAGTACTAAATAATTGATGTAGGCACTTGCTAGATTAGGACCAACCTAACATTATTTCCAAATAGCAGCATGTTCCCTTTTTAACTTTCATATATCTTCTCAATGCTTGGCAAAGAAAAGGTATTCTAAATATAAGTGGATGAATAAATGAGTAAACAAATGAATTCTCTATTGGTCCCAGGATAAGATCCTTTGAGTAGCACAAATTTAATAAATCTTAAATTAAATATGAAAGAAAATGAAGTCCCTTGATGAGAACTCTATAGGAATCAAAATGTAAGCACTTCTTTAGCCATATACCCCCAACCCAAATCACACAATTAATTCATAAATGTTTCATCATCACTTTTAAATGTCTGAAACTGGTGATTATAGCCCAAATCTGACTTTTTGCATCCATTCCTGTATAGGAGTAGTAAAAATCTCAAACCATTCGTTGTAGCTTAGTTTTTACCTTCCTAATTAGACAAAGGACACACTAGTTCCACCTACAGCATGTAAGTTAACTCCTGATTACATATTTTACAAATTGGAGTCTTAAGGATACCACCCTACCCCCAAAAGAACTCAGAGGCTTTTCTGCTCTCATTTATTGTGAGAACAATTCAATAGTATGCTTCTAAAAATTCAAAACTCCAGAGAAAAAGAGATTCTGGAGGAAATCTATCATAGAGAAAATTGACTGCCTTTTCACAATAGAAAGGAAGATGATTTCTGTATTCTTGGGGTGTATATAGGTGTTTTAAAAGATAATATTTTACTGGTCCCAACTAGCTGGAGCAAAGGAAGCCTTGGCTAAGCTCTGTGCATGGCTTCTTCCCATCTTTGAAGTTCTTTCATTCCTAAACCACTGGCAACTTTCCCCTGGCCCAAAAGTGCTTGCCTAACTTTGGTATTATTGACAAAGTGTGAGGCCCAGAATTTTCACACAGACCTACACAAAGTGCCACATTAGAAAGAGTGAAAATTTTGCCTAGATGTGACTGCTGAACAAAATTAGGGTAGGAATTATTTTCATCCTTTGACCATTCGCAAGACCAATGCCAGTACTAAAGCTGCATATCTGCATCTGATGAGGATCTGAAAGCATTGATATGTCTGGCAGTCATTAGGTAGGCTGCCATAACTCACTCATCATTCAGTCTGAAAGGAACATGACAAATCAGATTCAGCACAGAAGAATATCCACTAGAAGACACCCTAGAAACAAAGTTACTATAGAGAAAGGGTGTGAGGAAAGAAAGCCTCAGGGATGGTATTTTCCACCTTCAATGCAGGTGGTGTGTGCTGGCCAACAGGGGTGAGCCATTTGAAGAAAGTTGTCTTTGATGTCTTCCCAAAGTTTCTTTGCCAAGGTGCTTCTTCTTCCCCAGTCTGTTTGGTCAGCCCTGACTATGCTGGAATTCTCACCATGGCATCTCTCAAAAGAGCATCCCTATCTAACCAAGCCTTGGCTCTTGGCTTTGGATTTCTAACCCCTAAATGTTCCTCCAAAATAATTTATGTGTTCTATATTTCTTCCCTATTTTTTCAGCCAAATGTCATCATGGCAAATACCTAAAATACTCATTTCACATAAGGGAATAATAGTAAATCCAATATGGTCATTTTCTCCTTTACATTTTAATAAGGTAGAGTTTCTCAATAGCTTAAAGTAATAAATCTCTTGTTATGAAATCTGCATCAGTGACAGGTGTGAGAAGATTATGCAGGTATTTATAGGTATGATGGCCTACCCAGACGAAGTGCCACATTATTTTTTAAACAATTAGTCTTTGATTTGGGTGAGATAAGCACAGTCTAATGTAGTCTACTCTTAGATATATGTAACAAGAAGGTGCCTATATCTTCCTAAATATATGGAATAACAGGAAACGTGCGCACTTGCCCAAAGGTACAGAGCAGACTTGCAGACTAGCCTTCCAATTGTATATATCTAAGAGTGGGCTACATCAGACTTGGTTTATCTCACCCAAATCAAAGAATAACAGTGAAAAAAAATGTGAATTGTAATTAAAAAAAAGAATAATGGTTTAAAACAGTAGCTGTCTTCCGAATAACTTTATTGAAAAATGGGCAAAGGACTTGAATAGACATTTCTCCAGATGAAACACAGAAATGGCCAGCAGATTTATGAAGAGATACTCCACATCACTAATCATCAAGTAACTGAATATCAAAGCCACAATGAGATATTACCTCACACCTGTCAAGATGGCCATTATAAAAAATAATCATAATAACAAATATTGGTGAGGGATGTGAAGAAATCAGAACCCCTGTGCATTGTTGCTGGGAATGTAAAACGGTGCAGCTGCCATGGAAAATAGTACGGATGTTTCTCAAGAAATTAAGAATAAACCTACCATAAGAGCCAGAAATCTCACTTCTGGCTATTTAGTCAAAATAATTGAAATGAGGACCTCGAAGAGGTATCTCCATTGCCATGTTCATGCACTATTCACAATAGCCGAGATGTGGATGAATGGCCAAAGAAAGTGTGGTATATATACATGTATTAGTCTATTCTCATGCTGCTGTGAAGAAATACCTGAGACTGGGTAATTTATAAAGGAAAGAGGCTTAATTGACTGACAGTTCTGCATGGCTGGGGAGGCCTCAGGAAACTTACAATCATGATGGAAAGGGAAGCAAACACGTCCTTCTTCATATTCAGGAGAAAGAAGAAAATAAGCCACTTATAAAACCATCAGATGTCATGAGAACTTACTCACTATCATGAGAACGGTATGGAGGAAACTGCCTCCATGATTCAATTATCTCCACTTGACAAGTGGGGATTATTACAATTCAGGGTGAGATTTGGGTGGGAACACAGAGCTAAACCATATCAATACACAGTGGAATATTACTCAGCCTTAAAAAGAGGGAAATTCGGCAGCACGTGGTGGCTCATACCTATAATCCCAGCACTTTGGGAGGCCAAGGCAAGCGGATCAGGAGGTCAGGAGTTTGAGACCAGCCTGGCTAACATAGTGAAATTCATCTCTACTAAAAATACAAACAAACAAACAAACAAACAAACAAACAAAAAATGAAAAGAAATCAGCCAGGGGAGGCTGCGGGCACCTGTAATCCTAGCTACTCAGGAGGCTGAGGCAGAAGAATCGCTTGAACCTGGGAGGCAGAGGTTGCAGTGAGCCGAGATCGTGCCACTGCACACCAGTCCAGGTGACAGCGTGAGATTCTGTCTCAAAAAAAAAAAAAAAAAAAAAAAGAGAGAGAGAGAGGGAAATTCTGGCATTTACAACAAATTGGATGGAATTTGAGAACATTATGCTAAGTGAAATACACCAGTTGCTGAAGGACAAAGACTGCATGATTCTACTTACATGAGGCATCTAAAGTAGTCGGACCCATAGAAGCAGAAAGTAGAATGGTGGTTGCCAGGAGCTGGGAAATGGGGAATTCCTGTCCGATGAGTGTAAAATTTCAGTTATGCAAGATGAAAAGGTTCTAGAGATCTACTGTACAACAATGTGCATAGTTAACAATACTATACCGTACACTTAAAATTTTTTAAAGGAGGTAGATCTCATGTTACATGTTTTTAAATACAGCAATAAATAATTGTAAAAACAGCAGCCATTTTCAAAGAAAAAGGGTAGAAATAAAGGACATGGGGATGGAGTGGTTATATTTTATTCAACTTGAATGCTCAACATATTTATAAGCCAACATGTTTAAGCCACTCGCTGCCATCTAAAGTCCTTTATCCCTCAACCCCAGACAATTAGGATAATGGCAGCTGTTATGAAGTCAAGGGCATCCAAGACTTTTGAGACGAGCACATTGATGATTATTTCCAAGAAAATCAATCTAATTAAACCACACAGATGATACATTAGTTAATACCAATACTGTTAGCATTTTATGTTTAAGTTTAGAATGCAGTGATGCTCCATCCATGAACTTGGACTTGGAAGGGCAAGAGGCCTTCCAGATGGAATCTGTGTCTTCTTAGCTCATGTCCTGTTCTGGCTACAAACTTGCATTTCACTACTATTCTAACACATCTAAATCTGAGCCAGAAGCTTATTCCAAGTCTGGAAAAACTGATGGTTTGTTAAATATGCCTCTTTATTGAAGATGGATCAAGAACTGAGGGCAAATATGAACCCTGAGTGAGATGTGGTCATTCTTTTTATAAAATTAATTTATTTTTATTACACAGTATGGCATATTTCCTTTTTTATTTTGTTTTATTTCAATAGCTTTTGGGGAACAGGTGGTTTTTGGTTGCATGGATAAGTTCTTTAGTGGTGATTTCTGAGATTTGGGTGCACCCGTCACCTGAGCAGTGTACACTGTACCCAATATGTAGTATTTTATTCCTTGCCCCGTTTGCACCCTTCCCCACCAAGTCCCCAAAGTTCATTGTATCATTCTTATGCCTTTGAAGTCTCATGGCATTGCTCCCACTTATAAGTGAGAACATACGATATTTGGTTTTCCATTCCTGAGTTACTTCACTTAGAATAATGGTCTCCAACTCCATCCAAGTTGCTGCAAAGGCCGTTTTTTCATACCGATTTATGGCTGAGTAGTATCCCATGGTGTATATATACCACATTTTCTTTGGTTGATGGGCATTTATGGTGGTTCCATATTTTTGCAATTGCGAAATGTGCTGCTATAAACATGCATGTACATGTGTCTTTTTCATACAATGACTTCTTTTCCTCTGGGTAGATTTCTAGCAGTGGGATTACTGGATTGAATGGTAATTCTACTTTTAGTTTTAGTTTTAGTTTTAGTTTTAGTTTTAGTTTAGTTTTGTTTTGTTTTGAGACACAGTCTCACTCTGTCACCCAGGCTGGAGTGCAGTAGCATGATCTCAGCTCACTGCAACCTCTGCCTCCCGAGTTCAAGCGATTCTCATGCCTCAGCCTACCAAGAAGCTGGGATTTACAGGCGTGCACCACCACACCTCGCTAATTTTTGTATTTTTAGTAGAGATGGGGTTTCATGATGTGGGTCTGGCTGGTCTTGAACTCGACCTCAAGTGATTCGCCCACCTTGGCCTACCAAAATGCTGGAATTACAGGTGTGTGCCACTGTGCCCGGCTACTTTTAATTATTTAAGGAATCTCCACACTGTTTTCCATAGTGGTTGTACTAGTTACATTCCCACCAGCAGTGTAAAAGTGTTCTCTTTTCATCACATCCAAGCCAACGTCTATAATTTTTTTGATTTTTAAATTATTGCTATTCTTGTAGGAGTAAGATGATGTCTCATTGTGGTTTTAATTTGCATTTCCTGATAATTAGTGGTGTTGAGCATTTTTTCTAATGTTTGTTAGTCATTTTTATATCTTCTTTTGGGAATTGTCTATTCACATCCTATTCCCACTTATTGATGGGATTATTTGTCTTTTCTTACTGATTTGTTTGAGTTCCTTGTAGATTCTGGATATTAGTCCTTTGTCGGATGCAGAATTTGCAAATATTTTCTCCCACTCTGTAGATTCTCTGATTACTCTGCTGCTTATTTCTTTTGCTGTGCAGAAGTTTTTTTAGTTTAATTAGGTCCCATTTATTTATTTTTGTTTTTGTTGCATTTACTTTTGAGTTCTTGATCATAAAATCTTTGCCAAAGCCAATATCTAAAAGAATTTTTCTGATATTATCTTCTAGAATTTTTATGGTTTCAGGTCTTAGATTTAAGTCTTTGATCCATCTTGAGTTGATTTTTGTATAAAGTGAGAAATGAGGACCCAGTTTTATTCCTCTACATGTGGCTTGCCAATTATCCTGACACCATTTGTTAAATAGGGTGTCCTTTCCCCACTTTATATTTTTGTGTGCTTTATTGAAGGTCAGTTGGCTGTAAGTATTTGGGTTTATTTCTGGGCTCTCTATTCTGTTCCATTGGGGTCTACATGCCTATTTTTATACCAGCACCATGTTCTTATGAGAACTATAGCCTTGTAGTATAGTTTGTAGTCGGGTAATGTGATGCCTCAAAATTTGTTCTTTTTGCTTAGTCTTGCTTTGGCTATGCAGGCTCTTTTTTGGTTTCATGTGAATTTTAGGATTGTTTTTTTCTAGTTCTGTGAAGAATGATAATGGTATTTTGATGGGAATTGCATTAAATCTGTAGTTTGCTTTTGGCAATATGGTCATTTTCACAATATTGATTCTACCCAACCAAGTATAGCATATTTTCTGTAAATGAATTGGAAGTTACAGATAAAGCTCAAAACTTGCTTCTTATTTCATCACTCAGAGGAAAACAATGCATGAATGTAGTGCTTGAAAGCCACTCTTGTATCTATATCTCGCTCCTGCTCAGTATGATACACACTGTTGTATCATCTAATTTTTCTCATTCAATTATACTTTGTGAAGATCTTTACATTTCTGTGAATATAAAATCATTTTCATAGCAGCATAACATTCAAAAATGTAATCTCATTGTCAAACAAACATGTATTTTGAATTCTTTGCCATCAATAACAACATATATTTAAATATGTGTAGGTATATATATATATATATATATACACGGATATATATATATCATATAATTTATATATAATGCTTATCTGAGTATTTCCTTAGATAAATGCCCACAATGCAGTATCACTGTTTCCAACTATTTTCAATTATTTGCATATTTTAAAGGATACTTTGCTATAGATAGTGCCATATTTTCCCCAGGAAAGCCAGTTATATCCTTTCAGAATAAATGATAGTGCAAAAAGATAGCTGTTTTCAAAAATAATCTGTCTAGTTTGTAAATATATGTTTATTCTCCACTCTTCACATATGGAGTATAAGCTCCTGTAGGACAGGAAGAATGCTAAGTCACTATTATGTCCCTAGCACCGAGCAAATGATTATTCCTGAGTATTCCTAATATTTGTAACTTTATGCATTTGTGTTAAGAGGTACCAAACTGAATATGCTTCAGACCCTACAGAACCTGTAATTCTCCTGTTATTCCTATTTGCCAGTCTGAGTTTGTTTTGTGTTGCTATACTAGAATACCACAGACCGGGTAATTTATAGAGAAAAGAAATTTATTTCTCACAGTTCTGGAGGCTGGGAAGTCCAAAAGCACAGCACTAACATCTGGCAAGGACCTTTGTGCTGCATCATCCTATGACAGAAAGCAAAAGTATAAGTGAGCCAGGAGACAGAGAGGGATGGGGGTTGAACTTTATATTTTTATTAGCAGCCCACTCTTGTGATAACCAACCCACTCTCATGATAACCAACCCACTCTCATGATAATGGCATTAATCCATTCTTGACAGCAGAACTCTCATGACCAGATCACCTCTTATAGGTTCTACTTCTCAACACTATTACAATGGCAATTAAATTTCAACATAAGTTTGGAAGGGGACATTCAAACCTTAGAAGCCAGGTGCTGTTCTGTGAATTTTATAAGTATTAATTAATTTAATCTTCACACAAACCCTATGAAGTTACTATAGTTATCATCCTCAAACTGTAAGTGAGGATGTAAGTTGATTGAGGCTCAGAGAGTTGATAACTACAGTTATCATCCTCAAACTGTAAGTGAGGATGTAAGTTGATTGAGGCTCAGAAAAGTAATTTGCTCAAGATCACATGGCTAATATGTTGTGAATCTGGAATTTGAACCCAGGCAGCTGACCTCCAGAATCCATGATCTTTAACCACTTTGATTTATTTTAAATTGCACGGATGCCAATCTGTGGATTGCAGCAGTCACAGGTCAAATAGCTAGCTTTTTTGCATGTATAAAAAATTATCACACAACTTACTGATTTTACAATTAAGTAAAATAATAATCATTTTACTATCTTTCAGCATCTGCAAGTTAGAATTTGGGACAGGAAGATGGTAGTTAGAGCTAGCACTATAGCAGGCTTATGTAGATGGGGGCAAGCTGAGCATCTCTTTCTATTTGTGTGGTCATGAGGTCCCTCAATATGGTCTCTCTTTATGGGCTAGTTGTGCTTCCTCACAACATGGCCACCTCAGCAGTCAGACCATTTACCTGGTGGTTGAAGACTTTTTAAGTGAACAAACGAGGCAGAAACCTTTATAATCCAGCCTCAGAAGTCACATAGAAGTCACTTCTGCCAAAATCTGTTAAATCAAAACAGTCACAAAGCACCTCCAGTTTCAAGGAAGCCATTGACCCCACCTCTAAATAGGAGAAGCATCAAAGTCACATTGTAATATAACATGTGGATTGGAAGATCTTGTTGATGCCCTCTTTGAAAAATAAAATCTGCCACATAACTAAAATTTCTTCAGCCCATAAAACATGCTTTAAAAGCTGTACGTCACACAGAGCTGATAATCTTCGTTGCTTGTTTGTCAGCAGCCCACTTGTATTAGTCAGGATTCTCTTAGAAGGACAGAACAGGATATATATATATATATATATATACACACACACACACACATAGAGGAGTTTATTAAGTATTAACTTACACAATCACAAGGTCCCACAATAGGCTGTCTACAAGCTGAGGAGCAAGGAGAGCCAGTCCAAGTCCCCAAACTGAAGAACTGGGAGTCCGAAGTTTGAGGGCAGGAAGCATCCAGCATGGGAGAAAGATGTAGGCTGGGAGGCTAGGCCCATCTCTCCTTTTCACGTTTTTCTGCCTGCTTTATATTTACTGGAATCTGATTAGATTGTGCCCACCAGATTAAGGGTGGATCTGCCTTCCCCAGCCCACTGACGCAAATGTTAATCGATTTTGGCAACACGCACACAGGCACACCCAGGATTAATACTTTGTATCCCTAAATCCAATCAAGTTGACACTCAGTATTAACCATCACACCACTCTTCTGAGTGATAGAATATGCTTATAAAACGGCACATTGGCAGTGTATATTTACAGGATAGTGGTACAGTTTATGGCTCTGGAACAAAATAAACTGACTAGCCTGTATGTAAATTGAGCCTAGGACCCCGGCTCCAGTGTTTCAAATTTTCTAATTGTCCGCAGCATTTCAACAGTTTTTCTGCTTCTAAAAAATTATCATTATTGCAAAACTGCTTTTTATTGCATACATGAATTGATTCGACATTGCTGACTGCGGATTCTCTGTGGGGTCACTGATATCCGGTCAAGTGTTTGCCTCTGGCAGCAGGCCAGCAATAAAAGGCTGAGAGCAGAAGGGCAAAGGCAAACTGACCTCCTCCCCATGCAGCGATGCCCACTGCAGTGGCCTGCCCCCTTTCAGCTGTGATTCCATGTACTAAATAAGACCGATTTAGGAAGGTGTTTGCAGGAGCAAATAGTGACTGCTGGAGGTTTCAATCCTATTTACTTCTTGGCTGTAGGTAAAAAAAGGTAAAGCTCCCCAGAAGGGAAACCAGCTTGGAGTTATTAAGTCACTCCTTCATTGCTGTGGGGATGTTGGGTTTCTTACTGTTTGTTTGCTTCATAAAGCTTGTCATTGATTTCAAACTAGTGGAGTCTGAGGACACTGCATTTCTGGGTAGGTTAGCACTCTGGTTGACAAGTCACCACTGCCTCGCTGTGCTAAATGGTCCCATGTGGCCTGGAAGAGTCAGCAACAACCCCAGCATCTGACTTACTACGTTCAGTGTCACAGAATGGCTCGAGCGCTGGCCCATTTTCTGTGAAAGCGTGACTGTTCATTCAAAAATGGTTGTGACTCTAAAAAAAAAAAAGGAAACAGCAACCAGCAACAATAGCATCTCCTGCTTAGTCCAGAATGCTCATAGCATGGCTAGAAAGAAAAGCTAGATAGCCCTGGGCCAAATGCTGTGAAACTCCAAAAAGACAAAGATTTTTCTCCCCTCCCTCAACAGAAGGATTGTTAAGTCAGGGATTTCCTTAAATGCTGTTTGGATTTGATGCTTAGTGTGAAGATTTGGTTTCATTTTGAATTGTGATTTCCCCAGGTCTAGACTCCTCTTAGGTAATTTTCCAAGTGATAGAGTCTGAACTACCATTCTGTTCTTGAGAGCATTTGCCATCAGCTTCTATATATTGTCATTTGTTTTAAGTTGTTAACTTTTGTAACATGGTCTAAATTTTCTAAGGGGAGAAGAGGGGAACTATACTTGCCCTTGAGAATTTTCTGTTGATAGCTTATAACATGGCATTGCCTCAGTAGATAGCTGAGTGTCCCAAATTCCTATTCTGAAACATTGCCAAAGAGGATTCTTTGCCATAAGAGACAATAGAACTTTGCTCTTTGTTTTAATTTTATTTCTAGGCACAGTTGACCCTCAAACAATTCAGGGTTAGGGGTACCGACATTCTGAGCAGTTGAAAATCTGTGTATAAGTTTTGACATCCAAAACTTAACAACTAGTAGCCTACTGTGGACGAGAAGCTTTACCAGTAACAGAAATAATCAATTAACACATGTTTTGTATATTATATGAATTACATACTGCATTCTTACAATAAAGCAAGCTAGAGAAAAGAAAATGTTATTTAATCATAGGAACAGAAAATATATTTAAGGCCAATTTAGGGTTTCAAGATAAGGATCTTGGGAAAATTGAAGAGGTAATTTAGATCACACCAAAAGAATTAATGAAGTAAAGAGAAAAGAAAATGTTTAAAATATATTAATTAAGTGGAAATGAATCATCATTAAGATCTTCATCCTCATAGTCTTCACGTTGAGTATGCTGATGAAGAAAAGGAAGAGGAGGGGTTGGCCTTGCTTGGGGTGGCAGAGGTGGAAGAGGTGGAGGAGGTGGAAGGGGAGGCAAGAGAGGTAGGCAATTTCAGTGTAACTTTATGGAATTATGTTGTAATTTCTATCGTTTTTGCTCGTTTATTTCTCTATAAAATGTTTCTATATGGTACCAATTCTTCTTCCACTGTTTGCTTTGGTTTCAGTGTCTGTATCATAGAAGGATCTATGCCATGAAAGAGGTCAAAAGCAGTCTTGAATAACGAGAATGCTTGTGCCAGATTGTCTAATGTCAATTTGTTTCCTGGAACAGCTTCTTCTATGACTTCTTCCTTACTGTTTGGCACTGGCTCAAAAGCACTCATCTCCATCAAGCTCTCCTCTTAATTCCTCTGGTGTGGTGTCTATTAACTCTTGAATTTTTCCAAGATCCATTTCTTGAAATCCTTCACCCCTCACTTAAAAAAAATTCTTTTTTGCCATATCCACAGTCTCTTTCATCATTTTCTTAATTGGTTCTGTTGTAAATCCTGTGAAGTCACACACAACATCTGGACAGTTTTCTCCAGCAGGAATTTATTGTTTTGGGCTTGATGGCTTTCACAACCTTTTCTGTAACAAAATGGCATCTTAAATGGTGTAATCCTTCCAGACGTTCATGATGTTCTGTCTGTTGGGATTCTCTTCCATAGTGTTGACAGTCCTATCCATGGAGCACCCTGTAATGAGCCTTAATGTTCCTTATGATCCCCTGATCTAGAGGTTGAATTAGGGACATTGTATTTGGGGGCAACAAGACCACTTTGACATCTTTGGTGTTGAGCTCATGAGGTTCTGAGTGTCCCAGGGCATTGTCCAATATCAAAACAACTTTAAAAGGCAGTCCCACTGGTCGTGGCTCAAACTTGTAATCCTAGAAACTGGGAGGCTGAGTGGGGAGGATTGGTTGAGGCCAGGAATTCAAGACCAGTCTAGGCAACATAGCAAGACCCCTATCTCTAAAAAGTAAATAAATATGTAAAATAAAAATAATGTTTTAAAAAAACAATCCCTTACTGGCAAGTTACTTCCTGACTTCAAGGACAAAGCATCAATGGAATCAACCCAGGAAGGGGTTTTTTTTTGGCCAAGCCTTCTTGTTGTACAACCAAAAGACTGGTAGCTGGTGTTTATCTTTTCCCTTCAAGCTGGGGGATTAGCAGTTTTATAAATGAGGGCAATTTTGATCATAAAACTGAATGAATTTTCACAAAACGATAGAGTTAGACTATCTCTTTTTTCATTAAATCCTAGTGCTTGCTTCTGTTCATTACTAATAAATGTCCTTTGTGGCATTTTTTTTTTCCAGGATCGGGCACTTTTGTTTGCATTTAAAACCTGTTCAGGAAGATATCATTTCTCCTTAAATAATTTTCTTAATGGCATCTAGAAACTCATCTTCTGCCTTGTGGCTGGCAGAAACTGCTTCTCTTGAAATATTGATATTTTTTAAGTCAAACTTTCTAAAATTATCAAACCATCCTTTGCTGGCATTAAATTCTTCAGCTTTAGATCCTTCACTTTCCTTTTGCTTTAAGTTGTTGTCTAATTTCTCTTTTTCTCAAACCATATTAGAGTCAATAATTCATCCTTTCCTATAGCAATCATGCAGCCACATAAAAGCTGCATTTTCAATACAAGATTAAAAGGTATTTTACAAAAAGTGGAAGATTTTTGCTCCTGCTTGTGTAGCTGCAGCGATGGCTTCTTGAAATTCCTTTTCTTTTTTTATAATGGTCCTTACACTGGATTCATTTATCTTGAAATGGACTACCATAGCTTCAGACCCCAATCTACATTACATCTCAAGCAATTCAACTTTCTCTTTTAGTGTCATGACTTTGCTCTGCTTCTTGGGAGCATGCCCAGCATCACTGGTGGTACTTTGTATGGGTCCCATGATATTATTCAAGGTTTATGGTGTTGCACTAAACACGATAAAAAATACGCAAGAGTCCAGGTGCAGTGGCTCATGCCTGTAATCCGAGCACTTTGGGAGGCTGAGGCAGGTGGATCACGAGATCAGGAATTCGAGACCAGCCTGGCCAACATGGTGAAACCTTATCTCTACTAAAAATACAAAAATTAGCTGGACATGGTGGCATGTGCTTGTAATCCCAGCTACTCGGGAGGCTGAGGCAGGAGAATTGCTTGAACCTGGGAGGCAGAGTTTGCAGTGAGCCGAGATCACGCCACTGCACTCCAGCCTGGGCAACAGAACAGGACTCCATCTCAAAACAAACAACAACAAAAAAAACACACAAGAACTGTGAGAGATCACTTTTTATGACATGAGATTTACTGGAGAGATGAACTGCTCTTGTAGACGTGATTAGTGTCACATAGCATTTTAAGCAGATACTGGCAACACTGGAGCTCACTTAAATAGCAACAGGAGGTGGTTAGGAAATTATTACAGTAGTACAGTATGCACTACAGTTAATTTTATGCAGTTATCATTTAAAACTGTGTCTTTACATCTTCTAGGTTTCTCTCGATTGCAAATGGCACCATGTATGGTGTTAAGTGTGCATGTAAGTTTTGATAAATTTATACTTTTTGTAATAAACTTGTGATATTTTATGTCAGTGAATGATAAAATAGACTAGTATCTATCTACATATATTTTATGCACTCATGACATACCTTTTTCTTAATTTTTTCTGTATTTCTAGTCCACATGATTTGTCTGTGGGTTTTTTCAAATTGTTACAAATCTCCAAAAAAATTTCCAATATGTTTGTTGGAAAAAATGTGTGTATGTGTATAAGTGGACCTGCATACTTCAAACCCATGTCGTTCAAGGGTCAACTGTATTTCCAAACGTTGACTAACCTCACCTGGACTTCCTCCTCTACTGAGACAGCGAGAGGACACGTTCCAGAGAGTAAGGCTGGAGTCATGACATAGCGCAGAGCACCTAGCATTACAGAGAAATGTCTGAGCTTCAGTTTCCTCCTGAGAGGTTTGTCTTTTTTTTTTTTTCTCATGAAAATTGGATACTTCCTCAAATGTCTAAGCCTTTCAGAGCTTGTGTGATTATGGCTATTCTCATTTGAATTAATCCATTAATCCATTGTGGCTTTCTAGCTACAAGTCATATGGAACTGGACTTGCTGAATTACAGATAAACACTATACATAAAATTATTGCACAGTTTACTCTGGAAGGTTATCATGTACAGTCTACACAGCATTGTGTCAGAGCAAGAGAGGAAGCAATGTGTCATTTCTGTCATTTAGTGACAGAAACAGAGAAATACGCATATTTTAGCCTTTTTTAAAAATGAAAAAGATGTTAATTCCGTTCTATGGAAAGTTCTTGATCGTCTCAGTTTTGAGAAGCTGAATTATCTGAGTCTTTATGAATCTATAGAGTACATTGACTGCTAAACACAGCTGTGCTACTTTTTTCTCTTAATGAGATGCCCCGAGTGACCCCCCATTGATTCTGGTAGTCACTTCTGCAAAGAGAAATAATAGTATGTGAAGTCTTAGTTCCCCTTCACAAACTATGAAGTAAGATTAAACTTCTGGATGAACCTAAAGACTGAATTGAGAATCACCCATTTGCTTCACAGATGGATGTTCACTCATACTCCCTGAATCTAATGGTGTTTGAGGATTTAATTTAATTTAGGTCTTTCATTGTAAGATCTTCCAGAAACTCTAAATGTCTCTATGCCTGTAAAGGGTTAATCTGAAACCCTGAAAACACATAAAGCAGTTGGATATGGGGGAAATTATAGGCTCCTTAATAATTTTTCTGTGTTTTTGTGTGGTCAGGTAGAAATTGACTCCCACCTTCCATTGAATCTTCCATTGAATAAGACTCATTATGCTCACCTTACATTTACACATGTATGAGACAGGCAGGTCAAACAAGTTCTTCCATAAATTGATGATTTGGTGATAGTCTTAAGAAAAAGCTTAAATTCAAACACAAAGACTGCTTCATTTGTGAACTAAAGGTGAATTGCGGGTTAAGTATTCCTTTGCCACTTCTTAGACTGGACAACTGAAAATGAAGGGCTAAAATCATTGAAAATGTCTAATGATTTACTATAAGAGCAAGTGTGAAATACATGCATTAATAAATCATACTCCAGCTATATTTCCTATCTGAGCTATGGCAGCCAGCTTTCTAAGTCTGAATTTTAAAAACTTTTTTTAAAAACGGAGAGAGCTATCTTTTCAAAATTTGCTTATATAACACTCAGTTAAGAAAATGTATATTTATTTCCTAAAGTAATGTCATTACTAGAAGTCTACCTCTTTCCCTTTGACAGTAAAACAGAGTGCTTATCTTCATATTTTCATAATGAAAGCTCCCCAAGCTCAGGCTACTCTGGCAGATTTACAACCTTTGAGCAGGAGAACTGACAGGCATTTTAATATGAAAGGAGATATGATGTCTTTAATGTACAGTGATGTCACTTCTAACAAGGTGGAAGCAGCTTTCTGCAGTGCAATCACCATAACAAGTCAGACCTGCCTGCTGCAGAAGAGACCTTTTAACCTAGAGAAAGGTCACCAATAATACAGAAAAGAAGGGACTCTCCTGATTCAGGTGGAAGGGTACAGTGTGAGGTTGTGGATATGCATTAGCTGCAGGAAGTTGAAGCTAGGAACTGTCTAGACAGAGCTGACCTTGAGAAGGAAAAAAGGTAAGGCATGACACTGAAAGGGTAATGGAAATCCTCCAGGGAGTGTTAAAATGAAAGCCGACTGCCTGTTGACCATCTTCTTTCTCCCCTTTATCCTATGCTGAATAGGTCTCATAACTTGAAAGTGATATTGACAGTCACACCGTCATTAGCAGGGTGCTTGATTATTGTGCCAGGATAAATGACAGTAAGTAAATGCCAGAAACTTGCCATCTTTTATTTGCAAATGAGGACTTGAAGGTTTAGCATTTTGTGTAGAAAATATTGGTTCTGGTTTTGAAAAGAGCTTTACATTCTCAGAGGCTGATATTCAAATGTCCTTGTCCTAAGCCCCTAATTAAAACTGCTACTCACTTCTGACTGAGCAGAAAAGGATTTTTATCAAGTAATCTGAGAACTGCTATGCAGCTAAATCCCGTGTACCGGGGAAAGGCTGGAAAGAGCCTTCTGAAGGCCATTTCCCATGAAGTCCCAGGAGCACTTTCCACTACATCAGAGAATGCAGCTAGTGCGTGGTTCTCAAGGAAAACCCTCATACTCAAAAACTGGGTAGGTTCTCAGTATGCAAATAAACTTTCACTTGTTAAGCAAAACTTCTGGAAGTAGAGGGTTAACTTAAGAACTTAGAAGGTTTTGCCAAGTCAGGATAGCCAAGCACTTAAAATTTGCCAGCACAATTAAATGCACTGCTCTTTAATTAAATGTAGGCACATTCAGCCATCCACATACTCAAAATTAAGTCTCAGATTTATCGTGTAAGGGAGCCAAACAGCCAAGGCAAAGGTCAGAATTGACCAGTATCACAGAGGACTATAATTTTTTAATATGTTATTATGCAATTAATTTTAATGAAGTGAGACAGTGGTTATAAGCTTGGGCAGGCAGTTCTGGGCTATGGTCTATCCCTGCCACTTGCTAATTATATGACTTAGAATAGTTACGTAATTTCTTTATGACTCAGTTTCTTTACACATAAAATGGAAACAATCACTTTACCTACCTGATATGATTTCTGTAAGATTTAATTGAGCTAGTAAATAAAAACCACTTACCACCCAGTCTAAAGCATGGTTAAGCACGCGATAAATGCTATATTACTCCTAGTATTATTATCAAAAACAGATAATTACCCACATTAGTCATGTGTCTGACATTATAATTTCATTTGCAGTACTTCAGAATATATAAAATTACCTTATTCACAATAGGTATACTGTTTGTAATAGAAATTATTTTCATATCATGGTTACTCAAATGATCATATTTCAAGTTCTAAGAAGCATGTGACCCCAGCACCATAAGCTAGTCAGCCTTGCCTGATGATTTTGACTTAAGAATGTATTCAAATCTTAACGATGACTACTACTCCTCATGCCTGCCCTCCCACCCTCCACGCTACTTTAACTCAGTGGCTCTCAAATTTTGATGCACACAAGAAAATCAGGGGAGCTTTTGATAACTTCAGAACTTCTGATTTGGTGAATTTGGACAGGCACCCAGACATCTGCAATTTTAATAGATGTCTCAGTTGATTCTGATGCACATGATACATATCGACCCTAGTGGCCCAGTAGAACCCTAACAATGCCTGCCTTTCATGTGTCAAGGATGTCAGGATGCACCTTTGGAAGGATATATAGTTTCCTTCCTCTTTCTTGGTAAGACTTGGATTGCCTTCTGGTTAGGAAGTACTCTCAGATCTGGAATATTGAAGTGGGCCAAGTTAGGACCAAGAAAAAAGAACAAGGCAGATTTCTTAGGTTATCTGTTCCATGGGTTCTAAAGGAAAGAGATGGAGGATTTCTTAACATTTTACCGGAGTAGGAGAAGAGACAAAGACTTGGCTAGAAACTTGACACAATATTTAAGACTGCGCACACGGCTAGGGCATGTTTTATAGTTGTCTCTTGGGTTTAATAAGAGTGTCGATAGGTAGTAGAAGAGATTTCAGGTTCAGTGGAGGTAAGGGAAGAAATAATATCCTTGGGACATAGGTGGCTAGGTGGCAAGGTCACAATATGCTGTAGTGGCTCTCAAGTTTTGGCCATGGCCCACTTAGGCTGAGCACAAGACTTCATGGCCCCCATATCATACCAGTTCTTATCTTTCAGGGTTTTGTTTTTGTTTGTTTTTCATCAATCGCACATATTTATACATGTAGAGCAAGAATTGTACAATATTGTAGGTCATGGTAGGCAGCCTTATTAGTATAATACTGAATCACCTTCCCTAAAATTTTAGTTTATAAATGGCAAGCAAAAGAAAAGTCTCGCCCTCCAGTTTCCAGTCTGACATGTAAGGAGCTTGGAAGTCATTTCTCCCATCTGTACAAGAAAAAAGCTGAACATACTAAAAATCAACAACTGTTTTTAGATCCATCTGAGAATTGAAGTCACAAGGCAAACCGCTGCCCTAAAAGTTGGAGAGACAGGTGGATTCAGAGAAACATAGTTTACTGGAGGAGAAACCTCCACAGGAACCAGTACCAGGGCCAGACAACCTAAACTGTAACTGATAAATTACTAGAGGCCCCGTGTGGACAGCTTGAGAGTTAAAAATGCCAGGGGGAGCCCAGTCTTAGGGGGCCTCCACACTTTCAAGAGTTTTACCTCCAGGAGCCTTACTAGGTTCTCACAGTGAAGGTTACAAAAAAGTCCTTTGTGCTTCCATCAGCAGGAGGGGACATGTACAGATGCTCCTTAACTTATAATGGGATTATGTCTTGATAAACTCATCATAAGTTGAAAATATCGTAAATGCATTTAATATACCTAACCTACCATACATCATAGCTTAGCCTAGCCTACCGTAAACATGCTCAGAGCACTTACATTAGCCTAGAGCTGGGAAAAATTATCTAACATAAAGGCTATTTTTTTAAATGTTGAATATCTCATGTAACTTATTGAATACTGTACTGAAAATGAAAAATAGAATGTTTGTATGGATACTTGAAGTATGGTTTCTACTGAATGTGTATACTTTGTGTACCATTGTAAACTTGAAAAATTGTAAGTGAAACCATTGTAAGTCTGGGAAGTCTAGAGTCATTTTGAAATATACCAGAGCTCTATTCCTCCTAACAAGACCTACCTTCAAGGAAAACCAGTTTACAAGAGCCTAACCAAAGTAGGGTCTACCAGAATCTAACTTATCTGGGGGGAGAAAAATAACCAACTCTAGCCCTCTGTAGCCTTCCTGTCTCATCTAAGAGAGAAAAAAACTGAAAAGCATGTGTGAAGGCCATGGTTCAGGGGCACAGGCTCACTGAAATACTGCTACCTAATCATAGGCCCATAGAATGATTCTCCTTTCCCCACATCGTATCAACACATCAATAAGGCTCCTATACAATAACAGGAGATTACAACTGAACTAACTGCACCTCCCAGACTTTATTTTAGAAGTCTCTAGGCCAAGCACGATGGCTCATGCCTGTAATCCCAGCACTTTGGGAGGCCGAGGTGGGTGCATCACTTGAGGTCAGGAGTTCAAGACCAGCCTGACCAATATGGTGAAACCCCATCTCTACTAAAAATACAAAAGTTAGCCAGGCATGGTGGTACATACCTGTAATCTTAGCTACTCAGGAGGCTGAGACAGGAGAATTGCTTAAACCTGGGAGGTGGTGGTTTCAGTAAGCCCAGATAGCGCCACTGTACTCTAGCCTAGGTGACAGAGTAAGATTCTGTCTCAGAAAAAAAAAAAAAAAAAAAAAAGAAGCCTCTAAAGAAACCCAAAGATAACAGGAGAGACTAAAACAAGGCCACCAGAAAAAAATTAGTCTCTGATACCTACAGCTACAGCAAACAGTAAACAAAGTCTAACTCTGGCCATATAAACATAAAACCTTGCAGTAAAAGTTTATTCTCTTCATTTTCTTTTACTCACTACATCACATGCTGCTTTCAACAAAAAAAAATTACAAGGCATACTAAAAGACATAAAACAGTTTAAGATAAAAAACAGTTTAAGAGATAAAGCAGAATCAGAACCATACTTAGATACAACAGAGATTGTAAAATTATCAGACCAGGCATTTAAACCAATTATGATTAACATGTTAAGGGCTATAACAGAAAAAGTGGACAATATGCAAGAACAAACAGAAAGATAGGAATGTAAGTAGAGAGATAGAAATTCTAAGAAAGAATTAAAACGAAATGCTGCAAATCAAAATCACCATAATGGTAATGAAGAATGCCTTTGGAAGGCTTAGCAATAGACTGGACACAGCCAAGCAAAGAATCAATAAACTTGAAGCTATGCCAAAAGAAACTTCCAAATCTGAAATACAAAAAGAAAAAATAATTGAAAAGATGAATACCCCCAAACTGTGGGACAATTACAAAAGGAATAAATGCCAAACACTGGTCACCATGAAAGGAGAACTAATTCCCTGAGGTCATGTATCCTTGGGGTGACAGGTAATAGAATAGCCTGTGGGCTATCCTTGCCTCTCACTCACTTTTCCCAGTCAGAACAGAAATAACTTACTTGATTGGTGAGTTTGGAAAAAGAATTTAAGTATCTTGAGAGTACCACGTTTTTCTCTGTTTTACTGTTCTCACTCACCATGCAAAAAGTGCCATGTCTCAGTTGAAAATACTGTATTTTTCCACTTCTGCCTTTTATTATGTGGGTACATCTTATTCTGTCCAAAATATTCAGAAACCCATTGTTGCTGCACATTGATTTAGCGTAAGTTAAGACAATAAACAGAACCTGAAGATGAAGCTTACATGCTAAACTTTATTGGGAAGGAGTGTGATCGTAGGACAATAGAGAGTGGGAAAACATAAATGAGGAGGGCAAGGAAGGATAATAAATATAAAGCGATATATTATGAGGCTGGCCACAGCTTTGCAAAAGATAAAACAAAGGAAGAGAAAACCACAGCAAGTTACCTTGTCACATGCCATATATCCATACAACTATGTGGAACCACCATCTCAGAAAAGTCCTTTGGTGTGTGGAGGGGAGAACAATTAGTTACTAGCTCACCTCCCCCCTATTTCTGTATACTATCTCTCATGGGTCAAAATTTGTCCCATAGGACATTTACTCCCTTACACTTGTGGGTTGCATGACCTGCCCTTCCAGGCAGCTGATGGGGGAAGTCAGATCCCACATCTTCTGGGTGGGAAGATCTAGGTCCTCAGTGGGTCCCATCAGTTTGGCCTAGACACCAAAGCTGCTGTGGCTTTCATCATGGCACACATGATGGCAGTAGTGTCCGAGCTAGCCCTGGGAAAACCCAACTCCTGGGTATGTTAAATGAAGGGTGCCCAAAGTTGTCCCCAAGACAGGTAGCTATGGGCCCATTCCAGACAAATTCAAAGGATGCTTCCAGGGTGTAATAGTAACAGTAGCTTCTCATAGTAATCAGAGTGGGGTTTTACCAGCCCATATAGTTACCCTCCCTCCCTCTGTGTGACCCCCCCTTTTTTTTTTTTTTTACCTGCTGCTCTACTGGTATGAGAAGCTCAAAGTGGCCAAGGAGTAGTTGAAGCTTCCAGGTTAGTGGAACTTTCACTGTTTTGTCTGAATCAAGACCTCCCTTTCCTGGAACTAGGACCCTACCCAGGAAAACCTAGGTTTGAAGAGTGCGAGAAGCTGATCTTACTGTTTTAATTGACTTTTTCTTTACCCTGTTGGAGAGAGAGGAATTCCCCCTTTAGGTGTATGGAGTGGCCAAACACAACACCCAACGTTAGACAGATAAAACTGACAGCATTTCATTAGTCACATATACTATACTCACGGCCTGGGGAAGGACAGCACGCTCCATGCGGGGCCTCATGAAATTACACTTGAGAACAGTGAACAACCAGACCACAAGGGCCAAACTCTGAGCAAAGCCCAAATCCTTTCTTCTTCCATCAACTGGTTGTAGTCCCCTCCCCGGGAGCCCACAAATGTGAATTTAGGGAGAGCCATTGATGCAAAAGAGGTAGGTGACATGAGATTTGAGTCACCTGTATACATAATTTGTGGTATCTTCTGGATTAACTTGAGCCAAGTCCTGAATATACCATTTCCATCAAATAATGTTTCTGGCCAACTTTATGACTTATAAATCTGATCACATTGAGCTCACCATGGAGTAATATTCTCAAGTGAAATATCAGCTGCCTCTAAAATCCAAAGAAGGCCGAAATGCACTGTGCCTCTTTCTTGGTGGTAAGAGATGCAAAGTGCAACCATTTTTGCTTTATTTTATAAGGGGTTTTTCTGATGTGCTTTAGGCAAGTTGACAGGTGACTTGACTCCTAAAATTTTCACCAATGTAGAAGATCCTCAACTTCTGTGAAATTAATCTCCCACCTCTGGCATTCATGTGACTTGCCAGATATAGGGTTCTTGAAATCTCCTACTGATCACGTCCAATTAGCATGATCTTCTCGATATCGTGGACCGGCATGAAGTTCTATGTAATGTTAAGGTTGCCATGGTTCCTGTGAAGTATATGATGACAGAGACAAGAGCTGACATAACACCGAGGCAAGACGGTGAAGGTGAGGCTGGGAAGTCCAAGACCAAGATGCCACAGATTCAGTTCTTGGTGAGGGCCTTCTTCCCAGTTTGCAGACGGACACCTTCTTTCTGTCTCCTCACCTAGTAGACAGAGAGATTAGCTCTAGTGTCTCTTCTTTTAATAGCATTAATCACATTCATGGGGGCTCCACACCCATGACCTAATTACCTCCTAAAGACCCCACTTCCAAATACCATCACATTGAGAATTTTAGCTTCAACACGTGAATTTTGGGGGGAACACAAATATTCAGTCCATAGCACCACTGCTAAAAGTGGGAACCCTTCATGAGCCCTGAGTGTCCCTGTGCATTGTTGCTGGATGTGCCAAGAATACAAGGCTCTGACCACTCTTTATCCAGGCGATTTCTCAGGATTGTGTTTGCATTAAGCAACCTTGAAAAATGAGTTGCATAACCTCCCAGGCAATGCAAAGGTTTATAGTAAAAGCAGCAAATTCCCTAACTCAGGATCTGTCTGTTGTAATGCAATACACTAGGTGAGTTGGAATCCTCTTGGCCCACCTGAGTCATCACCATCTCTCCCCTCTGTGGGATTTAGGAGATACAGGGAACAAATACAAATGAACATGAAGTGCTGGTTACTGCTTTTTCTGTGAGTGCTAAAGCTGTTTGTGTCTAACCCAAGATCTTATTATGTCTTCTGCAAACATCCATGAAACTGTGGGAGGGCTACTTGTTAGCTTATAAATAGGGTGAAAACTTAGACCTTACATAGTTCTTGACAGCCACATAAAGGCAAGCTGCTTCTTTTGGTAATAGCTGTTGAGAAGAAAATCCTTGCCATATCAATAGCTGTATATCCAGTGTTAGAGGGTTGGTAGCCATAGTAAAGATATCTCATCTGGCACTGTAGCTTTGATTAGGTCTGTTTTCTGGTTACATCAGCATCATCCTCCAGGATCCATGTGATTTTTACAGAGGCCAGAGAATTGAATCAAGAGAACATTAGGGGAATGAATCCCTTTATCTTTGGTGATGGTGTTAATCTCTGTAATTCTTCAAGGATTGTGGTATTATTCCTGCAATTGACAAGAGATGAGGCCATTTCAGGGACTTAAACATGGCCAGTGGTTTTCAATCAGAGGTGACTTTGCCCTCTTAGGGACATTGGGCAATGTCTAGAAACATTTTTGGTTATCATAACAAAAGTTGTTATTGGCATCTAGTGGGTAGCCAGGGATACAATTGAACATCCTACAATGCCCAGAATGATCCCACAGCAGATAATTGTCTGGTTCAAAATGTCAATAGGGCTGAGGTTGAGAGACCCTACACTTAGCCCTTCCTACCACAATGACTCTTACTCCACAGGACAGGCAATTGATTTGAGGGTGCAGCCAGAAGCTAAGTATATCTTCTCTATCATACTTTTGGGAACAAGAGAAATAATTGCAAAGTGGGTGTCCAAAACCACTTAACCCTTTAGTAGACAGACTTGGTCTCCATAACCCTCTCTTCTAATCAAGACTCTGTTCTAATATGATGGTATTTCAGGTCTCCTTTTATCAGTATCATCTCATATACAGTAGCTAATAGTCCTCAAAAAGTCTAAGTTTTACTCTTTCCCTAGTGTCCAGTTATCCTGGCAAATTACTTTGGTTCTCTCTGGGGAAGGATCAGAGGACTATTTACTGTATATGCTTGCAGTGGCATTATAGGGTCCTTCCTCTAGGGGATCCAGAATCTCCTTCAATCAATGGGCTCTGAGTCTGTTAACTGACTTAGATCTGGAAACTCAATGATGGAGTGCAGTTTTCTATTGTGGAAGGCAATGATAGCCTTCTACTCAACAGCTCTTGATGTTAAGTTATCCAAATCAAGCATCCCCGCCTCTTGCCAGTCAGTTTCCCATTACAATGCATCCTTGAAAGCAGGCACCCTCACTCAACTGGGGCCTTGCTGTTCACAAGGCTTATTAGATCTATGTTTTCCTTGATGGTTAATGGCTGCCACCTGGTCTTTGATCATCCACATTCCTTTTACCACCATGAATAAAAGGGGGCCCAATTCCAAAGCAGCATCTTCTACTGTGAACCTGGCCTACAGAGGACAGCCACCACTGGGTTTCTCAAAGATGCTGCTGTTCCACCACTTACTCTATCCCCATTTCCCCATGGCATTCTTCATCGCCTCATGAAGGCAGTCTTATGGGAAACATAATCAGGTGGTAGGTCTTACAAAGTGAATCTGTTCTCACATGCCTACCTCGTTGAGACTTCTGCCTCCTTTCTCAAAACTATGTCAAGGAAGTTCTCGTATCTCTACTTCATTCACTTTAGGCCATCGTAGTGATTAGGCTTGAAGGCATCATTGTAGCAGCATGTAAGGACCAGTGCCAGGTGTCCTTATCAGAACACAAAATCCTCTGTCACAGTGGAGTGGCTCATGTTAATCCATTCTCACCGATCCAGCCTGTGTGCCTCCTACAGTCTAATGCCCTCAAGATCCATTCCCACAGGTGTTCCCACAGTTTCTGCCAGCACATTTCATCAAGGTCAAGATTTCCTTTGGCATGGAGGCTACGTATTCCCCAGCAGGAAGAAAATTTACCTGGAGGCAGTGAGAGGAGGTTAGTGTGGGTGTTGAGGAAAACTTTAGAATCAGTGTGATTTTGGGGGCACCTGCTTCATAAGCTTGATCATTGCATGCTTACCAGGCAAGGGGTGATTCTTTACCACTATGAAGGGGAAAGAGTCTCTTTTGTTAGTCAGAAAGATCCAGGCTTGTCTACAAATATCCCCATTCCAGGTCTCAATTTTCCACTCTTCCCTATCAAGACCCTGACTTTAATATCAAGTCCCTACTGAGACTGCATATTTAGTTTTATATTATATATATATATGTGTGTGTGTGTATATATATATATATGTGTGTGTGTGTGTATGTGTATATAGCTCTGCCACCCTTATAATCACATCCTAAACCAACTTTAAGTGCAGCTTCAGGAGATAAGCACCTCATTTAAACAGAGCCTCTGGCTTTCAGAGCATGACTTAAGTTGATAATAAGATGCCCTGAGTGTATCATTTTCTTTTAGCAAAGCCTCAAATGCCCCAAAAGCAGCTCATCTACACTGCAATTGCCGCCCCTTTACTGACCAAAGGCTGTAGCTCCATGATTTTCCAGGCTTGCTCTGCACCTGTACTTCATCCCAGTTAACCACAGGTGAAAGAATTAGCAACTGTGCATCCACTTCTAGAGGCTATTGCTGTCCCAACTATCTGATTGTTTTCAGACAGATGGGCATCAAATTCAAAGTCCCACTCCAAGGTCCTCCTTTCCAGGATACTTGTTGTACTAACTTTCTAGTAAACAAGAAAGTTTACTAAGTTTGGTGGCTAATGCTTTATTTTTTGGTAGTATAATCCCAGGCTGGGCTGAGTCAAGGAAAAGGGGAAGTGAGGCAGGGAAGGAGGGACAGCAAATACAGGGTGGTCCATTAGTGAGCTGGCCATAGCTTCATAGGAACATGCAGCCAGTTGTTTCATCATATGAAATGAATGTCTATAGACTGTTATGAAACACTAAGAACAGCCCAATGAGGAGAGTTCCAGTTTTCTCTTGCTATGTAAAAAAACTACCAGAGAATGTAGTGGTTTAACACAACCATTTTCTCTTGGCCTTGATTTTATGAGTCAGGAATCCAGGAAGGGCTTGGCTGGGTGGTTCATCTCTCTGATCCATTTGCCATCAGTTATGGTGGCCGAGCTAGAAGATCAATATAAAGGTGGCTTCTTCACTCACCTGTGGCACCTGGTCTAGGAAGGTTGGTAGTTGATGCTGGCTCATGGCTGGGAACTCAGCTGGGGCTATTTGACATGTGAATGTTCCATGTGGCTTGGGCTTCTGTTAGCATGGTGATTCAGTACCCAGAGATATGTCTCAAAAAAAAGGTATTCCAAAGAGAATCAGGCAGAAATTGCAAAGCTTCTTATGACTTAGCCACTTAAATCCAAGAATATTACTTCCGCTGCGTTCTATAAGTCAAGCAAGTCTCTAAGGCTGATGTAGATTTAAGGAGAGAGGGAATTAGACTCTACTTCTCAGTGGAAGAAATAGCGAAGAATCTGCTGCCATCTTTAATCTACTACATACAGTCCACAGGCAGAGAAAGAGGGATAGTAAATTCAAGGTGATGAATTATTGACCTGGCCAGAGTTTCACAGGAAAACACAGCCAGTGATTTAAACATTACAGTCTCCAAATAGAATGTTTGGAAAAACCATCTCAGGAGATTCTACATGGAGGAAGAGGAAAGAAAAGTTTATCTGATAGTTTTTCACCCCTATGTTATCTCTTGTCTTTCCCTGTATGAGGGAAAGACAATTTTTATATGAGGTGGTAATTCCCCTACACTTCTGGGCTGTCACTTAGCTCCCCTTCCTCCCAGGAAGCTGCTGGAGAAGCCACATTCCATGATCCACTTCATGGTCCTTCCTCTGAGTCCAGAAGTAGGTGGGAGGATCCAGAGCCTCCTCGCCTGAGGAGGCAAAGCTACTGTAGCTCTTGCAGTGGTAGGCATGTTGAGTCAAGCTAGAGCCAGCCCTTACCCTGGGGGAGGTTAAGATGCGTAATGGTGTTAACAATGGGTGTTGATTAACTTAGGTGACATTAGCCTTGGGGAGACAGTGGTGCTGTCTACTGAGAGCAGGTGTGGGCAAGTGAATCTGGAAAGATGCATAAGTTGGATCCAATACACACATCTGAATCTTGTCATTCAACCTATCTTTCATAAGTAATAAAGTGAATATTTTTAAAATTCATCTGAGGTCTTTCTTGGTCAATTTAGAATAAGATGTGCCTTTCTCAATTGGTTCCAAACTTGGGAGGAGGTGATTAGACAATTTCTGTTGCCTCACAAGGTGTCACACTCATGTTTATCAACCCTGCCTGTGCTCTGGAAGGCTGCCTTAACAGACTGTACCTATAGGCTTCCCTGTTTTCTGGCTTCCAGTTGAGTTAGCCAATGGGATGCACTAAAAGGTTGTCAGAGTTGGCTGTGTCGCTTTAACAAAGACCATGGCTCCTATCAAGCAATCTTCTACAGCAACTCTCTCTCTCTCTTTTTTTTTTGAGATGAAGTCTTGTGCTTGTCCCCCAGGCTGGAGTGCAATGGCATGATCTTGGCTCACTGCAACCTCTGCCTCCCGGGTTCAAGCGATTCTCCTGCCTCAGCCTCCCGAATAACTGGGATTACAGGCGCCTGCCACCATACCCGGCTAATTTTTGTATTTTTAGTAGAGATGGGGTTTCACCATGTTGGCCAGGCTGGTCTCAAACTCCTGACCTCAGGTGATCCACCTGCCTCGGCCTCCCAAAGTGTTGGGATTACAGGTGTGAGCCACCAATTCTCTAATGGCCCACAGAAACTGCCTCTTCGGCTTGTCCTGTCAGTTCTAGGAGTAGTGAGATGGCTCACCTGTGTTGCAAGCCCTGGGGTACTGCACCGCCCCTTGCAGGTTTCCTTTAACACAGCCTATGCTTTGTGAAGAGTCATTTAAAAACTCTCCTTAACTACAAGTTTAAGGGTGGCTTCTGTTTTCTGTTGGGACCCTGACTAATACAAGTGGGGACAAGAATATAATCATCACCCTCAGATCCCCCAAAGTAAGCCCTGATAATTGTTAATAGATTACTAGTAAACTCTCTTTAGCCATGTAAAAGTAAAAGGTATATTATTGCTCATTGTTCTCCTATAAGTAGAAAGTAAAGGACTTCATTTTTTAATCTGTTTGGGACTCATAAAGAGAACCCCTGGGGCTCAACTAGACAATTTCAGGGATAGCATGAAATGCCAACAATATTCTCAGGGGAAAGAGCTGGAGCTCTCATTTCCTACCATATGCCAGGGAAGAATTGAAAGTAAAAAGGTAATGAAAATAGTTAATTTACTCTTTTTGGGAAATCAGGCAAGTCCCAACATTGATTTTATTAAGGCAAAAGGAACACTACTAAGTGGCAAGTATCCATGAACAGTTTTATCTGAGTATAATTCAACAATCTTAACTCTGGAGCTGGGCCTTCCAATAGGGTAGCTATCAACCACGTATAGCTATTTAAATATGAATTAATTAAAGTCAAATAAAATTAAAAATTCAGCTCCTCAGTCACACTAGCCCCATTATAAATGCCCCATAGCCGTATGTGGCTAGTGGCTGCAGTACTGGGCAGCAAAGATGTAAAACATTTCCATCACCACAGAACATTCTGTGAGATGGCACTGCTCCTATGAAAGAAAGTTCACCCCCATTTCTCTATGTTGTCTGTTTTTTTTTAACTGGCATGTTTATTGAAATTTTAGGATGCTAAGTTATCAGATACCAGAGAGCTATATTAAATGGGAATGTGTTATATCATGTGGATAAGTAAAAGAGTTCTGCATTGTGATTCTTTAGAAAAGAGTTTATGACTGATTTCAAAACCTTTCAAAGTATTCATTTTAAAATTTGTTAAAGTTATTAAACAAAATAATAAAACAAGAAGATATTCAACCTAATTGAATTAAATATGTGCGCTTTTTTTCTCAGATATTAGAATCAGTATTAAAGGAACTTAATTGGTTTTGAAATTAATTATTGAAATGAAGATAGAATTTAAAAGCCATGTATAATATATTCAATATTATTTTTATTCTAGCATATCGAAAGGGAATGCTTTTTAAATAAAAGCATGAAAGCCAATAAGTAAACATATATCACCCAACTGCACCAAGTAAGATAAAGAAAATTGTTAGGTACTTCAACTTCAGATCCATTTGAAAACAATGGGAAAGTTAGTTATTAAGCATTCCAACCATAACAAAGTCACTTATTTTAAAAAAGAGAAAAAATTCTTACCAAGTTGATAAAACATCTAGGATATTATAATGACTCCATATACAAACAAATAAACAATAAGCTGAGCTTAAATGCAAGGTTTTGAAATTACTTTTGTATGTATCTCAGTATGCATCCTTTATGTATTTTGAAATCAAACCAGTTTGCAATTTTTACTTTTAAACTCTGAAACAGAGAAGCCAGGGTTTTCTTAGAAGGGCTGTCATCAATACCACTTTCTCCTGGAAAATATGTTAAATGCCAGACCACATGGGTGGGCACTGAAAGTACACTATTGACTATTTAAAATTGACATGCTGTCTTTCTGGAAGAAAAACAAAACTGAGGGAGATGGAAAAGAGGTAAATTGAGGTCATCTTGGACAAAGTAGACTAAGATTGGTTAGTCTAATGGGCTGTTAAGGTTTTTAAAGGATTTTTAAAACAATCACCCTTTTTTCCTTATTACAGAAATAATTCATACTTATTTTAGACATGTTAGAAAACACAATTAAGCAGGTAGAATAATATGAAAACGATAATTCACCCTCCTTAGTGATAAACCCCACCGGTAGTTTGGGATATATTCTTCCAGGATTTTTGTTTCCTTGTTCAGAAAAATATATTAGTTCCACCACTTGAGGGTGTAAAGGTGAAAGTTTTAAGTTGATAGACTATTTTAAATATTGTTCTGAAACCTGTTTTTCCCCCCAGATCACGACATCTTATATTACTAGAAATTTTTAAAACATCTATTTTTTAAAGAGTTGCCAGCATTGTTCCCAATTTCCTGATATGTGGGGAAATTCACTATAGTTATTGTGTTAAATATTCCATTTTCTTAATTCAATAAAGAGCCCGATTCAGACTATTTGTTCTGGTGAGACTCAAAACAGTCCGCTCTCAATATCTTTTGTGGTCAGAAATACATGACCAATAAAAACATCGACAAATGCCCCCTACATTTATGTTCCTCAAACCTCACTTTAATTGTTTCAATGCATTTTCAAATCCAAAAGGGACCCATTTGTATCTCCAAAGGAAGGTAGAGGACTTTTTCTTTAAACCACTCAGGAGGAACTAAGAAAACTTTAGCTCCTAATCATAAATCAAACATAGAATACCCTCCAAAATAAGAGTGGTGATTTTGTCTGTAAACAACTCAGTGGTGTTAAGCATGAGAGTAATATCATTTAGTGTTTTAGGACCATCCACCTGGAGGCAAGGAGGTCGCTGGAGGCAATACAAGCAGTGGGGAGGTTATTGTTGCAGATAAAGGACAAATGGCAGGACAGGACTGAGGCAGCCAGCATGCCCAGGGACGGGGAGCAGATTAGATGTATTCTGAAAAAGTAGATTCATTGAATCTAGGCAAGTAAAGTGGTAAAAGTGGAGTCATGAGGGGAGAGAAAGAGTCTATGTAAATTGAGGTAATCTTGGACAAAGTCTAATACATTGCCAAGATTTTAAAGGATGTTTCAAAAATCACCCAGGTCTTTTTCTTGGACAACTAAAGTACCAACCAGGGAAAAAGATAAGGATTATAGGAGAAAAGGAAAGTATGAGGAGAAGCTTGGAGTCGGGCAAAATGATACCAGTTTTGATAATGTTAAATTTTAATTGCCATGGGACATCTAAATGTAATATGCAGTACACAGTTGGAAACACCATTCTGAAATTTAAGAGAGGTGCGTGGGCTCAGAATATAGATTTAGGGCAATGATTCCCAAAAGATGTTCTGCAGACTACTGTTACTGCAGGACTTCACAAAGCCTTTAGTTTGGTAATGTATCCTGCAAACCCCTAAGAACAAGATGTATATCACTGGCACTTCTCTAACTTATTTGAACATGGAACCTAGTGCTCTATGGGACATCATTTTGTAGGCATTGGTGTGTTGGTGTCATCAGAGGCCTGACACAGATGAGATTCCTAAAGAAATAATTTTGAGTGGGAAGAGAAAGTGCTGACGATGAAACTTTGGAGAATCTAAATATGTCACGCCTAAAGAGTTGAAGGCCCAGACAGTGCCTTTGATTCCCCCTTATCTTAATTTTCTATCCTGATGAAAATTTTACTATTCTTTTACTGCCCCAGAACAAACAAAATTATGTCTTAATAAAATTATGTCTTTGCAACTTACTTAGGTGTATTAGGTGATTTTGACAATTCCATCTCTATTTGCATATTTATAGAACTTCTTTTAACTCTGAAAAACTGTACCCCCAAATTCAGACGTATGCTGGTGAATACCAACATTTAAGAGGTGTACAATAGAAGAAGAGGCTGGAAAGGGACAAGTGGGGAAAGATTGGAACAGCCAGGAAGGAGGCCCTGCTTAGAAGGTGTGGCGGATAATTGTGTGTCAACTTGGCCAGGTTCTGATGCCTAAAACAACTAGTCTAGATGTTGCTACAAAGGTATTTTGTAGATGTGATTAAGTTACAATTAGTTGACTGTAAGTAAGACAGATTACCCTTGATAAGGGAGGTGGGTTTCATTTGATTAGTTGAAGGCCTTCAGAGCGAAAACCAACATTTCCAGAAGTAGAAGGAATTCTGTCTCAAGACAGCAACATAGAAACCCTGCCTGAGTTTCCAGCCTGCTGGCCTGTCTTACAGATTTCAGATTCGCCAGCCCCCACAATCCTGTGAGCCCATTTCTTAAAATAACTCCCTCCCCCTCTCTCTTTCTCTGCCTGACTTGATACAGAAGCTGAATGAGGAGAGTATTTCAAAGAGAAGACCACGGTCAACACTGTTCAGTGCCTTAGAGGGTCAAGTAAGATGAATAAAAGAAACATCATCAAATCTAATGGAGTTTTAAAGCCTCCCTATAGTACTAACTTTTTTTGACTATTTTAATTCTTTTTTTTTTTTTTGGAGATGGATTCTTGCTATGTTGTCTAGGCTAGACTATAGTGGCCATTCACAGGCATAATTATGGTGCACTGCAGCCTTGATGCCTTGATCCTCCTACCTCAGACTCCTGAGTAGCTGGGACCACAGGCATGCCCCACCATGCGTGGCTTCCATTTTTGAGAAGCATTTCAAACCAATGTAACCATCTTCCTACTTTGATCACTGTCACCCCTTGTTTATAGGGTTGCAAGCTGAAATGTTCAACTCTCCTCAGTTATGAGTTCCCGCCAGAATTTATTCTTCTTTTGTAAACCTGACAGTTCCTAGTACTGAACCCAGTGGGGTCAAAGAATGTTAATCTGAATTATCTTCTCTTTCATCACCTGTAATTAATGAGATACAAAGTGTCATCATTTCCTCTTTCTTGCTCAAATGTGTCCTGTTTGTTGTTGTTGTTGTTGTTGTTGAGACAGGGTCCCTTGATCCCCACTTGATAGGCTCAAGCAGTCCTCCTGCATCAGCTTCCTGAGTAGCTGGGACTACAGGTAGGCACTACCACACCTGGCTAATTTTAATTTTTTGGCTAGAGACAGGGTTCTTATTCTGTTACGCAGGCTGGTCTCCAACTCCTTGGTTCAAGCAATCCTCCCACCTTGGCCTCCCAAAGTGTAGGGATTACAGGCATGAGCCCTGCACCTGTCCTGTCCTGTTCCTGTTCGTATCACTGTAGCCCAGACCTTCATTTCCCTGTAATCTCAGGAGCTTTGAGGCTAAGCAGGGCTTCAGGGTTGGTGGTGGCAGAACGTGAACAAGAGGGATTGAAGAGCCTCCTGGGAAGAACTGGTTCTAAGAGAAGAAACAGACATGTGCTGTGGCTCAGCTCAGAGGAAGGGTGTTCCTAGCACAGCGTTGGCGTCATTCCCCCACACTACAGCCCACTCCAGCTTCAGCTTGTGCCCGAGTCCTCAGCAGAGACAGAAGGACAGAAAGGGTCTTTCCTACAGTCTTCACAGTCTTTCTGAGACTCTGGAAATTCAAGGCAGTGCTCAGCCTTGGGAAAATGCAGCAGAGTAATATTGAAGGAGGTGTGAAGGATTCTGTCCCCTTTATTACAGAATATAAAAGCTTGGCTTTTGTGGATTTCAGACAGTGGTGTGCTGGGAAATGTTTAACAACCAGCTCTCTGGAAAAAATAAATAAACAGAAGCTGTAATCCATCCTGAGTTTAATCACATCACATCGGCAGGTTGAAATTAACCGTGGTGGGAAAGCTCATACCATGAAAATCAGCAAGTTTTACAGAGAAAGCAGTAGCACATCTTTCTATAATATTTTCACTGTACAAATACAATAGATGTAAATAACTTTAAGAACATAGATTATAGTAAAATAATTTGGAAGTGATGAGTTTCGAGGATATATTGCTTTTGTTTTTGATATAATTTATTTCTCTGCCAGTTTATATAATTTAATTTTTAATGATGTGCATGTTTAACAATCACAGGCAAAACTCCTAAACATGTCATAATTGGCTGTGGTCAGCCTGTCCGTACAGGGTCTAGTACACCACTGATTCTGGACTTCAGAGCATAGCACACCTGGGACATCAGGGGCCTGCTGCTTCCGCAGCACCTACAGCCGTGGCTGTGACAAGCCTCAATGCACAAAATTTGCTAATGCCTACGGAGTTTAACTGAAAACAAAATTGAGTTTAACTTAGCAAGGTCAGCTGCCACAAGTCTGCAATGCTCATTCATTTCTATGAATGAAAGCTTCATCATCTCTAATTCATGACAGAATGTAACAGCAGAGCAGGCTCTAGGAAGCCTTCTTGCATTTCATCAGTGTTTCTTCCTTCTTGTCAGTCTTTCTTTTTATTTTAATGCCTTTCCTTGCCAAAAAATGCCCAGTGAACTTTATTCAAGACTCCCAAATTCCTTTGGCTGTAGTTGGCTTCGTTTTTGTAGCTTGCTGTCTTATTTTTCCAAAATGAAGTTTTTCTTTTTTGTATTTTTTTCTTATTAAAAAAGCAATCATACCTTTGTTTCAGGAGGAAAAATGGGAAAACATAGTTAAATAAAAATGATATAAAACAAACCATGTTAAAAAAAACCCACTATTATTAATAACATTATTCTCCTTGTCTGCCTATTCCTGGCTCCATGGTGCTTACCTGAACTTGCCTTACTATTGAAAAAGTTCATCCTACCTTGAGGGTAGTTCTTAGAAGGGTAGGCTTTTTAATGACTTTTTTGGGGGGCAAGGGGGTGGGCATCAGAGCAAAGGTTCACAGTTTCTTTTCATTCATAAATTATTTAAACTCATAGGAGGTTAGCTTTCCCTATCCCACTCCTATAACCTTCCTAGTCCTTCTTTAGCCTCTTAACTGATTTGAGGCCTTTATCCATGAGCTAGAGGGGGAAGCTTCTTGGAAAAGGGCAACTCTGGTATTTTGGCAATAGTGCTTGCCTCTCTACAACTATCAGAGCCACCTTTTCCAGGTCCTCACCAGTACATAAAGAGTAGTTTGCTGTCTGTCTGCAATGATGCTTTTTTGGCTGCCAAGGCAGTGTGTGGCTCTGGGGAAGAAAGACGGCCTATACTTCTTATTGTGTCTTTCTGTGCTTTGCAATGCCCCATTTGTATCTTTTGCTTATACAAAAGAAATTTTCATTTTAAAAGAAGCATCCAGTCTACGGCCATACCACCCTGAACGCTCCCGATCTCGTCTAAAAGAAGCATCCTGAATCCAGAAAATCCTATAATACTAATTTCTTTTCTAAGAGGAGAAAGAATACAGTGAAAACAAAGCATGGTGATTAAAGATTTCCACGGCGACAGCTCCCTGGAGTGAAACACGAGGCCCTACTTTGGCAGCACCATCCACCAGGAAGGCTCTTCGTGGACATGCTGTGTCACTTGCTTCAGTCGCTATCTGAGCCGGGATTGGACTGGCACATTGCCTTGTTGAAATTGGCTCCGCACCTTGTTTAAGTGGGCATCCTGCCATACTAATTGATGGGTATGAGTACAGACATGCTAGAGAACCAGGATGCACAGCAGATCTGGGTAGTAGAAGAGTTTCAGCCCAGAAATATCAAAACAGTCAATTGTGCTGAGTTTGTGTGCCAGGGCCTAGAAGAAGATGGTATCAATGCTCTGCTGCAGCTCAGAGCTGGATTTATTTTTAAATGCCCCAAATAGCTGAAAAAACAAGGAAGGTATGGGCCTGAGAAGGAGCAGGAAGAGGCAAGGTTATTGACTTTCAAAAGAAATAGCTAGTGTCTGCCAACTGGTACAAGAAGGTTTTTCATCCAGGCTGTTCCATGATTACAGTAACTTTCAAGCTGAGTGCTTTGGGCAGATACAGAAATCAGAGCCACCTCCTGATGGGGCTTCCCAGGTAAGTCACAACAAGGACTGCCGAGGGTGGATGCAGATGGCTGCTCCCAACCTGGGGAACATCCTCCCTGCTTGTTTGTGATGCCTCAGCTACCCCATGAGATCAACCAGCTCATCAAGTGCAAACAGCAGTCCAGCCCCTCCCCAAGAAGCACAGCCATCAATCCGTGTCCTTTTTTCAGTTCCATTTTTTGGAACACAATTGCCCCTCCATTGAAAGAACAGCTGGGTAACAATCCAAGTTTGGTGCAGAAGAGAGAAATTTTTCAATATTAAAATGGGAAGATGTCAAAGAGAGTTCTGAATGCATGTTAACACAGACTACCCCATGTTTCCGGAACTCTATGGCTGGCAGTCACCTTCTTCACACCACCTAATGATAAACAGCCCAGGAGAAAATGACATTGAAGGACTCCAACACCTAATAACACAGACAGTAACAGGGTCAAGAGACAAAACGAGGTAAATGACAACTACACTGATGCTGGTGGAGATGAAATCTGTACCTCAATATAGCCATATGTTACAGCATGACATACAAGGGTGATATACAAAAAGCTTTGGCTGGACTTCAAGAAAATGCCTGTTTGAAGACTTGAAAAACTCACTCTTTGAATTGTCCCATCATTATTTGAATCAATTGACAATATGGGGGAATATGGACTGGTCTGTTTAGCCTCCCTCAGCTTTTGAACCAGATCCATTTTATTAACAATTGAATTCTACACAGAGTAGGATTAGAAGCCATTGCTCTGACCCCAATTTTACATAATTTCTCCCTTCCTGATTGTAAAAGTGCTTCATAGTTTTCTAGTATTTAAGTCATGAAGTCAAGATGAAGAACTATATACACAGTGGCCAAAGTAAATGTGATCATGTTTAACTCACTTTTAGTTTCTCCTTACTTACAATTTTTTTTGGTGTGTGTGTGTGTGTGTGTGTGTGTGTGGCATTTAAAAAAAGTCAACCTAAAAGGAATAGAATCAAGGAGGGATAGTGGAAGCCAAGCAAAATCCTCTCAGTTTTAGCTAAATTTAAAAGATTGGAAGTAAGTCTATTTTGCTTTTACCATAAGTCCCCGATTATTCACTTGAAACCAATGGAAAGCATTGAATTCAAGAACAAAAGCCACAAGAAAATCTTTGTGTTATACTTGGAGACGGTACTGAAAGAACAGGAAGAAGTACGTTGATTGGATTACACTCAGTGAAAGGTAAGCAAAATCATTTGGGTTTAATGGTTCTACTTCTAATATCTCATAATATGGGATGTATTCTAAGCTTCTTACATAGGAACGTGTGTTCATAATTCCCAGTTTTGCTCATTAGAATGACTCACGCCTATGGACATTTTCTTATCTTGGATTCGAATCACATAAATTTTGATGAGTCCATCAACTTTCTAAACTGACTGTCATTCTCCACACAAACAGCCCTATTCACAAGGAGCTTCGAGGAGTTCCAGGTTGGTGGGAGTCACACAGAAATTTTTCAAGCATTTTCTCTTCATGGCTAATTAAGGTCAGAGGATGGAAGCAGGTCATTTTCCTCCTCAGTTTTCCTTATGTCCTTGGTTAACTTGCCCTGCCTAATAACTTTTAAAACTTGAATTCCACAATTCCTTCTGACATCCCCCAAGCTGCTCAGAAATAGCATACTGCCCAGCGTTTCCCTTTATGATTTTGGCTTCTGAAACTGTGTGGTGTATGATGGATGACTCTTTCCATTTTGAGTATTTTCCTTCACAATTCTCACTTCTCATGCACTCAACAACCAATTCTTTGCGGGATAAGAAATGATTTCTCTCTCTCCAAAGGCACCATTCACCACAATGCCGCACTAAGAGTTCTCAGTGGCCAGCCCAGTGTTTGTCAGGCACACACCGTGGGATTCCCCAGTGACTATTACTCACAGTTTCACTCACGCATGTCCTGACTCTGTCTTGACTCAGTGGAAGAGCAGCCCAGGCCAGCAGCAGGTGCAGTTTGTAGTTACCCTTGTGACTATATACAATCTAGAATACTTGAGGTGAGGCCTTGGGACCTGAGACCCCCTGAGTAGTCCCCTCCCTGTACTCATTTCCCAGGGCTGCTGTAACAAAGTACCACAATCACAAACTGGGTGGCTTAGAACAACAGAAATTTATTGCTTCACAGTCCTGTGAGCCAGAAGTGCAAAGGTAAGGTGGTGGCAAGACCACGCTCCCTCTGAAACCTTCAGGGGAAGAATCCTTCTTTGCCCCTTCCAGCTCTGGTAGCCCCAGGCATTGCTTGGCTTGTGGCCGCATCACTCTAATCTTCATGTGGACTGCTCCATATGTTTCCTCACATGGTCCTCCCTCCCAACATATCTGTGTTTGTGTTCAAATTTTCCCTTTTTTGTAGGGACACCAGTTGTACTGGGTTAGGGGTCATTCCAGTAACCTCATTTTAACTTTGCTACATCTGCAAATACCCTATTACCAAATAGGTCACATTCTGAGATACTGGAGGTTTGAACTTCAACATTATCTTTTTGGGGGACACACAATTTATCCCAAAGTACTCCCTCTCGACTCACCACTATGCTGGCTAGTTCATCTGTCTTCATTCCATAAACATGTTTAGTTGAGCACCTACTATGTGCCACAGGCTGGTGAGGCACAAGAGGCAGGGCAGTGAAGAAAAATATGGTCCTTTCCCTCACAATGCGTGCCCTGTCATAGCAAAGGCAGACAATAAACAAATCAATATAATGTGTTGTGAGATAAATTCTATGAAGGAATTAACAGGGGCTCTAGGGGGGAAGGGTGGAGGCATGAGCAGAGGCTGCTTTAGAAGGGAGGTCAAGGAAGGGCTCACCAACACGGTGATAAAATGCAAAGGGAGGGTGAGGCTGCCGTGGGATGGAGAGGCAGAACAGTGTTCCAGGCAGAGGAAACGGGCAGTGAGAGCACTAGGAGGTAGGAAAGAATGTGGCATGTCCTGGATGCTGTGCAAAGGTAGCCATGGGGGCACGGCACAGATGTGGCTGGAGACAGAGCCAGTGGCAGGCCCAGCAGTGCCTTCCAGGCTGTTGGAAGTTCTGGGGATGTGGTTTTGGGTACAATGAGCTTAGGCAGACATGATCTAATATACGTTTTTTCACGACACCATTCCATCTTGTATGGAGAATGAATCAGAGCAGGACAGCAGTGAAGCCAGGGGGACTGTTAGAATGATTTCAGTATCGGCCAGCTGAAGGCTAGTCCAGGTGGCTTAAATGAGGCTGGGGGCAGCAGTGAGAAGGGATAAGAGAAAACTGACTTGGGGTTTTTTTGGAAGATAATGTACAGGGCCTGCCAGTGGGGTGGGAGCTTGATCACAGTGAGACTGGAGGATGTTTTGTGTGGGTGGGAATTGCCTGGTTTCCCCATTCAGCCCTCTAGGCCTCTGCTGGACTGACCTGTGTGGAGCTCCTACCTGCTGGCCTGCCATTCTGCCACCTGCCACTCTCTTACCAGGCCCCACCATGAACTCCCTGGTCACCAGCCAGAAGCCATGCCATGAGGGCCCTGGTTGGCGAGGTCCCACCAGCTGCCATCTGAAAGTGTGAAGTCTGGGCTTTGCCTGCACCTTGGGTCTGCGTCCCACCTTTAAGGAACACAGGACCTTTGAGAACTAGTTTTTATATTTAGGCTTAACACCCCCCAGCCCTCACTACATTTAGCTTCAGCTTCCTCTGTGTTCCTGCTCACCGAATTAGCTAAAGCCTCCAATCACGTTTATCACTCCAAAACTCTGATGAATTGTTCTTTGTCACAGCACCCAGGTTGACAGCTATATTCATTGCAAAAGATAATGAGATGGTGAGGTCTGACTTCTATTGGGTGAATCTGTGTGATGCTCAGCAGAGGTCAGGTGTCACACCCTTTTAGGAAATTGATTAAGACTTGTACCTTAGACCTAAGCAGGGCTGAGAGGGAGCTTCACGAACAGCCTGTTTGGCTGTATGATGTGGGGCTTCCACTGCATGGGCTCACTGCCTTTTATGATCAGGCCCGCCCTATGTGTATGGGAAGATAGGCTGAGAAGGATGGAAGGATTTTATAATATGATATCTCTGGCATAACCTAGATCTTAGAAGCTGGCCCAGGGAGTGAGGATGGGGTTTCGTCCAACTGGATGCTCAGTGCTAATTTGAGAGTCCAGTTTTTAAAGATCAGTAAAGCTGAGAGGTTTGTTTCTTGAAGGAATCATCTCATAGATAAATGATAGCCATCCAGCATGAAAGCAAATGCTATAAAGTGTTTCCCTCTTCATGACTAGGTTAGGGGAAAACAGCCCTGTTCACTGAAGCAAACTCCATTTTTAAATGAAACGATGATTATGAAGAGCAGAGATCTCTAGCAGTGAGGCCTAGCATTTACAGAGCACCTACCTTGTGGAGAGGCTTTTATGTCTATCACCTGTGGGCCTCACTTCATCCTGCAGGGTGGACTGCTTTGTCTCCCAGCATTCTCTCCCCCTTCCTTAGGAAATGCTTCTTCCCCAACTTGAATGATGGGGTTCAAATGAGCCCCAGGGAGATGAAGAATTCTTTCCTGAGATTTTAGAATTTAACAGGGAGCATGAGGCAGGCCCTTTCTGGAGACAGACAATTCCAGGTAAGAAGCAAGAAAAAGCTGGGCTGTAGGAAGAGTAAATAAAAGGCAGCATTAGCCCATCCTTTATTCATGGTTTGGTTTTTATTGCTTCCTATGCACAGAAATTTTCCTTTGTTTTGTAACCTCATCTTTATCACAATTCAGAGTTCCAACTAATATGATGCTATTATTGTCCCATTTCACAAATAAGGAAACTGAGTTTTGGAGAAGTAATCATTTATTTGCATGAGGTCACATGGCCAGTAAGTGGTGGAGCCAAGATTTAGATTTAAATCTGGGAGACTCAAACAAAATCCCATTATACACCCTGCACACTTCTTATTGCTGTTAGATCCAGCGATGTGCTATTTCCATGAAACATACTTAAAGCAAACTGTCACTGGTTGAACATAAAAAGTAGGCAAAGATATATCAGCCAAAAGTAAACTGAACAACTTGTAAAAAATTGTCTTAAATATATTTTTAATGGAGAAATAATTCAATAGTGCATTAGGAGATCTTTTACACTGATTTCAAAATACAATACATAAAGAAGATAAAATAGCCAAAAACTATTTTATAACTGAACAACAGTGATCAAAATATATGTAAAAACCAAAAAGTTGGAAATGCAAGGAGAATTGTGAAAACCACAGTCATAATGGGAGACTCATACTGCTCAAACTTCGGCAGGTCAAGTAACCAAAAAGTTATAACATTATAATGAATTTGAATCACAAATAATTAACAAGCTAGCCAAGACACAGAAACTACACATGCTTTCCAAATCCCCACAGAACATTTATAAATTTTATTATGTGTCAGACCATGAAAGAAATTTCAGTAAACTCCAAATATTATATATAGCCACATTCTCTGATCATTATGCAAGAAAACTCAATGTTAAGAACAAAATATGTCAAAAAATAAATCTAACTACATAAGGGAAAAGATTATTTTAATAATTCTTTTTCAAAAAGGAACTATTCAGAATGAGGTACATCTACATGTGTGGCTATGACTGTATCTCCAAATTATATTAAATTAAAACCAGCAGATGATAAAACAGTTTATAAAATAATCTAATTTTTATATATTTAAAAGGATTTTCGCATATAAAATTAAATACATAAATAACTTTCCTGGAAGAATGCATAAGAAAATTGTTGACATTGGCTATCTTAAGAGAGAGGATAAGGGTCAGAGGTAGGGAGAGGAACACTATAGAGAACTTAAATCATATGCAATTAACAAGCTACCCAATATACAAACTATGCATTCTTTCCAAATCCCTATTGGATATTTTTAAAGTTTATTATGTACCAGGCCATGAAAAACATTAATAAATTCTAAATACTATATACAGACCACATTCTTTTTTGTACTCTTTGAATTTTTCTTCTACCTAAAAAAAATAAGATGAAGGGCATTTTATAATCTATTGTTTATAAAAGTAACCTCTAGATCAAAAATACAAATCCTCCAAATTATTAGCAGAACCACACACAAAACAACAAAGAGTCCAAATAGTGGAGAAACATTTTTAAAGCCATAAAAATAGAAAGCATACTATTAAAAATGACAGAAATGTAAATAAGTTAAATCCACCTATTAAAGAAAAAGTTTATAAAATCGGATCACAAAGAAAATTAAACTTTGTGTTGTACGTATGAAGAATGCTTAAAAGATAGACATTTAGCAAAGGTTAAAAATTAAAAGATGGTTAAAGTTATACCATGAAAATATAAACAGAAACAAGTCAGAGGTCATGATTTTACTATCAGAAAAGGTGAACTTGGATCATAAAGGATTAAACAAAACAAAGAAAGGCACCTTATAATGCTAAAGGGTGTAATTCATTACAAAGATACATATTCATAGATAATTACATAGAAAACTGTATTTTCTGAAACTGATTTCAGAAAAGATATCCACCAGATTAATTTATTATTTTAAAAATAGACAAAGTTGTGAAAAATCTAACTCAAGACCCCTTAAAAATGTTTCTAGACAGTTTCACATAGCAATTTATGTAAATTTCTAAAGAAAGACGATTCCAATGCTCTTGAGACTGTTCACAAAGTGTAGAAGAAGGAAAGCGTCCATTTTCTTTAACTGAAGTGAGTACAAAACAGCAAAAGCTAACAAATTGCACCTAAAAGAAAACTACACACTAAATTCACTGATGACTCTCCATAAAAATATCATAAATAGAATATTAGTAAATAGAGTTCAACAGTATCTTGAAATAATAATGCACCATGACTAGGGTTTAAGAATGTAAGGAAATTTCAATATTTAGAAATCATTCATGTGATTTTCCATATTACTACATATAAGGAGAAAAACCATATGATTATCTTCACAGATGCTCAAAAGCATTTGGTAAAATTCAAAGATATTCTAGACCAAATTCTCAACAAAACAAGGCTAGAAGGATATTTCTTCAACATGATTTTTTCATCTATATATAGTCATGCGTCACTTAACAACAGGGAAACATTCTGAGAAGTGCGTCATTAAGTGATTTCATCGTTGTGCGAACATCATAGAGTGTACTTACACAAACCAAGATGGTATAGCCTTCTATACACCTATGTAATAGGATATATCCTATTGCTCCTAGGCTAGAAGCCTGTACACCATGTTACTGTACTGAATACTGTAGTTAGTTGCAACACAGTGGTAAGGATTTGTGTATCTGAACATATCTAAACATAGTAAAAATACAGTATCATAATTTTATGGGGCCACTGCTGTGCCCCATAAGATTTATTTATTATGCATGTTTATCAGAACATGCAGTCTGTTGTTGACAGAAATATTATACAGCACATGGCTGTATTTATGCAACAACAGATAGATTAGATAGATAGATAGATAGATAGAGAGATAGATAGATAATCTTTTCTCCAAAAACAGGAACTAGACTCAATTAGAACTGGACTGTGAACTCTAAGATTTACCAATTGGCTAGGAACCACACTTGAGGAATTATCAACCTGTGGCTCCTAACTGATATGGGTCCCACTTGGGGGGGTCCCTGACAGTTGTAAAAAAAAATTCTTTCCATGGTACCAAGTGCACCCCCAGTACCAATTTTTAGTTGGAAGCCAGGCATTAACTTGCATCCCTCCCCAAAATATGGAAATTTGCACCTAGGGATTGGAGAGATGGTCATAAGAGAACTTCAAGTGTTTAAGGAAACACTTGAAGCCTTCATATGATGTAGAGACCTCTCCAAAATAAGGCCACCCTTAGTTACTTGGGATTGCTTCTCGGAAAGATAACTTGTTATTTAGGCACACTTTGAAATCGATTGTCAGGAGTCTTCCAATTAGAAAAGTTAGTAAAAAAATTGTCTTTGACTTTAGCTGAAGTAATCAGTGTTACCATCTGAGCCTCGGAATGCATTTAGACCAGCCTCAACTCACTGGTCAGAGTTGTTATGGGTGACAAAATTGCCCTAGATTTCTTCATCATGAGCCAAGGAGGAATCTGTGCAATCAGTAATGCATTCCGCTGTACCTGGAGTAATGCCTCTGGCCATCAATGTGGAAACTTAAGGAGAAAGCCACCTAACTTCTAAGGTAGATGTTGATAGTTTATGAGATGTGTTTAGCTATTTGGCCTGTAACTCTGGGGATCATGGTTGAGGTCAGTACTGGTTGTTCTCATCCTGTTAATAGTAGCCTTAACTGTGGTAGCCTCACAGTGGCCTTGTAAATAATGCTGTATGAGATTATATTGAATGAATTTGCTTCCAGCCTCTGTCAGTCAGATTACTCAGATTAACCAATGAAGTGGCATACTGATGGAGAAAATTCTCCAGAAGTCAATACAGTATAGAAGAAAGTGTGGATATTGTTGGGGGACAACCTTCTATTGACCTGTTACATTTCTGACTATCTTGAAAACAGATATTGACTGCCCTTTCTTTCAGACTATCTTTTCAAGGGTATTTGTACAACAAACAGCCTTGGAACTTAAAGATATGTCTCCCTCCAGAGAAAAACGTAGATTTTCTTACAGCCTTGAATGATAAAGGTAATGTATGTCACCTTCTGGAGGAAAGATCACACATGCTTATTGTGTGAATATAAAAGATTCAAGTTCCCTAAGCTCAGGGTTTCTCTTCTGTAAGGCAACCTACTGCATATACAGGCATCTATCTGGGCCTATCTGAATCCCTCTCATAGGACTTGAGAGCAAGGATAACTGACACAAATAGGCTGATGTTCATGCTTCTTGCTTTCTATGAGTAATAAAGTCCTGTGTCTCTGATCTAGGAGTCTCATGTCTTCTGCCAGCAATCATGCTGTGACAAGCCAATGTGTTACCTTGCAAGTAGGGTAAAATCTCAAGCCCTTCATACTTCTGGATAATAACAGAAGACAAAAATGGAGTTGTCTAGCCCAGTTTACAAAAAAAACTATTTTTAAAATCAAAATACTTTGATTTCTTGTCTAATAAGAACTTATGTTTTCTTCCTATGCCTTGGGCCTGGTGGAATTGTCAAAGCTTTCCCCAAAAGCTGCTCCCCAATACAACCTCCAGGAGCATGTGCCAGTCCAGCCTTTTCTATTCTACAGTTTCTAAGATTTCTACAATTTTCCTAGGTTCTACCTCTGGCCCTTCTTGAAGAAGGTCTTCCTTTATTTATTTTAATTTTAATTTAATTTAATTTTATTTTTGAGATAAGATCTTGCTCTGTTGCCTGGGCTGGAGTGCAGCTCACTGTAGCCTTGACCTCCCAGGCTCAAGTGATCCTTCTACCTCAGCCTCCCAAGTAGCTGGGACCACAGGCACACACCACCAAGCTGGGCTAATTTATTTATTTATTTATTTATTTTGTATAGATGGGGTCTCCCTGTGTTGCTCAGGCTGGACTTGAACTCCTGGGCTCAAGTGATCCTCTCACCTTGACCTTCTAAAGTACTGGGATTACAGGCATAAGGCAACCGCACCCAGCCTTCCTTTATTTGATACACAAAATTCCTCCCCAGGGACATCAAGCTGTCTTGCAAAACTGGTTTCTTCATTTTTCTTCTGGAGATTTCAATAGCCCTGGGTCCCTGGAAATCAAATTCTTACATCATTCACTCGTTTATTTTGTCATTCACCAAATATCTCTAACACCTTATGTACTCAACACAAAGTAAATGTACAATAACCACTTACTGAATGATTAATAAATCATTTAAATCAACACCATCTCTCAAATCAACACTCAAATAATATATCACTGTAAACCGTGAACAGTGCTATGAAAGAAAAGTACTAAAAAAAAGTACAACATTAACAGCAATAGAGGAAGTGGCATTTAAAGTGGGAACTGCAGGGGGAGTAGGAGTTAACTAGGTACAGGGATGGTGATATATTCCGGGCAGAGAGAAGAGCATTGACTCACTTTTCTTGGTCCTGTGCCTTTTTCCAAGTCACAGTCAATGGCCAGCTAGAAAGGCTTTTCCTTTCAAGAGGCCCTATTTCTTCCTCCTCTTTTCTAAGGTGGACTCTGTTCCTCCTCCCACCATCATCCCGATGGCCTCAGTGGCAGGCATCATCTTTTCTGGAGTTGTCTCTGCTTCATCAGCCCCTCCACTGACCCCAAGAGGCTCCCCGTCGCAGTAGCTTCAGACAACCAGGAACTTGCTCACTGAGGGGCACATCCCACTCCTTGCCTATTTGCATACCCTGAGCCCAGTTACTCACACAACCTTTAATGGTTACTGCTTCTATATACGTCTCCAGATTCTCATTGATAGCTCATCCCTCAAGCGACTTTAAAGAAATGAGACGCACATTAAGCTTTATGATACAACATGTCTTAAAATGATTACAGAAACAACAGAACTAGAAAAAATAGAATGCCCACTCCTTATGGGATCATTTGTGAGCTAGGCAAATTCTTATAATACAAATTGACCTGGTGTTTTCCTAAACAAATTAAGTAGAAAGGAAGCCAGACACCAAGAAAAAAAAAAAACAACAACTCTGGTGGCCAATGTTAGAACTCATTTGTTGTAGCGAATACTGCTACCTTTAATCATATTAAAGTAGTTGCTGCTGCCTCCTCATATAAGTGTTGGCATTATACAACAGTACTTACAAACTACTCTATAATAAAGCATAGAGATGTCTATGTTTTAAACGTCCTCCTTCATCATTCAGATCAGAAAAGGGATGTGACTTTGAACAGAGGAAATATGTGAGTGACATTAAGTGTGGTATAAGCCTATTTCATGTTCCAGCTCTGGTATGGGGCTGGGTAAAGCATCAATTCTGGTAAATGCCAGCCAAATTTGCTGTCAATAATAAGATACATCCATGACAGGATAAGAATTGCTGTCTACTACAGAAAACTGCTTCTTGTTAGCAACATTACTTTGCTGCTCTATGAACTGCTTCTAGGGGTGATGAATAATATGACAAGCTTTTTGTGTGCGTGTCCAATAAAATATGTAGTTTCTTGTAGCAAAATGAAACTGAGCATTGAAGCTATGTACAGTACCTAGATTGATATTTTCTTAGCTATTAACTTGAATTAATCCTGATATGATACTATTTTCATTTGAAAAAAAGGTGCAGATGATTGCTTTTTGGAGACCTAATTCTGAGTCTCTGAGGTATTCTTAAATTCACCCAGTCTACCTCTTTCTGAATTATAAGTTTAACATTAAATGCAGTCACCAATGGTTGTTTAATAACCTCTTGCCTGAGGAGTGTATGGTTTAAATTCCATAGATCTTTAGTTTCAAAATTGCAAACCAAATAAGAGCCAATGTGAGTAGTTACTGAAGGAAGATTCCATTAAGTATTCTCTGAACATTAATATAAAATGACAACAGCAAGAGAACAACTGTTAAGGAGTATCTGTGGGTATAAGGGAATTATTGGTCAAATTGAAAAGAAAATCAGTAAAGCCTCTCCCATTTAAAAAAAAAAAAAAAAAAGACCAGGAAAAAGTTTTTCTTCTTTTTACACTGAATGATTAAGGAGAACATTACACAGAATTCAAGAGGAAATGAATCCAGGGATTGAGAGCAGCTGGCTGTGACAGTTAATCAGAGAGAAGAAATCCAAATGATGTGTTTTCAGGACTTGCACCTTGCAGAGCGCTGCAATCTATGCCAGAGAGAGGCTGGAAAGGCCTGTAGACTGAGTTCTGGGAATCAAAACCCAAACCAGCTGTGCCAGGGGGCTGGATGACCAGGTTTCCACGAACAAAAACGTAGTTGCCAAATTCATATTAACTTTTTTAAAGAAAAAAGCAGCAAGAAGTTGATCATCTTACACATGATCCAGCCAAGGCAAGGACTAATAAAGCCCTCTGCTGATGGACTCTAATTGTATAGTATTCTCACTGTATGGCTACCACTGGCAGCAGACTTACTCGTGGGGTTAGGAGCCTCTGTATCCTTTTTCTCCACAACCCTACTCATATTCCCACCATAAACCAGGAGTACCCACTTCGAATAAAACCTTACATAGATAAGCAGAGAAAAGGAAACAGAAAGTATGCTGATGATTGGCAGTCTCCTAAAGTACCTTCCTCTAGGTCAAAGCTTTCTATTAGGTTGGTGCAAAGGTAATTGTGCTTTTTGCCATTTAAAGTAATGGAAAAACCACAATTACTTTTGCACCAACCTAATAGTTCATCTTCCAAGCTGAAATCATCAGGAGTTTCATTTTTTCCCTTTAACGCTTTAAGGTGTTAAAGGTCGTCATCCTCCTTAGTCAAAATGACCAATTCAGTTGTCTGGACAGGCCAGCAAAGGTGCCTCCTCGCTATAATGCTTCCATATGGTGAAGCTTTAGAGTGTCTACCACAACCACAGCCTCTTCTGAAAGATCCTTTGCATAGGTCAGCGTGTTGGCATTGTGTGATGTCACAACCACAGTCAGTGCTGATTGGACCTGTGATGGGTGTTGGTTAGCTATCTAGAAGTTGTCCAGGGGTCCCTGAGGGAGGCCAGCACAAGAGCTCTGCCATAAAAGGACATTGGACAGGAGTGAAGAGTCCAATCAGAAACTCTTTTTGAGAGATTGAACACAAAGCATTCAGAGAGTCAGCAGGCTGCAGAGGCCAAGACACACACAGGAAGAAGGCAGTAAGTAAAAACTGGGTGGTAGGAGAAGTTATGAGTAAACAGAAACCTGGAGATAAATAGAAGAGATTAAAAATAGTTATTCCATCGTAGTAGTAACAGGAGCAGAAACAGAAGCCAAGAGAGGGTAGAGAATTAGTCCTAGCAAAGAAAAAATGAGTGCAGATAAGCAGAATGGAAGACCGGAATCAGGAGCACAGCCAGCTGCTGGAGTCAGTAGACATTATTATAAAACTTTTCATTGTGTCCCAAATAGCCATAATATTTAATTCTCTGGTGGCTTAGCTTGAGTTATTTTCACTTTTTCTGAGTTTTCCTACCTTCCTGTGTAATCTTACAATAAGCCCTGTTAACTGAGATAATGGATTATTCTTTATTCTTTGCATCCTGTAAGAGCCTAAGCACCTTCTCAGGTCACCTTGTAAATGGCTCAGAGCAACACATTTGAATGTAAAATACTGTCTACAAAATCCAAAGGTCCCCAGAGTGTACCATTTTAATAGGTAGGGGCTACAACATGTACCAATCCGGCATTCCCTTGGAAGAAGATATTCCAATATCCTGGGACTATCAAATTCCTGGAAATTTTATTGAAGGGGTATGCTCCTTCTTGCACTTTTATAGGATATATCTCCTTCCCTCTTATAGGCATGTATCTTACCATGGCATCGAGAGTAGCTCTTAATTTCTGCTCTTCAACTGCTGTCAGCATGATGTCATCAATTTAGCGTACCTATGATCCAATGATGTTTTATGGGATGATGGGATGTTCAAGGCACTTATCTCCTGTATTGTGGTATAAAACCTGAGATTTGATGTAACTCTGAGACAACATAATAAAGGTATTCTACTGTTCCTACCAGGTGAAAGCAAACTTGACTGTTTTCTCTGCTTAATGGGATATAGCAGGGGTCAGCAAAGTAGAGTCTGAAGGTAAAATCTGCCTTGCTGCGTTTTATAATTTTTATTAATAGACTTGCATTTTTAGAGTAGTTTTATATTTACAGAAAAATTGAGCAAAGAGCACGGTGAGTTCCCAGTATACCCATAATTTCTCCTGTTATTAACATCTTATATTAATATGGTACATTTGTTACAATTAACACAGATTGATATACTATTACTAAATAATCCTTTTTATATTCAATGTTCTACTGGCAAGGCTGAGAATTCAACAGATCAAAGCAAAATTCAGAATTAACCATTGCATTTGGTTTGCAGCTATTTTGGCCCTGCTGCAAGAGATTATTTTAGAATAGTTATATATGATTCCTTTTTTTCATAACTGTGCCTTGGGCTGAGAATTTAGTGATTTGAGTTTGTTATTTTCTCTATTTAAACCTCTCCTGATTGTTCATATTAACCATACCACCTCACAGTCCTTGTGTGACCCTTTCCATCCATTCTGTTCAGACTTCCTTAATTTTGACCTAATGTCCTTTTTCTGTTCCAGGATGCCATCCAGGATACCACATTACATTTATTTGTCACATTTCATTAGCCTACTTTGACTATGAAATTTTCTCAGATTTTCCTTGTTTTTGATGACCTTGGCAGTTTTCTTTTTGAGACAGGGTTTTACTGTGTTGCCTAGTCTGATCCTGAACTTCTGGGCTCAAGTGTTCCACTTGCCTCAGATTCCCAAGGAGCTGGGAATACAGGAGCTCACCACTGCACCAAGTTCACCTTGGCAGTTTTGAGTAGTGGTTAGGTATATTGCACAATCTTCCTCTATTGGAGTTTTTCTGATGATTTTCTCACAGTTTGAACAGTGTTGTGGATTTTCGGGGAAAGATCACAAATTTAAAGTGCCCTTTTCACCACATCATATCAAGGGTACATATTACCAACATGATGTATGACTGTCGATATTGACCTCAAACACCTGGCTGAAATAGTGCACATCAGGTTTCTCCACTGTAAAGTTACTTCTTTCTGCCTCTCCTTACTGTATTTTTGGGAGAGAAGTCACTATGCATAGCCCACACTTGAGTGGGGAGTTATGCTCTCCCTCCTTTAAGACAGAGTATCTATGTATTGTATTTGGAATTCTTCTGCATGAGAGATTGTCTCTTCTTCTCACTTGTTAGTTTATTAAATCATGTATTAATATCAGTATGGAATCTTGGATATTTACTTTATACTTTGAGCCATAATCCAATGCTACTTTATTTTATTGCTCAAATTGTCTCAGCTTTGGCCATTAGGAGCTCTTTTGGTTGGCTCCTGTGCCCCTTTGACATACCCCCATCGATGTGTGTGTGTGTTTTTGTTGGTGATGGATTTTTCTTAGTTTTTTGTTTTGTTTTGCTTTTTGTTATTTGTGAGCACATCCTTACTTTTTGGTATAATTGGATGCTCTGGGCTCATGTGGTATATTTCTCACCCCAGTCCTAGAATCAGTCATTTCTCCAAGGATCCCTAGTTTCTTTTATTGAAGAATGATACTAGAAACCAGGATCTGAGAACTGGATGTGCTTGTTGCTACTGGGGCACTTACTGCCCATTTTGTAAATAAAATTTCATTAGAATACAGCCATGTCCATTTGTTTATGCATGGTCTATGGCTCTCCTATTGCAATGGCAGAGTTTGGTAGATATGACAGATTCCTTATGGTCTGCAGAGCCTGTCATTACACTCTCTGGCCTCATACAAAAAAAAAAAAAAAAAAAAAAAAAAAAGCCTGCCAATCCTTGGGATAGAAAAAAAATAAACAAAAGTAGTGACTGCACATATAGGTTCTAATGATTTTCTTTAGTAAGGAGACTTCATCAGGAGTAGAAGCTGCAGTTACAGTCAGCTGATTAAGTTTACAATAATCCACTCTGCTAAGATCCATCCATGTTCTGCCCTAGTCAAATCAGAAAGCTATATGGGGATACAAAGCTACTATAAGCTTCCAACACTTAATTTATCACTAATCTTTGCAGTTTCCTCATGAATTTTAGATTGGTTTGATTAATTCTTTGGGAAGAACCTAGTGAAAGCCCTGGAATATCACTGCCCCTCTCCCAAGATCAAGATAAATTCGTCTCCATTTAAATGTATGTTCTCACCCTCCTTGACCTAGCACCCCATAATCCATTCCCCAATCATATTCCACAGACATTTTTGCTAACATAAAGTAGGAAAAATTATTCTTTTTTTTTAGAAAGCCTCTTCCTTTGATACTTGACTTTGTAACTGCCCCACCACCACCACCATACACCCAGGCATGTTGGCATTTTAATTATGGCACTGTGGAAAATGAAGGATGTTGGGAATGTGGAAGTAAAGAATTGACATGTCCTTGTAGAGTAAGTCCTCAGAGAGGTTCTTACAGGGTTTTCAAATAAGACAAGAACAGCCGCTTCACAGTTGATGCTCATCAGGACATAGACAGACTTTTTCCACTTTACGCTGTTAAAATTCACTAGAATTTGCAAAGACTAGCTTCTTTGTAGGGACTCATGAACTGTGACCTATGGACATATGTTCCTCTGTGACCCTCAGAGGGGCAGCAGCAATTGGAGGTCAAAACCTTACGAGGCCTCTGAATCCTTCCATATATCCCCATTTCAGTGGTCAGGGTTCCACATTTTTATGTTCAATGTTCTACTGACAAGCCTGAGAATTCAACAGATCAAAGCAAAATTCAGAATTAACCATTGCATTTGGTTTGCAGCTATTTTGGCCCTGCTGCAAGAGATTATTTTAGCATAGTTATATATGATTCCCTTTTTTTCTAACTGTGCTTTGGGCTGAGAATTTAGTGATTTGAGTTTGTTATTTTCTTTATTTAAGCTACTCCTGACTGTTAATATTAATTACTTCACTCCATAGCCTCCTTGTGTGACTATTTCCACCTATGCTATTCAGTGGCAGTGGCTACTCAGACCCCTAAAATGTCATTGTCTTACCCCTGCATGTCATAGACTAACAAATTCTCATTCTTAAATACTACTACTGAAATTTTACTGCCCTCATCCCCAACTTTCTCAAAAATTACTTCCAGAATCCCTCCTTCTCCCCCTTCCCTGAGATGCTGGAATCACTCCTGGTTCTTATATCTGAACTAGTCAGGAATATTAGACATAAATTGGCTGTTTTCATTAGGTCTTACTAAACCTAGAATAGGCTTGTGTCTTTCAAAAGAGACCCCCAAATACAGTGGCTCAACCAATATAGGCTTATTTCTCTCTCACATAACAACCCACAAGAACACAGACCCACAAACATAGGAAGGTGGTTCTGCTACATAAAATCATCTAGAGACTTGTTCCATCTTTCTAGGTGCCCTGTCATCTCCTCAAATGTTGCTCTTATTCACTGAAGCAAGCTGACTCCCCAATACCATGTACATACTGAACCCAGAAGAGGGGAGAAAAGAAGAAAGGAGTGTGCATAGGAGTTCCTTTTGAAGAAGTGACATGGAGATTAGACACATCACTTCTGCTCACATTTCCCTTATGAGAATTTAGTCACATGGCCACGCCTGGTCACAAGGAAGGTTGGAAAATTTAGTCTCTAAAATTAGAGCAATTATTTCCCCTTTTCCTTTTAGTAACAGAGCCTCCTGTTTTCACCAAACCTAACAATGATCAACCACACTGACTCTGATTGAGTTAAGTAGAAAAGAAGTTTATTAAAAGATGACCGAGGAGCTCACAGAAACACCAGGAAATTTTGAGAAGTTTCAGAAAACAGGTAGAAGAAGAGAGACTCTAGGTATCTAGAACCCAAGTACAAATCATGCCACAAGAACATGAGCAATGGGCACTGCTGCTAATAGCACTAGACACTGGACATCAGAACTTGCACTCGCCACCAGCATAGGAAACCAGTGAATGTTACTTTATAGGGCAAAGGGGACTTTGCACATGTAATCTTGGAAGAGTATCCTGGACTACTTAGGGCCCAGTGTAACCACAAGGGTCCTTATAAGAGGGATGCAGGCGATCAGAGGGAGAAGTAGGAGAGGTGATGACAGAAGCAGAGATTGAAGTGATGCAGCCACAGGCCAAGGAATGCTGGCAGTCACTAGAAGCTGAAAAGGGCAGGCCCCAGCTCTCCTGAAGCTCTCAGAGGAACCAATCCTGTCAGTTCCTTGATTTTAGCACTAAGACTCATGTCAGACTTCTGACCTCCAGAATTGTAAGATAATAGATTTGTGTTCCTCACCACAATCAAGCTAATTAACATTTCCATCACATCACATAGTTACCATTCTTTTTTATTTTTTATTTTTATTTCTTGGTATGGTAAAGACACTTGGGATCTACCCTCTTAGCAAATTACAGATATACAACACAGCATGATCATTGTGTTGGTTTCAGCTTCAAAGGGTCAGGTAACCTGTTACAGCAGCAATAGAAAAATGAACACAGCAGCTTTTGCCTGGAGACTCTCCATTGCCCAAGCCAAGATTGTCTCAGAATTCTGCTGCACTCTGAGGCTCTTCCCACCATTCTTTGTTTCTCTTTATCCTTTTACAGTTGTTAGACCTGTCTCCCAATCTAATGGCTCTCTCCACCAACTCCCACTCCCTTTCTCTTTATCCTCCAGAGCCATTTTCCCTAATGAATGTCTTTCCCTAATAAACCTCGAATCTCATCTTGGCATCTGCTTCTTGAATGTTCTCAACTAAATAATGCTACCAATCCTACTCTCTCTCATGCCCCAGGAAACTGGAGGCTTTAGCTGCCTTCTACCCCACCACCCTACTCCTCAGAATAGACTCTCTACCACTTCTCTTCATTGGTTCACTAGCTTCCAATGCAAAGTCCTGGGGAGGTGCCTGACTGGCCAAGCCTAGGTCACATGCCCCCTCTCCAGGGGCAGGAGGCTGGAAAAACAAGTCTCTGGCCTATTTGACCTCCATAGTGGAGGTCTCTAACCCTCATGGAGACTCATACAGTGAGGACATCCCTAAACATAAAAAGTGGGTTCATGTGCTGCCAGGTACCCCCAATGTCTGTGACAATATCCCTCCCTCAAATAATGTGAATCTCATCCTGTGTGAACAAGAAACACGTAGTCTTCTTTCTCAAGAACTGCTGAAGATTTGTCAGGGAATGCTTACACCAGCTCTGTGCTTCCTCTTGTCATCTCCTGACCTTATCTCTCTGTTAATCGGTTGCCCCCTGTGGACACCAGCTCCTCTCTTTATTCCAACAACATGGCTGACACCAGCCTTAGAGAGTGACAAAACTTTACTGAGGGTTTGAGAATAACATGAGGAGTCATATCACATGCCTTAGTCCATTTTGCGTTGTTATCAAGAAATGCCTGAGGCTGGGTAACTTATAGAGAAAAAAGATTTATTTGGCTTACTATTCTGATGGGCTGGAAGGTTCAAGATTAGGCCTCTGCCATTAGGACCTTGGGCTGCTTCCACTCACCGCATGAGAGGAAGGAAACTGGTGTATGCAGAGATCATATGGAAAGGAAGCAAGAGAGAGGTGAGGGTGCCGGGCTTTTTGTAACAACCAGCTGGATCGGGAACTAATGAGATGAGAACTCACTCACCCCTGAGGGAGAGTATTAATCAGTTCTTATGGGATCTTCCCCCATGACCCAAACCCCTCTCATAAAGTCCCACCTCCAACACTGGGATCAAATTTCAACATGAAGTTTTTTGGGGTACAAACATCCAAACCACAGCACCACCAAAAGGGAAATAGAAAATTCTGTATCATTGCTCCTAAAGCAGATTGGTCATAACCCCATCGAAGGAATCCCTTGCAATTAAACTCTGCTGTTAACCTCCTGCCTGCCACTGTGGTGCTAAAGTCCATTCCTCCTCCTCTCTGTGAACCCCCTGTTTTATCACCACTCTGTCCGTGTCCACTCTTCCCTGGCCTGCTTCTTTCCTGAGGAAGCCATAAAATATATTAGAGAAAAAAAAAAATCTCTGATGAGCAGCTTAGCTTTGCTCCATCTTAATCTGTTTCTTCCAGAATAGAAGCATGGCCCTATCTTTGTTTAACTAAAGAGCTTATATCGGTGTTTTTCCAATCAAAAGGATAGTCTCCCTGAAAATGAATTCTGCCTCAATCTCTAGAGTCAGAGGTGCAAATTCTAGGTAGATTTAAAAATAGCAGTTCCCTAGGATGGTTAATTTTAGGTGCCAACTTGACTGGATTAAGGTATACTTACAGAACTAGTAAAGCATTCTTTCTGGGTGTGTCTGTGAGATGGTTTCCAGAGGAGACTGGAGTGTGTGTCAGTAAACTGAGTGGGGAAGACCTGTCCTCAAAGTGGGGGCATCATCCAAATGGCTGGGGGCACAGATAAGAACAAAAAAGGCAACAACAGCACATACACAAAAAGAGATTTTTTTTTTCTCTCTCTCTCTCCTGGAGCAAGGACACTCTTCTCCTCCTGCCGTTGGACTCCAGGCTCTATGACCTTCAAACTCCAGGACTTACACCAGCCGCCCCTGGGCACTCAGGACTTCTGCCTCAAACTGACAGTTGCAGGACAGTGCAGCATTTTATTTTAAAGATACCCCACAATGTAGGCGGCCGGTCCTGCTGCAGGTGCGGTTTTAAGTCTTTGGAGTTTGACCTTCTAGTCCAAGGTCATTACAGCTGCAGGCGGAGGCTCCCTCGGGGAAAAGAGCATTTCCTGGGACACCGGCACTAAATGAAGGGCCCACTCTCCAGTTCAGCCCTTGCCTCCTTCCCGACACATAAAGTTCAAGAGCCGCGGTCCTGAGTGCACAGGAACAGCCCCATCACCCTTCTCCCTCTGGGCAAGCTAGGAGCAGCGGTGCGAGGCTCCATTTCTTCTTCTCTGGCTCCTGGACCTCGGCCACCTCTGCTCGGGCACAGGCCAGCTGCCCAGGCATACTCCTCCGGCGACCAGCTCTGACCGCAGCCCTGGTCTGCTCTCGGGGTCCGGCCCATGCCCCTCTTCTTCTGCCTCTTCCTCTCAAGGCCTGGGCTTGGGTCTCTCTTCTCACCTTTCCCTTTGTTGCATTGGAACCGTAATTTGGGAAAACCCTTCTTGATCTTCCTCTCTCGCCTCCTTTCAAACACATGCTTGCAGGCTTTTTCCCAATCTCATCTTCAGGGCAGATACGCTCCCTTGATTCTGAGGTCTTTGAACTTGCCTTGAAGCCACACTGCCTGCATCCCAGGGTCTCCAGCTTGCAGATGGACTGTGGTGCGACTTCTCAGCCACCAAGATCGTGTGAGCCAATTCCCCTAATACATCCCCTCTCATCTATCTATATCTGTAGAGATACCAATATCAGTATAGATATGGCTCCTATTGGTTCTGTCTCCCCAGACAGCCCTCACAAACACAGTTCCTGAACCCACCTTACACTGCTCCACCCCACACCCAGACAAACGCACACATAGAGGTAGGTAGGTAAATACATAGATCAATAGATTTATATAAACTGTGAGCATCATGCCTGAAGAGAACTCCCTATTTCCACACTGTGTTGCCACAGCACTCCTACTTCCCACATCTGCCTCCAAACTGGCATTCTTCCTTCCATCTCTGCTCATAGGTCAGGCGACCCACCATGCGGCCACACTCCTTGCCGTGGACCACAGTTTCACAGACACTGTGCCTTCCAGCCACCCCGCTGCCCTGCCACAGCCATGAGAATGTGGTGTTTCAGGAGTCCTCGTGGTGTTCCTCATGCTGACCCTGCTGAGCTCCAGCCATCTCACTGGATCCAGTGGCTTGGGAGTTTGGGTTCATAAGGATTTGAGCTCTGCTAACATCCCTGACAGGAAAGAAGCAGAGTAGCTTTTAGGGACAAACCATTCCAAGGAGAAGGATCACTGCACAAGGACCCTCTGACTCTCTCCCCAGAATCTCCCCTCTCTCTACAGTGCTCTAAATTCTGTCCTCATCATCCCTGCAGTGTCTCTTCCCCATTTCCCCTCTACCATAGACATAGACAAAGCATCACCCAAAAAGGGAGAGGGAAATACGACTCGGAATTCTTTAGAGGTGAGTGGAGTTAAGAACCTGACCTGGATTTTTCTCTTTTACAAAGCAAAACTAACTAAATACATAAAAATTTAAATTTATTTTCCTTTCTTCCTTGGTCCAGTGAAGACTGGACTCTTCAAAGTGGACTTTGGTAAAAACAAAAGAAAAAGTTAAAAAAAATTAAACTCTAAAGGCTAAATTTACACTGTAGAGATTTTTAATAACTGAATTCTGGTAACAAGTTGGTTGACTCAAGCTAAGATTCTTTTCCTTCCACTTCTGCTTTCTTATTGTTGTTTTTGGTTTTATGTTTGCATTTGTACTGTCACACACAGGATTTCTCCTCCTTTATTTCCACCGGTAGACCTGCACCATACAAAAATGTGCCCTGTTAATAATAATAGCTGCTGTTTATTGATTATTTACCACATCCAGGTACTTCATGTAAGAATGCTATACTGTAGCTAATTAAGATAATCACAGAAAAATATCAATAGGTAACTTTGGTTACTATTTTCTACATGCTAGCTTTTGTTCTCGTTTCATCCTTACCATCATGCTAGGAGGATAGGTATTATTATCACCATTTTAGAGATGAGAAAAGTGAAGTAAATACTATTAATTTCATTTAGAAGATAAGTAGATGAGGCTTAATCACACAGTTATTAAGTGGCAAAGACCGGATTTGAATCAAGGTATCTGATTTTTAAAATTCACCTTGTTTTAAAGTGTTTTACTTCACCTAAGAAGTTAATACGCCTGACAACCAGACAACTCCTTCTTTTCAATTAGACTGTGTCTATATCTGGGATCAGTTGCAAAGCAGAAGTATGACGTGACTAAGGCCACCGTTGGGTTAGGACACCCCCATCCAAGATCAGGTTCTTAGCTTCACTTACCTCTGAAGACTTAACAATTAGTTTTTCCTCTCCCATTTTTTGGGTAGCCCTTTCTCTTCTTTTCTATGGAAAAATTTGTAACTTACCAGAACAGTTCACAATATGACAATATTGTAGTGGCAACATCACGGAGACAGAAGGAGGAAGAATGGCAACCCTTGGACTCCTGGGGATGTGGGAGCTCCTTGACCACATGTGGTACCTCTCTTCCCTGATCCCAGATTGAGAGCTGTACTAGCCTGGCATGCAGACAGCAGCTTTAGAATCAGATCTGCCTTCTGGCGGCTTCCCACCTAGGAGCCATGAGACCTTTGTGAAGTCACCAATTGTGCTGTGGATGCTTCATTTGTGAAGGAGAACAGGACTGCCTTGTAAGTTGCAATATGCATTAGAAATAGCAAATAAAGAGTACTTAACTCGGGAGAGGAGCCAAGATGGCCGAATAGGAACAGCTCCGGTCTACAGCTCCCAGCGTGAGCGACGCAGAAGACGGGTGATTTCTGCATTTCCATCTGAGGTACCGTGTTCATCTCACTAGGGAGTGCCAGACAGTGGGCACAGGTCAGTGGGTGAGTGCATCGTGCGCCAGCCGAAGCAGGGGCGAGGCATTGCCTCACTCGGGAAGCGCAAGGGGTCAGGGAGTTCCCTTTCCAGGGGTGACAGACTGCACCTGGAAAATCGGGCCACTCCCACCCGAATACTGTGCTTTTCCGACGGGCTTAGGAAATGGTGCCCCAGGAGAGTATAGCCCGCACCTGGCTCAGAGGGTCCTACGCCCACGGAGTCTCGCTGATTGCTAGCACAGCAGTCTGAGATCAAACAGCAAGTCGGCAGCGAGGCTGGGGGAGGGGCGCCCGCCATTGCCCAGGCTCGCTTAGGTAAACAAAGCAGCCTGGAAGCTTGAACTGGGTGGAGCCCACCACAGCTCAAGGAGGCCTGCCTGCCTCTGTAGGCTCCACCTCTGGGGGCAGGGCACAGACAAACAAAAAGACAGCAGTAACCTCTGCAGACTTAAATGTCCCTGTCTGACAGCTTTGAGGAGAGCAGTGGTTCTCCCAGCACTCAGCTGGAGATCTGAGAACGGGCAGACTGCCTCCTCAAGTGGGTCCCTGACCCCTGACCCCCGAGCAGCCTAACTGGGAGGCACCCCCCAGCAGGGGCAGACTGACACCTCACACGGCCGGCCAGGTACTCCAACAGACCTGCAGCTGAGGGTCCTGTCTGTTAGAAGGAAAACTAACAGAAAGGACATCCACACCAAAAACCCATCTGTACATCACCATCATCAAAGACCAAAAGTAGATAAAACCACAAAGATGGGGAAAAAACAGAGCAGAAAAACTGGAAACTCTAAAAAGCAGAGTACCTCTCCTCCTCCAAAGGAACGCAGTTCCTCACCAGCAACAGAACAAAGCTAGACGGAGAATGACTTTGACGAGCTGAGAGAAGAAGGCTTCAGACGATCAAATTACTCCGAGCTACGGGAGGATATTCAAACCAAAGGCAAAGAAGTTGAAAACTTTGAAAAAAATTTAGAAGAATGTATAACTAGAATAACCAATACAGAGAAGTGCTTAAAGGAGCTGATAGAGCTGAAAACCAAGGCTCGAGAACTACGTGAAGAATGCAGAAGCCTCAGGAGCCGATGCAATCAAATGGAAGAAAGGGTATCAGCCCTGGAAGATGAAATGAATGAAATGAAGCGAGAAGGGAAGTTTAGAGAAAAAAGAATAAAAAGAAATGAGCAAAGCCTCCAAGAAATGTGGGACTATGTGAAAAGACCAAATCTACGTCTGATTGGTGTACCTGAAAGTGACGGGGAGAATGGAAACAAGTTGGAAAACACTCTGCAGGATATTATCCAGGAGAACTTCCCCAATCTAGCAAGGCAGGCCAACATTCAGATTCAGAAATACAGAGAACGCCACAAAGATACTCCTCGAGAAGAGCAACTCCAAGACACATAATTGTCAGATTCACTAAAGTTGAAATGAAGGAAAAAATGTTAAGGGCAGCCAGAGAGAAAGGTCGGGTTACCATCAAAGGGAAGCCCATCAGACTAACAGCGGATCTCTCCGCAGAAACCCTACAAGCCAGAAGAGAGTGGGGGCCAATATTCAACATTCTTAAAGAAAAGAATTTTCAACCCAGAATTTCATATCCAGCCAAACTAAGCTTCATAAGTGAAGGAGAAATAAAATACTTTACAGACAAGCAAATGCTGAGAGATTTTGTCGCCACCAGGCCTGCCCTAAAAGAGCTCCTGAAGGAAGCGCTAAACATGGAAAGGCACAACCGGTACCAGCCACTGCAAAATCATACCAAAATGTAAAGACCATCGAGACTAGGAAGAGACTGCATCAACTAACGAGCAAAATAACCAGCTAACATCATAATGACAGGATCAAATTCACACATAACAATATTAACTTTAAATGTAAATGGACTAAATGCTCCAATTAAAAGACACAGACTGGCAAATTGGATAAAGACTCAAGACCCATCAGTGTGCTGTATTCAGGAAACCCATCTCACGTGCAGAGACACACATAGGCTCAAAATAAAAGGATGGAGGAAGATCTACCAAGCAAATGGAAAACAAAAAAAGGCAGGGGTTGCAATCCTAGTCTCTGATAAAACAGACTTTAAACCAACAAAGATCAAAAGAGACAAAGAAGGCCATGACATAATGGTAAAGGGATTAGTTCAACAAGAAGAGCTAACTATCCTAAATATATATGCACCCAATGCAGGAGCACCCAGATTCATAAAGCAAGTCCTGAGTGACCTACAAAGAGACTTAGACTCCCACACATTAATAATGGGAGACTTTAACACCCCACTGTCAACATTAGACAGATCAACAAGACAGAAAGTCAACAAGGATACCCAGGAATTGAACTCAGCTCTGCACCAAGCGGACCTAATAGACATCTACAGAACTCTCCACCCCAAATCAACAGAATACACATTTTTTTCAGCACCACACCACACCTATTCCAAAATTGACCATATACTTGGAAGTAAAGCTCTCCTCAATAAATGTAAAAGAACAGAAATTACAACAAACGATCTCTCAGATCACAGTGCAATCAAGCTAGAACTCAGGATTAAGAATCTCACTCAAAACAACTCAACTACGTGGAAACTGAACAACCTGCTCCTGAATGACTACTGGGTACATAACGAAATGAAGGCAGAAATAAAGATGTTCTTTGAAACCAACGAGAACCAAGACACAACATACCAGAATCTCTGGGATGCATTCAAAGCAGTGTGTAGAGGGAAATTTATAGCACTAAATGCCCACAAGAGTAAGCAGGAAAGATCCAAAATTGACACCCTAACATCACAATTAAAAGAACTAGAAAAGCAAGAGCAAACACATTCAAAAGCTAGCAGAAGGCAAGAAATAACTAAAATCAGAGGAGAACTGAAGGAAATAGAGACACAAAAAACCCTTCAAAAAATTAATGAATCCAGGAGCTGGTTTTTTGAAAGGATCAACAAAATTGATAGACTGCTAGCAAGATTAATAAAGAAAAAAAGAGAGAAGAATCAAATAGATGCAATAAAAAATGATAAAGGGGATATCACCACCGATCCCACAGAAATACAAACTACCATCAGAGAATATTACAAACACCTCTACGCAAATAAACTAGAAAATCTAGAAGAAATGGATAAATTCCTCAACACATACACCCTCCCAAGACTAAACCAGGAAGAAGTTGAATCTCTGAATAGACCAATAACAGGAGCTGAAATTGTGGCAATAATCAATAGCTTACCAACCAGAAAAAGTCCAGGACCAGATGGGTTCACAGCCGAATTCTACCAGAGGTGTAAGGAGGAGCTGGTACCATTCCTTCTGAAACTATTCCAATCAATAGAAAAAGAGGGAATCCTCCCTAACTCATTTTATGAGGCCAGCATCATCCTGATACCAAAGCCGGGCAGAGACACAACAAAAAAAGAGAATTTTAGACCAATATCCTTGATGAACATTGATGCAAAAATCCTCAATAAAATACTGGCAAACAGAATCCAGCAGCCCATCAAAAAGCTTATCTACCATGATCAAGTGGGCTTCATCCCTGGGATGCAAGGCTGGTTCAATATATGCAAATCAATAAATGTAATCCAGCATATAAACAGAACCAAAGACAAAAACCACATGATTATCTCAATAGATGCAGAAAAGGCCTTTGACAAAATTCAACAACACTTCATGCTAAAAACTCTCAAGAAATTAGGTATTGATGGGACATATCTCAAAATAATAAGAGCTATCTATGACAAACCCACAGCCAATATCATACTGAATGGGCAAAAACTAGAAGCATTCCCTTTGAAAACTGGCACAAGACAGGGATGCCCTCTCTCACCACTTCTATTCAATATAGTGTTGGAAGTTCTGGCCAGGGCAATTAGGCAGGAGAAGGAAATCAAGGGTATTCAATTAGGAAAAGAGGAAGTCAAATTGTCCCTGTTTTCAGATGACATGATAGTATATCTAAAAAACCCCATCGTCTCAGCCCAAAATCTCCTTAAGCTGATAAGCAACTTCAGCAAAGTCTCAGGATACAAAATCAATGTACAAAAATCACAAGCATTCTTATACATCAATAACAGACAAACAGAGAGCCAAATCATGAGTGAACTCCCATTCACAATTGCTTCAAAGAGAATAAAATACCTAGGAATCCAACTTACAAGGGATGTGAAGGACCTCTTCAAGGAGAACTACAAACCACTGCTCAAGGAAATAAAAGAGGATACAAACAAATGGAAGAACATTCCATGCTCATGGATAGGAAGAATCAATATCATGAAAATGGCCATCCTTCCCAAGGTAATTTACAGATTCAATGCCATCCCCATCAAGCTACCAATCACTTTCTTCACAGAATTGGAAAAAACTACTTTAAAGTTCATATGGAACCAAAAAAGAGCCCTCATCGCCAAGTCAATCCTAAGCCAAAAGAACAAAGCTGGAGGCATCACACTACCTGACTTCAAACTATACTACAAGGCTACAGTAACCAAAACAGCATGGTACTGGTACAAAAACAGAGATATGATCAATGGAACAGAACAGAGCCGTCAGAAATAATGCCACATATCTACAACTATCTGATCTTTGACAAACCTGAGAAAAACAAGAAATGGGGAAAGGATTCCCTATTTAATAAATGGTGCTGGGAAAACTGGCTAGCCATATGTAGAAAGCTGAAACTGGATCCCTTCCTTACACCTTATACAAAAATCAATTCAAGATGGATTAAAGACTTAAATGTTAGACCTAAAACCATAAAAACCCTAGAAGAAAACCTAGGCATTACCATTCAGGACATAGGCATGGGCAAGGACTTCATGTCTAAAACACCAAAAGCAATGGCAACAAAAGCCAAAATTGACAAATGGGATCTAATTAAACTCAAGAGCTTCTGCACAGCAAAGGAAACTACCACCAGAGTGAACAGGCAACCTACAAAATGGGAGAAAATTTTCGCAACCTACTCATCTGACAAAGGGCTAATATCCAGAATCTACAATGAACTCCAACAAATTTACAAGAAAAAAACAAACAACCCCATCAAAAAGTGGGCTAAGGACATGAACAGACACTTCTCAAAAGAAGACATTTATGCAGCCAAAAAACACATGAAAAAATGCTCACCATCACTGGCCATCAGAGAAATGCACATCAAAACCACAATGAGATACAATCTCACACCAGTTAGAATGGCAACCATTAAAAAGTCAGGAAACAACAGGTGCTTGAGAGGATGTGGAGAAATAGGAACACTTTTACACTGTTGGTGGGACTGTAAACTAGTTCAACCCTTGTGGAAGTCAGTGTGGCGATTCCTCAGGGATCTAGAACTAGAAATTCCATTCAACCCAGCCATCCCATTACTGGGTATATACCCAAAGGACTATAAATCATGCTGCTATAAAGACACATGCACATGTATGTTTATTGCGGCATTATTCACAATAGCAAAGACTTGGAACCAACCCAAATGTCCAACAATGATAGACTGGATTAAGAAAATGTGGCACATATACACCATGGAATACTATGCAGCCATAAAAAATGATGAGTTCATGTCCTTTGTAGGGACATGGATGAAATTGGAAATCATCATTCTCAGTAAACTATTGCAAGAACAAAAAACCAAACACCACATATTCTCACTCATAGGTGGGAATTGAACAATGAGAACACATGGACACAGGAAAGGGAACATCACACTCTGGGGACTGTTGTGGGGTGGGGGGAGGGGGGAGGGATAGCATTGGGAGATATACCTAATGCTAGATGACGAGTTAGTGGGTGCAGCGCACTAGCATGGCACATGTGTACATATGTAACTTACCTGCACATTGCGCACATGTACCATAAAACCTAAAGTATAATAATAATAATAATAATAATAAAAAAGAGTACTTAACTCATAGGAAGCCTGTGATAAATGGGAGCTTTTATTATAGACTACCTTTCCTGCTCCTGTTTTGCTTCTTCTTTATGTTCAGGTGAAGTTACAGATGGTGCTAATAAAACATATCAATAATTTGAATTTCACTTTTGTGGATGCTTTAAACATCATAGTCAGTAGAAGGTGGATCTGGCTGATTGTACTTTAAATTTTCAGTTTGGGCTGTAGCTTTGTATTATAACAGGAGGGTACTGGACAAGGTGAGTTGCCGATAGCCTCCCCCCACCTGCCAACAGACATATCATTAGATGGAATGTAATGGACTTTGGCCAGTTGTTCTCCACCCCAGCTCTGACTTAGTGGCTTTGGCAAGAATGGACATATGAGCCTAAATACACAGCTTGTTGTGCTACTTTTGGCTTTCCTTGTCATTATTTCTTCCTCTAAATTCAACAAATCATTACTTCCTTTTTTATTATGTTTTAGTATGAGTGATTTAATACCACAGATATTCAAAATAAGCCTGTGGGAGACACTGGGTTATGAGGTGATCATACATTGTTTCTTTAATTCTCAGAACAACATAATAAGATAGGGACCCTGTCCCAGAGATGACTACATTGAAGTTCAGAGAGTTTAAGTAACTTGCCCAAAGGCACATTGCTAGTGAATAGCAGAACCAGATTCAAGCCTAGGCCTGCCTATTTTCAAAGTTTATGGAAGGAATTAAAACATTTCTTAGTCTAATTTTCTCGGAGTTTTGTTTTGCTTTGTTTTGTTTTGTTTGGCTTACTTTCTTCATCAGCCTAATACCTGCTTCAAGTCTAAGTGAAGCTTTCACCTCTGCCTGGAAGTCTTCCCCATCCCTGTAGGCTAAGTCAGGTGGCCTTCTTCCAGCCCCCATAGCATCCAGCATAGAAGCTGATCACAGCACTTACCACCCAGTGAAAACTGTGGGCACAGTCCTGTCAGCCCCTTCCTCCTAGACTGTGCACCCTTGGGCAGCATTCTTTGCTTCCACAACACTTGCTACTCAGCAGGGGCTCAGGGCAAATGTGTGGACTTGAGCTCCCAAATTGAAGCCATAGGTCAATATTAGAACTAAACACTAGTGCTAAAGTGAAAACTTTAAGATGCACATAGACCAGTAATCCCCAAATGTGTTTGCTGAGGAGTGTGTGTGTGTGTGTGTGTGTGTGTGTGTGTGTGTGTTTGTGTGTGTGTGAAGAGACTGTGTACCACTGGCTTTTTCTCTCCTATCATACTTTCACTCCTGATGGACTAGGCCTATGGAGTGTTCATTTTTCTCCCTGAACATTAGACATCTCTCTGCTGCCTTTAAATAAAATTCCTCATTTTACCTCTCCTCTTCGTTTCTTTATTTCCTTTGCTTCAGACAAAATATGAGCCCTTACTTCACCATAATTAACCTCACAATGGGCTACTGTTTGTTTCATATTGGAGACCACAAGATGGATCGGATAATAGTCCCATATTTTTGGACTATAATTTCCAATATTATTCCAATATTGCTGGAATATTCTTCCAATATCATCTACTATTTTTCCAATATTATTATTGGAAAATAATAGCATAGCTATTATATAGAATATTTACCCTGTGCCAGGGACCATTTCAAGCACTTTACTTACATTAACTCATTTCATCTTCACAACAACTTTATGAGATTGCTACTATTAGTATCAACATTTTACAGAGGAGGAAACTAAGGTACAGAAGGGAAACTTGCTCAAGTTCACACAGCAATTAAGTGGTCAAGTCCAAGAGCAAAACCAGGCAGGCTGGCTCCAGAGCTCACAATAGCCCACCACTGCTTTCCACTATCACTACAGAATCAAGTCCATGAGGATACTCACCTTATGTCAGTTGCCTAAGTTGGAAATTATAGAATTTTCAAATTGGAAGTGACCTTATCGTCCAAGATTTCAACTTTCTAGTCACTGCAAAATCCCTTCTGGAGCTTCCCAGATTGATGAATTTTCATCAGCTCTGCTTGAGTACTCCCAGTGACTTGGAAAAAAAAACACTGTAATATGGATATGAAATATAAACTGTTCATGGATAAATTATTGCATAATAAAAACATGCCTAATGGCTACACTCCCCTAATATGTTCATTTGGTAATTATTTTTTATTTGCAAACTTGTTTTGATAGAACTACTTCTTTTAAAAAAAGTTTTCGTATAATTTGTCTTGAGATACATTTTCCTTTTTATCTTCTTATTAATGGGCTTATTTTCAAGGAGGAAGGTACAGCAAAGGAAAAAGAAAAAACTCATTTTCTCATGTTGTTGTTTTGGGGTAAAAAATAAAGGCTAATAGTGGGTGAGTGATCTTTTTAATATTTTTAGTTAATTTCCCACACATACTTTAAAAAGTTCCTATGGTACTGTTTTCTCCTACTATTAAAAATCTGTTTGAAATGAACTACTGGAAAAGTTAGGGCATCATAAATCATCTTAAATAGAAGAATTTATTTGATATTTAATCCCTAATTAAGATGAAAATATCAATTGCAGCTGTTCGTTAGGTATGTTCTTAGTTTGTGCTTGGGCCACAGCAGGGGAAGAAAACCCAGAATTTCAAAATTTTAAAGAGATTTCTAAATGCTCTGTTACACAAAACTTGCAAGTATGGCATTGTGGGAGACAACAGCAGTGTCATAGCTGACTTTTGGGTTCTGAAGTCAGACTGCCTGGGTTTAAAGCCCTTCAGTCCCCATCTTGATACAATGTTAAAAACATTCAATGTTTTTAGCACAATGCCTAGCACTTTAGATGCCCAGTGAAGTGCTGATATTATTTTTCCTTGTCCATTGAGATCTGTTTCGAAGTATAGGCAAAGCTTGGGACTGAGAATAAAGATTCAGCATCAAAGTCTTATAGTTCATCATTTTAAAACTGTTTTCTCCAATTTATCCAAAAATAAAATTAAGGGAGTAAGATAGCCCGTGGTTAACATATCAAAGCACCAATAGACAGATTAGAGACTAAGAAGGTGCATGAGCACTACAGGCTAAGATGTGGCCAGAACGCATGTCAGGTAAGAAGGATACCCAGAAATCCAATCTTGGAGGCATCAGGTGAGCAGGAGCAAAAGGATTTCCCAGGCCAAAGGAAACTTGAATTAAGCAAGCTCTTTACAAGTCCTTCCTTGTGAGGAAGGAACCGCCCTAGGCCAGGCTTCCAAGGACCTCCATTTTAGTCCTGGGTCAGCCTTCTGTCACATCTCAGGCAGGCCATTTAAATTCTCTGAGCCTCAGTAACATTCTTTTTCCTGCCTACCTTAGGGTTATTAAGACACTGTGTGGGAAAGGCCATTGAAACAAAGTTTCAGAGCACTATCTATAAAACACCACATTTTATCACTAATAATCCCATCTTCTAATGTAAGTACAGACTTCCCAGGATTTAGCAACCAGGGCCTGGAAGGCAGACAAAGGTAACTGGCCCCATGTGATAAAAACAGGCACAAACTTTCTTTTCTCACCTCACAAGCCTAGCTTAGGGCTGGACACTCAGCAAATGCTAACAAAGTGCCACACATTGGTTTGAAAGGGTTCACTCCAACCTTGCCTTCTTCAGGAAGCACTTACAGAGAGCACTTTTCAGTGGGTAACAATGTGACGTCAAATGCTCAGTTTAAAACCTCCTTCCAAATAAAAGGAAATTCGTCCTAGAAATGGCTAGAATGACAGAATGAAAACAGAGCAGTATCTACCTGGGCTTTAGTGCCAGGGAGTGACAGTCGTTGGCTGTGTGTTCAATTACATGGTCGAAGTTAATAGGTAATCAAATATTATGCAATAATAGATTAGTTGCCTTTCCTTGTTGCTAATTATCTAAAATATCTCTATATTGCATATTTAAACATAAAAATTTCCCTAAGGTGAATGATACACTATGCCATTTTTAGTGATTAAATGTGGCATTTTCTGCATCTTGATGAAACCATTATTTTTGTTCAGCTGAGTGATTTTATTAATTAAAAGAATGTCAGGAGAGTGGCAGCATGGTCACACAGTTCTCAGGGAGTCATAGCATTATAGAGCCATAAAGGACCTGACCAAACCCAGCCAGGGACTCTCAGTTTACCTGTAATTCTCCACCTGGAAGTCAAAAAGCTGTTCTGATATTATCAGTACTATGTGACTCTGGGCAAGTCATTCACACTTTCTTTGACTGAGGACTGAGTTTATTCTTCAAACAACGGATCTGTAATGCCATGATACTTTAAATTAAGCTTATCATGTTGACATAGGTTTATATATTGTTACACTAATAATGATGTGTTCCAGCAAAGTATGGTTTTCTTTCTCTTTTTAACAACAAACACAGGGACTAGCTGTATTTGAATTCTCTGTTATTGGGGAAAAACATGGCTTTTCTTAATAGGCTGTAAATAACCTGAGGGTGGGGTTTGGGGTTAATTACTTTGTGTCCCCCATGGTGCCTTTAACATACTACTAGAAAGAAATAGAATTTCATTGTTGCATGTTTCAATGCATTTTGGACCAAAACATCCTGCTCTGAAACATCATTAGGGGAAAAAAATCCTAGCATAATGTGGGCCTCCATTGAAATGAATGTTAATTGTGTTGCCCAATACCAATTTATTAATGTTTATGAGCATACAACTGTGCGTGCACAAACACAGTTCATATATAGTTCTTGAAAAAAGCATTTGGGGTTTTCTACCACGTGATGCTTTCAGTCAGTACCTCCTATCATTAATTTGTGTTCAGAGCAGTAGTTCCCAAAGCTACCCCTTCAGCAACATGTATGTTGACATGGATGTTGAAACGGATGATGTAAATACAGCCATTCAGAATAATCTGGACATCCTATTTTATGATTTGGAATGCCCAGAATGTCCAAGACATGACATATATTACAATTTCTCAGAAAAGTCACACCTGAAAAAGGTAAACACTCAACATAGACACTTAGACTTTCTAGGCGTCTTAGCTACAAGACCAAGTTGGTGTCAGTATCCCAGTATCCTGAGTTCTGTGTTCCATAGGAGCTTTTTTTTTTTTTTGAGACGGAGTTTTCCTCTGTTGCCCAGACTGGAGTGCAGCGGCGAGATCTCAGCTCACTGCAACCTCTGCCTCTTGGGTTCAAGCGATTCTCCTGCCTCAGCCTCCCGAGTAGCTGGGACTACAGGAGCCCACCACCACGCCAAGCTAATTTTTGTATTTTTAGTAGAGACGGAGTTTCACCATGGCGGCCAGGTTGGTCTCAAACTCCTGGCCTTGTAATCCACCCACCTCGGTCTCCAAAGTGCTGGGATTACAGGCATAAGCCACCGTGCCCAGCCCATAGGGGCTATTTTAAAGGTTTAGTTGGGATTACAGGCATAAGCCACCGTGCCCAGCCCATAGGGGCTATTTTAAAGGTTTAGTTGAGGGTCCAACTCGCAGGTCCACCCACTACTCCAGGAGTATGTCGCTCCCTGCACTGGTGACAACACGGGGAGCCCATGATGTGCAAGCTTCACAAGACATGTGGTTCATTTTCCTCCACTAATGACTCAAGAAGAGTTTTAGAATTCAGGCTGAGTCTCAGTAATTCAATTGTAGAAAAAGCAGGCAAAGCTGTAGTTCTGTCGTAATTAGTTTCATATGAGAATGTATTAATTGTTTCGTTAGGAAATGTATTAGGTAAATTGAATGCGAATGTGGTGGATAAAGACAACAAAAGAATTCCCTTGAAGGTTCATGGTTGTTCCATGTGTAGGCCCGGAAGCGTCTTCATTGAGGCAGGCAGTTTGGGGCCACCCGATCATGACCATGGATCTACGTGCTGGAACTTGAAAGTATGTCCACGCTCAAGATTTCTGTCTCTTCTGAAGCAAGCAAGGACTGGTTTTGCATGCCCTGCCCATGCACATCTTTATGAAAATGTAACCTTTTCACTCACTTTCTGAACTCCACAAAAGAGTCAGCTTTCTCCTGTTGGTAATGAAACCAGCTGTTGAAATACTTCAATTGGGTTGCAGTTGCTTCTCCTGTGAGCTGCATGGCCATCTCTTCTTTTGTTTCAAAAACTTGGCTGGCGCTCTCAGCAGCCACTGTGAAGTTGGTAAATATCTAAATGACTTCTTCATTTTCTGACCCTTGAACAGAGAAGTAGAAGATTTTCTGTGTTCATAACTAGCATGTCTGGATTGTGTAATTTCATCTTTGCAAATATATCACCAATTCAAGAAACAGCTTTAGCTTGTTTGGCTTTTGAATAATGTTGACCATTATTTCCTAAAGAAAAATCACCCAAGCCTTCCCTGAAATGTTAGTATTGTGCTAACTTAGGCATTGTCTAAAAAAGAAGTGTGTGTATGGAGTAGGGGGTGGGTGCGGATGGAGACAGGGTAGGAGGGGTTCCCTGCTTTTATAAATCCGGTAAGCCTGCCTTTGACAGTCTTTCATGTTGGCTTTATTCTTCCCTTTGGGAATTTTCCGAAGTCGCTTTTGGGCTTTGTTTATTTTAAAGCAGAGAAACAGCCGCAAGAGGAGGAGAGGAATATAGTTGCCTACAAATTGACTAATGTGTTTTTTCTCTCTCTCTCTCTATGTTACACAACAGATATACAACAGTGCTGCCCCTGCATTGGATGGTAGAGATCAGAGTTTCTAAAGTACAAAAAAAAAAAAAAGAAGTCAAAACTGGTAGATTTTAGAGACAAAGAACAAGCATAGGTGGGAAAATGTCTGCAGGCATAGGCAGCCTTAGTCAGGTCTGATCTGACCCATTCTAATCAGTTATTGAGAAGAGAGTAATTATTAAGGCAGGGGAGGAGACAGTCACCTCCACCCCCAAATCCTGAGGGCGCCATGTAGCCCAGGCCATCCTAAATGGTAGGTCATTGACTTTCAAGAACGCCTGGGTAAAGCACATTACAAGAAGTGCCGTCCTCTTTGAGCAATACATACGCTATAGCTGGGCTGTGTGCCAGGCCAAGGGGACCTAACTGTTGGTGGTGAGGATGCTTTCCATGAGGGGGGTGCGTGGACTAGCACCCAGGAGGAGGCAGCCCCCCTGGTTTTCAGCGTGAGAGAAAGATAATCCTAACCCCATCAGTGGCCCTCACTTGTAGTGCTATGTGAGCCAGGCCCTGTGCTGAATTTTTCACATTGATTATTTTTAATAATCCTTACACATAGAGAACTATTATTATTCTCTTGAGAAAATTGAGGCCCAGGGAGATAAAGCCACTTACTCAGGGTGCATGATGAGTTGGCAGAGTAAAATTCAATTCCATGTTTTTCTCACCAGAAGACCCTTGCTCTTATCCCCCACATCTTATGGTTGTTGACACCACTTGTGGTTGGTACCTGAGCTTATTCACTTCCCGCGGCCTTGTTCCTCCATTCCTTTATTTCTCTGTTGGCTCTCTCTCTCTGTCTCTCTCTCTCTTTCTTTCTTGACGGAGTCTCACTCTGTCGTCCAGACTGGAGTGCAGTGGCGCGATCTCGGCTCACTGCAAGCTCTGCCTCCCGGGTTAACGCCATTCTCCTGCCTCAGCCTCCCGAGTAGCTGGGACTACAGGTGCCCGCCACCATGCCCAGCTAATTTTTTGTATTTTTTAGTAGAGACAGGGTTTCACCGGGTTAGCCAGGATAGTCTCCATTCCTGACGTCGTTATCCGCCCACCTCTGCCTCCCAAAGTGCTGGGATTACAGGCGTGAGCCACCGCGCCTGGCCTGTTGCCTGTTTCTTAAATCTTCCATCCTGGGAGATGGGAGGTGGAGAGAATGAAAAGGAGCTACTGCCATCCCCACCCCCAACCCCCTCACCTCCACCCACCCCGACCGCCATTTACATTTCTATTTCATTTTCACACACATGTCCATTTAAGTCTTCATTGCCCCCAAGCAAGAATATTTCAATGTCAAGACCTGCCACAGCATAAGGACTTTGCCCACAGCACTACATTTAGAAGTGATCATGCAAATTAATCAAGTGGCCCAAAGCCTTGATTGTGTAGACAACTTCAGTGGAAAATGCTCCATTCTGATCTCAGTCCCCATCTTTCTCAATTCACTGATGAGTCTTCACAAAGTATCCTACTCAATCATCTCTTTGACAGTCCAGATGGAACGGATAAAGGAGAGACTCTTTTCAAGACAATTCTTAAAAATATACGCAGAATAATATGGGGAATAGGCACTCTCCTGTACTGTTCTCAAGTAGGCAGGATGGAAGGATCTCTCTAGCAATTTGATGACATATTTTAAAACTCTGAAAAATATTCACGTTCTCTGATCAAATGATACTGCATGTAGAAATTTATCCTAAGTCAATAATCGTAGGCATGTGCAAATATTTGCATGCACAGAAATGTTCATCATGGAATTGGATTATAGCAGTGAAAAACTGGGACTGAAGTGTCAGTGATAGGCTCTTGGCTCAGTAAATGATGACTCATCCATACATTATAATATTTTACAGTTATAAAAAGGGTTTCATAAGGAATATTTAATGATTTGAAGAAATGATCCTGAAATATTAAGCAAATATTTCTAGAAAGTTCTGTTCATGACGGCATTCACTAGTCATATGTGGTTATTTAAATTTTAATTGATTATAATTAAATAAAATTAAATATTTAGTTTCTCAGTGACAGAAGGAACACACATTTCAAGTACTCAATAGTTATATTGGACAGTGCAGATGTATAACATTTCCATCATTTGCAGAATTGTGGGCACTAAATAGAATATGATTTCATTTTTTCCAATATATGTATACACATAGAAAAATATTAGAAGAAAATATGCCAAATAATAATGATGATCTTTAGTTGGTGGGATTGGATGAGAGGTAGGCAATCTTTTTCTATAAAGGGACTAATAGTATTTTGCTTTATTTTATTTTATTTATGTGTTTTGAGACAAAGTCTTGCACTGTCACCCAAGCTGGAACACAGTAGCATGATCACAGCTCACTTCAGCCTTGACCTCCCAGGCTCAAGCAATCCTCCTCCCTCAGCCTCCTGAGTGGCTGGGAACACAGGCATGTACCACCACACCCAGCTAGTTTATTTTTATTTTCATTTTTTTGTAGAAAGAGGGGTCTCACTGTGTTGCCCAGGATGGTTTCAAACTTCTGGGCTCAAAAGATCCTCCCATTTCGGCCTCCCTAAGTGCTGGGATTACAGGCATGAGCCACAGCACCCAGTCCATAGTAAGTATTTTAGACTTTATGAGCCATGCAGTCTGTGTCACAGCTACTTCATCTGCCATTTCAGCAAGAAAGTAGCCATGGGTAGCACATAAGAGAATGGGCATGATTGCATTCCAATAAAGCCTTAAAGACAAAGACAGGTTGTGGGCTGAATTTGGCCCACAGGCCATAATTTGCTGACCTTCCAGATTAGATAATTAAGAGTAAGGTTTTTTTTTCTGTGTACTTACGCATATTTAAATTTTAAAACTAAGTAATGTGTATCCTTTATTTTTAAAATAAAACTCAGCCTTTCTAAACACCTATTAACATTCAAGCTAAGAGCCAAATTAAAAATGCAAACCTATTTACAATATCTGCAAAAAAATTAAATACCTAGGAATATATCCAACCAAGGAGGTGAAAGATCTCTACAAGGAGAACTACAAAATACTGCTGAAAGAAATCACAAATAACACAAACAAATGGAAAAACATTCCATGCTCATGGATTGGAAGAATAAATATTGTTAAAATAGTCATACTGATCAAAGCACTTTACAGATTCAATGCTATTCCTATTAATCTACCAATGTCATTTTTCACAGAACTAGAAAAAATATTTTAAAATTCACATGGAACCAAAAAGCCAAAATCACCAAAGCAATCCTAAGCAAAAAGGACAAAGTTGGAGGCATCACATTCCCAAACTTCAAACTATGCTATAAGTCTACAGTAACCAAAACAGCATGATACTAGTACAAAAACAGACAAATAGAACAATGAAACAGAATAGAGAACCCAAAGATAAAGCTGCACGTATACAACCATCTGATCTTTGAAAAAGTAGAGAAAAATAAGCAATGGGGAAAGGACTTTCTGTTCAATAAATGGTGATGGAATAACTGGCTAACCATATGAAGAAGAATGGAACTGGACTCTTAACATTTCACCGTATACAAAAATGAACTCAAGATGGATTAAAGACTTAAATGTAAGACCTCAAATTACAAGAATCTTAGAAGAAAACCTAGGAAACACCACTCTGGATATGGGCCTTAGGGAAGAAATTTATGACTAAGTCCTCAAAAGCAATTGCAACCAACACAAAAATTGTCAAATGGGACCTAATTAAAGAGCTTCTGCTCAGCAATAAAAACAATCAACAGAGTAAACAGATACAGAATGGGAGAAAATATTCACAAACTGTGCATCTGACAGGGGTCTAACATCCAGAATCTACAAGGAACTTAATTCAACAAGCAAAAAACAAGTAACTCCATTAAAAAATGGGCAAAAGACATAAACAGACACTTCTCAAAAGAAGACATACAAACATATTTAAAAAATGCTCAACATCACTAATCATCAGGGAAATGCAAATCAAAACCACAAGGGTATACCATCTCACACCAGTCAGAATGGCCACTATTAAAAAGCCAAAAAACAACAGATCCTGGTGAGACTACAGAGGAAGGGGACCGCTTATGCACTGTTTGTGGGAATGTAAATTAGTTCACCCACTGTGGAAAGCAGTTTGGAGATTTCTCAAAGAACTTACAGCAGAACTGCCATTCAACCCAGTAATCCCATTACTGGTTATATATCCAAAAGAGAATAAATCATTCTACCAAAAGGACACACGCACTCATGTGTTCATTGCAACACTATTCATAACAACAGAGATGAAATCAGCCTGGATGTTCATCAGTGGTGGATTGGATAAAGAAAATGTGGTACATGTACGCAATGCAATACTATGCAGCCATAAAAAAGAAAAAAAATCATGTCCTTTGAAGCAACATGGATGTAGCTGGAGGCCATTATCCTAAGTGAATTAATGCAGGAACAGAAAACTATATACTGCATGTTCTCACTTACATGTGGGACCTAAATATTGGATACTCATGGACATAAAGATGGCAACAATAGACACTGGGGACTACTAGAATAGGGAGGGAAGTGGGCCAGGGTTGAAAAACTACTGGACACTATGCTCAGTATCTGGGTGACGGCATCAATTGTAGTCCAAACCTCAGCATCATGCAGTATACCCAGGTAAAACCTGCACATTTACCCGTTAATCTAAAATAAAAGTTGAATTGATAAAATAAAATAAAACTCACAGGAAAACTTATATATATGTGTATATACTTTATATATAATACATATATATATAATGTGTACATATATACTTTGTATATTGTATATCTATCTATTTCTAGACCTGAAACGTCTGGGTGCAGATACATAGAATTATTGCAAGGCAATGCTGAACTATTAAGTTACTAAAACTCCCATACACCCAGAAGTCCAGGTAACTCCTTCTCAACCCTGCTGAGGATCTGTCCTGCCGCTCACACTTTCCATGTCCCACTGCACAAAGAGCACCAGCACTAATGCTCCCCAAGATGTTATTCCTCTTAGTTTACTAATTCAACGGCTTCAGAGCACAGTACCCAGGTGTTTGTCTCTGAGCTTGCCAAGACAGAAATGTACATCTTAGAAAATAATTCCCTGGAAAAGGCAACCTCTGCACCCTTCACCCCACATGTTGCCAGCAGGGGGTCCTGCACAAGAGTCTTTTCAGGGTACATTTCCTGATGATGTCTGACAGAGGCTCCAGTGAATCTCTGACTGCGCAGGGAGCTCTAGTGGGCACTGTGGTCAGCACATGGATGAATGCAGGTCTGCTGGTGTTCTGGAAGGACTTCTGGACTGACAGGCCTCTGATTGGTTCTGTATCCTGGTCTGAATCCTCACCTGAAGAAGGAGAGGCCTGCATTCCACTTATTCTGTGGTTTTCAAACTCTGCTTCTTGAGTTCTGGGAGAAGAGGGGAAACAGCTGAATTTTAGGGTCCAGGCCCTCACTCTGCTTCAATCAGAGCAGTTCCCCACATATATCCACTCTAGATATTGAGTTTCTGAGTTTGACCAAATAAAGGGTTCTTCTGCTGCTGGAGGAATAAGGGTGGGGGAAAAGAGGTGAGAAAAGAGGATTAAAAAACACTGGATAATTGTCATAAACTGGTAGGCTATAGCCATGTTTCATTGGTTCAAAATGGTGTTTTAAATTTTTATAATTTGAAATCAAGGTTTAAAAACCAGATTTCATATCTAGAATTAGAAAAGAAACCAAAAACCAAAAAACAACCAACTGCATCTCTCTGGCTTCTCTTAAAAAGTCAGAAAATCCGGCCACATTCATCTCATAATCCCTCACGCTGGCCCTTTGCTTGTGCTGAGAAGAATTCACTCCCTTCAGGAGGACTTGTACCCTCAGTGCACCCTCTCATGACAACTCCCTCTTGCACACCACCTGGAGTCCCCCATTCATGCACATTTCCTGCCTGGGCTCTTGTAGGCATTTGGATTCAAGACCTTGAGGCTAGACAATTGCAAAGACCCTTGCCTGTTCCCATAGCCTACTGGATTTCTGTTACATGCATGGAAATTAATACTAAAAATAAAGCTACAATCCTTCCCTCAAAGTCACCCTAAGTTTATGAACATCTTAGCCACAAAAATCCTGCTCATGTTAAGTGCTGGGATCAGGAGCTGATTTTCTCATGAACAAAGTACGTGAAGCCCCCAGCCATACAAACAGGTTTTCCTTCCAAGGAGTGCCACGTGGAGCTGCAGGGGAACCACTGGAGTTATTCTCCAAATCTTTTTCTTCTTCTTGTTCCTTCCCCACTTCTGCCTGCAGGGTAAAATTGTACTTTTTGGCCCCCTTGAAGTAGTTCTGGACAGGGAGTTTGAGCAAAACTAACATGAGTCATTTCTGGACATTAGTATTTTATATGATCTGAAATCCTGGGCTCACACTTCCCTCTAGGACAGAGACTGGCAAAGTTCAAGATGGTGGCTGTACCATCAGAAATCCTACCCCTAAGTGACTGATGAACAGAGATCTTTACTAACTCATAACAGACATCTATTGTAAGCAAGAAATAAAACTGTGCTGTTTGAAGCCATTGAGGCTTAGAGTTATTTGTTACTGCAGCATAACTTAGTCTATCCTGACTACTTAAGTATTCTGACTGAAAAATACCATTTTCAAGCCCCCAGACTCCATTTTATACTAGCCAGACTTGCCTCTTCTTTCTTTGAAGTCCCTTTCCTTAAATCTAAGCATAATGTTAGAATATTGTTAAGCATTACCTGCCATCATTTTCTCATCTCTTGGCATTGCTCTACACTTGAACTTTACCACCATTTCCCCCCTGTTATATAACAGATTGGAGGTCACATGTGTTTCCTACTTTGAATAATTCATCTCCACAGAATCTCGGTATTTCAGTTAGAACATTTATTTCTTTCATTTTAATATTTTATTATTTTTGTCCTAAATGTATGACCTTAACTGGTTGTCATGCATTTCATTTCTTCTTGCCTTAAATATTTTAAAAGTTTCAAAGCACAAATATTACTCAGAGGGCGTAACAAAAAACGCTTGGTTTTAGTTCTGTGTTATTTAATTATAACTGTGTGTCACTCAAGGGATTATTTTTCTTATCTTGATTTCTTTCTGCTTTGGCTCTAGTCTTTGTCTTCCCTGGAATATTTTAATCCCTGGCATTTGGCCAGAGTTTCTGTTGCTGGAGGGTGGACTGTACAGCAGTAGGACCTGTGGGCCTCTCTCAACATTAGGGTACCAAGTCTTTTAAAAGTCCCAGAGTTGGTGTTTTTGCACAGTCATGAAGCACAGGCTGAGGAAAATTTAAAAATTGAGAGCCATGTTTCTTTCATCTGTTACTACCGCACAGAGTATTAGAATGGGTCATTTTTTAATGATAAGAACTAACATATATTCTATATTCCACCACATATGACCAGTAATAGTTTAAGGGCTTTATGTGAATTACCACCACACCTCACAGGAGAGCTCCTATTGTTCCTCATCTCACAGAGAAGGCAACTGAGGGGGTAATTTATCAGTTACTCAGTTCATCTAACCCTTCGGAGGCGGGGGGGCCCAGCTATAAGGGGCCATCAGGGGGGCATATAGATACAGAAGATGAGTTGTGGAAGCGGGGAGGCCTCACTCATCTCCACATTCACTCATTTCATTGTTCAAGAGTTGCTTTTCCACTCTGCCAGGGTGAGTGTGGGGTGGCGAATCTGCCGCTCTCCAGCTAGGTGATCTGTTGTCAGCTTTAAATGACTGCACTAAATAAATGTTAAAATTACCATCTTATTTCTCATGATGGCCTTTCCCCCTAAATTCAAACATGCTTGCTGGGCTCAAGACTCAACCCCTTCAGGGTTTTCCCAAAGGATCTACTCACACTAAGCCTATCATGTGTTGGGAATCATGTGTGTAGATCTGACCGGCCCCAGGAGGGGTCCCTTTCTACCCTCTCACCAGCATTTCATTCTCTCTGTCTAGCACCTTCCCGAAGCACCCCCAACTCCCACCCCCAATCCCTTGTCACCATGGGGAGGCACTGGGATGTGTGGTCCACTTCTTTCTCAGGGTGTAGCCTAATTTTTTGTAAGTGTCTCATGGGCTTAGCAAAACCCTCCTCAGATGGGATTCTCATACCAGCTTCAACAGACATAACATTTTCTCTGCATCATTATACTCAGGAACTGACTTTTTAACTGAATTATCACCTGAACCTTGACTTTAGAGGCGATACCTAAGAATTATACACATTTGCCCCTAGTTAATTTTAAGAAGATGCCTGAAATAGGAATCCTATAACTCAAACTTAAAGTCTAATAATCTAAAGATAATGAAAAATCATCAATGAAGTATCAGTGACTCAGTTGAGGTCAACTTTGTAGAGACTGAAGATTACAACACTAAAACCAGTAGGGATTCCAAGGTCCAGATTACTGAAATATTATACCTTTGAACGCCAAGTATCCTGAGTTACCACACAATAAGACAGACATTCCTCTCCACACACCACAGACGTCTCTTACTATTTAAGGCTCCAACTTACAAGGAAAGAATCAGTAGTTAATTTCCTGAAGCCAAGGAATAATTTCCTTTTAAGTTCCTTTATATTTCCTCTTCATTTCTTAACCTTGTAAATCTCTTATCTCCATTTCTTCTTTATTCCAAGGTTGTTAGAGTGTTTCCTTTTCCCACCATTTCTATACTACTATATTGTATATCCCACCATTTCTAATGCTAGAGCCATAGCAGCTGACTTCTTTTATCTCCATCTAAGTCCCCATCAAAAGCCATTCATCTACAGGTCAAGTGCAATCTGTTCCTTCTTGATGTTATGGCTTGGTAGGAATCTAGCTATAGCTCTGTGTAGTACAATAAATGGATCGCAGCACAGCCATCCAGTCATTCTTGCTCTCTGCTGACTGGTTTAAAAACTGGCAAGGCTGTACTGATTGAGGAGATTGAAGGCAATGAGCTGAATCGACTAGTTTTACTGCACTATAATGTGAGTCAAATGTCTGAATGTGGCCTGCACCTTCTCTTCTTTTTTTATAACCTTCCTTAACATCTGTATATAAAACCAACTTCTTTCTTTGCTTCATGCCTCTCTCCTCACTATTTCCAAAAAAAATGTTCTACCAAATCCCAAATACAATCTTTTATATAATAGTGTGGATCCCTTAAAACATGCCCTTTAGAAAGTGAAAATACTAATCCAAAATAATACTTAAAAACATATAATTTCAACTTAATCTTGTTTTTGTGAACTAGACAGTACAACATCAGGTGTGCTATCAGAACCTCAGATATAAATAAAGATATCAAACTATAGTCTTTTAATGCTTTATTTTTGCAGTACTTAGCTCACAATTTCATTTTACCGATGCTAGCCTTAACTTTGACAAGATGACCTCGGACCACAGTTTCTCTGTCACCATTTAGTGATCCCAGTCAGCTACTGAATCTTAGCTTGGTTTGTGTTCAGTTATCTTCCCGTAAGTCTACTATTCCTCCTGGTCATTTGTTCGCAAGGTCTCTCGTATTTGCCACACCAGCTGTTTGAGGGTTAAAAACCCTGGTGAACATAGGCACACTATTTTTGGTTCACATAACTATCTATGCTTGTGCAAAATGTTCATATGAAAATAACCCAATTTTAGAATAGTGTTTAAAATCACCTTTAACAAGCAACCAAGCTTAATTGCTCTACAGCGCCATCTAGTGACACTGAATTTGCATCCCAATCCATCATAAACCCATTGGAGACTGTTTCCTGAAGTTTTTTGGGCCCTAAATGGACAGATCTTCTACATTCTCACAAGTTACCATTATGCTTAATAAATAGAGTATATCTGACTATAGTCAATGGAAGTAGATTTTTTTCTACTACCAAAAGGTACAATACCTTTTCTTATTTCAAAATTGTATTAAAATTCTTCATTCTTGCTGATCTTTTTCTCTCAAGTTGGATAAATTTCTGCCAGAAATCTAAGAAATTTCTTAGTTCTCATGTCAGATCTTATCTATCACTTATGAGTATTAACTATGTACCAGGTGCTGACTTAAGCACTTTAACATTTATTAACTGAATTGATTTTCACAATGGCCTATCAAAATTGTTGCTCTTAGTACACACATTTTGCATTTGTGCAACAAGGGACAAAGCATGCCTCAAGTTACACAGCTAGTAAATACTCTCTGGATAAGTATTCCTTTTACTTTATTAATTCCCCTTTGCAAATCTTATTTCTGGGTAATAAAAAAGGCTGTTCCTAAGTTTTTTAGTAATTCATGAAATCAAACACTATTGGCTTAAAAAGTTAAATGGATCTTGTCTCTCTGAGGTCATGTTGGAGAGAATTAGAGCTCTCTATAACCATTATGGAGGCTATCATGAGAGATATTTTGTAACTTGGAACGAAGGATATCTCCAGCCTCGAAGAGTTAGCCACCTGCAGCTGTCACCCAAAATTGTAATACACAGACGAAGACAAAAGGAAAGTTTCAAGATTCACCAAAGCAGTAAGGTTTATAATGTGAGAGAGACAGTCCATGAAAGTGATTTTAAAAATCTAAGAAAATTAAAATCATGTTGATTGTATAATACCCTACCCAAACGCAATAAGTTGGTTGTAGCAGAACTTGGAAAACAGGACAAGAATTTATGTTTATACAGAACTACCCAAGGGTTATGGGTCTGGAACCCATAGACATTTTCCTTAAACAAAGAAGTATGCTCTGTTTTTGGACAAGGAGATTCATTACATTTTCCTTGGCTCGAATGACATGTTTTTCAAGACTGTCTACCTTTCTTTGAATGAATGTCATGCTGACTTAGCAACTGTGCCAGTTACCAATTTCTTGCCTCTCAACTTCAAATCCACCCTTTATTACCTACTCTGTGAGGATGGAGCTGGACCCTGTAAATATTTCTCCTTTGGTGATGCTCTGTTTGTCAGTGGAGGGTGCAAGAAAGATAGAAGAAGAGGAAGGGGTTTCTCTTTCTGATTCTGGTCTGTTCTCTTCTCTAGGTTCCTTCTATGTGTAGGGCTTCTCCACTGCCAGGTTCCTGCAGCAAGTAGCAGTCACCAGCACCCAGTGGCCAGCAGCTTCCTCCATCACCTCTTGCTTGACACTGGAGTAAATTCCAAAATATGGCACCACCCTGTGAATAGCTTCCTTGACATCCAAGAAGGTGGGTTTCCAGCAAGCTCTACTGGTGAGGCATTTCAGCAGCTTGTCAGCCATCCTTGAGCCACACCTGCACTCTCTGCAATAAGATCTGTTGCTTGCTGAGGCGCTTTTATCTCAGCCGTAGGAGTAATCTTACATCTTATATCTACTATCCTTGTATTCTGTAATTTATATTTCTTACTAATCAATCCATTATTATCCAAATTCTCTATTATAGTTAATAATTCTTTATACTAAACATTCCCTGTTTGAATTACTGTGTGGTTTTTCTCTCTTTTTTGATTTTTCTCTTTTGATTGATTTCTCTTTTTTATAGTAAACATTCCCTGTTTGAATTACTGTGTGGGTTTTCTCTGTCACAGTGCTGTTTCATCATGGCTGATAGAGCAGGCATCTTTGTGAAATTCACTCAACTTCACAAAAACCAAGATTCTTTAAAAAAGAAGTCCCTGAATATGGGGTATAAGTAATCTGTTCAAGATACAGTAATATTTACCACTATAACTAGGGAATTGGCATACCAGTTTTTACATCAATCCTTTGTAAGTTTGGTTATTTGCTGTTATCTCTCAGCCCAGTCAAATTTGGATGTGCAAACGGAACCAATTCTAGACCTGAAAATCTGAGTACAGACTTGGGACAGGACACTACCATTGAGCTAGACCTCTGTTGGCAGCCATCTGGCTTCTCTAACACCTCTGCTTTACCTCTTGAAATTGGTACGCTTAATGCTACTTTGCTACATTAGGAAAGATATAAATGTACCAAAATGGAAAATATTAGTGATCCAAGAAAGAGCCTTATCTTCTGGTTCATTTGCTTTGTGGTCAGCAGAAGAGGTTAGGATAATACGGTGGTTACTGACAATGAACTTGACCTACTAGTGAACAGGTCACAAGCCAGTAGCCATCAATGTGCCATGAAAACAAGCCTTGGGCCTCACTGGACACTTACAATTTCATTTGATGGACTAGAATTATTCTTCTGCACAAGGCAGAAATATAATCTAATATTCAGCTCCCCAAAGCTTACCAAATTTGGATCACAAAGAGCAAGAAATTAGATGTTGGTCAAAAAGACATTTCTACTTTGAATTGGCAGTGTAAAGTTGTTTTTAATCTGCTGGTGCTAGTTTCAAATGAAAGAGTCCAAAATAGACCTTGACTATATTAGGTCAAGAACTTGATCTCCAAACCACTTTTTTAAACAACTGCCCAGCCTTGCTTACATTAAAGGCACTCTATGCAGATCCAAAGAAAAGCATTTAGGATAGTGTATATTGCTTTACAATAATTATAGAATTTATTCACACACAGATACAATGATAAAAGAAAGCACTTGTCCATGGAAAGGGATGATTTCTTTCTGCTCCTCTTTCTTGTATATTACCCATCATTGCTAATAAAATCACAGACCTTTAAAACGAAAAAGAACTCATGAACCTACCCTTGATTTCACACATAAATAGAAGGACCTTTAGGTGTTTACCCTCTTTACACTTTTAACCAAAGCAATGAAACACAGAATGCTCTTCAAAACTGTCCAGTACTTATTTTTCTCCTATACATGGTTAGTAAGCTCATTCTCAAACCTGTGAAAACTGCATAAACTGTGCTCCTCTTGTGTGTTCACTAATGGAAAGTGGGATGTTTAATTAAGTACATATGTTCATCCTAATACAATTAGCATTGCTGTTTCTTACCTTTTTAAATACAGGAAACTGCACAACATATATATTGATTTACTTTTTAAATGAGATTTGACTGTTTATTATGCCTATTTGCTACTCAGTTTTAATCTTTTAGGGAACTTCTGCAGGTCGATAACCCTTTTTATTACATGTTGGTCCTTGTTAGTTTCATTCCCTTTATTTTCATGTTATTGGGAGGTATCCCACTGAAAAATCCTATATATTATCTATACTATGGACTTTGATTCTCCAAAATCCATCACTTACTTGTGTAGTTAAGTGAGAATGGGCTTCACTCGTAAAGTTAGATTGTGGGAAATTTCAGAGACTAGGAACTCTTCTGTGCCACTACAGCCTTTTCTGTTCTTTACTTTGATACCTCCTTTCAGGGCCATTGCATGCATACATAGTTGTCCATGTAAATCGTGCTTTCTGGAGTTGTGCAGTGCACAACATGCATGGCAGTCCTTGGTTATTTAGACTCTTTTCTGCCTGTTCTCTACATATCTTTCTCCTCTCCTCCTTAGTTATAAGAAGCTCTGAGCTTCAGTCTAGAGACAGTATAGAATTGAAAGCAACAATTTGATCAGCTTGATTTTCAGTTAGCATTTTGTCCCCAAAGTAGCAGAGACTTTTTTTAATCATTATTATTTAATTAATTTATTTATTTACTTTTTGAGACAGAGTTTCCCTCTTGTTGCTCAGGCTGGAGTGCAATGGAGCAATTTTGACTCACTGCAACCTCTGCCTCCCAGGTTCATGCGATTCCCCTGTCTCAGCCTCCTGAGTAGCTGGGATTACAGGCATGTGCCACCATACCTGGCTAATTTTATACTTTTAGTAGAGACGGGGTTTCTCCAATGTTGGTCAGGCTGGTCTTGAGCTCCTAGCCTCAGGTGGTCTGCCTTCCTTGGTCTCCCAAAGTGCTGGGATTACTGGTGTGAGCCATCATGCCCAGGCTTTTATTTTTATTTTTTACCTTTATTGCTGCTAATGTTGTGACTTTTGCATTTTTCTTTAACAAATTCTCTAGCATGAAAAAAGAACAAAAAGGGGTAGATACTTGAATTGATTATCTTTTCTGCTAATAGTTCAAGTGGCAGTATAAAAAAATGAAAACAATTGATTCAGATGAAGTTTCTGGATTTTCCTGAGCTTTCTGATGTCTCCACAGCAAGGATAATTGAAAACCGACCACACAAAACTGTCCTCATTATATTGTTATGAAAGACTACATAAAAATAAATACAGCCAGGTGCAGTAGTACATACCTTTAATAAGCTACTCAGGAGGGTGAAGCAGGATTGATTGAGCTCAGGAGTTTGAGATCAGCCTGGGCAACATAGCAAGACTCCAGCTCAAAAAAGGAAAGAAAGAAAAAGAAAAAGAACACATACACCATGAGAATTCAACCAGCAAGTACTGTCTCAACACAAAAACTTTAACTGATTTCCAGTTTTGCCACAATATAGTTCTTTTGAGCCTATAAGTGAAAAGATGCTTCACACTTACATGACATTAAACAGACCACTTTCCCAACCTCCAAAAGCTTAGCCTCTACTCTAAAGCACTTGTGAAGTACTGCTTATGTATTTGTGCATGCACACACACATTTAAATATCTGAGACAAGGTAGGGGTCAAAAAAAAAAAAGAAAGAAAGAAAGGTCACGATAAGGGAAACAGGAAAGTTATTCTGTCTCATTACAACCACTCAGAGCTTTCTTTTAATTTACACAAAGACATGGAGTTTAAATTGATGTTACTAAACAGTACTTGATGTAAGAAAGGGAACTAGCATTGTTTTGTATGCTGGGTGCCACATGAATTACATGAGTGCTGTTGAATTTCACAATATTCCCAGGAGGTAAGTATAGATGAAATACATAAATAAGAGCAACTTAAGGAGGTTAAATAACTTGCCCAAGGACCTATAGCTAGTGAATAATGGGAACTCAATTGGGACCTAGATCTCTCTAACTCTCAGGGACATTTTGACTTTTAAACATTTGTTTGCTTATTTGGTGTTTCATTATGAAAATTGCAAATGTAAGGAATAGAAATTATATATCAAATTACCATGTACCCACTATCCCTTTAGTAGACGTTATTACTTTGCCATATTTACCTCAGATCCCTTTAACTTGAGAATAAAATATTACAGACAAAATTAAAGTCACCTATCCTGTTACTTGCCCTTCCTCTTTCCCTAAATCAGCCACTAGCCTGAATTGAGGTTCATCCTTTCCATCCATATTGTCATATTTTTAACATCTGTTTCATTCATATGAGTGTATCCATAAGAAACTAAGACCTACTGCTTAGTTACTTTCTCACTTTAATGGTATCATGATCTATGTATACTTTTTGTAGTTTGATTTTCATACTCAAATTTTATTTGTAAGATTTATTCATGCTGACAGAGCCACAATATGTGGTTCTTGTTTCTCTTTTAACTACTGTGTATTACTTTATTGTTTGATGATTTTACAATTTCTTTCTCCATTTCCTAATGGTGGTTATCTAAATTGTTTTTGTGTTGCTATTATAAATAATGCCACAATGAATATTCTTTCTACACATCTCTTTGTGTACATGCACAAGAATTTCTCTAGGAAACCTTTCTAGAACTTCTGGGTCCTAGGTTATGTGGATTGCTGTGGACAAAATTGTGTGTTCCCCTCCACACCATATATTGAATCCTTAACCCCCAACATGACTGTATTTGGAGGCAGAACCTGTAAGGAGGTAATTAAGGTAAAATGAGTTGGTCATAACAGTGGAATCCTACCAAGGACAAGTGTCTTTATGAGAGAAGACATCAGATACCATGCATGTTCTCTCTCTCTGAGTGCACTCAGAAAAAAGGCCATATAAGGACAAAATGGCCACTTCCAAGCCAGAAAGAAGGCCCTCACCAGAAACCAAACCCCACTGGAACCTTGATCTTCAACTTCCAACCTCTAGAAATTAACTATTTAACTATGAAAAAAATATTTTCTGTTGTTTGAGACACCCAGCCTATGGTATTCTGTTACGGTGGCTGGAGCAGGATAAAATATGCATCTTCATGCTTTTTTAAATTGCCAAGTTGTGTCTCCAAATGAATTGATTCCCACTCCACCAGCAATGAAGATGGTTCTTGTGATCTCCAGTCCTCACCAGTGCTTGGCATCCCATGACCTTGATGCTCTGCCAGGGCAAAGGCTTCATTCAATTCCTTGAATTATATCCCCAAGTCAAGATATGCAGGAATGTTACTGCATAATGTGTTGTAATTTTAGCTAAACTATAAGCCTGAGATGTGTTTTGAAGGATTTGTGTTTCCGGCCTCTTATACATACCAACTCTTCACAGTTTAGCTCCTTTAAAATAAAAATAACAAACCATGTAACTTGATTTAGCTACCAGATATGTCTCCTTAGAATTTTTATTATACACTTATGACAGGGGTGTTTTAAACTGCAATTAACTCTGTTTGCTAATTAATTTTTCTTTCCAAACTGTGCAACTATTAGTTGTTTTGGAGTTTTGCTTGTTTTGTTTTTCCTCCAGTCTTTGCCAAATGTGTTCTGCAAAAATAACCATAACATATTTTCTCTGGTGAAAGGTAGGGTCTCCTTAAATTTTTCTTAATGTTAATGTGTGTAATATTAATATTTATTTAATATTTATGCAAATATTATTAAAATACTGCAAATAACCGGTAAGAAATCTCCCTAAAGTGAGAGCAGCTTTGAAACTGGCTCTCTATCCATATACAGGCATACCTCACTTTACTGCACTTTGCAGATACTGCATTTTTTACAAATTGAAGGTTCGTGGCAATCCTGCATTGAGAAAGTCTATCCATACCATTTTTCCAACAGCATGTGCGCACTTCACGTCTTTGTGTCACATTTTGTGACACAATATTTCAAAAACTTTTTCATTATTGTTATATCTGTCATGGTGATCTGTGCTCTCAGTGATCTTTGACGTTACTATTTTAATTGTTTTGGGTCACCATTAACTGCACCAATTTAGGACAGCGAAATTACTTGATAAATATGTGTGTGTGTTCTGACTGCTCCATGCACCTGTCATTGCCTGTCTCTTGCCCTTTCCTAGGGCTTCCCTATTCCCTGAGACACAGAAACATTGAAATTAGGCCAACTCATAACTGTAAAATGGCCTGTCAACGTTCAAATGAAAGGAAGAGTTGCACATCTCTCACTTAAAATCAAAAGCTAAAGATGATCAAGCTTAATGAGGAAGACAGGTCGAAAGCCAAGATAGGTTGAAAGTCAGTTAGCCAAGTTGGGAAGGCAAAAGAAAAGTTCTTGAAGGAAATTAAAAGTGCTACTCCAGTGAACACATGAATGATAAAAAAGCAAAACAGCCTTTTTGCTGATATGGAGAAAGTTTAGTGGTCTGTGTAGAAGACCAATCAACTACACCATTCCCTTAAGCCAAAACTTAATCCAAAGCAAAGTCCTAAACTCTTCAATTCTATGAAGGCTGAGAGAGGTGGGGAAGCCGCAGAAGAAAAGTTTGAAGCTAGAAAAGATGGGTTCATGATGTTTAAAGAAAGAAGCTGTCTCCATAACATGAAAGTACCAGGTGAAGCAGCAAGTGCTGATGGAGAAGCTGCAGCAAGTTGTCCGGAAGATCTAGCTAAGATAATTGATGAAGGTGGATACACTAAACAATAAATTTTCAATTCAGACAAAAACAGCCTTCTATTGGAAGAAGATGCCACCTAAGACTTTCATAGCTACAGAAGAGAAGTCAATGCCTGGCTTCAAAGCTTCAAAGGACAGACTGACTCACTTGTTAAGGGTTAATGCTGGTGACTTGAAGTTGAAGCTGGTGCTCGTTTACCATTCTGAAAATTTTAGGGCCCTTACAAATTATGCTGTATCTACTCTGCCTGTGCTCTGTCAATAGAACAACAAAGATTTGATGAGAGCACCCCTGTTCATAGTATGACTTACTGAATATTTTAGCTCACTGTTAAGAGTTACTGCTCAGAAAAAAAGATTTCTTCCAAAATATTACTGCTCATTGACAATGTACCTGGTCATCGAAGAGCACCGATTGAGATGCACAGAGAGACTGATGTTGTCTTCATGTCTGCTAACACAATACCCATTCTACAGCCAATGGATCAAGAAGTAATTTTGACTTTCACATCTTATTTTTTAAGACACATATTTCGTAAGGCTAAAGCTGCCATAAATAATGATCCCTCTAATGGATCTGTGCAAAGTAAATTGAAAATCTTCTGGATGCCATCAAGAACATTCATGATTTATGGGGGGAGGTCAAAATAATCAACATTAACAGGAGTTTGGATGAAGTTAATTCCAATGCTCATGGATGATTTTGAGGGGTTCAAGACTTCAGTGGAGGAAGTCACTATAGAAGGGGTGGAAATTGCACCCCTCCTGGAATACTACCTCCTGGGATCTCTGATATCTAAACCAATGTAGCCATGGATTATTACAGGAGCTCAATTCAACTAACCTTTCCTGCCACTCCAGCCTCCCTCCTTGAAATGAGTTTAGTGATAATTTATGGTACAACCTACCACAGTTTCAGAGGTCAAAATGGCAAAATAACCAGTCACAAGGCTGTAAGTACCCAGATATTTCAGCTTTTAAAATCCTAGAAAAAGATCTTGCAATAAAGTAGGACAAGTTATTCTTTATTTAGAAACATTTATAACAAAATAGTGTAAACTAAGATGGCAAGTCTTATTTTCACCTGTTTCTGCAATGACAGAGGCTTACAAACCTCTCATTTGTAGACAGGCACACATTAACTTATTAGCCCAGCGATTCTCCCAGTGTGTTCAATGAACTCCTGGAGGCCCTGAGAACCTTTTGGGGGACTATTGGGTCAAAACTGTCTTTATAATAATACTAAGGCATTATTTGCCTTTTTCATTGTGTTTGAATATGCATTGATGGTGCAAAGCAATGGCAGCTGAAACTGCTAGTGTCTTGCCACGAATCAAGGCAGTGGCTCCAGGCTGTGCTAGCTGTCATTGCATTCTTCAAGCCAAACACTCACATGACAGAAAATGTCAGTTTCATTGAAGAATGTCCTCGATGAAGACATACAAATTATTAATTTTATTAAATCTAGACACTTGAATACAGGTTTCTAAAAACATTCCTTGTGAGAAATGGAAAGTACACATAAAGCGTTCTGCATTTCAAAATACAATGGTTGTCTCAGGAAAGACACTAGAGTGACTGAATGCAGCCAAACTAGCCGCTTTTATCATAGGACACCATTTCTACTTGGAAAAAGTGACTCAGACAAACTGTACCTTTTCTGACTGATATGTTTGGTAGTTTTTTGTTTTAAATGAATGAAGCAATCCTGTCACTTGAAGGAAAACAACCTAGAGTTTTTGCTGCCAATGGTAAAATCTGGGCTTTCAAAAGAAAATTAAAAATTTTCAAAAATCTAGATTTGCCACCATCAGTCCAACAACTTCCAAATACTTAATTATTTTTTAATGAGCTTGGTGGTGACACTAATGAATATGGTTCTGATATTGTACAGTGAGGTATGTCAACATTTCAAATATTTGCATAATTTAGTATACCAATATTTTCCAAATGACCTATGTTAAAATTATTTCAAAACAGATTTTAATGCAATAAAACAGGAACTGCTTATTGCTAAGATTTTGGATTCTGTATTACAACTAACCTTTAAGAAACCACCACTTGTCAGTCCTTGGTGTGGTATCAAAGAAGAATATCCACAAATATCTAAAAAAGCTACTAAAATGCTCTCCTATTTTCCAACTACACAGCTGAGTAAACCTGAAGTTTCTTCATACTTTAACCCAAAGAACGTATAACAACAGATTGAATGCAGAAGCATATCTAAGACTCTTGTCTTTTATCAAACCAGAGAATTCTTTTGTGTTTTTTGGAAATAAAGCCCTTTTTTGTTTTTTTTGGTTTTTTTTTTGAGACAGAGTCTTACTCTGTTGACCAGGCTAGAGCGCAGTGGCACCATCTTGGCTCACTACAACCTCTGCCTTCCAGGTTCAAGCAATTCTGGTGCCTCAGCCTTCCACATAGCTGGGACTAAGGCACATGCCACCATGCCCGGCCGATTTTTGTATTTTTAGTAGAGACAAAGTTTGGCCATGTTTGCCAGGCTGGTCTCGAACTCCTGACCTCAAGTGATCTGCCCGCCTTGACCTCCCAAAGTGCTGGGATTACAGGCACGAGTCACCGCACCCGGATGTAAGATAAAACTATTTTTTATGAAAAGTGTTATGTATGTTAACAAGTAAGGGATATATCATTTTATTTTTGATGAAATTAATAAATAGATAATTTAAATTTTGTTTTAATTTCCAATAGGTAAATATCAATAGATAATTCATGTCAACAAAAATTCTTTGGTTTCCTCAATAATTTTTCAAAGTGTAAAGGGGTCCTGAGACCAAAAAACTTGAAAGCCCCCTCTATGAAAATGTTAGAGATCCATGCAGTTAATAGCTGATCTGAAGATTCAGATAAAATCTCACCATCCATTTGTGAGGTTCTATACTGGGTCAAGGTTCTTAGTATTAAAAGCAACAGAAATTAACTTTGGCTACTATAGAATAGAAAAATGTATTGGTAAGATAGTTGCTAGCTCATAGAATCAGAAGGTGAGCAGGAACCAGGAATGCAAAGCACAGCCAAGGGCCAGTCTCAGCCACAGGAAGAGCCTTTCAATGATGCCCTGTTCCTGGCATTGTGATTGTTGAACAGAGCTGCTGTCGCTGGCACTAGTGCCCCTGTGCACTCTTTTCCACCCCACTGGGCTTTCAACTCCACAGCTCCGCCACAGTCACTGCCAATAATCTCTGATCCTCCTGCACCAAGAGTTGGCATTGGTGTGGTAAGGTGGGGTGGGGCCGTGGGGAGGGGGATCATCAGATTGGCTGAGCCTCATTTACATGTCCTCATCCCAGTCACCAGGGAGCTGGCAAAGGTAACATCTGTTCCCTTCAGGTTCCAAAGTGGGAGGAGAGAGACTGCCTTTTACTTTTTCTTGGATAACCCCCAAATAGACAGAGGGTTTAAAATACTACTGGGCAGCCAGAAGAGATAATTATCTAAATCTTAACTTATGAAGAACAGAAGAAAAAAGGAAGTAATTGAAGTGTGTGATTTCTACATTTATTAGTCCTGTGTGAAAAAATTAATAACCACATCTGTAGTTTCCTACGATGTCATTAGATGTTATGCATGTAACATACTCTTGTGGATTGCCAATTCTTCCCAAGGGAATACTATTGAGACATTCCTGGTTTCTTTTGTTGATTTGTTTAATTTTAAAAATGTCCTCCTTGATAATATAACACAATCAAGTTATTTGTTATAATAGTTATAATGTACAAAGGAGGGCCATCCAGAATATTAAGCAGCTTACAGAAAAATGTAAAAAAGACTTCCTTTTTGCCAGGTCTTCACAGCCAAAGCAAAGCTCAATGCTGACGGTTGGTGCAAAAGTAATTGCAGTTTTTGTCATTACTTTTAATTATTATCTAAATTTATTGGATAAGGATTGTTTCCTGAGTTATGTGAGTAATTGTTTCAAATCGTTTCCTTTGCTTTGGTTGGTGTGATGGTTAATTTTATGGGTCAACTTGACTAGGCTATGATTCCCAGATGTTTGATCAAACACCAGTCAAGGCTGGGTACATGGCTCAAGCCTATAATCTCAACACTTTGGGAGGCCAAGGCAGGATTGCTTGAGACCAGGAGTTTGAGACCAGCCTGGACAACATAGCGAAACCCTATCTTTACCAACAATTTTTAAAAATTGGCCAAGTGTGGTGGTGCATGCCTATAGTCCCATCTACTTGGGAGGCTGAGGTGGGAGGATAGTTTGAGCCCAGGAGTTTAAGACTGCAGTGAGCTATAATTGCACCACTGCACTTCAGTCCCTGGGGCAACAGAGCAAGACCTGTCTCAAAACAAACAAACAAACAACAACAACAAATGAAACACAACCTAGATGCTGCTTTGAAAGAATATTTTTAGATGTGATTAACATTTAAATCAGTAGACTTTGAGTTAAAGCAGCTTACACTCCACAATGTGGATGGAACTCACCTAATCAGTTGAAGGCTTTAAGAGAACAAAAACTGAGGTTTTTTGAGGAAGAAGAAATTCTGCCTCCACACCATCTTCAGACTCCAGCTGCAGCATCCACTCTTCCTTAGGTCTCCAGCTTGTTGACCTGCCCTGCAGATTTTGGACTTGCCGGCCTCCACAATTGCATGAGCTAATTTCTTAAATCTCTCTACATATATATTTTATATACACATCCTGCTGGTTTTGTTATTTGGAGAACCCTGACTTATACAGTTGGGAAGTCTTGACTTGCCATGATTTTTTTTAACATGGAAAACTCTTTGTAAGACGTGGTTGCTTACTAGGATTAACTGAAGAAAATGATTTCCCAAGAGAACTATCTAGTGTTGCCCTCTCCAATATAGTTGCCACTAGCCACATGTGGCCTGTTGAGCACTTAAAATGCAGCTATGATACATGTCGAAATGATATTTTTGAATATACTGAGTTCAATAAAATAGATTATTAATACTAATTTTAGGTTTTTAAAAAACTTTTTCATAACATTTTTACTAGAAAATTTAAAATTCGATATGGATTTCATTATATTTATGTTGAACAGCACTGGTCTAGCATAACTCACAAACTCTCCAACTGTAGGACTTTAGAGCTCTACAAAGGCCTCCTTGGTTTCCTCCCTGCAAGTTGTTGCAACCTAATCATTTTGGGTGCAGACAATGATTCCTTCACCCTCACTGAGGTATTTGAGATGTGGCTGATGTAAGACCAAGGATGGGTATGGCCAATTAGAGAACAACCAGATAAAATTGTCAAGGAACACAGAAGACCAGAGCCAGGTGTCCAAGGAATGGCAAATGTGTACCAGTGGTTGTCCTAACAGACAATGTCAGAATGATGCCACTCAATCTGTAGTTATAAACCAAAATACTACTCTTGATCATTTGCAGACAAAATAACCCTAAGAAGAGCCATATTTATTTGCTTACTTTATTGTCTTCATGTCTTCATCTGTAATGTGAAGATTTATTCTCTGCCTAAAATTACAAAACGAATTTGAACTGGCTTGTTACACCCCATAGGTATCTTTTTATTGGCTTTGGGGGTTGAATGAAACTATTTGGAATCACGAAGACACAACTCCAGTGAATGAGCTTGAGAATTTTTAAAACAGATTTCTCCATGTGGATGTTTCAGCTACATTCTCATGCGACCTACAGTTGTGGTAACACTTTTGGGTAGAATTAAGAATAGGGAGTTGTTTAGTGAACTCTAAGCTAATATGGGTATCAGGCATGTCCATTGCCTTCTTATGCAGGCTGGGATAGAAAGGATGATGTGTTCTTTCCCATTTTAAAATGTTATGGTTCTGTTTTACTATGGAAAAAATTCCTAAAACATTCTAGAAATTTCTAACATAGACTAGGTTATTTTCCTTATAATGCTTAAATTTTGTTATTGCATCTTTGTCTTCATTTTTTTAATCCTTGGAAAAGTAGACACATTTTCACACTAAGGTCAAACAGAGTGATAAAGAGACCAGACCAAGGCTGGAAATGTGAGTTCTAGTTCCAGCTCTAGGAAAATTACTGAGCTTTTCTATGATTTATATTTCTTATTCCGTTAAGTGAGAAGGTCAACTATATGGTCTTTTGGGTCCCTTCCTTTTGCCTCTAATGTTTGATGAGATTGGAAGGAATTCAGGAGACCAGCTTTGGAAGTCTGCATCATACAGCCTATTCAGTAATTGAAAACCTTAGACAAATTGACTTTTGAAGTCCCTCTTAGTTCAATGATAACTTAGGCCTTTTCTACTCAGGAAAATCAAACATACGTCATTTTTCACATTCACAGGTGTGGCAGAGGATGTCTTAAGCCTTTAAATTCATTAAGGACGGAAGCCATGGTTCAGCTATACAGATAAAATTTGTTGATTTGAAATGACCACATTTTTCATTTCAGGTCAATTAGACTGCAGTTGCATGGATGCCATCTGGATTTTCCAGAAGGATCCAGAGAAAACGTAGCTGGATACCAGACATCCTGCTAAGAAGAAATGCCTTAGGGGCTGGGCCCAGCAAAGTATCTACCAGGAGTAGTTGACAAGCCCAGTTGGAGAGAAATTCTAAATCATTAATTTTAAGCCGCTGGAAATTAAAAGGTCAAAACTGGGCAAGTGGCAACAAAGAGGCTTTCAACCTGAAAACTGGTCATCATTTCAAAAACCCCATTTGGAAGCAAACCCTGGGATTATCAAGGAGAGAGCCACACAGGATGAGCTGCAATGTTAGTGGAGACAGAGGGTGGATCTTTTGGCTTAAAAACCTAGGGCTACATAAACACCCCTTACTCTTCTGCTTACCAATAAAGAAATAGAGAACAACCTTGCTTAACATAGTTTCTCAAGTGTTCTGAAATTTAAGGATTCTAGAAAGAGCTGAAATTTGTGACTAGAAGGTGTAAACAAATGCAGAGAGTCACTACTGAGCTTTATCATCTTTATGTAGGTATATAATACTTTGACTAAAATTGCCAGAAAGCTCAGGGATACCTATATCTTAATCCACTAATTTATCTTAACCCGTTTCTTCCATGTACAGAAAGTATCCATGATAAGCAGCTCTTTGGGGAAACTTGAAAATCCTTTATCGACTAGAACTTAGACTCCACAGAATGAATTTAGGAATGTAGTGTCAGCCTTTCCTATAAACGTCAAGGATTTGTGTAGTTTCATGTCAAAGGCTTTATATTATTTTAACATTTCCTTGAATTTTGTTTTTTACCTTAACTAATGAAAGTGAGGAAGGGTTGAGAATTTATCTATTTGGTGAACTAAGAAGCTCTGTAGGTAAAGGAAATACAGTATGAACACTTCGTGGTGTTATTTCACAGTGTGAGAAAAGCATTTGCCTTTACACAACACTCAGAGGAAAAGGAGAGGCATGTGAATCATGCAACTCTGCTGCAAAATAAATACGACACTGGCAACAAAATTAAACATAAAAGTTAATATTAATTGCTTAATGTCAAGGTAAGACTTTTTTTTCCAACAAGGTGCTGCAGCAGTACAATATGTTTAAATAGTCTCATTAACATCACATCACAATAATAACCAGCAGCATAGAAGAGAGACTGGAGACCATGTTAATAAAAATGTGAAGATGGCATGAAGCTGGAGGGATCATAAATGTGGAAAGAATTGAATTAAAATTCATAAAATCATGACAGATTGGAGGAAAGAATGAGATCAATAAAACGAGTTTAATAATGATAAATATAGAACAGTTATCAGAAGACAGTAATGATTCACTGTATAAATTAAATAGAGGGAATGTGTTAGGAAGTAGTACAACAAGGAAAAATATGATCGTATATAGGGTGATTATTTAAAAAGATTTTATCAAAATAAATTGGGTACTTAGGGCTCGCATGAGCTCTTTGTTTGTTTGAGGCCTATTACTTCACACATACATCCTCTCAGTTCAGACTTGGACTCGGTTCGGATTTCCACAGCGGGATTGGGAAGGCTGTACAGACAAGGTGGTATGGTGTGGAGAGATGAAGTGTGGTGTTAGACAATGATTAGTTGGGAAAAAAAGAGAAAAACTGGGGCACCCATGAGCTTACAGGTAGGGAGCACACCTGAGGAATGCTTATATCAGAAGAGGTAAGTCTGACACTGCCTCTCTCCCATGTAGTTATAAAAGTTGCCACCTTGGCCTTCCATGGCATGGGTCAGCAGTTTGTAAAGAAGTCTAATATGCTGAGTTATCTGTCTGACATTCTAAATGAAGACTTTCCAATGAAATTGTTTTGTCTGGTTTTGGTCCATTAATAATCAGCCAATTGATGAGAAATTCCTGGCTGACTCTCTTTTCATCCTAACACTGTTTATTTAACTCAGTGAACTTCAAATCCACCTATAGCTGATTCAGCGGAGACCTGTTTTTCAAATACCGATTCCTGGGCTACAAACCCAAACCTACTGAATCAGAAATGTTTAGGGATTGGGCCCGTGAATTTTTTTTTTTTTTTTTTTTTGTCTGTTCAGATGATTCCAATGTGGCCAGGTTTGGGAACAAATTGAGCTGATATTCATAACTTTCATTTAGAGTTATTGGAAATCTAATTTTTGAGGCTGCTAAAGCATTGTATTAGATTTATATTTATTTTATACATGAATTTGGTAGAACTTATAAAAATATCCCTCTTGCCTTATTAAAAGTCTATGAGAGTAGTTAAATAAATTATTTGAATGAATAGAAACATCAGCATAGGCACTATCTATTAATTAATTTACTGATTGATGAGGATAGGCAGTGATGATAAACAGCTGAAATGTGGAGCGGAATTTACACTTTCATCACCTTTAATGACTGTTGACTTCAATCATTTCACTCAGCGTGAAATGGACCTTAGAATTTACTGCTTGTTTCTTGAGTACTGAGATGCTGAATACTCAAGGATCTAGGGAACTGTAATAAATATAAAGTATTTTTCATAGGCTGATTTCTTACAGCTAGTTTCACTTAAAAGCTCTCATGAAACTGCATCCAAATATTGGCTTTAAGGTACCAAGAACTGATGGGGGAAAAAATCTGTGACAATGACACATTAAAGTTAGGGAAAATCACTTTGACTTACATGTAACTACATTTCTCTTTCCACAAAATGAGGGTAATAGCAGTTGGGAACTCTCAACTTCACAAGTTGAATTAATAGGGTAATAGCTATAAGCTCACCTGAGCTATGCTGAGCCAAGAGCTCTTAGGAGACATATGTCAGATTAAATTGGTAGTACATTTTAAAGAAGAGATGTAAGAGTGTCAAAACTCATTACTAAATATCTACTACATGTCATTTTTTTTTCTTATTTAGACAGGGTCTCGCTCTGTCATCCAGTCTGGAGTGTAGTGGTACAATCATAGCTCACTGCAGCTTTGACCTCCTGGGATCAAGTGATCCTCCCACCTCAGCCTCCCGAGTAGCTGGCATCACAGGCATGCACCACCATGCCCACCTAATTTTTAAATTATCTGTAGAGATGGGGTCTCCCTAAGTTGCCTAGACTGTTCTCAAACTCCTGGGCTCAAGTGATCCTCCTGCCTTGGCATCCCAAACTGCTGGGATTACAGGCATGAGACACTGTGCCCAGCCATGTGCCATGCATTCTATAAAGCACTGTCTCATAATATTTAGTTTTCTGAAATACTTATTAATAAAAACCCTGTATTTAGACATTCAGGGTCTTTTTAAATTGAAATCAGCACTTTGGGAGGCTGAGGCGGGAGGATCACTTGAGTCACTGCATTCCAGCCTGGGTGACAGAGTAAGAGCTTCTCTCAAAATATAAGATAAAATAAATGGGAACCAAATTTGTCGGGGGAACATACATTATTTTATGTAAGTTCCTGTTAAGAAATGTCTATAGGGACCATGCTAGTTTGGCTGGAGCCAGATAAGCTAGTCTTGAGGTCCTTGGAGATGCAAAGTCCTTTTCTGAGATAAAAATCCTTCAACACCTTATTTACTTTTTTGAATGAATTGTATTATCTTCTTGGGAAGAGGGGCAAAGCTAAATCAAAGGGTCTTATTAGTGTTAGTAAAAGTGTATTCAGGCCAGGGGAGGTGGCTCATGCCTGTAATCCCAGCACTTTGGGAGGCCGAGGTGGGTGGATCATGAGGTCAGGAGATCGAGACCATCCTGGCTAACACGGTGAAAACCCATCTCTACTAAAAATACAAAAAATTAGCTGGGCGTGGTCGTGGGCGCCTGTAGTCCCAGCTACTCAGGAGGCTGAGGAGGAGAATGGTGTGAACCCGGGAGGCGGAGCTTGCAGTGAACCGAGATTGTGCCACTGCACTCCAGCCTGGGAGAGAGAGCAAGACTCCGTCTCAAAAAAAAAGTGTATTCAGAAGGCAATAGATTCAAGGAACACTGGGAAAGTTGATTCACAGAAATAAAAGCAGGAGCAGAAGATTTCCTTGACCATTCTGGGCTAGAGTGAGGGAGATGAGACAGACAATAATTAATAAACATGATGCACTAGTAAAATGTGTTAAAATGCTAAGTGCTATGGTAAAAAAAATAAAGCAGAACAAGGGACTTTAGGGGTGTGTGTGTGTGTGTGCGTGAAGGAGTGAATTACAAATTCAATAAAGTGGTCTGTTTGAGCTTCACTGAGAAAGTGACATTTGAGCAAAGACTTAAGGAGGTGAGGGAGTTAGCCTGGTGAATATCTGGGAGAAGAGCACTCCGGGCAGAGGGAACAGCCAGTGCAATGGTTCTCGGGTGGAAACATGGCTAGAGTGAACCAGGAATAGCAAGGAGGCCAGTGTGGTCAGAAGAGAGCCAATGAAGGGAAGCTAATAGGAAATGATGTCAGAGAATTAGCATGAACTAGGTGATGTACAACTTTGCAAACCGTCGAAATGAGTTTGGCTTTTAATTCTTCATGAGAGTAAGCCATTGGAGTGAGCAGAGCAGAAGAGGAACATCTGGCTTAGATTTTAAAATAATCCTATTAGAGTTTCTGTCATGAGAACAAACTGAAGAGAAAAGAGTGGAGACCAGCTAGGAGGCTACCGGAAGCAATAGATGATAGTGGCTTGCACCAGGATGGTATGGAGGTGGGGATGTGTGAAATGGTTGGAAATCCAGATTCCTATTGAAGGTAGAACCAGTAGGTCTTCCTGACTAATTGGGTGTGGGATGCAAGAGAAAGAGAACAAGAAAATGCTTGCTCCAAGTGTTTGTCCTGCTCTACTGGAAGGAGGTGTTGCCATCAACTGGGATGGGAGATGGGATGGGAGAAGGCTGTGGGTAGAGCACATCCAGAGATTGGGAACATCAGGAGCTCAGCTTGGGTCATGTTGAGTTTGAATTGTCTATTGATCATCCAAGTGGAGATGTAGACAGTTATAGATTTCTGGACTTTAAAAGGAAGCTCTAGGCTGAATATATAATTTGGGAGTTCCTTGCCTTATAGATTAGGATTACCAGATAAAATATAGGAATGCAACAAAGTTTGATTTTCAGATAAACAACAAATAATTTTTTAGGATAAATATGTCCCAAATATATATTAGGTAATGGATTTAATTCCCTGATATAACTATTAGTAGTTATTGTGATTATTATTAATAATTAATACAAATAGTTATTCATAACATAATTAAAATTGTGTATCATATGTAATATTTGGGATACTTTTATAGTAAAACATTTTTTGTTGCTTATCTGAAATTCAAACTTCACTGACCATCCTGTAGCTATATTTGCTAAATTGGGCAGCTCTAACATAGTTGGCATTTAAAGCAATGAGTAAATGTGATTACCAAGGAAATGAGTGAGATGGGGAATTAAAAAAGATCAATTGCTCAGCCTTGGATCACTCCAACTTTGAAGGTCAAAACTGATAATGGAGCAGCCGGGAACTAGGAAAAAACTCCAGAATGTGTGTTGTCTTGGAAGATAAATAAAGAAGGTATATTGAAAATGAAGGAGTAATCAACTGGATCAAATGCCACTGATTGGTCAAGTAACATGGGGATTGAGAAATGACCACTGGATTTAGCAACATGAGCAGGACTCAACAAGAGCAGTTTCAATGACTGTGAACAAAAATAAAGAAAAATCTAATTAGTGTGGCTTGAGGAAAAAATGGAAGAGAAGACTTGGAGACAGTGAACATAAAACAACTCTTTTGAGAAGTTCTTGCTGAAAAGAAAAGAGGGCTGGTGGGAGAAGTGAGATCAAGAGAAGACTTGAGGAAGAAAAAAAAAAAGATGGGGCCAATAACAGCCTGTTTGAGTTCTGCACTTGTCTCCAGACCATTGGTTCTCAAATTTTCCTTTCTTTAATTTTGTGTGTGTGTATTTCATTTTATATTACTTTATGTTATTTTTATTGTGGCAGAAAAGAGGGCTGGTGGGAGAAGTGAGATCAAGAGAACACTTGAGGAAGAAAAAAAAAAAGATGGGGCCAATAACAGCCTGTTTGAGTTCTACACTTGTCTCCAGGTCATTGGTTCTCAAATTTTACTTTCTTTGATTTTGTGTGCTTGTGTTTCATTTTATATTAGTTTATGTTGTTTTTATTGTGGTAAGAACACTTATGAGATCTACCCTCAACAATTTTGTAGGTGCACAATACAGTGTTGTTAACTCTAGGCACAATGTTGTACAGCTAGAACTTACTCATCTTGCACAGTGAAATTTTATACCCATCGAACAGCAACTTCCCATATCCCCTTCCTCCCAGTCCCTGGCAACCACCATCCTACTCTACACTTCTAGGAGTTTGACTATTTTTGATACACTATTTAAGTTGAATCATTCAGTATTTGTTCTTCAGCGCCCGCTTTATTTCACTTAACATACTGTCCTCCAGGTTCATCCACGTTGTGACTTATGTCAGGATTTCCTTCTTTATCTAAAGAGCTAAATACTATTCCATTGTATGTATATACTGCAAAGAAAAAGTGGTTCTAATACTTCAGTGTATGCCAGAAGGATTGTGATAACTCAAATTGCTGTGTTCCAGCCTTAGAATTTCTGATTTAGTAGGTCTGGGATGAGACCCAAAAACTTGTATTTCAAAAAAATTCCTAGGATATAACGGATGCTGTCATTTAGGGATCACATTTTGAGAACATCTAGACTTTGCCCTGCAAATAATGTGAACTCAAAATACCTGTTACCACCCGTAAAACAGGATGGGACCAATGCCAAGACACTCAAAATATCCAACTTTCACATAGAGGGTCTCTCCTGGCTGGGATCTGGCCCAAAATTAGACCCTAATTGTGAATGAGAAGTATAAATATTATCCTAAAAAAATAAGTTAAAAGTCTTGCTTAAATATGACAAGACTGTGAAAATTAACAGAAACATTACATTAGAATTTCTAAAGTCATTTCCATTGAAATCAAGAATAAGAAAACCATGCTGCTTTTACCAGCATTATTCAACATTATTTGGAATGTTTAGCTAATTAAACTAAAAGAAAACAATTGGCATGCATATTGTACAAAAAAGGTAAAATTACATATCTTTGTGTGCAATAGAGAACAGAGAAAGCTTAAGATTTTAATAAGATAAATACTATTACAATTAAAATAAGTTAATAAAGTATCTCAAATCAAGATATAAACAGTACATGAAAATCATTGGTCTTTCTCAATATGAGCAATAACTAGACATGGATATACATTTATTTTTTAAATAACTCATAAAAGCATTATATGTTACTTAGGAATACATATAAAACCATTATGTATTATTTAGGAATGCAAACATATTTTTAAAATATTCAAATGTATAGGAATCATACATACTGGCTTCTAGATACTAGTCACATCTCTAGAAAGGGGGAGGATGAAAGAATGTCATTACATTCTATAACTATGTCAAAATGTTAAAATCTAGTAAGTATGAGAGGAGGGTACAAGTTGCCTTGAATATTATGTTTTATACTCTTCTGTATATTTGAAATTAATAATACAATTTTACATTTGAAATATCTTCTTTAAAATCATAATAAAAACAACAATAATGGCTAAGAAATGTTTTTAATAGTTAAGTAAATGACCCATACAAAAAAAACTATAAAGTCATTTTTAAAGACAGAAAACAAGATCTAAACAAGAGGAGAGACATGCCAGTACTCCAGAAAGGATGGTGTTAATGTTAATCCTTAGAAAAATTAATATATAACTATGATGCAATTCCTGTTAGAATCGCATTGAATTGTGTCTTCGTCCCTTTGGGCTGCTGTAACAAAATACTACAGATTGGATAGCTACTAAACAACATAAATTGATTTTTCATAGTTCTGAAGGCTGGGAAGTCCAAGATCAAGGCACAGGCAGACCAGTGTCTGGTGAGAGCCCATTTCATGGTTTAATTACGGCGCCTTCTTGCTGTGTCCTCAGTGGGGGAAGGGACAAACAAGCTCCCTTGGACTTCTTTTATAAGAGCACGAATCCTATTTATGGGAGCTCTGCCTTCTCAACCTAATTACTTCCCAAAGGCTCTATCTTTTAATACTATCACCTTGGGGGTTAGGATTCCAACATATGAATTTGGAGGGGTCACAAACATTCAAACATGCAAGTCATTTTACAAAACTACATGAAATGAATGTAAAGTTTAAATGAAAAAATAAATGAGCATCCAAGAATAGGCAAGAAAATTATGAAAATAAAAAACAGAAATAGGGAGAATTGCCCTACCAAATATTAACCCATATTATAAAGTCACTGTAATCAAAACAACATTAAGAGATGAATAAAAAATGTATCAGTGGATCAGAAATTGATCCCAAAATAAATGCAATTATATATAAGAATTTGAAATATGGAAAGGGTGCTATTTCAATTAGGTAGGAAAAGATTGATTTATTTTTTAAATATAAACTGGACATCAATCTAGAAGAAAATAAAACTAAATCCACTATCTCATGTTATCCACAAAAGTAAGGGTCTGAAGGTTTAGAAATTTAAATATAAGGAATGAAGAATAGGAACAGCAATGCACAAGAGAGAAATAAATATGTGTTTTATAATATTATGAAAATACACTTAATCTCATTAGACCTCAGGAATAAGCAAACTGAATAAATTGTGGTTTTACCAATAACTTGGAATGTGATGTTGTTTTAAAAAATATTGAGCCAGAGTCTCACTTACTGAGACAGAGAGATGAAAAAAACACATTGCTTAACTGTGATTTTTTTTATCAATCAAAAAATACACTACACATGAATATGCCAATTTTTACAAGTCCATATGAGCATAAGAAAAGATATGGACCAAGGTACATCAAGCTGTTACCATTGCTTAGTTATGGGGTGAGGATGGAAGGGACTGGAAGAAGGTTATTAACGTTCTTATGTATATTTGGATCTATATCACTTTGTAAAATAAGCAGACTTGCTGATGTAATTAAAAATCATCATTTAAAATATTTAGATATATTGAGAAAATAAAAACAAAGGAAGAAATGAATTGGTCTTAAGAGGTATAATGACCATTATCCTAGAGTGGTGGTCCAAGAAAGGAGAGGATGGGGAGAGATTCAATGAACTAGTTATTTACTGAGAACTTGTTAAGCACAGGCAGAATTCCTGGGGCCCAGAAGGATACACGAAAAGGCACAGACCTTACTTTCTATTTGCATAAAATCTGATGGTGGATGAAATTAAAACACTTGAAACCATTTAAATATAATGATGCCAGCCCCTCCAAAACTGTCAGCTTATTCATCTTTTATATAACGGTACTTTCCTTTTCAGTCGATGAAAATGTGAAATTTTCTTAACATGTTATAGGGCTGAAAAATTGACTTGCAAGTTTTAGAATAAGGAGTTGTGGAAATAGCAAAACTTGAAGAGACCTGAAGAAATAGATTAAAACCTGATTGGGGATCTCTTGGAATGTTCTTGAGCAGATGCATTGTGTATGCACTCACTTTGTGGAACAGTGCTTTGCTAAAATATAAATAATTATATTTCTGTAAATTGACTTTTCCCCCCAATTTTAATAATTTAAGTGTTCTGGGCATTAAAATGTGAAGGAATATTAAATTTTGCCTTGAATTTTAGTAGCGTAATCAGAACCATCACTGCAAGAGAGAAGTCAGTTTCTTTGTGTGGCTGCTTGCACAGAAGCTGTGCTCCCATTAGGATCAGGCATAAGAAAGCGTAATTGTCCCTCTGGGTGCTTCTCCCTCTGGGAAGCAGAGGTCAAGATAGGATTAATAACACACAGCTGGCTGCAGTGGCTCACGCCTGTAATCCCTGCACTTTGGGAGGCTGAGGCAGGCAGATCACGAGGTCAAGAGATGGAGATCATCCTGGCCAACATGGTGAAACCCCGTCTCTACTAAAAATACAAAAATTAGCTGGGAGGGCGTGGTGGCATGCGCCTGTAGTTTCAGCTACTCAGGAGGCTGAGGCAGGAGAATCGCTTGAACCCAGGAGGCGGAGGTTGCAGTGAGCTGGGATCACACCACTGCACTCCTGTCTGGCATAAGAGCAAGACTCCATCAAGAAAAAAAGAGATAGAGAGACAGAGAGAGAGAGAGAGAAGAAAAGAAAGAAAGAAAGAAAGAAGAAAGAAAGAAAGAAAGAAAGAAAGAAAGAAAGAAAGAAAGAGAAAGAAAGAAAGAAAGAAAGAAAGAAAAGAAAGAAGGAAAGAGAGAGAGAAAGAGAAGGAAGGAGGGAGGGAAAGGGAAAAGAAGAAAGAAAGATGAAAGAAAGAGAAGAAAGAAAGAAGAAAGAAAAAGAAAGAAAGAAAGGGAGAAAGGAAAGGAAAGAAAAAAGAAAGAGAATGAAAGAAAGGGAAAGGAAAGAAAGGAAGGAGGGAAGGAAGGAAGGAATGAAGGAAGGAAGGGAGGGAGGAAACCAAAGGAGCGAGAGCAGGCAGGGAAACCCTTTAGACTGTGAGAAGGAAGGAGAGAAGGGTGAGAAGAGCCTACCCTCACCCTCTCACTGTGGTACAGCTCTCAGAAAGTCAGCCTGCTCAAGAAGAAACCACAGAGCAAGGAGTTCCTGTGAGAGGAGTCCTGCGTTGGGCAGGAATGGCCGGGCTCTAGTATCCCCACCATGCTCAGTCTTTTAAGAGAACATGGTTTCAGTGTGTGAGTATGCGTGCATGTTGCACAGGGTCCACAAGTTTCTGCAGCTGGAGGCTGTCAGCTAACTACACTCTTCGCAACAAGCTCTCTCTTGAAGGGAGTTCTGAATGTTCTGAATGGCACAAATCCAGGACCACTGCAGTTCACCCTGTGTGAGCTACCTCTCCGTGCATGATCAGGGAGCTGCTCCTCCACAGTTACTGTGAGCTTTGCTTCCTGAGGATAAGCTCAGAAGAGGGAGATCAGATGAACCTCAGCCCCCATCACTGTGATTAGTTTTGGAGTTGCAACCGGCACTCATTTTCTCTCTTCTCCACTGTTTATTCCAACTACCCTTTACCCTTGGCTATTACCTCTGCAAGTCTTGGAGGTTTATTTGGTGATGTGTTCCAGACCACATTACTGCAGGGGCTGAGCCCTGAGTAATCTCTGGCCAAAGTTGCTATACAAGGGAGTCCCTTCACACTACAAGTGGGCATGGGACTACTAAGAGGCACCCAAGTAGGTTACCTGAGCTCTATATGTATGCAATGACTCTGTCCATTATATAAAAATGTTCTTACCTCCTCTTGCTGATCAAGATCAATTACTCCTACCAGGATGGTCATTTCTCTTCTAACTTGCTGGTCTCTGGACACAAAGAGCCCAAGGTGCCCTGGAAGGCTGCCTTAATTTTGTGTTTAATGGAACTCTGGCTTTTCTGCCTGGCTAGAGTGCACCCACTTTGAGGACCAGGAGCTCTAACCCTACAGCCCCCACAGTTGTCCAGCCATGAAGTGAAATGACCCCTGTGAGTCATTGGAATGGATGAAAAGATAGTAGAAAGGAAGGTATTCCTGCCCCTTGGTTCCTGGGTCCGTGCATACTTCTCAATGGGGACACAGCTCCATACCTGAGGACAGACCTCCACAAGTCTCTGGTTCAGCGCATATACTGCATCCTGGAGAATGATACCCACTCTTACAGAGTATTGTGTCTGTGCTGGTGCTGAAGTTGGGCCATTAGAAGGTTATTCCAGTGCTCTTTGAGGCTGGCTGCTTCTGGATGATGTGGCTTGTGGTAGAACAAGTTGGCCCCATGGTCACGGGTTTCCTTTAGTGTGAAGTAGGTATCCTGTTAGATGTTATGTTATGTGGGATTCCATGCCCGTGGAAGAGACATTCCATAAACTCTCAAATAGGAAGCTTAGCAGGCTGAGGCTCCGAAGGCAAGAAATGCAAACTTTTACCAGTATAGCGCCCTATTCTAATGAGAATTAATCACTGAACCTCCCATGATAAAAGGGACCTAATGTAGTCAACTTGCCACCAAATGACAATTTGGTTTCCTCAAGAGATAGCGCCATATTGCAGGATCAGTATTGGTATCCATTGTTGGAAGATCGGACATTTGGAGGCAGCCATAGCTAGATCATGGGAGTTCATGCTGTTGGACCCATCTCTGCTTCCATGGCAGCTTCATTCACGTGCAGGTCATGCTAATTCTGGGGTAGCCAATGACAAAGCCCAGATAATATTGGCTGCCCAAGTCATTTTTGTCTACTTGCTTATTCAGTGCCTCTTCCTTGGAAAATGCTTTCTGGCAGGGTCATCACTTTCTTCAAGTTTCCAAGAACCACCCAGCTGTAAATTTGCCTATCTCCTAAGATCCTTGACAGGGTGTTAAATCCAATGTCCCATAGTGTCCCAAGACTACAAAGTCTTGCTTTTCCAGTCTTATATCCTGGCCTCTTTGATCAAACACCCTCAACATCAAATCCCGGGAGTACTTCCCTTGGCTTCTGCCAGTCTGTGGTGGCTAATTCTTCCAGCCTTTTGGGGATGTAATCTTTTTCTTCCCTTATCAGGCACAGCATGTCCTCAGAAGTGGGGTGCTGGGGTTTAACCACGTTTATCCATCTGGCACTAAGAAAAGAGGTAGTAAACTGAGGAGACTCTTGTTGTGTTGAAGAAAAGAGGCCTCTGCAGTGTCCTCTTTTCTGGGCAAAGCTCTAAACTTGTGGGAGATGGGACACTTCTGCAGCCTCTAATGGCTTGGGAGTTTGCAGGGCCACTGTCTTCAGGGGTCCTTCACCCAGATGTCCATATTCCATGTTTCAGGGTCCCTGCTTTTCTCAGCTAGGGCCCTGACCTTAGCATAGCAGACCTGCCTTGGCTAACCATTCATTGTCTATGTAGTTCTGCAACTCTATTAAGTGTTGACTTTATACCTCAGCTATGTCCACTTTGCACTGCTGAAGACAAGAGATGCTTTGAAAGCTACCAAGAAGGACCTTTGTCTTTCATACTTATTTTTTAAACACAGTTTTATTAAGATAAAATCTACATATAGTAAAATTTAGATGTATAGTTTGATCAGTTTTTGAAAAATGTATATATTAGTGTAACAACCACCACAGTTGAGATAAGGAACATAAGCATCACCCCAAAAAATTCCTTCATGTTGCTCCTTTGTAATTAATCTTCTTGCCAACCCCAGCCCCCAGCAACCACGGTTCTGATTTCTGTCCCTGTGACGTTTTAAAAGTATCACATAAATAGAATCATTCATGAGGTCTTTTGCACCTGCCTCTTTTCATTTTAACACATTTGAGAGTCATTCATGTTGCTGCATGCATCAGTAGTTCATTCCTTTTTGTTTTTAATAGTATAGATGCATCACAATTTGTTTATCCATTCCTCATTAGGTGGACATTTGGGTTGTTCCAGGTTTGGGTAATTATGAATAAAACTTGTATAAACTTTCACATTCAGGTCTTTGTGTGAAGCTATGCTTTCATTTATCCTGAGTAAATAGCCAGGAATGGGATTGTTGGGTTACATGATAATGTGTATGTTTCAGATAATTTAAAAATACTGCCAAACTGTTTGACAAAATGGCTGTACCATTTTGCATTCCTACCAGTGATCTATGAGAGTTACATTTGTTACACATCTTTGTCAGGACTTTGTGCTATCTGTAGTTTTAATTTTTGCCATCAAATCTATAATACATATATGGTGATATTTTATTCGATTTTGCATTTTTCTAATAATTCATGATATTGAGCATCTTTCCATGTGCCTATTTGCCATCCATATCTCTTGTTTGGGAGCTATTCAAGCCTCCTCCCAATATTTGGCATCTGTCAGGTCTTCCCATTTTTTAAAATGGCTTTTGGTTTTTCACACATAGTTTTCAGTGTTCATTTGTCATAATCCCTTTGCAGAGCATAAAATAAATTAGTAAAATCCCATCAAGTCCATTATCCTTATACACACTGTTCCCCTCATAATTTTTGAAGGCCTGATTTCCCGAATCACCACCAATGAAAGTTTTAGCAATTAGGCCACCATCTTGTGCCAAAGATTATCCATGCCCCACATTCCATTCCAGAGGAGATCTTCCTTACTAGCCAGAAAGTGAGTGATCCAGTCCCCAAATCTCTTTGACTACCTGCCTTCTTGGATTAATCCTGGTTCCAGTTCGGTCCTCTGGGAAGCAGATGCCAAGATGGAATTAGAAGGGCAAAAAATTTATTGGACAAAACACCTGTGAAAGGTAAAGGGATGAGGGAGCAGAAGTAGGTAGTGCAAATCGTCAGACCATGATGTGGCTCTGACATCTGTGAAAGGAAATGAGGAAGGAAGAAGGGTTGGGTAAGAAGAAGCTCCAACTGAAGTGCAGTCTGAGAAAATCAGCCAGCACAATGGGGAACCTCAGAGTAAATATTGGCCATTAGAAGAGTCCCATGCTGGGCAAAAATGATGAGCTCTAGTACCCTTGCCTGCTCAGTTATTGACTGGGAACAGCCCATGGGGAGCATGACCTCGGTGTGCACCCTATGGCAAATCCCAAAGGTACTACAGCTGGAGACTGAAGGCTGACTGAACTCATGGCAGATTTACTTTGGAAGGGGCATTTAGATGGCTCAGCTCCATGGCTGCTGCAACTCCACTGGTGGGGAGGATTAAATAGGTAGTGATAGTGGGGGATAGAGTTGAGAGGGAAGGAGACTCAGTGGATGGAGATCAAAGAGACTTTGGGGGAGAGTATAGCAATGTCCAGCAAGAATGTGGTTAGACTCTACTCCAAGTGTTGCATAGTGAAAGCCTTCCCTTCCATCTCCCCACTGAGTCCCCTGTTGTTCTAATATTGCTCTGTCAGGAGGTTAACAGAAAGATCAGTTCTGCTTCAGACTTAAAGGAGGAAAACCTTACAGCTTCACATGAGAATAACTTTGACCCCATTTTACAGTTTAAAAAAACCACAAAAGTACCAAACCCTTAAAATCATGTCTTTAAATAAAACAGTATTCTAGTCTTTTCCATGTCTGACTCATCCTTCACCCAGCTACCAAATATATCTTCCTAAAATATTTCTCTGCACACATGTCTCTTGAATAACCTGTTAACAGGGCTCAAAGCCCCCATCTGACTCTCCAAACTTTTCTACTATTCTTCAATACAACCGTCTGCTCCCAGTCTCCTTTTTAGAAACACAATCACATGTTTCCTCTGCCCTGTCTTTGCTTACAGCATCAGTCTTTCACCAAAGGACCACTACCCAGAGCCAGCCAATAGACGTGGTATGTTTGGCTCATATAGTGTTTTGATTTTTACAAATTCTTGTCAACATTTGAACATCACCAATTTCACAACAAAATTTAGATTTCTCACTTTTCCTGAAAAATTGGAAGACCTGGTAAGACTGGGCCCTCCCCTGGCAGCATTCATTGTTGAGCACAGGAACCCTGTGCAAATGGAACACGTGCTCCCCACAACCACCCCAGCCTGACTCATGTGATGCATGGCTCTAGTAAGCTTTTAAATTTCTTTTCTTTTTTCTTTTTTGGAGACAGGGTCTCACTCTGTTTCCCAGGCTGGAGTGCAGTGGCACGATTATAGCTCACTACAGCCTCAAACTCCTGGGCTCAAGCGATCATCCTTCTCAGCCTTCTAAGTAGCTGGGACTATAAGCATGAGCCACCCTGCCCTGCAGCACTAGTAAGCTTTTGAGTTTGCAACCCCAGCTCTCATTTTCTCCCTGCCTAGAATACACTTCCTGTTTCTCTCCTCTCCCTTCCAAGGCCACCTCCTTTTCTAATCAGGTTCCCTACTCCTCCATTACTGTTCCTCCCTCCGAATGCACTCATTATTTACGTGGCTCCTCTTGCACTTGAGGCTCCTCAAGATTCCATTTGTCTTTGTGTCCTGATTTCTCTAATTCTTTGAGGATGGACCCAGTGTCAAGCACTTAGTGCCCCACACTTAGTAGGGGAACAATAAAGGTGTGTTGTAGTGCTGCCTTTGACACACATGTACATTGTGCTTTTAGAAGTTGCTATAAATGCAACCTGAAACAGCATGAGCAGAAAAGCAGGGCTTCTTGGCTCGTGAGCTAGAAATGCAAGGAAGTAGCTGGGGACAACCAGAACCAGAAACCTGAATGCTGTCAGTTCTTGGTTTCTCTCCCACTCTCAAATTCGTTCTTTATTTCTTCCACAGATTTCTGTGTCTGAGTCATTGTTGCCTACTATCTACTGCAGACAGGATTTTTCACACAGAAGACATACCTGCTGACAGCTCTGGGATTGCTTTCACAAAGCTCCATTCCTCTATTCAATTCAAAAACTTTCAAAACGGGACTCAGACTGGCTTGATGGAATCATATGCCAACCCCTATGTATAGGAGATGGGATACTACCACAGATAAACCCAAATGCAAAAGGAGCAAATTTGTAAAACGAAGGTGATGCACTTCCTAGAAGAAAGGAGGGGCTGGGCACGTTGGCTCTCATCTGTAATCCCACCACTTTGGGAGGCTAAAGAGGACTGATTGCTTGAGCCTAGGCGTTTGAGACCCGCCTAGGCAACATAGGGTGATCCTGTCTCTACCAAAATAAATAAATAAATAAATAAATATTAAATTATCTGGGTGTGGTGGTGCATACCTGCGGTCCCAGATACCCAGAGAGCTGAGGGAGAAGGATCGCTTAAGTCTAGGAGGTCGAGGCTGCAGTGAGTTATAATGATGCCACTGAGCCCCAGCCTGGGTGACAAAGTTAGACCCTGTCTCAAAAAAAGAAGAAAGAAAGAAAGAAAGAAAGAAAGAGAGAGAGAGAGAGAAAGAAAGAAAGAGAAAGAAAGAGAGAGAGAAAGAAAGAGAGAAACAAAGAAAGAAACAAAGGGGAGAGAAAGAGAAAGAAGAAAAGAAAAGCAAAGCCAAGGAAGGAATGAAGAAGGAGGAAGGAAGGAAAGAGAGAAGGAAAGAGAAATATAGGTAGAACACATTAGAAGATGTTCACAGGGTTAGAACACATTGAAAATAATTTTTTCGTTTTTTCTGTATGAGCAATTTATACCACTTACATATCAGTTAAATTAAGTATGATTCATGACTTCCTTTTTTATTGTAGTTTGGAGAACTTTTCTTTCTATTTATTTCTGATTTTATTTTAATTTTAGCAAAGAAATTCATGTACTTAGTTTACAAAAGTCAATCATTATAAGTCTTTAATTTAAAAGAGGAAAAAAAATCCCCTCTCTATCCTGATTTCTGCTCCCAGAGGAAACATTTTCAAATCTTTCAGCCATCACTTCTATATTTACCTTCATATTCTTAAATAACATTATTGCATTGCTATGCCTCGATCTTTAAGCCTTTAGACATAATGTATTAGCTTTCTAATCTGGAAGTTGAGTCTCCAGCTTTCTTTCTACTCCCTCCCCCTTGCACACTATACAGATGATTCCCAGCTTATGATGGTTTGACTTTAAATTGTTCTGCTTTATGATGGTGTGAAAGCAATACACATTTCAGTAGAAACCATATTTCGAGTACCTATACAATCATTCTGTTTTTCACATTCAGTACAGTATTCAATAGATTATATGAGAAATTCACCACTTTATTGTAAAATAAGCTTTGTGTTAGGTAATTTTCCCAACTGTAGGCTAATGTAGGTGTTCTGAGCACATTTAAGGTAGGCCGGGCTAGAATAAGCTATGATGTCTGGTAGGTTAGTGTATTAAATGCACTTTTGACTTACAATATTTTCTAATTAATGATGGTTTTATTGGGACGTAACCCAATCATAAATGAAGGAGCATCTGTACTCCTTACATGGTCCCAATAGAGTTATTACACAATTTTGGTTGAAGTCATTCTTATGACCATGAAAATATTGTTAACAGTTGGGACATGTGATCATGTTTTATCTTTTGTTGTCTAATTGTTTTGTTTCCTACAGAAAACCACCCCACTGCTTTTCTATGTGACTCTCACATATCAGCTCCAAGCTCTATAAAACTGTATCAGTCTCCTTCACATGACCAAATGCATCAGGCAATCTCTCAGTGTTATTCTTTACCCTTGACTACCTTCCTCCTGCACCTGCTGCCCTCCTGCTAGGCTGGCTGCACAGCTATGGCCCCAGGACTTCCTGTCACCATCACCCTGGGAATTCCCCTTGCCTCTCTTCCGTGTTGGATGCTCCGTTTCCTCTTTCTTGGGTTATTATGTCATATTGGTGGAGCACATCCTCCAGGAGCTTCCTGAAAAAGAAATTGAAGGGAAATTTGTAGAGACCTTGCATGATGTAAAATGCAATTTCTACCCTCAAGCTTGATTGATAATCTAGATATGAAGAGAATTATAGATTAGAAATATTTTCCAGCAAATTTTTAAATTTTTAAAGGCACTGCTATTTTGTTTCCTTACTTGAAGTATAAGAAAATACCTCAGGGAAGTGAAGGAAAAGGCTGCTGAGGTAAGAGCACTCCAGATCATGGATGTCCAGTGCAAAGAGCCTGGGGTGGGGCAGAAGCAAGCCTGGCATTGTGGAGGAACAGATGGTCTGGGTAAGCTGGACCAGGGTTTGTGAGGGGGAGAGAGGTAAGATGTGGATTGCAAGAAGTAGTCTGTGGCCAGATTATATCAAGCTTTGGAGGCTTTTTATAAGGATCTGGCTTTTATCCTGAATAAGCTAGGGAGCCAGTGAAGGGTTTTGAGCAGAGAAGTGTCATGATCTAAATCATATGTTTAAAGCATCAGACTGGCTGCTGTGTTGAGAATAAACTGGTGGGCTAAGGCAGCAGGAGGAAGACCAGTTAGGAGGTGATTGCAGTAAGTCAAGCAAGTGATAATGGGCTTGTACCCAGCTAGTGGGGTTCCAGTTAGTGATGTTGAAAGTGTTGAAAAGTGTTCCATTTCTGCTTTTTTTTTTAATGTGAAACCAACAGGATACGCCAATGATTGTAAAGAATATGATGATGATATAGGATAAAGGAAGAGAGGAGTTAATTAAATATGACACCGATGTTTTTATCCTGAACAAATGGAAGGAAGGAATTGCTGAAATAGAGATGTCTCTGAAGAGCAGAAGCTGTTTTGAACATTGCAGTTTGAGATACCTATTAGACCTCTGCTTGGAGGTCTCAAACAGGTAGCTGGATATGGGAGTCTGGGGTTAAGGAGAGGGGTGTTCGCTAGATATATAAGCTTTGAAGTCATCAGCCTATAAATATTGACAAAACAAGTGAGGTGGCAGAGGAGTTAGTGAACATAGAAAAAAAAGAGGTCTGAGGGTTGAGATCTGAGGCATGCCCATATATTAAAGATTAAAGATCAGAGGAAGAATCCACGAAGGAGATTGAGAAGGAGTAGTCAGGGAGGTAGAAAGCAAGCCAAGAGACTGTCTCAAGAAGAAGGGAATGATCAACTGCTGACTGATTAAGTAAGATAAGGACTGAGACTTAGCAACATGGAGGTCATCAGTGATTTTTGACTAGCTCAACCTGTGAGAGTGAAAACATGACTGAAGTGAGTTCAAAGGGAATTGGAGGAGTGGTCTTAGAGGCAGTGAATGTAGTCAGTCCTTTAAATTTTGTCCTGAAGCGAAGTTGAGATATGATATAAGGAAAAGATTTTCATTTTTCCAGTGAAAGACAATATAGCACATTTGCTTGCTGGTGAGAGTGATCCAAGAGAGGAGGAAAAAACTGATAAAAGACAGGCAAAGAAGGGACAAAGTACAATCACTAAAACTTTCAAGGAAGGGGAAGAAACTAAGACTATAAGTAGAGGGATCGTATTAGCTCAGGGGATGGAACATGTGTGTCCTGTAGCACGCAGGGTGCACTAACAGATGCAAGTGAATGTGGTGATGGGAATGAGCAGGGACATTTTCAGGTTGCTTTAATTTTCTTAGTGAATTTGGAGGTAAGGGCATGAACTTGAAATGAGGGTGGAAAAGGAGATATTGTAGGAAAAGATACAAAATAGTCATTTAGGAGGGTGGGAGAGGAACTAAACAAGGAGAATGGAGCAGTACATAGACTAGGAAGATGTAGTAGGATTGCTGAGTAGCACAAAAGTCTCACCGGAGGTGAGTGATAACGAGTTTAAAACAGGACTGCCTGGTTTGGATGCAGATTTTCTCCTGCCATCTTAAGCTGCATGCATGTGCAAACATCATGTGTGGGGAATCGAATTAAGCCAGGATTGGGTCCTTTTCAAGAAAATACAATGAAAGGAGAGAAGGGCAAGAGAGTTGAAAGTGTATGCAAGGGAATTTATACTGATGGACTGTAGAATCTACACAGGGTAAGGACGCGAGGTGAGTGTGGGACAGTGAAAAGGTGGTGGTTTCAGATAAACTAATTTTCAGTCCCAAAGGACCAGAAATATTTTAGGAATTGGGATGTTAGTGGGAATAAACTATTAGCTTGGTGCAAAAGTAATTTTCTTGTTTGTTTGGTTTTGTGTTTGTTTGTTTGTTTTGCCCTTACTTTTGCACCAACCTAAGAGGAAAAATCGGTGGTTATGGTCAGAAAGTAGGAAGCTTGAAGTTGAGATTATCAAGTTAATATCAGTACAGTCATTGGTAATGATAAGGTCTAGGATCTAAGCGATGGGAAGAAAGAAGTTGGCTGAAGAAATGATGGAAAATAATTAAATAATTGAAGAAAAAGAAGTCAAGGCACTGAGAGCATGTTCGGTTGGCAGAAATTCCATGACAGCATCTACAAGGGCATATTGGAGAGAGTGAGGATAAGCTTGGAGTTTTCACTTGAACTTGTTCTCATGAGCCTGATGAATCTGGAGAATCTTATCCTTCTGTTCTAGGGAAGTTTTAAAATTCTCTTTTATAATTTCTCCCCTCTGTTTTCTACATTTTGTCTTTCTTAAAGTCCTGTTAGTAAATGATGGTCTCCTAGTTCAATTCTCTGATTTACTTGACTCTTCCATTTTTCCATCCCTTTGTCTTTTTACTTAGTTTCTTGAAGACTTACCTTCCAGCCCTTTTATTGAATCTGTTATTTCTGTTACCCTATTTTCATTTACCAAGAATGATTTCTTATGCTCTATATATTCCTTTTTTCATGTAACCACACATTCTTATTTTGCAGATGTAACATTTTATCTTTACGTTTAATAATACTTTTAAGTGTTCTTTTCATTGCACTCTTTGTTACTCCAAGTTGCCTTTATTCATTTGTTTGTTTATTTTAATCTTTAATATTTTATGTTAGAGACTTTCCTCACATGTCTGGTGATACTTGATGGTTCACACTTAAGAATGAGGCACTTAAAAAGTGAATGGGAAGCTTTGTGTGTATTTGCATTGTTTGTCAGTTGCTACTGTTTACTGTAAAGCAATCAGTCAGGCACCTGGTCATTTCATTGGGAGACTTAAAATGTCAGTATATAAGTCTTTTCTCCAATCAGTTGGTTTTGTCAAAGGGGACTCTTCTAATTCCCTGCCTAGGGAATATAAATCTAGTTGCCAGTGCCCTAATTGCAAGTGAAGGAAAAAGGGTGGGAGTCTCACTAATTAGTATATGGCATATAGACTTGACCTTGATCATCCTTTTTCAGCCTTACTCCTATCCTCTACAAAACATGGTATCACTGGGTCTGAAAATCCCTGGCTCTATTTCTCTAGAAATTAAAGCAGTTGCCTGCTGGGCTGGTTGGTGTACAGAAGAGGAAAAGGATTCTGAGGGGTCATCTCCAGTCCCATTTTTTTCAGCCCCAGCCTGCATCCCTTTCTACAGAAGTAACAACAATTTCCAGTTTCTGAGCCTTTCCAGGGTTGTACAGTAGGTATTCATTTGCTTTTTGATATTTTCCACAGCAAAGCAAACTTTCTTGCTGCTCTGTTAACTTCGTTACCACTCACCCGTCTGCCTTCTGTCTTCCAACATTTTGTTGCTAGCTCTTGTCTGCTGTTGCCTCTTCTGTTCTCTTTATCCTTCCAGGTTTTATAAGATTGTTTTTATTCCTTTTCAGTCATTTCAGAGAGGCTTCAGGATGGAGTTGTGATAAACGCATGTGTTCAGTCTACAATGTTTAACAGGGACCGCCTCCTGATTTTTTCATTTGAATTACTGAGGAGTAGGTAGTAGACTATCTTGATGCCCTTCCTCACGTCCCTTTGACTCTGAGTTGACCTGCAGCTGCAGTGAACACTCCCTAAGGATGCTGATGGCTTCCCCCATCAAGCACCTGCCTCATTCTGCTTCTCCAAGGATTTCCTCCAGTACACCAAGAGCTTGCCCAACACTCACAAGGTATCCTGGAATTGCTGGGGAAGAATGAGGATCAGTGGATTAATAGCAACTGTCCCATACCTTGGTGGGACTATTATTAGGCATTCTGCTTGGTTCCTCAGAGGTCCCAAATGGGATTGAACCAAAGTTGCCCACAGTAAAAACCCATTCACCAATTCAATTTTCATTTCACCTCTCTCAATTTGCACACTCACTCACTTGTTCTCCCTGGGATACTCTCCAAGATAAACTCCTGTATCCAAAGCTTTGTCTCAAGGTCTGATTTGGGAGGAACTCAAACTGAGATAATAGGTACTGGAAGTGACTACAGAAAGTATATTCTCAATGGTATGGAGGCAACAAAAACCCCATTAATGGTGGTGAGTAAGGTGGTGACAAACCCTGGCACTTTGAAGAATTTCAATACCCACAATTGACCCATGGTGTATTTGGATGAGGTAAAGATGAAAGGAGATGCTTACCTTATGCAATAGTGCTAACTCCTGAAAGACACAGGGCTGTGATAATCACAGGAATTGAAGAGTTGTCTTGTTCTTGTTAACTCCCCTAGAAGAATTGGGAAAAAAAGAAAGATAGGTTTACAACATCCAACTATCCATTCAGAGCATAGCAATGAAAGCCAGAAGGTCTCCTTGAGAGGATCTAAAGAGACCCCCATTTCCTGCAACCAGAGGGCAGGCTGTTCTTAAAAAATGACATTCAGGGGTTCATTGCAAGAGGAATTTAACTACAGAGCAGATTGAAGACACAGTCCAGGCAGGCCTCTCATGCAAAAGTCAAAGCCCTAGAGGAAGGAAATGGTCCTTAAAAACTACTGGGATGCAGGCAGGCATCTGGATAGATGTGCTAGATAACCTTGAACCCCTAGATTCCCTGAACAACCCCGGCTAGCAGGAGTATCCTGCACCCTGTTACTTGAACAGAACAGCTTACCATTGCCTAGAGACTCTACACAATCCTCCTCTGAAGCAGACACCTCCAAGATTACTTCAAGGTCTGCTACTGCCTGCCCTCATTGCCTCTATTCCAAAAACTGAGAACAAGTCTCAGCATGCCCTGAGCAGGGTAGCACAGTTCTTGCTGTGAGAGATGTGACAGATTGTATTTTCTAAAGAAGGCTGCAACCATGTCTCTCATCCCAAATGCTCTTCTACAATGCAAACTTGTCACTCCGCTACCAAGAGATGAAATCTAATTTCAATGCCCTTGAATCTAAGCTGGACTTTACTTGCTTTGACCTGTAATATACAGAAGTGGTGCTGTGTGATTCTTACAGCTAAGTCATAAAAGGTGATGCAGCTTCTGCCCTGTTCCTGGGGGCATTTGCCTCTGTGGGATTGAGCTACTACATAAGAAGACCACTACCTTGAGGCTGCCATGCTGGAAGAAAGTAAAGCCACATGAAGAGCAAGTAAGCTGGTTGCTTTAGCAAGATCCTTCATATTGATAGTGAATGTGCACTTCTGTCTTTCTCTTGTGAATGCAAACCACTTTTTCAATAGTCTCACGCTAAGTGCCAAAGATTGTTGTTTTTGTTGAATGCATTCTCTTTATCATTCACCACCTGGCCCTAGGAATTTGGTCGGTGATCCTCGTTTCTGTTACAGTATAGTCTTCAGTGACCTTGATCATCTTGACATTCTATAGAACATCATCCTGGCCCATTATATTAATGAGAAAATAATAACTGAACTTGGTTTTTAGGAAGGAACAAGTATACTGGTTTTAAATACTTCATGCTGAAGGAATGAGAGATAAGCCCTACAAAGTTTTGGAAGTCTGCCACATCAGGGAATATTTTAGGGGCCCAAAGATCCAGGAGTATGTTGAGACACCCTACTCAAAAGAATACTTTGCATTTCCTACCACTAAGAGAGAGGCACAGCACTTGGTGAGCTGCTTTGAATTCCTGAGGCAAAAAATAATAATAATAATAAATACTACCCATGAGAATAATGTTCTGATCTATTGTCTCAGAAGACTATTGGCTTTGAGGGGGTCTGAGAGAGTATCTGAATAGCCTTTTAAAGGCTTAAAAAGGCATTGGCTTAGGAATTGCACCTTGCATGGCTAGGTCATTGTCCTCGAGGATACAGCATGTTTGTTGAACCAGTGATCACCATAAGCAATCACTGTGCTGTTTTCCCAGCATTTGGAATACACAGGAATGATAATTAAAGGATACAAGTAGGACTGACTTAAACACACTCCCTTTGACCCATTAGTGGAAATTATGTTTTTAATTCTTACAACTTTAGTCTCTTCCTGATTAAAAGCCTTGGTCTCAGGGTGTGTGTACAGAGGGAGACAGTAAGCATTCCACTGCATCAATGCAGTGCCATCTGAGGATTTGGGCATCTCCATACTGACAGGTCAGCAGGCAAATTGGGAGTACTATACTGGCAGGGATACCTGACTAATTATCTTGAAGAGTTGGAGTTGCTGCTACATAATGGGCCCAGAGAGGAAGATGTCTAGAACTTGGGGGAATCACTCAGGCTCCCCTTAGTGCTTCTCTGTCTGGCGATAATAGCAGAGAAGCCATTGAAGTAGCCATGTCCTCACAAGGACAAGGTAATCAAGGCCCAGCCACTCAGAGATGAAGGTCTGGTCATTCACTGAGCAAACAGTGATGACTAGTGGAAGTGCTAGCCAAGGATTCAGGAAATCTAGAAGAAGTAGAATTGGAGAGAGATGATGAGTATAGATTATAGCCTTGGGACCAGCTGCAGCAGTGAAGATTGTGACTTGTTCCATATATTCTTCTATTTTCAGTCATTTTTGGAGATTGCAGCCAGCTACAACTCTGAAATGTCAGTAACAGAGCAAACTCAGGGTGGGCATGAGAGGATCTGCTGAGAGCAAGGAATGAACATGGTAGTCACTATTGATACCCTGCCCATGGCCCCCAGCTCACCTGTTAGCTCCCCGGCAGCTTGCAAACATGTCTATACACACTGCCATCTTCCTGCCACGAGTGCCATAACTCTCTGCTTCTCTGCTGAGGCCCTTCTCAGCTCACAGTGTGAGTAGCCTGCAAGTACTAAGGGCATAATGCCTCAAAGGTCAACCTTTAATCAACGAGGTCCAAGAGTCAGAATAGTGAATTCCTTCTGAGATACATTCTTTCCGGTTTCTCAGAGGCTCCCCAGAGGAAGTGAGCTCCAGTTGCTTAGGAAAAATGGAACCTACTCATTAAGGCACCCCCTTTTTACTTTTCTCCTTTCTTTCTCTCCCTTTCCCTACTCCATCCCATGAAGTCCCTGGGATCACCAAATAAACTATCTGTAATCAAATCTTTATCTCACTCTGCATTCTGGGGAACCCAAACAAAGATGGTAAGTTTGCCTATCTACATTTATGTCTTATTTGCTACAAGTATTACTAGTAATTTTCTTGACAAAAGTAATATGATTTCCGCTGATAGGCCAAAATAATACATATTTATAGTGATAACTGCAGCAAAAATGTGAAGACCAATTTTAAAAAGTACTTTCACTAGCTTAAGGAAAATGAAGAAATTGAACTTTTAAAAAATGCAGTAATACTTCCTAACACGTTATGAAGAGGAATATTTTCATAACTGTAGAAATGGTTGGTAGGGCTGTCAACTATCCAAGGATTATATTGAAATAGCTGTCATTGGCCAACTACTATGACTAATGAAATCAACATTTTCACCATGCAGGCAAAATAAACGTCATGAGTCAAATTTAACAGGTATATGTTTTATCCTTTAAAAGTTGTTGAACTATCTCGGTTACTCAACCATTAATTTTTCATTTTACAACAGAGTTTTCACATACACAAATACACATACACACACATTTGCATTCAGACATACATGCACACATCTTTTAGTATTTTAAATATTTTCAAAGTGCAGCTCTACAGACTCATGCATTTTAACTTTGGTAATGCACGCAGTATTCCCTTTGGAATGCAGCTTATGAAGAAATCCACGCTGGGGGCAAGTATATAGTAATTCTTTCTTTATCTCCTGCATATATTAGGAAACCCTTCAGGAGGGATATTACTAAGACAAATTTTAGAAAGACCTCCACATTCACAGAGACAAAAATATCAGTGGCATCCTGAAAAAGCCAATGAGTGATCAAAAATCAGAAATAAACAAGCTTTGTTCATTTTAAGCCATTAAATATTTGTTGAATAAATCTTGTTTTGTTTTCACTTTTGATGGGATGTTAGTTTGTGAAATCAAATGATACCCAGATTCTTTCTTCCCATAGGCTTATGAATACCCAAATATGGCATATTTGACTCCATATACAGGCTTTGTTGAACATGGATTGTTTTCATCTACCTTTCTCCATTTCAATCACATGTTTCTAGTGTGAACTTCTAATTATGGACCCCTGATCTCTCTGTTCCAGTCAAAGGGCAGGAATGTGGTTAATTACCATGCATCATGCACTGTCTTTAGTGATTATTCTAAGAGGCTATGAAAGGTAAACCAATCAGAGGCCTTCACCAGGATTCTGAAGTGTAGCTCCACAGGGAAGAAGAGCTTTCTTTGCTAATGATGATGTCTAGAAGCAGCCATGTAACTCCACCCCATGGAGACAGCTGGTATAGAAGAATGAAGCCAAATTGTAGGGACAGGTGATACCAAGTGTAAAGTCCTCAGTTCTGGAGTTGGAGAATCCCACTGCCCAACTCTGTGCACCCTGTCTTCTGGGGTTTGGTTGTTCCCTTCACAAGCTTTCTGGGAGCACCTCTTGTATCTTTCTCCGTATTCCTCCATGGAGCTCAAAGTAAGCCACCTTGGGTTTCCACTGTTTACAACAAAGAGCTCTGATATATGTGCTGCTTTTACTTTTGCTGTTTTATCAAATACTTACAAACTCAACTGCTTAATTAGGCAAAGCATTCTGTTGCTTTTCCTTTTTGATATCTCAGTAATTGATTTCTAAGGAAGAGATGGCATCTTGCTGGGATTGTTTTCACCTATTGCTCTTTCGCCCAGCCCCACCCAGCTCGGATATTGACTAAAGCTGTTCAACTCAGCTGGTCTGGCTACAGAGTACAGGGGTAGGTGCACACCATGGCTCAGGTGCAATAACAACCTTAGCTTCCCAAATTGTAATGTCAGGTTACCAATGCCGAGATGCGTTGGGATTGCCTAAGTGATTCCCTGGATACACTCACCTTTTTACCCAATGATAAAAATGAGAGATCTCAACAAAATAGCTCTTATCTATTATGCTGCAGACTGACAATTCTTTTGTTTGTTTGTTTGTTTGTTTTTTTGAAGACAGTCTCACTCTGTTGCCCAGGCTGAAGTGCAGTGGTACAATCTCCACTCACTGCAACCTCAACCTCCTGGGCTCAAGTGATTCTCCCACCTCAGCCTCCCGAGTAGCTGGAACTGCAGGCACGCACCACCAGGCCCAGCTCATTTTTGTTTTTTGTATTTTTTGTAAGACGGGGTTTCACTATGTTGCCCAGGCTGGTCTTGAACTCCTGGGCTCAAGCGATCCTCCCACCTTGGCCTCCCAAAGTACTTGGGTTATAGGCATGAGGCACTGCACCCAATCAACAATTCTTAAAACTATTTTTAGTTACAATTCTGAAGACAGGGCTCAATGTTGGTTTTAGGGGTTTTATTTTATATTTTGCTGACTACTCACCCTTTTAAAAATCATTTTAGAGCAATTTTGAGGATGTAGAAATGTCAACTGTTATTTATTTGTCATTGTCTCCAAATTTTAGGTTTAAAAGAGGCAGTAGGTGATTGGCCTAGCTTGGGTCACGTGGCCTCTCTTCACTAGGAGGTGCAGGGCACACCCAAAAAGTTATCCATTGGGGAGTGTAATGCTCTAAGGGAAATCGGATGCTGTTGGTAAGGGGAATAGACACTAAGCAGTAAAATAACCACAAATGCCCACTACAGTGAGCATATGAGAGTATTTTCACTAGAGCTAAGCAGAACATAACTGGATATTAACCGCTTCCTAAAATACCACATTCACCTGCAATATGCAAAGAGCTGGGACTACTTCTCTTGAACTTCCCACTTTCGTTTTTCTTTTCTTTTCTTTCTCTTTTTTTTTTTTTTTTTTTGAGACTAGAGTTTTGCTCTTGTCCTCCAGGCAGGAGTCCAACGACATGATCTGCAACCTCCGCCTCCCAGGTTCAAGCGATTCTCCTGCATCAGCCTCCCAAGTAGCTGGGATTACAGGCACCCACCAACATGCCTAGCTAATTTCTGTATTTTTAATAGAGGCAGGGTTTCACCATGTTGGCAAGGCTAGTCTCGACCTCCTGACCTCAAGTGATTCTCCTGCCTCGGCCTCCCAAGGCGCTGGGATTACAGGTGTGAGCCACCATGCCCGGCCCCACACTTTGATTTTTCACCTCATTTAGCCTAAGGCAGGATTCCTGGTTTCTATTTTCCCCCCTTATTATTTTTTTCAGAAAAAAAAAAAAACATTTTCTCAAAATTTCAGAAGAAAGCCTTTCTTTAAAATATTACCTTACTAGATTTATCTTGTCCAATGTGGAAAGCTATGCATTATATACTGCTAAGTAAAAACAAACAAGCAGCAGAATAGTATAAAATCTCATTCTGATAATTTTAAAACATTATTTAGAAAATTTTTTTGGAGACAGATACTCATTATGTTGCTCAAGCTGGAGTGCAGTGGCTATTCACAGACATGACCATAACACACTACAGCTTCAAACTCCTGGCCTCAAGAGATCCTCCTGCCTCAGACTCCCAAGTAGCTAGATAAAACATGTTAAATTGCAAATATAACTGAATATATACTAAAAAGTCTTCTTCATAGATACTCACCAAACATGTAATGCTGGTGTGATAAGCAGAATAATGCCCCCTCAAATATGTCCACATCTTAATCTCTAGAATCTTTAGATATGTTACCTTACATGGCAAAAGAAACTTTGTGGATATGGTTAAACTAAGAATCTTGAGACGGGAAGCTTAGCCCAGATTATTCAGGTGGGCTCAATGTAATGGCAAGGGTCCCTGTAAGTGAAAAAGAGAGGCAGAAGAGTCAGTTTCAGGGTGGTATAGTAGAAGAAGGATTTGACTCCCATTACCAGGTTTGAAGATGGAAGGAAGCCACAAGCAGAGGTATACAGGCAACCATAGGGGCAAGAAAAGGCAAGGAAACAGATTCTCCCTTAGAGCCCCTAGAAGGGAATTCATTCCTGCCAGCACCTTGAATTTTGCCCAGTGAGACCCATTTCTAATTTCTGACCTCTAGAACTAAATAATTTGTTGTGTGTGTTGTTTATTTAAGCCACCAAGTTTGTGGTAATTTATTATAGCACCAATGGAAAATGGATGCAGGTGGTTAATCTTGGGTAGTGGGTTTTTTGGGGGAGGGATGTAGAAGGAGAGACCAAAGGACATTAATACTTCCAAGCTGAAAATTTTTGCAAGCATGTACTATTTGTGAGGTCTGTTCCAAAATGGCTGAATAGGAACAGCTCAGGTCTGCAGCTCCCAGCATGATCGAAGCAGAAGAGGTGATTTCTGCATTTCCAACTGAGGTACCTGGTTCATCTCATTGGGACTGGTTGGACAGCGAGTGCAGCCCACAGAGGGCGAGCCAAAGCAGGGCAGGGCGTTGTCTCACCTGGGAAGCACAAAGGGCTGGGGAATTTCCCTTTCCTAGCCAAGGGAAGCCATGACAGAGCGTACCAGGAAAATCGGGACACTGCCACCCAAATACTGAGCTTTCCCAACAGTCTTAGCAAATGGCACACCAGGAGATTATATCCTGCACTTGGCTCAGCAGGCCCCATGCCCACAGAGCCTTGCTCACTGCTAGCAGCAGTCCAAGATCAAACTGCAAGGAGGCGGCCAGACTTGGGGAGGGGCGTCCGCCATTGCTGAGGCTTGAGTAGATAAACAAAGTGACCAGGAAGCTCAAACTGGGTAGAGCCCACCGCAGCTCAACCAGGCCTGCCTGCCTCTGTAGACTCCACCTCTGGGGGCAGGACATAGCTGAACAAAAGGCAGCAGAAAGTTCTGCAGTCTTAAACGTCCCTGTCTGACAGCTCTGAAGAGAGCAGTGATTATCTCAGCATGGTATTTGAGCTCTGAGAATGGAAAGACTGCCTCCTCAAGGGGGTACCTGACCCCGAGTAGCCTAACTGGGAGACACCTCCCAGTAGGGGCCAACTGACATCTCATACAGTCGGGTGCCCCTCTGAGACGAAGCTTCCAGAGGAAGGATCAGGCAGCAATATTTGCTGTTCTGCAATATTTGCTGTTCTGCAGCCTCTGCTGGTGATACCCAGGAAAACAGGGTCTGAAGTGGACCTCCAGCAAACTCCAACGGACCTGCAGCTGAGGGACCTGACTATTAGAAGGAAAACTGACAAAGAGAAAGGAATAGCATCAACATCAACAAAAAGGACATCCACACCAAAACCCCATCTGTCAGTCACCATCATCAAAGACCAAAGGTAGATAAAACCGCAACGATGGGGAGAAACAAGGGCAGAAAAGCTGAAAATTCTAAAAACCAGAGCACCTCTTCTCCTCCAAAGGACCGCAGCTCCTTGCCAGCAATGGAACAAACCTGAATGGAGAATGACTTTGTGAGTTAACAGAAGTAGGCTTCAGAAGGTCAGTAATAATAAACTTCTCCAAGCTAAAGGAGGATGTTCGAATGCATTGCAACGAAGCTAAAAATCTTGAAAAAAGATTAGACGAATGGGTAACTAGAATAACCAGTGTAGAGAAGACCTAAAATGACCTGATGGAGCTGAAAACCATGGCATGAGAACTATGTGATGCATGCACAAGCTTCAGTAGGTGATTCGATCAAGTGGAAGAAAGGGTATCACTGATTGAAGATTAAATTAATGAAATGAAGTGAGAAGAGAAGTTTAGAGAAAAAAAGAGTAAAAAGAAATGAACATCATCGAGCCAAGATAGCCGAATAGGAACAGCTCCGGTCTACAGCTCCCAGCGTGAGCGACGCAGAAGACGGGTGATTTCTGCATTTCCATCTGAGGTACCGTGTTCATCTCACCAGAGAGTGCCAGACAGTGGGCGCAGGCCAGTGGGTGAGTGCACTGTGCGCCAGCCGAAGCAGGGGCGAGGCATTGCCTCACTCGGGAAACGCAAGGGGTCAGGGAGTTCCCTTTCCAGGGGTGACAGACTGCACCTGGAAAATCTGGCCACTCCCACCCAAATACTGTGCTTTTCCAACGGGCTTAGGAAATGGTGCCCCAGGAGATTATAGCCCACACCTGGCTCAGAGGGTCCTACGCCCACGGAGTATCGCTGATTGCTAGCACAGCAGTCTGAGATCAAACAGCAAGTTGGCAGCGAGGCTGGGGGAGGGGCGCCGGCCATTGCCCAGGCTCGCTTAGGTAAACAAAGCAGCCAGGAAGCTTGAACTGGGTGGAGCCCACCACAGCTCAAGGAGGCCTGCCTGCCTCTGTAGGCTCCACCTCTGGGGGCAGGGCACAGACAAACAAAAAGACAGCAGTAACCTCTGCGGACTTAAATGTCCCTGTCTGACAGCTTTGAGGAGAGCAGTGGTTCTCCCAGCACGCAGCTGGAGATCTGAGAATGGGCAGACTGCCTCCTCAAGTGGGTCCCTGACCCCTGACCCCCGAGCAGCCTAACTGGGAGGCACCCCCCAGCAGGGGCAGACTGACACCTCACACGGCCGGCCAGGTACTCCAACAGACCTGCAGCTGAGGGTCCTGTCTGTTAGAAGGAAAACTAACAGAAAGGACATCCACACCAAAAACCCATCTGTACATCACCATCATCAAAGACCAAAAGTAGATAAAACCACAAAGATGGGGAAAAAACAGAGCAGAAAAACTGGAAACTCTAAAAAGCAGAGTACCTCTCCTCCTCCAAAGGAACACAGTTCCTCACCAGCAACGGAACAAAGCTGGACGGAGAATGACTTTGACGAGCTGAGAGAAGAAGGCTTCAGATGATCAAATTACTCTGAGCTACGGGAGGATATTCAAACCAAAGGCAAAGAAGTTGAAAACTTTGAAAAAATTTAGAAGAATGTATAACTAGAATAACCAATACAGAGAAGTGCTTAAAGGAGCTGATGGAGCTGAAAACCAAGGCTCGAGAACTACGTGAAGAATGCAGAAGCCTCAGGAGCCAATGCGATCAAATGGAAGAAAGGGTATCAGCCCTGGAAGATAAGATGAATGAAATGAAGTGAGAAGGGAAGTTTAGAGAGAAAAGAATAAAAAGAAACGAGCAAAGCCTCCAAGAAATGTAGGACTATGTGAAAAGACCAAATCTACGTCTGATTGGTGTACCTGAAAGTGACGGGGAGAATGGAACAAAGTTGGAAAACACTCTGCAGGATATTATCCAGGAGAACTTCCCCAATCTAGCAAGGCAGGCCAACATTCAGATTCAGGAAATACAGAGAATGCTACAAAGATACTCCTCGAGAAGAGCAACTCCAAGACACATAATTGTCAGATTCACCAAAGTTGAAATGAAGGAAAAAATGTTAAGGGCAGCCAGAGAGAAAGGTCGGGTTACCATCAAAGGGAAGCCCATCAGACTAACAGCGGATCTCTCCACAGAAACCCTACAAGCCAGAAGAGAGTGGGGGCCAATATTCAACATTCTTAAAGAAAAGAATTTTCAACCCAGAATTTCATATCCAGCCAAACTAAGCTTCATAAGTGAAGGAGAAATAAAATACTTTACAGACAAGCAAATGCTGAGAGATTTTGCCACCACCAGGCCTGCCCTAAAAGAGCTCCTGAAGGAAGCGCTAAACATGGAAAGGCACAACCGGTACCAGCCACTGCAAAATCATGCCAAAATGTAAAGACCATCGAGACTAGGAAGAGACTGCATCAACTAACGAGCAAAATAACCAGCTAACATCATAATGACAGGATCAAATTCACACATAACAATATTAACTTTAAATGTAAATGGACTAAATGCTCCAATTAAAAGACACAGACTGGCAAATTGGATAAAGACTCAAGACCCATCAGTGTGCTATATTCAGGAAACCCATCTCACGTGCAGAGACACACATAGGCTCAAAATAAAAGGATGGAGGAAGATCTACCAAGCAAATGGAAAACAAAAAAAGGCAGGGGTTGCAATCCTAGTCTCTGATAAAACAGACTTTAAACCAACAAAGATCAAAAGAGACAAAGAAGGCCATTACATAATGGTAAAGGGATTAATTCAACAAGAAGAGCTAACTATCCTAAATATATATGCACCCAATGCAGGAGCACCCAGATTCATAAAGCAAGTCCTGAGTGACCTACAAAGAGTCTTAGACTCCCACACATTAATAATGGGAGACTTTAACACCCCACTGTCAACATTAGACAGATCAACAAGACAGAAAGTCAACAAGGATACCCAGGAATTGAACTCAGCTCTGCACCAAGCGGACCTAATAGACATCTACAGAACTCTCCACCCCAAATCAACAGAATATACATTTTTTTCAGCACCACACCACACCTATTCCAAAATTGACCACATACTTGGAAGTAAAGCTCTCCTCAATAAATGTAAAAGAACAGAAATTATAACAAACTATCTCTCAGATCACAGTGCAATCAAGCTAGAACTCAGGATTAAGAATCTCACTCAAAACCGCTCAACTACGTGGAAACTGAACAACCTGCTCCTGAATGACTACTGGGTACATAACGAAATGAAGGCAGAAATAAAGATGTTCTTTGAAACCAACGAGAACCAAGACACAACGTACCAGAATCTCTGGGATGCATTCAAAGCAGTGTGTAGAGGGAAATTTATAGCACTAAATGCCCACAAGAGAAAGCAGGAAAGATCCAAAATTGACACCCTAACATCACAATTAAAAGAACTAGAAAAGCAAGAGCAAACACATTCAAAAGCTAGCAGAAGGCAAGAAATAACTAAAATCAGAGGAGAACTGAAGGAAATAGAGACACAAAAAACCCTTCAAAAAATTAATGAATCCAGGAGCTGGTTTTTTGAAAGGATCAACAAAATTGATAGACTGCTAGCAAGATTAATAAAGAAAAAAAGAGAGAAGAATCAAATAGATGCAATAAAAAATGATAAAGGGGATATCACCACCGATCCCACAGAAATACAAACTACCATCAGAGAATACTACAAACACCTCTACACAAATAAACTAGAAAATCTAGAAGAAATGGATAAATTCCTCAACACATACACCCTCCCAAGACTAAACCAGGAAGAAGTTGAATCTCTGAATAGACCAATAACAGGAGCTGAAATTGTGGCAATAATCAATAGCTTACCAACCAAAAAGAGTCCAGGACCAGATGGGTTCACAGCCGAATTCTACCAGAGGTACAAGGAGGAACTGGTACCATTCCTTCTGAAACTATTCCAATCAATAGAAAAAGAGGGAATCCTCCCTAACTCATTTTATGAGGCCGGCATCATCCTGATACCAAAGCCTGGCAGAGACACAACAAAAAAAGAGAATTTTAGACCAATATCCTTGATGAACATTGATGCAAAAATCCTCAATAAAATACTGGCAAACAGAATCCAGCAGCCCATCAAAAAGCTTATCTACCATGATCAAGTGGGCTTCATCCCTGGGATGCAAGGCTGGTTCAATATACGCAAATCAATAAATGTAATCCAGCATATAAACAGAACCAAAGACAAAAACCACATGATTATCTCAATAGATGCAGAAAAGGCCTTTGACAAAATTCAACAACCCTTCATGCTAAAAATTCTCAAGAAATTAGGTATTGATGGGACGTATCTCAAAATAATAAGAGCTGTCTATGACAAACCCACAGCCAATATCATACTGAATGGGCAAAAACTGGAAGCATTCCCTTTGAAAACTGGCACAAGACAGGGATGCCCTCTCTCACCACTTCTATTCAACATAGTGTTGGAAATTCTGGCCAGGGCAATTAGGCAGGAGAAGGAAATCAAGGGTATTCAATTAGGAAAAGAGGAAGTCAAATTGTCCCTGTTTGCAGATGACATGATTGCATATCTAGAAAACCCCATCGTCTCAGCCCAAAATCTCCTTAAGCTGATAAGCAACTTCAGCAAAGTCTCAGGATACAAAATCAATGTGCAAAAATCACAAGCATTCTTATACATCAATAACAGACAAACAGAGAGCCAAATCATGAGTGAACTCTCATTCACAATTGCTTCAAAGAGAATAAAATACCTAGGAATCCAACTTACAAGGGATGTGAAGGACCTCTTCAAGGAGAAGTACAAACCACTCCTCAATGAAATAAAAGAGGATACAAACAAATGGAAGAACATTCCATGCTCATGGGTAGGAAGAATCAATATTGTGAAAATGGCCATCCTTCCCAAGGAAATTTACAGATTCAATGCCATCCCCATCAAGCTACCAATGACTTTCTTCACAGAATTGGAAAAAACTACTTTAAAGTTCAAATGGAACCAAAAAAGAGCCCTCATCGCCAAGTCAATCCTAAGCCAAAAGAACAAAGCTGGAGGCATCACACTACCTGACTTCAAACTATACTACAAGGCTACAGTAACCAAAACAGCATGGTACTGGTACCAAAACAGAGATATAGATCAATGGAACAGAACAGAGCCATCAGAAATAATGCCACATATCTACAAGTATCTGATCTTTGACAAACCTGAGAAAAACAAGCAATGGGGAAAGGATTCTCTATTTAATAAATGGTGCTGGCAAAACTGGCTAGCCATACGTAGAAAGCTGAAACTGGATCCCTTCCTTACACCTTATACAAAAATCAATTCAAGATGGATTAAAGACTTAAATGTTAGACCTAAAACCATAAAAACCCTAGAAGAAAACCTAGGCATTACCATTCAGGACATAGGCATGGGCAAGGACTTCATGTCTAAAACACCAAAAGCAATGGCAACAAAAGCCAAAATTGACAAATGGGATCTAATTAAACTCAAGAGCTTCTGCACAGCAAAATAAACTACCATCAGAGTGAACAGGCAACCTACAAAATGGGAGAAAATTTTCGCAACCTACTCTTCTGACAAACGGCTAATATCTAGAATCTACAATGAACTCCAACAAATTTACAAGAAAAAAACAAACAACCCCATCAAAAAGTGGGCGAAGGACATGAACAGACACTTCTCAAAAGAAGACATTTATGCAGCCAAAAAACACATGAAAAAATGCTCACCATCACTGGCCATCAGAGAAATGCAAATCAAAACCACAATGGGATACCATCTCACACCAGTTAGAATGGCAATCATTAAAAAGTCAGGAAACAACAGGTGCTGGAGAGGATGTGGAGAAATAGGAACACTTTTACACTGTTGGTGGGACTGTAAACTAGTTCAACCCTTGTGGAAGTCAGTGTGGCGATTCCTCAGGGATCTAGAACTAGAAATTCCATTTGACCCAGCCATCCCATTACTGGGTATATACCCAAAGGACTATAAATCATGCTGCTATAAAGACACATGCACACGTATGTTTATTGCGGCATTATTCACAATAGCAAAGACTTGGAACCAACCCAAATGTCTAACAATGATAGACTGGATTAAGAAAATGTGGCACATATACACCATGGAATACTATGCAGCCATGAAAAATGATGAGTTCATGTCCTTTGTAGGAACATGGATGAAATTGGAAATCATCATTCTCAGTAAACTATTGCAAGAACAAAAAACCAAACACCACATATTCTCACTCATAGGTGGGAATTGAACAATGAGAACACATGGACACAGGAAGGGGAACATCACACTTCGGGGACTGTTGTGGGGTGGGGGGAGGGGGGAGGGATAGCATTGGGAGATATACCTAATGCTAGATGACGAGTTGGTGGGTGCAGCGCACCAGCATGGCACATGTATACATATGTAACTTACCTGCACATTGTGCACATGTACCATAAAACCTAAAGTATAATAATAATAATAATAATAATAATAAAAGAAATGAACAAAGCCTCCAAGAAATATGGGACTATGTGAAAAGACCAAATCTATGTTTGATTGGTGTACCTGAAAGTGATGGGGAGAATGGAACCAAGCTGGAAAACACTTTTCAGGATATTATTCAGGAGAACTTCCCCAACCTAGCAAGGCAGACCAACATTCAAACTCAGGAAATACAGAGAACACCACAAACATACTCCTCGAGAAGAGCAATTCCAAGACATATAATTGTCAGATTCACCAAGGTTGAAATGAAAGGAGAAATGTTAAGGGCAGTCAGAGAGAAAGGTCGTGTTACCCACAAAGGGAAGCCCATCAGACTAACAGCAAATCTCTCGGCAGAAGCTCTACAAGCCACAGGAGAGTGGAGGCCAGTATTCAACATTCGTAAAGAAAACAATTTTCAATCCAGAATTTCATATCCAGCCAAACTAAGCTTCATAAGTGAAGGAGAAATAAAATCCTTTACTGACAAGCAAATGCTGAGAGATTTTGTCACCACCAGGCCTGCCCTACAAGAGCTCCTGAAGGAAGCACTAAACATGGAAAGGAACAACCAGTACCAGCCACTGCAAAAACATGCCAAATTGTAAAGACCATCAAGGCTAGGAAGAAACTGCATCAACTAATGGGCAAAATAACCAGCAAACATCATAATGACAGGATCGAATTCACACATAATATTAACCTTAAATGTAAATGGGCTAAATGCCACAATTAAAAGACACAGACTGGCAAATTGGATCAAGAGTCAAGACCCATCAGTGTGCTGTATTCAGGAGACCCATCTCATGTGCAGAGACACACATAGGCTCAAAATAAAGGGATGGAGGAATACCTCTGGAGAGCAAAAAAAAAAAAAGTGGGGGTTGCAATCCTAGTCTCTGATAAAACAGACTTTAAACCAAAAAAGATCAAAAGAGACAAAGAAGGCCATTACACAATGGTAAAGGGATCAATTCAACAAGAAGAGCTAACTATCCTAATACATATGCACCCAACACAGGAGCATCCAGATTCATAAAGCAAGTCCTTAGAGACCTACAAAGAGACTTAGACTCCCACACAATAATAATGGGAGACTTTAACACCCCACTGTCAATATTAGACAGATCAATGAGACAAAAGGTTAGCAAGGATATCCAGGACTTGAACTTAGCTCTGCACTAATCAGACCTAAAAGACATCTACAGAACTCTCCACCCCAAATCAACAGAATATACATTCTTCTCAGCACCACACTGCACTTATTCCAAAATTGACCACATAGTTGGAAGTAAAGCACTCCTCAGCAAATATAAAAGAACAGAAATCACAACAAACTGTCTTTCAGACCATGGTGCAATCAAATTAGAACTCAGGATTAAGAAACTCACTCAAAACTGCACAACTGTATGGAAACTGAACAACCTGCTCCTGAATGACTACTGGGTAAATAACTAAATGAAGGCAGAAATAAAGATGTTCTTTAAAACCAATGAGAACAAAGGCACAACATACCAGAATCTCTGGAACACATTTAAAGCAGTGTGTAGAGGGAAATTTGTAGCACTAAATGCCCACAAGAGAAAGCAGGAAAGACCTAAAATCGACACCATAACATCACAATTAAAAGAACTAGAGAAGAAAGAGTGAACGAATTCAAAAACAAGCAGAAGTCAAGAAATAACTAAGATCAGAGCAGAACTGAAAGAGATAGAGACACAAAAAACCTTCAAAAATCAATGAATCCAGGAGCTTGTTTTTTGAAAAGATCAACAAAATTGATAGACCACTAGCAAGACTAATAAAGAAGAAAAGAGAGAAGAATGAAATAGATGCAATAAAAAATGATAAAGGGGATATCACCACCGATCCCACAGAAATACAAACTACCACCAGAGAACACTACAAACACCTCTATGCAAATAAACTAGAAAATCTAGAAGAAATGGATTAATTCCTGGACATATACACCCTCCCAAGACTAAACCAGGAAGAAGCTGAATCTCTGAATAGACCAATAACAGGCTCTGAAATTGAGGCAATAATTAATAGCCTACCAAAAAAAAAAGTCCAGGACCAGACAGATTCACAGCCAAATTCTACCAGAGGTACAAAGAGGAGCTGGTACCATTTCTTCTGAAACTATTCCAATCAATAGAACAAGAGGGAATCCTTCCTAACTCATTTTGTGAAGCCAGCACCATCCTGATACCAAAGCCTGGCAGAGACACAACAAAAAAAGAGAATTTTAGACCAATATCCCTGATGAACATTGATGCGAAAATCCTCAAAAAATACTGGCAGACTGAATCTAGCAGCACATCAAAAAGCTTATCCACCAAGATCAAGTTGGCTTCATCCCTGGGATGCAAGGCTGGTTCAATGTAAACCAATACGCAAATCAACAAACATAATCCATCACATAAACAGAATCAAAGACAAAAACCACACGATTATCTCAATAGACGCAGAAAAGGCCTTTGAGAAAATTCAACAGCACTTCATGCTAAAAACTCTCAATAAACTAAGTATTGATGGGACATATCTCAAAATAATAAGAGCTATTGATGACAAACCCACAGCCAATATCATACTGAATGGGCAAAAACTGGAAGCATTCCCTTTGAAAACTGACACAGACAGGGATGCCCTCTCTCACCACTTCTATTCAACATAGTGTTGGAAGTTTTGGCCAGGGCAATCAGGCAAGAGAAAGAAATAAAAGGTATTCAATTAGGAGAAGAGGAAGTCAAATTGTCCCTGTTTGCAGATGACATGATTGTATATTTAGAAAACCCCATCATCTCAGCCCAAATCTCCTTAAGCTGATAAGCAACTTCAGCAAAGTCTCAGAACACAAAATCAATGTGCAAAAATCACAAGCATTCTTATATACCAATAACAGACAAACAGAGCCAAATCATAAGTAAACTGCCATTCACAATTGCTACAAAGAGAATAAAATACCTAGGAATCCAACTTATAAGGGATGTGAAGGACCTCTTCAAAGAGAACAACAAACCACTGCTCAATGAAATAAAAGAGGACACAAACAAATGGAAGAACATTCCATGCTCATGGATAGGAAGAATCAATATTGTGAAAATGGCCATACTGCCCAAGGTAATTTGTAGATTCAATGCCATCCTATCAAGCTACCAATTACTTTCTTCACAGAATTTGAAAAAAAAAACTACTTTAAAATTCACATGGAACCAAAAAAGAGCCCACATTGCCAAGACAATCCTAAGCCAAAAGAACAAAGCTGGAGGCATCACTCTACCTGATTTCAAATCACACTACAAGGCTACAGTAACCAAAACAACATGGTACTGGTACCAAAACAGAGATATAGGCCAATGGAACAGAACAGAGGCCTCAGAAATACCACCACACATCTGCAACCATCTCATCTTTGACAAACCTGACAAAAACTAAGAAATGGGGAAAGGATTCCCTATTTAATAAATGGTGCTGGGAAAACTGGCTAGCCATATGCAGAAAGCTGAAACTGGATCCCTTCCTTACACCTTATACAAAAATTAATTCAAGATGGATTAAAGACTTAAATCTTAGACCTAAAACCATAAAAACTCTAGAAGAAAACCTAGGCCATACCACTCAGGACATAGGCATGGGCAAGGACTTCATGACTAAAACACCAAAAGCAATGGCAATAAAAGCCAAAATAGACAAATGGGATCTATTAAACTAAAGAGCTTCTGCACAGCAAAAGAAACTACCATCAGAGTGAACAGGCAAGCTACAGAATGGGAAAAAATTTTTGCAATCTACCCATTTGACAAAGGGCTAATATCCAGAATCTACAAAGAACTTAAATTTACAAGAAAAAATCAAAAACCCCATCAAAAAGTAAACAAAGGATATGAACAGACGCTTTTCAAAAGAAGACATTTATGCAGCCAACAGACACATGAAAAAATGCTCATCATCACTGGTCATCAGATAAAGGCAAATCAAAACCACAATGAGATACCATCTCACACCAGTTAGAATGGCGATCATTAAAAAGTCAGGAAACAACAAGTGCTGGAGAGGATGTGGAGAAATAGGAACGCTTTTACACTGTTGCCGAAAGTGTAAACTAGTTCAACCATTGTGGAAGACAGTGTGGCGATTCCTCAAGGGTCTAGAACCAGAAATACCATTTGACTCAGTTATCCCGTTACTGGGTTTATACCCAAAGGATTATAAATCATGCTACTATAAAGACACATGCACATGTATGTTTATTGCGGCACTACTCACAATAGCAAAGACTTGGAACTAACCCAAATGTCCATCAATGATAGACTGGATTAAGAAAATGTGGCACATATACACCATGGAATACTATGCAGCCATAAAAAAGGTTGAATTCATGTCCTTTGTAGGGACCTGGATGAAGCTGGAAACCATCATTCTGAGCAAACTATCGCAAGGACAGAAAACCAAACACCACATGTTCTCACTCATAGGTGGGAATTGAACAATGAGAACACTTGGACACAGGGTGGGGAACATCACACACCAGGGCCTGTCATGGGGTGGGGGAGTCGGGGAGGGATAGCATTAGGAGAAATATCTAATGTCAATGACCAGTTAATGGGTGCAGCAAACCAAGATGGCACATGTATACATATGTAACAAACCTGCATGTTGTGCACATGTGCCCTAGAACTTAAAGTATAATGAATTTTTTTAAAGTTTACTAACAACAACAAAAGAATGTACTATTTGTAAGTTAGAAAGTAGTATATATAGTTTTTGATGATACCATATAAATAGGTTAACAACTTATTTTCAGAAGGGTGTACTGAATTTGTTGAAATTATCAGTTTCCCTGTGAGAGAGGATTTGCTACTTAATGTTCATAGATATTTTTAAATACATGTATAGATTTGCATTACTTAAGAAATGTCTCTGTGTGGATGTGAATATGTATCTGTATATATATGTGTGCATGTATACACACCATATTTATTTATTTGACCAAGATCAGGATTTAATTTTCTTATGTAACTTGAAGACCAAGAGTCAAGAGGAAGGAGACCCAGGGCTTGTTAGAGGTTTCAGGTTTATCCGTTTCTCAGTATTTTTCTAACTCTCTGTTCTGACATCTGAACACATGGTTTCCATTCTCAGGGTGGTCTCATGGCTGCAAGATGGCCGTAGGAGCTCCAGCTGTGGCATCTGTGCTCTGGGCAAGAAGAAGAAGAAGAAAGAATGGGTGCAAAAGAGCACATTCTGGCTCTTTAAAAGGAATCAACCCCTTTTAAGAAGCATTTTAAATTAGCACTGGCAATAATCTAACCACATAGCCACCTCTGTCCACAAGGCAAGCTACAAAATGTAGATTTTTAGTATGGTACATTGCCTCCCCTAACAAAATCAGATTTCTCTTATGAGGAAGAAGGGGAGAAATTGATTGGGGTAAGCAACTACCAGCCTGTCTACAGGCTTCAGTGACAACCAAATTATAAAGCAGGGGATTTTGTAACTATATATTTAAGATCAATATTATGCCATAATAAATAGTCCTTAACTGTTCAAGGCAATATAAATAGACATACCACAAACATTTTATAAGTCTTCAAAGCTAACTCATTAAAAAAGAGATAGAGAAAACAGTCATAAAAATTAAAAACCTAAAAACAATCAGTTTCAGTATGATTTGGTTTATAGGACAACTCAGTAAATTCAGTTTTTTAAAAAAAATCCTAGTTTAAGAAGAACTTCAGAAGGGGTATAAACTACCCCCTTTTTGAAATTGTATGCATAATTTATGTGGTTGAGTATTTTTCTGATTAGATTTCACATAGATCGTCAAAGGAGTAGGTGACCCAGAAAAGGTTAATAACATGGATCTAGGTGTTGTGCCCGTTTGGAAAACGCCACACAACTAGTCTAACTGATCTCAGAGAGGAATTGGAGGTTTGGATGTCACACATATTCTCAGGCCAACAGAAATTCAAGGATGTGACATTGCCTAATGTAGTTAAGAAAAGTTGAGGGCACAGCCAGATTCCAGGGACTGGTCAAAGACATGCATTAAACAGCAAAATGCAGAGGCTTTTGGCCTCTAAAGGAGTAGGAATGAACTTTGTGTGCTGGCAAGCCCCACACAGACCCAGCTACGAGGCTGTCCTTGGAATTAAGTGAAATCCTAGAGAGGGCAGTGTTTCATTTTGAGTCTGAGAAGCAAGAAAAGAACAATATGGCCCATCTGTGTTGACATATCTACCAACACAGATATTTGGCATTTAGTATTAAAACTGTTTATCAAGCCCCTAATGTTGATGATTAACAAACAGGAGTCTAATGTACTGTGTTACTCTATTAATACATGGGGGGAAGAGGACTCTAATCCATCCATCTCATGAATTTACCAACACTGGTTTAAGAGGACTTAGAGATACCTGGGGACTAGAACAGAGTAAATCTGATTATTTCATCAAAAGGGGCCCAAAACAAAAAATTAAAGTGGTGTCGTTGTGACACAGTGGTTACCTGGATTTTAAGATACCTGGGATTGTATTTTCCAGGGAAAAAGTGCCACCTTAGGGCTCCATCCTAGGGTGTTAGCCCCTCCTGCTGTCCCCTGCCCCTCTGTGGAAAGGATAAACTATTCTCTAGTTCCCAGATCTCCAAAGTAGGGTGTGAGTGTGCACCTCGCAGGATTGTCAACATCATCATTGTGGTGTGGGAAGAAAATATTCAAACATTTAAAATGTTATCTTAAAAATTAGGGAAATATGCACTACAAATATCCACTAAATGAAGTGACAGCAGTGCCATTGCTAGGAGGAGATGTCAGATGGTCAGGCCTCACTTATTGGAGGGGACACTTCTCCAGAGGAGCAGGAGCTTCACAGCATGGAAGCGTTGACTGTGGAGTTCCCACTTCCACTCTTCCAGTGTATTGCGACAGATGGTCTTTTGTTTATGACAGGTTAAGGGGATGTATAGATCCTAGTATCTAATTTATGTAAACCAACCCTCACAAAATATACAAATGACTTTAAAACAGTACAGAAAAGAGAAAACCCCTTCCAATTAAAGATTGCACTAAAGCAACATCAAACAGAACAATGGCAGAGCTGACCTTTGTGTGCCTGGACAAGGTCTCTTCGCTACTCACAAGACAATGACAATCTAATTAGATCTAACAAGAAGATGCTCTCACCAAACTGCAAATGTCAAGAATAATACCAGAATATGGAAATGTATCTACAGTCATACACCTAGATTTCACTTTAGGTGTGTTTATGTTGTGTCTGTGACATGTCTTTTGCAATTATGACAGCCATTAAAACTAATAAGAAACAAACAAGTGAAAAGCAGACCTTTGAATTGCTGTGTCACAGATGTGAAACTACCATTTTCAAAAAGAAAGAAGGATCTTCAACCACACTGCACTGGTTTAAAATGGCATTTTTAAGGAAAAAAAAGTATGCCATGAATAAAAATTAATAAGTATCTTCAAATATTATTTATTTCAAATTTAGTGCATCCTTTAAGCATACCTATTTTGTGTATGTTTGATATATATAATATATTGATACAGCAATACATGTGTAAGACAAAAATATAAATATAATACACAATTCTGAGTTGCTGCTCAAAATTTTATTTACTATTGGCTTATAAAATCAAAAATGTTTAGAAACCACTGCTAACAATAATCATGGGTGGTAGTGATTTATTCATTAAATGATCTAATCCTTGTCAATTTATTAATCCTTCTGGATGACTTAATGCCTTAACCCAATTAAAATATAATCTTTCCTTTCTCCAAACTGTCACAACAATATAACTTGAAAATTTCTGTAACTTTTTACTAATTATACTTCACACACTTTTCTTGCATTGTAACTACTTGAGTAGACATATGGTTCTCCCTGTTGACTTGAGGGAAAGCTCACTGAAGGCAGGAATAGGATTTGAGTCATTTCTGCTTAATTATTTACCTCCCATAGCACTTAGTGCCTAGGTGATGCTCAGCAAAAATTTATTTGGAAGTTAAGAGAAAATGAGTATGTATCTAGAAGTCCTTCAGGACTAGTGATCATAATGGGAAATTTCATTATTTGGCAAATTATTGAGGTCAACCACTCAGCACTGCGTCTTACCCAGAGTGCTATCTGCATAGGAGATGATTTTTTCTCATCCTCTAATCTTACTCAAAAGTATGCTCATTTCTGCTCAGAAACAAAGTGGTAATACATTTAGATACTTGTGGCTTGGAGATACCTAACTCATTTTTATGTTTCCATATTAAATTATTGCATCAGGCACAATGTTCCACAGTTGTTCTCAGTTTGATCACACATATGTTAAGAAAACCAAATGTAGTATCACATTTAGCTAACTCATACATAGATACAGATATAGATTTTTAAATAACCTGCAATTGCAGGTAACCTCAGTCTTCAAAATCATCCTAATATTTCAATCACTTATAAGCTATGCAGTAAGTCCTAATGAACTCCTTGAGAGTAGGGACTAGGTGGAATCTTGCCTTACGTGCTGGCCTGATAATGTCTTATTTGCCTTCAGCCACATGTCTGATTCAGACATGTATCTGATTCTTTCCCACTTTGGTGTGTGTGTCAAAATTATTTTAACATAATCTCTCTGCTTGGCATAGGTAAGTAGGGTTCCCTTGATTCCTTAGTAATCATAAACCCATCAAAACTTAAAATTAAAAATTTTCCATTTGCCATTGCAAGAAAGTCATTGATAATTTGATTATCATTTTTAGGCAATTTCTGCCATACTAAGTTATGAAAAATCACTAAATAATGAAAAATAAGTAGGATGTGCATCTCAATAAAGAGATCTGCTCTTTTATAATTTCTGCACCAATTTGCCCATACTTGGTGATGACATACAGCAACTTATTTTTTACTTTCTAAAGAAAGGATATGGCTGGGTGCAGTGTCTCACACCTGTAATCCCAGCACTTTGGGAGGCCAAGATGGTCAGATCACCTAAGGTCAGGAGTTCGAGACCAGCCTGCCAACATGGTGAAACCCAGTCTCTACTAAAAATACAAAAATTAGTTGGGTGTGGTGTTGGGTGCCTGTAATCCCAGCTACTCATGAGGCTGAGACAGGATAATTCCTTGAACCTGGAAAGTGGAGGTTGCAGTGAGCCGAGATTGCGCCATTGCACTCCAGCCTGGGTGACAACAGTGAAACTCTGTCTCAAAAAAAAAAAAAAAGAAAAAAGGAAGGAAGGAAGGAAGGAGGGAAGGAAGGAAAGAAGGAAGGAAGGAAAAAAGGGAAGGAAGGATACTATGGAAAGAAATCAAGCTGCCCTTCTATGAACATAATTCAGTTGCCTTCCAGTCATAGGCTGCATGCTTCAAATTGTTTTTCAGAAATAAGAAATGGGTTGAGCTGAACCATCCATAGCCTTACACTGAGAGTTCCCACCATGACCTCTAGCACATATGAAGTGACTTGGTTAATGTATGAAACCAATGAGAATGAGATGATAAGTCCTATTCTCATGCAGGCCAGTTGGGTTATACAGAGACACAGCAGCACAGACACAGCCCTAACTACAGTCGGCCCTCTGGAAAACAGGTGTTTCTGTTCACATGGAAATGACACAAGTCTAGTGCTTGTCCAAAAGTCATTCAGCAAAACAAAAATGTCTCTGCAAAACTGGGAAGAGCTTTTTAAAATGGCTAATTTTGAGGGTGCTCTTTAGCAGAGGATCTTAATGAAGGAAGAATTCTATCAACCAAGATGACTGAGTAGGAATGGATCTATAACTCCCTTTTTTAAGGCTAGAAGGGACCTTAATTAAGTTCCTTCTATTTACAGAGGAGGGAACTGAAACCCAGAGATACCAAAAGAAAGTGGTAAAAATGAAGGATATTGAGCAAAAATACTAGGATTTTTTTCTGTCTTGTTCAGTTAGTGTCAACATGCTGCAAGTTTTTCATAATGGTTAATTTTATTGTAATAAAAAGAATACATTCTCATTGTATAAAATTTAGGAAATTCCAAAACCTATGCAGACGAAAATTTAAATTATCCATAATCTCACAATTTATTCATTTGCTTATTTGAGCAACAAATAAACAAAAGTGCACGCCTTACTATGAGCATGTTCCAAGACTCACTATCCAGAAATGAAAGCCTCTGACTGATTCCTTTCCAATCCTTTTCTCAATGAAATACTAATAATGATTTAAAAATCAGATTATTTAGTTTTGGATTTTCCTTTTCACTTAATATATCACAAACCTTTTCCTAGGTTATCAAATAATATTCCAAGCTATAATTTTAACAGTTGCATAACATCACATCACATGAATTTGCACTAATTTATTAAACCATTCTACTTGGGACATAAGAGATGATCAATTTTTTAATATTATAAATAATGTTACATCTAATATTCTTTGGCCGCATACCTGATTATCTTTGGAAAACTTCCCTGGAATTCTGATTGTTTAGATCAAAAGTCTTAAATATTTTCAAGGTTCTACATACACAATTGTTCTACATCTCAATTGCTTTCTTGAGAGAGTGTAATGGTGTTACTTCTACCAGCTACAAGAGTGTCTTTCAGTCATACAGCAAGGCCCATCCTTTAAAACAATGAGTATTAGCTTAAAAAAGTCATTGTCAACTGAGTCTAAATGGTTTTTCTTTTAATTTGCATTGTTTACTTGACAACGTAGGTGAAACTTTTAAAAAACTTTTGCTCTTTCTTCATAAATTATCTATGCATGCTCTTTGTCATTTTCCTATGGAACTGTTAATATTTTTTCTTAGCATTCTAGTCTTAATATTTCTCAGCAAAGAATTTTCCTTTTTTTATTTTTTATTTTTCCCTAAGTTATTGGGGTAAAGGTGTTATTTGGTTACATGAGTTAAGTTCTTTAGTGGTGATTTGTGAGATTTTGGTGCACCCATCACCTATGTATACACTGCACCAAATTTGTAGTCTTTTATCCCTCTCCCCACTCCCACTCTTCCCCCTCCAAGTTCCCAGAGACCATTGTATCATTCTTATGCTTTTGCGTCCTCATAGCTTAGCTCCCACATATCAGTGAGAATATATGATGTTTGGTTTTCCATTACTGAGTTACATCACTTAGAATAATAGTCTCCAGTCTCATCCAGATCACTGCAAATGCTGTTAATTCATTCCTTTTTATGGCTGCATAGTATTCCATCATATATATGTACATATATATATCACAGTTTCTTTTTATATATATACAGTTTCTATATATACAGTAAATATATATACAGTATATACTATATATACTGTCTATATACTATATATACTGTATATATAGTATGTATATATAGTATATATATACAGTATATAAGAAACTGTGGTATATATATATACACCACATATATATAGTATATATATATACTATGTGTATATATATACTGTATATATACCACTGTGTATATATGTATACATAGTATATATATACTATATATGTGATATATATATATATACCACAGTTTCTTATATACTATATATATACACAGTATATATATACACATAGTATATACATATATACTATATATATGTGGTGTATATATATATATACTATACATATGTGGTATATATATATATATACCACAGTTTCTTATATACTGTGTATATATATACTATATATACTGTATATATATATACTATATATACTGTATATATATATATACTATATATACTGTATATATATATATACTATATATACTGTATATATATACTATATATACTGTGTATATATATACTATATATACTGTGTATATATATACTATATATACTGTGTATATATATACTATATATACTGTGTATATATATACTATATATACTGTGTATATATATACTATATATACTGTGTATATATATACTATATATACTGTGTATATATATACTATATATACTGTGTATATATATACTATATATACTGTGTATATATATACTATATATACTGTGTATATATATATTATATATACTGTGTATATATATATATACACCACAGTTCCTTTATCCACTCATTGATTGGTGGGCTTTTGGGTTGGTTCCACGATTTTGCACTTGTGAATTGTGCTATTATAAACATGCATGTGCGTGTATCTTTTTCGAATAATGACTTCTTTTCCTCTGGGTAGATACCCAGTACTGGGATTGCTGGATCAAATGGTAGTTCTACTTTTAGTTCTTTAAGGAATCTCCACACTGTTTTCCATAGTGGCTGTACTAGTTTACATTCCCACCAGCAGTGCAGAAGTGTTCCCCGTTCACCATATCCATGCCAACATCTACTGTTTCTTGATTCTTTGATTATGGCCATTCTTGTAGGAGTAAGGTGGTATCACATTGTGGTTTCGATTTGCATTTCCCTGATCATTAGTGATGTTGAACATTTTTTCATATGTTTGTTGGCTATTTGTATATCTTCTTTTGAGAATTGTCTATTCATGTCCTTAGCTCACTTTTTGATGAGATTGTTTGTTTTTTTCTTACTGATTTGTTTGAGTTTGTTGTAGATTCTGGATATTAGTCCTTTGTCAGATGTATAGATTGTGAAGATTTTCTCCCATTCTGTGGGTTGTCTGTTTACTCTGCTGACTGTTCCTTTTGCCATGGAAAAGCTCTTTAGTTTAATTAGGTCCCAGCTACTTACCTTTGTTTTTATTACATTTGCTTTCAGGTTCTTGGTCATGAAATCCTTGCCTAAGCCATTGTCTAGAAGGGTTTTTCCAGTGTTTCTTTTAGAATTTTTACAGTTTCAGGTTTTAGGTTTAAACCCTTAATCCGTCTTGAGTTGATTTTTTGTATAAGATGAGAGATAACGATCCAGTATCATTCTCCTACATGTGGCTAGCCAATTATCCCAGCACCATTTTTTGAAAAGGGTGTCCTTTCCCCACTTTATGTTTTTGTTTGCTTTGTCAAAGATCAGTTGACTGGAAGTATTTGGGTTTATTTCTGGGTTCTCTATTCTGTTCCATTGGTCTATGTGCCTGTTTTTATACCAGTACCATATTGTTTTGGTGACTATGGCCTTACAGTATAGTTTGAAATCAGGTAGTGTGATGCCTCCAAATTTGTTCTTTTTGCTTAGTCTTGCTTTGGCTAAGCGGGCTCTTTTTTGGTTCCAGATGAATTTTATAATTGTTTTTTCTAATTCTGTGAAGAATGATGGTGGTATTCTGATGGGGATTTTATTGAATTTGTAGATTGCTTTTGGCAGTATGGTCATTTTCACAATATTGATTCTATCCACCCATGAGCATGGGAAGTGTTTTCATTTGTTTGTGTCTTCTATGATTTCTTTCAGCAATGTTTTATAGTTTTCCTTGTAGAGGTCTTTCGACTCCTTTGTCAGGTACATTCCTAAGTTGTTGTTTTTTTTTTTCTTGCTATTGTAAAGGGAGTTGAGTTCTTGATTTGATTCTCTGCTTGGTTGCTGTTGGTGTATAGAAGAGCTACTGATTTGTGTACATTAATCTTGTATCCAGAAACTTGGCTGAATTCTTTTACCAGCTCTAGGAGCTTTCCTGAAGGAATTCTTAGGAGCTTCAAGGTAAACAATCATATCATCAGCAAACAGTGACAGTTTGACTTTCTCTTTACATATTTGGATGCCCTTTATTTCTTGTCTTGTCTCATTGCTCTTGTTAGGACTTCCAGTACCTACGTTGAAGAGGAGCATGAGAGTAGCCATCCTTGTGTTGTTCCAGTTCTCAGAGGAAATGCTTTAAACTTTTCCCCATTCAATATCATGTTGACTATGGGTTTGTCATAGATGGCTTTTATTACATTAAGGTATGTCCCTTGTATGCCAATTTTGCTGAGAGTTTTAATCATAAATGTTGCTGGATCTTGTCAAATGCTTTTTCTGCATCTATTGAGATGTTCACGTGATTTTTTTTAAATTCTGTTTACACGGTGTATCACATTTATTGACTTGTGTATGTTAAACCATCCCTGCATCCCTGGTATGAAACCCACTTGATCATGATTCCCAGGTCACTGGAGTTGTGTACCAAGGAGGATTATGGCTGCCTCTGCTGAGTCATGCAGGTTGTCAGGGAAGTGGGGAAAACCCAGCAGTCACTGGCCTCACCCAGATCCCATGCAAATTGAAAGGCCGATCTCACTCCCACTGTGCCCCCAACAACAGTCGGGAGTCTGTTTCCAGGTGGAGGGCAGAGAGGGACTTGGAAATTTGCCCAAGGCTATCCGCTTCCCAGCTGTGAGAGAAAAGGGCTTAGTTCTCTCCCACCTGTGAAGTCTGCACATCGGATTCACGCCCTCCCTTGAGTTCTGGCCAGGAGGCTTCTTGCCTCGTTCAAACTTACAAAGTTCAGCTACAGAATTCCTTCTGCCCATAGAGTTTTATCCTCTGCTCCTCTAGCCACCCTCCCAGTGGATCCCTGTGGTACCAGACAGGAATGGGCTGCTTGGAGAGCCAGAGAGCTCCCAGGGCCTTGCTGCTGCTTCTTCTACCCCTGCATTTTGCTGGGCTCTCTAACTTGACTCAGCTCCAGTTAAGTTGGAAACTTCTCCCACAAACAGACCTTCAGCTTCTCCAGTGGGGGTGTGTGTTCAGGAGAAGAGGGTCTTCCTTTCCCACTTCCACAGTTGGGGCACTCACAGTATTCGGGGTGTCTCTTGGGTCCTGCGGGAGCAGTCTGCTTCCTTCAGAGGATCTGTGGGTCCTCTTGGGATTGCTGGTTTGTTCTTGCAGTGGATCTGGAGCTAAAATTCACAATGCAAGCCTCCACATGCTGCTCTGTTCAGAGCTGCAATCTAGTCCTCTCAGTGAAGGATTTTTCTGACTGCATTCTGAGATCTAGCCTCCTGGCTGGGGCAGCAGGAGGTGGGGTGTAGAAAGGCCTGGGAGTCAAGAGCCAGGCTTGCTCTCTTAGTCCTTCCAATCACCACGATGTGACCCGGGCCAACTCTTTCAGTATCCCTGGGCTTCAGTTCCCTCCTCTGTAAAGAGAAGGGTCTTAATTAAGGTCCCTTCCAGTCCTACAAAAGGAAGTTGTAGATCTGTAGTTTCAAAGCTTCTTTCACGATTATGATTTGTGATCAGCTTTGAGGGAGGTAGTGCTAGTGGGTAAACATCAAAGTGTAAGCTTGTTTGCCCAGTTCTAAGCTAGAACCATCACTGACCACAGAGAAAATCATTTCAATGCTCTTAGTTTCCTGATCTGTAAATGCAAACCTTGTTTTCAGATTTGTTGTAAAAATTATGTGAAATAATAAAAATAAAAGTGTATAGATTATAACATACCACAGGCAGGCCAGGCACAGTGGTGCATACCTGTAATCCCAGCACTTTGAGAGGCTGAGGCGGGTGGATCACTTGAGCTCAGGAGCTCGAGACCAGCCTGGCCAATACGGTGAAACCCATCTCTACTAAAAATACAAAAATTAGCCAGGCATAGTGACAGGCACCTGTAGTCCCAGCTACTGAGGAGGCTGAGGCAAAGAATCGCTTGAACCTGAGAGGCAGAGGTGGCAGTCAGCCAAGATTGTGCCATTGCACTCCAGCCTGGGCAACAGAGATTCCATCTCAAAAATATACATACATATATATATGTGTGTGTGTGTGTGTGTGTGTGTGTATGTATAGTGTATGTATGTATATGTGTATATATAATAGACATTTACACATATGCACACACACACTGTGAAGTTGCATTTTAAAAGAATTTTATTTTCATAAATCTTAGTGCACAAAAAAGTAAAAAAAAAAAAATCTTTCTTACGCTGTTGCATGTACTCTCCCTTTCAAACTAGACTCTATCCTTCAGTGCTCCACAGAGAATGAGACTACAGAGAAATGTAAATAGAAACAAAAGAAGCTAAATCTTCGTGTTTGAGCTTCTGGGATATATGCAATTTTCTAAGGCACTTCTGTACATGATTTTCTCCTTGTGTGTGCTGACTTGACAGCTTAATTCACACACGTAACACACACATACACACACACACCTCACACACATACATATACCTTATATATATATACCTTACATACCACTCTCGTTTTATTTAATTCTTTTCTTTAAATTTTGCCATTTAAAACTCATAAATTTCACAAACTATATTTTTAAAATAGACTATTTTTAAAACCTTTAATACTAGTCTAATATATGATCTATTTATATTGCTTTATAGTTTGTCAGCAAATTGTACTTTACACCCACAGGTAAGTGTAGCACTGTTCTGAGCACCAAGAGTACATAATATGGAACAGACACTACCTTATGATCAAGAGGAGACAAGACGTATAAACATGTAATTCTCCAAATGTGTACATAAATGCAGTTCTGTAATTAAAGAGTGAATATGAGAGGAGGGAGATTTTCTGGTGGGTTGGTGATGATGGCTTTTTTCTTCCCCATGCTATCCTGGCATTTTTTTCCCCCTTCCTTGGGACTGGAATTATAGAATGCAGGGGCAGTTGTTTAGCTTATACATCATGGGCATAAACAAATGGTCATCAATTTAAACATTATGTTAAAGCTAGCCAGAAATAGCTCTTCACAAAAGAGATCAAGTTTTTCACTCTCCAAAAAGAAAACGGTAGCTGAGAAAAAAGTTCTGAACTATGTTCAGTTTACATAAAAAACATACTCAGAGTTCTAAAATATATGGATATTCTAGGGGAAGAAAAGCAGATGCAGCCAAACCCCTATCTTTAATCAAAGGGACAGAGGGTGGAATATGATCTCTGTTCAAAGCCCATTTTCATTCTTACCCACTTGTGACATGTTGTTGTTGGTTTTTCCCAGCAAACACTCTTATATACGTTACATAACATTCCTAAGCACGTTACATATATTAACTGATTTGACTCTCATAATAACCTTATAGGATAAGAACTACCAGTATCATTCCCATTTTACAGATGTAGAAACTGAGGTCCTGAGAGATTCAATAACTCTCCCAAGCAACTGGGATTCAGCCCTAGGAAGTCTGGCTTCTTAGCCTACATTCTTACTATAAAAGTTGCACTGTCTCCTTAGCTTAAGGGTGAACTCTATGCATTTGAACAGCCAAGGGGATGTGGGTAGAGTGAGAAAAGAAACGAAAGGCTTTGAAAGTTATCCTGTTTTTTGAGAACATGAAAAGAGAAGAGAAAAAGGAGGAGAGAGCCTGGGATAGCTGTGAGAAGACAATGGAAAAAGTGGAAGAACAGGAAGTGGAAGAAAAAAGCAAAGAGAAATTGACCTTTGCCCTGCTGGGCTCCATGACGACCAAATCTAATGGCTCAGGGCTGGAGCAGCTAGAACCGGGTGTCTCTGTTTTCAAGCAGCGCATTTAACTTCACGGGGTTTCCCCAGGCTGTCTCTGCAGCAACCCCCACGAGGGCTTCTTTTCACAGCAATTATGAAAGTGATGGTGGGAGGAAGTACTGCTCACTTATTTAGGTTAAAAAGCCACCCAAATAAACGCATTAACCCAGTAGTAAGATTAAATTCCTAGCCCCAAAGGGAAATTTTCAGGAGGTGTCCTTTACCATGTGTAAATTGGAAACAATTTCCTCTCTTGGGCAAGATAACTGCTGTGGGAGGTGGAAATAAATGTAGTGTTTTGTGAAAACTTGGGTTTCTCTGATGAGTTCTGTGAAACACTAACATCTAACAGGAGCTGTTCAAACAGTAGTACATCCTATAATATCTTTTTTTTTTCTTGTGACCTCGGATCTTAACTTTGGCTTTGCTCTTAAATGACTGTAGGATGGGAATGAGACAGTAGGCTCTTGACAGCTATAGAGAAATGTGTCCCTAAAGAACTTGGTATCAGGAAGGAAAATGAGGTTGTCCTCCAAGAGCTGAACAACAAAATCAATACATATTGCATGGAGCAGAGATGTTCAAAGTCATCATGTTGAACCTAGTAATCTGAATGAGGAAAATAAAACAACTAAAGGAATAATAGTCAATTTAAGGTAAGGTTCGATACCATGAAAGAAGAAAAAGGAGAAGTAAAAGCACGTATTCCATACATACATTGCGAGTTTGCTAAGCACTGTGCTAAGAGCATGAACAAATTCTACTCCTGCCTTTATGGGGTTCCAGAGCAGGCTGATGAGTCCATCTAAGAACAGCTCAGGGAAAAAAAAAATGCATCTTGGTCAAAGATACGCATATCCTGGCCAAGAGCAGTGATTGCCCTTTTGTAGACATTGTTATTCTTCTTCCCATATTTCCACCTCAGTCTCCAGATGAGAGAACTTCCCCCCATCCAACTTGCAGACCATTTTAGGGAATATGTGAACTGATACATGCTCTCAATCTGTCCCTCCTTTCATTCTTCTCTCCCCAGGTTAAGAGTAGCTAATCTGACTCAAGACAGTGTATCAACCACTTGGCTTTACATATCAGAAGGTGGGGTGATGGAGTTGGGGCATTGCTTGTACACACTCTTTCACCTTCTTTGATTGGCCTGCCCAGTCTTGGGGCCCTCGTACCTCAGCTCCTCAGCAGGCTTCCTTTCGCTTTCCTTCTGCTCCAGTTTCTCATAGTGCACGCAGGCAAGCAAGTCACGTTGGCTCTGCCCTATCTTCAGTCTAGATGAGGTATCAAAGGCCAGCATTTTAGCTCAAGCCCAAGTGGAAGTCTCTAGCTCTGAGCACTGGAGCTTTGCTGGCAGAGCTTACCACTCTTATGTCCAAAAAGTTCCCTGGGTCTGTTCTTCTCACTGAGAAACTACTGAGGTAAAAGGTAAAGGTTGGTAACCTCACTTCAAGCCATTCTTACCTGATAACATTAAACCTGTATAGTCACCTACCATCCCCTTCTTAAAATCAACATTCACCAAGCAAACTTTTTATTGGGTTATGAGTTCCCATGGGCTGGTCAGGCTGGCTCCAGTGGTCCAGGCTGTGTCACAGTTATTGTCATCATAGGTTAATCAGGAGGCATTTTGGTTGTCCACACCTCCACTGGATAACATGACCCATATCTGAGATACCAACTCTCAGCTTGTTGACAAACGTGGGTGTCTGAACTTGCAGAGCTAAAGACAGGGTTAAAGTCACAAAGTTAATGGAATCCTATGAGTCTTGTGCATGAACAACTAGCTAGTCTTTCCCTTTAATTCCTGAAAACCAATAGCTGCTGTTCTTTGATATGTAAAACTTCCACAAGAACAACCTTGTAAGGTCTTTGAGAGGATTAAAGATAATGCAGGAGAGCACCTAATAGGGTGCCTGACACCCAGTAGACAATAACCATGAAAATTCCTGCTGCTGGTGTTATTTATTGGTACTTTGGAGATAAACATATATATGTGTGTGTGTGTGTGTGTGTGTGTGTATGTGTGTCTGTGTGTGTGTGTCTCAAATTACTGTTAAAAGGAATAATAAATAATTACTGTCTATAAGAAGTAGAAGAAATTCTTTCCCAATGTATCTAAAGACAGTGAGGTAGCAGTTAGGCCACAATATTTCTAAAGGCCTGACATTCCCTACCCTCTTATAACTCTTGCAATTACTTGGTCTGAATGGCTCTGTCCAGCTCAACTCCCTAGCTGACCGTTCATCTTCCAAATTATACCCAGGTGTCATCTGCTTTAAAGTGCCATGCATTCATGATTTGCCTCAATATCTAATTCTAGCCCTGTGAAGTATGGTTTTAAATCCTGCATGTGAAGGTGTTCATGGTCTGTACGGGTGCACAAGATCAGGGAACCCTCCCAGCTACCTTTTCATTAACTCCTCAGAGGCATTCATTAATGCTCCCAGCAGCAGGGCCTTTAAGCCTTTCTGATAAATAACCACAGTAAGAAGTGTACATGCAGTGCACACACACGTGCATATGCATGCACATACACACACATAGACATCTATAGAACTGAAACAAAAACCTTACAAAACAATACTTACCCTTAAAATGTAGATTAATTCAAAAGTCTATTTTTTAAATACTAAGACCCACTGAATTGATTTCAAAACCTATTAAGGGCTGAAGCCTGGCTATTTTAAAGGACACTGTAATGAGGACTCTACAAAGAGATCACCAGACCTTGTGTTGTGGACTGAGTCTAGTTTGTGACCATATTTTCATCTTGTAAGTCCTGAGAGTGCTGTATATCTATTGTGATATTTTGCTGTTATTATTGTTGTTTTTGATGTTGTGGCTGACAGATGACTATGAGACATGGTTTAACTATTGTTTCACATTAGAAACTTATAAAAGTTGGTTTTTAGGAAAAGTATTTTTATTACCCACAACAAAGACTTCTAAGAAACTGTGTATTTTGAGCCTGTCTACAATATGGAGGGAGGAGGAGGAGTGATGATGATGATGATGCTGATGATGGTGATGATTGTGCTTTTAGTGTATGAAAGAATCATTGTAAAAGTGCAGATACTGCCCACACACCTGGCACCAGTTTCAGACCCATGGGAGAGGAGGGATGACACTGTTGCCCACCCAACATTCACTCTCCACAGATCCACTGACTTGTCACATGGCAGAACGGAGAGTTACCTCAGGCTTTGGGAGGCAGACCCAGGTTATAAACCTGATGACACCATTTCCTATCCCTGCAACCTCAAGCACAGTATCTAATCTCTCTGAGCTTTGGTCCCCTCATCTGTGAAATGGGCATAATACCAAATCCATGGACTGTTTGAGAGGATTGAGTGAGATTGCACCATCTGGACACTTATAGACTCATTGTGAGAATCACCACCACAGAAAATGCAGTGCATTCTCTCCTAAATTCCTTTCAATATTTTGAAGTTTTAACATATGGGTCAGAAACTCAATGACACTATGAAAGAGAATGAGTCTCTATCATATTCCCCTTTTGATCTCAGGAGCTTGGCATTCGATTTATCATAGTCCTTGACTCATGGCACATCCCCATCATTGGTTCATTTATAACCTGCTTTTGCCTATTTGTTTAACTGTTTTTAATAATATCATAAACACCTAGGTACCCACCACTTCTAACCAAAGGTAAGACCTTGATGATAGCCATTATCATGATGAGTCATGTGATCCCCACACTCTTTTCTCTCTACCCACCTACCTTATTGCCTCTCTACTCCCAAAGTAGCCTTCATGTCTTCTCTTTAATTCTTGCAGACTCTATAAAACCTGCTGCCTTGGATGGAGTTCAGTTCAGACCCACACTGAGCTAAACTTTGGCTACATCCTAGGTCACTTCATTAACTATTTAGCCTGGTTCTTTTTTCCTTGGCAGACACATGGGTGGAAGTAGCAAGTATGTTGTGGGGAATAGGGTACCCTAAATGCCCTTACAACCTGAGTTTTTTAAAATCATGCCTTTTCTTCTTGTAGGGCAGCCGGATGGTCTTACTTTTCTTTTTTCTCTGGCTGTGTGTTCATTCTATGCCAACCTCAGGAAAACAACATATGGGAGGTGGTGAGGGGAAGAATTCAGCACATGGTATCTTGGTTTAGTTCTCAGAAGCTCAGCAGAAGCTATTCCAAGGAACACTGTCCTTGGCTGAAGTAGGCTCTGTATGTCTACACTGTACTACCAGCTTCTACAGCCATCATTTCAGCTGAGTGAACTAAGATAGTCAAAAGCTGGCATGGAAACACTTTGTAATGTGATCTTTTTGCTTAAAGGGACAGGAAACCCCTCAGCAGAGATTGCAGAACATTTTATCACCACAAGAGTGAAAAAAAGAACACCTCTGCTTCTTCACTCTTCTCCTCTTCTCTCATCCCACTTCTGTTGCTCCCGGGGTTGAAGAATGATTACATAATATCTCTTCTTGGACAGCTAGCTCTTAATTATCCACATTATGGCACTTTTTGTAATCCTAAATTAAGTTCCTCTGTTACCCTGTACATTACCACAGCACCATCTCCTTTTCTGACCTAGATAGCATATTCTCAAAAACCAGGTGAATACAAACTCATTATAAAATTAGCTAAGTCAAGTGTGCAAACATATGCATTTCAAAGTTGTTCATAAATTTAGGATTATCAGAGCCACCACTCTCTTCTCTCAAGATACTAATAAAATTTTTATTTGAAGACCATTAAACTGTTCCTTAGCTTTTTCTTTTCTAAGATAAATCATCATGGTTTTTTTTAATCTATAGCAAGAATAAGAACCACTCCATCTCCATTCCACCCCTAGCCCACAGATTACAGGTTGCAATAAACCCTGCTTAAGAACCTGCATTAGTAGATGAAAAATGAATTTCAAAACTTCTGCCAAGAGCTGGGCATAGTGGCTCATGCATATAATCCCAGCATTTTGGGAGGCTGAGGCAGGAGGATTGCTTGAGTCCAAAAGTTTGAGACCAGTCTTAGCAATGTAGTGATACTCCATATAGACAAAAAATGTTAAAAATTAACTGGATGCAGTGGCATGTGCCTATAGTCCTAGCTACTTGGGAGGCTGAGGTTGGATGATCACTTAAGCCCAGGAGGTCAAGGTTACATTGAGCTATAATTGTGCCACTACACTCCGGCCTGGGCAACAGAGCAAGACTGTCTCAAAACAAACAAACAAATAAACAAAAACCTTGTGCCAAGTGTCATCAGAGTTAGATGACACTTTTGTTTAATAAGATACCATTGAGATTCAAAAGTAAGTCCAGACCTGATTTGGAAAGACCTTGAGAATTAAATTTGTCAATATATTTATGTAATGAAGTGAGGAAATACATATAGTATGTTCTAAAATGAAGGAGAAGAAAAGGAGGTCTCTGGGGGGAGAGAGAAAGAATGAGAAAGAGAGAGAAAGTGAGAGACAAAATGGCAGCAGGACAGGCCCTGCAGAGAAAGACAACCAATATGAGATACTCCATGGTACAAATCACTGAAGAACTTCAGACAGTGATATCTAATATGGAACTTCATTTTAAGTTGTAATCTGTTCTCAGCTATGCTAAAATCTTCATGCAACACTCTCAAACTGTTACTGAGTGTGACAGGCTTATGCTTAAGTGACTATACCCAATACCCTATGGTAGTGGTGCTCTGGGGAATGAGGGGGTAAGGAGAGTGGGCACACTAGGGATAGAGCAGGATAGGAAGAGTGCTGCAGCCAAGGGATAGTATGGCTATGGGGACAGGTGGCAGGGGAAAGACAACAATCAGTGTCTGTCACAGAGGGGAGACTATGTCTTCCCTTCACTCAACAATCATTTTTTGAGTATTGAGTATGGACCTGGAATGATGCTAAATATTCAGGAGAAACAAGACATTGGCCCTGCACTTCCAAGCTCAATACCTAGCACATAAATGAGAAAGCAGTCAATCTAGCTCTGGGGGATACGTACAATAAAAGAATTTGTAAATACACATGATACATTAATAAACTGGAGGCGTGGAGGGAAGATCCCAGATGAGGTGATCATTTGGTCATATTTCATTCAATTAAGGATGCTTTGAGGAGAAGGTGCAGAGCAAGATGACAAAATAGAAGCCTCCACCAATATCTCCCCGGCCCCCAACGACAACAATTTAACAACTATCTATACACAAGAAAGCACCTTCATAAGAACCAACAATCAGGTGAGCATTCACAGTACCTGGTTTTAACTATATATCACTGAACAAGGTAGTGAGGCGAATAGGAGACAGTCTTGAATTGCTGACACTTCTCGTCCTCCAGCCCCAGCAGTGGCCATGTGGTGTGGAGAGAAAATCTGTGTGCTTAGGAGAGGGAGAGCACAGCAATTGTGAGACATTGCATTGAACACAGTAGTGCTCTGTCACAACAGAAAGCAAAACTGAGCTGAACTCCTCTGACACCTGCCCACAGAGGAAGTATTTAAACCAGTCCTAAGCAGAGGAGCATCGCCCATCCCAGTGGTCAGAACTTGAGTTCCAGCAAGGCTTTCCACCGTGAGCTAAAGTGCTCTGGAGTCCTAAATAAACTCAAAAGGCAGTCTGGGCCACAAAGACTGCAACTTGTAGGCAAGTCCTAGGGCTGAACTGGGCTCTGAGCCAGTGAACTGAGGGGCATGTGACCTAGGGAGACATCTTTCAGGTGTCTGCACAGCTCACAGCTCCAAAAGAGACCCCTCCCTTCTGCTTGAGGGGAGGAGAATGAAGAATAAAGAGGACTTTGTCTTGTATCTTGGATACCAGCTCAGCCACATTAGGATAGAGCACAAGTCAGAGTTATGAGGCCCCCAGCCAGGCCTTAGTTTCAGGACATTTCTAGACACACCCTGGGCCAGAAGAGAACCTGCTGCCTTGAAGGCAAGGACCCAGTCCTGGAAGGATTCATCACCTGCTGACTAAAGAACCCTTGGGCCCTGAACAATTAGCAGTAATACCCAGGTAGTATGCCGTAGGCCTTGGGTGAGACTGAGACTTGCTGGCTTCAGGTAAGACTCAGTACATTTCCAGCTGTGGTGGCTATGGGCAGAAACTCCTCCTGCTTGAGAAAAGTGAGGGAAAAGTAAAGGGGACTTTGTCTTGCACCTGAAGTACCAGCTTGGCCACAGTAGAGTAGAGCACCAAGTGGGTTCTTGGGGTCCCTGATTCCAGGCCTTGGCTTTTGGATAACATATCTGGACCTTCCCTGGACCAGAGGGAGCCCACTGCGCTGAAGAGTCACAGGCCAGGCAGCATTCACCACAAAGTGACTGAAGAACCCTTAGGCCTTAAGGGAATATTGGCAGTAGCCTGGGGGTACTCCCTTTGGGCCTGTGGTGGTAGCCATGAGGTGAGGCTCCTCTGCCTATGAAAAGGGAGGGAAGAGTGGGAAGGATTGCATCTTGTGAGTTGAGTGGCAGCTCAGCTACTGTGCAATAGAGCACCAGATAGACTTCTAAGGTTTTTGATGTCAGGCCCTGGTTCCTGGATGGCACCTCTGGACCTTCCTGGGGCCTAAGGAAACTCAGCATCCTGAAGGGAAAGACACAAGCCTATCTCCTTTGCCACCTACTGACTGTACATCATCAGGGCCTTGAGTGAACATAGGTGGCAGCTAGGTAATAGTTACAGTGAGCCTTGGGCAAGATCAAGTGCTGTGCTGGTTTCAGGTCTGACCTAGTACAGTCCCAGTGGTGGTTGTCACAGCGGTGTTTGTGTCACCCCAGCCCCAGCTCCGGGTGTCTCAGAACAGAGAGAAAGAGACTCTATTTGTTTGAATGAAAGGAAGAAAACAAGGTTCTCTGCCTGGTAATCCAGAGTGTTCTTCCAGATCTTATTTAAGACCATCAAGGCAGTACCTCTACAAGTCTGAAAGAAACACAGTGTCACTGGGTGTGGGATGCCCTGTAATGCAGATATGGGTTAGATCAGAACACCTACATTCTTTCAAATAGCTGGAAAACCTTCCCAAGAAAGACAGGAACAAATAAGCTCAGAGTGCAAAGACTACAATTAATATCCAACTTTTCTATGCACAAACATAGATGAACATCCACAAGCATCAAGACCATCCATGGACCATCCATGGTGAGGTCATGATCTCACCAAATAAACTAAATAAAACACCACACCAGGGACCAATCCTGGAGAAATAGAGATATGTGACCTTTCAGACAGAGAATCCAAATTTGCTGTGTTGAGGAAACTCAAAAGAAGTTAAAGATAATACAGAGAAGGAATTCAGAATTCTATCAGATAAATTTAACAAAGAGATTAAGATAATTAGAAAGAATAGAGCAGAAATTCTGGAGTTGAAAAATGCAATTGACACACTGAAGAATGCATGAGTCTTTTAATAACAGAAACAAGCAAGCAGAAGAAAGAATTACTGAGCTTAAAGACGGGCTATTTGAAAATACACAGTCAGAGGAGACAAAAGAAAAAAGAACAAAAAATAATAAGGCAAACCTACAGCATTTAGAAAATAGCATCAAAAAGGAAAATCTAAGAGTTATTTGCCTTAAAGAAGAGGTAGAGAAAGAGACAGGGGTATACATTTTATTCAAAGGGATAAGAACAGAGAACGTCCCAAACCTAGAGAAAGACATCAATGTCCAAGTACAAGAAGGTTATAGAACACTCAGCAGATTTAACCCAAAGAAGATGACCTCAAAGCATTTAATAATGAAACTTCCAATGGTCAAGCATAAAGAAAGGATCCTAAAAGCAGCAAGAGAAAAGAAACAAATAACATACAATAGAGCTCCAATATATCTGGCAGCAGACTTTTCAATGAAGACCTTACAGGCCAGGAGAGAGTGGCATGGCATATTTATAGTTCTGAAGGAAAAACATTTTACCCTAGAATGGTATATCTGGCAAAAAAAAAAAAAAAAAAAAAACCTTCAAACATGAAGGAAATAAAGACTTCCCTAGACAAACAAAGGCTGAGGGATTTCATCATTATAGGACCTGTCCTATAAGAAATGCTAAAGGAAATACTTCACTGAGAAAGAAAAGTACATTATGAATAATGAGTGCAAAACTCACTGGTAATAGTAAGTACACTGAAAACACACAGACAATTATAACACTGTGTGTTTATAATTGTGGTGTGTAAATTACTCTTATCTAAGTAGAAAGACTAAACAATGAATCAATCAAATATAATAACCACAACTTTTCAAGATGTAGACAATACAATAAGATATAAATAGAAACAATAACAAGTTAAAAAGCAGGGAGACAAAGTTAAAGCATAGAGTTTTTATTAGCTTTCTTTTTGCTTGTTTGTTTATGTGAACAGTGTTAAGTTTTTGTCAGCTTAAAATAATGGGTTATAAGACAGTATTTACAAGCCTTGTAGTAAGCTCAAATAAAATAATACAATAAATACACAAAAAAATGAAAAGCAAAAAATTAAATTATACCATCATAGAAAATCACCTTCCCTAAAAGGAAGACAGAAAGGAAGGAAAGAAGGAGAAGACCACAAAACAACCAGAAAATAAACAACAAAATGGCAAGAGTAAGCCCTTACTTATTGATAATAACATTGACTATAAATGGATTAAACTCTCCAATCAAAAGACATAGAGTGGTTGAATAGATTTTAAAAACAAGGTCCAATGATCTGTTATCTACAAAAAACAGACTTTACCTGTAAGACACATGTAGACTGTCAAATCCCATTTGACAAGGGATTAATAACCAGAATAGATAAGAAGCTCAAACAACTCTATAGGAAAAATTCTAATAATCTGATTTTAAAATAGTCAAAAAATCTAAATAGACATTTCTCAAAAGAAGATATACAAGTGGCAAATAGATTGTCAATGATATCTCAACATCAATGATCATCAGAGAAATGCAAATCAAAATTACAGTGAGATACCATCTCACCCCAGTTAGAATGGCTTTCATCCAAAAGTAGGCAATAACAAATGTTGGCGAGGATGTGAAGAAAACGGAACCCTCATAAACTGCCAGTGGTAATGTAAATTAGTACAACCGCTGTGGAGAACAGCTTGGAGGTTCCTCAAAAACTAAAAATAGAGCTACCATATTATCTGGTAATTCCAGTCCTGGGTACATACCCAAAAGAAAAGAAATCAGTATATTGAAGAGATATCTGCACTCCCATGTTTATTGCAGCACTGTTCACAATAGCCAAGATTTGAGAGCAACCGAAATGTCCATCAGCAGATGAATGGATAAAGGAAATGTCATACATATACACAATGGAATACTATTCAGCCATAAAGAAGAATGAGATCCTGTCATTTGCAATGACATGGATGGAAGTGGAGGTCATTATGTTAAGTGAAATAAGCCGGGCACAAAAAGACAAACTTCACATGTTCTCAATTATTTGTGAGAGCTGAAAATTAAAATAATTGAGCTCCTGGAGTTCCAGAATAGAAGGACGGTTGCCAGATGCTGGGAAGGACAGTGAGGCAGGAATTGGGGGAGGGGGAGAAAGAGAGGATGGTTAATGGGTACAAAAAATAGAAAGAATAAATACAACTTAGTATTTTCTAGCACAACGAGGTGACTATAGTAAAAAAATAATTTAATTGTACATTTAAAGATAACTAAAAGAGTATAATTGGATTGTTTGTAACAAAGGATAAATGCTTGAGGTGATGGATATCCCATTTACACTGATGTGATTATTATGAGTTGCATGCCTGTATCACTTGTAACCAATAAATATCTACACCTACTATATACCCACAAAAGTTAAAAATGAAAAACAAAGAATGCTTTGACTACAATAACAGAAAAAACAAGCAGCCAGATTCATGGCCAGAATTTTCCAATCCCTAGGTTAAACAAACAGAGTCTAATTTTTTTCTTATAACAAGAAACTCAGAGATGGTTAGTTACTGGTTCTGGCTCAGGAGTTCCTGATCACATCATGATCTCTGGCTCTTTCCATCTGGCTGTGTTGCCTTCCTTCATGCTTGCTTTATCATCAAGCTCACTTGAATAGTTCCTGCATTGGCTCCATTCATGTTCAATTCAGGAAGAAGGAGGAAAGGGCAATGCCAACAGCTCTCCTCTTGTACCTGTCTCTGTTATTAGAAAGCAGAAACTTGGCCAGGCACAGTGGCTCACGCCTGTAATCCCAGCACTTTGAGAGGCCAAGGTGGGCAGGTCACATGAGGTCGGGAGTTCGAGACCAGCCTGACCAACATGGAGAAACCCCGTCTCTGCTAAAAATACAAAATTAGCCAGGCGTAGTGGCACATGCCTGTAATCTCAGCTACTTGGGAGGCTAAAGCAGGAGAATCACTTGAACCTGGGAGGTGGAGGTTGTGGTGAGCCGAGATCGCACCGTTGCACTCCAGCCTGGGCGAAAAGAGCAAAACTCCATCTCAAAAAAAAAAAAAAAAAAAGAAAAGAAAGAAAAAAGAAAGCAGAAACTTTCCCCAGAGCCCCAAGTAGATATTCCCCTTTGTTATATTGGCTAGAACTAAGTACCTGGTCAACCATGACAGCAAAAAAGGCTGCAAAAGGGTCTTGGTTTCTCTCTCTCTCTCTCTCTCGCTCTGTCTCTGTCTCTCAGTGGAAATGAACAGAGGAGGAGCCGGGAACTATTGTTGAGTTATCCATCCACAGTATCTTCCATAACTTGGATTATGATGAATGGGAAGGGAACTGCCAAATAGACAAGAAGGGCATTCAAACTGAAGAAATGACATGTGAGAAGACATTGAGTTGGGAAACAGAACAGCATATTCGAATTGCTTGCAAAAAGTTCTGTAAGGAACATTAAATGCAAGCAGGGAAATGGGAAACGGTGGGAGAATAAGCAGGGCTGATGCCTGGCAATCTTTTGGGCCCTGCCAATGAGTTTGGGTTCTATATCTCTTCATATCCCTAGCACCTAACAGTGCCTTGATTAAAACAGATGCCCAATAAGTATTAATGATGGTTGAGACCACAATAGAAAACAGACAAACCTTCATTGTCTGTTTAACATTAATTGATTAAAAAGTGAAGTTTGAGTCAAACCTCTTGTTTATGGCTGATACTGTGGCCTCCATTTTGTTTTTATGATTAACCCTCAATTTGCATCAAGAGAAAAGAGATCTCACTATGTCAGAGGATTGCCAGTGTTCCAGTATCTTAGGCCCAGTATAGAACAAGTCCAGTGTAGCTCTGAGCATTGCCCAAATCCCCTCAGTTCCCTTCTTACCATTTTTTTTGCACCCTTCTTGTCTTTGAGTATGGTCACTTCAAACATCCAGTGCCTACAGTTTTTCTTTGGAGGACTAACATTTGCAACTGGAGCCATATTGCCTGTAAACCCAGTGAGCTGAAGTCCCTGAAAACTCCCACCCCTAGGTCAGCTCTTAACCAATGACTAACAGATATAACAGTATGAGACCCAGCTCTCTTGCTCTGGATTAGAACAGCTCCAAGGCATCACTTACCAACACTTAACATCACTTCCCATGTGGGATTGAGCAAAAGCTGCTCTCTGTAAGGCTTAACTAAGATCCCATCCTTGCCTGGCATCTTCCCCTACCCTTTCTGACTCTCCTATTCCATTGCCAGTGTTTCCTGGTAGAGCTTCCTTAATAAATCACTTGTTCTGAATTCTTGTCTCAGTGAAGAATTGTTACTGGGTAATTGAACCCCAGATCCCCTGGCTATTTTGTATTATTATCCGGTAATACTTTTTAGACTTTGAAATTAGCAGGGTTCAGTTGCTGGACACAGAAGCTATGCTAGGTGTGTTAAGCAGAAGCAATTTAATATGGGAATTAGGCCCTTAAAGATTGTTAGGCAGTCTGGTTCTACACAGATCTCCAGGAATGACTCCCTGAAGGACACCTCCAAACTAGCCCACAATGAGAGACCACCTCCCACATTCCTGAAAATGGAACTGGATAGAACTGCTGACCACAAGATCATACCACTGTAACTGTGATCTGTGGCTCAGGAAACCACTAATGCTCTTTAATATTCATAAAACTACACCCTGCGTACTGAAATACTACAGAAAAACACAATGTGTCCCGCACCTGTCAGGAGCAATAGCCCAGCAACCAGAATAAAGCTCTACCACCTTCCACTTTCCAAGTCTCAGGACCTAACCAGAAGCACCTAATTCACAACCAGAAACCCAGTTCTCAAGGTTTGTAACATCCCAAGGTTCCCTCTCAGGAACAGAGTTTCTGTTTTCCAACCTGTGTGGTGCATAAAGATACAAGAAAAGGAATTTGAAATGAATGCCGAGTTACAGCCACCATATCTACTTATAGCTTCCTTCAAAGAGCAGCTTTGAATAATCACTTTATGAATAAGGGATTTACAACAAATAACAAATAACATGCAGCAAAATAAATTTCATAAGAAATCATCATTCTTTCATGAATAAAGGTATCTTCCTTACCTTCATTATCATTTCTTTATATTTGGTAAGATGGAAATGGATCTATTTTGACCAGATTTCTTTGTTCATCATATACTTACCAAGTCAAATAAGAAGTCATTGAGACCCAGCAATTTCGCTCTTAGGATAGGGGTCTCAATGACTAATTTGACTTGGTAAGTATATGATGAACAAAGAAATCTGGTCAAAATAGATCCATTTCAATCTTACCAAATATAAAGAAATGATAGTGAAAGCAAGGAAGATACCTTTATTCATGAAAGAATGATATATATACACAAAGACGTGCTTGCAAATATTCAAAGCAGCATTATTCATAATAACCTAAGTAAAAACAGTCCATTAACTGATGGGTGGATAAACAAAATATGTTTTATCCACACAATAGAGTACTACTTAATAGGAGCAAAAATGAGCAAGATATTGATACATACCACAACATGGATGAACCTCAAAAATATTTTCATTGAAAAAAGTCAGAAACAAAACATTACCTATTGTAGGATTCCATCTATATGAAATGATCCCAGCACTTTGGGAGGCTGAGGTGAGAGGATCACTTGAAGCCAGGAGTTTCAGAGCAACCTGAGCAATGTGGTAAGACCCTTGTCTCTAACAAATAATAGTAAGATTAAAAAAAGAAATGTCCAGAAAAGGCAAATCTATAGAGACAAGAAGTCTATTAATGGTTGCCCAGGATGACAGTGTGGGGGTAATAATATAGATTAAACAGGTATGTAAATGGGTATGAGAGATCCTTCCTGGGGTGACGGAAATGTTCTAAAGTTGGATTATGCTGAGGGCTGTAAAACTCAGTAAATTTACTAAACATCTTTGAATGGTGTACTTCAAATAGAAGAACTTTACAATATGAAAATTGTACTTAAAGTTTTAAAAATAGAAGTTAGTGGTTTTGGGGATCCTGTATATTTACCAAAACCACAGAGGCAACATATGCCTAATAGTTGGGAGATTCTGATCCCTCTCAATAAAATATTTATTAGGGGCTTATATTTGTTAGTAAACACAGATATTTTTCCAGATGTGATATAAATTAAAGTGAAATAAAAAACTTTGGCTGGGTGCAGTAGCTCATGCCTGTAATTCCAACGCTTTGGTAGGCTGGCATGGGAGCATTGCTTGAGCCCAGAATTTGAGACCACCCTAGGCAGCACACTGGGACCCCACCCCTACAAAAATGTTTTTAAAAATTAGCAGGGTGTGGTGGTGTGTGCTTGTACTCCCAGCTACCAGGAGGCTAAGGCAGGAGGATTTCTTGAGCCTGAGAGGTAGAAGCTGCAGTGAGCTATGATTATGCCACTGCACTCCAGTCTGAGCAACAAAGCGAGACCCTGTCTCAAAAATAACAACAAATTTTGTCTCCTCTTACTGACACTAGCCCCATTCAGATGGGCCTACCCATAACATTGTGTTTGTGTATGTGCATGTGTGGGCATACAGCCGTCTGTGTGGGCTCACTTGAGGGTAATTATTTTCTCTTCATCATCATGTGTTTACACAAAGATGTGAGCTGCAGCAAAAGCAGCATAGAACAGGTTGAGTTTAGTAAGAGCACTTTAATGGTAATCTTAAATTATTGAGTTGAAACTTAGCAACGTGGATACAGAAGTAAAAAGAGTGTTGACCGACATCAGTTTTTTAGTTTGGGGCTGTGTTTCCAGAAAGCTTTTCTGGGACATTCCTCCTGGAAAGTCCTCTTTAAAAGATAGTTTCCTTATCAAATAAGCTTGGGAAACCCTTCTAGAGATTCAAAAAAACATATTACCCATTGCAGGTTCTGAGAAGTCTTGCAGTGTACAAACAAGCAAGTAGGCTTCAACCCAGAATTTCCCAAACTTATTTACAATAGTAATTATTATGTTATAATAATAGATAATACTTGGCACATACAACATGCCAGTCACTGTGTTAAGCACTGTTCATATGTTTACTACCTCCTTTAGTCCTCATAGCAATGCTATAAGGTAAGTACACTTATCGTCACTTTAAAGATGTGGACATAGAAGCTGTGAGAGGTAAAGCCTCTGTGCAGGTCAGGGAAGGCTGGCTCCAGTGCCCATGCATGTGCTTACCACTACACCACCATCAGTTCTTTGGAACTTCATTAAAAAAAAAGTTATCCCGGCTGGGAGCGGTGGCTCACACACTTTTTGAGGTCGAGGTGGTTGGATCACTTGAGGTCTCAAAAAAAAAATTATCTCATGAGCATGCTTTAGGAAATACTGGTTTAAGAAACTTGGATTGTAAATGTATCAGTAAAAAGAAACAGTGTATGAAAATGGAGAGGACTGTTCTCCATGTTCCTTTGTAGAAAACTGCTATGAGGGAAGAAGATAATTTCTGACCCAGTATCAGTGAACTGAGCTGCAGTGAATGTTCTGATCAACTGTGAACCACATAGAGAAGGGTATGATGATTAGCTGGAAATTTATACAGTTTTTAATCACAAAAAAAGATTTTGGTTAATTTGTTCAGCAGCAATTGAAAAAAAAATTGGGGGCCTTTGAGTTCTGAAGACTGGAAAGTAATAATAATGACTTCTTAAAAACTCTCTGACACATTTCTTGGAAACTTCAAATTATTGATCACAAATTATTCCAAAATACAATTTAAACTTGGTGTATTTCTTTGAATTCACATATGATCTGCTTGGCCCCTGGACCTGCCTTTAACCTAGCGAATTCTGTTGAAGAAGGGTAATAATAAAAATGTATCAGAGACCAGGTCTAGGGTTTAAGTGTGAACATCTATTTGATCTGTCTTTCAATTCATTTTCTCATGGCTTCTAATTGCATCTGAGAGTGAGGGGAATGGGCCTGACAGACTATGCCTACCCAACTGCAGAGTTTGGCATCAACATTACATGAACTGGCATGATCGCAAGGTACTCAGGATTTTCTTAGAGTTGATAAAAGTCCCAGAAAATCAGGATTGAAACCACAAGACTATTCATCACAGTAATAGCCATTTCTGCAAAAAATCCATATTGACCTAAATGCCAACAAAAGGAAAGTAATTAACTAAATGATAGTACATTCAAGTTCATGGGATATTATGTAACCATTAAAAATCAAGCTTGGAATATTATTTAACAATGTGTAAAATGTTCATAATAAAATTTTACATTATAAAACTATAAGTACAGGGCCAGGCACAGTGGTTCACGCCTGCAATTCCAGCATTTTGGGAGGCCAAGGTGGAAGAATCATTTGAGGTCAGGAGTCCAAGACCAGCCTGGGTAACATAAAAAGACCCCCTCTCTTAAAAAAAAACAAAAAGAAAAAAACAAACAAAAAAAACTTAGCCAGGCATGATGGCTTACACCTATAGTCCCAGCTATTTCGGAGGCTGAGAGGCAGGAGGATCTCTTGTGCCCAGGAAGCCTGAGGTTTCAGCGAGCCATGATCAATCTGCACTCTACTCTGGGCAAAAGAGCAAGTCCCTGTCTCTAAAACAAACAAACAAAACCTATTAGTACAGTATGTCTTCACTCTATAAAACAAATCTTAATATGTCTACTACACATACAAAAGAGAATTTCATCAAAATGTTAAGGATGGTTTGGAACACTGGGAAACAATGGAATTACTATGACGTATTTCTTTTCCTGTTAATAGTTGCCTTTGGTTTTCCTCAATTTTTAAAATAGTAAAATTGTTCTATTTTTATGACAACCATTACATTTTATTTTTAAAAAAATCAAAACAAACAGATATCAATCTGGGTGTCTGAGAGATATAAAGTCAGTATTTCCTAAAATGCTAAAGTAAAGGTATCTGGTTTAATATACTTGTTCCTGAGGCCTGTGGAACAATATGGTTCTGGGTTTAATTTCTAACTCCACCACTTACTATCCAAGTAACATTGAGAAAGGTTTAATTTCTCTTGTCTCAGTTTATTGATCTGTCAATTGGGACTGATAATAGGATCTTCCTTATAGGGCAGATGTGAGGATCAAATGAATCTTTACAGGTGCAGCGCCTACAATTGTGTCACACATAGTAAGTCCTTGAAACACGTTGGTTGTTGCATTACTTCTCTGTTACAGTTCTATAAAGTCTTCACAACTGTGACAGAACATAGAAGTCTGTCACAATCTGAAAGATATACATAACTTGTAGATAAAATGCAGAATTTTTGTTTTTAACCCAAAAGCAGCCTTGCAACTTCAGTCTTCTGTGTGATGAAGTCTACCCCATTTCACAGAGAAGAACAAAGCAAGTGGCATCATTCAGTAGGGTATCTAAAGCGGTCTTTTGCCTAGAGCTAGTAGAAATATTCCTTGTGAGACAGAGGGAAAGTACAGACACCATTATGATTTGTAATAAATGCTTTCTAAAAATTTATTGTGGACCAAATTTTGGAGAAATTTTGAATTCAGTAAGTTAATTTAGGATGAAAAGAAACATTGCAGGATACCTATTACAGCATAGTTTCTTATGGTGCAAAATTGGAAACAATCTAAATGTACATCAATAGCTTTATAAATGAGGGCAGAGCTTTGTCTGATGTGACAAAGCACATCCACCTGATGTGCTTTGTCCATTGGTGGGCTGAGAATGGGGTGCAGGTGTGCTAAGACTGGTCATTTCACTTCTCAGAACAACTACCAGAGGTCTTATTTAGTAAGAATGTGTCCTTGGTTTATCCCACTGTGCTATAAATACACAATTTTCATACAAATTTGTGTGTGTGGCATGACCTGAAAGGGTGGGAGCACAAGTCAGGATTCCTGGGTAGAAACAACAAAAATCAAATCTGGACAACTTATTAGAGGTTCTCAAAGATTTACAGATCAACAGGTAAGATCAACAGAGATCTGAAGCACCAGTTTGAAAATTGAGCTAGTTCTGAGAGCCAGGGAAGCAGAAACCACAGCCAATAACCGGTAGTAAGACTGGTTTAATCAGGACATGCCTGCCTGGGATGAGAGACTTTCTGATACTTTCCAGTGTTTTTCTTTGGGTCACTCATTTAATTTCAAAGTCCCAGCCAAGAACATCTGATTGAACTCTCTGATGGTGTCTAGGGCAGGGAGAAGAAGGATTGTCCCCTTTGATTACCTGAGTGAGAGGCAGACATTGAATTTAATGTCCCACCAAGAGTAAATGCAAGAAAACTGAGGTGCTGATCAAAACCAAGAAATTCCAGCAGAGCCACCATGCTCTGCAGACTCTCCCAAGGGCCTAAGGACTGGCCTGCCTGGTGCCTGCTGTTACCAGCAAAACCACCCCTGCAATTGGTGGAGCCATTACACCTGGCCTGCACAGCCTCAGGACCTGAGAGCTGGCCTGCCAGGCAGCCCATAGACCCAGAAAAGCCACAAAACTGCCTCCACAAACACCCACAGTCTAGGCCACTGAGGCACTCACAGACACTGCTGACATTGATTGCAGCCAAATAAATCACATGGAGACTACACTAATTTGCCCACCCAGGACCAAAGCTAGAGCACCCTACCCAACCAATACTACAGAACCCATATGAGAAAGACTTTCATGTAAATGTGGCTACTTAAGCTAATCCATAAAGTTGGAAGAGGGAATTGTTCCACTGCATGTGCAGATATCAATGTAGGGACACAAGAAGCATTAAAGAGCAAGGAAACATGACCCCTCCAAAGGAAAACAATAATTCCCCAGTAACAAACCATAAAGAAAAGAAAATCTGTAAAATGCCTAAAAAGGAATTCAAAATAATGATCTTAAAGACACTCAACAAGATACAAAATAATACATAGACCATTGAACAAAATAAAAAAAATCATAATCTGAATGATAAACTCAATAAGGAGGTATATATCATAAAAGAAACCAAACAAAAATCTTGGAAATGAAGAATTCAATGAATGAAATAAAAAAATAATTGACAGCTTCAACCACAGACTAGATCAAGCAGAAGAATTTCTGAATTTCATCTGAAGACAGGTCTTTTGAAATAACCCAGTCATACAAAAAGAAAAAAGAATAACAAAGAGTGAAGAAGGCCTACAGGATTTATGGGACATCATTAAGCAAATAAATTTTTGCATTATGAAAGTTCCAGAAGAAGAGATAGGAAAAAGTATAGAAAAGCCTATTCAAGAAAATTATAGCTGGCCAGGGGTGGTGGCTCATGCCTGTAATCCCAGCACTTTGGGAGGCTGAGACAGGTGAATTACCTGAGGTCAGGAGTTCAAGACCAGCCTGGCCAACAAGGTGAAACCCGTCTTTACTAAAAATACAAAAATTATCCAGGTGGGGTGGTGCATGCCTGCAATCCCAACTACTTGGGTGGCTGAGGCAGGAGAATCACTTGAACCCAAGAGGTGGAGGTTGCAGTGAGCTGAGATTCTACCAATGCACTTCAGCCTGGGCAATGGAGTGAGACTCCATCAAAAGAAGAAGGAAGGAAGGAAAGAAGGAAGGAAGGAAGGCAAAAGGGAAGGGAAGGGAAGAAGGAAGGAAGGAATAAAGAGAAAGAAAGAAGAAAGAAAGAAAAAGAGAGAGAGGGAGGGAGGGAAGAAAGGAAGGAAGAAAGAAAGAGAAAGGGAGGGAGGGAGGGATGGAAGGAAGGAAGGAAGGGGAAAGGGAAGGGAAAGGAAGGGAGGAAGGAAAGAAGGAAGGAAGGAAGAAGAGAAAGAAAAGAAAGAAAGAAAGAAAGAAAAAAGAAAAGAAAAGAAACAGAGAGGGAGGAAGGAAAGAAGGAAGCAAGAAGAGAAAGAAAAGAAAGAAAGAAAGAAAAAAGAAAAGAAAAGAAGAAACAGAGAGGGAGGGAGGGAAGAAAGGAAGGAAGGAAGAAAGAAAGAGAGAGAGGGAAGGAGGGAGGGAAGAAAGGAAGGAAGGAAGAGAGAGGGAGGGAGGGAAGGAAGGAAGGAAGGAAGGAAGGAAGGAAAAAACTTCCTAAGTCATGGGAGAAATATGGACTTCTACATTCAAGAAGCTCAAAACTCCAAAATAGATTCAGCCCAAAAGTGTCCTCTTTGAGGCACATTATAGTCAAACTTTTAGAAGGCCAGACAGAAAGACAATTTTAACAACAAGAGAAAAGCATTGAGTCCCATGTAAAGGAATCCCAACTATACCAAAAGAAGATTTCCCAGCAGAAATGTTACAATCCAGGAGAAAATGGGATAATATATTCAAATCACTGAAAGAAAAAAAATGTCTACAAAGAATGCTATACACAGGCCGGGCACAGTGGCTCACGTCTGTAATCCCAGCACTTTGGGAGGCCAAGGCGGGCGTATCACAAGGTCAGGAGATCAAGACCATCCTGGCTAACATGGTGAAACCCCGTCTTTACTAAAAAATACAAAAAATTAGCCAGGAGTGGTGGCAGGTGCCTGTAGTCCCAGCTACTCAGGAGGCTGAGGCAGGAGAATGGCGTGAACCTGGGAGGCGGAGCTTGCAGTGAGCTGAGATCACACCACTGCACTCCAGCCTGGGTGACAGAGCGAGACTCCATCTCAAAAAAAAAAAAAAAAAATGCTATACACAGCAAAGTTATCCCTGAGAAAAGAGGGAAAAATAAAAGTCTTTCCCAGATAAGCAAAAACGATAAAATTCATACCACCAGACCAGCTCTACAAAAAATGCCTTAAAAAGTCCTACATTTGGGAGCAAAAGAATATATACCATTAAGATAAAACACATGAAAGTATAAAACTCACTAGTAGAGAAGAGATACAAATGAGAATGAGAAAGAAAGCAAGCCTCATTACTGTGGAAAACCACCAAATCATGAAGATAAGCAATAAAAGAGGAAGAGGCCGGGCACAGTGGCTGACGCCTGTAATCCCAGCACTTCGGGAGGCCGAGACGGGTGGATCACGGGAGGTTCAGAGTTCAACACCAGCCTGACCAACATGGACAAACCTCGTCTCTACTAAAAAAAAAAAAAAAAAAAATTAGCCGGGCTTGGTGGCTCATACCTGTAATCCCAGCTACTCTGGAGGCTGAAGCAGGAGAATGGCTTGAACACGGGAGGCGGAGGATGCTGTGAGCTGAGATCATGCCATTGCACTCCAGCCTGGGCAACAAGAGTAAAACTCCATCTCAAAATAAATAAATAAATAAATAAATAAAAGAGGAAGAAACACAGAATATACAACACAATCAAAAAATAACTAACAAAATGACAAGAGTAACTCTTTACCTATCAATAATAACCTTGAATATAAACAGATTAAATTCCCCAATTAAAATATATAAACTCGCTGCATGGTTAAAGAAACATGACCTAACTACACGCTGCCTACAGGAAACTCACTACACCTGTAAAGACATACATAGAACAAAAATGAAAGTATGGCAAAAGATATTCCATGCAAACAGAAACCAAAGGCAAACAGGAGTAGCTATCTTTATGTCAAATACAATAGGCTTCAAGTAAAAAATTATAGAAAGAGACAAAGATGATTATTATATAATGATAAATGGATCAATTCAGCAAAAGGATATAATAATTGTAAATATATGTGCATCCAACACCAGAACACTTAGGTATATAAGGCAAATATTAGATTTAAAAGGAGAGACTACTTCAATACAGTAAGAGTTGGAGACTTCAATACTCCACTTTCAGTACTGTACAGATCATCTAAACAAAAATCAACAAGGAAATATCAGATTTTAACTGGGCTGTAGACCAAATGGATGTATCAGACATTTACAGAACATTTCATCCAACAGATGCAGAATACATATTCTTCTCATGAACACCTGGAACATTCTTCAGGATAGACCATATCTTAGGCCACAAAACAAGTCTCAGCAAACTTTTAAAAATCAAAATCATATCAGTATCTCTTCTGACCACAAAAGAATAAAACTAGAAATCAGTAAAAATAGCAATTTTGGAAACTAGACAAATAAATGGAAATTAAACAATATGCTCTTGAGTGATCAACGGGTTAATGAAGAAAGTAAGAAGGAAATGGAAAATGTATTGAAATAAATGAAAATAGAAACACAACATAACAAAACCTGTGGAATACAACAAAAGCAGTACTAAGAAGGATGTTTATAAAAATGAACACCCACATCAAAGAGGTAAAAGGATTTCAAATAAACAACCTAGCAATACACCTAAAAGAACTAGAAGAGCAAAAACAAACCAAACCTTTGCAAAATTAGCAGAAGAAAAATAATGATTAGAGGAGAAATAAGCAAAACTGAGACAAAAAAATAGTTGCTTTTTGAAAAGATAAACAAAATGAACAATTAGCTAGACTAAGAAAAATTGATGATTCAAATAAATGAAATAAAAAATGAAAAAGGAAACATTATAATTGATGCCACAGAAATATAAAGGAACATCAGAGACTCTTATGAACAACTATATGCAAACAAATCAGAAAACCTAGAGGAAATGAATAAATTCCTAGACACATACAACCTACCAAGGTTGAACCAAGAAGAAATAAAAAATTTGAACAGACTAATACCAGTAATTAGATTTAATCAGTAATAAAAAGTCTCTCAACAAAGAAAAGCCCAAGATCAGATGGCTTTACTGCCAAATTCTAGCCAGACTTTTAAAGAATAACTAATACCTATTCTTAAACTGTTTTAGAAAAAGCAAAGTAAAGGGAATTTTTCCAAACTCCATTTTACAAGGACAGCACTACCCTGATACCAAAACCAGTTAAGGATACAAAAAAAAAAAAAGAGAGAGAGAGAGAGAACTACAGGCCAATATTCGTGATGAACATGTTTTAAAAAATACTCAACAAAACACTAGAAAACCAAATCCAATAGAACATCAAAAAGATTATACACCATGATTAAGTGGGATTTACACCAGGGATGCAAAAGTGATGTAACATATGCAAAACATGATATATTCCATCAACAGAATGAAAGGCAAAAACCATATTATGATCTCAATAGATACAGAAAACCCATTTGATAAAATTCAGTATCCCTTCTGTCTTAGTACATTTACATTGCTATAAAGGAATACCCAAGGCTCGGTAATTTATAAAGAAAAGAGGCTTATTTTGTGCATGGTTTCACAGGCTCTACAAGAAGCATGGCACCAGCATCTTCTTCCAGTGAGGGTCTTAGAAAGCTTTCACTCACAGCAGAAGGGGAAGTGGGGCTGGCATCACATGATGTGAGGAAAGAAAAAGAAAGAATGAAGGGAGGCATGCCACCTTCTTTTAAACATTACCAGCTCTCCTGTGATTTAACAGCAAGAACTCACTTATTACTAGAGGGAGGACATTAACCCATTCATGAGAGATCTGCTCTCATGACCCAAAGACCTTCCACTGGGCCCCATCTCCAACACTGGGGATCAAATTTCAACATGAGATTTGAAGGTGACAAATATCAAAACTATATCATTTGATGAAAGTTCAGAACAACTTAGATATAAGAGAAATGTACCTCAACCACAGTGAAGACCACAAATGACAATCTCACACCTGACATCAGACTGAAGTTGAAAGCTTTTCCTCTGAGAAGTGGAGCAAGACAAAGATAGCCACTTTCACCACTCATATTCAACATAGTACTAGAATAGAAGTCAGAGCAATGAAGCAAGAGAAAAAAAATAAAGGCCATCCATTTAGAAAAGAGGAAGTCAAATTGTCTTTTTTTGCAGATGATATAATCTTGTATATCAGAAAACTTAAAGACTTTACCAAAGAACTCTTAGAACTGATCAACAAATTCAGTAAATTTATAGGATACAAAATCAACATATACAAATCAGTAGCATTTCTAGGCCGGGTGCAGTGGCTCATGCCTGTAATCCCAGCACTTTGGGAGGCCAAGGCGGGTGGATCACCTGAGGTCAGGAGTGCAAGACCAACCCGACCAACAAAGTGAAATACCATCTCTACTAAAAATACAAAAATTAGCCAGATGTGGTGGCAGGCACCTGTAGTCCCAGCTACTTGGGAGGCTGAGACAAGAGAACTGCTTGAACTCAGGAGGCAGAGGATGCAGTGAGCTGAGATTGCACCACTGCACTCCAGCCTGGGTGACAAAGTAAGACTCTGTCTCCAAAAAAAAAAAAAGATCACTAGTATTTATACACCAATGACAAACCAACTGAAAAAAAATCAATAAAGCAATCTTATTTACAACAGCTACAAAACAAAATAAAATACTACAAGTAAATTTAACCAAAAAGGTGAATGATATCTACAAGAAAACTGTAGAAGATGGCCAAATAGGAACAGCTCCAGTCTACACCTCCCAGCGTGAGCGACGCAGAAGATGGGTTTCCAACTGAGGTACCAGGTTCATCTCACTGGGGCGTGCCAGACATTGGGTGCAGCGCACCGTGCACGAGCCGAAGCAGGGCGAGGCATCTCCTCACCCGGGAAGTGCATGGTGTCAGGGAATTCCCTTTCCTAGTCAAAGAAAGGGGTGACAGACATCACCTAGAAAATCAGGTCACTCCCACCCTAATACTGCACTTTCCCAATGGGCTTAAAAAACGGCACACCAGGAGATTATATCCCGCACCTGGCTCAGAAGGTCCTATGCCCACAGAGTCTCCCTCATTGCTAGCACAGCAGTCTGAGATCAAACTGCAAGGCGGCAGCGAGGCTGGGGGAGGGGCACCCGCCATTGCCGAGACTTGATTAGGTAAACAAAGCGGCAGGGAAGCTCAAACTGGGTGGAGCCTACCACAGCTCAAGGAGGCCTGCCTGCCTCTGTAGGCTCCATCTCTGGGGGCAGGGCACAGAAAAACAAAAAGACAGCAGTAACCTCTGCGGACTTAAATGTCCCTGTCTGACAGCTTTGAAGAAAGTAGTAGTTCTCCCAGCACGCAGTTTGAGATCTGAGAACAGGCAGACTGCCTCCTCAAGTTCCTCCCTGACCCCCGACTAGCCTAACTGGGAGGCGCCCCCCAGTAGGAGCAGACTGACACCTCACACGGCCGGGTACTCCTCTGAGACAAAACTTCCAGAGGAACCATCAGGCAGCAGCATTTGCGGTTCACCGATATTTGCTGTTCTGCAACCACCACTGCTGATACCCAGGCAAACAGGGTCTGGAGTGGACCTCTAGCAAACTCCAACAGACCTGCAGCTGAGGGCCCTGTCTGTTAGAAGGAAAACTAACAAACAGGAAGGACATCCACACCAAAAACCCAACCGTACTTCACCATCATCAAAGACCAAAGGTAGATAAAACCACAAAGATGGGGCAAAAATAGAGCAGAAAAACTAGAAACTCTAAAAATCAGAGCGCCTCTCCTCCTCCAAAGGAATGCAGCTCCTTACCAGCAACGGAACAAAGCTGGATGGAGAATGACTTTGATGAGTTGAGAGAAGAAGGATTCAGATGATCAAACTACTCTGAGCTACAGGAGGAAGTTCAAACCAATGGCAAAGGAGTTAAAAACTTTGAAAAAAAATTAGATGAATGGATAACTAGAATAACCAATGCAGAGAAGTCCTTAAAGGACCTGATGGAGCTGAAAGCCAAGGCAAGAGAACTATGTGACAAATTCACAAGCCTCAGTAGCTGATGCGATCAACTGGAGGAAAGGGTAGCAGTGATGGAAGATGAAATGAATGAAATGAAGCATGAAGAGAAGTTTAGAGAAAAAAGAATAAAAAGAAATGAACAAAGCCTCCAAGAAATTTGGGACTATGTGAAAAGACAAAATCTACCTCTTATTGGTGTACCTGAAAGTGATGAGGAGAATGGAACCAAGTTGGAAAATACTCTGCAGGATATTATCCAGGAGAACTTCCCCAATCTAGCAAGGCAGGCCAACATTCAAATTCAGGAAATACAGAGAATGCCACAAAGATACTCCTCGAGAAGAGCAACTCCAAGACACATAATTGTCAGATTCACCAAAGTTGAAATGAAGGAAAAAATGTTAAGGGCAGCCAGAAAGAAAGGTCAGGTTACCCACAAAGGGAAGCCCATCAGACTGACAGCTGATCTCTCAGCAGAAACTCTACAAGCCAGAAGAGAGTGGGGGCCAATATTCAATGTTCTTAAAGAAAAGAATTTTCAACCAGAATTTCATATCCAGCCAAACTAAGCTTCATAAGTGAAGGAGGAATAAAATACTTTACAGACAAGCAAATGCTGAGAGATTTTGTCACCACCAGGCCTGCCCTACAAGAGCTCCTGAAGGAAGCACTAAACATGGAAAGGAAAAACCAGTACCAGCCACTGCAAAAACATGCCAAATTGTAAAGACCATAAAGGCTAGGAAGAAACTGCATCAACTAACGAGCAAAATAGCCAGCTGACATCATAATGACAGGATCAAATTCACACATAATGATATTAACTTTGAATGTAAATGGGCTAAATCCTCCAGTTAAAAGACATAGACTGGCAAATTCGATCAAGAGTCAAGACCCATCAGTGTGCTGTATTCAGGAAACTCATCTCATGTGCAGAGACACACAGAGGCTCAAAATAAAGGGATGGAGGAAGATCTACCAAGCAAATGGAAAACAGAAAAAGGCAGGGGTTGCAACCCTAGTCTCAGAAAAAAACAGACTTTAAACCAATAAAGATCAAAAGAGACAAAGAAGGCCATTACATAACGGTGAAGAGATCAATTCAACAAGAAGAGCTAACTATACTAAATACATATGCACCCAATACAGGAGCACCCAGATTCATAAAGCAAGTCCTTAGTGACCTACAAAGAGACTTAGAATCCCACACAATAATAATGGGAGACTTTAACACCCCACTGTCAACATTCTACAGATCAACGAGACAGAAAGTTAACAAGGATACCCAGGAATTGAACTCAGCTCTGCACCAAGCAGACCTAATAGACATCTACAGAACTCTCCACCCCAAATCAACAGAATATACATTCTTTTCAGCACCACACCACACCTATTCCAAAATTGACCACATACTTGGAAGTAAAGCACTCCTCAGCAAATGTAAAAGAACAGAAATTATAACAAGCTGTCTCTCAGACCACAGTGCAATCAAACTAGAACTCAGGATTAAGAAACTCACTCAAAACCACTCAACTGCATGGAAACTGAACAACCTGCTCCTGAATGACTACTGGGTACATACGAAATGAAGGCAGAAATAAAGATGTTCTTTGAAACCAATGAGAACAAAGACACAACATACTAGAATCTCTGGGACACATTCAAAGCAGTGTGTAGAGGGAAATTTATAGCACTAAATGCCCACAAGAGAAAGCAGGAAAGATCTAAAATTGACACCCTAACATCACAATTAAAAGAACTAGAAAAGCAAGAGCAAACACATTCAAAAGCTAGCAGAAGACAAGAAATAACTAAGATCAGAGCAGAACTGAAGGAAATAGAGACACAAAAAACCATTCAAAAAATTAATGAATCCAGAAGCTGGTTTTTTGAAAAGATCAACAAAATTGATAGACCACTAGCAAGACTAATGAAGAAGAAAAGAGAAAAGAATCAAATAGACACAATAAAAAATGATAAAGGGGATATCACCACTGATCCCACAGAAATACAAACTACCAGCAGAGAATACTATAAATACCTCTATGCAAATAAACTAGAAAATCTAGAAGAAATGGATAAATTCCTCAACACATACATCCTCCCAAGACTAAACCAGGAAGAAGTTGAATCTCTGAATAGACCAATAACAGGCTCTGAAATTGAGGCAATAATTAATAGCTTGCCAACCAAAAAATGTCCAGGACCAGATGGATTCCCAGCCGAATTCTACCAGAAGTACAAGGAGGAGCTAGTACCATTCCTTCTGAAACTATTCCAATCAATAGAAAAAGAAGGAATCCTCCATAACTCATCTGATGAGGCCAGCATCATCCTGATACCAAAGCCTGGCAGAGACACAACGAAAAAATAGAATTTTAGACCAATATCCTTGATGAACATTGATGCAAAAATCCTCAATAAAATACTGGCAAACAGAATCCAGCAGCACATCAAAAAGCTTATCCACCATGATCAAGTGGGCTTCATCCCTGGGATGCAAGGCTGGTTCAACATACGCAAATCAATAAATGTAATCCAGCATATAAACAGAACCAAAGACAAACACCACGTGATTATCTCAATAGATGCAGAAAAGGCCTTGGACAAAATTCAACAACGCTTCATGCTAAAAACTTTCAATAAATTAGGTATTGATGGGATGCATCTCAAAATAATAAGAGCTATTTATGACAAACCCACAGCCAATATCATACTGAATGGGCAAAAACTGGAAGCATTCCCTTTGAAAACTGGCACAAGACAGGGATGCCCTTTCTCACCACTCCTATTCAACATAGTGTTGGAAGTTCTGGCCAGGGCAATCCGGCAGGAGAAGGAAATCAAGGGTATTCAATTAGGAAAAGAGGAAGTCAAATTGTCCCTGTTTGCAGATGACATGATTGTATATCTAGAAAACCCCATTGTCTCAGCCCAAAATCTCCTTAAGCTGATAAGCAACTTCAGCAAAGTCTCAGGATACAAAATCAATGTACAAAAATCACAAGCATTCTTATACACCAATAGCAGACAAACAGAGAGCCAAATCATGAGTGAACTCCCATTCACAACTGCTTCAAAGAGAATAGAATACCTAGGAATTCAACTTACAAGGGATGTGAAGGACCTCTTCAAGGAGAACCACAAACCACTGCTCAATGAAACAAAAGAGGATACAAACAAATGGAAGAACATTCCATGCTCATGGGTAGGAAGAATCCATATCGTGAAAATGGCCATACTGCCCAAGGTAATTTATAGATTCAATGCCATCCCCATCAAGCTACCAATGACTTTCTTCACAGAATTGGAAAAGACTATTTTAAAGTTCATATGGAACCAAAAAAGAGCCCACATTGCCAAGTCAATCCTAAGCCAAAAGAACAAAGCTGGAGGCATCATGCTACCTGACTTCAAACTATACTACGAGGCTACAGTAACCAAAACAGCATGGTACTGGTACCAAAACAGAGATATAGACCAATGGAATGGAACAGAGCCCTCAGAAATAATGCCGCATATCTACAACTATCTGATCTTTGACAAACCTGACAAAAACAAGAAATGGGGAAGGGATTCCCTATTTAATAAATGGTGCTGGGAAAACTGGCTAGCCATATGTAGAAAGCTAAAACTGGATCCCTTCCTTACGCCTTATACAAAAATTAACTCAAGATGGATTAAAGACTTACATGTTAGACCTAAAACCATAAAAACCCTAGAAAAAAACCTAGGCAATACCATTCAGGACATAGGCATGGGCAAGGACTTCATGTCTAAAACACCAAAAGCAATAGCAACAAAAGCCAAAATTGACAAATGGGATCTAATTAAACTCAAGAACTTCTGCACAGCAAAAGAAACTACCACCAGAGTGAACAGGCAACCTACAGAATGGGAGAAAAGTTTTGCAACCTACTCATCTGACAAAGGGCTAATATCCAGAATCTACAAAGAACTCAAACAAATTTACAAGAAAAAAACAAACAACCCCATCAAAAAGTGGACAAAGGATATGAACAGACACTTCTCAAAAGAAGACATTTATGCAGTCAAAAAACACATGAAAAAATGCTCATCATCACTGGCCATCAGAGAAATGCAAATCAAAACCACAGTGAGATACCATCTCACACCAGTTAGAATGGCAATCATTAAAAAGTCAGGAAACAACAGGTGCTGGAGAGGTTTTGGAGAAATAGGAACACTTTTACACTGTTAGTGGGACTGTAAACTAGTTCAACCATTGTGGAAGACAGTGTGGCGATTCCTCAGGGATCTAGAACTAGAAATACCATTTGACCCAGCCATCCCATTACTGGGTATATACCCAAAGGATTATAAATCATGCTGCTATAAAGACACATGCACACTTATGTTTATTGCGGCACTATTCACAACAGCAAAGACTTGGAACTAACCCAAATGTCCAACAACGATAGACTGGATTAAGAAAATGTGGCACATATACACCATGGAATACCATGCAGCCATAAAAAATGATGAGTTCATGTCCTTTGTAAGGACATGGATGAAGCTGGAAACCATCATTCTCAGCAAACTATCACAAGGACAAAAAACCAAACACCGCATGTTCTCACTCATAGGTGGGAATTGAACAATGAGAACACATGGACACAGGAAGGGGAACATCACACACCGGGGACTGTTGTGGGGTGGGGGGAGGGGGAGGGATAGCATTAGGAGATATACTTAATGCTAAATGACGAGTTAATGGGTGCAGCACACCAACATGGCACATGTATACATATGTAACAAACCTGCCCATTGTGCACATGTAGCCTAAAACTTAAAGTATAATAATAATAAAATTTAAAAAAAAAAGAAAACTGTAAAACACTGATGAAAGAAATTGAGGAGGGCACAAAAAAATGAAAAGCCATCTCATGTTCATGGATTGGAAGAATTAATATTGTTAAAATGATGATTCTACCCAAAGCAATCTACAGATTTAACACAATACCTATCAAAGTAACAATACCATTTTTCATATAAATAGGAAGAACAATCCTAAAATCTGTATGGAACCAAAAATAAACCTGAATAACCAAAGGAATCCTGAACAAAAAGAACAAAGCTGGAGGCATCACACTATTGAACTCCAATATATACTACAAATGTATGGTAACAAAAACAACATGGTACTTGCATAAAAATAGACACATAGACCAATGGAGCAGAATAGAGACCCTAGAAATAAATTCACATATTTATAGCCTGCTGAGTTTTTGACAAAGACACCAAGAACATACACTAGGGAAAGAACAGTCTCTTCAATAAATGATTCTTGGAAAAGTGGATATCCATACGCAGAAGAATGAAACTAGACCCTTATCTCTCACTATATACAAAAATTAACTCAAAATGGATTAAAGACTTAAATGTAAGACTTAAAACTATAAAACTACTAGAAGAAGATATGGGGGAAATGCTTTTAGGACATTGGGCTGGGCAAAGATTTTCTAGATAAGGCAACAAATAGGCAAAAATAAACAAATGGGATTATGTCAAACTAGAAAACTTCTGCACAGGAAAGGAAACAATCTATTGAGTAAAGAGACACCTGCAGAATGGGAAAAATATTTGCAAGCTATTCATCTGACAAGGGATTAATATCCATAATACACACAGAACTAAGACAACTCAGTATCAATAATAAATAATAATAATAATAATAATAATCTGACTAAAAATGGGTAAAGGATCTGAATAAACATTTCTAAAAAGAAGACATCCAAATGGCCAAAAAATATGTGAAAAACTGCTCAACATCACTAGTCATCAAGGAAATGCAAATCAAAACCACAACAAGATATCATCTCACCCCAGTTAGAATGGCTATTATCAAAACAACAAAAAATAGCAAATGCTGGTGAAGATGCAGAGGAAGGAGAGCCCTAATACACCATTGGTGAAAATGTAAATTGGTACAGCCATTATGGATAACAGTACAGAGGTTCCTCAAAAAACTAAACATAGAATTACCGTATGATCCAGCAATCTCACTACTGGGTATATAATCCAAAGGAAAGGAAAGGAAATTAGTATGTTAAAGAAAAACCTACACTGCCACATTTATTGCAGCACTATTCACAATAGCCAGGATATGGAATATTCCTAAATGTCCATCAACAGATGAATGGAGAAAGGAAATGGTATATCTGCACAATAGAATACTATTCAGCCATAAAAAGAATGAAATCCTGTTATTCATGGTAACATGAATGAGCCTAGAGAACATCATGTTAAGTGAAATAAGCCAGGCATAGAAAGATAAATACCGTTTATTCTTATTCATGTGTAGAAGCTAAAAGAGTAGGTCTCATAGAATTAGAGAGTAGAATAGTGGTTACTGAGGCTGGGAAGGCGGAAGGCTTGGTGGGGCACTCGGATAGGTTGATTAATTGATATAAAACTACAGCTAGATAGGAGGAATAAGTTTTAGTGTCCTATAGCACTGCAGAGTGACTATAATTAACAATAATTTGTTATATAGTTTCAAATACCTACAAGAAAGTATTTTGAATGTTCCCAACACAAAGAAATGATAAATGTTTACGTTGAGGGATATGCTAATTACCCTGATTTGATCATTATACATTATATACATATGTCAAAATATTAATATTACACTGTACCCCCTAAATTTATACAGTTATTATGTGTCAATTAAAAATCTTAATTTTTTAAAATGGGAAGTTTTGCATCATTGTGAGCAGTGTTTTAGGAGAGTTTAATGAAGGACTTGCTGTGTTTCAATTATGAATAGCACAATATTCTGGATTTACATTGATATGTTTAATAAATTGAATAAAATATTAGCTTTATGTTTAACCAGTTAAGAGCAAGGAATGGAAACTGGGTGGCCAAAAAAGTGACAAGTGCCCATGATAATGGAGGACTAGTTAAAGAATAGCACAGCCATAAAGTGAGACATTATGAAAGTATTTTTAAAAGGGTAAGGTGGAGATTTCCAGTTTCTGATTCAGCATATAAGGAGTTTAGAAGTTGCCACTCAGTCCTAACAACAAGTAAAAAGCTGAACAAATTGAAAAAACAGCAACTCTTTTTAGTATCAGTAATATTCTACATACACAAATTAGAAGACAGAGCTTAGCCAGGTATGGTGGCACGTGCTTGTAGTCCCAGCTAATTGGGACACTGAGGAAGGAGGATTGCTTGAGCCCAGGAGTTCTAGGTGGCAGTGGGCTATGGTTGTACCACTGTATTCCAGCCTAGGGTGACACAGTGGACCGGTCTCAAACAAACAAACAATAACAAAGACAAAGATAGTCAGAGTGGATTAAAAAAAAAAAAACAAGACCCAAGTATATGCTGTCTACAAGAAACCTACTTTAAATATAAAGACGTATATAGATTAAAAGTAAAGGGATGGAGAAAGATAAACCATGTTAACACTAATCAAAAGAAATTAGGAATAGCTATATTAATTTCAGACAGAGCAGACTTCAGAGCAAGGAAACTTAGCAGGAAGAAAGAGAGGCATTAAATAATAATAAAGGGATCAATACATGAAGAAGATATAACAATCCTTAATGTGTATGAGCCTAACAGTGTCAAAATATATGAGGCAAAAACTGATAGAACTGCAAGGAGAAATAGATGAATCCACAGTTGTAGTTGGAGACTTCAGTACCCCTGTATTAGAAGTGAACAGATCCAGCAGGCAGAAAATCAGCAAGGACATAGTTAAACTCAACAGCACCATCAATCAACTGGATATAATTAACGTCTCTAGAAGTTCCTCCAACAACAACATATTACACATTCTTTTCAAGCTCACATGCAACATTTACCAAGATAGACACATTCTGAGCCATAAAATACACCTTAACAAACTTAAAAGAATAGAAATCATACAGTGTCTGCTCTCAGACAATAGTGGAATTAAACTAAAAATTCACAACAGAAACATACTTGAAAATCCCCAAACAGTTGAAGATTAAACAACATAATTCTAAATAATGCATGGGCCAAAGAAGGAATCTCAAGAGAAAAATATAAATTTTTGAAGTAAATTACAATGAAAATATAACTTATAAAAAATTTGTGGGAATGAGTGAAAGCAGTGCTTAGAGGGAAATTTATAGCATGGAATGCATATATTAGAACAGAAGAAAATCTAAAATCATCAACATAAGCTTTAACCATAGGAAACTAGAAAAAGAAGAGCAAATTAAAAATTAAAACTGAAGTAAGCAAATGAACAGAAATAATAAAAAATAAAGCAAAACTAAATGAAACTAAAGATAGAAAATTAATAAAGAAAAGCAACAAACCAAAAGCTAGTTATTTGAAAAGATCAATAAAATTAACAAGCCACTCACCAGGCTAGGAAAAAAAAGGCACAAACTACTAATGTCAGAGATAAAAAAGAAGATATCACTACAGATCCCATTGATATTAAAAGAATAATAAGGTAATATTATGAACAATTCTATGCCTACAAATTTCATATCCTACATGAAATGAACCAAATCATTGAAAGATGCAACTTGTCAAAACTCACACAAAAAAATAGATGATCTGAAAAGGTCTATATTCATTAAAGAAATTGAAACAATCATTAATAATTTTTGCAATACAGAAAGCACCAGGACCATATGGATTCACTGGCGAATTCTACCAAACATTTAAGAAAGAAATTGTGCCAATTCTCTACAATCTCTTCCAAATGATAGAAGCTGAGGCAATATTTCCTAATTTATTCTATGAAGCCAACATTACCTTAATATCAAAACTCAACAAAGACATTACAGGAAAAGACCAATATCTCTCTTAAACATAAAATCAAAAATACTCAACAAAATATTTGCAAATGGAATCTAAAAATGAATTTTTTAAAATGATAAACTAAGACCTAATGGGATTTGTCCAAGTTATACAAGACTGGCTCAACATTTGAAAATCACTTAATGTAATCCACCACATCAATAGACTAAAGAAAAAAAGGTACATAATCATATCAATAGATGCAGTAAAAGAAATAGACAAAATCCAACACCCACTTATTAAAAAAAAAAAAAAACACCTCTCTGCAAACTAAGAATAAAGAGAAACTTTCACAACTTGATAAAGACCATCTACAAAAACTCTAAAGCTAATATTATACTTAATGGTGAGAGACTTGAAGCTTTCCTGCCAAAATCAGGAAAAGTGCAAAGATGTCTCCTCTCACCACTGCTTTTCAACATTGCTCTAGAAGTCCTATCTAATACAATAAGACATAAAAAGGAATAAAGGAGTATACAGACTGGTAAGGAAGAAATAAATTGTCTTTCTTCACAAATGATATGATCATCTATGTAGAAAATTCAAAATAATTGACCAAAAATCCTCAAATAAGTGATTATAGCAAAGTTGCAAGGTATTTCTAGAGAATGGCAAATTCAAACAATGACATAGGTTACCTGTCAACCTCTACAAACCTGTTAGAGTAGCCAAAATTCAAAACACTGACAACAACAAATGCTGGTGAAGATGTGGCACAACAAGCATATTTATTCATTGGAATAAATGGAAATACAAAATGGAAAAGCCACTTAGGAAGACGGTTTGACAGTTTCTTACAAAACTAAATAAACTAAATATACTGGGATTACAGGCTCACACCTGTAATCCCAGCACTTTGGGAGGCCGAGGAGGGCAGATCGCTTGAGCTCAGGAGTTTGAGACGAGCCTGGCCAACATGGTGAAAGCCTATCTCTACTAAAAATACAAAACTTAGCCAGGCGTGGTGGCAGGTGCCTGTAGTCTCAGCTACTCAGGAGGCTGAGGCAGGAGAACCACTTGAACCTGAGAGCCGGAGGTTGCAGTGAGCTGAGATCATGCCACTGCGCTCCAGCCTGGGTGACAGAGCAAGACTCTGTCTCAAAACAAAAACAAAAACAAAACAACAACCACAAAAAACTAAATATACTCTTACTATAAGCAATCATACTTGTTGGTATTTACCCACATGAATTAAGACATTTATACACAAAAACCTGCAAACTGATATTTATAGCAGTTTTGTTTCTAATCGCCAAAACTTGGAAACAACCAAGATGTCCTTCAGTAAATGAGTGAATAAATAAACCATGGTACCTACAGACGTGGAGTATTATTCAGCAGTGAAAAGAAACTAACTATTAAGCCGGAAGAAGACATGGATAACCCCTAAATGCATATTACTAAATAAGAGAAGCCAATCTGAAAAGGCATACATACAGTATGATACCAAGTATATAACATTCTAGAAACGGCAAAAAAACTAAAGAGACAGTAAAAAGATTAGTGAGGAGGGTGGGATAAATAGGCAGAGCACATAGACTTCTTATGGCAGTTAAACTACCTGTATGATACACCAGTGATAGACTCATGTCATTATACATTTGTCCAAATACGTAGAATGCACAACATCAAGGGTGAATGCTAATGAATACTATGGACTTTAGGTGATGATAATGATGTGTCGATGTAGGTTCAACGATTGTAACAAATGTACCACGGTGGTGTGGTATGTCAGTTTTGAGAAAAATTGGGAGTGGAGTGGGGAAGGGATAGGGGCTATTATGGGAACTCTCATAATTTTCACTCAATTTTGCTGTGAACCTAAAATTTCTTTTAAAAATAAAGTGTTTTAATTTTTTAAAAAAGGATTTGGTGGTTCATGGCTCAGTATCCACAACATATGATTGCATGGAGGGAAAAGCATGTTACCAAACAGTAGCTATAGAATGAGCCATTTATATGTGTAAGGATGTCTAGAAGTTAGTAACCAAATGCTTAACTGGTTATCTCTGAAGAGCAGGATTTAATGGTGGGAGGTGAGATTTGTTGGATGATGAGCTTCTGCTTTCTATTTTCTTTCTTTCTTTTTTTTTTTTTTTTTTGCGATGGAGCCTCCCTCTGTCACCAGGCTGGAGTGCAGTGGCGAGATCTCGGCTCACTGCAAGCTCCGCCTCCTGGGTTCACACCATTCTCTTGCCTCAGCCTCCCGAGTAGCTGGGATTACAGGCACGTGCTACCGCACCCGGCTAATTTTTTGTATTTTTAGTAGAGATGGGGTTTCACCGTGTTAGCCAGGATGTTCTCGATCTCCTGACCTTGTGATCCACCCGCCTCAGCCTCCCAAAGTGCTGGGATTACAGGCGTGAGCCACCGCGCCTGGCCTTCGCTTTCTATTTTCAACACTTCATCATTATTTGAGCTTCTGTTTTATTAGGCATACATTACAGTCATCATTAAAAATTTCATTTGGAATAATCAAAAGAATGAAAAACAAATGGATGAATAAATAAAGCAGTCTTTCCAGGCATGCCTCTCTGGGACTTCTGATTGGTTTTTCTTACTGCCAAGAAGAAATAGTGCCTCACAGCTTGTGAAAGTTAAGCCACATGATCCATACAAATTGATTCCCCTAGTGCCTTGTGTTCATTCCTTCAGCCAGTTTTAATTCCTTCTCACCCTTTTCTTGAGGCCCCATCTTCTCTTCCCTCCAGTTCATCCCCCAAGTTGAGTAGAAGCCTACTTAGGCTTCTAAGTCCTACATTCAAGTCACCCTCTTTTCAACATCCCCTCTGTCTTCCATCTGCCACCTCCACCCTCAACCCATTCCACCCCCATTATACAAGATGGTTGCATTTCATGCAAAGAATGCATTTCTGGATACCTCACATAATTCAAAACTTACATAATTCAAGCTTACTTTTCCCACAGGACTGAATATAAAGTGTGTGCAGGAGGGAGAATGCAATCTTGGAGTGCATAAATCTGCAAACCTTGTAACATATATTTGCTTTAAGGTTGCTTTTTATTTTCCCTGTATTTTCTCTAATATTTTGAAGTGCTTTCTCTTAAATTAACAGTACAGAACGCTGTGGTGGTTATTTGGCCTTCTCAATAGAGATTTAGCACATCTAAGTTCTGTTCTAAAGTCCCCGAGTTTCTTGAGCGTTCTGAGTGTTTTACAGTTCTAACACTTAGAGAACTCTTGGATGACCTTGTTACAGCATTATAGGTAGGATATAAAGAGGATCTTAAATTATAACAGCAGCAAATGTTACAATAACTGAAGTGAAGCCATCAGATCGCTCACAGACATTCTCGTGCCTGTAAACAGCTGTGGTTCACCAGGCATTGACAGAGGGTGAAGGTGGCTAAGGGGCGCTGCTGAGTGGCCACAGGGCCCACAAAGCTTCTGACCACTCAGCCTGCCAGCTCTGATAATGTGTGGTTTTTGATGAAGGCTTTTGAATTGAGAGTGGAGGATTCAAATTATCTCCAGTTTTGAACATAAAGTGAGACTGATAATATTTTATATAGCAGCAGTTCAAATATACATAACTCCAATAAAAAATGTCATATGTGGAGAAAGATGTCTTCTTTCTTATCTTGGCATTCAAGGCACTTCTGCTTTCTACCTACATCTCCAACTTTATCTCCTTGCCATGCCCCTCCTCAACCAGATTGATACTTGTTTTTACCCACTGTTGTGTATTTTACCAGTTTTAAATGGTTGCATTTATAACATGAAGCTACTACAAATAAGCATAAATAAAATGAAATCATCCATAATTGGATCACACAGAGGTAATTATTGTTAATATTTGGATGTATTTCCTTGCAGACATTCCCTATCTACATGTACAAATAAATTAGAGCGTGCATTTAAGGATATTTGTGTGCATATTTTTTTAACCAAAGACTTAAAAAAAAATACTGTGCTGCAGCATTCTTTTTCCATCTTACAATGATGTCTTTAATTATTCTTCATTGTCACTTTTAGAGCCTTGTCTAGGCTTCCACTATATTGGAGTTTTATAACAAATTGAAATCATCCTGTATTTTCAAACATTTACACTATTTAAAAGTTTGGGCTATTATAAATAATGTTGAAATTAATATTCTTTTTTTTTTCCTTTTGAGATAGGGTCTTGCTCTTTCACCTAGGTTAGAGTGCGGTGGGGCACAATCACAGCTCACTGCAGCCTTGACCTCCCGTGCTCAGGTGATTCCCCCCACCTCAACCTCCCGAGTAGCTGGGACTACAGGTGTGTGCCACCATGCCTGGCTAATTTTTTCAATTTTTTGTAGAGACAGGGTCTCACTATGTTGCCTGGAGTGATCTCAAATTTCTGGCCTCAAGCAGTCCTCCTGCCTTGTCCTCCCAAAGTGCTGGGATTACAGGTATGAGCCAGCATGTCCAACTTGAAATTAATATTCTTGTTAAATCTTTGCAGTCTCTATGACGATGTCTTTAAAATAAATTCCCGTAAGTGGAATTTCTGGGACAGAGGGAATGAAAAATCTCAAGGCTTTAAATATGCGTTGTCAAATTGCCCTAGGAAGTGGGAAATCATTTGTTCTCTGCTCTGTAATATCTGCAAGTCATTGCGTACTCATATAATGGGACCTTCTAATTCATCTTTCTTCTAAATTCAGATTGATATAATAAAACCCCCCAAAGACACCCATATTAATTTCCTATTAGTGCAGGAAGCCTTAAGTGGACTTTACTCTGCCTTTTTTAGAATATAAACTCTGAGAATGCACAAGAGTATGTATGTGTAAATCCCTCTTGGTACAGGACCACATAGAAACAGGCTCTTAAATGTCAAAAAGCATTATTAAGTGGGCTGATAAATGTCTTTTACTTGCAGACCTGATGTAAGTTGTTTGTCTTTCCTTGGTCTCCTGTTGATGGACTTGTTCTTAGTAATGGATGGTGTGCTTGAGTTCTTTTGTGTGTGTATGTGTGTATATGTATTGTTTTGCCTTGATTGTTTAATTTTTAATTGATGGATATATGCTTCTAGCCTTTTGATGAGTGCATTTTATAAAATATTTAAAATAAATGTATTAATCTGTGGTACTTCAGGGACTGGATATATTAGTGCCCTTGTGGGGATTGGGTCTATTCTGGTGAAAGGTTAAAAATGGCACCTGGTTATTTCTCAAATTATCCAGTACTGAGTGACAGTGGCAAGGTCACTGGTAAATAAACACACAATGGGACCATAGTGAGATAATTGTCTCTTCCTACAAACCTGTTGCTGTGTCTTTTATTTGAGATTGTTGCCATTTAAAAATGAGCCTCACTCAAAGTTCTTTCCCTTTCAGGTGTATAACTCATGTCTATTTTGCTTTGTAACAGACTTCCAGGTGTATCAGCAGTTCTCCTCTACCTCCCTCTCCTGGTCTATCTGGCAATCTATTAAGGAATAGCCCACCTATTAAAGAATAGATCCATCTATTTATCTCAGTCATCCACTTAGAAAATGGCCAGTTAGTTAACAAACATATACCAAAAGTCCAGGAAAAAGACACGAAAAATAGTCACAATTACTGTAAAAACACATTAGCAAGTATTATGCTCCTCCTTTGAACACTTCCAAATCCTTCCTTCAAGTGCCAGAGGGAAATCCCTCTGGGATGCCATTCTCTATACTGGGGCTACTTTCTCTAGGTGTTGGCTGCTGAGGCAGGCTCTTATTAGGAGGTGATTATTACTTTTCTGGGGAGGGAGGAAGGAGCATAATAACTTCACAGCTGTAAGCGGACTCTGAAAGGGAAAGAATTAAATGAATGACCCTTTCTCTCAGGCTCATTCAAATGTAAGAGATCACTACCTAGAAGAGTACTATTCCCCTCCTCACCTGCATCATGATTAATGAAGCTCTTCCCATCAATTGCAGCTTCTAGCTAGCCTGCCTTTGAGTTATTATAAATATTATATTCCTTTCCTTGGACGTTTCACAGGTTAAGCCTTGTAGCTGCAATAGGTGGCAGTGAAAAAGAAATCTGATTTTCTGCACAGAGATAGCTATAACATGATTGAAGTTTTGTTACAGCTATAGATAGCTATAACATGATACAAATCCCAACACTGGCCATGGCATTGGCTATGGCCCTATCTGTATGTAAACAGGTCAACATCCCCGAGGTAACCCAGAGGCCCTGGAGGTTCAACTTTCTCCCTATTCTGAAATCCTAAGCCAATTATCAAGAGAAGAAGATGATGATAGATAAACCATTAAACAAATCTATCTTCCAATTTTTGACAAATGTACCAAGAACATTAATTGGGAAAGGGACAGTTTCTTCAATAATGATGTGGGAAAACTGAATGTCCATATGCAGAAAGAAAACTTATTCCAAGTTAAAGGACTCAACAGTGGGTAATGCCTGTAGTGAGATAGTGGAGAAAGCAAATACAGCTGTCATTCTGGCAAGGCAAATGGTGCAGATGCCACCCCAGCCAGGGACTTAGGTAGGCCCTCGCAGATGAACCTGCCTTCCCAGAAACAACAAAGTCTTGGACAATTCATTGCATACAAACAATTTTCTCTCAGATAAGACTCATGTTCCACTCTATTTCTTTTTCAGAAATGAGACTTACCATATTCAAGGATTTTGATGAAGGCCCAGTGGTCCAATAGAAACTGGAATGTGCATTACACTTGGGTTGCATCTTACAGCTGCAGCCAAATGTCAGGTGCTAAAGAGCATGTGACATGGATACACTTTCTGTCTTGTTGAACTGACTGCTTCTGGACCTGGGCTGCCAAGATGGAGCCATCTTTTGCAAAATATATCACCACCAGAGTGCTTTGTTCTAATAATGTATTATTCTAATATATCTGTTGCTTTAATGATATATTAATGTAATACATTATCAGAGCAAGGACAACTGACGATATATTATGGGAAGAATGGTGCCATTCAAAAAATGAAGGATTCAGAAAAGATTCATTAGAATTACAGTATAATAGCCAACATATGGGACTCTGGAAAATATAATCTTAGTCTATTTTTTGCAGCTAGATAAACACCTCCCTGGCTCCACCTCCCCACCCCCATCACTCCTCATTCAGGCACTGAATTCCATAAAACATTGGTTACTACATATTTTATAAACCCTTTATACATACAAACAATGTCTCCCATGAACCTTGGGTCGCTGCAGGATCATCGTATCCAGTTACATTGTTTTTACTAGAAAGTCCTCCTTATTTACCCCTAACCATAGGAAACCAAGTAACATTGACCTCTGGACAGTCAGAATAGCATATCATCTCTCATTACAATAATCTGAACTCCAGCCATTGTTCAACATTAATTATTGCCAAGGCTATAGCATTTTCTTGCTGCTTGACAGTTGATCTTCATCCTATCATTAACCTTAGGTCAATTTAATCCCAACCTCCATTTTCAGCACTATACAAACAATTTATTTTTGCATTTTTTCAGCCACATGAAGATAAACAATGTCAGACTGCTCCAATAGTTTTATCCATTATGATGATTAAACATTTTTAAAGACATTCAGACATCAAAATTTAGAAAGTACCAGACAATGAGAGTTCCAGAAATAAGATATGGTGGTTTATTTTTCTGTAGAAGAATTATATAAGGAAGGATTTAGAGAGAGCATAAGTTCAGGAATTAAAATATATTTTATTTTAGGATCACTTCCTCTGTATAAGCCAAGAACATTTATAGTCAGCATCTACTATACAAAACTATCCACTATGGTATAGAATACTACATATTTAGTATTCTAAAAGCCATGAGCAAAAATGAGAGCAAAATTCAGATGATTTTATCTGCCTCTAAGATTTTTCTTTCTTCATGGAGATCAGAAGTGTGATCATATAGAAGAAAGGAAGCTAGAATTCCTGCTGAGAAATTTATTTGGTGTTTTCTATTCTTCTTGATCTCATGCTTATATGAAATGCCAGAAATAACAGTTTGACACAGCAAGGGCCATTGAAACAATAGTGTTTAATGCATTTAACTGAAGAGTAAGTAAACATTATAAATATAATCACAGCCAACACAAGTTAAAGAAATGCTTTGCAGAATTTTTGTTGGGCTCTTCTCTGCTAAATAGAAAACTCAGGAAAGCATTAATTTGAAAATTTCCAGAGAATAGCCTTTTCATATACAAAAGGTGTTTTTATATTTATATGTAAAATGTTATGTAAGAACAATAGTTAAAGTCAAATAAGTTAAGCAAAATAAACATAAAAGGAAAAACCTTATAGCTTTATACATTAATAAATCCTTCTTTGAATTTTAGTCATTTATGTGGCTTACCAAGCAATTAAGACAAAGTATAACCTTCTCTGTTACATACAATTTTGCATGGTAACAGAATAATAACATTAAGTATAGATTTTTAACAATTTTCCAGGCTAAACACTGGCACTTCCTCTGTCTCTTCCTGCATCCACCACAAAGGAAAAACTGAAACGCCTTGCCCTTGGCAGGAAAAAATGAAGACATTTACCTTTTTCAAAACTATTTACTTGAGCAAGATTGAAAGATATGGCATATTGATTTTGAGAAATTTTTTTTTCTCCTAACTTTCCACTGTTTTCCTGTTGCTTCCACGCAACTCTCAATGCAGAATGTAGGGCTGAGGGTACTTTGCATGTGCAGGTGGCATTAGGGTATGGTATATCTTATTACCTTGACCTTGAACAATAGGAAATGAATGGAGCAATTCGGATTTGTCTCTGCCTCAGTGATTCCCTGGGAAAGATTTGCGGTCCCTTTTTGTACCTTTGGTTATCAGAAAAGTCAAGGAAAGCAGGCTCCTCTTGGCCTGATGTGTGCACTAGTGCCAGCAGCTTTCTTTTCCAGGAAAATGTGAGGTCCAGCGACAGGGCGGAAGTTCCTCTTTGTTGTTGAACTTAGGAATTGACAATAAAAGCAGGCGGGCAATAGGAAGTCCCCTCTCCCTCCCTGCAGGTTAGCATTCTGCATCGTGACCCAGCAGCCAGATCTGTCTGGAGTTCTATGAGAGCTCTAGGACAAAGAGACACAAGGCAAGACTTCCTGGAACCCTGAAGAGCCTGGAATAAGGAAATACACCACAAATACCCCTTAGCCTTGGGAGGAAATGATTTTATATTGTACGGCCTCAAATGGACTAGAGACTAGAAGGATCATCTTATCACTGGACCATCAATTCCTAGATAATACAAATTTTAGTAGGAAATCCTGGGAAATGAGTTAGAATTATAATGTGAACATTGAGTACAAATTAAAGTACCTCAATTAAACTTTAAGTTGACTTTGTTGAATGGGCCTACTTAGAAACTTTGTTTCAAAATCCAGACAGACAAAATCTTTGTCTTTTTTTCCCTATTCCTCCTCTCAGTTCTCCCCAGCCCCCAAAACTCTAACTTGTAGCAATCAGTTATGGGAATCCTTTTTTTAATTTTAATTTTTAATTATTATTGGTACATAATAGTGGCATACATTTATATTATATGTGATGTTTCAATATAGGCATACTGTCTCTAATGATCAAATCAGGGTAATTGGAGTATCCATCACCTCTAGCATTTATCATTTTTTGTGTTAGGAGGATTCTAATTCCACTGTTTTAGTTGTTTTTATTATTGTTATTATTTTATTTGTTTGTTCTTTTAGAGACACCGTCACCCAGGCTGGAGTGTGGTGCCTCACTGCAGCGTTGAACTCCCAGACTCAAGCGACTGTCCTGCCTCAGCCTCCCAAGTAGCTAGGACTACAGGCACATACCACCATGCCTGGCTAAGTTTTTAATTTTTTATAGAGATGTTATAGAGATGGAGTCTCGCTGTGTTGCCCAAGCTGGTCTTGAACTCCTAGCCTCAAGCAATCCACCTGCCTCGGCCTCCCAAAGTGCGGTAGTTACAGGCGTGAGGCACTACGCCTGGCCTCTTTTAGTTATTTTAAAATATACAATAAATTAATGTTAACTGTAGCCACCCTGTTGTGCCACCAAGAACTTGAAAAGTCAGCGGAGTCTTGACGAGAAAAGAAGGTATATATGTATGAGATCTTCAGCAACCTCTTGTAAAACGTTCTTTAGCTAGTTCATGCAAACCCGTCAAATGCAGCTGGCATTGACAGATGTTGTTAAAGATGGGCTCGGATCTCAGAAACCTAACAAAACCCCTCAATTCAATTAATACTGAATTTTAAAAGTTATTTTAAGTGATTTCACAGTCAACACTGAATTCTACTCAGTGATGAATTTCCACATTGTGTTAAAAACATCTAAATTCAACATGTCAAAGAAAAAAATATGATTACTATGCGTACACATCTGCACACCCTCAAAGTATGGAGATTTCTACATAGATTTCTCTAGTTCGTGATAAACTACAGGTAAAGGTGGCAGTCTACCCAAGCTTGCCTACAATGAGGAAGCAGAATCTTGGCATTCACCATTCCCCACGGTGCCTTTGGAACAACAGTCCTGAAGTAAACAAAGAATGATCTACATCTTGATTCTTGCAACAAGAATATATGATGACAAATTCTCTTCGAGATCAGGACCACTTTTGTGCAAGTCAATAAAGTAACATCCAGAATCCTGCTGTACTAGCCCCTGAAGGACCAACATGTGGTCTCACTCTTGGAAGACTTTGTAAGTTAAAATTCTGTAGCAATGGCTGAGTTTGAAGTAGAATGTCATAAAACATGTGGGAGTGTGTTTGGGGAAAGGGGAGGAGTTCTTAAGCCTATGGCATTAAAGATATGTCATGCTACACAGCCTTCTCTCCAACTACTGACAAAGAGCCAGTGTTGAAGGAAAGAGAGGGGCCTCTTATGCACTGGGTGAGGTGATGAGTTCTGGCTGCAGATGACCTTGAGTTGAGCCAGACCAAGAAAATTCTGGGACGATCAAATTTTACTCGAGTGTAGAAAATAAAACCTCAACCTCTCATCAGTGCCCTTTCTCGGAGTTTGCCTTCAGTCATCATGTCCTAAAGTTCACATTATAAACCTGGCCAACTTGGACACAAAACTCCATTTTAAAGAAATTTATGTTCAGTTGTACAAATTGCATGCACACTTTTTAACCTGCTTTCACAAATGTTGTTCTATTTGTTCAAACACAAGCCTGATATGCCATAGACCATAAGGCAGTTTAAACAGGAAAACATGAACATGATGTCAAAAGCAAATAAAGTGTAAACTAATCTCTCAACAAGCTTTCATTGAGCACCAAGTATATAACTAGCTCAAATAAGTCTTAAACCAAATTCAAAATGAAGTTATGGACACATTAAAGCTCTTGATTACACTTTTCCAAATTACCTTCTAAGAGGATTCTGACAACTGACGCTTGACAAGCAACATGAGAAGATCACTTCACTATATATCTTGCATTAAATAAAAACCTTAGTTAAAAGAGTATGTCACATAAATTGTATATTACATGAATCCAGTATCTTGTCATTTTAAATCTCTGACATTTTAGTTGGCAGATCTAGCTTGTAGGTCACTTGAGGATAGAGCCTCACAACTTAAAACAACAGTCACAAGTTAGATAAACATGAACATTTTGGTCATTTTCACATATAAGCCAAGTTGCCTATGAGTATCTCTCACTTACCTCCAATATCTATTGATTTGAAAAATTCCCCACACATCCATGATTCTTATGCAATGATAATAATTATCTCCCCTCCCATATTGAGACTCTAGCTCCACCTATACCCTGTGAAGTAAGCCCATGTGCCCATGTTTTTATTAGGCAACCAAACTCTGTGGCCAAACCTGATAGGACAAAGAGAAAATACCCAAGCTGAACCCATTAGATTCCTCCTGCAGAATTTTGTAGTTGGAGTACTTTAAGAATAATCCTATTAGCAGTGGGAAACAGTCAAATTTTGAGTCCAAAGTTGGTAGCATGAAAAGTTCGTGCTGAAATTCTGAGGGAGGAGAAGTTAAGGGTCATGGATAGGAAGAGCTGTAGAAAGATGAACCAAACAGATATGCAGAGAAGACATCACCAGAACTCAAAATGTTGGCTGCCTACTGACTGCCTAGTTCTTGAGAAATCTTTTCTATACCTCCTGCAATCAGGTTCTAGGAGATCTACGTCCTTAACCCACATGCCATTTTTTTATTGAACCAATTAGAAGATACTCTCTTCAAGGATGCATCTTCCTACCCCAATTTTAAGATGCACTTCTCCCTCCTCTTTCCTACCACTTTACAGCATTTCTAAAATCAGGATTTGCCATACAATCAATATGCATATTAAATGTAATGGAGTTTTTTTTCCTTTGAAAAGTTATTAGATTGATGGAATGTGGGTGAGGGTATCTCAGAAGCAGAGACTATATGACACAAATGAGAGAAACCAATAGGGTCAGCTACATGCTATTTACTCCCATGTGCTCAGGTTAAAGGAGCCCCATGTGCTTCTAGGCAGAGGTATCTAGATTTTTTATACATCACAAATTGCCAGGGTAAATTTAAGGAACCATGGAGAGACAAAGCTTCTTTTTTTTTTTTTGAGATGGAGTCTTGCTCTGTCGCCCAGGCTGGAGCGCAGCGGCGCGATCTCGGCTCACTGCAACCTCCGCCTCCTGGGTTCACGCCATTCTCCTGCCTCAGCCTCCTGAGTAGCTGGGACTATAGGCACCCGCCACCACGCCTGGCTAATTTTTTTGTATTTTTAGTAGAGATGGGGTTTCACCGTGTTAGCCAGGATGGTCTCGATGTCCTGACCTCGTGATCCACCCGCCTCGGCCTCCCATAGTTCTGGGATTGCAGGCATGAGCCACCGCGCCCGGTGAAACAAAGCTTCTTATATTTGCTTGAGCTCAACATTGTCAACCTGATAAACCCACTTGTCAGCAAAACATCTGTACAGATGTCCCATTTTAAACAGAGTTAGGCATTACCATCACCTTCCCTAATAATATAATTAATTTTTAAAACTTTTTTTGAGAATTTTGAGAAACACAATTTTTTTGTGCCCTCCAACCACAGAAAGCAGTAAAATGAAGAATTAAAGTTTACTAACTTTGACTGTCACCAGAATTTGACCTAAATGTTTGTGGCTTTCTCCATAGGTGGACACAGGATCTGAGTTAGAAATTTAGTGCCCATCCCTTATTCCAAAAGCCACACCCTCTCATGCCCCTTTCTCTATCCCCCCACCTTCCCCTCCCTCATTGCACTGAGAATTCGAGGAGCATGCTTTAATCTAACGGATCCCAGAAGGGAACACACAGAGAGGACTGTCAGAAGCACGGAGAACACCCCACAGAAGATCATTCTTAAGGAGAACCACATGTGTCCGGCATCTGTTTGCCATCTCTGCTGTACAGGATTTTCTAAGTTCTAATTTCTAATGGGAGCAAATGGGCCTGTGACTGCACTCAGGGAAGTCACCTGGTAAGTATTTTCGTTGTGTCTCCACCTGTGTTCATCTGCTTGTTGTGCTTCCTAATTTCCAAAATCCTCTAAAAATGTGTAATGAGATAATATAATTAATATGCCCCCAAAGAGCCAAAACCTCATCAAAATAACAAAAAAAAACTTTAAAAAGTAGCCCAGAACTCATCAAAATAAACATTTATGCAGTATTGTTAGAATTGTGCAAGTCCTTTTGCTCATTTCTATTTGAGCCAAAGTCTGATGTTTACTTCTATAACAAAAAGTCTTATTAAATTGTACTAGACATATGTTTGCTGCTCTACTGGATTGAGATAATCACACGCACACACACACACACACGATTTAATAGCTTAAATTAAAAAATATATGTTTATTATATATATAATATGTATATGATTACGTCAATCCATTAGGGCAGCAAACATATTGGTCTATCTATCTATCATCTATCTCTCTCTCTATCTATGATATACATTATATGTATCAATACTATCTATTTATGTATCTGTCTGTTGATAATGCTTCTTCATTTGCTTGCTCACTGTACAAAGGCCTGCAGACCTAGAACAGAAATGGAATCACCCATACCAAAGCGAAGGAGAAGCTCACATTCTGCTTCACAACCCACCTAAAAGCTTAATCAGGCAAAATATTAATACATAGCTCAGGCCAATCATCTAGGATCACCACCTTTCCAAAGAAGATAAAAGAAACTTTAAAAGCACTTTCCCCCACTGGAACTTTCCTCTAAAATATGTATGACCTGGGATCATATGAAAATGGTTGTTCCAGATATCTTTGGAGATCAAAAATATTCCAAGGAAAGAGTGAATCACTTCTGGATTCCTAACTAGTGCTTTCCAGTGTGTGTCTGTACTTTTCTTGGTAGAATTTAGGTTGGTGCCACAGTTCCTGCTGAGAGTCAGAGTTGAGCCGCATGCAAGCAGAGATCTCGGGACACTGTGATACGTGCTATTTTGGGATTATGAATGGAGCCTTCACAAGGGGGAAGTCATGAAAGGCTTCGGGGAAGATGAGTATTGAAAAGTCCAACTCAAATCCTTCCAGGAAAGGGGAATGTGTGAAGTTGCCAAATGTTGGGGGCTCCCTGATGAGCAGCAGAGGGAAGACCACACCTAAAAGATGCCCTTTGCACATTTCTGAAACCTCTGTGTTGGTCATACAAAATATTCTGGAGGCCAGATTCAGTTTGTTGGCCTTCCAATTTGCATCTCCTGCTTTTAAGGTGACATAGGCGTTTTACACAGAAGGGACAACACAGGGAAAACACAAAGTTAAGGGAGGGCAGGTATGTCTGAGGAAGGTTGAAAAGTTTGCATAGGTGATTGTTTTACAGGAGAGACAGAAGATAAGATGACTGCAGGTTGATTGGGATTAAGGAAGGCTTTGAAGCTACTAATGCCAGACTTTATCCTGAATGCCATGGAGAGCCAAACGATATCTCTAAGCAACATAATAATCTTGCTTAAAGATTCACTTTTAGTGAGTTCATTGCTAGCACACAGGCTGGATGGAGAAAGGCCGGTTAGCAACATCAGGGACAAAGACAGAGGCCACTGCAGTGTTAGTGGGACTGATGAAGACGCGTTAACGTTGAGAGATATTTCTGAGGCAGAGTAGGTAAAGCTTAGATGTGGGAGTAATAGAGAAAGAGACATTAAGAATGATCCCTTGGTTTTCTTGATTTTCCTGGTTATCTTTGGTAAGTGGTTAGATATAAGTAACATTTATCAAAATTCAGAGTCAGAAAAGGAGCAAACTGGAAGGGTGGCCATTTCTCTTTGAGATATAGTGAATTTTAGATACCTGGGGTTTAACCAGCTGGCAACATTTTTCGTTTCTTTTCCTTTAAAGAAAAAACTTTGAAACATCCTCAAACATTTAGAAAGGCTGTAAGGGAAATACAAGGTGGGAAAGAATTGCCCCCTGACCCCTACTTACTATGTCTAAATAAGTTACTGATCTGATGCCCAGTCACCACTCCCTAATTCTTTTTTTTTTTTTTTTCTTTTTTTAAGACAGAGTCTTGCTCTGTCACCCAGGCTGGAGTGCAGTGGCGCCATCTCAGCTCACTGCAACCTCCGCCTCCCGGATTCAAGCAATTCTCCTGCCTCAGCCTTCCGAGTAGCTGGGACTACAGCCAAGTACCACCACACCCAGCTAATTTTTTGTATTTTTAGTAGAGACTGTGTTTCACCATGTTAGACAGGATGGTCTTGATCTCCTGACCTCATGATCCACCCACCTTGGCCTCCCAAAGTGCTGGAATTATAGGTGTAAGCCACCCCACCCAGACCCTAATTCTTTAGTATTTATTTCCTACAAATGGTAATATTCTCCCACATAATCAGAGCATAACCATAACATCAGGAAATTAACTAGATACATTACTACCAACAAATTCCCAAACCTCAGTCAAGTTTTGCCAAATGTCTACTGATCTTTTGTAGCAAAAATATTCCTGTTCAGAATCATGGGCTGAGTTCAGGTGTTAGGTCTCCTTAGCCTCCTTCAGGCTGGAATAGTTCCTTAGTCTTTCCTTCACTCTTTTGAAAATTACTGGGCAGTTATTCTGTTATATGTCCCTCATTTTGGGTTTGTCTGATGTTTCCCCATTAATAGATTTGGGTTATGCTTCTTTGGCAGGAAAATCAAAGAAGTGATGCTGCGTTCTTCTTATTGCGCCTTATCGGGTGGCACACGATTTCAATTTATCCCATTACTGATGACGTTCCCTTTGATCATTTGATTAAAGTTGTGTCTGCCAGTTTTCCTCACTTTAAAGTTATTCTTTTCCCCTATGTAATTAATAAGTAAATTTGCTACTTTTCATCACACTTTCAATTTATTCATTAGTTTATATCAGAATGGGCTTACGATTTATCTATTCAATTGTTTATAATCCATTACTATCATTATTTATTTAAGTGCTTAAACTTTCCCAGATTTAGCCAACAGCCCCTTCCAGTTGGTTCCCAAGTCCTTTTGACATGCTCTTCTCATTCTTTGAGCACTTCCTTGATTTCTGGCATAAAAAAGACATTTTGGACTTATCTTGTACTTAGCCTACCAGCCCTGAAATCAATCATTTCTCTAAGGAGACTTGGTTTCTTTCAGTGAAGAATATAATATTTAGAAGCCACATTCTGGGAGCTAGATGTGCTCATATAATTACAGTGTCACTGCTCCAGGCCAGGGACACTGAACAGTGACACTGAGTGGTGAAAAACCTGGCTTTCTGGTTACTTGTTGGTCAACCCATTAGATGTAACCAATACCCCCGCTCTACTGTTTCTCCCTTTCCTGCACAGAGAGGTCTTCTCATCCTACTCACCTCCTGGCACTTCCCATGGGACTGCTCCCATACGGGTGCCCTCCTCACCCTGCTCAGGCTCTGGCATCCTATCTGGCATCTGGGCACAGCAGGTCGTGCCCCATGCGCCACCCCCACCTTGGGTTCAGACACTCATCTTGTACTGTCTTGCCTAACAGCTGCAGGGTTGAGTTGTTTAGGAAGGCAAAGAAGAAAAAAGAAGAGAATGCAAAAGAAAGAAATGGTGGAGAAGGGAAGAGAAAGAAGGAAACCGAGGAATGTCCACTAGACATGTTGAGAAGCACCCCGTCCTTGGGGTTGAGACAGAGCTGAGTGCCAACAGGCTCTATCACTTATTTGTTGTGTGACCTTGAGTAAGATACTGTATTTGATCAGGTCTAAGATATACACTACACTTTTGAAATTAAACTTTTAAAAAGTTAATTGTAGATTCACATATAGTTTTAACAAATAATAGAGTAATCCTGTACACCCTTACCAGAGTACATTTTACCCAATGATAACATCTTGCAAATGAGAAAACAATATCACAACCAGGATGTTCACATTGAGACAATCACAATACAGAGCATTTCCATCACCACAAAGGTCCCTTGTGTTGCCCTTTTATAGCCACATATGGTTCCCTTTTGTTCTGACCCCTTCCTTAATACCTGGCAACCTCCATGGAGGTTGTAATCTCTGTACAGAAGAGACGCTGTAATCTCTTCTCCATTTCCATAATTTTATCTGCTTATAATGTTATATAAGTGGAATCATACAGTATGTAACTTTGGGATTGGCCTTTTTCACTGAGCATAATTCATCTAAGATTCATCCTGGTTGTTGTATGTATCAATAATTAATTCCTTTTTTGTCCATGGTAAGGATACGTTCTGTGATATGAATATACCACTGTTTAACTATGCACCCATTGAAGGACATCTGGGTTGATTCTAGTTTGGGTCTATTACAGTTAAAGCTGTTACAAATATTTGCATACAGGGTTTCATGTGAACATAAGTGTTCATTTTCCTACGATTAATGTCCAGGAGTGCAATTTCTGGATCATGTTACAGTGCATTTTAGGTTTATTTTAAGAGACTGCCAAACTGTTTTCCATAGTAGCTACACTATTTTAAATTCCCACCAGCAATATGTGAGAGATTATTTCACTGCATCCTCACCAGCATTTGATGGTTTTTTTTTTTTTCATATTAGCCATTCTGATAGGTTTGGAGTGGTATTGCAATGTGCTTAAAAGTTTTATTTCCCTAATGGCTAATGAAGTCGAACATCTTTTCATGTGCTTATTTGCCACCTGTATATTTTCTTCAATGAAATATCTCTTCATGTATTTTGCCCATGTCCGGTTGAATTGTCTTTTGTTTTGTTTTGTTTTTCCTGTTGAATTTTGAGAGTTCTTTATATATTCTAGACACTAATCCTTTGTTGGATATATGGTTTGCAAATATTTTCTCACATCCTATAAGTTTTCTTTAGATCCTTATAACAGGGTTATTTGCAATTGAAAAGCTTTCATTTTGATCAAACCCAGTTTAGCATTTATTGATTTTTTTTACTCTTATGGATCATGCTTATGACATCAAATCTAAGAACCCTTTGGATAACCCTAAATCTAGAAGATTTTACCTTATGGTTTTTTCTTTTTTCTTTCTTTTTTCTTTTTTTTTTTTTTTTTTTTGTTTGAGATGAAGTCTTGCTCTGTCGCCCAGGCTGGAATGCAGTGGCGCAATCTCAACTCATTGCAACCTCCGCCTTCCAGGTTCAAGCAATTCTCCTGCCTCAGCCTCCTGAGAAGTTGGGATTACAGGTGTCCACCACCACACCTTGCTAATTTTTGTATTTTTAGTAGACACGGGGTTTTGCCATGTTGGCCAGGCTGGTCTCAATCTCCTGACCTCAGGTGATCCACCGGCCTTGGCCTCCCAAAGTGCTGAGATTACAGGCATGAGCCACCGCACCCAGCCCTTATGGATTTTTTTCTAAAAGTCTTACAGTTTTACATTTAAGACTGTTATCCTTTTTGTGTTAATTTTTATACAAGGTGTAACGTGGAGTTTGAAGTTAAGTTTTTTTTGCAAATAAATGCCCAATAGTTCCACCTCCTTTTATTAGAAAGGCTATCATTCCTTCACTGAGCTGCTTTTGCATCTTTGTTAAATATCAGTTGGGCATACTTTTATGGGTCTACTTCTGGATCCCTATTCTGTTCCACTCATCTATGTGTCTATCTCTCCAGCAATGTCACAATCTTTATTACTATGTAGAAAGCCTTGAAATTGGAAATTGGGTAGACCTGTTCATCCCATTTTTTCTTTTTCTTTTTTCAAAATTGTTCTAACTATCCTGGTTCTTTTGCCTTTCCATATAAATTTTTAAATAATCTTGCCTATAACCTACAAAAAATATTGCTAGGATTTTGATAGGAATTAAATTAAAGCTGTGCATCAGTTTTGGCTAAATTGACATTTTTACTGTGTTTGAATCTTTCAATCTATAAACACAGTAAGTCTCTCCATTTATTTAGGTTTTTTTAATTAGAATTGTGTAGTTATCACCAATGTCCTGTTCATGTTTGTTAGATTTATATCAAAGTATTTTTTTAGCAATTGTAAATGGTATTGAATTTTTAATTTCATTGTTTATGTGTTTATTGATAGTATATAGAAATCTAATCGATTTTCATATGTTTATCTTATATCTTTCAGCCTTGCTAGATTCATTTATTAGTTCTAGGAAGGTTTTATTATTCTTACTCTTAAGATTTTCTATGTAGATAATCATGTCATGTGAAAGCAGAGGCAGTTGTATTTCTTCCTTTCTGATCTTTATGCTTTTTATTTCTTTGCCACATTGCATTGATTAAAAATTCCAGCACTATGTTGAATAAGAGTGATAAAAGGAGACATTCTTGGCTTATTCCCAGCTTAAGGGGAAAGCATTTAGTCTTTCACCATTAAACAGGATGTTAGCTATAGAATTTTTTTGTATGATTTTTATCAAGTTGAAGAAATTCACCTCTATTTTACTTCTTGAGAGTTTTTATCATAAAAAGTATTAAATTTTATGAAACATCTTTTCTATAATTGATATGATCGTATGATGGATTACATTGATTGATTTTCAAATATTAAACCAGCCTCAAATCTCTAGAATAATCTATATTTGGTCATAGCATATAATTCTTCTCAGATATTACTAAATTCTACTCACTAGCATTTTTCTAAGGATTTTTGCATTTATATTCATGTGAAATGTTTATTTACAGTTTCCTGTTTGCACTACTTTCATCTGGTTTTGGTATCAGGGTAATTTTAACTTCATAAAAAGAATTGGATAGTGGTTCCTTGTCTTCTATTTTCTGGAAAAGACTTGTGGAATTGACATTAGTGTTTCATCTAATGTTTGATAGAATTCTACAGTGAAACTATCTGTGCCTAGAGATTTCTTTCTTGGGAGTTTTAAAATTATTAATTAAAATTTTTAATAGTTACAGGATGAGTCATGGTAGTTTGTATTGTGGTAGCTGTGTATTTCCTGCAGAAGTGATCTATTTCATCTAAGTTTACAGTTTTATATGTGTGGAGTTGTTCACAGTATTCCCTTATTCTCCTTTTGATATCTGCGGGCTCTGTAGTAATATCTCATTTTAATTGTTATATTTATAATTTTTGTCTTCTCATTTTTTTCTCTGGCAGTCTTACTAGAAGCTTATTAACCTTATGGATCTTTTTAAAGAATCAGCTCTGTTTATTATTTTTATCCTTTTTCTGTTTTCAATTCCATTGATTTCTGCTTCTATTATTTCCTCCCTTCTGATTGCTTTCGGTTTTTCTCTTCTTTTTCTAGGTTCTTGAGGTAGAAGCTTAAATGACTGACTTGTGACATTTTCTTTTTTTCTAAAGTATGCATTTAGTGCTATAAATTTTTCTCTCAGTACTACTTTAGCTGGGTGCCACAAATTTAGCCATGTTGTATTTTAATTTTCTTTCAGTTAAATGTATTTTTAAATTTCCATTGAGACCTACTATTTGCCCCGTGGATTATTTAGCAATGTGTTGCTTCATTTAAAAATGTTTGAAGATCTTCTTGTTATTGTTCTGTTATTGATTTCTAGTTGAACTCTATTGTGGTTGAAAAAACAAACTTTGTTTGGTTTCAATTTTTTTTGTTAATTGGTGGAGGTTTGTTTCAGGGCCAGAACATGGTCCATCTTGGTATATCTTCCACTGGCACTTGAAAATAAAGTGTATTCTGCTATTCTGTGGTGAAATATTTATAAAATTTTATATAAATTTTTATTAGATCTTGTTGGTTGATGGTATTGTTGAATTCTTCTACATCCTTGCTGATTTCCTGTCTAATTGTTTCAGTAATTTCTGAGAGAGGTTTCTAGTTATATTTGAAGATTTGTCTATTTTTCCTTTTAGTTCTACGAGCTTTTGTTCTATGCACTTTGCAGTTCTGTTGTTTGGTACATGTTTGCTTAGGAGTGCTGTATCTATTTAGTGGACTGACTCCTTTAACATTATGTAATGTCCCTTTCTATCTTTGGTAATGTTCTCTGTGCTAAAGCCTACTTTATCTAATCTTAACATAACCATTCATGCTTTCCTTTGATTAACATTTGGGTGATACATATTTTTAGATCATTTCCCTTTCCACCTATGTTATTATATTGTCAGTTTCTTGCAGTCAGCATATGGTTGGATCATGTTTTTAATTCATTCTGCTAACCTCTGTCTTTTAATTGGCATATTTAGACCATGTGTATTTAATATGGCTATTGATAGGCTAGCACTTAAGTCTCTCATTTTATATTTTGTTTCTGTTTGTTCTTTCTGTTTTCTTTTTCTTGCCTTCCTGTGGATTACTTGAACATGTTTTTAGATTCCACTTTGATTATTCTAAAGTGTTTTGGAATTTTTTTTAAAGACAGGGTCTTGCTCTGTCACCCAGGTTGGAGTGTAGTGGTGTGATCTTGGCTCACTGCAACCTCCGCCTCCCAGGTTCAAGTGATTCTTGTACCTCAGCCTCCCGAGTAGCTGGGATCACAGGTGTGTGCCAAGATGCCCAGCTAATTTTTATATTTTTAGCAGAGACAGGTTGTTGCCATGATGGTCAAGCTGGTCTTGAGCTCCTGGCCTCAAGTGATCCCCCTGCCTCAGCCTCCCAAAGTGCTGGGATTACAGGCATGAACCATCATGCCCAGCCTAGAATGTATTTAAAAAAAAAAAAAAATTTAAGAGACAGGGTCTTGCTCTGTTGCCCAAATTGTAGTATAATGGCATGATCATAGCTTACTGCTGCCTCAAACTCCTAGGTTCAGGTAATCTCCTGCCTCAGGCTTCCGAGTAGCTAGGACAACAAGTGCATACCACTACACCTGGCTAATTTATTTTATTTCATTTTTGTAAAATATGGTCTGTCTATGTTTCTCAGGCTGGTCTCAAATTCCTGGCTTCAAACTATCTTCTTGCCTTGTTCTCCCAAAGTGCTGGGATTTCAGGCATGATCCACCATGCCTGGCCTTTCAAATGTACTTTTGTGTGTGTGTGTGTGGGTATTCTAGGCACTTCTTTATATCTACGTAACATCACAGTTTACTGATATCATCATTTTACCAGTTCAGAGTGAAATGTAAAAACTTTATTTCCATTTAGATCCCTTTACTCTCTCCTGTTTATAATTATCTTGAGTATTTCCCTACATACTGTTAGAATCACATTAGACAGTGTTATCGTTGTTTTAACCATGAAACATAATTCAGAAACTCAAGAATAGAAGGAAAGCCTATTGTATTTACCCATATTTTTGCCTACCATGCTCTTTCTTCCTGATGGTCCAAGGTGTCTTCTTTTATCGTTGCCTTTCTGATTAGAGAAATTCTGTTAGACATTCTTCTGAGGTGGGTTAGCTCTGTTTGTTTTATAATATCCAGAGGTCTTAGTTGTACCTAGAAGGATGAAAGGGAAAATTATTTCTCTTCCATGTCCCTGGAAGTAGAAGTCTAAAGATATAAATTTTAACTTCTGTAAAGTTAGGAGTTGTCTTTCAATTGCTATTGGCAATCACAACGTAGTTGTTTTTGTCTCTATATGTGCACTTTTAATCATAGCTATTTATATTTTATCATATTAATTAAGTTGGGTACATTGCTGGAGAAAAGTCTTAGCCTTTAGGAGAAAAAAAAAAATCACAGACATAGGAGTTTCACTCACAGAAACTCTCATAGGAAGGAGGATTTCTCCTGGGCCAAAAAGAGATTCTCCCAGAGCACAGGAAAGGCAAGAAAGAAATGGAAATGATTAAATATTATCTGTAATAGTTCTCCATGATCCCCACATAATCCACGCAGTATATTAGTTCTTGATAAATTTCATGGACTTGTATATTAACAGCTAAAGATAAGATTGCTAGAAAGAGTCCTAATATGATTGTTATTTTTGGTGTCATAACTGGACAACAGCATCTCCTTTCACATTGCGATCAACAAATCATTTAAAGATCATTTGAGGAAGAAATATGAGCCATTGTAGTTGTCAAAAACCTTCCATTGATACTTTCTGATAAGATCAATAGTGTCAGCATCAAAACTTACAGAATAGGTGTCAGTGCCCTGGAAGAAAATTTAGAAACCATAGTGGAGCTCTCGCTTTAAAAATGCCACTTTAACAATTCTGTGGATAGCACAGAGGACAACTTTGTGTAGAAAATCATGGGTATTAACAACTCTGCTTTGAAAAGTGATTCCGAAAATTCAGATACTGATTATGGTAAAGTTTCTTTATATATATGCACAAGAGTAATCCATGATAAAAATTATGTCTAGGCCAGGCACAGTGGCTCATGCCTGTAATACCAGCATTTTGGGAGGCCAAGACAGGTGGATCCCTTGGGCCTAAGAGTTTGAGACTAGCCTGGGCAACATGGCAAGACCCCACCTTTACAAAAAAATACAAAAACTACCTGGATGTAGTAGTCTGTGCCTGTAGTCCCAGCTACTTTGGAGGCTGAGGTGGGAGGATTGCTTGAGCCCATGAGGTCAAGACTGCAGCGAGCCATGATTGCACCACTGCCCTCTAGCCTGGGCAACAGAATGAGACCCTGTCTCAAAAAATAAAATAAATAAAATAAAATAAAATAAAATAAAATGGGAACCAAATTCCTCAGAAAAACATACATTATTTTATGTAAGTCTCTGTGAAGAAATATCTATAGGACTCATGCAATTTGGCTGGAGCCAGATGTACCGGGCATTAGCTAGTCTTGAGGGCCTTGGAGTATGTTACTGCACTCCAGCATGAGCAATAGATCAGGACCCTGTCACAAAATAAATAAATTAATTAATGAATTAAATGTCTGGCTACATATCAAAGAACTCTCCCAATAGATATTTAAAAATTCTAAGTGGTAAGAAAGTATTGTACTATTGTTTAATTGGCATCACTGTTTTCCTTAGCAGTACATAAAGTAATGATATATTTTGTAATCAATATCATCTCTTTTTTTTACCATTTTAACCATTTTTTTCTTTGTCATCTGTACTCTTGGTATTTTTATAATATTTAATTCTGGTAAAATATACATAACATAAAATTTGGCATCTTAATCATTCATTTTTAAGTGTCGTTAATTGGCTTTATGTGCATTCATATTGTTGTGCAACTCTTCCCACTTTGATCTCCAGAACTTTTTCATCTTCCCAAACTAAAACTCTATACTCATTAAACAATCATTCCTTTTTACCCTCTCTTCATGTCCCCCAGAATGACCATTCTACTTTCTATCTATATGAATTTGACTACTCTAAGTACTTCATATAATTGGAATCATACAATATTTGTCATTTTGTCTGATATTTCACTTAGCATAATGTCTTTAAGGTTCATCCATGATGTGTAGTATGTCAGAATTTCCTTTGTTTTTAAGGCTGAATAATATTCATTATTAAATATTAATACATAATTATTAAAATGTGGTATGTGTATGGCTTCTTTGTATGGCTTTATCCATTCATCTGTTGATGGACACTTGTGTTGCATCCACCTCCTGGCTATTGTGAATTGTGCTGCTGTGAACCTGGGTGTACAGATATCTGTTTGAGTTCCTGCTTTCAGTTCTTCTGAGTTTATACTCAAAAGTGAAATTGCTAGATTATATTATCATAGACAGAGTGAAATTCAGTACTAAAGAATAACCTGTCTCATAGGGTTGTGAGTTAACACTTAAAGCATTTAATACACTGTATAGTAACTTTTCTTTAAATGTTAGTTACTTTTGTTATTAAGGAACTAGAAATTTTTTCTGAATCTTAGAAAAGAGGTAAGGGATACAGACAAGAAAAACAACTTGGGAGTCATCAACTCATACATGGTAGTAGAAGCCAATGGAATAGATGAGATCACTCAAGGAGAGAATGTAGAGTAAGAAGAGAAGTGAATCATGTTCAAAACCACCGGCATATTAAGAAATAGAAGAGATTGCATTAGTGAAGAAGACTGAGAAAAGAGCCTTGCAAGGTACAGAATAAGAGGACAAGAGCTGAATGGATAGGATGTTTTAGTCCGAGAAGAAAACAATAGAGTTTCAGAGGTGGGGTGATTGTGGATGATAACAAAGTCCAGGGTGTAGAAGTTTGGGGAGATAGAGACAAAAACACTGACCTACAATAAATTTAAGAAACTGCAAAATAAGGTGCACATAGAAATTGAAGTAACCCAGGCTGATGGGAGGAATTGGGATGGAGAGGAACATAGCAAAGAGGAATTCCAATTTCTTTACAAAAGCAGGAGAGTTACTTGAAGATTGGAAGATTGCAGCAAATAATAATGGAAAGAGGAGGCAATATAACATTGTTATAAATTTATGAATCTTAAAATCCTTATGAAAGCACGTAAAATACAGTAGACTAAATGCACTACAATAAAAAAAAGCTTAGTCTAACTTTCTGATAGTCATTCATTTTGAAACCAGATGAGTTTCCCTCACAATGCAATCTTGATAGAGAATCATGAGTTAAACTGAATAGACTTATCCAAATATCTGGGTTTGGATGTTTCAAAACTCCATATAATTAATGTCTTGAACTATTTCCTGTGTAAAAATGGAATTTAACAAATATCCTGGCAGCTCAACAAAAGCTATTGCTATTAGAAATACCTAGTTGAGTGCCACAAAGCTGCTGTAGCCAGACTGCCTCTTTAGATTCTGCCTCTCTGGGCAGGACATCTCTGAAAGAAAGGCAGCAGCCATAGTCAGGGGCTTATAGATAAAACTCCCATCTCCCTGGGACAGAGCATCTGGGGGAAGGGATGGCTGTGGGTGCAGCTTCAGCCGACTTAAACATTCTTGCCTGCTGGCTCTGAAGAGACCAGCAGATCTCCCGGCATAGAGCTCTGCTAAGGGACTGACTGCCTCCTCGACTGGGTCCTTGACACCCATGCCTCCTGACAGGGAGACACCTCCCAGCAGAGGTCAACAAACACCTCATATAGGAGAGCTCCAGCTGGCATCTGGCAGGTGTACCTCTGGGACGAAGCTTTCAGAGGAAGGAGCAGGCAGCAACCTTTGCTGTTCTGCAGTCTCTGCTGGTGATACATAGGCAAACAGGGTCTGGAGTGGACCTCCAGCAAACTCCAGCAGACCTGCAGCAGAGGGGCCTGTTAGAAGGAAAACTAACAAACAGAAAGCAATTGCATCAACATCAACAGAAAGGATGACCATGCAAAAACTCCATCTGAAGGTCACTAACAGCAAAGACCAAAGGTAGATAAATCCACAAAGATGAGGAAAAACAGGCGCAAAAAGGCTGAAAATTCCAAAAACCAGAATGCCTCTTCTCCTCCAAAGGATCACAACTCCTCATCAGCAAGGGAACAAAACTGGATGGAGAATGAGTTTGACAAATTGATAGAAGTAGGCTTCAGAAGGTGGATAATAAACTCCTCCAAGCTAAAGGAGGATGTTCTAAACCAATGCAAGGAAGCTAAGAACCTTGATAAAAGGTTAAAGGAATTGCTAACTATAATAACCAGTCTAGAGAAGAGCATAAAGGACCTAATGGAGCTGGAAAACACAGCTAGAGAACTTCATGAAGCATACACAAGTATCAATAGCTGAATCCATCAAGTGGAAGAAAGGATATCAGAGATTGAAGATCAACTAAATGAAATAAAGCATGAAGACAAGAGTAGAGAAAAAAGAATGCAAAGAAACCAACAAAGCCTCCAAGAAATATGGGACTGTGAGAAAAGACCAAATTGGTGTACCTGAAAGTGATGGGAAGAATGGAACCAAGTTGGAAAACACACTTCAGGATATTATCCAGGAGAACTTCCCCAACCAAGCAAGACAGGCCAGCATTCAAATTCAGGAAACGCAGAGAACACCACAACGATACTCCTTGAGAACAGCAACCCCAAGACACATAATCATCAGATTCACCAAGGATGAGATGAAGGAAAAAATGTTCCTAAGGGCAGCCAGAGAGAAAGGTCAGGTTACTCACAAAGGAAAGCCCATTAGACTAACAGAAGATCTGTCTGCAGAAACCCTACAAGCCAGAAGAGAGTGGGGGCCAATATTCAACATTATTAATGAAAATGATTTTCAATCCAGAATTTCATATCCAGCCAAACTAAGCTTCTTAAGTGAAGGAGAAATAAAATCCTTTACAGACAAGCAAATGGTGAGGGATTTTGTCACTACCAGGCCTGCCTTACAAGAGCTCCTGAAGGAAGCACTCAATACGGAAAGGAAAAACTGGTACCAGCCACTGCAAAAACAAACCAAAATGTAAAGACCATTGACACTATGAAGAAACTGCATCAACTAATGGGCAAAATAACCAGCTAGCATCATAATGACACGATGAAATTCACACATAACAATATTAATCTTAAATGTGAATGGGCTAAATGTCCCAATTAAAAGGCACAGACTGGCAAATTCGATAAAGAGTCAAGACCCATCAGAGTGCTGTATTCAGGAGACCCATCTCATATGCAAAGCCATACATAGGCTTAAAATAAAGGGATGGAGGAATATTTGCCAAGCAAATGGAAAGCAAAAAGAAAAAGCAGGGGTTGTAGTCCTAGTCTCTGATAAAACAGATTTTAAACCAACAAAGATCAAAAAAGACAAAGAAGGGTGTTACATAATGGTAAAGGGATCAATGCAACAAATAGAGCTAACTATCCCAAATATATGTGCACCCAATACAGGACCACCCAGATTAATAAAGCAAGTTCTTAAAGACCTTCAAAGAGACTTAGATTCCCACACAATAATAATGGGAGACTTTGACACCCCACTATCAATATTAGACAGATCAACAAGACAGCAAATTAACAAGGATATTCAGGACTTGAATTCAGCTCTGGACGAAGCAGATATAATAGGCATTTACACAACTCTCCACCCAAAATCAACAGAATATACATTCTTCTCAGCACCACATTGCACTTATTCTAAAATCGACCACATAATTGGAAGTGAAACACTCCTCAGCAAATGCAAAAGAATGGAAATCATAACAAACCATCTCTCAGACCACAGTGCAAACAAATTAGAACTCAGGATTAAGAAACTCACTCAAAACTGCACAACTACATGGAAACTGAACAACCTGTTCCTGAATGACTACTGGGTAAATAACAAAACTAAGACAGAAATAAATAAGTTATTTGAGACCAATGAGAACAAAGACACAATGTACCAGAATCTCTGGGACACAGCTAAAGCAGTGTTCAGAGAGAAATTTATAGCACTAAATTCCCACAGGAGAAAGCAGGAAAGATCTAAAGTTGATACCCTAACATCACAATAAAGAGAACTAGAGAAGCAAGAGCAAACAAATTCAAAAGCTAGAAGAAGACAAGAAATTACTAAGATCAGAGCAGAACTGAAGGAGATAGAAACATGAAAAACCCTTCAAAAAATCAATGAATCCAGTAGCTGTCTTTTTGAAAATAGGTAGACCACTAGCCAGACTAACAAAGAAGAAAAGAAAGGAGAATCAAATAGCCACAATAAAAAACGATAAAGGGGAGATCACCACTGATCCCATAGAAACACAAACTACCATCAGAGAATGCTATAAACACCTCTATGCAAATAAACTAGGAAATCTAGAAGAAATTGATACATTCCTGAATACATACACCCTCCCAAGACTAAGCCAGGAAGAAGTCAAATCCCTGAATAGACCAATAAGTTCTGAAACTGAGGCAGTAATTGATAGCCTACTACCAAAAAAAGCCCAGGACCAGATGGATTCACAGCCGAACTCTAGCAGAGATACAAAGAGGAACTGGTAGCATTCCTTTTGAAACTCTGCCAGACAACAGAAAAAGAGGGACTTCTCCCTAACTCATGTTATGAGGCCAACATGATCCTGATACCAAAACCTGGCAGAGACACAATAAAAAAAGAAAATTTCAGGCCAATATCCGTGATGAACATCAATGTGAAAATCCTCAATAAAATACTGACAGACCGAATCCACCAGAACATCAAAAAGCTTATCCACCACGATCAAGTCAGCTTCATCCCTGGAATGTAAGGCTGGTTCAACATATGCAAATCAACAAATGTAATGCATCACATAAACAGAACCAATGACAAAAAACACATGATTATTTCAACAGATGCAGAAAAGGCCTTTGATAAAATTCAACAGCCCTTCATGCTAAAAACAGTCAATAAACTAGGTATTGATGGAACATACGTCAAAATAATAAAAGCTATTTATGACAAACCCACAGTCAATATCATACTGAATGGGCAAAAGCTGGAAGCATTCCCTTTGAAAACTGGCACAAGACAATGCCGTCTCTCACAACTCCTATTCAACATAGTATTGGAAGTTCTGGCCAGGGCAATCAGGCAAGAGAAAGAAATAAAGGGTATTCGAATAGGAATAGAGGAAGTCAAATTATCTCTGTTTGCAGGTGACATGATTGTATATTTAGAAAACTCCATCGTCTCAGCCCCAAAACTCCTTAAGCTGATAAGCAACTTCAGCAAAGTCTCAGGATACAAAATCAATGTGCAAAAATCACAAACATTCCTATACAACAATAATAGACAGAGAGCCAAATCATGAGCAAACTCCCATTCACAATTGCTACAAAGAGAATAAAATACCTAGGAATCCAACTTACAAGGGATGTGAAGGACCTCTTCAAGGAGAACTACAAACCACTGCTCAAGGAAATAAGAGAGGACACAAACAAATGGAAAAACATTCCATGCTCATGGAAGGGAAAAATCAGTATCGTGAAAATGGCCATACTGCCCAAAGTAATTTATAGATTCAATGCTATTCCCATCAAGCTACCGTTGACTTTCTTCACAGAATTGGAAAAAAAAACTACTTTAAATTTCATATGGAACCAAAAAAGAGCCCATATAGCCAAGACAATCCTAAGCAAAAAGAAAAAAGCTGGAGGCATCACACTTCCTGACTTCAAACTATATTACAAGGCTACAGTAACCAAAACAGTATGACACTGGTACCAAAACTGATTTATAGACCAATAGAACAGAACACAGACCTCAGAAATAACGCCACACATCTACAACCATCTGATCTTTGACAAACCTGACAAAAACAAGCAATGGGGAAAGGATTCCCTACTTAATAAATGGTATTGGGAAAACTAGCTAGCCATAGGTGGAAAACTGAAACTGGTCCCCTTTGCTACCACTTATATGAAAATTAACTGAAGATGGGTTAAAAATAGAAACTTAAGACCTAAAACCATAAAAAATCCTAGAAGAAAACCTAGGCAATACCATTCAGGACATAAGCATGAGCAAAGACTTCATGACTAAAACACCAAAAGCAATGTCAACAAAAGCCAAAATTGACAAATGGGATCTAATTAAACTAAAGAGCTTCTGCACAGCAAAAGAAACTATCATCAGAATGAACAGGCAACCTACAGAATGGGAGAAAATTTTTGCAATGTATCCATCTGACAAAGGGCTAATATCCAGAATCTACAAAGAACTCAAACAAATTTACAAGAAATAAACAACCCCATCAAAAAGAGGACAAAGGATATGAACAGACACTTTCCAAAAGAAGATATTTATGCAGCCAACAAACATATGAAAAAAGCTCATCATCACTGGTCATTAGAGAAATGCAAATCAAAGCCACAATGAGATACCATCTCATGCCAGTTAGAATGGTGATCATTAAAAAGTCAGGAAACAACAGGTGCTGGAGAGGATGTGGAAAAATAGGGATGTTTTTACACTGTTGGTGGGAGTGTAAATTAATTCAACCATTGTGGAAGACAGTGTGGCAATTTCTCAAGGATCTAGAGCCAGAAATACCATCTGACCCAGCAATCCCATTACTGGATATATACTCAAAGGATATAAATCATTCTACTATAAAGACTCATGCACACATATGTTTATTGCAGCACTATTCACAATAGCAAAGACTTGGAACCAACCCAAATGCCTACCAATGTTAGACTAGATAAAGAAAATGTGGCACATATACACCATGGAATACTATGCAGCCATAAAAAAGAATGAGTTTGTGTCCTTTGCAGGGACATGGATGAAGCTAGAAACCATCATTCTCAACAAACTAACACAGGAACAGAAAACCAAACACCACATGTTCTCACTTATAAGTGGGAGGTGAACAATGAGAACATACAGGCACAAGGAGGGGAACACCACACACTGGGACCTGTTGGGGCTTGGGGAGCAAGGGGAGGGATAGCATTGGGAGAAATACCTAATGTAGATGAGGGGTTGATGGGTGTAGCAAACCACCATGACACGTGTATACCTATGTAACAAACCTGCACATTCTGCATGTGTATCCCAGAACTTAAAGTATAATAATAAAAAAAGAAATACCTAGTTGAATGAAATATATTTGCATATTAAATAATGTCAGATAGTGGCTTATTGACTTGATGGTTGATATTGAAAGCCATAGGAAAGAAGATAAAAGAAGATAAAAATAGCCTTTGAAAGTCTAAAACCATTCTATACTTATACAATATACTCTTGTCTCTATGCAAAGTCAAATTACTGTAGGCTAGTAAGGAGGTAACAACTTAGTTGAGCATGCCATAAATTAACTCCAAACAGCAAAGCCAAAAAGCCAAACTCAACTTTAAAAATGATCTCTTGGCTCAGACTTCAATAAACAGAGAAATGGCAATGGGTTAATCCTTCACTTGTAGTGGGCCAAAGATAGAGATGTGGCCCTGATTGTTCCCAGAAGCATACAAAAAAGCATGCTTGTGTGAAGGTATTCATAATAAATAAGTAGTGAGGGCATGTTCATGAGGATGGGGACAAATTAAATTACAGCATGAAGATCAAAGCAATAATTTAAAGAAATCTATTATTTATGAGAATAATCACAACCACTCAAAGCATACTAAGATTTGGGGCATGTGGGCTAAACAGCTGTTAAACCTAAATCCTCCTCTTCATAGTAAAGCACTAGCTACGAAACAGGCTACAAGGCAGGTGACCTTCAGGAGGGTCTATTATACGTCCTTGACATTCAGGGAAAGATGGCCAAAAGGAAGATTTTGCCTCTCCAGAAAGAAATTTGCACACGAAACAAAGCTGAAAAAGATACATTGTAGTAAATGAATATTGAAGAAGAGCTATTAGTGCCACATATTTTAAGCATTATAGGAAGAATCTTAGGGTGGAGGTTTTTTCCCACTATAAGAAAAAAGGAGCCACTTAAAAAAAATTCATTATTGGCCACATGGAAATGAAAACACTTTTACTATTAATTTCTTTTTTGGAAGAAAAAGGAAGACAAAGCATTCAACTCTCAAGCTTTTAAGGTAATACTCAATTCAGTAAATACAAGTAATAAGAGCAATATTTTAAAACTGGCTGCATTATGGCTAGTTATGAGGGAAAAAGGAGAAGAGAAAGACAGGGAAGGGAAAGACAGAAGAAAATAAGATAAGCATCTTCTGTCATGACTTCTTCTTCCAGACTCTTCAACCCTGCTCAGCCCCACAGGAGTATCTATGAGGCGAGTAGCCCAACTCACTCATCCCACAAACAACCTCAAACTCTTCTTCTGCCACCCACAACCACACTCATGTTAGTAAAAAAAAGTTATTCCTCAGGAGTTCAAGACCAGCCTGGCCAAGATGGTGAAATCTCGTCTCTACTAAAAATAAAAAATTAGCCTGTTGTGGTGGTACTCGCCTGTAGTCCCAGCTACTGAGGAGGCTGAGGCAGGAGAATCACATGAACCCAGGAGGTAGAGATTGCAGTGAGCTGAGATCGTGCCACTGCACTCCAGCCTGGGTGACAGAGTGAGACTCCATCTCAAAAAAAAAAAAAAAGTAAGTTATTCCAAACCTTCTTCAGAGATCTTCAGCTCCCAGTGTCACTCTCACCATCTAAGTTTAACCACTTTCACGTCCCTGAGCAGTCCAAAATGGGTAAACTTAAACAGACCCCCATTTACACTCCTCAACCCACTGCATTTTCATCTCTCCACTGAACATTTCTTTCCTCCCTTTTATCTCAGGAGAGATGGCATCCTCTCACATGTTTAAGCCTAACCCCTGTACCTTTGTCATGGAGAGTTTCTCTATGGCTCTATCCCTTCAACCAACTCCTTTCTCTGTAAGCAGTCAAATTACATAACAGAAGCAGTATGCTATGGTCTGAATGTTGGTATCTCCTCAAAATGTATATGTTGGAACCTAATACCCAACGTGATAGTATTAAGAACTGGGGTCTTTGAGAAGTGATTATGTCATGAGAGCAGATTAGTGCACTTACAAAAGAGATGGGAGGGAACACTTTGTCCCCTTTCCCTTTCACCTTGTGAGGACACAGCAAGAAGTTGCCATCTATGGAATAAAGCAAGCCCTCGCCAGATACTAAATCTGTTGGCAACTTGATCTTGGAATGCCCAGCCTCCAGAACAGTGACCAAAAAATAACTGTTGTTTATCAATTACTCAATCTTAAGGTATTTTGTTGTCGCTACCTGCACAAACTAAGACACAATAATGAGGTAAAACATTTGTATGGTATTAATGCTTTCCCACTTTTAATCTTTGAGAGGTAAGGTGACTCACCAATGCTCACACAAGTAAGCAGTGGCAGAGTGAGGACTCAAACTCGAGTCTTCCAGTTCCAGGCCTAGGCCAACAGCTGGACCATCTCCTTGAGATCACTGTAGGAGAACTTCCCAACTGCTGAGTGCACATAGAGATCCCTGCTGGGTTGGAGTACTGAGTTACTAAATCCCTGCAGACATCCTAGGAGTCTTGCAAAGTTGAGATGTTGGGAGGCCCAGCATCTCTCTTGCCACAGCAGTCTTACCCATTGACACCAAGATACTTTACAAATACAACCATTTTCCACAAGTGCCATGATTTGAATGAGGCTGGGAAGTGCCAGGGTGATCAATCATCTCAGTTTTCCCAGCAGTTTCCGGGTTTTAGCACTAAAAGTTCTAAAGTTCAGCATCCTCAGTCCTGAACATACAGGAATGGTTGGTCACCTTGGGAAAGTGCAGAGCTGCAGCCGTCTATACCTCTCCAAGGTGCATCCCATACACTGCCTTTTATTACTGGGATTCAAATTCACTCAATAAACATTTGTACAGTCCCAGCTAAAGTCAAGGGCGCTATGCTGGGCATGGGGATGCAAAATGAACAATCCATGTCCCTGCTGTCAAGGTGCTTGAAGTCCAGTGGGGAAGATGGTGCATATGTCCGAATGTGCACAACACAAAGTGAAGTGTGATTTTAAACAAACAAAATACCTCCCATCCACCCGCCAACAACAACAACAACAACAACAAAAACCCTGTGTATTATAACAGTCAAAAGAAGAGAGAGTTTCAGAAAGGAGAGGCTAAGGAAAATCTGGAAGGGCAAGGACTAAGATGAGTCCAATGGGTTTGAAGCCTAGAAGTGAGGAGAGAGCAATTCAACTAGAATATCAAGGGCAGAAATTAGCAGGGAGTGAAACGACAGCCAGAGCTACCCTCAAACCCTTAAGCCAGAGGATTCCACTTTTGATCACAAATGAAAAACTGGTACCAGACTAGCCCTCCCACCATAAACAACTAGAAAACTGGACAAAGTATGTGAATCATCATTAGACATTGCACAACCGGCAACTGTCAGCACTGAAAGAATTTAAACAAGAAAGGTTAGCCCAGTGATAGACCCAGTGTTCTGCCTAGAGGCATTTACCGAACCTTGGATTGGGGAAAGAAACACCAGCAAAGCATAGTGATCACACTGAGCAGAAGAGACAAAGATCAGAGATGAGGGAGGCAGCCTGCTTACCTCACTGTCTTTACTCTGCTTTTTCTTCAAAACATGAATTCCCACCTGACACTATACATTTTATTTGTTGTTATTTTCTGTCTCTGTTTGACTCCCTCCTCAAGATGTAATCTTCATGAGGGCTGGGCAGAGGTACTCTTTATGTTATTCGTTGCTGTTTCTTTAAATGGTGTATGTAATCAATGCTCAATACATGCTTTTGAGTGATTGAAACCAAAAGGGAGAGGGTAATGAGGAAATAAAGGCAGGAAACAGGCATTCTCAAGAAATGTACAGGTGAGGTCAGGAGTTCAAGACCAGGCTGGCTAACATGGTGAAACCCCGTCACTACTAAAAAAAAAAAAAAAAAAAAATACAAAAATTAGCCAGGCGTTGTAGTGAGGACCTGTAATCCAGCTACTTGGGAGGCTGAGGCAGGAGGATCACTTGAACCTGGAGGCGGGGGTTGCAGTGAGCTGAGATCATACCGCTGTACTCTAGCCTGGGCGACAGAGCAAGACTCCATCTCAAAAAAAGAAAGAAATGTATAGGTGAAGGGAAAGGAGAGATAAGTCAGAACCACAGTAATATCATAGAGTTTAAGGAAGGGCATTTTGTGTAGAGAGGGGGTATATGAAGCATGAACATGTTTGAGGGGTCCAGGTTTCATAGGGTAGCAGGTTGATGGGCTGTAGCCTCTAAAGATCTCTCTGGGCTGGTCCAAAAGTTGAGAGTTATCTCAATTGATTGTTCACAGTCAGTTATGGATGAAACTCCTTGTTTTACTCTTTTCCCCTTTCTTACTGCTGTGCTTGACTAGTCAAAAAAAAAATTAAAAAATAAAGATCCCTCTAAAGACTGGAGGCTTGGATGGTCTGTAGGGATGAAATTACAGAAGAGCAGTTGGGCACAGTGGCTCATCCTTGTTATCCCAACACGTTGGAAAGGTGAGATGGGAGGATTGCTTCAGGCCAGGAATTTGAGACCAGTCTGGACAAGATAATGAGACCCTGTCTCTACCAAAAAAAAAGAGAAGAAAAGAAAGAAAGAAGAAGGAAAGAAGGAAGGAAGGAAGGGAGGAAGGAAGGAAGGGAGGAAGGGAGGAAGACAGGGAGAGAAAGAGAACCAGAGGGAGAGAAAGAGAGAGAGAGAGAGAAAGAGAGAAAGAAAGAAAGAAAGAAAGAAAGAAAGAAAGAAAGAAAGAAAGAAAGAAAGAAAGAAAGAAAGAAAGAGAGGGGAAGGAAGGAAGGAAGGAAGAGGAGAGCTAGAAAGTCATAATGTTAATTAGAAAGAAATTTCACAATTTAAGATTGAGTTCACTATTTCCCTATAACAAATCACCTCACACTAAGTGGCTTAAAACTGTAAAAATTTATTATTTCTGTCACTTCTGCATTTGGGTTGGGAAATGTCCAAGATGTTTCTTCATTCACATGTCTGAATCCTCAGCTGATATGGCTGGAACAGCTGGGGGCTGGCCAGGCCTCTGTGTCTCTACGTAGCCTCTTACATGGCTAGCTTGAGCTTCCTCACAGCATGGAGGCCTAGGGTAATCAGGTAACACAAATGGCATCTGAATTCCCAAAAGAAGGAAGCAGAAACTGCCAATTCTGTTAAGGCCTGGGCTCAGAAGTCACTTCCACCACACTCAGTCACAAGGCCAGCCTAGATTTCAGAGGAAGGGAAATAAATTACAATTCTTGATGTGTGAGGCAGCCAGCATGAGTGTTCCGAGAATGGAACATTTTTAGGAGCCATGTTTGGTGCTAGTTACCATGAAGGCTTAGAAAGAAGCATTACAAAATGACAACAAATACCTGGCAGGGTGGCTCATGCCTGTAATCCCAGCACTTTGGGAGGCCAAGGCAGGTGGATTGCTTGAGCCCAGGAGTTGAAGACCAGACTGAGCAACATGGCAAAACTCTATCTATAAAAAAAAAAAAATACAAAAATTAGCTGGGTGTGGTGGCGAATGCCTGTAATTCTAGTTTCTCAGGTGGCTGAGGTGGGAGGATCGCTTGAGCCTGGGAGGTCGAGGCTACAGTGAGCCACGATTGCACCACTGCACTCCAGCCTGGGTGACAGACTGAGACCCTGTCAAAAAAAAAAAGGTTGAGGCCACACCAGTGGCCCAGTAAAATAGAGTGGGCCTAAAACATCAAGAAACTGAAGGGTTGTAGTGTAATTGATGAGAATACCTGAATACCAATGGATGTTAGTGTATGAGATGCAGATACTGAAGTCACTGAGGAAGATGGACGTGTTCTCGGCAAGATGCGGAGTGAGGGTGAAAGAGATGGAGAGAGGCTGCCATGAGTGGATGCTGGACTTCAGAAGAGAAGCAGTGGAAGCATAGCCTGGAATTAGCAGAGTTCAGGGAGGCAACCCCCTCACCTCAGCCCATGAGCAAGAAGAGTGACCTCTGCTGGACAAGATTGGTAAGGGACTCTCATGACAGAAATCCAGGTTTTAGTCAAATTGATAAAATAAGAGACCAAATTGAAAATGTAAAAAAGACAGAAAGATTCACCATGGGAAAGGGCAGGTGATAGAAAGATGCAGCTGGGTAAAAGATGGTACTGAAATCTTCCAGACAAACATGGGAACAGAGATGTGCTAGGAGAGCAAATTTAGGGCCATGTGAGGGGAACATAGAAGGGAGGAAGATGAATATTAGCAAGTAGGATTGAATGTCTCTCATTCTTGCATTTATTCATTCATGAGGGGAGGAAAAGGTAGATGTTTGTTTAATTATCCAGGTTGGTGTCAAGGTTTTCATCTAGTTCATTGTTTCTGAGTGTGGAATCATCACTTCATTTCCTTAGCTTCCTTTAGGTTGATCTTGAGAGCGGGCACTAAAGTTTGGGGAACAGGGAGGAAAATGAAAGACAAGGAAAGTTTATATCAGAGAAGACTCACAGAGCTTAATAAAAAAAAGTTCAAGTAATGATATCAGACTATAAATCCATATCTAAAATTCGAAACACCATCTCCTTGCCCCCAAGAAGGAGGAAATCAGTATTTAGTATATAAATCCGGCCAATTTATGTAAAACTGCATGCTCTCTCTCTCTCTCTTTCTCGCTCTCAGAAAGAAGTCATAAGAAGTAAGACATTATGCGACATTTTGATTGACCAAAAGAAAACTGAACTAATGTAGCGTCATGTCAAAAGGTAATTTTTTTTGCTGTTTCACACCTCAAGCCAAAAGGATTGCAAAGTATTTTACGTACACACTGCTCTCATACTCTGCAAGCTAGGTAGCAGAAAGGACAGCTACCAACACGGCACCCCCCATGTTCTAAGAGGGGCACACTTACTAAATTTTAATTTTTGCTGCCTTTACAATATTTTAAGTTTGAAATGGAAAGTACACAGCTTCTTTCACTAGGGAAAAAGGGGATGGTGATGAAATAGGGTGGTTGTTATCTGAATTAAACATTTTCTTGTTTTCTTTTTTCTCTGAAGAGGCAAAATACTCCAATTATGGCTTAATGGAAGTTGTTACTCAATGGGAACAATCCATTCACAGTGGTGAAGAAAACAACATAGGTACCTTCGTCAGTTTGATCTGGTCTAAATGGCTTTCTTCCTTAGAGCAGGCAGAGAGGTGAGCAAGATTCGACGGACTTTCAGAACACGTCATTGACAGGAACTTTCTCTGTCCTCTGATCCCAACACCATAGGCCTGGAGGAAGGCAGTTTTGCTCTTCTGAGTGGGCCGTGGTCACCAGGGAGGCTTGAGAGCATTCGGTCTCCTCTTTATCTCTAAATAAAACAAGAAATCTGACAAGCTCTTTTGCCTAAATAACACCTTAAGCCCAGACAGAAAGTCATCTGGCATCTACCCAACTTCTCTGAGTCACTGAAATGACTTGCTTGAGATAACCTGGTCAGAAGCAGCTGCAGTAAAACCACTTACTCCTCCTATATAGCAACGTCCCCTGGGCACAGATTCCCTCCTTTCACGAACAAAGGTGATTCACTCCATACTCACACCCATTGCTCAGGCCAAAGTTGGGTTAAAAACAAAATTAATATCCAGCATCTTTTCTTAAAAAAAAAGTTTCGATAAAATGAACTTCTCCCTCTTGCTTGCTTAACGGAACATGAGAATTGTGAGGAAAAGAGTCTCTAATTTTCCTCCACATTGCTAACAATCTTTTTGCGTTGTCCCTAGACAATCTAATACTTAGCATACTTCTCTGCAACCTCTTAGTTCATGTCCAGGCCTTTTATGCCAAACCAATCCATTACACTTTCTTTCTAGAGCCAAGAGGAGTGGACATTTGTTTTTTTGGTCACTCAGTGTACATACACACTACTTCCTGTAACTGCAGTCAGGGGCGCACCTGTCATTCATTCTTGGTCCCTGTGGCTCAAAGGCATCACTCCATCCAGGCCTAGAATGGTCAGTGCATGATCACACTTTCCTGGGTACTGCAACTGGATCCAAGGTAGGTAAATGGCCAGGTCAGAGCCCATAAGGAGCAGTGAGTTCGAGCAGATACTTCTAGGAAAGAGACTTTCTTTCTTCCTGCACTGAATTTGAGAGGGCAAAGAGGTTAGAGCTGTGCCTTCATTTGCTACAATATAGAGTCTGTGATGAAAGCCACCCCAGCAGGAGGAGTTTCTGAGAAAGAGAGAGTAACCAGGTCCTGAATATGCTGTTAGAGCTCTGAATACAGGAAGGACTGAAGCAAGCCAATTCCTGGGCTTTTCAAAGAGTCATTAATCCTCTTTTTATCTTAAGGCAGGATTTTGCAACCAGAAGGGTCGTACCTGGCACTCCAAGTATCATACCAGAACTCTGTTTTCTAGATGCTGGCTATGTTTACATGCTCTCTCCTTTGCATGTTAAAATGATCCTCCTCTTGGAGTCTCTAACAAATGTCCCCTGGTTGAAGCCATCCTCGTTCATTCTGTTCAATCCAGTGGTGAAGCATAAGTTCTTCACATGTTGACAGCATCTTCTGTATCTTTCTCTTCTTCCCATTCATCCATTTTCAATCCAGCAATGATTTACAGAGTGCTCAGTACATGCTCTTAGAAGGCATGAGGGATGGGCAGCCTCAGCCTCAGCCTCAGCAAATATGCATAATTGCAGAACAGGTGGTGTTCACCAGGACAGGAGAATGCAAAAAGTGATGCAGAGCACAGAGCAGCGGTCCTGGTTGGAAGGACTTGGGCTCCTAGCATGTCTCCAGCCCTCCAAAGATCTTCCGTAAGATTGGACATTTGAGCAAGAGAGCATTTTCCATCTTCCCTCATGCTCACTTTTCATTCTCCTTATATATTGAGAGATAACTATTTTGGAATACAGAAGAAGTATCCCAGGCAGAAATTCATTCCACTTGGAACATACATTTATGAGTATATCTACCATATGCCTGGCATTTTCTGGGCCCTGAGGAAAGAGTACCTTAGTGTCACAGAACTTATGCTCTAGTGGGTGAGACAGGCCACGAACAAGTAAAACATAAATATCTAATTGATATCAGATGCTTAAAAGAAAACTAGAGCATGGTAGAGGGATGGAGACGCTTGGCTAGAGTTGAGGTGTGGGCCTGTCTCAGGTAAGGTGATGAGAGAAAGCCTCTCTGAAAAGAATGTCATTTTTGCAGAAACACAAATTAACTGAGGCTGTATGTCATATGGAAAGCCTCTCTGAAAAGAATGTCATTTTTGCAGAAACACAAATTAACTGAGGCTGTATGTCATATGGATAGCTGGGGAAGGAACATTTCAGGCAGAGAGAAGCGCAACTGCAAAAGTCCTGAAAGATCCAACTTCTCCATCAGGCGCTGTAGACACAGGGCCTATAATACTTTTAGGGGCACACAGAAATGCTTTAATTCTTTCCAAATCAGAAGAAAAAAATGAACTTTCAGGTCCAAAAAATGTTTTAATACATAATATTTGTATGTTCATCTTTATACCCATGCAGTGGTAGAATATAATTTTGACTGTTTTTTTCTTTTATACTAGAGGAATGGGCCCAAGAAAGTCACAATGCAGCTCTGGGCTTGTTAGGAGAAGAGCAAGGCTATGTGACCAGAGGAGTCAGCGTGGAGGAATGGTGGAAGGAAGTGAGCTCAGATGTGCAGGTGTGGATACAGGCAGGTGGAACATCAGGTCTGGAAAGCTGGATTTGGGAAGTAGGCAGCTAAAGGGGGAGAAGAGGGGCAAAGAAAAAACCTGAGTACGCAGAATTTTTGATGTTGCTAGAGTCCTCAATTGGAACATTGAATATTCCTGACCACTTTAAGCAAGGGGCTTCTAATGACTTTTTAATTTTTCACCAATTTAAATGAATAACTTCTTGTAGGTTACCAACTCCACCTGAATCTTGAGATCAGCTTCTGTTGGATCCAAGCTTGATTTTTTCCTTCTGACCTTCTACCCTGCTCCATTGTGGAATAGAGTAACAACTTAGAATGATGTTGAGGCATTTTGCGATATTCAAATGCCATAAAAATGTGGGTTGTTGTCAGGATGGTTAATAATAATAAGTAATAATGCTTCTGCCCATGGATGGACTTTGGCTTACAGACAAATAACCTTTTTTGCTGGCTCGCCTAACCTTGTGTCCATACCCAGCATAATCAGAAATCTCTCAGCTACAACCAATATTTCAGGATTTGTCAAGCTGTGTTGTGAACTCATAACGTTTATGACACTGCTTGTAGCTTCTCATTTACTAATACCAGCGATATTTAAAGCTCTTAATAGTAAAGGCCTGAGCCACTTGCTGCATCATCCCTTGGCTTTCCTACATCCTGTTGAGACAACTGAGGTCATCTCTCATTTTCTATTGTGCATACTCATTTTTAACATGACCTAGTGGAACTGGAGCTTGTGCCAGCAAGCTAGGAACTCCCAGCATCCCCCAGACCTCTCAAGGTCCTTTGCAAAGCTGGTTGTTTGAGCAAGGAAGCCTTTTTTCCGCCTCTCTTCTTAGAAGGAAATAAGTTGGGATGCCTTAAAGTCTATGAGGTCAAAAGGGCTCACATATTTTGTCAGAGCTTCTTTAGGAAGTCACTTTTTATTGCATCCTCCTGTATGGTCAAATACCAAATTTAAAATAATATAAAAGGGCTTCTGAATTTTAGGGTTAGGGAGGGCTTTACAGGAAGGAGGACAATCAGTTTTAATGATACCTAGGGATAAGAAGAGTTCTATTAAATGCCTACTGTCCCAAAATATAAACTTGTAAAACTACATTTACTTTTGTAAACATTATGAGAGGAAGTGATTGAAAGATGTAGAGAAAAAAAAATTGTTTTAGCATCTCTACTTTTTGAGCCTCATCTAATTTCTGACAGATACAGCTTCCAGATGGAAAAGCCCGTGGATAAACCAAGAAGCCCCCTTTAGGACCCTTTTCAACTACAGGTTAATTTTCAGTGGAAATTCAAATTCACCCATGTTGCAGTTCCAGAATTCAGAAAGAAATGAAAGTGTTGCTGATAGTTCTGCTTTGAAGATGTCTTATCATGAATAACAGTACTGGGCATCTCTTTTTGTTTGATTATTTTCTTAGACATTATCTGTCATTTGCAAATAAGTGAGCCATACAAATGATGCTAGAACCCCAATCCCTGAGGGTCCCTGAGAAAATGAGATGCAGCCTAAAATACTTGAGTTGTGCAATTGGAGAAAGCCCCCCAGCAGCCTGGTACTTAGAGTGAAGAAGGTGATCATCCTGCACTCCTTCACCTGTCCACTGCATCTGGTCCGAGTGCAGGACACGGTGAAAGGGCAGCCTCAGAGGAGAACAGCAAGGATGCAGAAAAGGAGACTGAGGAGTGCGAGGGCTGCTCTCTGCCAGTATTTGGAGGATAGTCATGTAAAAGAACAAACCTATGCTCTGTGGCTTCAGAAGGCAAAATAAAGCACAGAGAGTAGAGAGTGAAAATGCTAGATTATCTTTTCTCATTTTTTTAACTATGGTAAAATAAACATAATAATTTGCTATTTAAAACATTTTAAGTGTACAGCTCAATGGCATTAAGTACATTCACACTGAGGTACACCATCTATCTCCAGAACTTTTTCATCTCCCCAAATGGAATCTCCATACCCATTAAACAATAACTCTCAATTTTCCCCCTTTCCCAGCCCCTGCAAACCACCATTCTACTTTGCATCTTTATGAATTTGACTGCTCTAAGTATCTCATATGAGTAGAATCATACGGTATTTGTCCTTTCATGTCTGGCTTCTTTCACTTAGCATAACGTCTTCAAAGCTCACCCATGTCACAGCATGGGACAAGATTTCCCTCCTTTTAAGGCTGAATAATATTGCACTGTATGTATACACCACATTCTGTTTGCTCATGTATCTGTCAGTCAGTGGGCATTTGGTTTGTTTCCACCTTTTAGATAGTGTGAATAATGCTGCTATGAACATAGATATACAAATATGCTTGAATCCCTGCTTTCAACTCTTTTGGATATATATTCTGAAGTAGAATTGCTGGATTACATGGCCCTTCTATATGTAATTTTTTAAGAAGCCACAGTAGCTGTACCATTTTATATTCACAACAGCAATGCACAAGGATTCCGACTTTTCCACATCTTCAGCAACACTTGTTATTTCATGCTCTTAATTTTTTAGATAATGGCCATCTAATGGGTATAAAGGGAAATGCTAGATTTTGACTGACTCTAAGAAACAATGATCTCACAATACGATCTGTCCAATTAGGGTCTGCCTCATTACTAAGTATGATCATATCATAAGTTAGTCTAGATAAATGCAAGTCTAGTTCCAAAATTGAGAGTCTGTGAATGTGTGACACAGTGGTATTTGAGGACCTTATTATTTTGTCTACTTTCTGGTCTGATGCATATAAGAATAACAAATGAATTGCAATGGTTTGTTGGGAGTTACATGTATATAACACATGATCATCACAAACCGATGATCAACAGATCTGACCTGCAGATGTATTTTGTTGAGTATATATGTCCCAATACTTGGAGATTTCTCAATAAAATTTAGATATCCTGCTTCTCCTATAAGATGGGAAAACACAGCAAAAATGGGCTTACAATACCTGGAATGAGAAACAGGAGGTTCCCTCCTCACTCTCCTGCTCAACAGTGTGTGACCTGCTGCCCCCAGCCCGGTTGTCCATTTAGACAAGTTATCCAATTATAAACAAGTGGTAGATGTCAGTGACTTATGTACCTTAAGAGCTTTCCATAAGATACAATCCCTTTGACCAAAGCATCTGAAACAGGAGAATATTACATTGATCATTTTTTCCAATATTCGTATATTTTATTACTTTGTTTTGTTAATTTTTAAACAAAAGTAACTAGTAAAGTCTAAGTTGTTACCCTTAGAGCCTTTTACAAAAATGGTCATCACTTGCCATTATGATATTTGTTCCATAAGAGCAAGGGCCGTGGATATTTTCTCTCACAGTATACTCAAAGCCTAGGTTGTATGATAACATTAGCCATTACTATGAGTACAATAATATTATTGTTTGTTGTTTTTAATAAGTTTTAAGTATATTTTGTGGTGAACTGAAAGCAGTCATCCAACTCAGTAACAGGATGACACAGGTACATAAAATAGTGTGTGACTAAAACCATTCATTCAAAGCACATCAAGACAACAAGACTTGTTTTGTGACTTTAGTTCTTTCGAGGGTAAGATTTGAACCCAAGATTGAGTTAAACATTATCAAAATTTGTGTATGTGGGCTTGTTTTGTTTCGTTTGGTATAAAAATCATTTTCTGAATTCAGAGAAACTCCTAGTTTATAAAGTAAATTTAGTTTTTGATACTATTATCCCGGCTTGCTTTTTTCTTCTTTCTCTTTCCTTCTTTCTTTCAATTTTTAGTTTTCCTTGCCTATCTGGTTTTTTTGGACAGTGATAAAGAAGTGTTCAAAGGGAAGAAGTAGTCCTCATTCAGAACTATAGTTTTCCACAGGACTATAATGTAGAGTTGAAAGTAATCCAATGTGGGTTATGATTTATGTCAGATGAATGCCAAATAATTCTGGGTCATTTATTTTGTTTCAGGCACAACAATAGGGGAAGGAGAAGGAGAACAGGTTGGTTTAAAAAAATCAAATCATGAAAACCTCAATAAATGTTTTATAACTGAAATTTATAACTGAATGAATGCCACAATGCCTAAAATTCCCACTGTGAAAGTTACTGCTGTGGGATACAGCATGGGGAATCCAGAAAGCAGAGGTAATATATTCAGATTTTTCCTCTAGCAGCCAAAGCAAATGAAAATGTTTCCCCTGGGAATCTGGGGACAGAGCCTGAAGAAGGTTCTGGGCAAAACTTCTTTGAAACCTTGCATTTTGACTTAAAGTTCATGCAGAGTTTGGACCTCATGGCATATCCCATGCCATCAGGAGCAGCAGCATATACCAGCTACTGTGCTTAAGGATTCAGTTAAACCCCACAGCAACCTCATATAAGGGAAGTACAATATTGTCATTGTCCTCATCTTTAATGAGAAAAACCAGAGTACATGGTATCTCCATACATATCTTAATAAAATTACGTTTTAAATTATTTCAAAGTTAAATTGCTTAACTTTCAACAAATGTATCAGCAAAAGGAGCATTCCAGAAAGATGGCCATATTCATTCTAAGACATCTTTTACTTTCTGGGTATTTCAAAGGTATCCCTGTTGGTAAAAGAGGATATCCTATTTGTATCACTGAAGACATTGGCATTGAGTAGCTAATTTACTTTTGTTGCGGTTCAAAAAAAGTTTTAAATTATAGTAATAATATATGTTTCACTGTTAAAAACTTGGAAAATAAAATAAAATAATGAACTCTCATTATCCTGTTAGCTATCATTTTGGGAGAAAAAAAGCATGAGGAAGCCTCGGGAAATGGAAAGGAAAAAAAAGAACAGTTATATTTTGAATAAAGAAAGATTATGGGACCATCTATCAGGAGAGGTTTAAGTGGGACACCACAGTGGTATTTCTGGTTGCTAAAAGGACCGGTACTGCTGAGAGAGCAAATGGCATCAAACATTCCAGAAGTGGAGACAGGAGAAAGGACTGAGGAAACATCAAGGAAGGGGTCTTGGAGATCAGTGTTGCCCACTCATCAGTTTTGCTTACGTCACCTTAAATTTGTTCAGAGCATGGACCTGAGATGGTCCTAGATCATGTGGCACCAAGGCTTTCCTTTGGGAGACTGACTCTACCTGATCATTACTCCTTCTCTGCACCCCTTCCCTGCCCTGCCCCCTGCCATAATCATCTACTAATGATGTACTTCGAATTTATCTGAAGCGTAAATTACCTCTCACATAGCCTCATTCTCTGTTCTCAGAATTCCTGATTAGCCCGGAGAATTTCTGTACTTTAAAAAAAAAAATCATCCCAATTTTATGGGAAATAACAAAGAAGAGTTAAGTAAACTAAGTCACGGAGTTCAGTAAACTCCACAGTCAGGGGTAATATCTCTATTTGCTCACTGTGGTATTCCCAGTGGTTTTGCCCAGTGCTTGGCCCATAGTAGGTGTTCATTAGATATTTAGTGAATGAATGAAAGTACATTGTATCAGTCTGGGTTCAGGCAGAGAACAGAACTCACCCCACATGATTCAAATGAAGAAGCTTTAATGAAGAACTCCTTACATAGTGGTGGGGTAAGGGAACTAATGAGGGCTGAGAGGCATCTAGGAACTACCATCTGCGGAAGGCAGTTACCAGCACTAGGGCTGAACGGATGAGGAGGGGAAACAGTGTATTCCAAGTCCAGTGAAGTCTGCACTGTGCTAGAGTCTGTAATCATGGAAGGACAGAATTACAGCTAGAGACAAAGCATCGAAGCAGAGAGGGAGAAAAGAAGAAATATTCCCACCCTTCTGCCATCCACTCTTCTTTCTTACAATTACCTCCCGTTGCCTGAATCCAGCTGTATATCAAGCCAGCCAGGGAGCTTGGGTGCTGCAGTCACTAGCGGTCAGTTCCTGGGGCAAAGAGAACAGGGTAGAGAAGGGACAACAAGCAGAGGAGGCAAATGTGGCGAAACCAGCACAATGCTACTTCACTAGCACACCGGAAATTCAATGTCCATTTCTGCATGTTTAGGCTCTGGTTACTCTTAGAGATTACTTTGCTCTCTTTAATAATGTAACAATTGATATATACATGGGAGCTTATACTTGGTTTTCAGGAAACTGGAACCAACATTTCCTGGGGAGAGCACTGGGGCATCTGGGTCTACTCCTTCCCTATTAGACAAAAAAACAGTCTCTTGGCATTTAGGACATGATGCATGGCCCATCTGTTTCTCAGGCTTCTGCCTGATTGATGTAGGGAGAGAACTGTGGCTGTAATTAGGATGTCTATAGCCCTCAAGTGCAAGTGGTCTAATTATGTGACCTTGAGCAATTTCTTGCCTGGGTCATGCCTCAGTTTCCCCAGCCTTAAAGTGAAGAAAATATGGTTCACAGAGCTGATGTGAAGATGAATTAGATAGTCCTTGCTGATATAGTATGTTCCTTTTTTTTTCTAGATGGAACTGTGTTGACACTCAAACACAAACACTGCTGAACATTTATATTACGCAAAAGTCACAACAAAGCTTCTCATGGGCACTGCACTAAGAACCGAACTCTCCAAAAAGCTGGAATATGTAAAAAATCAGTCAGCAACCTAACCTTCCTCTAAAACAACAAGCAATCTGGCACAAACGAAGTTTGAGTCCCCTGGGGTGCAAATTTCCAGAGGCATGACCTTTGGAAATTAAGTAATTCCTGCAAAGCCTGTTGTCTGTTTTTCGGGACATCATTAACAGGAACAATATGGAGCCAGTTTTCTGTATTCTGTGGGCCCAAGATGTGTGCCAAAGGAGCCTAGGTGTATGAGGCTTTTACACAATCATACTTATACTTGCATGGTGCAGCTTCTGTATGCTAGCCTAACTGCACATTAACTTGTTAATCCGTTCCCCAGACTCTGTTTACTGAAAGGATACTTGCTGGACCAGTTGTGCTTCAGACTCCAGGACAAGGATGTGAACTTTAGTTTATCCATTCTGTTCCTTCCTGTTACTTTGGGAAATTTGTAGGAATCAGTTTTTTGTCCCAAACACTTCACAAAATTCCATTTATCTCATTGTTCCCCAGATATGGACTCCTGAGTGCAGTGTAAAAGAGGATGAGGTTTCAGAAGCTGCCTCTGTAAAAGCACCCATCCTTCCAGTGTGAAAATGGCCCATGGACCTTCCATCAGGGAGCTGGGCTGAGTTGAGTGACTCATGGTTTTTGCTTTAAGAGTAAGAGAGTTGCAATGATACATTGACCCTGGGTACCTACGAACTCCACTGAAAGACTTCCTAAGACAATTGGCCAAGACTAAGTGTACCATTGCCCAACACTGAAATGGGATCTGAACTTAGGCTACCTTTTTTCATGAAGGTATGAACACTTTATTTTGAAATGTCCACAAGTTTTCTTCTCAGAGAATGTAACACCTTTTTTAAGGGCTTCCAGTTTTTTATCACAGTATCTATGTTCTCAAGATAGAGTTCATCTATATGGTTTGGGGTTTCTTTTTGGTAAATTTTAAAGTTTCTTTCTAATCCCAATAGCTATCCTTCATTCACATTTAAAATGAAACTTCCAGGAGCTAGCAAACGATATCAAACCTACACTAAATTGTCCACGCACAATATTTGAAAGCACTCAATTCCTTAAGTTTGTATATTGCGATTTCAAATGCTTCTACATTCTGGCTTACAAAATTGGTTTGCTTAAATACTTTAGGATGCATAAATATGCCTTTACATTATCCTACATTTAAGCTCTAATTTTCTGGAATAGCCAAGAGCTCACTAGTCAGAGCTCAGCAAGCAGTGTTGCCCAATGTTTTAGTTACTCTGACTCCTCATCTGTGGAATACCAGGGCAAAACCAAGTGATCTGCATTTTCTGGCCATAAAGTTCTGTGGCTCTAATTTGAAGCTCTAATTTTGCCTCTTTACTAAAAATATTAAAGTAGGAAATGAAATGATATCAAAGAGGGAGTGTATAATAGTTAACTCCCATGGCATTGCCATTTGTTGCTTTATACGAAAGGACTTTAAGTCCAATAAAAAGACATAGCCAAACTCTAGCACCAAAAGGACACAGATGGAGCTCAAGGTAACTTGGTCCTACCTTCCATGAGATAACCAACTACATAAAAATTGGCATGAAAATGGGCAGTGGTAGAAGTGGAATTCCAAAAATGGAGGTAGACAGAGGTGATCACAAATGGCAGAGACAGTAATCATGGAGGAGAAGGTATAAGGGAAACGCACAGGAAGTTTTTTTATTGGTTTCTGCTCCCATTGTGCTTGCTGATCACCCAAAATCATGAGTCTAGGCATGTAATAATTTTGTATTTTGTTATTCTTATAACAATATTGTAGTCTAAGGAGGATGTTGCTTGACATGTACCTTGGGTAAACAACTTTGTCAAGATGCCGTGGGTATGTGAACCATAGCGGGGGAAGAGGCTGGGGGAAGAATGTACAAAGGGACAGAAAGATGTTGCAGAGAAGCTGAATCCAAGCTGCCAGGGACAGGGGCCGTCAAGGATGCCACATGCAAGAGAGGACTCACAAGGAGGCAGCAGCATGATTTGAGGCAGGTCAGAGGATGACTGGGCCAAGCAGCAAAGAAGTACATTGCACGGTCAGACAAATCAGTTCAAAAATACATGAAAGTTGGGAGTAGCTGCTTAGGGGAGTTCCCATCCATGCAGATTTAAGAAAAAGGCCCAAAGAAGCAAAATGGACAGAGATGCTAAGAATCATGGCAAGTAAGGGTTTGGAGACAAGAGTTTTATTTCATATTGTGGTTTAAGTTAGGAGTAAGCAAGGAAGAACTGAGTGGTTTTGAGCATCAGTGCTGACAGGACGAAACAGGTAAGGGAAACACACCAGAGAAATCTGGAATTTGACCAATCTAAATATGACTTTGTACTCTGACACATTCATATCAGGTGTTGGAGGTGAAGAACTATTGGGAAGATATTTAGGGAAGGGGCCCAAGCCCATGGGTTAGGTGAAAGATATCCCAAATGCCCAGAAATGTTTCCTTTGCTGATTCCATCCATTCCCATGAAAGTATATATTACAGTAAAAGCCTACCCTCTGTAAAGGATGGCAGGTCATCGTCACCAGATAGTGATTTATAACATGTCAAGTCCAGGCCAGGTGAGACGCCAGACCCATGTCTCTGCTTTGGGACAGGCATTCATTATTTAAAATGTCAGACTTGGAGCACATTTAGGGTAAAGAGTGTCTCTTCTTAACTCTTGAGGCAGATGGTTCATACCCTGGGAAAGAGAGAGGGACCCTCCCTGGTTTTACTTTCCTAGAGGGTCTGAGGCTAGGAGAAACTTGGGCCCTCTTTTCAGAGTAACTGGCCTCTCCATGTGGCTGGACAACCTGTTTCAACAGGAGTGGATGAGCACCCTCTTCTACTTCTTGTATCCCATAAGGGATCTCATCAGTGGAGCTAATCTTGGGGTACACAGACTAACTCTCAGCTCCAGGGGCTTAGTGGGCTTCATTTTATGAAGAGGGTAAGCATGTTGACAATTGGATTCCAAGACCTCTGGTAAAACCTCCATACCTGTCATTTTTCTCTTTAACTGCAACTTAATTTCTATGGCAGTGGTTCTCAAACTTTTTGGAATCAGAATTCCTTTATACTCTTACAAGTTTTTGAGGATCCCAAAGAGCTTTTGTTTACATTGGTTATGTCTATTGATTTTTACTCATTAAAACTGTAGAATTTTAAAAAATTTTTATTTATTAATTTATACATAACAATCAGAAACAATACAAGTTAATACATTTTCATAAAAAGTAACTATTTTTTTCAAAACAAAACATTTCATAAGGAGATGGGCATGGTTTTACATTTCTGAAAATCTTTGTAATATCTGGCTTAATAGGACACAGCTGGGTTCTCATATCTGCTTCTGCATTCAATCAATTGTGATATGTTGCTTTGGTTAAAGATGTACATGAAAGAAATCCAGTTTGATAAAGATACGTAGCAGGAAGAGGGTGAAGTACATTAATACCCTTTTTAGATAATTGTAGATATTCTTCTTTGATACTACACCAAAATTTGATGAGTGGTACTTTCTTAAAGATTACTTACAGTGTAGAATCTGAAACCATATCAATGAATTTTTCATATTTTTTCACATTAAAACCCACTGATCTATCTTGTGCTTTGAATGGATCTTGTACTACAGCATGATTTGGTAACAGCAAGCATTGGTCATTTGGAAAATATTGGTTCACTGAGCTTTGCAGCTCTTCCAAAATCTTGAGACAATATCAAAAAGTTACATTTATTAACATCACCACCCATTTCATCAAAAAGGCCTATAAGTATCAGGAAGCTGTTAAATTCATGGTGATGGATACAAGTTATCTAAAATTCTAATTTGTACTTGTAAACACAAATATTGTCACTGCCAAAAAATAGTATGCATTGTTTTCTTTGAAATTGCAGGCTAACCTCATTTTTTTTTTTTTTGAGAAATACCCCTCTCAGTTTGTCAGTCATCCTTTCAAGTAAAAATAACATTCCATTAAAAAGTGGCTATTTCAAACAATCTCACAACTGATTTTCCTTCAGACAACCTATGTATTTCAGTATGCAGCAGAAGTGCTTTATATGCATCTACCTTTTTGTCAACAAAGAATATTTAAAAGTCTTGTACTCAAGGATTGAGATGTAATACAATTAATAATTTTTACTGCTCTACCAAGGACATTCTTAAATGAACCTCCCTTTTTCCTTCCTCTAAGTGCATGATGGTGAAGAATAGGATCACTATTATATATTTTGGTGCTCTGCCTTGATTAGTGCTAAGGTGTGGCATTTTTACCCACCATTGCTTTTGCATCATCAGTGCAAATGTCAACACAGATAAAAAGACAAATAACATCTTACTGTTAGTATGCAAGTAGTTCTGACCTCATGGACTCTGGATAGTATGAAAGTAGTTTTGGACCTGCAGACCACACACTATTCTAGGGTAAGTGCTCCCTTTGTCTACCCACCGTTAGCAATATTTGAGCTTGAAAAGATTTCAATTCTGTGAGAGTGTTTATGAAACTTCTTCTTAGAGTGCACAGTTTTGAGAAAATCTATTTTAATTTCACATTTGAGAGGTAATGGAGATGGGGGTGGAGAGAGTACTATAATTATTAAGATAAAATATGCTTTTAAAAGCTTTGTCTCTGGGTGGGGTGAATCAAATAGAATATTCCAATCTGATGAGTATGGCCAACCATAATCCAAGCTCATGGTTCATGGGTATATATATCCCAAAAGCATACATTTCCAAAATTATTTATGCATTTGATTTTGAAATCCATTATTGTAACCCCCAAGTATTTATTTTCCTAATGTTTTTGTTAGTCTAACATTAAAATTAGTTTGTGTTCCCTGAGCATACAGCAATTGAGGGTGAGATGCAAATGACCTTGAAGAGTGTTTTGTAGCATAAAGATACCACCCTGAGATTAAAACGGAAATTTTTCTGTCCTTATTTCCATTTTCTATTGTTGTGTACTATTTCAAATAATTTTTGGAAAGAGGTGGAGGTATGAATAAATTCAATTTAAAATTCTTTTGGCTGTTGATAGAACACCTACATAATTAAAAGTTGACAGCATTTTCCTGCATGCCTTTAAAAGGTCGCAGGAAATGTACTCTGCTTTGAGGAAAGGCCTAAAGTGTGTTTTCGATTATAGCATACTAAACATTACGAAGAGTCCTAGCAATTCAGAAAAGGTAGTGGTGTGTCTATGCAGAGTAATAATCCTGAACACCCTAGCCAAAGGTTCTGAGAGAGCAGTGGTGAAGTGTGGTGACCATTTTGTTCAGCTGTAAAGATCCTACACACTCAGGGCATTGGTCTACTTGGAAAGGATGGGCTCTAATTTATCACTAATATATTAATTTCAAGTCCAATGTCACCGACAATAGTCAAAATTATGGCAAATTGAATTTGACCTGAGTGGAAAGATAGTTATATTTCAAATTATAATGCAGGGCAATCTAACTACCAGTTTTTTAAAACCAACGTTCGAGCAAGAACCGATTTAAGGATGATGCTCCTTTTCTTTCTTTTTTTTTTTTTTTTTGAGATGGAGTCTCAATTCTGTCGCCAGGCTGGAGTGCAGTGGCCCAATCTCAGCTCGCTGCAACCTCCGCCTCCCAGGTTCAAGCGATTCTCCTGCCTCAGTCTCCCGAGTAGCTGGGACTACAGGAGTGTGCCACTACGCCCAGCTAATTTTTGTATTTTTAGTAGAGACGGGGTTTCACCATGTTGGCCAGGATGGTCTCGATCTCTTGACCTCATGATCTGCCCATTTCCGCCTCCCAAAGTGCTGGGATTACAGGATGCTCCATTTTAAACTTGACTGCTCTCTGTTTTGGTTTTAGATTGGATTCATGCAGGTGTTTCAAACCTTGCTTTCAATAGCATTACTTATTACTGGGAAGCTAGATCTTTTGGGGGGAGTTGGCAGGGAGGGGTTGATCGTGAGATTTCTCTATCAGTGAAAGACATCTTTTGGGAGATACAGCACTCTTTAAGCTTCACTTATAAAAGTGTGCAATATAAAGCCTTATTATTATTTTTAATAAGGCAGGTCAGAATTTAACCCCCATGGCTCTCTTTAACACCACTGAAGTTGTAAGAATTAACTCAATCTCAAAGAGGCATGAGTTATCCATGTAGGCTTATAGAGTGTCATTTTAATGTTCTATGTCTTTACTGTGCCTCCACTTTCTTTGATGAAAAGGTCTATTTAAAAATTGGTAGGAAAATATTTAACATAATAAGATGATGAGTCAGAGTTTTAAAAAAGCTAAAAAGGGAAGATGTAGTTAAATAATGCACCTTTTTATTTTTTAGCTACATCTGACTCATGACATATAATGTATTCTGCTAAGTTCAAAGTTTCCTCTTACAAAGAGAGTTTTATGAAACAACTCTTCTTCAGACCATTTTTATTTCAATTATAGTAGCAGGTTTTGGAGTTTAAATCATTAACAACCTCTGAGTGAACTTTTATCCAAATGACTGCAAGTCACAAAGAGAACAGTCCTCTTTCACCAAGTACCTTTTGTGCTCGAGTGAGACCCGTCCTTTTCTATTTTTCTCCTTTATGTCTCTCTTTGAAGAAAGATGTGTGATTTGTAAGGTAATGAAAGTATGTATCAGTTAATGAAAACTGCTATATTGGGCTCATAATGCACACTGGAATTGCTTCAGGGTAAACTTCATATACCTGCAGTATATAGCAGGGGAAAATGTAAATTTCCGAAGTTAAGATTGCTGTGTGCACTCTAGGAGTATCACGTAGCAGTTAAAGCAACCATCAGGGGTGACCTAATCTTATTTTCCTCTCTTTGTCAAGTAGCTGTAATGTTCATTTAGGAGCATTTTTCAGTTTTAACTCCACTGGACACTCCAAAACTGGGCACTTACTCTGTCAACTGTCAACCAAGTTATTGATTTCACCATATGTTGTCTTTTCATTTTTTTAAATTAGTTTTTTTGGAATGTTTTTGAAGAGTGTGTGGGAGACGATAACCTCCAGATTTAAGGTGATGGGGTAGGGACAAAAGCCTGCAGAATTTCATACAGAACAAAATGTAGCTTAATAAACAAAAGAAAGTTAAGAGGGAAATTTATTTCCTTTTTAAAAATCAGTAAAATAATGAACTAATCGTTGTTTAAAGAGTGGGAAAAACTTTTTTCCCCCTAGATTTGGTGACTAGCGGGATAAATTTGAAGAACTCCATCCCACCCCCGCACGCGCGCCCCCCATTCTTTCCAGACAGAGCGGTTGTAAATCCGAGGCTGAGTCCGCCCTGGGAGCCTTGGGGCACCTTCTCTTTGCTCTGTGTGTGTGTGTGCGTGAGTGTGTGTGTGTGTAGCTCTCGCTCTTTCCCTCAGTCTGTGCCTCTGTGTGTGTGTGAGTGTGTGTGTGTGACAGAGAGAGAGCGAGAGAGAGAGCGCGAGAGGAGAGAGAGCGAGAAAGAGAGAGAGAGAGCAAGAGAGCGAGCTGTGAGCTGTGCTGCCGCCGCCGCTGCCCTTTGATCCCGACATTAGTGTTAGGGGCTCGGAGACACAGAGCGCGGCCATAGACACCGCCGCACCGGCACTCATTTATTTATACCTCCCATCACACACGCGAGCATAGGACACACACACACTCACACCTATTAGATCCGTTTCCATTGAAGAATATTACGCTCGGGGACAAGCCAGGTGCACGACCAAAAATTTAAAAAAAAAAAAAAAAGGAAAAAAGAAAGGAAAGAAAAGAAGAAAACCCCTCTTCTGGCTCCAGGAAACAAGCTTCAACCCATTGCACACACCGGAGAAGGGGTTTCCCCCTGCCCGCCCGCCCGCCCCCCAACTACCTCCCCGCTCCTGCCAGTGTCTGCCTCTCTGCCCCCACGGGGGTTTATTTGATCTCACATTAACCAAGGAGGAGAATGTGAGAAAAGGGGGAAAATGCCCAGGAGGAAGCAGGAGCAGCCCAAGCGCCTTCCCTCACGTAAGTCATCCCTTCTCCACCTCCTCTCGTGCCATTTTCTCGCCCTCCCTCTCCTCTTTCCCCTCCGCAGCCTCCTCCGTTGTTTTCTGCATTAGTTTAGGGTTACAGAGGTGAAACTGACAAAGACACAGCCCGGGTTACTCCTCGTTTAGGTCTATGCTGAGGCAGCCATGTTGGTGATGATCAGCCCCGTGCCCTTTCTATTCTCTCTCTCTTTTTCTTTCTTTCTCTCACCCCCCCTCTTTTTTTCCTTGAGATCGGGCTTTTTTTTCCCTTTCCCTCCCCTTCCCCCTCCTCACTCTGGGTTGCTGGGGGGAGGGGGCAAGAGAAGGGAGGAGGGGAGTAGTGTGGATGCCGGGGGTTTTATCGGGGGTTTGGTGGGGGGAGGTGGGAGAGGTTGGAATCTTAAAAAAAAAATTCCTTGTGGATTCCGGCGCCTGAGGGTGCGGGGGTCGGAGCGCGCGGAGGGCTGGGGGCCGTGACATGGCGTTTGGGGGTGTCGGGGAGAGGGCGCGCAGCAGCCGCCGGGTACAGGATCCAGGGAGAGGTCCGTCCCTGGCTAAAGGTTGCGCCGGGGTTGGTCGGCCCCCGAGCCGCCGGCGGCAGCGGCGGCGGCGGCTGGAGCAGGAGGAGGCGGAGGTGGAGGAGGCGGCGGCGGAGGAGGGGAGTCGGGGGCGGGCGAGGCGGGAGCGGCTGGGGAGGGTGTAGGGGCACCGCACACAAACACACGGGTACACACGCGCCGCCGGGCGGCTGCTCCCGCGGCGCCGAGGCGAGGGGGCGCGCCGGGGCGCGGGGCGGCCGGGCGGGGGGTGAGGCCGGCCAGCGGCGGGCGGATGTGGGGTGCGGGAGCTGCGCCGAGGCGGAGGCAGGAGGCAGGGCGGCTCGCGGCGAGCGAGGTCCCTGCAGAGCCGAGGGGAGGGAGGAGCAGGGCTCCTGGCCGCAATAAAATGCGGGGTCAGTCGGAGCAGACGGAGCCGGGCGAGACTCGGGCTCTCAGACCCCCTCCTTGGCGAGCCTGAGCAGAGTCCAGGACTAAAGTGCATCACAGCCCTCCCCGGCGGCAGCCACACACGCCAACTGGAGACACACACCCGCCGGCACGGCCCGGTCCCCTTCCCCTCCTCCACCCGCGCCCCCGGTCCCTCTCCGCCCTCCCTCCGGCTTTTCTTTGCGCGACTCTTAACTTTTCCCCCACTGCCTCTCCAGCTCCCCCCAACCCCCCAGTCTTTCTCCGCTTTGAGTGTTTCGAGATGCTGCTAAAGCTAAAAGTGAAGGAGAAAGAAGCAACTAAAAATATCCCCCGGGGCCGCCCGGCTCCTTGAATGCAGGGAAGAGGGGGCAGGGGAGAAGGCGTGGGGCGGGGTGACGGGGAGGAGGGGACGCGGGAGGCGCCGGAGGGAGGGGTCGGGGGAGACGGAGGGTCAATTTCTCTTCTCTCCCCCCACACTACTCCCCTCTCCCGGCGGTTTGGCGCTGCTCGGAGCCCGATCCTGCAAAACCCGGGCTGGGGGCGGGAGTGGAGCCGGAGCGCCCGCCCGCCCGGGTGTCAGGCCGACGTGGTCGGTCACCTGAAGTTCACGGAGGGTGGGGGAAGGGTTAAGGTTATGGTGTCTCGGGCTCGGGCTGTGTGTGAGCGTGTGCGTTTCCGCTGCAGACAGGCAGGGCGATCGATCTCCCCCTCGCGAAATAACCGCGGCGGTGCCTGCCCAGGGGACCGGGAGGGGGGCGCGGGCTGCTCGGGCCAGGCGCCCCCGCGCCTCCGTGTCACCCGGGCCGCAGCCGAAGTGGCGAGCAAGGGCACTTGCAAGCAGTCCGCTCCGCAAACATTCCTCTTTCTTTCCCCTTCCCGGTACGCAGGAGTCGACGCAAAGGGCTTGGGTTGTGCTTTTTTCCCCTTCCTTTAAAAAAAAAAAATGCCCCTGTGCAGTCCTTTCTTCGCCTGCCCGCTAGAGGTTCTGAGGATAATATCACATATGTAATATATATGCACATAAAATCACTCGCAGGCGGCTGCGTGTGTAGGGAAATTTTGTGCGAGGAAGGAGAAGGCGGTGGAGTCGGGGAGGGCGAGTTGGGAGGCTCCGCGCTGCGATTCACAGAAAACTCGCAGCAGTTGGTGGAAGAGTGTGCGTGCACATGGCCGGACTGCCGCGCTGCCCGGCTCTTGTCGGGGGCGTGTGGAGGGAGGGAGAGGAGGCCAGAATCCTGAGGGGGTCAGGGGAGGTCTGCCGTGCTCGGACAAAACGGGCTTCAGTGTTCTCTGCGAACTTGCCCTTAGATGGCAACTTTGGGAGCTGATGAGCTTGTGTGCGAAAACAGGGCGGTGAGGTTATTTGGTCATTTTCCCTTTCTTCTCTTCTCCCCCTGCTTTAAAAAAAAAAAAAAAAATGTTGGCGGGGTTAGAGGGAGGGTGGGAGAGGAGAAGGGATTTATCTGTTTCGTCTGTGACAGAGATGGAACGCCTTCCCTCCTCTTGTGTGTAGTGCAGTCGGGCAGCTGCAGCCTGCCCTGCTGATGACCTTGACCCTGACCTCCTGCGACTACCCTCTCCGTCTGAGAGGAAATTCAGGCTCCATTTTAGCTCGTGTGCTTGGTGGGCCTTTCCTGCGCGTCGGTGCCTGGTGATGAAGTTATATTTTGAGAGTGGGCTCTCCTACTTTGCTGTCTGATTGAATCCTGTTACCCACTCACTTAAAAAAAATCACCTCCCTCTTTCAGTCACATAAAGTCACTTTTACTGAAGTAAGAAGCAATTACCTTTGGAAACACCGTAAAAGTCCCTGCAGTTTTGAAAGGGAGGCCTTAATTTTCTAAGCTGTTCCACTTACCTTTGCATTGAATGCTATTTTGTGGATGTGTGTTGCCTGTGCTAAGTATGTTTTACACATGTTTTTAAAGCAGTTTGCGTTTGGACTTTGCAATTTCTGGGCAAATGGTGTATTTTGCAGTTCAGTCACAGTCACCCAAGGCTTGCTAAGTGCTGAGTGAGGCTTGAAACTTGCAAGTAGTGTGAAGTAGTAATTATTGACTTTGGGAAAAATTAGTGTTAATTTGTATTTAATGTCGAATATAATTGTAGCTCTAAGTCCCAGTTTTAATGCTAGACACTTTGTTTGTTTGTTTGTTTATATGTGAGAGGAAGATTTCTCTTTCGCTGGAGTAATGTTTTGTATCAAACTTAAAATATAGTAAGTCTAGGGATTAAATATTCCTCCTAGAAGTCATCTCAGGGTTTTAAGAAGTTTAATAGGGGCAGATTTAAAAGTTGACTCTAAAAGAAAGGAGTGTGTAACGGAGGAGGAGAAGGAAGATCTTGAAGGAATGAGAGGGGGAAAACTGTTTTTGAAGCCAAAGAGCCCTTTTGAGTAAATACAAAAGCGGTTAATAGCCACTGTTAATATATTGTTTTAAGAATCTGTAGAACCTGTGAACACATTTAAGAAGTGCAAATTAGAATACAAAAAAAGGAACTTATGAAAACTGAATCTATAGAAAATTCGGAGGTCTTTCCACTTCCTCTTAGTTCTCTCCCTGTGTCTGCACCCCCCTAAGGATTCTACAGCATAAAGCATTGCTACTTATAGACTCTTTCTGTGTTGGATCTATTTTTCTGATATTAAGTACAATACTAGCCAGACACAGTCTGGATCTACAAAGCCCAAAGTCCTCCCACTACACAGCACAGACACCAGGGAACCTGGAAGTTCCACCCTGGAGTGGATTAGTCCTGGAAATCCAGACTAGCACTTGGTATTATCTGATACCAAGTCTGGGGTGAGCCTCAGCCCCTGGCACAGAGTCCCAGCAATTCCCCAGTCTGGGCTCCGGCCTGCTAAGGTTTCCTAGCTCCTTCTGTTCAGCTAGACACCCAGGGGACTGTTCAGAACCGAATTAGCTTTGGAGATGGGTTAGCCTTTAACCTGACACTACTAACCTAAGCCTTAGGTTTCTGATTTAAAATTCTACACAGCCATTTCCTCTTGGGCCTCTGAAGTAAGTGTGTGTGTTTGTATCTGTGTTTGTTGTGTTATATGGGCCTTATACATATACAGAAAAAGATGGCCTATACTGTAGGGTTGAATGGCGATCTTACTGTCTACAAATCAAAAGAAGTCCTGTATTAACTTCTGCAGGTGACCCTAAGCAAAGAGTATTAAACCTACACTATTTTTGAGGGGTGGTTTTAAAAATTATTACACAAGATACAGCCTTTATTTCTTGGCCTAGAACAGTAATTATCATTTTGGGATTTAAATATGATTCTGCTGTTGTTGATGGCTCTTTTACAAAAGTTCTTTCCATTAACAAGGTCCAATACTATATTTCAAAAAATGTCCAAGAGGCCCTTTGAGCTATAGCACCTGCTTGTCTTTAGCAGAATCCTGAACTGGATAACTTTAAAAAGTTTGTCAGCCTAAGAAAATGGAAGAGTGGGTAACTGTGTGGCTAACTGACGCTGTGACTGTTACCACGCATGGGACTAGGCACTTTATGAACGTTTTTACATTTGGAATCACAAACTGAAGAGGGAAAGGATGAGGAAGGGTGTTCTCTTGTGTTGGTTACGTCTGTAAATCTTTTTTTTCTTTTTTTTTTTTTTACCATTGGTGATCACTTATTTCTTCATTAGTTTCAACTTACACATAAATGTGTACAAGTTTAGATCCTATTATATTTACCATTGGAAATTTGCCTGATGCCTCTTCCCGAGGGGGAACACAAAGGAAAAGTTAATCAAGCAGTTGTTTTGTTATTCCAGTATTTTCATTGTTTACTCAGTTGTGGGTCAAGACCAGATCAGGTTATTGTGTTCTTCATTAACAAAACTTTTTAAAATTCTCTCTTGCTTTCTAGTAAAATTAGGAAGCAAAATGACTGAAAAGCAACAGGATGTCTTATTTTTATCATTTTACCAGTCTTTTTATGTCTAATGAAAGAGAAAGAAAGATTGAACTCTTTTCCTTTATTTATTTTTATTAATTTTTGCAGTGACCGGGCAGTACCTCCTGACTAACTGTGGCAGGGATCACGTGAGAAAAAATTTGAGTCTGAAGTAGCAAAATATTTCGCTGATGCTGTCATCCAGAGCTAATGATTCCAAGGTACCCAGAAGTAGTCTAGGTTGATGTTGGATAATAACGCCTATCTGTTCTCTAAAAGAACATCCCTGTATTCCTATATAGTAAGTAGGGTATCACTGAGCTTTCCTGTTAAAATAGGAAAGATAACTCAAAATCACATTCCTTCTCATGCTTCAAAATAGTTTCTAATAAAAAAATTGATTTTTAATTTACCTGCATGCTGCCATCTCACTCTGGGGATGACACAGCTGATGTGAGTTGACAAGTCTCGCTGCACAAAGTGTTAATAAGTCATGCTGGAGAAGTATAAATTGGACAGCTTTCGGCCAGTGTTAGAGCTTGCTGTGCATTTGAGATTTTAGAGTCTGAATGGCCTCTATTAGTAGACTTCCAAGGGAAATGTAGAAAATCTCTGTCTTGTGAGGCTTGTAAAATCAGATGGACAAAGACTATAGGCACACCTAAGGGAGAGTGTGTTGGTGGAGTGACGACGTGGGCTTCTCCTGAGGTCAGAAGTAGGTTTAAAATACAAGGAGTTCAGCTGGGCGCGGTGGCTCATGCCTGTAATCCCAGCAGTTTGGGAGGCCGAGGCGGGTGGATCACAAGGTCAGGAGATCGAGACCATCCTGGCTAACATGGTGAAACCCCGTCTCTACTAAAAACACAAAAAATTAGCCGGGCGTGCTGGCGGGCGCCTGAGGTCCCAGCTACTCGGCAGGCTGAGGCAGGAGAATGGCGCGAACCCGGGAGACGGAGTTTGCAGTGAGCCGAGATTGTGCCACTACACTCCAGCCTGCTCAACAGAGCAAGACTCCGTCTCACAAAAAAAAAAATACAAGGAGTTCTATTAATGTCAACATGTTCTTGTAGAAAAGGCTGGATTGGAAATGTATGGTGCCTGGCTGGGTTGGTAAACTAGTTTACTTAAGTAATGCCAGTAGTTTGCATTCGGATCCTGTCTGGACAAGTTAGTTTCACAAAAGAGAAAAACTCTCATCCACTGTCATTAACCCTGGTCACTTATAAGCAAATTGGTATCTTTGGACTTAAAGATGACAAGGTGTCTCAGACCATTGGCTGCTGTAACTAAATATCTTAAACTGAGTATTTTATAAACAGTAGAAGTGTATTGCCTACAGTTCTGGAAGTTGGGAAGTCTGAGATCAAGGTGCCAGCAGATTCAGTGTTTGCTGAGGGCTCAATCTCTGCTTCAATGATGGTACCTTTTTGCTGTGTCTTTGTATAGTGGAAGGGGCACACAAGCTCCCTAGGGCCGCTTTTATAAACGCACTAATCCCTTTCTTGAGGGCTCTACCCTCACGATCTAGTCACCTCCCAAAGGCCCCATCTCTAATACTATCACATTGGGGATTAAGTTTCAACATGAATTTTGGAGGGACACCAACATTCAGACTGCAGCACAAGGTGAGAGAGGGAAATGATGGTGGAGCCCACATTGCTACACCTGTTTCTATGACTGGTCAACAGTGCCATCTGTGAAAGCTGAAGGCAGTGTATTTCTGAGATGAGGTTAATATATCCTTTGTCCCCGTTTGAAGTTGCCATGTCTTCCTCCATTCTTCATTTTTAAATATCCACTGGAGTATTAGGACAGGACAAAGAAAAATAAACAGAGTAGGCTGGAGCTAATCTCTCCATTCTGAGTGATGTATTGGTAATTTTGTATAATTTAATCAGACTGATCACAGAACAAGATAATCAGAGTATGACCTACAGAATAGGGCTTTAGGGGGCGTTAAGGATTTCCAGCCTAAGGTTTTAAAAGACCATGAGCTTTGTGGTGAAGGCATAGATTTTAGATTTTCTCTTATTGGAAAAACATCCAGACCAGGCCAGTTATGGTAGGATGTGAGCTTTTTTTCATCAGATTTCATTACTATATTGGCTTAGTTAATGTACTCTTAGAACCACATTTTAAAGGTATAGATTGTAAATGATGGTGCCTGTTTCTGAGGTACACTTTTCTGTCTCCTGCTTTGCTAGGTGTAGCTCAGTAATTCATTCCATCTAGGGCTAAGTGTACAAAACACTTAATAGTTCATGGTAGCCAAAATGTCTTCTATCATATTTTATAAGAGAATAATGTGTGAAGCACAAACCTTAGAAATAGCTAAGAGTACTTGATGGGCTGACGTTTCTGGCTGCTTTCTCCCTTCTGTTTGGGAGCAAGTTTTTTGTATTTCTGTCCTCTCTCTGTAAGTTATTTTTTATGATATTGGAGAATAGTGTGTGACTAAGTGCTGAGGCAGGGGCCTCTCTGATGACTCCTGTCATTCCCCAGGGACCCACCTTGGGATAGAATTGTTGTAGTTACAAAGTAGTTTCATAAATTAAAATCAGACTTTGGCTTGATACTAGTCTTAAATGGCATGGGTACATGTTGCTGTTTATTTTATAAAAGCTTCACTGCATGTACACACACGCGAGCACACACACAGAGAGAGGCTGCACTGTAGCTAATTTTATAAAATGCACAGTGATACGCGCCCACGATCTGAGGTCAGAATGTGGCCTTTAGCAACTCTGCTTTCACAGTCTGACCTAGGGTTATACTAAATGCAGCAGATTCAGTGTGCCTAAAAAGGGTATTGTTTCCGACTGTCCATTCCCTTCTTATAAAAAACAGCTTTTACCCCTGAAGTTCTGTCTTTGGAGTTCTTAAGTGATCAGGGTTTAGATACACTTTGCTTCTGTTTTTAAGAAAATCCTAATTCAACCAAGTTTCTCTACCAGCAAGGAAGAAATGCATGGACCTTCTTGGAGGCTAGGGCCTGAAAAAGCAAACCCTAAAATAACCTCTCTCTCTGTCTCTTTTTCTTTGGTCATTTCTACATGGGTCGGAAAAGTGGTTAGCCCCCATTAGAATTGTGATGTGAAGGGAAAAAGAAAAGGGGTGAGAGAGAGATGTGGATCTCAGGGTGAATTGTTTTGAGTGTGCTGAAGAAGCTGGCCTTCAAAGGAGACTGAAGAAGGCCAGGAAAAAATGATCTTTTCCATGATTGATCAGTAGCACTCTGCTTATCTGAGCTTTTGAAACAAGCTACTGTGCTTGTGGAGGGTGATAGATGTTTCTAAGGTTACATAGTGCTAGTATCTTAGGTGGTCTGGTGCTGTATTTTAAAAAGCTTTTGTTGTTGTTTTGTAATGAGAGGGAGAAAGTATCATTTGTGACTGTGCCCTCTTTAACTTTGTCTACTGTGTATGGCACAACTAAAGTAGAAACAGGATTCATGTGCTTTCGAAGTTCGTAGGGCAGCAGTCAAACGTACAAACTCTGGGGCCAGGCTGTTCAGAGCCCAGCTTTGACACTGACTAGCTGTGTGACCTTGGGCAAATTGCTTATCTTCCCTGTCCTCCACTTTACTCATCTTTAAATAGTGATAATAGTTTCTGTGTCACAGAGCTATTAGAAGGATTAATTGAATACATATACAAATGTAAATATTATACATATACACAAAATCATGCCTAATTAGTGCCTGCTGCATAGAAAGGACTTAATAAATATTACTTATTATTAAGTATGTGAAAGGTGTTTCAGTTTGTTTAGATTGTGAATAGATTACAGATATTTCTGACCTGGAACTTTTTGGTGGTTTCTATGGTTTTTTTTCCTCAATATATCTCACTGGGGTGGTCAGTAATAATAATATGATATGGTAAAATTCTTTTACAAGGCTATTATTGTAGGGCTTGACTAATACTTGTTTCATAGGCCAACAATATTATATTAGGCTTTTACTATAGGAATGAGTTTCTCTGTTTATATGATTTGACCTGAATTATATCTAAGTTGTGTAATAATCGTATGCATTATAACCAGATTTTACTATAAAGTGAGGATACTAAATCCTCCTTTAGACACTTAGAGTGAGACTCAAATTAGAGAATAGGTATTCCATAAATATTTATTTATTCTTCTGTTCAACAGGCAGCCCACTGGTTAGAGTAACACAGAGGAAATTTATATTAGGTGTTCCATATGTTATATAGGTAATAGTTTATTTACACAGAAAGGAGGAAAGGCAGGGTCTGCTGTTTCTAATCACAGAGAACCAAATGAAGAGAATACATGCAATGAATCTTAAATGAAGGATGGGGTTGCGTATATGTGAGTACAGTGGGAAAGAGAGATCATATCGTAGGTTACAAGCTGGTGCCATAGTAATGTGTTTTGCCCCACACAGATACTGTTTAAAAACTTGAGACAACATTTTGGAAATCGGAGGTTTCATATAAAAATCCAAATTTCCAGCTTCCTTTGAAAACTTGGAAGAGTCACTCGCACTGGGCCCACCTCCCCACATGGCAGCAATCTGCTGTAGTCGGTGGCGGCTGTCTCCATTCCCCAGGCATGTGCTCGTCAGTCTGCCACAGTTCCTGCCACTCGGCCACCATGTCCCCATATGCATATACACCTGCCCGCCTCCCTCAGGTATCTTACCTCCTGATCCCTGTAGGCGTTTGGATTAGAAAGTGTTCTGCATTCCCCAGCATTCTTTGATCTTTCCATTCATCACTGAGTCTCAGGTGTTGTCTAGCACATTTGATGGCAGTATCAAGAAGCCGTATAGGGATTAAGATCCTGGCAACACCACATTGTAGCCATGACACTAGCGAGTTACTGCAGTTATCTGCCTGTTTTTCTCATCTGTGAAGTGGGAGACCATTGTAGGTTCTCTGAGACTAAGTCAGCTTATACATGTAGATATTTTAGATTTGTGTCTGGCATAGGGTATGTGCACAGTAAATGCTGGCCATATTAACACACTTGAGGTGTGAATTCATGTCAACTGAGGATTGCTTGAACTGTATTATGTAATTAGTCAAGGACAACTATTGCTGTCCGTCAGTTTCTGATCACCATCAGCCAACCCAGTGGTTCTCAACCAGATGTATTAGAATCACCTGGGAGATTTTTAAAAAATACAAACACCCCCAGAGATTTAAGTTGAATTGACCCAGAGTGGAGCTTGAGCATGAACGTCTTTTAAAAGCTCCCTGGGTGATGTGATTCATTTGCTTAATCCCGAATTGAGGACCCCTGAACTAACCAGAACTCCCACTCTGGGATGTTATCATTTCAGCCAAAAATAAAGACAGGAGATGGTGAGCCTGGTCAGCTTATTGACGGTAATTTTTCAGGCTCCTAAAACCCTAAAATCAGCTGGGTAATGGACTGCAACTCCTCGAGGTTGGAAACCAGAGAGACTCATGGAAGGAACCTACAGTAGACAGGAGACACAGACTGCAGTCTTCTCCCTTAAACTCTCCCATCACCAAGGTTTTTCACTGGCTGTGTGACCTTGGGCAAGTCACTTAACCATCTCTGTGCTTAAGTAGCTCCATCATGTAAAACGGAAAACAGTACATTACCCAAACCTTCTGTTTGTATTATGCTTCATTCTTCATGAAGCACTTTATCATCTGCCTGTGAGGTGGGCAGGGAAGGGCTGCTTCTCCCACTGATTGGACAGAAGTGGACACAGACCCAGAGAAAGGAAGAAACTAGCTTGTAGTCACCAGTGTCAGCACTACCAAGGGCTGGACCATTTGATGGTCTCTTGAGACACAGTGCAGCTGTAGGTCTGTGAAATCTACATGGGATTTCACAGCCTGAAGGAGATGGTTTTGGCCACTATAAATTGCTTAGAGCCCCTCCACTACAGGAGGAGAACCCCTTAGGTGTTGATGGAACGTGATGGCCCCATGATTCATGAAAACCTCTGCTGCCAATAATATTTCCCTCCTCAAAGACTTAAGATGTGAGTTCATCTCAGTCTTATCAAATCAAATGTATCTTCTAACTTCTACCTTATTGGTCCTACTCTCTGTTTTCTAATCAGCACTTCATAAGTTTATGAAAATACTTTTCAAGCTGAATTTTAATTATTTGTTTCCATCTCTTTCTCTGCTCACTTGTCTCTGAGCTCCTTGAGAGCAGGGACTAAGCAGAGAGAAGTAGAATGGAGTCACATGCAGTGACACTGTCTGAGGCCTGAATTATGTGCTCCATATGGAGAGCACTGCCTTTGCGTAATGGCCTAGAATTAGGCGGCGTTTTCTAATCTGCACTTGTTTGGCCCTACTTGTTAACCCAACAGTCCTCTCTAGAGCATGAAACACAGCTGTATTTGGGAGGAAACAAAGTGTGGGAGACCCTACGCTCCAGGAAACGTTACTGAAATGTGCTATATGATTTCTCCCTTCTAGGGGAAGGCAAACTTCAAATAATAACTTACTGGGTTTTAATCTGACCTTAAGAAAGTGAGAAATCAAATTACAGTGAGCTGCTTTGTGACATTTATAGAAAGAGAGAAATTTCACAATCTAGAAGTAGGGTTTGGGTTGGCTACTAGATCGTAGTTAGAGAGAAGTGCTGTGCACAAATGGCTACTCAAATACTTGTTGATAGGTGAAAAAATATGTGCAGAAGAAGAGAAAAAGTATGAGAAGCTTAAACGTGACTTGGACATACTCCATAAGGCTGAAACCATAGAAAACACAAATATTAACTATTAATTTATTTTTAAAAATTGATATTGGCTTTTAATGACAAGAGTAGTAGTACATGCTTAGTATAAATAATTAAACCCATGCAATAATGTTTAAGTATGAAAGTCCCCTCATCCCAACTTCCACCCCCAGAGATAACCACTGTTAATCAACAATTAATATTTAAAACTTGGCCTTTATTTGAAAAATTGGTACATTTCAGCATAGTTGGCTAAAAGAATTTAAGTATGGAATTCAGAACAAGGGTGGCAACATCACTCTTACAAACTGATTCAACCCATCTATAGTATTGAATCCCAGATTGGTTACACTGATTTAAAGGGAGAAATTGATAAACTGCTCTCAAGAAGGGAGGCAACTAGAATGTTGTAGGCTCTTGAAATCATCATATGAGAAATTAGTTATTGAGGCAATTGGGAATACTTAAGAGTGGGGGTGGATAAAAATTGTGCATGATCGCTACATTCAAATATATGAAGTTCTTTCAAGTGAAAAAGGGAGTAAATTGTTATTCATCCTAAATTCCCAGCTTGTGTGTGATAACCGATACTTCATTTGTTCATTCATTCATTCATTCATTTCACCAGCACTAACTGAGCAAAGTGTGTCAAGGATTGGGAATTTGTGGAACTGAATAGAGCATGGTCCCTGCTCTCAAGGAGCTCAGAGACAAGTGAGCAGAGAAAGAGATGGAAACAAATAATTAAAATTCAGCTTGAAAAGTATTTTCATAAACTTATGAAGTGCTAATCAGAAAACAGAGAGTAGGACCAATAGGATAGAAGTTAGAAGGAATATACATTTGATTTGATAAGACTTGTTGAATAAATAAAACTATCCAAAAATAAAACAGCAGATGTTGTGTTTATGAAGAAGCTGGTTCAACCACCCGTTGGGGGTGATTTTCTAAGGACTTCAAGTAATGTGGGGTGAGATGAGAAGCGTTGAACTCTAAAATTGTTTAATATTTCAGGAAACAATTCTCTAAAGTGCTGCTTTGCTTGGTTTCTATTTAAAGTTGGAAATCTGTTCCCATAGCAGGGGAACACGTCTTTCACTATACTGAATTGAGAGCCTTTTGGGAGTAGAGGTGTGTGGCGACATGGTGTCATGTTAGAGCAGTGACCATTTGATTGGCTAAGAGTTGTAACCCCCACTTAGTGCTCATTCATTAAGGAAAACTTTTGAGCATTTACCTGGCTCACAGAAGTTCTGTAGGATACAACCTCTGCTGATAGTTCTTTCAAATGTTGACACGAAATAATCACAGAGGATAAGTCAAATCAATATGGTAACAAGTGCAAGACCATATACTATCAGTTAGATGTGTAAATGTTTGAGGAAACACAGAGCAAGTGTGATGGGTAAAAGATTCTCAAAGAGGAATGACATATAAAGCATCCTCAAGGAAGCGATGGACTTAGATCCTGAGCAGAGAGGAGAGAACATTCCAAGAAGAAGAAATGTCATTAGCTGATATGGTTTTGCTGTGTCCCCACCCAAATCTCATCTTGAATTGTAGCTCACATAATTCCCACATGTCATGGCAGGGATCTAGTGGGAGGTAATTGAATCATGGGGATGGGTCTTTCCTGTGGTGTTCTCGTGATAGTGAATAGTCTCATGAGATCTGATGGTTTTATAAACGGGAGTTCCTCTGCACACACTCTCTTACCTGCTGCCATGTAAGATGTGACTTTGCTCCTCCTTTGCCTTCTACTGTGATCGTGAGGCCTCCCCAGCCATCTGGAACTGTGAGTCAATTAAACCTCTTTCCTTTATAAATTACCCAGTCTCGGGTATGTCTTTATTAGCAGTGTGTGATAACAGACTAATACATTAACCAAAACAGGGCAAAATAAACCAAAAGTTCATTTATGTGAGAGACACTAAGATAAGGGACTTCATTGAACCAGAGGGGCCATATTAGTGATGTAAAGATAAGAAGTAGGAAAAATATGGAAGGGGTTGGCCCAGATAAGAGATTATGATTGCTAAATTGAGTGGTTTGATTACATCTCAAAAATCAACTGTGAAGTGTGGTAGTTTCTTTCACAGTGATAAAAATGGAGGTGGAAGGTGATGGCCTAAATGAAGAAGTGGCCTTTTCAAGTAGGGAAAGCTGTTGAAAAGCCAAACTCAGGTGGATGGCAGTGGATGTGATCCCTGAAGGGGCTGTTGGGAGAGCCCTGCCTCAAACCAGCTTCTCAGGGCCAGTGCTGCAGACACTCAGCCAGGGCTTGCCCTCCCCTCTTACCCGTCCCTTACCTCTTTGGTTCCTCAATAATCAGCAAGGAGTATTCTAATGCTGTGTCTCCCTTTGAAGGCGGTATAGTATGTGCTCTTAACAAAAAATAGTATATCTAACATCTATACATATATAATGAAAAGCATAGTGACAACAAACATCTGTAAACCTACCGCCCAGTTTAACTAGTTTTAATGCTATTGAACTTGTTCGTGTATTCTTCTCCTGCCCCTGTCTCCTAAGAGTTACCCTAAATTCTCTGTTTATTGTTTCCTTGGTTTTTCTCTGGACTTTACCATATTGCTTAGTTTTGCTTGTCTTTGAGATGTGTAACAGTGTTAGTGTACAGTGTGTGTTCTGCACCTTGGTGTTTCATTCAATGGTTACCTTTCTGGGATTTATCCATGTTGATGCATGTAGCTCTGGCACATTCATTTTCACTGCTCTCCAGTATTTCACTGTAGAAACATACCACAATGGATGTTTGCTTTTGTTTCCACTTTTTTTTTTTTTTGCTGTTTTGAACAGCGCTGCTGTGAACATGCATGTACATATCAGTTTAGCCCGAGTGTGAATTTCTCTAAGACACTGGTTCTCAAACATTTTGGTTTTAGGACCTTTTTACCAGGACCCCTAAACTCCAAAAACCTTTTGTACATATGCATTGTATCTATTTATCTATATCATGGTAGAGATTAAAACTGAGAAATTAAATATGTTATTAAAAATACTGATTCTAACCCATTACATGTTAACTATAAATAGCATATTTTAATAAAAATGTATTTTCCAAAAGAGATTTAGTGAGAAGAGTAGCATTATTTTATATTTTTGCAAATCTCTAATGCCTGAATTAACAGAAGACAACGAGAGTCTCCTATTTGCTACGGCATTCAGTCTTTTTTTTTGAGATGGAGTCTCCCTCTGTTGCCCAGGCTGGAGTGCAGTGGCGCAGCCTCTGCCTCCTGGGTTCAAGCAATTCTCCTGCCTCAGCCTCCCAAGTAGCTGGGATTACAGGTGCCTGCCACTGGGCCTGGCTAATCTTTTTTTTTTTACATTTTTAATAGAGATGGGTTCTCACCATGTTGGCCAGGCTGGTCTTGAACTCCTGGCCTCAGGTGATCCGCCTGCCTCGGCCTCCCAAAGTGCTGGTATTATAGGCATGAACCGCCGCACCTGGCCTGCATTCAATCTGTGACATGTTTTGGATGGCATATCTGAAGAAAATCTGACTTCACACCAATATGTAATAGTCTTTTCAGATAATTGTGAATATTCATTGATATTACACCAAGACTCAAAACGAGGTAGCTTCTTAAAGATTAGTTGCAATGATTAATCAAAACATCTCAATAACCTTTTCATATTTTGTAGCATTAAAATCTACTGGTCTCTCTTGTGCTTTGAATGGATCAATGTGCATAGAACATCTTGTGTTGGACATTTGGAAAATATTGGTTCACTGAGTTATGTAGATCTACCAAATGTTGACACATTTTGTTATAAAATATAAAAAAAAATTATTAATATCAACACTGATGTTATCTGAGAGGTCTTTAAGGACTGTATTGGGAAGCTGTCAAATTCACAGTGTAAGACACATGTTTTCCAAAATTTTAATTCTTGCTTGAAAGCTTGAGTTTTATTGTTGGCAACAAACACTGTCAGTTTTTCCTTGAAGTATCAGTCTTACTTTTCATTTCCAATGAAGAGTCTGCCAAATACCCATACTTGAATGACCATAGTCAGTTATCCTTTCAATTAAAAGTGATGTTCAAGGAAAAATTGGCTAGTTCGGCTCTTAACTCAGTCACACATGTCCTTTTCCTTGAGACAGCCACCGTACTTTGGTGATAGCAGAAGTGCTTTATGCATGTATTTCATTACATGTGTTATTAAAAAGATGTTTACTCAAGGGTCAGTCTTCAATGAAAATAATTTTTACTGCTTCATCAAAGACATTCTTAAGTGAAACTGGCAGGGCTTTTCTCCTTGTTTTGTTTTTGTGTTTGTGTGTTAGTTTTCTAAATATGTGCAGCAGTGAAGAATGAAATCATTACCAGTATGGTTTATTGCTGTTGCTGTGATTCAAGCTAAGGTCCCAATAGTTTTACCCATCATTGCTTTTGTATCATCATTACAGATGTCAACGGAGTAATAAAGGCAAATGATAGCTTAGTATTATTATAAAAACAGTTTTGATCTTGAGGATCCCTGAAAGGGTCTCACAGACACATAGGGGTCCACACACCACACTTTGAGAACCACTACTCTAAGGTGTCTACATAGTAATGGAAATGCCACATCTTGGTGCATGTGCATCTTCAGCTTTACTAGGTAATGCTATAATGTAGCACTTTGAATATTTTCAGCAAAGACCCCAAAAGGCAAAGAATCCTGAAGATGGAGAACCCTAAACTCACGACGGTTCTCACAGCTTCTGTGAGATTTCCTTGATGTATCTTTGAATTATCTTATAATGTGCATTATACTGTATATCTGTTGGTTTAGACTAAAAGTAATGTTTTCAATAACTCATCAGTCAAATTACCTTTGTTTCTTGTAAATATGTATATATCAGTTTTGGTCTGTGAAGATGCTCTATATTTATCCTGGTACCCGTTATGATTTCCTGGAACCCCTGTTGTAGGAGAAGTCCAGTGAGTGCCTCGGTCCAGCATGATTTATCTTGGAGACTGCATGGTAGCAAAGAAGAGATGACTAAGATTTCCAGTCTTGGGGAACTAGGAGTATTTCTGGTCTTCGTGTCTTCTTTTTCTGGGTTGCTGTCCTCATCGTCCATGAACCCACTCATCTGAGACAGAAACCTGACTGTAATCCAAATGCCACCCCCTTCCTTTTCCTCCCCTCATTGAATTTCTTCCCCACCTAGTTTTGTTGGTTCTGCTTCCCAAATATCTCTAGAATAAATCATGCCCACCCCCTGCCACTGCTTTGGTTTACACTCATATTTTTTCTCAAAGAGAATTGAAATGGTTGCCAGCTGACCTCTTTTTTTTTTTTTTTTTTTTGCCTGAGTCTCACCTCTCCCCTCCCCAACCCCTGCCTCTATAATCCAGTCTCCACACTGCCACCATGGCAGACTTTCTAAAACACTCATGTAATCCAGATAATCCTATTTAAGATCTTTTAGGCATTTTTCTAAAAGGATAAAGTCTGGACTTCTAGACTTTGCCAAGAAGCAAAATCTAGAAGATGCTTTGTCATCTGAGCCCCTTTCCTCTGCCATGTTGTAGACTCCTTGTTTCATTCTTACTGATCTATCTGTTCTGCAAATCATACTTATACCTCCTTTTCTTGGCATGTTCTTTTCTCTGTTTCTGAAATATCTTCAACTCATTTATGTGCCTGATAACCTCCTACTTAGCCTGCAACACTCAGTTCTCTGAGAAGCCTTTCCTGCTTCCCCTCCTCCATTGTCCCACCTGCTGGGTAGAATTAGGCATCTCCTCCCCTGGTTCCCATAGCCCTATCATAATAACTTCGTGTGCATAGTATACTTGCTTACTAATCGATGTTCTTATTAACTGTGAGCTTTTAAAGGGCACGGACTTTCTTATTCATTTTTGTACATTCTTGCACATAACAGTAATTGATTATAGTAGGTGGTCAATAAATAGTGCTGAATAAATGATTGAAGGGAGAAGTAAAGAGCTGGTCACAGAATCCAAGAAATAGGAGATGTTCTGTTAATATTGTTGAATGAGCAAATGAATGAAGTTAAGAAGGGGGGAATCCCATAGGAGGTGTTTCATAAACACTGCTGAATGAATAAACAAAGAAGTTAAGACTGGGTCACAGAATCAAAGGGTTTTAGAGGTGGAAAGGACTTTAGAGACCATCTCCTGCTGTCTTCCTCTTTCAAAAATGAGAAAATGATTTGCCTAAATTGTCCCGGGCTGGGTATAGGAGGCGATGAACAGTACCCTGGACATTCGCGTGAATGTATCCTGGAGACGACTGGAGGGAGTCACATGCTTCTCCTCCCTTCCCGAGGAGACTTGCCCAGAAGAGCAGAGGCCATGGCCTATGCTGCAGGGGATACCACCGTCTAAGTGCAAGAGAGAACTTTTGTGGTTGGAAGTCTGTGGCACATTCCAGGCTGTGGAGTCTCCCCTCAGCTATTGGCTGTTGCTCTCTTTCTGTCCTCAAACTGTGCCAAGACTGTCAGATTTTCCTGATGACTGGGCATATTCTGCATCTGGATTCCATGGTCATAACAACCAGAAGTTTCCTGTCTTCTTTGGTTGGGGTGATTATGATATAGAGCTGGGTAACCATATCAACAGTTCTGAGGTAAGCCATCCTCTTTAAAACATAATGTTTTCTCATCTGAGATTTCTAGGTGCCTGGGAAAAAGGGAAAGCTATTATTCACTAAGTGTCAACTTTGTGCCAGGTGCTTTACTTACATAATGCGAATTTACTTTTACATAACTATGCACAATTGCAGATATTAGTGTCTTATACTCTAAACAGGAGAAGGTGCTTGTAGACTTCAGATGGGCCTAGTGTATAGCAGGATAAGATTCAAGTGGGAGTGTCTGGTTCCAAAGCTTGTGCCCTTTGTATTTTGCCATGCTGTTTCATGCTGTATAAATAGATTTTTTGCTATACAAAACTTATTGTGGCCCTGTTTCACCAATATTAGTGAATTGTTGGAGTTGATTATATTTTATTTACTTAAAAGGAGGAGAATCTACAGGTTTCTGGTTTAATGTTATCCATGCTTTGCAGTTTACATGTACTTGGCCATCTCGGCAGGACCACCATGTATGGGAGAGAGAACAGTATTATTACCCTACTTTATGGATGACGGATTTGAGTAATGGGGGACAGAGCATTCTTCATATTTCTGGTTCATCACTGTATTCCTCATACCATGTCTAAGAGTTCGTTTATAGTAGGGTCTTCAATTGTTGTTAAATAAACATCGGAAGTTATATAGCTGGTAAATTCCAAATTCAAAGTGGAACCAGGTCTCGGAGTCTCAGCTCAGTGGTCCTTCCTTTGCTAAAGCATTCTGTTTTTCCCAGTGCTCTAAGCAGAGAGATGCAGGAATGAGCTCTCCCTTTCATGAGTATGTGTGGGACTTGGGAACTCTCTTGATTTGGCTATCCAGTGAATTTCCACAAATCTGAACAAGTACAGATGGTCCCTTAGAATAAGATCTTTCTTGTTTTTGCCTCTCCTCTTTTAAATACTCAATATAGGATTTGTTTTTAATTTTTGAGACAGGATCTTACTCTTGTCATCCAGGCTGGAGTGCAGTGGTGTGATCACAGCTAACTGCAGCCTCCACTTACTGGTCTCAAGTGATCCTCCCACCTTAGCCTCCCAAGTAGCTGGTACTAGAGGCACATGCCACCAGCCCTGGGTAATTTTTAAACTTTTTGTAGAGATAGGAGTCTTGCTATGTTGCCCAGGCAGGTCTCAAACTCCTGGCCTCAAGTGACACCCCACCTCAGCCTCCCAAAGTGCTGGGATTATAGGTGTGAGACACTGCGCCTGGCTCAATATAGGATTTTAAATCATTTCTATTTACCTGACACTTAGTCCCCAATAAGATGATTAGATAATGATTGATGACCCAAAGTGGACTCATAGAGGATTTGCACCAGGAAGATCCCTGAGGTCATCTAAAACAGTGGCTTTCAAAACAAAACAAAATAGGTGGAACCCTTCCTTGTCTTTATGGAGAGCTCCACTATGTAGAAAAGATCAAAGACAAAGCAGGGCTGTGCAGGCTGGGTGTGTGCTGGGGTGAGAGAGCTGGGGGTGGATCCATAGAGCCCAACCTTGCCCGAGAGCCCCAGGCTTCCTCTATGTGTGGTTTGGAAACCACTGATCCATCCTAACCCCTTATTTTATAGATGAAGAAACTGAGGCACAAAGGTGCTCAATGACTTACACCAGTGGCTGGATTAAAAAGATGATGATGAAACTTGTTGCCATATATTGGAATTTTTTTTTTTTTTTTTTTTTTTTTTGAGACTGGGTCTTACTTTTTTTGCCCAGGCTGGAGTGCAGTGGTGCAATCTTAGTTCATCGCTGTTTTAGAGCACCATTCCGCTTTTTTTTTATAAAGGAAAAGTACCTGTTCTGCAGAGCAGAAGTCTGCAAACTGCAGCCTGTTGTTTGTTTTTTTTTTTTGCCTTGAGCTAAGAATAGTTTTTATGTTTTTAAAGGTTGTTTAAAACAACAACATCAACAAAATATAAGAACAGAGACCATATGTGCCCCGCAAAACATAAAGTCAGATTTACTACTGCTGATATTAATGTGGAAATTTTTCTTAAAAGTTAGGTTTTCTGTAAGTAACTTCAAAACAAAGATTTAAAACAAAGCCTGATTAGTTGAGCAAATTTATTAGATTGGTGCAAAAGCAACTGATGTTTTTACTATTAAGAGTAATGGCAAAACCGTAATTACGTTCTGCCCCAACCTAATATATCAAAAGCTTTTCAAACTTGTGTTTTTCAAATAACTTCTTTAAATTGCCCAATATATTTTCACTCTCCTTTTAAAATACCAGTTTTGGGTGGAGGATAAGCTGGTTAATGAAATTCTTATAATATGTGGGAATGTTGCAGCTACAGAACTGCAGACAGTTCCTAGGTGAAAAAGAAGTGGTGTTTTTATTCAAACACAAAATTAGGGCACTTAACAGTCACCCAAAAAGGTCAAGAACCAGAGGAACTGATGTAGGAATAATATAAGTGGTCACTCCCAGGAAATGGCATATGAATGTTGTTTTTTCTTTTTCTTTTTTTTTTTTTTGGACCAGCTACCTTGGAGTTGACCCTTATCCAAAGTAGCAGTAGAGCATGTTCCCAAACTTCAATCTTACCACTTGATGCATTTTCCAAAGTTCTATGATTTGAGTGTGTTCCCCAAAGTTCATGGGTTTGAAACGATTGCCAGTGCAACAGTGTTGAGAGATGGGGCCTTTAAGAGGTAATCAAGAGGGACCTTAAGAAACTCTGGCTTCATAGCTGGATTAATATTATTATCATGGGAGTGGGTTTGTTACAAAAACTAGTTTGGCCCTCTCTTGCTCTCTGTCTCTCCAAGTGATACCTTCTACTATGTTATGATGCAGCAAGAAGGCCCTCACAAGATGCAGCCCCTTGATCTTGGACTTCCCAGCCTTCAGAACTGTGAGCCCAATACATTTCAGTTCTTTACAAATTACCCAGTCTTGCGTGTTTTGTTATAGCAACATAAATGGACTGAGACAGAAAATTGGTACTAAGAAGTGGGGCTCTTGCTATAACAAATATTTGAAAATGTGGAAGTGGTTCTGGAACTGGGTAATGGATAGATGCTAGAAGAATTTGGAGGAGCAGGTTAGAAAAAGCCTAGATTGTTATAAACAGAGCATTAAGGGCAATTCTGGTGAAGGCTCAGAAGAAGAGAGCTAGTGGTAAACTAAGAAACTTCTTAGAGATTAATTAAGGGGCTGTGATCAGAATGTTGGTAGAAATATGGACAGTAAAGGCCATTCTGATGAGATCTCAGTTAGAAAAGAGGGATTATTGGAAACTGGAGTAAAGGCCATCCTTGTTATGATGTGGCAAAGAACTTGGCCGAATTGTGTCCATACCCTCGGGCTTTTAGGAAGGCAGAATTTAAAAGCCATCAACTAGGGTATCTCTTGAGAGAAATTTCTAAGCAAAATGTTGAAGGAGCTACATGGCTTCTATTAACTTCATACAGTAAAATGAGAGAAGAGAGAAATGATTTAAAGATGGAATTTATAATTAAAAGGGAAACAGAAATGAGGAATCTGAAGGATTCTCAGCCTGGCCATGTAGCAGAGAATGAAAGAACATTTTCAGGAGAGGAAACCATAGATGTGACCAAGCAACTGATTGATTGATAAGGAGATTAACATGGATAGAAGGAAACCAAAGGACGATGAGAGAATGACCCCAAAGGTACTTTGGAAATCACCAGTGCTCCCCTTCCATCACAGGCCCAGAGTGCCAAGGCCTGGGGAAAGGAAATGTCAAAAGAGAGGCCTCGGGTGCCCTTGAGACACCGGGCTTGCTGCTGTAAGTCTTTGCTCCCCACATTCCAGTACAGATCATGCCCCCAGTTCACCCCAGGTGTCACAGCTTTGGAAGGTGTAAGCAGCAAATCTTGGCTATGTTCATGTGGTAGAAGTGTGCAGGTGCTCAAAATTCAAGAGCTGTGGGCATATGGCTTCCTTCATCTAGATTTCATAACCGCCTGGGGGCCCAGGCAGAGACTTTCTGCAGAAGCAGAGCTGATGCAGGGAGCCCCCAACTAGGGCAATGCCTAGTGGAGCTGTAGAAGTAGGGGAGCATGTAGTTTCAGGCTGGGAAAGCTGCAGGCACAAGACCAACCCTTGGATGAACTGAACCCAGCAAAGCCTTTGGGGTGGGGCTACCTGAGGCCTTGGCGGCCCAACCCCCACCCCAGTGTACAGGGGATTGGGGACATGGAGTCAAAGGAGATTATTCTGGCATCTTAAGATTTAATATTGTTTTGCCTGTTGGGTTTTGGACTTACTCAGGACCAGTTACCCCATTCTCTTGCCTATTTCTCCCTTTGGAATGAGAATGCCTATTCTATGCCTGTCCCACCATTGTATTTTGGAAGTGGATAACTTGTTTAATTTTACAGGCTTACAGCTGGAGGGAAATTTGTCTCGGGATGGATTGTACCTTGAGTCTCACCCATATCTAATTTAGATTAGACTGTGGACTTTTGGATTTTTGAGTTGATGATGAAAGAAGTTAAGACTTTTGGGGCTATTGTGATGGAATGAATATATTTCGCATGTGAGAAGGACATGAATTTTTGGAGCCAAGGGTGGAATGCTGTGGTTTGAATGTGTCCCCCAGAATTCATATGTTAGAAACTCAATCCTCAATGCAACAGTATTGAGAGGTGGAACCTTTAAGGGGTGATTAGGTCAGGAGAGCTCTGCCCTATGAATGGATTAGTATCCTTATCTCAGGAGTGTGCTGGTTATTGGGAGAGTGATTTTTTTTTTTTTTTTTTTTTGATACGGAGTTTCGCTCTTGTTGCCTGGGCTGGAGTGCAATGGCTCAATCTCAGCTCATGGCAACCTCTGCCTCCCAGGTTCAAGCGATTCTCCTGCCTCAGCCTCCTGAGTAGCTGGAATTACAGGTATGTGCCATCATGCCCGACTAATTTTGCATTTTTAGTAGAGACGGAATTTCTCCATGTTGATCAGGCTGGTCTTGAACTCCCAACCTCAGATGATTCGCCTGCCTCAGCCTCCCAAAGGGCTGAGATTATAGGTGTGAGCCACCGCACCCGGCCAAGAGAATGAGTTTTTATAAAAGTGAATTTGGCCATCTCTTGCTCTTGTTCTCCCTCAGCACAGGATGCCTTCTGTTGTCATGATGCAGCAAGAAGACCTGCACTACGTGTGGCCCCAAGGGCTGCAGAACCATGAGGTAGTAAATTTCTGTTCCTTATAAATTACCCAGTCTTAAGTATTCTGTTTTAGCAACATGGAATCAGCTAAGACAAGAAGCATCCGAGTTTTGTTGGGGATGGAATGAATGGCTCCTCTGGAGCATCCCTGCTGGTGACAAAGCCCTAGAAAACAGTGCTGGATTTCTTTTAGGTGAAAAATCTAGAAAAGCCCTCTTAGTGAAAACCCCAAGGGCATGCCTGAGGAATGCCTGAGAAGAAAGGAAGGTACCTTCAGGATTCTTCAAAGAGAATTAAATGGATAAAACCATTGGACTTTAGTTGTTAAGGGAATGTTAATTTAGCTGTGGGGTATCCTGGCCCTTGGAATTAGCTTAGCTTGTTGGTTGACTGCAGTTTTGTTAATTGTTGTTGTTTTTTGCTCTCTGTTGTTGACTTCTGTGCGTACCAGAAGGTGGGCAGGGAAAATAAAAGGAGACAAGGAATAAGAATACATTTGACCACTTGATAGCAGCCCTGGCACAAAGCCTAGTAGGAGTAAAGGTTAAAACTGTTGGCCTAAATCAGTGTTTAAAGTTAACTTTGAGTTAGGGCTGTCCTTGAAATGGATTGTCCTTTGCTCTCATGGCTTCTTGTGCATAACTGATAAAAAATATTCTCATACAATAAATTGCACCAATATCATTTTGTGAATGTGTTGGTGGGTTGCAGGGGGCGTGTTAGGGGAAGCTGCCTCCTTGCAGCTTTTGTTTTATATGTATTTAAGCACTAAATAAAAAGCTATTTTGTCTCTTTTCCCTTGCTAAGTCTCTTGTCTCCCACGGCCCTTTTCTTTCTGGATATATGTATATTTTTAGTAAATAAAGGACTTACTGTATGAAGTTTTTCTTTGGCAGACAGAATGATGATGACTATAATATGTTTCATTACAAGGTACATGATGCCAATGCTCTTGGGGTGTGTGTGTGTGTGTGTGTGTGTGTGTGTGTGTGTCTACAAAGAAATGTATCATTTTATGTATAAGCTAAGATTTTGATAAGTAGCCATTTATCTATCCATAGAATGCTATTTCTTAGACTGTAGAATGCATTGTTATATGGTTAGGGCTGTTGGGGGTGTTCATTTTTGTTAGGTTCTTTGACCTAGTAAAGACTTCCCGGCGATTTCAGTAGTTTGGTAATTTATTACTGATCTTCTAACAAGTATTGGTAATGTTAAAATGAAAACATTTATACAAAAAGAAATAAAAGTCAGGGAAGCAGATAATCAACCGATTTATCAGCCTTAGCAGACAATTTTTCTGATAATGATGTGGTAGCCATGGTAAATTTACTTCTGATTGCTTGAGGGGACAGATTCTATGTGCCTTTTGTAATACAGAGGTGCATGAAAGGGTAAGGGAGCAAGTAATCAATCCGTGGACTAACCAGTCCCATTTTGGTCTTGAGATTGGCCTTTTGGCAAGTAAATTCAACCTATCTTTTCAACAAAAGAAAAGATTTTATTAATTTGCTGAAACGTGAGTAAGGATGTAAGGATGAGTGTATTTTTTTGTTTGGATATCTCTAAGTAGCCCTAGTAAGGGAAGGCCTTTTTTAGTAATGTCTTTTTTTTTTTTTTGAGACAGGGTCTCACTCTGTTGCCCAGGCTGGAATGCAGTGGTGCAGTCATGACTCACTGCAGCCTCTGCTTCCCGGGCTCAAGTTATCCTTCTGCTTCAGCCTCCTGAGTAGCTGGGACCACAGGCATGTGCCACCACACCAGGCTAATTTTTGTATTTTTGGTAGAGATGCAGTTTCACCATATTACCCAGGCTGGTCTTGAACTCCTGAGCTCAAGTGATCCGCCAGCCTTGACCTTCAAAAGTGCTGGGATTATAGGTGTGAGCCACCATGCTTGGCCTATTTTTTTTAAACCTTTCATTTGAAAGAAATTTGACTAAAATTGAGAGATAAGCAAAAATAATTTATTAGTCCACTCATAGTCCTTCCAGCCTCACAGGACTTAACACTGATCAGCAATGTGGTTGGTTTTATGTACTAATATCCAGCTTATTACAAAAACTGCATTACAAACTGAGGCTATAGTTGAGAATCCAGAGGTGAACAAATTCAGGAAAAATGCCTCAGGCCTTCATCCAAATATAGTTATATTAGTTTTCTTGGGTTGCTGTAACAAAGTATCACAAACCAGTGCTTAAACAACAGAAATTTATTGTCTCACAATTCTGGAGGCTAAAAGTCTGAGCTCAAGGTGTCCACAAGGCCACTCTCCCTCTGAAGGCGGTAGGGAAGGGTCTGTTCCAGGCCTCTTGCCCAGCTTCTGGTAGTTTCTAGGCTTATGATAGCATAACTCATCTCATGGTGTTCTTCCTGTGTGCATGTGTGTCTCTGCATCCAAATTTCCCCCTTTTATAAGGACACCAGTCATACTGGATTTGAGTCCACCCCAATGACCTCATCTTCACTTGATTATCTGCAGAAGCCTATTTCCAAATAAGGTCACAGTCACATGTACTGGGGGTTAGAACGTCAATATCTTTTGAGAGAACACAATTCAACCCATGATACTAGGTAGTATTCATTCCAAGTTTGTACACAGTTTTAATAAGCCTGATGATTTTTATCTCAGTTTATGCATACGAAGAGTTGTAAGTATAGGAGAAAGAGTCTCTGCTGACGATATAATGGAGAACAAAAGTATTCAAAAAGACTATTAAAGTAGGAATAAGAACTTAAAATACATAGTTGCTTTGGGCCATTCAATGGAGGGACAAACTGCTGAAAATTTCCAGTAGCTCCTGAAACACATTTATGTATAACAAACATAATAACGGCATCAACATATTATGTTTGAGTGTGTATGCACTTTTAAATTCCATCAAAATAAAATTTTGAAAATATTGCGTACTTGATGGCACTTTGGTAATTTTTGGTTACCTGAAAAATTATTTTTTTGTCAAGCTCCTCAAGTATTGTCAGATGTTCTGAATATTTGGGTTTCAACTTGGCTTTGTCACTCAGTAAGCATGCATGTTGTGTAAGCCATTAACTTTTTGGAACTTGGGTTTTCTGGTCTGTAAAATGAAGAGTTTGGTTTCCCATATAAAATTATTATGAGGATGAAATTTGCTGATGAATATGAAAACATCTATCATAGCTCCAGATGTGTTTTCATGATTGTTCATTCATTCAACAATTGGGAGCCTACTGTATGCAGTGGCTTGTTCTAGAATTCATTCATTCACTTAATGCTGATTGAAAAGTACCATGATTTAGTAGTATTGGGACATCTGAGCTCAAGCACTGCCTATGTTTGGAAATCATCTAGGGGACCTTGGGCAAATCTCTGGCCCTCTCTAGGCCTCTAACTAGACACTAGCCATATAGAATAGATTTCCAAGGCTTTTCCATCTGTAAAATAATTCATATAACAAAATTCAAGTATAATGAATAGTTTTTGATATCTTACAGATTAATTGTATTATACTGGCAAGTTACTTTATCCTCTGTGCCTTTGCTTGTGTCTTTGAAAGTGGGGTTAATAGGTCTAGTACTGTTTTCAGCAGTAATAATGATAGTCACCCATTATTGAGCTCTTGGCATTGTGCTAGATATTTTTATACATTCTTGCTTCTACAAACACGGTACATGTTTCTCCAAAGCATGTCGGTACCTGGAGAAACAGGTTGCATCTTTCTAGAGAATAAAGTTTCCTTGGTGGCACAGCTGTTTATAGAGTGGAATGCAGAAGTCAATTGACATGTTAAGCTAAAACTCAAAGAAAGCTGGGGCTTCTTAGAGGGGGCGGTGACTTTAATACCAAGTTCCCCTGCAGTGCTGTTCTTTCTTGGCCTTTGGGGAAACTGGTGGAAAAGTTTGCAAAACAGGCTTTTTCCCTGTTCCATGTTTGACTCACATGAGAAAAATAGCGTTCTAATTTACAATTTTGAAAATAGTTCTTATTTCCATCACTGACAGATGTTACCTTTATGATTGTTCAGCCTATTCTTCCATTTCATTTATGCATTGGACAAATAATAATTGAGTGCCTGCTCTGTGTTCAGTACCATCCTAAATGCCAAGGATGCAGCAGCAACCAAAATAAAGTCCTCCCTCGGATCTTGTATTCTAAAAAACAGTGAGGTTTGAGGGCAGACCTGAGGAATTAGCGGAATTAAGCATGTGGCTGTTTCAGGCAAAGGAAGAGCAATTGCAAAGGTCCTGAGGCAGGAGCTTATTTTCCTAGTAAGGGAGAGTGTTAGAAGAGGAGGTCACAAGGAGATGATTAGGGATACCTTGAGGTTCAGGTAAGAGTTTTGTATTTTATTCTGAGAAACATGGGAAACCATTGTGGAGGTTTTGGGGATGGGAGTAATGGAATTTGACATACTATTTTTGAGAACTTACTTTGGCTGCTGGTTGAGAATAATGGAGCAAGGTTGGGAAGTGAGGAGACCAGTTGGAAGGCTACTGCCATAGTACAGGTGGGGGATGGCAGCACTGGGTACCAGGGTAGTAGTAGCGGTGAAAATGGTGCAAACTGGCCAGATTTGGTACCTCTGTTGAAGGTAGAACCAACAGAATCCGAGAATGAATTTGATGTGGGATCCGAGAGAAAGAGAAGAGTCAAGGGAGGTGGCATGGTTTTGGGTCTAAGCAATTGAAAGGATGGAGGAGTTGCCATTCCTGCTGAGACGGGCAGGTAGAGGGAGGAACACGGGCAGTTCCTTGGCCATGGAAGGTCTGGCTAAGCACTTTATATGAAGAATACTGAAACTGACTTAGCTACTGTTTGGAACTCACTCTGCAGAGGAGTGATGTGTTCATTTGTGTTACCTTTATTTTACTCACGGTCATTTAGAATAATGATTTGAAAATGTTGCTGTGTGCCAAATGCTCTTCTTGACCCAGGAGCACCCCCCCCCACCTCCACCGTGTGTGGACTCCTCTCCTCTCCAGACTTCCTCTCACTTCCTCATGCCTTTGCAGCACCTTTTCCCTAGCTGGACTGGTGACAGGAATCTGGTTGTCTTCTCCACCCTGGCAGTTTTAAATAACTAGCAGTTCTTACATTTTCTTCCTGGGCACGCTGACAGCGGTTGGGTGTCCTGGATATCCGTGTTTCGATAACTGTAATCTCCGAGTCTCTGTCCTGTGAAGCCGATTGCCGGCCGTGCATTTACCTCAGACTGTGGACTTGGAGCCTTGAAGACGCGAGAGGTCTCTTAGTTTCAGGCAGACCTGGTGTGGGGGATGTGCTAAGGCTTTCAGGCTACAAAGGGACAATTTAAAACTTGGCAAGTAAAACCGGCCTAAATGCGGATGTGTTTTATGCTTAGCATCATAAAATTGGTTCAGAACAGCCTGATATGCGGCAGAAGAAACCTTTATTAAACATTATAGAGGTCATTGCTTTTGTCTTCCTGATACCTCTTCCCTCTCCTTTCTTCTGTGACCCACATTGAGCCCATTGTAGAACCCGCCCCCTGGCTTCAGTGATAGGCCCATGGAGGGGAACATGACCTCCAACAGGCCAATCAGAGGTGTAAAGACCTTTCTCTAGTGGGAAGTCATTGAGAGTGAAAACCCAGAACCGGTTGCAGCCAGGTTTTCAGCCTCCTGGGAAAAGTGGCCTGAGAGGAAGAGACTACAGGCGAAAGAGAGAGAGCCCTGATGGTGCTTTCGACATCCTATCTGATGCTGGCTCCATTGTGCCCCTTTTATTGTTTGGTACAGGAACTGAGAAAATTCCCTTATTGCTTCATGCGGTCCTGCTGGTTTTCTGTCATTTACAACCACAGGAACCCAGATACCCCTACTATGAGCAGGGCATCAAGAAGGAACACAAAAATGACTAACTCATAGCCCTGCCTCCAGGTATTTATAATGTAATAGTTTGATTTCAAAACTAGTGAGTATGGTAAAATAGTTGGTAAGGTCTACCTTTGACAAATCAATAGATAGTATATTTTTAAAATGTGAAGATAGTGTATTTTATAAAAATATAAAATTTTTTCATTGGGTTAACTTATCCAACATATATCACTTGAATATTAGCTTTCTCCATGACTGGCATATTTCCTTTTTGATAATTTGCTGAGGAGCAAGGCTGCTTGTAAATGAATTTTTGTCTACTATTAAAATCGCCCTCATCCTTTGAGGTCCATTTCCAAAGCCACCTGCACCTCTGGAGTTCATTATTCCCTCTTTTGTGCTTACACAACCCTTGCTGTTTCTGTATGGTGGCACCAGTCATTATGCTTTGAATGCTTGTGAAACCCTCACTCTTCCATTGATTAGAAACTTTTATGCCAGAGACTGTTGTGTCTCTGAGTTTCCCTTCGTGGAGAACAGTTCCCTGAACATAGTAGGTGATCAGTAAATGCTTGTTGAATTAAGTCAATTAGTAGCACTGGTTTTGCTAATAACTTTTGTATTAAACTTACAAACTACTTTTATGTAAAACTGCATGTAAAAGTTGGTTGTATGATTTGCAGCACTTATGAGTATAACTGATAATGCTAATGGAAATGTATGATCTTAAAAGGCATAGATATTTAGCTACAGAAGTGTATTAGTAGGAAAGGGAAAACTTACAAGATTTTTACATGAAAATAAACCAGAAGGTTGGTTGGTAGGTACCAGGTGAACATACCTGTGGTCACAAGAAGAGAGTGTTGGAGACACTGATTGTTAGAGTTGACCGTGAGAAAGCATCTCTCCAATCCTATGCCAGGTGAGTCCTAAGAATTTAAGTCCTGTTCTCATTAAAACCTGCTGGCTAGATTCATATGGACTGACTGGTGGGAATAGTTTGCGAGTAGATTTAGAAATGGGACTTTTAGGCTTCCTTCCCCACTTGCTTAAACCAAAAAGCATGAAAATTAATACGTGTCTTTTTGTTATATATTTTTTTCACTGTGCACTCACAATCTTTCTGAACGAGGATGTTCTGAGATGTATATTGGTCCAATTAAATGCATCTGATTAAAACTGTCAAACCAAAAAGGAAGTGAGTTGAAAAGACATTCTCTACCGAGAATGCAGCAAGAGTTGTAGATATCAAGTTACCGAGTTGCTGCTTGAGAACTGAATTATAAATAAATGTGTTAGGTAGTGGAATTTTGTTTTGTTTTCCCCAAAGGAGAAATATTCGCCACATGGAAACAAAATTTATTCAGCATATTTTCATTCTGTAATTGCACCATTGCTATTCTTAATTCTTTGTGTTTCTGATTTAAAGGGAAAACACACACAAAAACAGACTGTTGTGTAAAATTGACAAGAATGAGTGTGAACCTGACAGTCAGAGACAGAGGTTGTTGTAAAATTAGCAATGGAAATAGCTTTCTTCTCTGGAGGTTAAAAATAATGTATTTACAAGGAAGTTATTTACATTGGCCATTTAGAGGCTTCCCCGGGAAGCCTTGGTTAAGAAAGCTGTGAAATCCACGGTCACTGTACCGCAGGAAGCACTTCCAGGACCCTGGCTTGTGTAGTGCTGCTCTGTGATTCCATATGAAGAGTCTGCGCTGGTTGGCAGACCGGAAAATGGAGGTGTCTTGCTGCCTGAGACTTCTCAGATTGTGAAAGAGAGACACAAAAGTCAAGGCTTGCATGTTCTAAAGTTTGTTGTGTCCAGCAAATTCATCTTCTAGATTTCAAAAATGCTTTGTTTTGAGCTCCACAATGAGAGAACTTTTTCTCACGATGTAGTGTGAAAGGAAATTCCAGGCTAGGAAAGGTGCAGGTTGTCCTACAGGCTCTGCAGAAGGAGAGCTCACCATAGCTAGACCACTGCAACATTCAAGAACTCCTCCATTATGAGATTGGACATGAAAATAGAGGAGCCCAGCAGGCAAAAAAAGAAAAAAAAAAGTGGGAAAAAATCCTTGCTGTTTTGTGAACACAGACATATTTGTTTGAGCTTCTTATAATTTTTCCCCACCCTCTGCACATCCTCATTTTCTTGCATTCATTTCTCCCAAAGCTCCTCTCAGCGTTTATTTGACCTCAGGTATTGCCAGAATAATTTCAGGTATGTTTCTCCTCAAGTTTCTGCTCTTTCTCTTTCTATGCCATGCATTAAAATTATATGGTAACTTATTTCTTGAATAATCTCAATTTCAGTAGCAGCATCTTCAGAAAAGTGATTAATAGAGTATTATGAATTTAAGAGATACTCTTCATGCATCCAAGTTTTCTTGCAGTCCAGAGGTGTGTGTATCTCAGTGATCAAGTCTGCAAACAATAGAGGGATGGATGGTTGAGAAATTATCTAGGCATTTTAGGAGCCACAAACAGTTCTATTTAAGAAATACTTTGTTTACTCACTTGTTTGTTTTGAGTTTGTGTTTTGACAAGTTAGGAAACTTGCTTTAAATGTAGATATTAGCTGTTGTATCTTTCAAGAATGTTCAGACATGTTTATCACTGCTTGGTAGGATTAGAACCTGAACTAACAGTTTCTTTAGCCTTTGGCACACTTACCTGTTTGCACACTTACCTGTTTCAGCACATTTGGAGGGGGAATATTCTTGCTCACTGAGGGTGTGGAGGGGGTTAGGAAATTAAGCTTTGCTTTTGGGACTTTGCCAGTAGAAGTGCTAAATTCTTTAGGCATTTGAATCTCCTTTTGACCGACTGCAACAAAGAAGAGGCAGAATGGGAATGAAGAGATTAGAGTACAGGAATAATGAGTGCTCACCTCTTAATGATTTGTCTCAAGATAAAGAGTGAATACTGTCCTTATCTAAGAGAATCCCTTGCTGATTTCTGATTCAAGAGGTTGGCAGGAAGGATGGGAGAATGGAAAGGGGGTGAGCAGCTGCTCAGAGCTCTCTAGAAGTCGTCATTCAGAGGTTCTGTCTGCAGATTGTGCAGTGGAACCTTGCAGAGAAGCACTGGGCCAGCTGAGAGATTTGGGGTTCTTGGTTTCTGCATTAGCTCTACATGGTCGTGTGTCTTTGATTCAGCCAGTAACCTTTACTTAACGTATTTAATAGTCTGAGTAAAATGACAGGATTGGATATGTGGTTGTAACTTCTTGTGGTTCTCAAAACCTAGATTTTATGTATGTTGTTAGGTGACCCTACTGCATTAGTTTGGAACCATTCTTGACTATCTTGAGCTACTCTGGTATGACACACATATGACCTAAAAGTATTTAAATTTGAATAATATATTTTCCCGTTACTTAATGAGTGTACTTCATTTAATAATAAAGATTAAAGAAAAGATTCTTCGAGCAGATATTCAACAAATTCTTACTGTAGGGATTTTTAAACTTTTGACTTACTATTTATAGGATACTTCCTATGTGATTCTACTGAAGGATGAGATGTTTAATCTGAAATCAAGAAAGGTGGTTTGCCAAAGAAACATAAAATTAGCCCTATTGTTGAAATTGATGTTGACTGCTTGGTGTTTGGTAAAAAGCATCTCTCCAAGAAGCTACTGGGGAAATGATGAGTTTAGGGTCGCCGCCAATTTCAGGAAAGATGAAAAATGTTGAAATCAAGTGGGAAGGAGGAAATGTGGCAGATCACAAAGAACCAGACTGTTTTTAACAGAGAAAATTCAATTTAATCTGCTTTTTTCCCAGCAAATTCCATTTGATATTTTACATTTTCTTGATAACTTAATAAAGAATCTCAGGAAGGAGTTGCAGAATTTTAGCTTCGTGAAAGAATTTGTCATTTGTGACATTTCTTCTCTAAATAGCATGGGAAGATCAATGTATTAGTGTATAGTTCATGCATTACTAGTTCTAGTTATTTCTATTTCAGAACGAAACAGCATGCTATATGGCAAAACTTGGCACAAGGGGGGATTTTGGCTCAATCCCTACACATACATTGAACTCTGCTAGGGACCAGACATTGTGCTATGCAGTGTGGAATAAGTAGATAGTAAAATACAATTCCTGCCCTCTAGGAGCACCACTTTAGAAGGAAGACAACGGCAGACAGATAATTTAGAGTAATATAAAATCAATATAAACAAAATATGAGAATGTTGACTCTGCAATAAAAATATGCACCTAATTGAGTCACTTCTCACCCCTTGCAGTCCTGAGCTGAGCCTTCATAATCCCCACCTGGATCCTAGCCTCCTAGCTGGCCTCTTTGTGCTCATCCTTGTACCTGGAGTCTGTTTTCCACACAGCAGCCAGAACAATGCTTTGACAACATAAGTCATGTCATAACACTCGCTTGCCACAAACCCTCCAGTGGTCCCCAGTTTTGCCAAATTCCGAAGACCTTTCTGCATTTCACAACGTCCTGTAGATCTGCATGACCCCACTCCTGTACCACAGTGCATGCGCGCACACGCACACACACACACACGTGCATACACACTCTCATACACATGCCAACACACACTCACTCATGGTATTCTCTGACCTCCTATGGCACTGCTCTGACCTTACTCACTGCACTCCACGCACACTGGCTTCAGTGCTGTTCCATGGACGTGCCAGGCATGTTCCCACAGCAGGGCCTCCACAGTGACTCTCCCTCTGCATGGTCAGTTTCTCACTTCCTCCAAGTCTTTGCTCAAATGTCACCACTTCTGTGAAGCTCCACCTTGACCACCTGTTTAAAATTGCAGCTCCCTTCCCACCCATTACTCCCCATCCTCCATGTCCTGCCCTATGTGGTTTTCCATGGTCTTATCACCCTCTGGCATGCTATGTTATTTGCCCATTTGTTAATTTTGTTTGACACTTGTCTTCCCCCCCGGAATGTAAGCTCCAAGAAGGCAGGATCTTAGTTTTGTTCATTCTGACTGAGAGTTGCAGGGAGAATTGTAAGGAAAAAACCTTTGAGCCAGGTGTTGAAGGGTAAGTAGAATTGGATAGTCAGCTTTTCTGGGGAAAGACATTTCAGATAGAAGGAATATCATGAGAAAAGGTAGAAAAGTGGCAGGGCTCATGAATGCCCCTAGAATGGCGAGGAGCCTGCCTAACTGGTGCATGGGAGTGGTCGTGGTGGATCGATAAATAGAAAATAATGAAAAGAGACTCTTAGTGGAGGGAGGGAACACATTCCTAATCACTGCCTGTGATAACATGGCAAGCATGTTGATGACTGGAGTTGAGGACCCTCAAATAGGTAGCATGCGTAACATGGGAGGTACTGTCACAGTCAGAAGTCAGAAATGTGAGTAGTGTTTGCTAATGAAATCTGATTTTATACAGTACTTGACTGTTTTCAAAACATGATCACATGCTTATTATGATTTAAGCTTCATAACAACTGATGAAGTGAGTTAAGCAGGTATTATTTACATTTTTGATAAGCTTTTTAAAAAATGAATTGCATCTTATATTGGAGGAAGTGGATTCTCAGACCAGCTCAGTGTCTTGCCTAGAGTCATGGAGTTAGAAAGTGGGGAAGCGCTTCCCACTGTCTGTGTCTCACGGTCTGTGTCCCACTATGCCAGGCTGCCTCTCTCATTCTGTCACAGTGCTAAACATACTGTGCTGGTTTTTCACAAGGATATAGGCTTCTTTCCATTTCCCCCCATTCACTGAAAATAGCAGTTTCTTCATCCAATTACCTCTTTACCAGATCCATTTTTCTTTTTCCTTCTTTTCCCTTTCAACTTATCTGGACTACTTGGGTATGTTTTTACCTTTCCCTGTTTAGCATTTTTTACTTTTTTCAGGCTTCTGCCAAGTCTGTCTGACATTCTGTTAAGGCTGTTGCCACCTTTCATTTGGTTCTTGGGTGGAAGGGAAGAGAAAGGCATGTCATCACCTCCATTTGAATGTCTTGAGACTTACTTATTGTTCACTTTGGGAGTAAACCTGATCTTCTTAATTCTCCCCAGATGTTAGTAGGCAGGAAGAGGCAGAGGGAGAGCTCAGTGAAGGAGAACACTGGTATGGAAACTCTTCAGAGACTCCGTCAGAAGCATCCTATGGGGAAGTCCAGGAGAACTATAAGTTGTCTCTGGAGGACCGGATCCAGGAGCAGTCCACGTCCCCGGACACCTCCTTGGGAAGCACGACTCCCAGCAGCCACACGTTGGAGCTGGTGGCACTGGACAGTGAGGTCCTGCGAGACTCACTGCAGTGTCAAGATCACCTTTCCCCGGGAGTGTCTTCTTTGTGTGACGATGACCCAGGCTCCAACAAGCCCCTGAGCAGCAATTTGAGGCGGCTGCTGGAGGCTGGTTCCCTCAAACTCGACGCTGCAGCCACGGCCAATGGCAGAGTGGAGTCCCCCGTAAACGTTGGCTCGAACCTCTCCTTTTCCCCGCCTTCCCACCACGCCCAGCAGCTCAGTGTTCTGGCCAGGAAGTTGGCCGAGAAGCAGGAACAGAATGACCAATACACTCCAAGTAACTGTTTTATATGGAATCAAGGTAAGTGGTTGCCAAACTCAACCACCACCTGCAGCTTGTCTCCGGATTCAGCCATCCTAAAACTGAAAGCTGCAGCCAATGCCGTTCTGCAGGACAAATCTCTCACCAGGACTGAGGAGACCATGCGATTTGAGTCCTTTTCCTCCCCTTTTAGCTCCCAGTCTGCCAGTTCTACCTTGGCTGCTTTGTCCAAGAAGGTCAGTGAAAGAAGTTTGACTCCTGGTCAGGAGCACCCTCCACCGGCCAGCTCCTTCCTTTCCCTGGCTTCTATGACCTCCTCAGCGGCCCTTCTGAAGGAGGTGGCCGCAAGGGCTGCGGGCAGTCTTCTGGCTGAGAAATCATCGCTGCTGCCTGAGGACCCTCTACCGCCCCCACCTTCAGAGAAGAAACCAGAAAAAGTCACTCCACCACCTCCACCGCCACCTCCACCACCTCCACCACCACCACCACAATCCCTGGAATTATTATTACTCCCAGTTCCTAAGGGAAGAGTTTCTAAACCCTCCAATTCAGGTATGGCATCTTTTCTTTCAATCATCGTGTAAGTCCTTTAGACTATAAACCGCGATGTCTTATTCATTGCTTTTTTCAGTTGGGTTCCCCATCTGATCTGAGGCAGGAATAAAAAAGCAAGAGCACAACAAAAATAAGTAAGCAGCATAGTAGTCTTTCATGTACGTATTACACAAAGACTTCACAAATAGCTTCACTTTTGAAAGGTAATGAATAATCTTAGAGACATACAGCATTCCCTCCCTTTCATACAAATGGTTTTTTTTTTTCTTACTAAGTTCAGGCTAGGTCCATACAAGATATATTTAATGGGAGAAGATCAAAGCATCTTTGTCATGGAGTGCATGGCATCACTGAACATAGGGGGAAAAAAACCCACTGCTTTTGAAATAGTGGACAAGGGAGAGCCCACACTCCTGCTGCCTCCATCACAAATGGACTTTTGTACAATCAGGAACTACTCTGCCCTAATTTATCACACCATATACTTTTATGTTAGCATTTTTATTACTTTTTGTGGAATTTAAGCCCTTTTCACGTATCCTATTCTTCTGCAATTTCTTGTCCTATAAGTACTCAAAAAGATTGTCAATCAAACATAATCAGCACGTTTCCTGTGAATGCTTTATTTAATTCAAATCCAATCCAATTTTGAAGGAATATGCATGTGGAAAATTTGAATCCTAAGGTTTTTCTGGTGGAGGCGGTCTTTCCAAAGGAGAAATCGCTGTCATATAGGACCTTAGCATTCACAATTATTCATCTGAGGGAGAAACTTAGTCACTTGAATTCTCACAGTGGTAACACCATTTCTTGTTCTGGTTTGCTTTAAAATTGTGTGCATGATAAATACATGTTCCTGGGGATGCGTGTTGGGGTTTCAGATGTCTCTTAAGGATATCCTGCCAGACTGGAGCAGGAAGTAGGCTATGTGCGTCCTCATCAGTACAAACATTGCCATCGTGTGTGTCTAGCCAACTTTTGAGTATTTTCAGCAACAATGATGAAGAGGATTTGGAATGGCAAATAATTGACTGAATGATCACAGTTAATGTCAATTTGATGCATTTATGACAAATTTCCATTTAAATGGCTGAATGAGCTATATACGCTAATTATAGTTACTTCAAAACTTGAGTCAACAGCAGAAGACAACAAGGAAAATGGGTATCTGGGACTTTTATGACTCTTGGTGATCCAAACTGTTCTCTCTAGAGTTTCTGAAATATCAGTAAAATCCTAGGATGTTTGTCAATTCTAAGTTCCACTTCTCCTCTCTTCTCACCTGCCATCTGGTGAAATAAGGAGAGAAATGGGTAAAATTAGGAAACAAGGAGAAGAGCAAAGGAGGCTGGGGTAATTTTACAATGGAAAAAATCACTTCTGACTTATAGAAATTTCATTTAGGGATAGCAGTAGAAAGAGAGGTATGGCTATATATAAAATAAAATTTTAGGCTGGGCGCAGTGGCTCACACCTGTAATCCTAGCACTTTGAGGGGCCAAGGCGGGTGGGTCACCTGAGGTCAGGGGGTCGAGACCATCCTGACCAATATGGTGAAACCCTGTCTCTACTAAAAATACAAAAATTAGCCAGGCGTGGTGGTGTGCGCCTGTAATCCCAGCTACTCAGGAGGCTGAGGCAGGAGAATTGCTTGAACCCGGGAGGCAGAGGTTGCAGTGAGCTGAAATGGTGTCACTGCAGTCCAGCCTGGATGAGACTCTGTCTCAAAAAAATAAAAAGAAAAAAAAGAAAATAATTATATATATATATATATATTCTGCATATCTAGTTATTGAATAAATGTGTGAATGGTGTTTCTAATATACAATTCATCTGGACATCTGTTACTTGGAAAAGCTTATACAAAGTTAATAATAAACTTTAGTTGATTGAAGACATGGAAAGAAGTGACTGATAAAACCATGTTTCCTGAAGCCCAGACTGTAGCAGCTTTGTCATATTAAAGTAGTCTCTGGTATAACCAGCAATGGTTGTGAATATAATTTTTTTCACTCAAACGACCAGATACATGTAAAGATGAGAAAGAGGTCATGAGCTTCCAGTGAATGTAGACTTTTTGTTTGTTTTGTTGTGGGAAATACACCCGAGGGAAAAGCTATGTTCCTTTTTTGTTTAAATGCACTTAATCTATGCCAGCAACTCAGTGGGGTTCTCAGAATAATTGAATATAGGAGATCTATAAGAAATCGTTTCTTACTTTGCTTTTTATTAAATTTGTTATATTGCTGAAACACTTAATATTTTAATCAATGGATGTTCAGAATGTTCAAACTGAAAGAGGAGGGAAAGGAACTTCTCAGCTTTGGATTATAGAACCCTGTGCTGATTGACTTGTACCTAAGGCCTCCCCACCCCAACTCCCCCATTTCAACATGCCTCTGTTCAGTCTAAGACTTGAAGAAGCAGCTTCATCAGCAGAGTAATTTTATTTAAAAATTCTTTCATTTTGTAAAACTCATGCATGAGGAAACATCACTGCCAAGAAAATGAGGGTCCTTGAAATTGTTACCCGAAAAATGTTCCATACGTCCACGTGGGTACATCCTATGTTCAAGTTCTGTTTGTTATTGCATGGCTTGGAAACAGAAGAGGGGATGCCCTCACTCTTTTCAGTTAAAGTGAATGTCATCACTTCCCAGCAGCCTAGCTAGATTATGGGTTAATAAGGAGTTCACAGAGTATCTACTTTTGTTATTTGTCTTTGTATCATGGGTACATGATTTGGTGTTACTGGGGATCACTGATTTTGGCATCTGAGGAGTGCAAGGAAAGGTGGATCATCTCTATCTGTCCCCTCCACCCTCCCCAACTCCCTTTTCTTCCCTCCCCCTCCTTCCCCCACCTTCCACACATTATACTGTTGGTTTGGGGCTGGATTGGGATGTACCTTCGATTTATCTAAGAAGCATTATGGAAATGTGGTGAGAGCCATCACTCCTGTATGGGAACATTTGTCATTATTATTCTTTCCTCTCCCTTAGAAGGAAATCTTAGTTTAATTCAAAATACGTAGGTGCACTGGCCTCTCACAGCAGGGAAAAGAGTTTCTGTTGCCTAATGACTTAAGTAAACAAATAAAAACCACCCCCAAGAACAACAACAAAAAGCCACAAAAATAAACTACACACTATCCTGATTTCAGGCAGGGCTTTCGTTTTTAAAAAGCGATTTCTCAAAATGTGCAAAAAAAAAAAAGCATATAAAGTTGATTCTTAAGTTACAAAGAGATATGTGCTAGAAAAGCTGATCCCGCCTTGAGTAATTTAGACACCAGCATTTCTTTGACCTTCTTTAGGTCAAGGGAAGTCCAAACCATGAAAAAAAAATTGTCTTTTAGGTTTGGCCTTATTCTTCTTTTTTGAACAGGATTCAGTGGTTGCCAGGTCATGGTGTATTTAATTCCTTAAAGAGTCCACCAGTCGATAGCCTTTCCGCCCTGCATGAGAGACGTGACACTTGAGGGGGAGGTTTCTTTCATGTGACCCTGCGCCCCCAGCACATGCTACACGGCTCCTCTGAAAGGGGACACGATAGAGGGAAGATTATGTCCGTTTGCTATAAAGATAAATGTCACACATTGACTGAATTCTCTTTGAAGCTACTGTTCTGTTGCAGCTAAGAATAAAATAAATGGTTTTTATTTTAAAGACAAAGTTTCTTGTAGAAGGCCAACAAGATTCCCAGGATGCCAGACTCCTGGTTAAAAGAAACAACAGGGAGAGTTTCAGAGAGAGGGTCTCCAAAACATCTTATTGTACTGAATAAAATGTAAATATTCTTAGAAGCAAACCTGGTCTCATACAGCTGAGAACTAAGAATATTTCCTGTGGGTCAATACATAGGGGGTTTCTGGCTGCTGTTTTCTTTAATATTTATGTGATGTTATTAAAATTATTGCAAAAGCATACAAAGTCCAGAGAGGGAGATCACCTCTCCTGATACTGCCATTAGGCCTGTGGTTATTATAATAAATCTTTTGTTTGTGACAGCGTCTGGCTCTATAGCCCAGGCTAGAGTGCGGTGGTGCGATCTCAGCTCACTGCAGCCTCCGCCTCCCGGGTTCAAGCAATTCTTGTGCCTGAGCCTCCTGAGAAGCTGGGACTACAGGCACGCAGCACCACACCCGCCTAATTTTTGTATTTTTAGTAGAGATGGGGTTTCGCCATGTTGGTAAGGCTGGTCTCGAACTTCTGGCCTCAAGTGATCCACCCTACTCAGGCCCCCAAAGTGCTGGGATTAAAGGCATGAAGCACAGGACCCAGCCATAAATCTCAATAAGCCTTAATCTGAGAATGATCCCATATATGAACTTGTTTAGAAAATTCACTTTTTAACCAAGATTTTTAGAACTGTCCGTCATTAATCTCAATTATATTTTCGCAGTGATTTAAACTTAGTGTGGCTATAGATATCAGACTTCTCTGAATATTTACTAGTTAAAATGGGCATTAATAAAGTCAGCATCCATAATAACAGATAAACCCAGGGACATCCATTGCTAACCTAGATTGTTTTTGTTGCCGTGAAATAGCATTTGAGACACATAACAAAGAAATTCTGTTAAAAGATTTAAAGTCCATGTGTATTGTTAGGAAGGAAGATGGGTCGTCATCCTACACAGATGTGTACCGGTAATGTTAGTAGGTCCAGAATGGAGACCATAATAATGCACAGATTATGCAGACCCAGGGTCACCAGGCATCTTGAACTCCTCAGTTTATGGTAAGGTCTATATGCAGAAACTACCCAGTTGCAAGTTATACTGACTTGCTGCAAATCACCACGTAGGACTGAACAACAGGAAGTTTGATTTCAAAGCCTACAAAACAGTTACATTTGTTTTAAAAATACCTTTGTGTTAAAGCAGTTAAGCAACTACAACCCTCCGTGATTAAAAAAAAAATTTTTTTTAGCCCAATGAAGTTTTGTTGTTGTTTTGTGGATTTATGCATAGACAATAGGTAGAGCAGCAAACCAGAAGTGAAGAGATGAGCTGTAATCTCAGTTCTGTCACTAACTGGTAGAGAGACTCGCAGCATACTACCTCAGTTTAGTATCCTCATCTGTAAACAGAGCTGGATGATCTCCAAGGTCCTTTCCTGTTTTAGAATTCCTTGCTTATATTTACTACTGTAGCTCAGTGTTTTAAAACTCTGTTTATTAACTCAAAACAAACTCTTTTTTTTTTCCAGTTTTTGAGTTTAATGTGTTGCTTCTTAAAATTCACTATCAAACCTCCCACAAGAGCATCTCTGCTTTGGGCAGATCTTGTTCATTATAAATAGTTCAACATATATCTCTGTACTTTATTAATGATGTAGTCATTCCATATGCATTTTTAATATAAGCTGCTCCAGGTTCATTTTTGGAAATAGCTGAGGTCTAAGTACATGAACATTTATCTGTTTATCCATCCACTCATTTAGAATGTGTATTGGGGCACTATGTGAAAGGCATACATACACTCTTGGCCTAACACAAGTTCCATTGGGACTTACTGGCAGCCTCCTGCATCTTTTCCTTTCATTTCATTTCTAGCCGTCATTTCACTTCTCTCTATTCCCTTAACCCAACCTTTTTCATTTAATCTCCTTACGGTCTAACACACACTTACTGAATTATATGTTGTACCTGGCCTTGTTTGGGGGCTGGAGACACAAAGGTAAGGACTTCCAGGCCCTATTGCAGCCAGTTCCTCCCTCCACTTTTTTCTGTCTTTTCTGTGTCTCTTTTTTTCCCTGCTGAGCTGGATTATCCATCAGTATTTTGTCTAGGCTGAGCCAGACCCTACCTGAGCCACACTATGGGCTTCTGCTTATTTGTGTCATATTGGCTCCAGTGACAAACTACCATGTTGGGCCAAGCTCTGAACCGTGTATTTATTATGTGATGTTAGTTGTTTAGATTTACATCTGCTCTAATGGTGAGTTTTCAGCTTTGCAGGGCATGTTTAGAGTTTGCTTATTGTCACTACTCTTACTACAACAACTGCTACTACAGGTAGCTTCTATTTACTATGTGACAGGTGTCTTATGCACATTCATTATTTCGTTTCTTCCAATAATATTATTGCCTATGAAGAGAATATGTTTTCTCCAGAGGAGCAAATTAGCAGCTATTCATCCCACTTATTCTCTTAGCATTTGATGGAATTTAGTTGTGTTTGCAGTGATAATAACTACCTAGTGATATACTTGGGAAAAGTTATTTATTAGGCAGTTGTAAACTAGGTAAAATTATGAACATTTCAATCCTATTGCCTCAAGAGTGTATGGTTCATTCTGAGGAAGTGGTCCTCTTTCCTTAGGTTCTAACTGAGTGAAATTTACAGCTGTCAGTTTCCTGAAGATAGTTTGGCATATGAAATAGAATACAACCTTACTTCCTCCCTTCTTTCAAGTAGTTAACAACATCATAAACACATGGAGAACGTCCTACTAAAATATGAAATTTCTTTCTTGAATAAATAAAAATGTAGATGTTATCAGGGAGATTGCTGGCCAAAGGTGAAAATCAGTCATGGTACTTCAGTTACTTTTATCATTTGGTTTCTGTCATCTTCCTTTCCTGCTGTGATCAGTTAAAAATTTCAAAAGTTATAGTAGTTTAGCTATTTGACCGTATTTCTTGCAGTTAGTTTCTCTTCATTGTGTGTTCTAATTTTTTTCCTAGTCAGTCCAAGTGCACCCTAATTTGTACCCAACTCGTGTATTTTGGTACTAATTATAACTAAGGAAGCATAGCTAAATGGATTTATATGAAATAATAATATGCAGGGTTAAATATAATGTACTCTGTAAAACATTTGAAATAAAGAATTGTTGGTTAGGGTGAAGACTGAGGGGTCTCAAAGAATAGGAAACACATTGGTCACATTAGGCAAGGCAAGATGCGAGGGGAAGCCGGCAGTGTTCATTTTTTCAGCTAATGCCCTTTTATTGCCTTCCTATGGTGTGCCGTGAAATCTCAGATCAGTGGAAAACATCTCAGTTTTTCTCTCCTCTTCCAGACAGTTCTGTAAAATTAGGTAGTTTAGGAATTTGATAGTGGGACATACTTCTTGAAGATGGGGATCAGTGACAGCCTGTTTATCTCTTTCCTGTTATTTTGATGTTCTTACAACCCCAAATAGACATTGTTATGATTTTTCCCTGTAGTGTATGACGATAATGTCACCTAGAGGCCTGATTCAGTCCTTTCTCTCCAGTCTGTTGTTCATCATGTAGTCTTCATGATCAAAATATCAGGGTGGAGGAAATGACAAGGAAGGATAGAAGACGAGAGACATAATTACAGATAAGACTCCAGATCGGCAGAGGCAATTCACAAAAACAGACAGCAGAAAAGCTACAGGGGGTTAATAAAAATGCTTGTTTATATGTGTCTACAAGGTGTGCTCTTCCTAGAGTAAAAGGAAACCCTCATTTCCTGTTACTCCCCCAATTAAGGAAATACATGTGGTGGAACACATCACAAGTAGAATTTCCAGACTTGATTGTTTTTCAAATTGCATGGTTGAGCTAACCAATAGACCTGTATTAGTAAAACTGCATTTTTGGAATGCTCTAACTTTATTCCAGAACCCTCTGGTTCCATCCATTTGAAGTGATCCTTTGTATGTAGAGACTCAGTTGACCCAATAAATACATGATGAGATTATTTTAAAGTATACTTTTGGGAATTTTTTCTTTTAAAATTAGAAGAGTAACGTGTACATTAAAAAATTCAAATAGTACAGAAGGATATGAAATGAAAACACAAGTTTCCCTCCTGATTCCTTCCTTTTAATCCACAATGCTTCAGTGGTAACTGCTTAGTGGTTTCCTGGGTATGCTTCCAGGAAGTTTTCATGCAAATAAAAAGATACCATTTTTTGTTTGTTCTATTTATTCATGCAATTCTTCCCACTCCCTCCCTTTATTTTTTCTCAAGTATTTTAAAGCAAATCCCAGACGTCATATCCGCTTGTTTGTAAATACTTCCATGTATATATCTTCAACAGATAAGGACTTAAAAAAATAACCACAATTCCACTATCACATCTAACAGAAACAACAATTGCTAAATGATATTTTGGAACACCCAAGCTATAATCAGTATTTCCTCAATTATCTGAGAAATGTTCTTTTACAATGGTTTTATTTAAACAGAATCCAAATAAGCTTCACACCTTGCGGGTTTTTTTGTGTATATCTCTTAAGCCTTTATTTTTCCATAACTCCTTCTCTTTTAAAAATGCCATTTACATGTTGAAGAAACTGGGTCGTTTGTCTTGAGGAATTCACACGTTATAGATTTGGCTGATTTCATCCCGTTGGTGTGTTTAACACTTTTTAAAAAAATCAATTGTATTTCCAATAAAGGGCTAGTTATATAGAGGATTGTTTAATTTTTTATAAGGACATTTCACAGATGACATATCAGAAGGCGCATGGTATCTGCCCCATTTTTAGTAATGTTAAGATTAATTAGTGGTTTTAGGTGTTGTCAACTGACCCATCCTTTGTAAAGTTCCCTGCTAATATTTCACCTAATGGTTTTAGCTGTGACTGATTCTCATTTTTTTAGAAAACAAAAATAGAATTACCCTGGATGTATGGTTTTGTATCTTGCTTTATCCACCAATGCTAATATCTTGGACGTGTTTTTATGTCATCGTCTGTAGATCTAGCTCATTTTAAAAAGCGCTTTTTATATTTTATTGTGGGCACATATGCCAAGTCATTTAACCAGTTTTGAAATATTTCTGATTCCTTATGATTAAGAAAGAAATGTCTAAGTTCTTGATTCTGCTTCTTTTTATTCCCTGTATCCCCAAATTGCAGAGGCTAGTGTGGCACTGAGCAATATAAATTGGTAGACCAGAAGTTTAGCAATAGTGTCACAACAGAGACCCTTCACTTTGAGAGCGACCTTAGCTTTATTTGGAGGAGGTAGTTGGTTTGTTTAATTTCTTGAAAGATTGGAGCATTTGTGGTGGCCTCATTGCAGCTCTTCCCAAAGTGGGCAGCGAGGCCCAGTCACCGTGCAGAGGAAGGCAGCACATATTGTTAGTGGCTACCAAAGGGACAGAAATAAAAGGGTCAAAAACCCTGACCTTAAGACCCCCTGGTGGCTAAATTGGCAGCAGCATCTGCTCAAGCCACAACTAAACAAGTCAGCAGTAGGGATCCGAAAATTTGTCTCCATTGGAGTTCAGAGAGTGAGGTTTATGATAGCTGTTTGGTTTTCAGTGTGGAGCAGTGCATTATTCTCTGTCCCATGTGATTTGTTTTTATTTCTCACTGTTTTCCAAGTTCAGGAATTCAGACATGGACTTGAGTCTGACAGTTTCCTTCAGGGAACAAAGGCCCTGCCTTCAGGCTTCTCTGACTGTGCATGGTGCCCTTGGGCCCTGAGTTAGGACAGGCTGGGCGAAGCCCCTTTGCAGATGTCTTCCTTAGTGTGGGATGGCCTTTGAAAGTCAGACTTTCACAAGGCAGGATGATCAGATTTTGGAAAATGGAGCCCAGATGGAAGTAACTAGATGAATATGGGTTTCTACCTGAAGAAAAGCAGTACTAAAACTTTCTTATGGATAAAATCTCGGAATTCTCAGAAAAAAACCCAAATCATTTTTAGTGCTTTTTATATGGCAGTGTATGTGAATTAATGCCAGATGCAGTGTACCTTTTTGTTTTCCTTAATGTTCCTTTCTTTCTCCTTCTTCCAAGCCTCAGAAGAGGAAAGTGGAAAGCCTTTCCAGTGTCCAATATGTGGTTTGGTTATTAAAAGGAAGAGTTACTGGAAGCGGCACATGGTGATTCACACAGGTTTAAAAAGTCATCAGTGTCCGCTCTGTCCATTCCGGTGTGCTCGCAAGGACAATCTCAAATCCCACATGAAGGTAAGCCACCTACCGACTGCACCTCCTGGAGAGGCAGGCACAGCCAGGGCTTGTGTACATGGTCTGGTGCAGGAGGCTTCTTGGCCGAGGGAGGGCGTCTCACTGATGGAACATGTGGGTGACAGTACTCCACGTAGCAAGGTAGAATTCAACAGAAAGGTGTTAATGTCCACTTTGCAGCCAAGAACTTAAAAGCAGAGAGAACCTTCGATATCCAAATAATGTATTTACTGGAGGGTGGTCCTCTCCTATAGGGGAGCAACAGCCTGCCTGGCCTGTGTGCTGACGCATTTCTTGGGGCACTCAGAGGCAGGGTTGGGGAATAGCAAGAAGCAGGGAAAGCCAAGTTCAGGAAGAGCTGCTGGACTGAGCACCAAAGAGAGGACTGTTGAACCTGCTCCCCTTCCTGGAGAGACTGCCCTTGGCTGTTACTGCCTTACCCTCCAGCTTGCAAACTAAGAGGAACACACAGAGACACCATGTAGGAGGCATGAAGACAGTGAAGGCACCAGGCCTTTAACTTTATTCAGCCCTGTGGGAGGCTTGGGGGCCCTTTCTAACAAGACTGTAGTCCTCATTGAGGCTGTCATTGTTTGAGCTATCATAATTCCCAGGATTACATTTACCAAACATCCAAGGACATAATTTTCAATGTCCTATTAAAAACAACTGGGGAGCTCAAACCTACACTAAACATGTACAGAAGAATTGACTAGAATCCATGAGTCCCTCTTATGTGAGATGGGGGAAAACTTACTTAGATGGAAATCTTTCTAGCTGACTCCATTAATGCGAAGGGTTTTGTCTCAAAATCCAGGAGGAAACTCATGGGATCAAAAGAGCGTGGGCTTTTGAATTTGATAGACCTGAATTGAAATCTTATTATGCAACTTACTAGCTAAGTGGCCTTGAGCAAGTTAACCTTTAGACTCTGAATTTTCTCATCTGTTAAATGGGAATCATAATGTTTATCTGGAAGAGTTGTCATTAGTATTTAAGGAGAGAATATTAACCAAATATCTGACACAGGAATTTTCAATGGAAGTTATTTTATTCTAATAACTATCATTGAGCATCTTAATAGCAATCATATCTTCACTGATATTTTCGATATGATTTGGCTGTTGACATTATTTATAAAGTGTTTACTTTCCTACCATAAGAAGTATAATGTATGGACATAATTAAGGTATTTGCTTATTTGGAAATCTTGCAGTCTAATCCTTCTAAATAGATCAGTAATCACTCTTCAGAATTGTAGCTCTAAAAAAGTGTGACCAGATAGAACCTCTACTGACTTTAGGAAATAGCTTGGAAGATTAAGAAAATTTAAATCCATGATGTAATTTGTTTTCTATCATTTGCCTTTGTCTCCTGGGAGTAGCATGCCCTTCATCTTCAGAATCCATTTAACCAGGAGTTCTGGTTGGCTGAATTTTACTCAGCCGACTTAGTTTTTACTTTAACCCTCCTCATCCTCTGTCACGTCTTCCCAAAGTAAAAACTTGTATTGTAAACCTGCAAAGTTGAATTTCATTAGCAGGATGAGACTTCAAAAGAAATACCTTTAAAATGAAAATTTGTTTTAGTTACTATTTCCTAAGCTGTGTTTAGAAATCGGGTCTGGCAAATTTAAAGCTTCAGCGAACAGAAAACTTGCATCTAGCCTGACACCTTGTAAGCTTGGTTTCAGCTCAGGGTCACTTAAAACAACCTATTTATAAACCCATGGAAAAAAAGCAGGGTTTTCAATAGCAGGAACTACTGACCCTGAAACTACAGGGAGATGAGTTGGGTGCCTTGATGACACAGACGGCCGGCCATGGCAGTGTCACAGATGAGAGCTGCAAGGGCTTTGCGGGTCGTGGGGTCTTAGAATGCTTTCAGAACAAATCAATAACCAGTATGATAAAGCAGTTGTGTGAAATTACTACTTTATTCAAACTCATGGTGTCCTAACCTGTTGAGCTATGACTTGAGCTTTTGATACGGGAAGTGTGAGAAGAGCTCATGCAAGTTTAATTTTATCAAATGGTATATTCTTTCTTGTCCCTGCTTTCCACCTCACTTATTGGCTGTTCTTTTTTTAATCAAAGCATTCGTGATTTTATTTGGTTAAAATACTTCAATTTTGCTACATTTTGCAAATCTAGTCTACCTGGAAATATAATGGTTGTAGTCTTATGGGTAGATATCCTCTGCTACATCCACCAGAGACTACAAATATGGACGGACAGACTCTTTTTTTCTTATAATTTTTGAGACGGAGTCTAGCTCTCTCACCCAGGTTGGAGTGCAGTGGCGCCATCTTGGCTCACTGCAACCTCCACCTCCGGGCTCTAAGCGATTCTCCTGCCTCAGCCTCCCGAGTAGCTGGGACTACAGGCGTCCGCTACCACGCCTGGCTAATTTTTGTATTTTTAGTAGAGACGAGGTTTCACCGTGTTAGCCACGCTGGTCTTGAACTCTTGACCTCAGGCAGTTCACCCGCCTCGGCCTCCCAAAGTACTGGTATTATGGGCGTGAGCCACTGCGCCCGGCTGTGGACAGATTTTCTAAATGAATTCTGCCTAAGAAGTGGGGTCAGTACGGGAGGCGGAGCTTGCAGTGAGCCAAGATCGCGCCACTGCACTCCAGCCTGGGCGACAGAGCTAGACTCCGTCTCAAAAAAAAAAAAAAGAAAAAAGGGAGGGGGGGTCAGTATAGCCAGAGATTAAGATCTCAAACTGTATGGTCAGAAAAACCTTAGTTAGAATCTCAGTTCCACTTTAGGAACTGTGAGACTTTGAAAGAATCATTTAACCTCTCCAAACCTCTGTTTCCACTAATGGAGACAATAATCATACCGTCTGTCTCATGGGGTTGTTATGAGAGTTAAATGAGATAATGCACATAAAGCACTTAATACAGTGCCCAGCCTGGAGAAACAACATTCAGTAAATGTAGCTAATACAGTGATCATTATCAGAAAGCCATCTTTCCGATATACATTAATATACATTAATGTTTATTTACATTTAGAAATAATCAATGAAACGGTATAAAAAATTACTCTAAAATAAATTTCATTCCTTTTCCCTTTGTGTGATCTGTCTTTAGTGCTGAGAACTTAGAAAAACTGATAAACAAAGGAACATAAAGTTGATCCTTAATCCCATCACCAAGAATGATACATAACCATTATCACTTTGATGTATATTCTTCTATATTGGTATATCGATGTTTTAAAGAAAAATGGGATTCTACTTTCTTTGTTCAACAAATATAGTACTTACTGCATTTGTATTATAGTACTTACTCTATCCTATTATGTCCTAGGCACTGTACATTCTTTTAGCTCACCTTTCCTTCATAATATATTGTGCAAATGTTTTTATGACCCGCTGTGGAAGGAGCTTATAAAGGCCTCCAGCTTCCTCCGGGTTATCTCAGATTTCCATTAAGTCCTTTAAAATTTTCCTGGATAAGCGAACATACAGGAATTCAACATGAATTCAGAAGCTAAAATTGAACAGAAAAGGTGAGGAGGACTGCTAAGATAAAGAACACTGGTGAAGTATTAGCAGGAAACTGACCAAGAGTCAGGGTACTGAATTCTAGTAGCCTCAGGTCTGCCATTTAAGGAGCTCTAACTTTTCATGAAGGCCCTCAGCTGTCCCCCTAGTGGGGGATGGAGTAGAGGTTTCCCAAAATTTCCCCAAGCTCTGAAATACCACAACCCAAGCATCCAACTGCTACCAAGAAATGGCCCCAATGGTGAAGAGATGGCCCTAATGATGTAACAGCACCTGATATGGGTTGTTTGTGTGAAATGACCAGAGGATAGGTGAGCCCCTAAACATGGCCTGGAGAGAATGACGTGCTTTAGAGAAGCATTTCTTCATTTTAGTAGACTAAGAGGGTCTTTAAAGCAAATGTCAAGCTAAAGAGAATAAAAATTATGACAGAAAAGTGCTCGAATGTCAGGAGAGAAGGGGGAAAAACTGCAGTCAGAGGATAGAGCTAATACTTCTCTCAAAGGCCAAATGTGATATATAGTCCCTTTGGGAAGTTGTAGCTCAAAAAAAATTGTTAAGTGCAAAAGTCAACAAAATACCTACTGTTTTTCCTTTAAAGCTTCACTAATTTGTCCATAACTAAATATAACAAGGCCAGGATCTGGTGGAAAAGAAGTCACATAAAATACATGCACACAGATTGTTTTTAATCCAGGACTCCCTTTTGATTTTAGAACTTGGGCTCGCGCTCTGTCCTTTTCCTTCTTCCAGAAGCTGCTTCCGGAGCTTCTGTTCTTGGATTAGCTCCCCTCCTCTCCTGGGTCAGTAGATGTAAGGACACTTCTGAAATGGATCTGCCCCACTGCACTGCTCTCAGGGACAATGGAAGCTCTCTGCCTCGTGACCTTTACCACCTGGTTCCGGGGCATGCTTTTGGCAGCACCGGTCAGAGTCCCATGGGACTGTGACCTGAGGTCCCCAAGGTGCCTGCTTCTGCGTGAATTTTTCGGAGGAGATGGTGGGGATTCTGTGAGAAAGCAAATGAAATGGTCAGCTCCTAGTGAAATCCTTTTGTTGTGAAAGAACAGAAAGGGGTGATGTTAACAGCTGGTGACAATCGGTGTGTTTCCCCACCCCCAGCACTCCACCCCAGCAGAGGGAAAGCCTTTTCATGATCAGGACTTTGCCTAACTGGGTTTAAGTGTATATGGCTATTTCTGTTGAGAAACTCCTGCTTTGGGGGACCCAGAATCTCTTCTGTTGTTTTTTTCGAAAAGCCACAGTGGGGTGCTGTAGCGACAGGATCTCACCATTAACTTTTAATTTCTTTGCTTTTGTTGGTCACTTAACATTATTTAAAAGTATGTTTTGGCTGGTGAATAATGCTTTTGGATTGCATTCAGAATGCATAAACAGCTGTTGTAAAACTTGCTCTCTTGGAAAGGAAACCTACCCAGAGGGGTCAGGTGGTGTAGCGGATTAACGCATGAGCCTTTAACCTTGGTGAGACCTGGGTTCGAGTCCTGCTTAAGTCACCCCTAAAAGAAGAGGTGTCAGTTTTGTTTTGCTTTTGGGTTCCAATCACTCACTTGTTTGTTCAGATCACACAGCTCCCCAAATCATTTGGCCCACATCTACACAATTGGCAGTTTCTACTTAAGGGAGGGCCAGTCCTGAAATAGCAGAGTGTAGCAGGTCAGCACTAAAGTGCATTGGCAGAGATGAATGGGGAAGTTACAAGCTTATGAGCACCTGCCAGCTCAAAGCCTGGCTCAGGCCAATGCAATGATTTCCTCACTTTTTTAAGCACTAAATTTGGTAGTGACAGGAAGAAAAAGTTTCTCCCAATTTTTACAGGTATCGTGTGCATGCAAGACTGGAACTGGATTTAAAAGTCTGCATTCTTTCATTGCAGACGTCAGAATCTGGAGCATGATATTATAGCCACGTTTGGAAAAATTGGTTTCCTCTTGCTCAGAAACCTTGGTGAGGGTCAGACCTTGGTTTTTCTCCTACTTTGTTTTTTTTTGTATGTAATTTCGCTCAATCCATTTATTCTGGGGCCTCAATTTCTCTGTCTTTGAAACGGGAATACCCTGGAGACATTATTTTCTACATTCTTAATTACCTAAGGGCAGCATTTTGAAAACTGAAATTATGTTTGCAAAACATAGCTAACAAAAAATTGGATACATGCAAAGTATTATTATTGTGAGAAGAATTACTTGACAGGTTACCTCTTTTGACCCCCAACTAGTAATTATGTAAGTTTGGATTGTGCTGGGTTTATAATATTTTCTCTGAAGACATCAACTGAGATCAGATGACTAGAATAGTGGGACGCTACCCAAAATAGCATCCATTGGCCGGCTGCATCCTCAGTTGTGAGCATGGCCCTAATAATGGACTCTTAACCTATATGGACCCACTTTATGTTTAGGGATTGGCTTCATTACCTGGAGCCCCATAATGAAATGCTCTGCGGTACAAAGGCCAGCCCTTTGCACGGTGAGGAAATGATTGATGAATAGTCTGGATCTACAGCAAGGCATTTTCCATAAATGCACGGTGGCTAGCTCATTCTTCTTGCTTCTCCGTCAGGTTCATCAGCACCAGGATCGGGGAGAGACCTTTCAGTGCCAGCTGTGCCCTTTTACTTCCTCACGCCACTTCAGCCTGAAACTCCACATGCGTTGCCATCAGCACTTCCTGAGGACAGAAGCCAAGGTGAAGGAGGAGATCCCAGACCCAGATGTCAAGGGATCTCCCCACCTCAGTGACAGTGCCTGCCTGGGGCAGCAAAGGGAAGGAGGAGGGACAGAGCTAGTGGGGACCATGATGACGTCTAACACTCCAGAGAGGACTAGCCAGGGAGGGGCTGGCGTCTCGCCTTTGCTGGTGAAGGAGGAACCCAAGGAAGATAACGGCCTGCCCACCTCCTTTACTTTGAATGCTGCCGACAGGCCCGCCAACCACACAAAGCTGAAAGACCCCTCCGAGTATGTGGCCAACAGTGCGTCAGCATTGTTCAGCCAGGACATCTCTGTTAAGATGGCGTCTGATTTTCTCATGAAGCTGTCAGGTACTTGAATAGGGTTGTATTCTCTCTCTCTCTCTCTCTCTCTCTTTCTCTCTCTCTCTGTCTACCAGTATTCTCATTTGTAAAATAAGCTGGTAGAACTAGATGATTTCAGGGTCCCTTTAAATTTGGATAGTCTGCACTTCCATACATTTTCTCCTTGACTTTGTGTGTGTGTAATCCTTTGGAAGTAGTATTGCTTTGGCTTGGGTCTCAAAACAGTAGGGATTGTTGATTTCCTTCTGTTTTTTTCCCCTTGGTGAGTTCTTACTGTAGGGGGGAATGGTCACATGGTAAGCCAGGCTTGTGTCAGTTGCTTGTGTGACATTGGGCCCTATTTAACATGTCTCTTCTCCACTGGACTTGTATGGAATACCTCATTTTGGCATTATTCAAGTTCTTTACTGTCTTAATTTATAAGATTTTTAAAGGACGTATATACAAAGACTTCTATTAGGAATTATAGACTTCTAAAATTTGAACAAATGATAACTATCTTTAAAGAAGTTTTTCAGGTTTTTTTAACGGGAAATTTTTTTATTATGGCAAACTATTTAACATAAAATTTACCATTTTAACCATTTTAGGTGCACAGTTCAGTGACATTAAGTATGTTCACATTGTTGTGCAAACCATTACCCCCATCCATCTCAAGAACTTTTTCATTCTCTCAAACTGAAACTCATTAAACAACTCTCAGTTCACCTCTTCCCCCACAGGCCCTGGAGGCCACTACTTTATGTCTTTGAATCTGACTACTCTAGGGACCTCATATAAAGTGGAATTTAAAAACACATTTAAAAAAAAAAATTCTTTTTTTAAAAAAACTGCCCTGATCCATTTGGGAAAAAAAGATGGAGTATAAATTATAAAGATGTATTCTTATTAGTTGACATTCTTTCTATCACCATCAAATTGTACATGATGTTTCTTTTTTTATCATTTTTTCCCAGCATATTTGATTTAAGTTGTGGTGTTGAAAAGGGGCATCAAGGTCTTAGGGCACTTTGTTTTTCCTGTCATTCTCTTTTGGAATGATAAGGTGTGTTGCAGGATTGTGCAGCTACTCATTACGCTTTTAAAAGTATGATTTTAAATTTTAAAGGAGATGTAGGGGGTGGGGAAAGGTCGGTGGAGAATTGGTTCTGTATTTCAGTGAAGATGGCAGTCCCCACGATGATTTCCAAATGCCATGTCATCTCTTTGGAGATTGACAATACCCTTTTAAATGGAGAATAATTGGTCACCACCTTCCTTTAAATGGACTGTGAGTCGCATTTCACTAAATGTCATTGCCAGGTGAATTAGAGGTTCAGCTCCACTCTGAAGTCCCTTTGCTCAGGGACACTTCAGTCAGATCTTTTGGAATGTCCCCCTTACCACAGATCTTTGCTCCTCAGGAGTGGGAGACACTCGTTGGAAGAAATGAGGAAAGGTAGGGGATGGAAAATGAGATGTCCCAGAAATGAACCAAGTAGGCAAAGAGCAGGGAATGTAACAGTGAAGCACACCAACTGGCAATGTGAGTAAGGGGGCCCTATGCTGGAATTGGCCAAGTTTCTGACTCTGGCTCTAAAGAACACTGGCTTCTCTGCTCCTCATCACCCCTCTCCCCTGACTTCTCCCTCTTCTATTCCAATCTAGGGGAAAATGTGATTTTTAGAGACTTGAGTTTTATATTTAAAAATTTTTGAACATGTGGGGAAAATACATGTTTTCATGTATTTCATGTTTGCTGTTCTGATCCTTTAGGATTTCACCTCCAGGGGAACTCTAGTTTTTCCTTGATTGTCTTCCCTGCCACCGTGATAGCAAAGGGGGCTCTTTTTATGGGCCCTTATAGTGCAATCCCCAGGGAAGGAATGCAAATGACATATTCACATCACATAGCTTAGGAAGGGGGACATTTCCTTACCTAACAGACAGGGGCAATCCTAGTGGGGGTGAATGACTCTGAATAAGGTGTTACTCCTTTTACTCCATGACTCCAGGGATGTTTTAAAATCTAGAGGAAGTTGAGCGGGAACAGGGAAGGTTTGGTCTTTGGATAAAACACTTGTGTATGATGCATGGCTGCTGCTGGGCTCAGCTCTGAGTGCTCACATTATGCTGTAATTAGTTCTAGACCCAATCTCAGGGAGTATAAGATAAGGCTGCTTAGCGCCAGCACTGCAAGCAGCAGACATGAGGGGAGAAGCCAGTTGATAGGTTGGGGGGAAGAATTGCGCATCAAAGCCTTATACTGTGATCTGTGTTTTCAGTTAGCTATTGATGGGGAGTTGTTTATGGTTTGGCAGTCAGAATATTTACTGACTGATAATTGGCATAAGAAAACAGATAACAAATGCACACACTATTTATGCAAAAGGCCCATGTGGCTATTTTATGGTGGCTTACTGGAGGTCCTGAAACCTGACTTGTATGCACTGTTACCTAGCAACCTGTTATAAAGTCACCAGGGAGTGAGATGCATCCTTAATTTTTTTGTGTGTGCATATTTGGATGTAAATGTAAACTTGGTGACTGTGGCAATGCAGCTCAGGAGAGGAGAAGAGATGTTAAAAGGAAAGGAATACATTTTCTGGAGCGATTGTTTTTTTTTTTTTTTTAATTTTACTTACCCTCTGGTTGGTCTGGCCATACATTTGATAGCTGCCCTCACTGTGATGCCCTACCTGGCTGTGTCTGTGGATATGATTTAGGGACAAAAAGGCCAAATCCCAGGGAGCTGCGGCTGAGTTTCTAGCTCTTCCCATCATCAAATGTAGTGAAGTAGTGGCTAGTCTCGGGCCTTGTCCCTTGGCATTATAACGGCGCCATTGTTCTTGCACTGAATTTTTTCGCTGGGTTCTGTCCGTGCACCTGCTGGTACTGTAGGGTGCAGCTGTTTGTGGGCACTGAGTCTGTGAATCTTTGTGCCAGCCAGATCACTGTCTGCAAAACTGGAGCACAGTGACAAATTCAAGCGTGTAGACACCTACTTGTTTCCAAAAGAGAGAAAACACTTGATGCTTTCTTGCCTGGTTATTAAGGGGAGTCTTTCTTGCTCCTTCAACTAAAACTAAGCATAAAGATGATTGAATGGAACCGAGTGGGATTAAAAGTCAGTGGATAGAATACTGTTTTAAATAGACTCTCAATACCCCCCACCCCCATTCCTGTTAGAGGTTTCTTAACGTGCATGATTGTGAAATAAAATCCCTTCTCCAAACTATCAGCTATTCTTCTGACTGAGCCCACACTTAACACTGCTTGGTCCTTCAAGAATAATGCTGCTTGCAAAACGGAGGCTTCCAGGCCCGGCATCGCAGTTGATTCAGGGAATAGTATGGGCAGTTTTCAGGGCTGACAGAAAAATGAATTTTGTAGATTTCACCCACGGTTTAGACTGAGGCAGACCTGAGAGGACTCCAGGCCTGTATGTTCCAGCAGCTCTTTCCTGGAAGCCAGAAAGCATATGCAAATCATTGCATGTCAGGGCAGGTGAGCCAGTGGTCACGTGGCTAGGGTGTTCAGGGAATAGGTGTTCACCCGACTGTGGAGAGCTAAGTTCCTGCTGATTCTGTGCCTTGTCGCCCATAGCCAGCAGCAGTTCTTAACCTCGGCTGCACATTAGCCTTGCCTGGGGAGTTTTTCACAAAATGCCAGGGCCCAGAAATTATGATTCACTGGGATAGGCCCTAGACATTGGTATTTTCTTTAATATCCTCAAATGATTTTAATGTGCAGAATGATTTTAGTGTGCAGCCAGGGCTGAGGACCACTGATGTGGAATATAAACTTGGTACATGGTACAGTATTTTTTGGTACAGCTATGGTTTTCATCAGTGCAGTTTTGTTCCTGTGGTCTCCAGCCGAGACCATGAAACGGGGCATGGTGGTATGAGATAGGCCTGTGGCTTTCACCATAGGTCAAGGTTGACATGAAGGAGAGGCCTGGGTGAGTCGTGTTCATGGAGCCCCAGGTGTTTCCTTGTGGGGCTTCCTGACAGGGGAGTTTCTCCAGTTAAAAAGTCTCAAGATTCAGTGCAGAGCATAAAGGAACTGGGAGGGTCATCATTATTAGACGCCTGATTAAAACTTGCCTGCAACAACAGCTTTACATCATTTCTTTTTCCGAAAACTACCCTTTTCAAGATATAAAATTTAATTCTAACTCTCCAAATTATAACCAAGCAGTTGACAGAAACTTGGCACTTCACTTGTTGGCTGGGAATATCTTTTTGTCCCTCGTTTTCCAAAATAAAAGATATGTCATTTCAACTATTTTTAATTTGGAAGCCAGCAAAAATTGTTGTGCTGTCTCCCACATCATATTAATTTCGTAAAATTGAGACCAAAATAATTTTAACTAGGAGAGATGGACTTCTTTAAAGCACTAACTTACTTTTAGCCTCACAGAGACAGTTTATGAACAAATGGATATAAGCTAAACTGTTTCTGACTTATTAGTAGCTCATCCATTAAATAGCAAAGGTATTCACTTATAAACGTAGGGTGTAGGTTAATGTGTTTGTGTCATATACTGTAGTTTTCCATCGGCCTTTGTTCTGCAACTTCCATCTATTTCACATGATTTTAAGCCTCTGCAGTTACAATACAGTTTTTGTATAAATGGCAGCTCCCAATCTTGCTTTACCTTTGTGCTGCTGGAGAAGGAGGGATGGGAGATGCCCATTGAACTAAGTCATCCTCATTGCCCAGTGGCTCTGATTGCCTTTCTGTAAAGGCAATCATCTCAACAAATGAGCCTTCTTCCAAATAAATGCCATCCTTGTGTTAGTCACACCCTACGACGGCAGTGCCAACAGCCAGGGGGCTCTCCCACTCTCCACGCCTGGGCATGCCTTCTCCAGTCAGGTGATTTTTGACAGCCTCCCTTTGCATTTTTAGTTCGGCCCTTCCTTTTAACCCTGCCTTGCTTTTCTGGTGATGGGCACTCACTGATCATGTGACTAAAATTCCTCATGTGAGCAGCTGCATTTAGGGGCCTTATATGTGTAAGCAGCTTGAACGCCCTTTTGAAATTCTCGACTTTATTGAACTTGGTGATTCATATGAGAGGAAGAGTGTGACTCTTGCTTATTTTTCAGTGACTTGCCACTCATGAGACAAGCACTGACCTGAGTTAAGAAAGGAGCAGGTAGGACTATAAGTAAGTGGGACCTGGAGGATTATAAGTAAGTAGGGCCTGGAGGATTATACGTAAGTGGGGCCTGGATTGCTTACACACACAGTTGCTGAAACTTGCATGGACAGAGTTCTTACGCTAGTTACTCATTGCTTATTATTTTTACTTTATTTAATACTTACTAACTCCTTTGAGCCTTGTGGCAATGCCATAGTAGGTGGTATAAGTATTCCCATTTTACACATGAGGAAACTGAGAAATGGAGAGGTTAGGAGTGTTGCCCAGGTTAGCACAATGAATAGGTGGTGGAACTGAGATTCTTTTTTTTAGACGGAGTCTAGCTCTGTCGCCCAGGCTGAAGTCAGTGGTGTGATCTCGGCTCACTGAAACATCCGCCTCCCGGGTTCAAGCTGTTCTCCTGCCTCAGCCTCCCAAGTAGCTGGGACTAAAGGCGCCTGCCACCACGACCAGCTAATTTTTATATTTTTAGTAGAGATGGGGTTTCACCATATTGGCCAGGCTGGTCTCGAACTCCTGACCTCGTGATCTGGCTGCCTCGGCCTCCCAAAGTGCTGGGATTACAGGTGTGAGGAACTGGGATCACAGGCATGAGGAACTGGGATTCTAATCCAGGCAGTGTGGTTCCAGGATTCTCTTCCCCAGGGTGTCTCTACCCCCATATTACAGAAAGAAGCAGCAAAACAGGAACTTGGCTCTGTTCTCTGCCCTTCTTGTGCGTTGTGGAATTAGCCAGAATTTCAGCATGTTCTGGATGTTGTTATGTCAGACAACTTTAGAATTTGTGTTAATAGTTTTAGGCATCTCAAGAATTATTTAGTACAAATAGAGCAGTAAGAGTAGGGCCAACTGATATTTCTGTAGAGCTTCACAGCGTACCGTGTATTTCTAAATACATCATTTCATAACAAGCATGTAGATGAGAAAACCAAGACTTGAGGCAAATAACTATAAAAGAGTCATGACTGGAATCCAGACCTTTCTTTCCTGACTCTGCTAGATAGAGTGTACCTAGTTCCAGAATTGCCATCAGAGTGATTTTTTATCTTGATAGACCCCTGGGAAATTTTACCAAAGCCTATTGTATCTGTAAAAACAAAGAGAAGTGTCATTCTCCTTGAAGTCCGTTCTTTTTACTACTGTTGTTATTATTGTTGTTGCTTCTACTATTATTATTTTAAGAGCTATAATTAATCAAACGTGCTTACAGTGAGCTGGGCACTGTGCCAGCCACATAAGGTAATTTCTAATTTAACCTTCACCACAGCCCTATAGGGTCTGTAATGGTAAACCTATGTTATAGATAAGGAGGCTGAGACTTAAAGGTTTCGGCTGCAAGGGACAGAGCAAGGATTCAGCTCTGGGTAACCGCAAAAGGTTGGCTCTTGACTACTTAATTAGCTATTACCTATTTTTTTTTCTCAGTTGAGCAAACTGTCTTTTGACCTCCGTCTGCTTCACTGTTTATTTTCCTTGGCTTCAAACCATGGCATCATTTCGAATGCATGCACTTTCAGTCACTAATCTAGTTAAATTTTTTATGTCTTCAAAATTGTACTGAAATTTTCATCTACACTCCATCCCTTCATGTGCAGCCTGCTCCTCATGCCTAGAAGTTGCCCCTCCAGCTCCCTCCCTGATGCCTTTTCCTCCCCAGCACTGCCCCCACCCATCCACCCAGCATTTCTGATGGACTTTTCTTCCAGTACCTCTTGCATCAGATCATGCTCCTGTCTAGCTCTTTTCCTTCCTTCCTCCTTTCCTTCCTTCCTTCCTTCTGCCCTTCCTCCCTTCCTCTCTCTCCCTTCCTTCCTTTCTCTCTCTCCCTTTCCTTTCCTGTCCTGTGCTGTCCTGTCTTGTCTTTTTTTTCTTTCGAGATGAGGTCTTACTCTGTCACCCAGGCTGGTCTCGAATTCCTGACCTCAGGTGATCCTCCCACCTCAGCCTCCCAATTAGCTGGGGTTACAGGCACAGGCCACCATGCTCAGCCTTAGCTCCTTTCTGCTGAGTGACCATCTCCCCACTCCTCTTAAGAAAACTGTTAACAGTCTTCACCAGCTCATGAACATACCCCTCTCATTTCCATTTTTCTACCTTTACTCATGTTGTTCCCGGGGTCTGATAATTGGAACCATGGAATTGCATGTATATCTTCCTCCTCTTGGGAGGAGCTACAAAGTCACACTGTAAAGAGGTGGGCCTTTGAAGGGGGGAATCGTAGCCATTTCATGGTCTGCCACAGTCCAGAGTTCTTCAGACTCTCTGGGTGATCCACAATGACAAAAATCATTTACAAACTGATCTGTAAACAAGAATGTCAGCATATTAATTTAAAATGACAAGTATAGCAGTCAAGAGGAGATGTCATTTGGGGCAGGTGGATCCTGACTTTCCTGAAAAAGGTTGGAAATATATTATCCAGTCTTCAGGTTTTCTTTCTTCTAATCTGCAGGCAAACCACTCCATTGCTGTTCATACATTTAATTCTTTGGCCATGTCAATAGTGGGAATTTAAAATACAGCCTTCTTTCACATTTACTTGGGGCTTGATTGGTTTTCCAGGACCTGTCCTTCCTGCTTTTGACGAGGGAGGTATCCTGTCTGTTAAGTAGATTACTGCAGATGGCAACTTTTGCCCTTTGTGGGTTGGTTTTAGTAGTTTAGTTTTTGCAGGAAAACTTCATATATTTTAAAGTTCTTGAGGCACTGCTCACTTTTTGTTACCTTTGACCCTTCTCCAGAGGCTGTTTTTCCCCTTTGGCCATAGCTATCACAGGGATCTTTACAGTCTTGGTTTGGGTACATAGACACTGAAGGGTGGCCAAGGATTAGCTCAGGTGGGGATTAATGAGAAATATGAGATGGCTAAAATTTCACTAAACACTAATTATAAAATGATTTAAGGGAAATTAAAGAGCAAGATTTAAAAAAATTTAGCAAATGTTCTAAACATTCCATTTGAATATAATACGCTTAACATTTAAAAGTCATATTTAACTGCTATTAATTATTACTTAATTAAATCTTGGCTTTTCTTATGATTTCAGAAGGCAGTTTCTCACCCAAAGCACATCGTAGTGCTGAAAAATCTCAGATCCCCAACCTGTTCATACATACATACATACACACTGCTAACAAGGGAACTTGGTTGGATAGAACCACACTGGCTTGTGATCTGGAGAGTTAAGCTCTGATTCTGGTTCTATCATTAATGAGCTGTGTGATTTTCAAAAGATCGTATAATCCTCTGAGCCTATGTGTTCTTATTGTAAAATAAGGGAGTGGAAAACAGTAATGGCTTTCATTTTGTTTCAACAGTTCACATTTATTACATTTACATATTTTAAAAGCCAAGCAATTAGGGGGCAAAAAAGTTGCTATTTGGTGAGCACAAAATGTGACACTCCAATGCTATGAGGGAGTACAGTCTATAGCAATGTGATCATCTAGTATATTTCTAAATTTATTTTGCTGATCTCAGTTTGAAAAAATACAAGTACGGTTTCACATAGCGGCAAATGGGAACAGATTTTTAACAACTTGTCTTGTAATTTCAGGATCGCCTCAATTAAAGAAGAGTATAAATTTTTGCTTCAAAGTTGACAACATTTGGCAACTGCCCTCATTCCTTATAATAAATGGAAGATAAGCAGTATCCAAAACTCACAATATGCCCTAAAGCCATCTGTAATTCTGTGTCAACTACTTGGTTATTACTCAGTTAACTGTTATTTGGGAAATGTATTTAATCTCTCTAGGTCTGAGATCTCTCATCTGCAAAATGGGGATAATACTAGTGCCTACCTCAACGGGTGGCTGTGAGAATTAGATAAATTAATACAGGTAAATACTTGGTGTATTACCCAGCTCATGTCATGTGCTCAATAAATGATAGATCTAGCTCTATCCGTATATATCTACATATGTCTATTTGTCTGTCTATTAGCTATGGTCAGAAGCTGCACCAAGCAGATACACTTGATACACTTGAATCTACCCTTGCATTTAATTTAAGGCAGGTATGCCCAGGGGACAGCTGGCAGTGTCTAGAGAAATTTTTTTTTTCACAACTGGGAAGTACTCCTGGCTACTAGTGCATAGAGATGCCAAGGATGCTGTTAAACATCCTACAATGTGCAAGACAGTTCCCCCACCCCCAACTCCTCCCAGCAGATTATCCAGTGCAGAATATCAATGGAGTGGAGGTTAAGAAACACTAATTTGAAGTATGTATGTAGGCTCTAATAGTACTATAATTATATATGAACACACATGCATAAGCCTGAATTCTTTGAAAATCAGTGCAAAGGCAGCCACTTCATTATTGATGACATATTACTACAACTGCAGCACTCCTATGAGTGAGGGAGAAACTGCATTACAAGGGCTACTACACAAAACTGAATCAACTTGTCAACATATTAGTGGTCTCCAGTATGTTGATGTTTTATATATAATGCAGTGGATGATGCACGCTTTGAACTTAAATTTTAAATTAATTAATTTTACAATAATTTTTTAAAAACTTAAATTCAAAACAAACATTTGTTGGAACCCCTGAAGCATATCCTAGGGTTCCTTGGAACACTGTTTGAAAACCATTGTTCTGTAGTCCCTTCCAGGCTCAAGAGTCTTTGGGCTTGGTTTAGGGTGAGATCGTAAATAAAATTCTCAGTGGGTTGCTTTTTCACAGAGCAGTTCAGCATTTATAAAATTGCCATACGCTGAACTGAAAGAGAGTTCTGTCTTATTAAGCTCAAGAAAAGGTGTCATTTTCCTTCACCAGAGGGAACCAATAGAAGTATTTATTTTGCAGTTGATTCCTTCCCTTCATCGTCCTAGTCAAATCTTCACAAGATTTCTTCCTACCAGAAAATGTCCGTTTTCTTCAGGCAAAACCCACCCTTCCCTTTCTCATGAACAATGCTTAATTCACCCACATCACTTATTTTCCGAAGCCATGGTTCACATGCTGAGGATAGTGTCCCTTTTAAAGGTACCTGGGTTTCTTGGAGAGAAAGGAAGGGGTTTGGATGCATTTCCAGTGAGAAACTCTGAGCCAAGTGTCTCTGTGAATTAGATCTGTGATTTGGGGCATCAGTTTCTTAACCTTTTGGGACCTTAGTTTCCTCACCTGTAAAATGAAGATAGTAATAACATCTGTCTCCTGTGATTGATGGAAGGCTTGATCCCTATGTAATTACTCAAGAGCTAGTTGTATACATTGTTAAAACAAATGATGGTTTTTAGAAGGAAGTTATATAGTATTTTCCCTAGTAATAGGGAAGTTATTTAGTATTTTCCCAATTACTATATAACTAGAAAATATTGTAAAATATATAGTATTTTCTAGTTATACAGTAATTTCCTAGAATTGGAAGATTGGAATCATCTTATCCCAGCAGCTTTCCCATTCCTTTCCCACATTTGCCTGTGTCTTGAATTCTTCATAAATCCTCAAAAAAGCTGATTTGTTTCCTTTAAATGGTGGTCCACCTCCATCAAGTACATAAACTGAGAGGTATGTGTAATTGATCAGCAGCGTGGCCCAGGTCCTACGATGCTGGGAACAAACAGCGAGAGAAGGGGCCTCTTAATTAGCAAGGACTTTCTCATCACATCAAAAGTGCAGTTATCCAGAAACTTTCAAATACATAAACAGAAGTTAAGGCAGGTGTTGTGAAAGTCCTTGACAAGTTGAGTTCCACACCTGCACAAATCTTTCTGTGTTAGTAGTAGGAATAAAGTGAAGACTATATCATGAGTCATAAATGGTTGCTTTTCTCTTAGCAGTTTCCCCAAAGAAAAAGAAAACATCTTGAATTCCATCTCTCACTGCACATGTGGGTTTTTTTGTAAAGTGGGATAATTTAAAAGATGGTAATTATTAAGTCATATTAATTTTAAAATATAGGCTTTATGTACTGTTCTCAATGTAAATATTTTTGGTCATTGAAAAAAGCAGGTTAGCCTTCATATTTCTATTTTTACATCTTCTATTGAGACCCAAATGTTTGGGAAATTAAAACTTCGGCAAATGAGTGATTTCCACATGCTCTTCTGATATGTCGTTAGCTATATTTACATTTCCTCAGCACATTACAATTTTCTGTCATTCTCTGTATTGTCAGAATGAAAACCAGGTATGTAGTGCCTTGCAAATGTATAATCCAGCAATATACAGCTTGCCTATTGCCTTTTAAAGTGTCTTTTTGAAGTTCTGTTAAATCCAGGTTGTGCTAGCAATGCTAAATATCTTTACTTTTTTCCCCCTAAGTCTCTTGTAGCATATACTCTGACTAATGCTTCTAGAAACCACTTACATGTGCAGGAAGCATCTGCTTAACGATCTCTAGAAGTTGGGATTTGCTTCTGGGGCCTCAATAGTTTTTTTTTTTTAATCTCTTTCTTAGCTTCATCTTAGAATTTTAAAATGTTTTTAAATAAAAGATGCAGCAATGAAGCATTTTAAAAACACTTAACCATTCACTTTAAATTGTTCTTCCTCAAAGAATCAAAGACACACACTTAATAAACACCCTATTTAATTACTCTGTCGTGATGAACTAGGGTGCCCTTGGAAAAGACTTTATAAAGAGTTCTGGGAGAATGGTGTTGGGAGAGAGCAAGCTTTAGAAGGGTGACCAGCAAAATCCCCCAAGAAGTGGGGGAAAGGTGCAAAGGGGAGAAATGTGCTAAATAAACCAAGTCCTCTTAGGAGCAACCTTCCTGGTGGACATTGGAAGTACATATTTGAGGATTGCTCTGTAGACCATCATTGCTCCCTTTGATTCAGAGTCATATGGCATTGTCCCCAAAGGGCTAGATTTTAAGCACTTTCCTTGAGATTTTTCTGGACTCCTCCTTTAGTAATGCTAGAGTTCAAGTGATGATTAGATATTTCGGTAATGCTGTGGTCTAGGTAGAAAGGCCTTTAACTTTACTTCAAAGGTCTTATCTCCCATCTAATTATTAAATCCAGGGAAAGCACTTCTGATTGCTTTTGGTGGGATATTTTGGAGGTCTTAGTTTTTGTTAACTTCAGATAATATTGGAACGCCACTGGATGCCACTAATTTGGAGCAACACATTTTACTCGTTCAACAAATATATATTAATCACTATGTACCAGGCACTATTCAGGGCACTTGAGACATATCAGTGTTAAAACAAAAATTGTTGGACCGGGTGTGTTGGCTCACGCCTATAATCCCAGCACTTTGGGAGGGCGAAGCAGGTGGATCACGAGGTCAGGAGGTCTAGACCATCCTGGCTAACATGGTGAAACCTCATCTCTACTAAAAATACAAAAAATTAGCTGGGCGTGGTGGTGGGCGCCTGTAGTCCTAGCTACTTGGGAGGCTGAGGCAGGAGAATTGCTTGAACCCAGGAGGCAGAGGTTGTGGTGAGCCGAGATTGTGCCACTGCACTCCAGCCTGGGTGACAGAGCATCTCAAAAAAAAAAAAAAAAGAAAAAAAAAAATTGTTGCCTTCATGAAGCCTACCTTGTTTTTTTTGTTGTTTTTTTTGTTTTTGTTTTTGTTTTTTGTTTTTTGAGACAGAATCTCACTCTGTCGCCCAGGCTGGTGTGCAGTGGCATGATCTTGGCTCACCACAACCTCTGCCTCCTGGGTTCAAGCGATTCTCCTACCTCACTCTCCCGAGTAGCTGGGATTACAGGTGCATGCCACCACGTCTGGCTTATTTTTGTATTTTTAGTAGAGATGGGGTTTCACCATGTTGACCAGGCTGGTCTCAAACTCCTGACCTCAAGTGATCTGCCTGCTTCGGCCTCCCAAAGTGCTGGGATTACAAGTGTGAGCCACCGCACCCAGCCATAAATTGTTAACATAATAAATTTTAAAAACCATATAGCATGTGATTAGTCTGTTAAACTAAATACCGCATAACAAAATACCACAGACTGATGACTTAAATAACAGATTTATTTCTCTGTTCTGAGGCTGGAAGCCTAAGATCAAGGTGTCAGCAGGTTTGGTTTCTCCTGAGGCCTCTCTCCTTGTCTTGCAGATGGCCGCCTTCTCACTGTGTCCTCGTGCAGACTTTCCTCTGTGTGCGTGCATCCCTGGTGTCTCTCTCTCTCTCTTCTTATTGTTCTAGTTCTTTAATGGAACCAGTCACAATGCATTAGGGCTCCACTCTTATGACCTCATTTAACCTTAATTACCTCCTTCGAGGTCCTAACTCCAGGTGTATTCCACACTGGCAGGTTAGGGCTTCGACATATGAAGGGACACAGTTGAGTCCATAACAGTAGGTTATTAGGTAATAAGTATTTGGAGGGAAAAATGAAAGTTAGATCAGGGTAAGAGAGGTTGGGAGGACTGTGAAGGTGGTGATTGCAGTTTTGAACAGGATGATCAGAGTAGGCCTCACTGAGCAGGTGGTATTTGAGCCGATTGGAAGGTCAAGTATTTTCAAGTTTTGTTACAATACAGAGACCAGAAGTGGAGGTGGTATGGTGGAGGCAGGTAAGGGACACAGCAGGGGAAGCCCATGGACCTAGGTTCTGGTCCCAGCTCTGCATCTTTCTGGTAGTGAAACTTCCAGATAGTTCTTTGGGCTTCTGGGGTTCAGTTTCCGAATATGCTGGTCTGTGTGAACTTGTGATTCCAGAATGCGTATTCTTACAGGGGTATGAGATGGAAAACAGACTTTGTGCTTGAGTATTGGCTTGGAGTAGGTGGTAGGCAAGGGGTAATAGATGTTTGCTTTGGGGATTTATTTTTATCTTTTTGTCTGTTAAGATGGAATGGACTTAAGGCTTATTCTAATAAGTGTTTCTAAGAATCCTGTATTAGGATGAGATCCTCTTTCTCAAAAGATGGACACACTCAATGTAATCAATCCAAGTTCCTACCTCATGGACTCTTAAAGGGAGTGAGATGCCTGTGAAAGTGAAAAGTAGTAGGAAGAGGGTGCTTGTCTCTTCCTTTTTGGTCTTCTCCTGGGTAGTATGTAGCCCAGTAGGGAAGGCCTGGTACAGTGTAGCTGAGCCACAGAATCCATCCCATAATAGGCCAGTTAGCTCTATCCTGACCAGACACTCCACAGCAACCAACCATGCTAAAAATGGAAAAAGGACATTAGTGGAAAAACTGGTGAAATCTGAATAAAATCTAGAGTTTAGCTCATAGTAATGTGAATTTCTTAGTTCTGACAAATGTGCCATGGTTATCTAAGATGCTAACATTAGGGAATTCTGGGTGAAGAATATATGGGAACTCTTGGAACCATCTTTGCAACTTCTCTGTAAATCTAAAATTATTCCAAAATAAAAACTGTTCTTTAAAAAAACAAAAGGCCATTTTGGACTCAGTGACGACTTGGGCTACAGACATGGATTTATCACCATAATCAGAAGAACAGTGCTAAGTAAATGCCCTACGGTTTATGGATCAGTAGTGTCATCTTATAATAAGGCAAGAGTGGTCTATCTCTAGTCTGAGCTTTTCTGTTTGGCAAATTCTCCATCCTCACCTTACCATTGCACCCCAGGTTTTTGCTTTGGATACTGCCTCTGACTCATGTTTGTATTCAATATCTTATGGCAGAATAATTGCCTGAAAGCATTATTTCATAATAGGATTAGGTGGGGAGAGTGCTAATAAGTCAGGGAGGCAGTGGCATACACAGGAAACAAGACATCTAGGGAAACTAAAGAGAAAATGCCCAGAAACTTTGTAGAGGTAGCACTTCTTAAAATATTATAGGTTCAAAAGATTCAGAAGCCCACACTCCTCAGAGTTGTAGGCCCATGGAGTGTATTGTGTGGTTTTGCCCAGGGCCCAGCCTGTTCTAATGAGGTTGTTATCCCTCTGGTTGTTAGCACAGTGTGATTGTGCATTCCATACTTCATGAAGTACCAGGGCAGCTAAGGAGGGGAGTGGCCTTTTATGTATATATAATCCCTTTTTTTCTTTTGACAGCTGCAAATCAGAAGGAGCCCATGAATCTTAATTTTAAAGTGAAAGAGGAGCCTAAGGAAGGGGAGTCCCTAAGCACGACTTTGCCTCGGTCCAGCTATGTGTTCAGCCCGGAATCTGAAGCGTCAGCCCCAGGCGTCTCTGAGGAGGCACTAAAGCCCCAGGAAGGGAAGGGAAGTGTGCTAAGGCGCGATGTGTCAGTCAAAGCAGCCTCTGAACTTCTCATGAAACTCTCAGGTACTTGATTTATTCTAAAATATTCACATTCTGATAGTTTCACTTGCAGGCCAACTGGACTGCTTCCTGCATGGGTTATAATTAACCTAATGGCAGAAATATCGCATTATTGCTGTGAATTCAAGGAACGATCAGATTACTTGGCTTAAATTCCTGTGTTGTGTGTGAGTTTGTTTGTGTATATTAGCTGTGTACCTATCTTATTAAATGCAACCTTTTCCTGACTATCACTGCAAACTGTTGGAAACCACTGCTGCTTTCGAACGTGATATAGGCCATAATTTTAAATGGGTTCTAATGATGTTCAAAGGTCTTCTGCTAATTGATAAAAATATCTATTCTTTCCTAATAGAGGACCTGGCATTTTGTGTGTATTTATACTATACTCTTTAAGCACCATTACAAAAATATTTTTCTTAACTTCATAAGCATTTGAGATGGCACTTGAAGTAATTACCAATAGAGTGGCAATAAGAGATTTTATGGATAGAGAATTTTATAATGGAATATTATAATAATTAATCTGTTCTTAAGATTAATGAGTCATTCTTTACTAGCATCTAAATGTAATCTCAGCATATTAAATGCAGGGAAAATAGCTTATAATTTGAAATTCATATAGTTTGGATTTTTTTCCACGTCATCTCCTATCTGCCCTGTCCTCTCTGAAACAGGTAAAAACATAATGTCTTTTCAATTGAAAGATAGGACTTTCAGAACATGGAAAAAAAAGGTTATATCAATAATAATACTTGTCAAGTCATATCCCATCCTTAGTTCATTACCTCTTAAGCGTAATTTTTAGAAACTATATTTAAAATGCTAATATGAATCAAAAGCTGTTTTTAGTTTGGAACTTGCTGTGCTTGGAGAATGAAAGCAAGAAATGCATTAGAGAGACTCCTTTAAGACCCGTAATTTCATCAGCAGTTCTGACTGTGTTTCTGGTTGACTAGTGGGTTGGAAAGTAAGAAATTAACAGTGATTTACTTAGTCATTATATCAGAACAGTTGAAATTCCTGTACTTACCAGTTGGTGGGGTTAAAAATTCTTTTCTTTGATGTTAATTCAAAGCACATTGGAAGTTCAAGGTAACATGATTTGTTATAAATAAAGCATAATGCAATCATTACATTCTTATCATAGCTCTGTCTTCCTAAACTTTGCAGAGATAGTGCAGTACCTCCTATGCAGATGAGAGGTCTAGTAAGATTGTACTATTTGCTATTATAAAAGCTGAATATTTTTATAAAGGATGTTCAAGTGAACACATTTTTTGTATATTTGAACGCTCCTTCCTATGTTAAATGATGCAGAGTAATCCATTTATTGTTTTCTGATAAATTCAAAGAGGTCACATAGCTCTGATTCTTCCCCCATAGCATACATTTTCACATTCCAGTGACTTGAAGTCTTATCCAACAGTGACCCCTGTCTCCGTCCTTATGGTCAGATTCTAGTATATAATATTTCTAGTTCAGAGTTTGCTGTGCAGCATGTGTTGTAAGCAGAAGAGACTTGGGTAGCACCAAAAGATAATATGCAAAAAATGAGATTTCAAGAGTGATGTTCTTTAAGGAAAAATATTTTATCATAATCCTTTTGCATGATGAGATTTGAGACACAAGTGTGGAATCATTTTGTAGATAATAATGATATCCCCCAAACAGAATATGTCTATCAGCCATGAACAGTGAAAGATATTCGTGGACAGCAGTGGTCCTTCTAAATGTGTATGTTGCCTTTGGTTGAGCACATGTGCTATGGGGTTCAGCAATAGTTGAATGGATGACGTGGTCCTGTTTCCAAAGGGCATCTGCCCCTGCTTCGTGATGTGGAAATGAAAACTTGTTTGAAAACTGACAACAATTTTTTTTTGCCCTGAAATAAAATCCTCAAATCCTCAACATTCTGTGTGCAAAACACTTAGGTCAAAGAGATATGCATCACAGTCCTGACCCTTAGATGCTGTGGTCTAGTCAGAAGTAATCCAGGGCAGTGGAATCCATTCATGTGATTTGCACTTGGAACTTAATACTGCCATACTCTAGTGGCCATGGTCAGGTAAACTGGGAAAAAGTTTTTTAGTCATGACAATAGGCATGTGACTTAAAAGCAAATATCGTTTCATTCCTAAGCCACAAGGTAAAGAAGACTCACCCTTAATTAGGTTTAAAGTGGATATTAGAGTTTCTAATCACTGATAGAGCAGTGCTCTTGCAAGAATGAGGATGTTAGGAAAAAACTTTGTATGTTCTTTCCTCAAATTGTAATTTTAACAATTTCACAGTTCATGCCCAGAAAGACATCCAAGTAAAGGACTTGTGTCTTCAGATACCCTTTGCCGTGATCACTTCTGTTGCTCTATAGACAAGAGTAATAATTCATTTCCCAAAACGTCTGTGTGGTTGGTCAGGGCTACACCACCAGTTTGCCTTGGCTGATACCCCCAAAGCTTTGTTGTAGCTGTCCTTGTGAACAGGAGTTCCTATTACTTCCTGCCTTGCTTGTTTTCATTTGTAGTCTTCCCATATGCTTGGGAAAATCTTTTTGGTCAGGAAGAGTTGGGTGAGGATACTTAGTTATGCAAGGATGAGGCATACTTTTCCTTGTTTTAGTTTTGACCCAAGGAGTAGCTAAGATGTGGGATAAAAGGAATTTTCTTCCCTGTTACTTATTTCCTTGAGGTTAGAAGTGGTGACCTATAGTTTAGACCCTTTCAGTCTTCTCACTGAATGAATAAGAAGAAACTAGTCCACAATTTTGGCTGCTTCATTTTCAGTTTTAAATTAATTTATGTTAACTCCTTAAGGATGGAGACTTGGCACCTGGCCCAGTCACATATCATGTGGAACTTTTCTATGTGGAGAAACCTCTGTAGGTATATTGTTTTCCAAATTGACATTTGTGTTTTACGGGAAAAACGCAGATGAGCTAGAGTAGGCTCGATTTTTCATTAAGTGTGCATTGGGGAAAATCTGAGCTTTCTTCCTTCCTGTGGTTCGAGTTCTATTTCCAGTTGTTAATTGGGAAGTTGAATGCCTGACAGCTGGGCCAAGTAAATTGATTGCCATAAAGAAAGCAACACACTCTGAGGAAAGCACTGGAAGTCTGCGACTACTTGTTGTTATGTGACACAAGGCAGCCAAAATAATCAGACTTTTTTGCTAAGCATATGGTTGCCAAAGATAATTCCCAGAAGTCTTCATTCAAGGAGGCCGAAATCTCAGTGTTCAACATAGAGGATATATAACATTAGATAGTGTAAGAGATTCAAAGTACCTTTAAACTCTGGTTTTGCAACGTCTGGTCACCTTGCAAACTTATGGGATAGCTGTGTTATCACGGATATGATGTAATGCTGAAAGTGACACAAAATTTTGTCTGTTTTGTCTCTGTTTTGCTTTAAGAGAAGTAGCTAGATGCAAAGTGATGAAGATAAATGCCCTCTTCTTTCTTTGGGGAGTTACATGTTTCCATGGGAATGCATATATAAAATGTATCATGCATGTTGGGTGAGCCTAGAAGTAGTGGATAAGAATGCCATTTAAAAATACAAATTCCACACACAAAAAGTACATAGCTAGAAAGCTGGAGTTATGCAGAAACATTAATGAAAAATTAAACGTTTACATTTCTCTAACATGGTAAATAAAACTTCATATTAGGCCTTAATTTTAAACAAGTTTATTGGTTTTAAAAATTTCTGTGCTCACCCAGTGGATTTATATTCATTTCTGGTTTATATTCATTTATTCCTGCCTTGTCCTGGAGAACCATATAAATTACAATTGCCTCTTGTATAGGAATCCAAGCAGGCCCTAGATTTGAAATAACATAGTGATATGTGATTTAGGGTATCACCTAAATGAGATGGAGCTTCAGCTAGGAGATATTTAGAAACAGGTAAACTTGAGTAGGAAGACATTTTAAGGTGAATTTAATCTCTGCGGTGAACTGAAGTGGAGAAGAAAAGAACTCACTTTATTAGCAGCTGTAATTAGGGCCCCTTTGGTTATAAATAACAGAAACCCTTTTCAGATAGTTTTGGCAGGATAGAAGAATTTAGTAGAAGATGCGGGTTTGGGATTGGCTTATGGATCCCAAGGGCAGGGATGCAGTGGGGTCTCGGTTTTCCACTGCAGCCAGAGGCTGGAGGCCCATATGGAACCCAGGAGCCACCCCCTTTCTCACCTCATTTCTGCTTCTCTCTGGACCGACAGATGGACTTCTTCTGTTACCCAGTGCACATGATGGAAAGGGGGAATTGCCAGCAGCTTCTGAGTTTATGTTTTGCTCAAAAGAATAGCCAGACAGAAATGTCTTTATCCCAGTCCTAAATCCCAACTGAGTGTCTTGGCTTTAACTGGGACCCAAGAGTGGAAACTTCTCTATTTAGAAATGAGGGCATGTTGGGCAGATGTGGCTGCTGCCGTTAGCCATGTGGGATTGCTGGGAGGGAAAGCAGGAGGGTGAGGTGCGAAACAGGAAGATAGAACAATACATGCGAACCACAAAAGGTCCAGGAATAATTATGGTGGTTGCTGTCATTTCAGTATTGAGTGGAAATGTGTTGGGTGCTGTTTATCTTTCCTTCTTGAAACGGTCTGAGAGAAAAACCTCTCTAATTTGCTAAGGCAGTGCTTCTCAAAGTGTGGTCCCTAGACCAGCAGAATCATCATGAAATTTGTGGGGATAAGGAAGCGTTAGATATGCAAATTCTTGAGCCCTACCCTGGACCTAGTTGAAACTCTGGGGGTGGGAGTCCCGCTGTCTGTGTTTTCACAAGCCCTCCTAGCGATTCTGACAGCTAAGGTTTGAGAAGCACCGTGCTGAGGAAATGGTTAATTAGAAAAATAAGTTTCATCCATCTGAGAATGCTTTAGGTTGAAGCTGACAGAGAACAAAGCTCTATTAAATGTACATTTTACTTTTTCAAAAGAACCATCTCTCTTCAGTGAAGATTCTTTTTAATTTATTATGAAATAATGGTATCTGGGAACCTTTTTTTAGAAGGGCACATGTACCTAATAAATCAAGATAGTGTTGGCTGTGAGCCTCAGATAATACTACTTTTTTCAATGTTCTTTGCTGTTAAATTTCATGATTATTCCTGAGCAATGTTGGCTTTCATTTAGGAGAAAAACCTTTCTCTACCTCCCCTCTACATAATCTAAGACCATGTTGGAGACTCTTCTAAACTATTATTTGAGATTAATTAGAGATTTAGCTTAATAATTTCTCAGAGCAAAAACTTATTTGCTTATTTGGTGTTTTCCCTTGGAAAATTATGGTCTAGCAAGCTTTCTAAGCAGTGTGACTTCAGTAATCTATAAGGATGGAAAATACATGTTGTATTTTTGTGTTACTGCCTTCTCACATTTGCCTCCTTCAATCTTGGAAGTTATCTAGTTAGGTGGTAGAGATTAGTTCCTTATGATTCTACCTGCTTGCATAAAAGGCTAAATGTAGAGTTCGCTTATAAAGTGAACAGGTAGATCTAATCAGTCTAGTAAGTCTAAAAGTCAAAAAATTCATATATTCATTTCAACTTTTTTTGAGTCCCTGAAGAAATTTATTGAATCCAGTATCCTGCTTTTCTAGAATTTATATATTTTATTTTATTTTTTTTTAGAGACAGGGTCTTGCTCAGTCACCCAGGCTGGAGTGCAATGGTGTGGTCATAGCTCACTGTAACCTTGAACTCCTAGGCTCAAGCGATCCTCCCACCTCAGGCTCCAGAGTAGCTAGAACTACAGATGTGTATCATCACACTCAGCTAATTTTTTGTTTTTTTTTTTTTTTTGTAGAGACAAGGTCTTGCTATGTTGCCCAGGCTGGTCTTTCTAGACTGATTTTAATGTACCATCTCATTTTAAAAACTGTGTGTGTGTGTGTGTGTGTGTGTGTGTGTGTGTGTGTGTGTGTGTATGAGAGAGACAGAGTTTCACCCTGTTGCTCAGGTTGGAATGCAGTGGGTTCCTGGGTTCAAGCAATTCTATGTCTCAGCCTCCTGAGCAGCTGGGATTACAGGTGCCTGCCACTGCGTCCGGCTGATTTTTTGTATTTTAGTAGAGATGGGGTTTCACCATGTTGACTAGGCTGGTCTCAAACATCTGAGCTCAGACAATCTGCCTGCCTCAGCCTCCCAAAGTGCTAGGATTACAGGGGTGAGCCACTGTGCCTGGCCCATCTTTATTAAAATATAATTCACATACCATAAAATTTACCCATTCAAAGTACACAATTCAATGATATTTAGTATATCCACAGAGTTGTGCAACCATCACTACATCAAATTCCAGAAAATTTTCATTGCCTCCAAAAAGGTCGAGTCCATGAGCAGCAGTCATTCTCTATCCCCACTACCCCCACCCCCCACCCAGGCAACCACAAATCTACTGTTTCCATAGGTTTGCCCATTCTGGACGTTTCATATAAATGAAATCATACAGCATGCAGTATTTTGTGTCTGGCTTCTCTCACTTAGCATAATGTTTTCAAGGTTTATCTATGTCGTAACATAAATCAGTACTTCATTTTTATGGCTTTATTCATTTTCAATTTTTATGATATTCCATTGTATGGATATACCACATTTTCTTGATCTATTCGTTTATGAAGACATTTGGATTGTTTGCCATCTTCTGCTACTATGAACATTCATGTGCAAGTTTTTGTGTGGACTTAAGTTTTTAATTCTCTTGGGTATATACCTAGGAATGGAATTGCTGAGTCAAATGCTAAGTCTGTGTTTAACATTTTTAGGAACTGACAAGTGGTTTTCCAAAGTAGCTGCACCATTTCACATCCCCACCAGCAGTGGATGAGGGTCTCAATTTCTCCACATCCTTGCAAAAACTTGGTTTTGTCTGTCTTTTTTTATTATAACCGTCTTAAGAGTGTAAACTAGTGTTTCATTATAGTTTTGATTTGCATTTCCCTGATGACTAATGATGTTGAGCATATTTTCATGTGCTTATTGACCATCTGTATATCCTCTTTGGAGAAGTGTCTATTCAAGTTAGTTTCTTACTTTTTAAATTGGGTTATTTGTTTTTATTCTTGAGTGTTGAAAGTTCCTTAAGTATTCTGGACATAAGTGTCTTCTCAGATATATGATTTGCAAATATTTCCTCCCAGTTCTGCCAGTTGTCCTTCATTTTCTTAATGATATTATTTGCAGCATGAACGTTTTTAATTTTGATGAGGTCTATTTTATCTCTGTTTTTCTTTTGTTGCTTGTGAGCCCTATCACATTTTCCATAAATCCAAAAATTAAGTAAAAAATGCAGACTTGTTTAATATTAAAAGGAAAGTCTGTCTCGTATTCACATAGTGCTATTTAATTTTCAGAGATATAAAGCCTGTGAAACCAAATTTATTGAATAATAACTCAGTGGAGTGGGACCTTCTGACTCCCTTATTTGCTGTAGCGTTCTTTATATGTCTGATGGCAAAGAATATTTATATGTCAACTTTTTAAATGACTTATAGTGAATGTGACCAGCAATGGGCCTACAACTAATGGCTGGATCACTTTCCTCATTGCCATACACACCGTGAGCACTTTTTTATATATATATATATATCCCATGGCTGGGGGACAATGAAATATAAATAAGAATTAGACTTTTTTTAGCCCTTGAAAACTCAGTGAGAACTGGAGATATTGGGAGTACCAAATCTATATGTTATGCAAACAGGGAATAGATCACTTTAATAAGGTAAAAACAACATATTTCTATACCCAGAGAAAGCTTCTCTTGAAGGTCTAGATCTTGTTAAGCTCAGAGGCTAGACGGCAGTATTGTTAACCTGACCATTTAAACAGGACAGACTCAGAAGTAGCTGGATGCAGCCAGCCCTGGAACTTGGTTCTTTCTCAGCTACAAGGAGGAACTTATTCCAACAGGCTCTCTGGCCATACCTGGTGTTACACCCACTCTGGCCAGTAAGCACCCTTCTGTTTATTTTGTAATTCCACATGGCCTTTACAAATCCTCAAACCCATACACCTGAATGGCTTCTGCTGCTTTCCCCCGCCCCATATGGGAGCTGTTCCAGCTCACACCCTCAAGGCCAGGGCCTCTGCACCTCCCTTTTTAGCCCTCAAGCTTCAGGCTACCCTTTTTGCTTTTTTGACCCAGCTTTCTCCCAGGCCTGGGATTCAAAAGACCAGACTCAAAAGGCCTCTTGTTTTATTATCATCTCCCTGTCGCATAGCTGCATATGTTAATATAGCCATGAAAATTTGTATTGGCTTGTGTTCCCAGAAACCAGGCAAGAACTCTGACAGGAATTTAATGTGCTCCACCTTCATCGTAGATTCCTTTTCTGTTGGACTGCTTCAGGACTAGGGCAGGGAGGGGTCTGGACGCAGCAGGGAGTGGGTAGGGCTGCAGGGTGGTGGATCTTGGGTGGGGGCATCCTGGAGTGGCTCTAGATCTTCCTTTACAAATATGGAGCAAAAGAATTAAGAATGACGCCTAGGCCTTTCTCTTGGATTCCTGCATCACTTTCTGTTTCTGGTATAAATGACTACAGATGTTACCTAATCGGTAACACATACTTGGGGCACAAACGGAGAAGCCTCTGATAAATACGATTTGATGATGACGACTCTGAGAAGAAGCTTTATTTTCCAAGGGATCCAGTTGCAGTGTGGTTGCAAATATTTCAGTAACCAGTGAATCTGCTCAATTTTTCACTCATAGGACAAGTTTTCCTGATGGATAGAAGGTATGTACCTCGCACCATTCTAGGTTTTTGAGGTTCCTCCCAGCAGCCCTTTTGGCTATATGTTAATACAGTTATAGTCTTGTGAGGGAGCGCTTAATCGTTATTTTCCTTAAAGAGATATCAAAAGCATTCTCATTCCACAGTGGTTTTTCTTCTCATCACCATATTAACCTTTCACCTTTAACATATTCATGTCAAAGAAGGGGAATATTTGCATGCATAATTAAATCGCATGGATATGGTGCCCATCTGGGTACATGCTGGTCTCATAGACCTACCCCTTGAGAAGGGAATCCTCATTGCTAAGTAGCTTATCTGCTGCCAAGTGGCCGGGTCACCCACTGGGCAAGGGCTCTACTGCGTGGTGGGGCAGGGGCTACTCAGCGCATCTGTGCACCGCACTGGAAGATGCATATAGTCTGGGAGTGATGGACCCTTTCCATTGGGCAGGGGAGTGTCCATATTAGCCCAAGAATGGAAACTTTCACAAAGAGAATTATTTTTCTCTTATGGCTTTTAGGATTCTTACAGAAAGACAAATTATTTAAAAGTGTTTCCCCGCTATCAAGCTGTAAGGGCCTGTGGTATTCTTTCTGAAGGGATCTTTGTCTTCCCTTCTAATAATTCTTCTCTTTACTCCACCCATGTATGTGTTTTTCCCATTTTAAGCCATCCTGAGTTTGTGCTGTGAGTTGATTTACTTCCTTTTTTCTAACTACGGGATAGCAGCTGGATTCAAGCACATTTCCTGGTTTCCTGTGGCTTGCCATATGCTTGTATCACTTATCTCCACAGCTGGAGAGAGGAGGGAAGGTTATAGAATTTATGCGCGACCCATCACATTTTATCTTAGGTACCAAATCAGATGGCGAGGGTCACTGTTTAAAGAATAAATTATGAACTTGTTTCTTTACTTCCTACTACTACCATCCTTTTCCCCATAAACCCACCCTTGCCCTAAACATATGTACACACTTCCCCTGTTTTTGCTACCAGAAATTCTTCCTGCTATTTTGAGGTAGAGGGCGTTTATGGGGACAGCCTTACAGAGCTCCCTGTGGTCCACATGCGTGTTTCCAAAGGTGCATTAAGAGCCCCTCCCCTCGAGAGAGATAGAGGCCCTCAATAGAACCAAGGATTACTGAGAACAAGAGGTGAAATTGCACTGATTTGTGGACCTGATTATATGAGTGGGATCTCTTGCCTCTGCACATTCAAATATTGGTAAGAACCTTCACTTGGAAATCAGCCATGTTTATTTAGCCATCATATTGGGTAATATGTAAGTAATACTTTTTTTAGAACTTTTTTTCCGAAGAGCTGTGAAGAAGAAAGAAGAAAGCTGGGGACTAGGAAGATAGTTTCATCAGGACAGAATTACACGTTTAATCAGGACAAATCTTTTCAATTACTTCTGCTAGACCCCACTACATTTTGCACCCCGTTTATCCTATCATACTGTTTAAAATATTTTCTTCCAAAACATTGTTCAGACTAGAAAGCTCTTCCTGCCTGACGTTCAGCTCTCCCAGAGACACCCAGGGCTGGGATATCAGTCCTGTGTGTAACTGTGAGTGTTCAGTGACTAGGGAGGGCCTCACTATCCAGTGTAAGGGTTGTGTCCTCTTCCCCCTGCCATCTGGTTGGCTGTTCCTGGCTCTTCAGCACCTGCTCTAGAGAGGACGCGAGAACCAGAGAGAGGAAGGGAAATTAAAATGAGTCGCTTACACTATTTGAAAGTAGCTTTGATTTAAAAAGCATTTGGAAAAGAATGTTGAAACACAGCCAGAATACATCAGGGGAATATCCATGCACTCTGTATCTCCAGAAACTATGGGGAAGTGAGAGCCCGGAGGGAACATTATCTACTAGCGGGAGGTCCCATCCCACAGTCCAATGACTCCCACAGGCATGGAGCTAGGGACGGTGCCCTATCAAAAACAGGGACTCACTTATTATTGGCTGTTGTGAAGATTTCTTGGGGGTTTAAATGAACCCTATATTTCTCATCCTACCTTTCCATTTCTTTGTGACCTCCTTCCTTTTTGTTTTATTTCACTTATTCTTTCATTCAGCAGATATTTATTGAGCTGCTACCATTTTCCAAGCCCTGTTTGGGCACTAAGGATACAAAAGTGAATAAGGACCTCACCTGCATGGAGCCTACATTCCCTTCCCACCCCATCTATTGCTACCATATCTTACTCCTGGTATTGCCTGGGTTCTGGTCTCTGTTATTATCTGATTATCCACTCTCTGCATGTTTATCAGCCCTTCCCTGCCTGCTGGGAACATTGACCAACAGGAGTGAAGTGGTCACGGCTTCTCAGCAGTGATATCCTTGCAACAGATTCATTATTATTTATATTAGCAATATTTGTAGATTAATATTACTAGTATCTACTAGTGTTATATACTAGTGCATATTAATAACATGTAGCACCACATAAGAAAAGCATGTTAAATTTGTCTGCATATACTGAACCCCTTTGACCCTCTGGACGTGGAAAATACTTGAAAAATTGACAAACTCTCAGGTATTAAAATAAAACTTCTTTTGCTCCTTTCCCTCCTTGGGCATTAAGGAATCCCTCTGTGCATAAAGCAATGGCCAACCCATCAGTTGACAGAGATGGCCTTTGGTTTTTGGTAATTTTTCATGGTGGCAGGGATTCTACTGAATCTTTCAGAAGTTGTTTATTTTTTCATCATTTTTCTTTTTCTTTTTTCTTTTTTTGAGACAGGGTCTCTCTCTGTCACCCAGGCTGGAGTGTAGTGGCACGATTACAACTCACTACAACCACAAACTCCTGGCCTCAAGCTATCCTCCCACCTCAGCCTCCCAAGTAGCTGGGACTACAGGCATGTGCCACCAAGCCCAGCTAATTTTTTTATTTTTATCTTTTGTAGAGACTGGATCTCACTATGTAACCCAGGCTATTCTTGAACTCCTAACCTCAAGCAGTCCTCCCACTTTGCCCTCCCAAAGCACTGGGATTACAGGTGTGAGCTACTGTGCCTGGCCAGAATTTGTATATTTAGATTTTTATGTTTTAGAGGGGATTTCTAGACTGATTTTAATGTACCGTCTCATTTTGAAAAATATCTTTATTAAAAGTGATCCTCCTGCCTCAGCCTCCCAAAGGGCTGGGATTATAGGCATGTACCATTGCCAGGAATCCTGTTTAGAACCCACATGCACACACACACACACACACACACTCTCACACATGCACACACACCAGCACTCTGGTTCATGGAAGGATATATAAAGGCCTATTATTCACAACAGATAAGGATGGACAGGGCTTAGATTTATTAAATGGCAAAGGATAATAATGTTAAATAGCTTTAAGGTTAGATCAGATACTTTAATTGACCCTTTCCATTTTTTTCTTTTTTCTGCCTTTTTGATATGAGACAAGAAAAGTATATTCTGGACATTAGATGAAAAATAGGTTAATTTTTTTAAAATGAGATCATTTGGAATGTTACCAAATGGCATATATACAGTTCAAATGTACCTCTTTAGCTAATTTCTAGTGAAATTATTAAATGAAAAGAAAACAAGATGATTGGGAGAGGTTTTACATGTAACACTAGGACACTCAAAGTTCAACAGATAATGACTGAGCCACCCCACATCATCTGCTGGGCTGCCAAAGCTAATCTCTCTGAGCTCCCAGCGACTGAAGGACTTTAATTTTGATTTTGATTTGGACAAAAGTGAAATTGAGTGCAGAATTTATTATGTTTGAGGGACATATTCTGATATCTGGTCACCAGAATCAAGTTAAAAACTCATACTGCAGGTGTGGGCATACTGTTGTGGCCAGTCTGAAAACATTTGCAGATATCCAACTGAGTTAGCTCAGTCGAGGACCTGTTGCATTGATAACTGGTGTAGAGGACACAAGACTAATTTAAAAATCTACGTAAGAGTAAAGCAACAAGTGCTTTGATCTTGTAGAAAATGATATGTTTCATGTACCCCAGAAAGAAATTCCAAGTCTCACTAACTCTTTTTTACCTGTAGAGTTTGAGCTCAGCATTTTTAAGACATGTTTGTTCTTTGCAAATTCAAAACAGTTAGCAAAATAGAATACCTGGTGCTTCTCAGGTGTTTTTCTAAAATTGACTCTAAGTTGATCCCCTGCTCACCTCTGTCTACTTAATTATGAATTCTAATTTGCATAGCTAATTCTAAAGACATTTGTTAATTTTCCTTCCTAAATTTCCAGGTATTATACTGATATAGAGGGAAAATGTTGGTTACTTTATGATTTTGATGATAAAATTTAAGAAATCAATTCTGATAAAATACCTTTCAAATTGTTTTAGTAATAAGTGTGTGTGTGTGTGTGTGTGTGTGTGTGTGTGTGCATGAGAGAGAAAGGAGGAGTCATACAGAAAATCCTAGTTCTATCATTTTAAACAAAATTCTTCTAATGTTTAGGCTACTGTAAAGATTGGTGTCACCACCAGAAAAGAGTATTTAATTCAATTAATTAATGAATTAATTAAAGAATTAATTTGACGCAGATTTTTTATCATCTTCATCATAGACATTGGCTTGGTCTCATGGTTTGCTCAGTTTTCCCTGCACTATTCTGAGTGAAATGTGGGGGGTGTGTGTGTGTACTGGAGGAGGTCATTGTATGGTTTTCTGTTGAAAGCTACCATTCTTGAAGTTTCTTATATATTGAGGATAACTAAAGGAAAATGTGCCCACTACTGTTTTCTTTTATGGAGAAAGAGTCCCCTCTTTTTCCCCAGGAACAGATGGCCAGTTTGTCGAAGAGGGAGAGCAGGCCTGGGAGCAGGCTTGCATCGCCTCTCTCTGGGGTGTGGCAGCACCCATGGGCAAGCCCCAGTATTGGAGTTCACTCCTCAGAGCAGGAATGGGGAGCTTTTCCCCACCAAGGGCCACACTGTAGAGAAAAATGAATTTTAATATATAACTTCCCATGGAGAAGAAGCATATAATAAGCCGATCCTTTATAGAACATAAAACTTGTCTTGGCCGGGGGCATGGCAGCTCACGCCTGTAATCCCAGCACTTTGGGGGACCAAGAGGGCAGATCACCTGAGGTCGGGAGTTTGAGACCAGCCTGACCAACATGGAGAAACCCTGTCTCTACTAAAAATACAAAAAATTAGCTGTGCGTGGTGGTGCATGCCTGTAATCCCAGCTACTCGGGAGCCTGAGGCAGGAGAATTGCTTGAACCCAGGAAGTGGAGGTTGTAGTGAGCCAAGGTTGCGCCATTGCACTCCAGCCTGGGCAACAAGAGAGAAATTCTGTCTCAAAAAAAAAAAAAAAAAAAAAAACTTGTCTCAATCGACTTGTGATTCTGTTTTGTGATACAGAGGGAGACACAGTGTAGGGTAAAAAAGCCAAAAGAGAGAATAACATTCAGCATCTAAGCATTGGGTTCTTAATTCTCATAACGAGGATGGAGATACAAGGTATCTCCATTGCACTGGGTACCTACCTGCAGTCACAGGGTGAGGGGATGGCTTCAGGGCCTGAGGCTGCCTCACTTACACATTGCTTCTCTCTAAGAAGGAGAAGCCAAACACGTAATTTCAGACTTCTGTGGAATAAACATTTCCTTTCTGCTCCATCCTTGGCCTCCACTCCAGTAGATCTGGGGCTTAACCATTCTCTGAGCAACCAAGAAAACCCAGCCCAATTCTTCATTCCATTCTTCATTTGCCCTTTTTGAAAGGGCAAAAAGAGAAGGCAAAGGGAGCAGGCATCTTGCCTTTATCAGATGCCAGCGGGTGCCAGGCCCAAGATAAAGATGTTACCATGGGATCTCATTTCTGGGTCCTGATCATTTGTTTCACTTCATTGGTCCTTTTGGTCTGCACTCTTGTTCACAAAGTTTTAAGTAATGATCAATCCTAAGACCTGCAGGAATCAAATTTCATGTGTAGAAGGTGTTTGCCCATCCAAGACCTTTGTATCTTTGAGGCTCATAAGTTGGAGATGAAAGATTTTTGATTTATCCCATTGAAAAGCCTATCACTCTAGAAAGTGAATGGTGTCAGCATGGCATAGTTGGCCGTGCTTTTAGAGGCTCTTTTAAGCTTCTTGTTCTACAATACTAGTTCCAAATCATGATAGCATGCAGTCGAGAGGGAATGACCAATTGATATTGTTTATATCAGTGCCATTTCCAGTGTTCCACCCTTTCATATTTTGTTGTAATCTGTAGCATGTATGAGTGTTTGCAGCAGATTGAGGGCCCAGGAAGGGAGGATAACATTACACACCACCGTGTGCCACACCTCAGGTGATGCATGGAGCAAACATAGCATTAAACTTGCTCAATGCACCATGCCCTGTGCTGTCTTAGGGATATCCGAAAGATGAACAAGAACTAAGCACTCCCCTGAGAGCTCAGTGCAGAGGGGAAATGAATCTGTACAAAATAATTGCTGTCTAAGACATCACAATATTTATAAGGTACAAACACTCTAGATATAGAAAAGATGAGGGACAGAGTGCCACTCGAGGAAGATTACAGGAAGGCTGCTCACAGAGGGGACATCCGAATAGGGTTTTGAAGTTTAAATAGGGTTTTATTAGGATATTTGGGAAGGAAAGAGCACATAACAAAAGACAACGCAAGGAGCAGCATGCTCTGTTCAAGCAACTGGAATATTTCAGTATTGCAGGAGCACAAAGTCACATGGAGGAGTGCTCAGAGATGAGGTAGGGAGGGTAGGGCTGAGGCTTTCTGTGGGACAGAGAAGGAATCGTTGGACAGGTGGAGGAACCCAAGGGCAAGAAGGTAGAGCGCAGGAAGCTCATGTGGCACCTGCATAGCCTCCTGCTTCTCTCCTGGCTTCCATGCCACCACACCAGGTGGGACTATTCCCTCTCTATCTCTTTTCCTTGCTCTTTTCTTCCTCCTCCTCTTAAGGGTAGGTAATAACAGTTCCACCCCGTCCACTGCCCTCTGCTCACTCTCTTTTGCAGACCTCACTCTGTCCCATGAATTCAGATGACTTCCCATCTCCGTGTCACAAATGTCCTTCCCTTCCCACCTGTAAGCCATCACAACCTCCACTTCCTGTGGGAAACTTGAATACTTAGGCAACACAGAACTTCTTCTCCTGAATTTCTCCTCGGCCCAACTTTGGTAGTTTCCTTACTTCTAGTAAGGAAGACTTCCAAACTCCTAGTTTGGAAGATAAAAAATATTGTCTTCCAAACCTTAGAGACTTACAATTCATAGGCTTTTGTTTTCATCTCACCTGCCTCTCACCCAGTTCCTGTATAAGTTTCATCCATAATTTCTCTCACATTTGTTTCTTCACTTTTTTTTAATTGAGACTTTTTTTTTAATTGCTCTATTGCCCAGGCTGGAGTGTAATGGTGCAATCAGGGCTCACTGCAGCCTCGACCTCCCAGGATCAGATGATCCTCCCACCTCATCTTCCCAAATAGCTGGGACTACAGGCATGTGCCACCACACTCAGCTAATTTTGTACTTTTTTATGATACAGGGTTTTGCTATGTTGCCCAGGCTGGTCTCCAAACTCCTGGGTTCATGCAATCCATACACCTCAGCCTCCTGAAGTACTGGGATTACAGACCCAGCCTGTCTTTTCATTCTTAATTCAGACTACAGTCAGCCACCAAGTCCTTCTCGTTCAACCTCTGAAATATCTTGTAGTTTTTTTTTGTTTTTTTGTGGGTTGTTTGTTTGTTTTTTGTTTTGAGACAGAGTCTCCTTCTATTGCCCAGGCTGGAGTGAAGTAGCACAATCATAGCTCCTTGCAGCCTTGAAGTCCCTGGGTCAATAGATCCTCCCACCTCAGCCTCCTGAGTGGCTGAGACTATGGGCACACCACCACACCAGCAGCAACAATATATAGACCACCTGGGATAAAATGACTATTTGTCCTATTATTTTGGGAAGAGATTCTAAAAGGATTCACATTGTGTGTGTACAGGAAAGAGTAAAATCCTGGATGTGTAGACATGTCCCTGGGTATGGGAGACAAAGCTAAGAGATAGTAGAAATGATTAATTCAACCATTGTTATGTTAGAACACTTCAGGCAAAAAGAAGAGAGCTGGCCTGGGGACCAAGTGAGGTATGTAACAGAAACCAGTGTTGCCAGGTCAGCCTGTCCAGGAACCTGGCTGAGATGGCGATTGATACTAGGCCTAGGCTAGAAATGAAAGGAGCTTTTTCTTTCTTCTTTGTCTTGTGTGGTGATTGAACTTTTTTTGGAGCAAAAACTAGAATGCGGCAAAAACTTTAGAGCCGTGGTTTTCAACCAGGGTGGTTTTGCCCTTCCTTTCCCCAAGAAAATTTGGTAACATCTGCAGTCATGTTTGGTTGTTAAAACTAGAGGATGGACCCCAGTATGGTGGCTTGCGCAGGTAGCCCCAGCTTCTCCGGAGGCTGAAGCAGGAGGGTTGCTTGAGGCCAGGAATTTGAGACTGCAGTGTGCTATGACCACACCTGTGAATAGCTGCTGCACTCCAGCCTAGGCAACATAGTGAGACCTCCATCTCTTAAAAAAAAAAAAAAAAAAAAAAGCTAGAGGATAATGCTACTGGTATCTAGTGGGTAGAGAGACCAAGGATGTTGCTAAATATCCTACAATGTGCAATATAGTCCCCCACAACAAAGATTATCCAGCCCCAAATGTCAGTAGTACCAAGGTTGAGAAATCCTGCTTGAAAAGAAAAGCCAAGAAAACACTTGGCAATAATGCTGTTGCATGGAAGAGAAGGGACTATGATATTTACTGTATTATTTGTCCATTGTTTCACTTGCCCATTGAGATGTTAGTTTGAAAACTCCTCTCCCTGAGTCTGGAATCTGTCAAGTAAATTAAGAAGGTCAAAGGCTTTTTATCAGTGATCAGTGTTTTGTGCATTCTTGAAAGGGCAAGGGTTGTCATAAGAAAGAACAGAAAGCACTTCATGTAAATCATACTTGATGTGATCCCAGGAAGCTTTTAAAAACTAATTTCATTAAATTTAGTGATGCAAATAGCCAGGTGATTTTTTATTCCATGGTCAAAGCTAGGGAAATGAGGCAGGGTGATATGAGGTGTGAGGAGAAGATAAATAACAGAGCTTCTTTCTGGCTTTGCTTTTTATAGTGTCAAGATTTTTTTAAATGAAGTGAATCCCTTTGTATTTGTCCTAGTATTCTTTTGTGTTTGTCCCCAGGCCTTAGAATGACTTCCCAGTGCAAGATTCAGAGGCATCATTATGTACCTATGACACTGACCCCACTGTTTATTTTCCAAATATTAGGTACTTTGGGGAAGCATGATGAGGGAAGCTGTGTTGTGACTGCCCATGAGGGTGGCTGATCTGGCTGGAGGTCAGGATGGCTGTGAGATCACCAGATCCCTAAGGGGCTTGAGGGAGGAAGATCAGTTCTCCGGGAAGAATCAGATGGACTGGAAGTAAAGGCAGACAAGCTAAGCGTGTATCTTGGACAGCTTTCTTCTTCTTCTCTTTTTTTATTTAAAAAATTTTTTTATCATGACTGACTGAATCAGTGAACTTGATTTTTATGAGCTGCTTTGCAGACACGCAGAGAAAAAACAGCTTGGCAGGAGTAGGGAAAGGGGGGAGGGATCTAAAGTAAATACCACACTTGCCTGCAGTTTAGTTGTTGACAAAAAACAGTTTTCCCTGAGAAGCATGTGTAATATGTCAGGAAGAAAAAAGAGCAATTAACACTCTTCTTATGTAAGATCTTATTGATAGCACTGTATTAATTTTAATCATTTAGGTTAAAATGCTCTTCTTTTTTTTAACTACTGGTCAATAAACTATATACATGTATTTGATGTTCACCCATGTCATGCTTTCCAAGGAATGCATAGCTTTTTGGCCCTCCCAGCTTCTAACAATGAGGTTTCCCTGATGACATCTCCTGACTGTCCCACAGATCAGCACTTCCTTTACACTGCTTCTTACTGTTTGTTTTATCTGTGTACCTGTGTATTATCTGTCTATCTACCTATCTATCTATCTATCTATCTGAAGTTTCCTAGGTCTGCTGTAACAAGTTACCACAAAGTTGGAAGCTTGAAACAACAGATATTTATTCTCTCATGGTTCTGGAGGCTAGAAGTCTGAAATCAAAATGTTGGTCTGGCTGCACTCCTTCCAGAGGCGCTAGGGGAAAATCCTGGCTTGCCTCTTGCAGCTTCCAGTGGCTGCAGGGACTCCTTGGTTTGTGGCTGCATCACTCCAGTCTCTGTCTGTTTTCACATGGCCTTTTCCACTGTTTCTATGTCTTGTCCTCTTCTGTGCCTTATTAGGACACTTGTCATTGGATTTGGGACCCACCTAGATAATCCAGGATGATTTCATCTTGAGATTCTTGACTTAATCACATCTGCAAGGATCTTTTTTTCCCAAATAAAGTCACATTCGCATTCACAAGTTCCCATGGTTAGGATGTAGATGTTTCTTTAGGGGACCACAATTCAACCCACTACTCTATCTGTCTGTCTATCATCTATCTGTTCAACTATCAAAATCCTCTCTGTTTTTTGTTTCCCAGTGTGCTGAGTACACACTAGTTCCTAATTGTTATTATTAATTTGAAAATGTGGCCTTATTTTATAGCGACCCAAGTTATTTTCTGGGCTAATTGTCCCACCTTGTTTCAAAGATGTTTTATCATTAACTCTAAGCAATACATGGACATAGACACTCCACCCTTACAAAACAAATATGTGTTTCAGACTAAAGACCCAACATCTAATAGCCACACCTAAATGACACACAGTAAATTTTACCATTATTATAACTTGTAAGATTGCTGTTTTTCTGGGTTTTGCTCCTTGGGCTGCAGTTAACTTCCTGCGTGGTCTTCCATACACCTCCAGCAAGGTGCAAATGTCTCCGTTGAATTGACCCTATTTATCCTTGATTAATGTATGTGCCCTAGAAGAGAGAAAAGCAATTGGTCAGAGCTTTAAAAATAGAGGGAGAGGCCGGGCGCAGTGGCTCCCGCCTGTAATCCCAGCATTTTGGGAGGCCAAGGTGGGCACATCACCTGAGGTCAGGAGTTTAAGGCCAGCCTGGTCAACATGGCAGAACCCCGTCTCTACTAAAAATACAAAAATTAGCCGGATATATTAGCAGGTGCCTGTAGTCCCAGCTACTCGGGAGGCTGAGGCAGGAGAATCTCTTAAACCTGGGAGGTGGAGATTGCAGTGAGCCCACATCGCACCACTGCACTCCAGCCTGGGCAACAAGAGTGAAACTAATTCTCAGATTAAAAAAAAAAAAAAAAAAGCGGGGAAAAAACATAATGTTAAGATGCTTGCTCTTATTAGATTCACTGAATTGAATAAGTTATAACTCAAGAACAGACATTTACCGTGTCCTCTCTCAGTTCTGGAAACAGTGTGGTAGAGAGGAAGGGGCACATGTGGGTGGTGAGAGACCTTGGTCAAGAAACATAGGCTCCAGCTTGCAGGCCAAAGCCTGGCCCTGCTACCATCTGTGGGATCTCAAACAAGCCCCTGAGTCTCTCTGGGCTAAAAAAAATGAAGTTGCCTACCTTTTCAGGTATCAGATGATTGAGCCAATGGTTTTCAAGCTATGATCTAGTGTGCCGCGCACACTTACTTTTCTCTTCCCTGCCACAATCTTCATGTTTTTCTCTGTGATTAGAAACTGGGTCTAGCTTGGAATTAAGAAATGGTGGTGTTTTTGTTTCTCTTCATTCAACTACTTGTAGCGGAAAGCTACAAGGAAACACAGATGGTGAAGATTAAAGAGGAACCCATGGAGGTTGACATCCAGGACTCCCATGTCTCAATATCACCCAGCCGGAATGTTGGCTACAGCACTTTAATCGGGCGAGAGAAAACTGAACCCTTACAGAAGATGCCAGAGGGCAGAGTACCCCCAGAGAGAAACCTCTTCAGTCAGGATATCTCTGTGAAGATGGCTTCCGAGCTCCTCTTTCAACTGTCAGGTATGTTTATGCACGGGAAAATGTCAATAATTGGAAATCATTGAAGGAAAACCTTTCTAACACAGTTTTTTTAAAAAAAAAACAACCTGAATGATAGGATTTTTTTAGACAGAAATCAATTTCATTGCTTTAACATGCATACTGCCACCCAAACTAACAGTTAATAAAGTGTTGCCAAGTAGAATTCCTGCCAAACTTTCCTTAATAAATAGTTAAGAATCACTTGAAATTAAAACTCTATTCAATTCTGCGCAAATGATTCCTGTTGACTGGGCTAAACACCTCACCTCTAATTTTGCTTAGGCAGTTGATCTGATTAACAGCCTTTTTTTTTTAATGTGCAAAAGATAAATTTCAATTTATTCCAACAGTGACTGAATTACTATGACTTCCAAATTAATGTGGTCTGAATTAATGAGGTTTTATTGTATCTTGCCAAAACAACAACAAAACAAAGAAGGGAAAAGCAAAAGATGAAGGTATGAGGACTATTTCCAGCTATAGCCTTAGCAGAACAGTTTCTGTAAACCAACTTTTTGTACTGCACATACTTAGAACTGAAAAGTGCAGTAATTACCAGCTCAGTGAGGTGTCTGGATGAAATAGTTAAGGATCCCAGTACCTAAGTTGTTCCTTTTGTCATCTCTTTCAAGCCGCATACCATTTGTCCCTAACAAATTTAATATGCTTCTATTATTTTGCACATGATTGAGGTTGATGGTATATACATATATAAGATTCGGATAGAAATACATACAAATACCTTGTCCAAAGTCAAGCACTGGCCTACAATATTAAAGTTTATGGATCAATAAAGTCTGTTACTAATGTTCAACAAACTCTGTTTTGTTATGGATAACACATTTAGAGCATCCATTTAATTCTCTCTTAAGGAAGATACCAGGAAAGAGAAAAAAGCTAAAATCCGTCTGTCACCATAATAGTTCACCTTCTCATTGACCTGGCAACACAGCCCATAGCTGTGTAATTATCAGATGGTGCTGAAAATGGTGGCCTCCAGGTCCTCAAACAGGGATGTTATTTGTGCAGATCTCTGCAGTAGCCGAAATCACTAATTCTGTAGACTTAATAGGACACACAGATCTTTGCAAGCTCCAAAACAGGCTACTTTTATTTATCTATTTTTTGAAGGATGAAGCTTATCTAAAAACAATATAACTTTAATAATGATTGAGGAGTTAAAATTTGCAAAAGCGTGACCTGCGTGGTTCTTTTTGGAAAGTCTGTCTCTAAACCGTATGCTGTCGCAGTCTCCTATCAGCTAAAAACTTTGGGTCTGAGAGTTCTCACCCTGGCACTGTCACTGCCTGGGTGACCTCAGACAAGTCATTTAGCCCCGATTTCCTGCTCTCTGAAAGAATACTGGCTGTGAATCCAAATTCACGCTCGTTGTCATTGTTGAGTGGACAGAAAGGAATTGTCCATGCACACATGCAGGCAGTGGCTTCAGACTAGCAGTACAAAGTGTGAGACAGGTGTTGCAAATCTTTGTTTAAATTTTTCCAAAAATCCACAAGATTAAGAGATTTTTATTTGCCCTGCTGTTTAAATCTGAAACTTTTATAGAGTTGGCCAGGTCTTTTCTAGATATTCAAAGAAGCCATTGACAGCTGTGACCATCAGTGTAGGGTCCTCACATTTGAACTGCATTGGGAAGGCCAGAGTTCAACTTTTGTGTTCTTGAAAGCTCATTAAATAATTTCTGACAGCTGATAGATGTAGACCTCAAGCCATAGTAAGGGAGGGTCTATCTCTTCTTGTCTAAATGATATTTTTTTGTCCCTTGTGACATTTATCAGAATAAGTACGGAATGACTGCAGCACGAAGAGGTCTTAGGCTGTTTTTATATCCCCTCTCACAAAGGGGCCTCACAATACAGAATGCTTAAAGGTTGTCATCAAAGTCAGAGGCGAAACAGTTGCAACAACTGCAGTTTTCATGCTGAATCAGAGGAAAGCAGAAATTTTCAGCTGGGGAAAGATACAGTGGGAATAACTGTCTCTGCCCATAACTCTATGTGTGTACGCATGTGTATGTGTCCGTATATATTTACCAAGGCCTCATTCAAATCAGATCACATACTTGATATTTGATATTTGTTACTAACCATTTCCCTTTGATTGGTTTTTCTTTTTTTTCTTTTTTTTTTTTTTTTTTTTTGAGACAGAGTCACACTCTGTCACCCAGGCTGGAGTGCAGTGGCGCAGTCTTGGCTCACTACAACCTCCACGTCCTAGGTTCAAGCAATTCTCCTGCCTCAGCCTCAGCCTCCCAAGTAGCTGGGACTACAGGCATGTGCCATCACGCCCTGCTAATTTTTGTATTTTTAGTAGAGACGGGCTTTCACCATGTTGGCCAGGCTGGTCTTGAACTCCTGACCTCAAGTGATCCATCTGCCTCGGCCTCCCAAAGTGCTGGGATTACAGGCGTGAGCCACAGCACCTGGCCTGAGTGATGGTTGTTTGTTGTTGTTGTTGTTGTTGTTTTGAGACAGAGTCTTGCTCTGTTGCCCAGGCTGGAGTGCAGTGGTGCAATCTCAGCTTGCTGCAAGTTCCGCCTCCCGGGTTCACGCGATTCTCCTGACTCAGCCACCCTAGTGCTGGGACTACAGGTGCCCACCACCATGCCTGGCTAATTTTTTGTATTTTTAGTAGAGATGGGGTTTCACTGTGTTAGCCAGGATAGTGTTGATCTCCTGACCTCCTAATCTGCCCACCTTGGCCTCCCAAAGTGCTGGGATTACAGGCGTGAGCCACTGCATACTATCGACGTGCTTTGGATGACTGTCTTTTCCAGTAAGATGGGGAGGATCTGGATGTTTAAAAAAGAAATCAAAAGAAAACCACAAAGGACAAAGAGAGATTTTGAGGGTTTTTCTGCTTAAGGCTAAAAGATGCAAGTTGAGTTAGAACAACCTAAGAGGTGTATGTTTCATTCTTTCTCCTTACAGAAAAAGTGAGCAAAGAGCACAATCATACAAAAGAAAACACCATCCGGACCACCACCAGGTAGGCGACTTTGTGTGAGTTCCTCCAGAACACCCCGTGTGGGCCATCAGCCCATACTACATGTTGAACGTTGCTCCCCAAATCTCTTTCTCCCACTGGGTTCAGAGGAGTCACACCCTTTACCACCATGTTCTACCAGAATTTCTCAGTTGGTAGAAACAATACAGAAGTAAAGGAGGAAGACCATTAATATGTACTAAACATCTAATAGGTGTCACTTTGCTGGGAAATTTTCCATATGTTATTGTTTTGTATTCCTGACAATAATTTTGTGAAGTAGATGTTATTATCATCCTCTCTGCAGAAGTCTCCTGGCCTGAGAGTTGAGCTGGGTGGCTCAGCTGGGACTGGGGACTGGGTCTGTATCTCACGAAGGCCTCTTTCTGTCTTATTGCAACCCTGCTCCTGACTGCCTCTGTCACTGTAGGCTGATAATTTGTCACCAAGGATATCTCAATTTTTTTTAACCTCCCAGCATTATTTGGAAGGCAAAGATTTTAAAGGCAGAAAAAAGATAATGCTTTTAAAAAATTGCAAGGAAATTTATATCATCCACCACTGTGGACAAGGGAGTTTTCCACTTGCCAAAGGCAGTCTGAGGAGGTTAGCCAGTGTGGGCTGCCCACCGTCCATCTGCTGTTGTGAGAAGAGGAGGACCAGCCAGTGCTGCTGCTCCCATGGAGCCTTGAAGTCCACCCAAACCTGAAATGTTGTAGGTGAGAGCCAGCAGATGAAAACCCCACCACTGCAGAAAAGGAGCTCAGGGGAAATACATTCTCCACCTTTGAAGGACCATTCTCCACTTTCAAACCTCCCTCCAATTTCTGAGTTAGCCCAAGATATGAGCTTTACAGGATGATCAAAAGCAATACACATTTTTAGGATGAATAACTAGGAACAGTGGAAACTAGCTGGGAGCTACCAAGCAGTCTTTAAATCAAGGAACTTTGCTTTCCTGAGCAAGCAGAGAAAGATTCTTCCTGATGGGAACACTTGCTGGGTTTTGTGTTTCTAATTCTTGCAACAAAAGGTACATGATTTTTTTTGATGTCTTATTAATCAACCTCAGAGCATCATCAGGCCTGTGGACAGTACTCATTTAAACTTTAACCTGAGGTTTTAAAAAAATATTCCATTAATTGGAGTTTAGGAATGTCAAATTTCAAAGAGCAATTAAAACAGAGACAGCTTGCCTCACACTGGGTTTATTTTATTTATTTATTTATTTATTTATTTATTTATTTATTTATTTGAGATAGTCTCACTCTGTTTCCCAGGCTGGAGTGCAGTGGCCCAGTTTTGGCTCACTGCAGCCTCCACTTCGCAAGCTCAAGCCATCCTCCCACCTCAGCCTCCCGAGTAGCTGGAACTACAGGCATATATGCCACCATCCTCTGCTAATTTTTGTATTTTTTGTAAAGACGGGGTTTCGCCATGTTGCCCAGGCTGGTCTCAAACTCCTGAGCTCAAGCGATCTGCCTGCCTCGGCCTCCCAAAGTGCTGGGATTACAGGGGTGAGCCACCATGATCGGCTCACACTGGGTTTATATAGTATTAGGGAAAGGAACCTCGTTCTAATAGAACAGAAGAGTGGTATGTATTAGTCTTATGTCTGTATATAAGTATACAGATAGAAAATGAGAGTAGGAAAATTGCAGATTGTATTGGGAAATGGCTTTTGGGGGATGGAAAGGCTATTTTGTATATTAAGTTTGATGCCCAAATAGGAGATGTGAACTCCCATGGAGTCCATCCTGCCCCCTCCTACATCTAACCTTAAAGCTATTTAGTGTATCTGCTTGTGTCTGTGGGTCTAAACATTGATGAAATTGGTCAGATTAGTAGACCTTGAAAGACAGCAGACTAAACACAAAAAAATGTTCATTTTAATTTGCTGCCATAGGATTCTTGAAGTGTTATAGGTTAAGTCCCCTAGAGATGGAGATTCTCGTGGAAGTGCTTTATTGAGGGAATGCTCTCAAAGGAACCTGCAAGGAGGTGATGGGGGCAGAAGATGGAGGAAGGAGAAGGAGAAGGAGCTGAGAGCAAGGATGTGGTTTTAGCTGGTTTCTAACTTCAGCTCCATCCCCCAGGAAGGTTCACTAGCTTCAAGTAATCCCCTGCAGGGGATGTATAACCTCCCATGTTAGGGGGTTCCAATGGAGACAGCGGTTCTCACTTATAGTTATCAGACAACACTTACAGCAAACTCTGGGGTTGGTGCATTCATACCAGAGGGAGGATCTGGGCAGGACCCCACTAGCATGATCTATGGAGGTTTCTAAGGGCTCTTTAAGATTACATAATATGTATACAACAAAAAGATGTGCTGCAAGACCATATTATTTTATGCTTTTCAGGTGTTCTCTGGGAAGAGGTAAGAGGAGGCCCCAAGTTGGCCCCATACAAGAATTTTAATGTGCCTCAAGCCTAAACTGCCTTGGCTGGAGCTGAAGCATGATTATAGGATAGAAGAGAAAAAAATTTTTTTAACCATTTGGCAAAAATGATGCAATCCTTAAATTCTCCTCTTGCTGAGAGATTATGAGTAAGAGGAAATCCGAATTAGATCTTTTGCCCAAAGCAAAGGAAGAGGTTCTTCCTGTGAGCTCCCGGCATGATATGGTGTTTAGAAATCAGTGTTAAGGAATTCTTGGCTTATAGTTCTACAAAGTCCTCGGTGTGGTTTTTTTTTTTTCCTTTGAGTAGAGGCAGCTTACTTGATTAGCCGATCCATAAATAGATCTGTTTTTTACCTCTCGCCTTATTACTTCAGGTGGAATAGAATAAAATTTTTATGCCAAGAAATCCTCTTTAACCTGAGTTAACTGATATCAGGAACAGAAAAAAAATGCCAATTTTCTTTCTTCTTTCCTGACTCCTGTTTTAGAAGGAACTCTTACTTTGCAGGTACAAGATCAGTGTGTGGATTATGCTTTAAGGTGTGATTTGTGATACATTTCAAAAAGATTTACATCAAACCTCTGAATTTCTGTATCTTCAGATTTTTAAGTACTAATGGAGTGTTTATTTAGTAATCATATCTTCTGTGTTTGATTTCCTAGAAGAAACTGATCATTCAGAAGGACGGTTCATGATTGGAATCAAGTTCAGAATTTTTTGCCCTTTGAGAATAGCTAGGTATATTTAAGGTAGTTTCATTTGTAAAGGGCAGGCCTGAGCACAGCACTGAGATCAAGCCTTCCCTTGCCTTTCTCATGCTGATGAATGCCTACGCTCCTCCACTCCTTGCCATCTCCTGATCCTAGGATCTGGATATCCAAGGACATGAGGTGGGGAGAAGAGACACAAAACTGAAGAAAGGAGCTGACTCTATCCCTGCCTTTTATAAACCCACAGCTTCCCTCACAATTGTTTATCATTATTTATCTTGATGCTTATTTCAACCACAAGACTAAGGAAAAGTGTAGCAGCCCAAGAGGAAACACTCTGTATCTTGGTGTTCCAATACATGCTTGCCAGTGAGTCATGGGAGTGCTGATGCCTGTGTCCTGCACCAAGAGAACACGAAGTCCACGGATGTGTGCTGTTAACTCTCCATCCCGTAAGGGTTGGTGACTGCACTTTCCTCACCATCAAATCCTCCCTCCTCACACCTGTCCAGTGGCAGCTCTGCCCCTTGTTGATACCTCTGTTATACGATGGGTAGATAAGGAGAGAGAAAATGATGGGAGACAGCATTCTTTGCTAGCAATTTTTTAAAAGGGGTTTAAGTGAAGCTAAAGGTTGAAACTAATAACTACCAAGTTTCTGGATCACTGGATCTCTACCTCATTTTTAAAAACTCTTATAATGGAAAATTTCAAACATATACAGAAATATCTGTCATCCAATCCAACAATCATCAATTAATGATTTATGATGTTTTATCTATCTCCCTCCTCTACTTCCCCCTCCCTGTAGATTATTTTGAAGCAAATCCCAGACATCATTTTAAGAACTGGTTTGAAAATGCCGTTTTTTGTTTTTGTTTTTTTTTTTATCCTAAGAACTTAGACTCAGCTGCTTAAATTAGGATAATCTTCCCAAAAGTAAAGGAGAAAAACAATCCACCAAGGCACACCATGTAGCCAGGCAGAAAAATCAATCTACTTAGCAGCTTGAATGATTGAATCATGTGGTCCTGCTCACCAGTGCCTTAACCTTGTCCCTCCATCCTTGTTTGTGTCCTCATCAGGGCACTTCCCATTGAATCAGTCCTTTAGATGCAACTTCACCGTAAATGCTAAAACAGCAGTCTTTTTCCTTGTTTAACCTCAGAGTCTAGAAAATTCAATCCAAGTGTAAAGAAGGCTGTGGGTCTCCTTTGAGATAGTGTGTGGACTGAGTGTTCTTAATGCCACTCTATCTGACAAATGAGATGAGGAGAGAGTCCCAGCCAGATCCATGAGAACAGAAGGACCGAACATTTCAGACTAATAAAATCCTGATTTTTCTATTTCCTTTCCCAGCACAAGCCTAGGTTCTGCAGGGAGCAGATAACTAACTATTATGATCATTTGGTAGATGAAAATACATGAGGCATGATATCATAATCAGATCTCAAAGTTTAATGGAATAAAAAGAAGATCTACATCCTTTGACATGGACCATCACCCAGCCAGATGCTGGATAAGATCGAAATAGGAAAATGGAACCCTAGAGTAAGAATCAGATAGCTCCTGGCAGGTGAATTGGACATGCTCAGTGTTGTGTAACACCACGAACTTCAAACAGTGGCTGCCAAGAACCCTCTCTTGGTTATTCTCTCTTTTCCCCATTAATAATTCAGTGTCCATGGGAGTATAAGATTGCAGGCCTATAACAAATACTCTCTCACACCTGGCTTGCTTTGTTCCAAAAGCAAGGAAGATTTTGCCTAAATTGTTCTTTTCTCCATTACTAGACAAAAAGCAGAAGTGGGAAAATCAGAGAAAGATAGACTCATATCATGCTGTGCAGACCAATATTTAATTTGCCCAATTTTCAGAATTTGAAATGCAGGCTATTTTTCTGTGATTTAGATAATGGCACATAGTGTTTACTAAAAGACATATTCACTTGGAATCATCTAATGTAAAATTTTCCTTTGTGATGGTTCGGATGCGTGTCCTTAAATATTTATGATTCAGTAATAGAAATTGCACAAATTTGTAAAAGCATGATGTGTTGCCTCAATTCGCACAATTTTCCCTTTTCAGTTCTTTGGATGGAATAAAAGAATAATGCTATGTTACCTTAAAAAGTAAAATATTACTTTTAGAGAACACTGAATTAGACAGAAGCAATTAAGAAAAGAAACCAGAAACAGAGCAAATGAAATTGATATCTAAGGAGGTCTCCATATATTCTCTTTACCCTTTACGTGTTGTGACTTTAAAATTAAATGCAATGAGCATTCTATTTCAAAAGAATGGAAATTGCTACTAATTTCATGGAGTCCCTTCAGTTAGGACATTCATTTCTTTTTGGTGAAGTCAAGGCTGTTTTGGGTCCTCGTGGTGCCATTGTACATTTTAAAAAGACTCCCTCCCTTAGTACACTGCCATCTACTGGAATATTGTCACAATAAATCTGATGTCTGTGACGTTAATCATGCCCCTCTAGATGTGGTGCTTTTGTGCAGTGCACAGTCTACATCACTATCTGCAGCTGCCCTGACACACATGCTGACTTGAGAGTCTTTTCATTGGCAATACATTCTTTGCTACTTATCTTTGAGTTTCTGTTTTTCAGAGAAATTAAAACTGATCCTTGAAAACAATGGAGATACACACACACACACACACACAGCCTGAAATTACTTTGTGCATTGTTGCCGTTTGGATTTGTTTTTCCTTCCCATTTCACCAAGCCCTTTCTCAGTACTTTGTTCTATTCCTCTACTCCATTGTCCTATAGATATTTGCCCTCTACCATTTTTCCTCCCTTCGTGACATCTATACTGAAATGTTATATTGGAACAATATGCTTCCAGAATGGTTCTGTGTTGTGTTACTCTTAAGAGGCAAATTTAAATCTCCTTTTCAGGATCTGAAGAGGGCTGTGCCTTTCTTTTCATTTCCCATGGACACTCCCTTCTTTATTTCTACTGGCTTGCAATAGTGTTCTCTCTTGTTTTTATAACTCCTAATAGTCAGGAATGAAGTGTAAATTGGTAAGTCTCTGTCAGTGGACATCCAGAGACTGTGTTCCCCTCTAGCTGCCTTTGGCAGGTTATGCAAGAATGATATAACCAAAAAGTATGTGAGGCTTAGGTGCTGTTCTTATCTGGAATTTTCTCTGAAGAGTGTCTTCATGATTGTTACTAGAAATCTATCAAGTCTTTCAAGGGTTGACCTCTGTAAAGCAGCCCTCTTGCATGATGCGGTGGGCCAGGAGACCATCCACATTTCACTAGCATCATCTGTAACTTCCACATGACAGAGGCTTGCATCACTGCAGAGAAGACTAAGTTCATCCATTCTCAGCTCACCTCAGCAGAAAGCTCAATGTCTTTGTGTATAAAGTCAGATTCCTGCGGGAGATCCTCCACAAGCTGACATTTCGAGTATCCGGATGTGCAGGGTTCACTTCCTTGGTCTGCGGTTGGCTCTGGCACCCCCGGTCTGGCCTCTCCACTGCAGCGGCCCTCGACAAGGCCTGGCATTGTGCTCCTTGTCTGGAGAAGTTTCCTGGCTCCACAGTGCATGAGTGCTAGAGCAGCAGCAACAGAAACTTGTTCCTTGAAAACTCAGTGTTAGGTTGTACATGCTGGCCCACCTGTAAGACAATCTGAAATAGGAGGCATTTATACTTTTCAAAGAAGAAAATACTAAACATGAAAAATATGTATATGTTCCTAAGATGCTGTATTTTTCTTCTACAATATTGCATACAACCTCTTCCTTCCATAGCTTTCAGACTTCTGAAACTGAAGCAGACTGATACTGAGGGTCATAACTGAAATGTAGTTGTTTCTGCCTGTGTCTTTTACAACTGTCCCTCAGAGCTTTCTCTTTAAAAGACCGAGTCTTTTCAAAAGTAAAGGATCCTAAACAGTAAAATTTAATAGTTGTTTTTAACTTTTAAAAGTAACTTATTTCCAGATAATATAGGAGCACATAAAGAAAATGTATTTTTAGTCCTACTACCTAGAGACAGCCACTGCTAAGTTGGTGGTGTGTATCCTTGCTGGACTTTTTTTCATTTATATATGTATAAATTCATATTTATAAGTATATATTTATATATGTATAACTGAGTCCTACTACATATACAGTTTTATAATCTTCTGTTTTCACCTAACAATATATAAGATTGTCCATTTTTCCATGGACATTCTCAATGTTATTCTTTTAATGTTTGCATAGTATTCAGGTTTGCCTGTGTTATAATTTATCAGTCCCTTGTTACTGAATATCAAGGGTCCCCCCAAAAAAATTGTTAATATAAACAATGGTGGGATAAAATGACTCAAAACAGTATTCACATTTTTCGGGCTATTGGTACGAATTGTCAAAATGACTTTTAAAAAGATTGAATCTACAATTCTAACAGTTTTCATGAGAGACAGAGACAGAGGGAGACAGAGAATGTTTCAAAGGCCCGATCAACTCAGTGCTTATCATTAAAATTTTTTTAATGATTGGAGGGTGAAAAATTATATCTTCCATTTAAAGTCTTTGATTATTGATTCCTAGTGCTCTTAAGCATTTTGTTCATGGGGAGACATTTGTATTTGTTCGTGTGTGTGTGTGTGTGTGGTTTTTTTTTTTTTTCCTTTTTCTTTTTTTTTTTTGAGACAAGGTCTTGCCCTGTCACCCAGGCTGGAGTGCAGTGGCACAATCTCCACTCACTGCAGCCTCTACCTCCTGGGCTCAAGTGATCCTCCCACCTCAGCCTCTCATGAAGCTGGGACTACAGGCATGCACCACCACGCTTGGCTAATTTTTGTATTTTTTTGTAGAGACAGGGTTTCTGCCATGTTGTCCAGGCTGTTCTCAAATTCCTGGGCTCAAGTGATCCTCCTGCCTTGGTCTCCCAGAGTGCTGGGATTACAGGAGTGAGCCATCACACACGGTCTTGGATTTTCTTTTACTGCCATTTCTTATTCTGTTTGGTGGCTTGTCTGGGTTGGATTTTTTGTTTGGTCGTTGCTATTGATTTTTTATTATTATGAAATTTTTTAACCAAAATAGAAAAAATAAAATAATGAATCACTATATTCCCATCACCCATATTGAACAAGTATCAACATTTTGCCACACTTGGTTTACCAGTCCTTTTTCCTCCTATATTTTAAGTCACATCCCAGATACCAAACATTCATTCCCATATTCTTTGGTATATATCTCTAAAAAGTAAGGAGATTTTCCATGATACTATTTCACATCTTACAAAATTAACAACACCTTTAGTTTTTAATTGCTACAAAGTTTCTGTTTCATTGGCACCAGCCAAGTTGTGCAGCCACATCAACTGAATTGGAGGAGAGGAAACCCATCTTAGCTTCCTTGTCACCTCCAAAAATTAAAGAAGAAAATCTGCTGCCTATATGCTAGTAGAGTGAGGGAGTACCCTTGAGTCCCCTCTGCCCACAGGCCCATTTAGAAACACACTGAATCTGCAATGCCAGCCTCGATTTTTAGATAAATGCCCCAGCTGAAGCTTGCCAATGTATAGGAATAATCCAAGTTTTATTCACAACAGCCCCTCTTTCTTTGAAAATGTGTGAGCCCAACATGATCAATGACCAAGTTTTCAGGCCTAACCCACTGGGGTCACAGGAGGTCCCTGTTATGTCCCTTGTATGGTCAAATACAGAATTTTCTCTTTCAGACGGTCAGGGTTGCCTTCAGGGCAGAGACTCACAGTCATTTTTAATCTTGGGCACTCTTGTCCACCCCCACATTCCCTAACCTGCCATCTGGGGTCCTTTTCGTTACAATAAATAAAATCCTTTAGGAAGAGGGGTCCTCATTTCTGTGGTATTGAAAAGGGAAGAGCAATGTTCATGCGTACCATTAAAAGTGTTTTCTTTCATTATAGATTACCTTTTCAATTGACTGCAAGAATGTTAGTAAGACAACTGGCCCTGATTGTTATATGTAACATGTTAATATCTGGGCACATTTCAGAAGCAACAGCTCTACAACTGCTCATTCAAAATGAAAATGAGGAAGTTAGGAAGACCACACATGGTCCTAGGCCACATAGAGTGATTGCTACCGCAGAACAAAAGGACTGTGTCAGGGTTTTCTTCTATATTTCACATGATACTGATGCAACTGTATAGAGTGTTTGCATTTTATTTTTTAAAGTGTTCGAAATTTTTTTACAAAAATATGTAGAACTAAGCACTTAATATATTTCAAATACAATTACTTATAAATGTTACACAACATGTACATATATAAATATATAAAAAGAAATATTAAGCATCTGTTATTAGCAAATAAATTAATAAAAGGAAGTAATATTTGAGAAAAACAAAATCACTAAAAGTGAAGAAAATGGCATTAATCATGAAAATTAAGTTGAAAATGAAATATTGTTATTTGATCTTTTCAAAAAATGAAATATGTAAAAGTGTTTTTGTTTTTGAGTTGTGACCTTATTTTCATGTAAGCTATTCCAGCTTCTCGAAGAATGTCTTGTCACCTTAAAGTACTTGAGGAAATGTTGAGGAGATAGTTATAACTAATACAAAGATTTCCTTTATTCCTTATCTTTGAATAAACCCACGTTTCTTATTTGGTATGTTTAAGAAGCATTAAAAAAAAAAAAAAACACCTTTTTTGTCCTTTGGCAAGGCCTGTAATCTGTTATGATTAGCAAGCTCTAGTTTTTGTTCAAAGAAAACATTTCCGGTTTGTTCTCATTTCCTTTAGTTTCATTATATGAAAGAAACATAGACATGGAGATCCCATATGCAAGTTACCTGTATCCATTTTAATTCTGTAACATGCATATTCCACATATTCAAAAGATTTTTGAACTGAAGTCAGATTAATTATTGAGATAACTTTGATCTGTTGCCTGCCTTTTCTTGTGGCTTTTGGAAACATGGAAAACTATTTTCTCAACTACTGCTTCCTGTACACTTCAAAATGTTAATGCCGTGTGTAACTCCTGGAGGGTTTCTCAAGGTCCAAGTGATTCAAAGGTCAGAGTTTTTAAAATACTGGCTCAGTGATTTTGGACAAATCTGTGGCATTTCAGTTCTTAAAAAATAACATGATGTATCAACATGGAAAACCAGTATTGCAGTGGCTTAACAACTGGGTCTGAGTAGAGAGGAGGAAGATGCTGTTACCCCGAGGGATAGAAAACCACCTGGTGAGGGGCCCAGGGGCTGAGGTCTGCTGGGGAGCAGGTAGCGGTTAGAGAGAGAACACGTTGGCTCCCACAGAACTGTTCTACCCCACGCTGGGACTTCCAACTCTCTTTTTGCAATATATTGTTTCTCAGACATATATCTAAGTCAGATAGCTTGTTTTTAAAATTTCCTTAAAGTAACACAAAAGAAAATTAAAAATTACCCCAGATTCTTTCAGACATGTTTTACCCAGCTCTCGAAATCTGTAAACCCTGTTAGGTCACATAATATATGGCTGAATATATGATAATCGAGTACTTTTACTTGATTAATTCACCAAAGAATTTTTTTTTTTAAGATTCACTATTTTAAAAAAATTTACTAAGGTAATTTGTCTCTGTGCAGATAGAAGTCAGACTATCACTTTAGGATGATTTGCTAGAAATTCTTACATTTAATAGAATTTCATGCCACCCTGATGTATCTAGTCCCTTCTGAGTTCCAAGTAAAAACTCATTACAGTGCAGTCTTTCTTTCTTTCTTTAATCTTTTTCTTTTCTATTTGTCATTCCCAAGTTTAGTCTTGAAAGTTACTGTCTCTTAGAAAAAAAATCTGTTTCTTCTCTATTGCTTCTTTAAAACTGTCGTGTCATTACCAAAGAAGGTCTTTTCTGAACTTTCTCTCACAGTCTCTACTCACCTTCTTTTCTGTTTTCTTTTGATTTTGTTATTGCTGTCAAAATGAGAATCCCTGTAACGTTTGGTTTCAGTGGTGGCACTTGGGGAGGGTTGGTTTTAAGTAGATGAGCCTTCTCTTCTGCATGAGGCAAAATTCCCTGTTGGCCCTCAGGTGTTAAAGGTGGAAATACTGGTGTCACAATAGGCACTTAGCAAAATGTATCACTATTTAGAGCCATAATCCTTTATGGACTGTTTTATTATTTATTGTAAATCTTTTCCTTTCTCAGCCCTGTGCTGCTGACCCCACATCGCATGCCTGGCCTGGAATTGTCCACTCACTATGACACCCCTGCCCCTTCATATCTTAGCCCTTAGATTTTCTACAGGAGAAAAATCAAAATATACTTTCCACAGCCATTTCACTTCTATCCAGAAAAGAAACTCAAGTAGATAAAAGTTTTATAAGATTGTATTTTCAAAACCCAGGGAAATTAACTGGGGGCTTGGGCTCTTTGATGTCCATACCATCAACTTCCAGATGCTGCTACTGAAGAGTTACTGAATATTTATGAATTATGTAAGTCTTCCAGCTAGCCTGTCTTTGACCCGGGCCAAAGGGAATATGTTGTGATAGACGATGATTTTGTTGAGTGAAAATAAGTGATGATTCCCTCCCCATTAGCTGTTAATTTCTACCTCCTCCTCTATCAACTTTTTACCAAAAATATTAACCAGAAATAAACCTCTTTTTTTGCTTTTTTCCACTTCCTTGGCTTACTTTCTGGATGGAGGGGCTTTTTCATAATAAAATGACTAAAGTCTAGGCAGCTGAAGATTCAGAAGCAAGGGCTATATGGTGTTCACAAACTGGCTCCTTTTCTGGAATAGTTGGTAACTGGCTGAAGTAACCAGTTGGAGGACAGTACAAACATGCTTCGGGGCACGTCGTAAAGTCCAGTGCATTTCATGGATTGTTTTACTCCCTGGGGAGATGCAGCCTGCTTCATCCTGTGTCCGGTACCTCCTGGAACTTGCCTCTCTGCTGCCCACTGCCAACAGTGACAGTCACTGAGCAGCATGAACGAGGTGTCAGCCTCACCACCCCTTACTGAAGTGCTTTTTCCACTGCAAAGCTGGGTGTCACCTGAGAACGGATGTGCTTCTGTACTTTACGGTCACTGGCACAGGAGAAGAAAAAGAACTTACGGAATATGATCTCAGCATTCTAAAAATGAACTTTCATGGGACAAAGTTACACATGGAGTGTCTTCTGTTTTCTTAGTTCTTTGTGCAGAGAGTTAAGGATAACCAGTGTTATTGGAGATCTAATCCCATGAAGCAAGCTCTGCTCTATAGGGCATGCTCCAACTTTAGTTTTTTCTCCTTCCTGAAGCGTGAAGCTAATCTGGGCACCAGAAGGATTAATACACCGATGTGTATGTAGCCATACTGCCACCATGTGCTTTATAGCTTTGGCGAAATAGAAGCTTACAAACAGCTAATGACCTCTTTACCCTTCCTTCTTCATTTAGAGTTAATAGCAGAGACAGGCTTGCTCTAGGAAGCTGTAGGTACAGCAGTGGCGAATGTTTAGAGTTGCAAATTGACCAGGCCCATGAGTGGTAGAAGTTTTAGGAAATTGGAGCACATCTTAACTTCTATAGGGAAATAAAGACAAAAATTATTTTTACTTGCTCTATTTCTCAATAGAAAAGTCTTTCAGCTTCCTTCAGTACCCTTATACTGAAATGACTGGTCCCTACTCCCCTCCATCACCCCCTTCTCTATCTCTTCCTTTTCTCCATCTGTTGCAAGGATTCATGGGTCTCTTGTCCATAAATTCCTTAGGTGTTAACGGACCAACGAAAGGCAGTGTAGCTGAGTGGGAAAGAGTGCAGATGGGGAAGCCAACATGCTCAATTCATGGGCATGGGCAACTACCTAACTTCTTTGTGCCTAAGTCTCCCTGTAAAACAGGGATAATGCAGTAGTCCCTACTTATCCACAGGGAATATGTTTCAAGACCCACAAGGGTTGGCAGGGCGTGGTGGCTCATGCCTGTAATCCCAGCACTTTGGGAGGCTGAGGCAGGCGGGTCACATGAGGTCAGGAGATCGAGACCAGCCTGGCCAACAAGGCAAAATCCCATCTCTACTAAGAATACAAAAATTAGTCGGGCGTGGTGGCACACGCCTGTAATTCCAGCTACTTGGGAGGCTGAGGCTGGAGAATTGCTTGAACCCAGGAGGCGGAGGTTGCAGTGAGCCAAGATTGCGCCATTGCACTCCAGCCTGGGCGACAAGAGCAAAACTCTGTCTCAAAAAAGAAAAAAAGACCCACAGTGGTTGCTGGAAACCTCAGATAGTACTGAACCCTATATACACAATGCTTTTTCCTATGCATACATATGGTAAATTTTAATTTATAAATTAGGCATGGTAAGAGATTAACAACAATAATAATAAAATAGGACAATTATAACAATATTCTGTATAACAGTATTCTTATTCTGGATTAAGAGTTATGTGAATGTGGTCTCACTCTCAAAATACCTTATTGTACTGTACTGTGGATAACTGAAATCACAGAAAGCCAAACTATGGGTAAGGGGGGACTACTATAATAATGGTGGCTACTCTCATAGGGTTCTTATGAGGACCAAGTGAAATTAATACACACAAAGCACCTTAAATCAGTGCCAGATACTTAGCGTTTGATGCTGTTTTTTACTGAGCATGTACTATGTACTGAGAACTTTAACATGAAACATCTCATTTGAACCCTTACAGCACCCCTCTAAAAGATGGCATTGTTAAACCTCTTTTTCAGTGATGAAACTGAGGCTAGAGGGGTTATTGACTGTCCAAAGGTCCCTTAACTATGAAGTAACCAATATGAAATTCAGACTCCAATTTTTCTGATTCCAAACTCTCTGCAAAACTAGCACACTCGCTACCTCCTAGCATGAACGGATCCGAATGCAGAGCATGGCAGCTGTGTGTTTGGTCTGAGACCAATTCACTGTTAACCTAATATCTTCTCTCTGTAGCTAAGACTTACACCAGCCTTAAGCCGCCTTGCCTTCTGAAAGTTTCTCCATTGATTCTTTGCCCCATAGAAACATTGGCAGCCCTTTTGTGCATTTTTAGTATCCAGCAGGACTCCCTTCTAATTCTCTGCTCCCTCAGAAGAAATCTTTTCTTTTCTATGCAGGATAAAGCTGGCATCCAGGGTAGAAAATTATTTTGAATGTTGTTTCCCTCGGTGATTGTCTCCCTTTCAATTCAATTTCTTCTGAGCAGGTCAGTGATAACAGGGCTCCACTCCTCACATCAGCAGGAATCCGCACTTTTGAAGAGAGCATGTGAAGACACAGTGCTAGCCCATTGCCACTACTTAGCAAGACCCAGAAGACTACCGTCAGCACATAGCACAGCAGCCTCTGCTCACTTCACCTAGAAAGCTAGGTGAAGGTTATTCTCAAATGTACCTGTGGTGTTGACCAGCCCTCTCTTTTAAACTCTTTTTCGACCTGCAAGTGTCACTGCTGGCTGGCGACATTGGCCACCAGCATCACCACGTCCCATCTGGACTGCTGCACTGGCCACACGCCTTGTCTTCTGCAAGTCCCCCAGGCCGCACTGCCTGCTGCAGCCACATGGAGCTTTCTGAAACTGAAGTCCGGTTCCCTGACCCCCTTACTTAAGACACTGCAGTGCCCTCACTACTGTTGGGACAAAGCCATGATCACTGCACACACGGTCCAGACTCATTTGCCTCCACCATGGGCCTTCCTCCAGCTCTGCAGGCTGGCTGTGCTTTCTCACAGTGCTGGGGCCGCCTTCCCCAGCTCCTTGAAACCTTAATGACCTTACTGTCCATCCCGCCCATGGTGGCTTTTGCAGGAAGGCCCTTCCTGGGCTCCCTGGCCAGCCCGGGCCCCGTGGTCACACTGTGTCCCCTCCTCCACGGCCTTAGCCACCCTTGCAGGTTATGAGATGTTTGGTAGAAAGCAACATATCTGCCCCTTCGCTTCTCCCCAGTTCCTGCCTCCTACTAGCCTATAGCCAGTGTTCACTTTTTAAGCCTATTTAAATTGTTTTGTGTTTAAGATACAAAGAAAAACCATGGCATACAAAGTTGTGTTAAATCTAGCCTAACACAGTCATGTAAAACTATATTATCTATTAATGTATGTTTTACTTTAAAGAAAGTGTCTTCCATTTTCATCTTAACATTCCCTTTTTAATATTGAATAATAGCAACCATAGCCTTGTGGCATGTTTAGCAAAGCAGCAGTAGTCCTGGGAGTCCTAGGCTTGGTCTGTTGTTCTGCTCCAGATCTGCCGTTTTGCCCAGGGGAGTGGTGGGGAGTAGTGATCCCTCCTGGCTGTGTTTCCCTGCCTTCCGGGAAGGTTCAGCCAATCAGAGACACTGGTGAGAGGTAGGGGTGGGGCTTAAGGTAGAGCCTGGGTATTCACCCACTCCGTCTCTGTCTCCCACGGCAGCTGCATCTCCTCTAGTGCTCCGGCTCCCATGACCTGGGCTCCATTTGTCTCCTGCTTTTTTCCCTCCAGCCTCAGGGTGGCAATGGCTTCCTGCCCTTCCTATCTCTGGGCTGTGTTACTACCCCCTGGAACTTCCACTATCTGGGTACCCAGTTTCTATGGTTGAATTTCCTCTGTTGTAAATAAGTAGGGCTTTCCATTTTCTAGGTTGGACACTGATGGATACTCCAGTATTCTCATATGTGATCGCAGTACTTATTCACATTTTATTTTAGAGGCCTGGAAGATGGACCCTGTGACCGACTTAGAATTCTCTAATTAAAAACATTCAATCCTTTGTGTTCACTGTGGTCATGCTTTTAGGGGGAACCCTGGCAGGATGTCTGGGGACCCTAGTTCTAGTTCTAGCTGAGTCACTTAGGGGAGCTTAGGATCACTCAGTTCAGGGCCTCTCTTTCATGTTAAATGAGGGAGCTCCCTGGGGTCCCTTCTGGCAGCCCCGTTTTCTGACTTTAACTCCTTCAGAACCAACCCAATTTCGAGTTGCAGTTTTCGTTTCTGTGGGGACCAGTGACATGTTTCCTTCAGTGTATTGGTCCCTGGCCTCAGCCATCTGTCTAGATGTGCGCAGTGGGTCCCTGAGGGATCAGGTGACAGAATATGGGTGAGCCAGGGCAATTGCATCTCTACCAGGAAAACCACAGGTAGGCGCTTTCTGATTATGACCCAGGCAGGGCGCAACACACACACAGAAAGAATAGAGCAAGAGGAAAATTTACTGCTCAGCTGTCTTCCTCTACGGGTTTAACAGTGTTTAAAAGATGATGTTTCATATATTCCCCCCAAATATAAAACTCATAGGCAGAAGGTACAGCTGGCACTTGTCTGATGTAATGACTTTTCTTTTTCTCCATTTTAAGCACAATCTTCTTATATTCACTAAACACCGTTGCAAACAACAACACCTTATCCAATATTGCGTATGTATGTATTTGGGGCCAGGTGCTCTGGGTGTCTTAAATAACTTTAATTTACTAAACCTCACTCCCCCTCCCCCACCCCAGCCCTTTCTTTTCAGAAGACACATTTAGACAATCACCATTCACCTCCAATTCAAAAGAACTGCTGCCCAGTGAGTCTGTGCTGCACGGAAGAATATCAGCTCCAGGTATGGAAACATTGTTGGCTTTGCTTCTGCTGTTGATTGCTTAAGAATTACTTTTCTGAAATGTGTGAATTTTCAGATACTTTCAGCTTACGGATGTAGTTATTCATATAAGGTTAGGTTTTAGAAAAGAAGGAGAAACTCAATTTAAGCTACAAAAGTTTATTAAAATAAAATGTTTACAGTAATAAGCCTCTTCGTCTTTGCTTTAAGAGCTTATCGTTCTTTACCTGCTGATATTTCACCCACATAATGAATTTCTTTTTCTTTAAAATAATGAAGTATAACCTGAAAATAATTTGCTTTACACGTTGTATTTCAGGCCAGCAGCCAGGAATATAGGGGTGGGCAGTGGCGAGAGCGCTAGTCCCCAGTAGGGCAGGTCATGACCCCAGGGGGTGTGGGCCATCACAAAGACCACCTCAGTTTGCATGGAAACAAGACAGCTCATTGAGGAAACCTTGCCACCCAGATTTTGTCTCTCTTCTTTGCCATAGTATCTACATATATCCATCCAGTGCTCCGTTTTGCCATCTCAGCCATCAGTACATCATTTTTTATCCGTTCTTCCTTTTTTCATTTCTCCTTTCCAGGGTAGAAGGAAGGATGTGCTTGCTGTTCCTTATCTGCAGCATGACCATCCTGGAGGGCTTATGTGTGTGTTCTCAGAGTTATTGGGAAATGAGAACATCTGAGAACCGCTGCACTCTAGTTCATACTCCCTACCCATATCCACCCCGCCCACCACCAATCTAGCAGCCAGGAAACTTCTGCCAGTTGCTACCTTCCCTCCCAGCTGTGGAGAGGATCTCAGCAGCACTCGGTAGCCTCCATCTGCATTCATTTGTCCAGGAGACCGTGGCCACCTGTGTGCAGGGCAGGACTCACAGCAGGGTTGTTGGCCCCGCAGCCTCTTCAAGAATAAAGTCCAAGTCTTCTCCACATACTCAAGGAGCCCTGTTTTACAGGGCACTGGAGAACTAATTAATTTGCAATGTAGAAAGAATTCAGTAACATCTGAAATATTGGCCTCGGGTATCACAGGTCATTGGAAATGGTTTGTGACAAACTGGGGTGGAGGGTGGGGGTGGGGAAGGCAACTCTTTGTCATTCTTGAGTCTCATAAAGGTAGTTCCATTTCTTCTCATCTCCCCACATTCAGCCAAAGAATCCAGATACCTGCATGATTTTTAGCTTTGCAGGCAGGGCTTTTCTATTCAAACACCAGAAATAACGTGCTTACACAAAAACACATTACATAATGGCTGGTTCTAGAGGTGGAAAGAAATTTTGCCTAGTTTATGTCTTCATACTCAAACAGGGGTTCTTGGAACTACTGTTTACTTCCCACAGTGTCATTTTGAATAGCCATCTCCCTGGTCCCAAAATTATTGCCCTGCTGTTAAGTTGATGGATTGTGACTTTCTAATGTCAAAATAACTGCCTAGGAATTGCCTGTCAGAATGCTGTGACCCATACGGCCAGCATCCCATGATATATATACAAACCTTGCACTGCTGGCTTTATGTTTGGCTTGGCAGTATTTAAAGCAGGGTTTACTGGTCAAGTTAAAACTTGACCTAAAGAGTGATTTCAGTGTATGCTTAACTGTGCATAGGGGGGTTTTCTGTGATTTGCTTGATAAACTTATGTTAGACATTAGATGAACTCACACTTTAAAAGCTTAACTCTTATTTAGGGGAGAAGGTCAGCATAACTGAGATTTTTAAAACGTAAATCCACCCTGCTGAAAGATAATCAATCTACCCTGCTTCACCAAAGCCTTTCTTTAGGTAGAGAAAAGCAAAATGACTACATTTACATTTTGTTAAAATAAGCAGCTAAAAAAAAAAGACTTTTTTTGTTTTAATGAGCAAGGTGAAAATGCTTTGGGAATGGAGTTAAAATTAGAAAAAAATTTAAAATGATAGGGACAACTTTGTGGTCATGAAGTTCTCATAATCTGAAGACAGTTTTGTAAGGAAGGCCTCAATAATTTGGACTAATTGTGGAGAAGAACAGTCTGAATTAATCAAAGTTAGCGGTGTGGAGAGTTTTAAAGAAAACTTAACTTCTTTCAAGTCTGGACAGTGATAAATGGCCATGGATAAATATACCTACTATACATTCTCAACCTCTTAATCACAATTCTGAAATCCAAAACACCCCACCAACCAAAATTTTTTTTGTATAAATATTTTGTGGCAAAACCTAATGGGAGGCTATTTATTTATTGTCTTTATTTATTACAACAAGGGGTGAAATTTATGCATTTTGTTGCAGAACTATCAGTGTACTTGACTATGAAGTGTTGCTTCAGGCCCACTGGGATGTTACATAAAATACGTTTTATGCACCATATTGTGGTCCTAAAATGAGAAAGAAGTATGAATCCCAAATTACATCTGGCTCCAGGGGGTTCAGATAAATATTGTGAATCTACATTTATTTTAGTAATCTGCTAAATGCAGTGCTGGGAGCAAGGACTCTGAAGCTACATTTGAGGATCTTAAAGTTCTGGAGTATAAGAGTCATGGGTTCTTATAGAACATTTCATCTGGGATAATAAGATTGGAGTGTGAAAGGAAAAAATGAAAAGAAATTTCTGAAAGACCAATCCGGCAGCAGATTACTGAATCATTGGAGAGGATTGGGGGCAAATGACAGGAGCCTAGCCGGGATCCTCTAGTTCCAGGGCAGCTTTATTAATGAGGGCCTGAGTTAGAGAGAAAGAGAGGAGTGGGGTGGGAAAAGCAGACAGAGGATGAGTTGGCTGGTTGGAGACTGGTTAGCTTTGCTAATAAGCACGTTGAATTAGGAAATGTTAGTGGCTGTGCAGAAATAGGGAAGCCAGAAAGGAGACAGCTGGCTTTAGTGACTAGGTAGACAATAATTTGTTGTTAGCGTACAAATGAAAGCCTCAGAATCTTTAGAAATCTTCTCTTTGGTAGTTTAAACACTACTATTAAAAAACTTTCTACCCTTTATTTACTTAGCAAACCTCTTCTTTCAGCAGATAATGCAAAAATAAATGTCAGCCCAGAGAATTCTCTCAGATTCCCAATTAGTAGAGACCATAATTAATGAGATATAGTGTGCCTAGTTCCATTTCCCTTGCAAATGCTGAAAATACATAGCATTATTTCAACAATATATACAACATTGGTATATAGTTATGTACCTTCTACCAATAGGAAGAAGAGTCCAGATGCCTTCAGATTAAGACCACAGGGTAAGGAGGTGCCAGAAGAGAATATCATTTAGGGTATAACAGCTGCTGGGCCAAGGGGATCCATGGTAGCTTCAGCGTGTTGTGCTTGGGTTTCAGGCCTGTTGGAGAAGGAAGCCAGCAGTGAGGGGGATTGCAAAGTAGGGAGAGGTTGGTAGAACTGTGGACTGTGAAGAGATCGAGAATAGCACAGTTAACTAGGCATTTGCCTTCGGCAGATGGCATCTGAAACTCACAGCTGCCACCGTCCCAGAGAAACAGAATAAACACAGAGCTTCACGGTGTCCTGGCTGCGGTTGTTGCCAGTATTTCTAGACTGACTTTCCTGAGAACTAAAGAATGCTCATGTTAGCCAAGACCTAACATTTTCACTTGCTGCGAATGTCTTAGGCAGAGGTAGCATCAGGAATCTTTAATAAAATGATGAGTTAAAAACTGCTGTCACCTTCTGCGGGAGGGATGTGGGGACAAAATATCCTTAGAGCCATAAATAGATTACTGAATGTACCCTGGGTGGTGATGTTGCTGCTGGTGACTTTACAAAAGAAATAAAAGAGCTTTCCTATCATGGGGGAGATAGAAATTACAGACTACGTGTAATTTAATGTACTTTATTTAATTTATAGTTGTCTCACTTTGTGCAAGATTTACATCAATAGAAGAAAGATTCCGAGGTCAGGTGATTTTCAGGGCACGTGGGTGATTCTGTATTAAAAGCAGACCCATTGCCATTGTACCTGCAGCTGTCCCTGTTTCCCATCATCTTACTGTAAGCAAAGGCTGTTAAGAGAAGAATTTATATCCCAGTACTGCTTTTAAACAATGTGGAGCTTCCATTCTGTGTTATTATGATTTTGAAGTCACAGTATGTTTGCTCAGTATTAAGCCAAAAAACAAAAACACAACCAGGGCGGGTGTGAAGGAAAATGTGGGTCTCCATGGAATTATCTCTGAGTGTTTGGAGTCCCCGATGCTTCCGTGTGTTATTTCAGATGCAGCCTGGAGTGAGATGATGTAAAGCACATCTGCAATTATATTCATCAATCCCTTCCCTCATTATTTCCTAACTTGCATTTAAAAAAAAGAACTCATGTTGTTGGTTTTATTTATAATGTACAGACGAGAAAAGATGAACATCGGCACCCCTCACAAAAACAAGCTTTTTTTGGTAGGCAGGGGGAAGTTTTAGTTTCTTTCAGGACCTGCTCTGCCAGTCAGAATTTGATGTTCAATCAAAAGGCTGGTTTGGAATTGTCTGTCTTGTCCCCAGTCTTGTTCTTGATCCATTTTCGCCTCTCTGGTCTGCCTATGAATCTAATATACTGTGTCATATACTTTCCTGAAATCTGAATAAATGATGCCTTGCATTAGAGTGCCACCTGCAACTAGCTCTCAGCCTGACACACTCCTGGTCAGAAGTGAATGACCTCTTTAAGACAGTTGGCTTAAAAAGATATGTCTCAATGTGTGTATGTCACCTTCCTTTGTGTTAAGACTTCCCAACTCACGCCTCGAGAGAGAGAGAGACACATATAAAGCTATCTTGGATTATATTATAGCAAACTATTTTCTTTAATCCATTCTCAAACACAGCAGATTCTTTTTCAATTTAGACAAAGTCATAGATAAACAATAGAACATTGGATGTTGGTGTGTATCGTTTTGTAACTTGAGCTCTTTTGTGATGAGACGAATTCATTTTGTACAGAGAAAGAAGCTAGCAGTTTTCAAGGATCTATTAAATTGTCAGGCACAGGACATATGTCATCTCATTTTTAATTCTGGAAACAACTCATTGAGACATAGGAATTATCCACAATTTACAAATTACTACCTGGAGGTGTAGAGAGATTTAATAACTTGTTCAAAGTCATACAGTTGAGGAGGGGCAGCACAGGAATTCAGACCCAGAACTGCACAGCACATTTTCTCTCTTTCTGCCCTATCTTGCTGCCTGCTAAGTCAGATAATGTGTCACCAGACACTGACCAAAAGGAGCACACCTTCCAGTGTTGCCCACATTTACCGCAGCTGTTGGCATTTTAAGTATTACTGATGCACCGTCTTCTTTTAGCCAGAAATAAAAATTAGTCCTTTAAGTAAGATACTTGAAATAATTTATAAGAAGTACTTACTGTTGATTAACAGAATTCTAATTGTATTCTCTTCTATTTCTATCTTTCCTCTCTTCCTTTAATGCTTTGATATCTAGTAATATCATAGTCACTTGGAACATTTCTTTCAGTTAGGATGTCAGTAGTTTTTAATGGATCATCTGGTTCATAGAAATGGTTTTATGAAGCTGTGTTAAAACTCTCAGTTAGATAAAATAGGTAATGCTGAGTTTAGTGATGATCTGGTCAGCAGCATAGAAGAAACATTTCTAGACTGGGGATCAGGAGAACTTGGGTTTGGTCCTAGCCCAGTTTCCTATAGAAAGAGATGAGAAGGTCTACAAGCTCCTTGCACATCCCCTGTATTAAAAGTTCTGTCATCTTGATATAATTTAGCTCTGTGTCCCCATCCAAATCTCGTCTTGAATTGTAATCCCCATGTGTTTGGATCATGGTGATGGTTTCTCCCATGCTGTTCTCGTGATAGTGAGTTCTCACGAGAGCTGATGGTTTTAAGTGTTCAGCAGTTCCTCCTTCATTCACTCACTCTTGTCTGCCTCCATATAAGACGTGCCTGCTTCCTTTTCCACCATGATTCTGCTTCTTGAGGCCTCCCCAGCCATGCAGAGATGTGAGTCAATTAAACCTCTTTTCTTTGTAAATTACCCAGTCTGGTAGTATTTCTATAGCAGTGTGAAAATAGACTAATACACATCTGTTATGGCACTGTAACTTTAGCCTAGACTCCTTCATTTTCTTTCTAGGGCCAAAACTATATGCTAGCACAGGAGAAAATCAGTCTAGTCTAGGGGCGTAAATTTACTACTAAAATTCTCCCACCTACAGTGAAAGTTGGGAAAGGGAAAAGTCACCATAAGTAGTTCTTGAAAGACACAGTACTGGGGAGAGGTAGTGACTGGGATGGGGATGAGAAGGGCTTTTAGGAAGCTGGGGTGTTCTATTTCTTTATCTGATTACTCATTATGTACATAGGTAATTTTGTGAAAATTCATCAAGCTGCATACTTATGATAGTATTTCTGCATTTGTCAAGGCTAATTGGCTTATTTACAAATAGGTAGGGCTAGATGCCAAGTGGACACCTTCAGGCTGTTAATAGGAGTGCACTTTTGCTTCAGACTATGGCAGTGATAATGATGACAACAGTTTTTCAATTATGCCACTTCTAGTTTGCAGGAACATTTCTATTTGTAACACAAACTGGTTGCCCTAAACTAATGACATGTAGGTTGATATATCTTCTCCTGTTGCGTTTCAAATCCAAAAACTATTCCACACTGCTTATGGCATTTCTTTGATGTACTTGCAGGAGATAAGCTATAGTCTGTGCAGCTGTTTACTAGAGGGAGAAAGTTTCGTAGTTATGGATTTTCTTGATCCAGACAATGTTATTTGAGGCTAAGGATTGTGTGCTCCTTGTTAGCCCCATCTGTCCCTCACCAGCCTAGTTTGGTCTTAGAGTATAGGTGTATTTCAAAGGGGAGCTGTTGACTCTATTAGAAACTAGTTGTAGAGAAAGATCTTTCATTAGGCACTGTCACCTATGTGTCTGAGTTAGCTCTTCTCAGTAATTAACTAATTAAATTAAGTTGTTAGCCCCTATAGACCAGCATTTATAGGTTCACACACTAAAGTACAGGCATACTTTTTTAAAGGGTGGTAACCTTTCTAAAGGAGAAATGTGTATCCTGTTTAGATGCCTTACCTGAAGAATCTGTAGAAAGCCACAAAGATAAAGAAAAAAAACTGTGATTGTGTGGCCACGCCCCTTTATCTCTGCCCATATGGTTTGAGTCTGCCCAGATGGGTTGAGTCACTTGGTATTAAAAATAATTATCAACACTTTCATGTTTGTGCTTTTTGGGAAATGGTAGCATCCGAAAGCCCTTATAAAACCCAGATCCAAGTCAAGTGTGGTGGCACACACCTATAATCCCAGCTATTCAGTTGGCTGGGGTGGGAGGATCACTTGAGCCCAGGAGTTTGAGACCAGCCTGGACAGCATAGCAAGACCCCATCTCAACAAAATCCAAATTCCATTTGAGGACTTTGTTTCTCAGGCATAGGTTATCCCCAGGGCTGTGGCCACTTTGGCCTTGGCCTGGTTTCTTCCTCTGAACAGAGCAAATTTATCAAATTTATATGTGCTCACATAATATTCCAAACACCCTTTATAAGGCCTCAGCAGTGCCTGTGGTTGCTTTCTTACTCTTGCGAAGACTATTTAGATGCCTCGAGAATGAATAGTGCTATAAAAGGCCAAATTCTTGAGTATGTGTAATGGATGATGGAGAGTATTTGTTTGAAAATAGCAATGCAGTGACCCTGGCTTCAGTTTGGGACTGGCTAATTCAATCTACAAGGCCTTTTCTGTATATACAATATGTTCTTCCATTCCTTTGCTATCAAAAATACATATTCTCATTTCATGCAATTTCTTCTTTGTGTTTATTTCTTTTCAGGGCAGCAACTGCCCTCTGGTAACCAGGATAGAAAAAAAGAAAAGTAATTCCACTCATAAACTAGACCATCTATTTTCATTCAAACAAATCTATTCTGTATTCCCTTACCTAGGCCAAATGAGTGCCTCTCTGTGGTAAGGAAGACACTCCCACATCACAGCATGGCTGTCTCCTGATGAAGTGATAGGAATGATGGTCCAGGACTTCATTTTTCATTTTCTGCTATTCTCCCTCATTCATTGTGTCTCTTAGCAAGATACTTAGCTTTTCTGTTCTCACTTTATCGTTCAGAAACAAAAGATGTTCACTAGAAATGCAAAAGTGTGGCCAGTCTTTGCATTCGCATGATATAAGGTTCACCACGCCATCCCCAGAAGTTCCATTCAGACATCCCACATCAAGGTCCCTGGAGCTCTTTCAGTCCAAAGGGCTTCAAACTGAAGATGTCATTTCCCCGCCTCCCACTTTCTTCATACCACTCCTCCAAAAACATCAATCAATGAATTAAAACCCTCCTCTCCTATTTTTCTGTCTTAATAGATAGCATCATAATCATCACCCACCATGGCACACACCATAAGTTTGGACACCATTTGTTTGGATTCCCCCAGAAGCAGATTGTGAGACAAATTTGGGTGCAATTTTAGGGTTTTTTTTGTTTTGTTTTGTTTTGTTTTGTTTTGTTTTCCAAGACAGAGTCTTGCTCTGTCGCCCAGGCTGGAGTGCAGTGGCACGATCTCAGCTGACTGCATCCTCCACCTCCCGGGTTCAAGGAATTCTGCCTCAGCCTCCTGAGTAGCTGGGATTACAGGCAGATGCCACAACGCCTGGCAATTTTTTTTTTTTTTTTTTTTTTTGTATTTTTAGTAGAGACAGGGTTTCACCATGTTGGCCAGGCTGGTCTTGAACTCCTGACTTCAGGTGATCCGCCCGCCTCGGCCTCCCAAAGTTGCTGGGATTACAGGCGCGAGCCACTGCACCCGGCCTGGTTTTTGTTTGTTTGTGTGTTTTTTAGGAGGTGAGACCAGGAAACACTGGTAGCAAGATGGAAAAATGAGCCAAGCAAAGGAAAGCAGCCACACAGGTTACCAATGTGGCCAACCGGAGATTAATTTCCCTGGGGACCTCTGGGACACAATGTAGGATACACACTTCAGAGTTTCCTACCTCAAGAGTGAGACAGCTGGGATATGTATGCAGCCAGGCATCAGTTAAAGCTGCTCCCAGGAGAAATAGTTCCCCCAATCTCTGGTCTACCATACAGGTGGGCCAACCAGGTTTCAGTGGCCAGAGAAAGCCCATAGGAAATACATGCAGGCACTGGTGGTGGGAAGTAAGGCATTGAAGCTGTGAAGGAAAAGTGATACAGGTTGAGTATCCCTTATCCAAAGTGTTTGGGATCAGAAAAGTATTTCAGATTTTAGATTTTTTATATCTAGATAGATAGATAATTTTCATGATACTTACCGGATGACCATCCCAAATGCAAAAATCTGAGAGCATTTCCTTTGAGCATGATGCTGGTGCTCAAAAACCTTCGATTTCTGAGCGTTTCAGATTTGGGGTTTCCGGATTTGGGAAGCTCAACCTGTAACTGGGGAGGGACATGAGGAACAACACTATCTGCTGCACCATCTTTCATTATTACCTCTTCTTCACCCTCCACTTCCATTCAGTTACCATGTCCTTCTACATCGATCCCTCCTCCTAGATATCTCCTAACCCTAACTGCAGTAACTTTTATTCTAGTCTTCATCACTAGTTCTCTGGATTACAGTGGCCTCTGGCTGGTCTTCCTGTCTCCAGTGTCACCCCCTCAAATCCCTGCTCTCCATCCTGCAGTCCGACTATCTTTCTAGACTGCAGATCTCATCAGGCCACTGCCGGCCAGGGGGGCTTCCCGTTGTCATCAGGATAAAATCTAAACTTTGACTGATGCACATGCACTCGTAAGACTGATTATAATACGGGTCTGTTTTTGCCATAGGTTAAAATGGATCCATTTGCAAAAATAAAATGTACAATAAAGACTTTTATAAATAGAATTGGTCTCTGCCTAATGCGGTGCTCACACTGCATTAGTCCCCACTCATCCTCAGGGGATACATTCCTAGACCCCTAGTGGAGGCCTGAAAACACAGATGGTAGCAAACCCTAGAAATACTATGTTTTTTCTTATACACACATACCTATGATGAAGTTTAATTTATAAATTAGGCACAGCAAGAGATTAACAATAATAATGAGATAGAACAATTTAATAACAACATACTATAATAAAAGTTATGCGAATGTGGTCCTTCTCTCAAAAGATCTTCTTGCACTATACTCACTCTTCCTGTGCTGATGTGAGATGATGAAATGTCTACATGATGAGATGAAGTGAGGTGACGGACAGCTGCTGTGACGTAGTGTGAGGCTGCTACTGACCTTCTGACACTGTGTTAGAAGGAGGATCATCTGCTTTTGGTGATCCTGGATCATGGAACCATGATAATGTTGATAGATGTCAGGAGCAGAGGATGTCAGTGACTAAAGGGAGTTTAATGGAATGCCGGACAAAGGGGTGACTCACGTCCCAGGTAGGACAGAGTGGGATGGCAAGTGATTTCATCAACTTGGAACAACACGCAATTTTTTTTAACTTATGAAATGTTTATTTGTGGAATTTTCCATTTAATATTTTCACACCACAGTTGACAGTGGGTAATGGAAATCTTAGAAAGCAAAACCACAGAGGAGGAGACGACTGTCCCATGAAGTAACTCTCCTTTTAGAATAAAATGGTTTAGGTCAGGCGTGGTGGCTCATGCCTATAATCCCAGCACTTTGGGAGGCCGAGGAGGATGGATCACCTGAGGTCAGGAGTTTGAGACCAGCCTGACCAATACAGTGAAACCCCGTCTCTACTAAAAATACAAAAGTTAGCTGGGCGTGTTGGCGTGCGCCTGTAGTCCCAACTACCTGGGAGGCTGAGACAGAAAAATCTCTTGAACCCAGGCGGCAGAGGGTACAGTGAGCCTAGATCACGCCACTGCACTCCAGCCTGGGCGACAGAGCGAGACACCATCTCAAAAAATAAATAAATAAATAAATAAAAATAAAATGGTTTACCTTGACAGTAGAAAGATTGCAGGGCTGTATTCGTTTTTTTCACCTTAGATGCTAGAGCTGATTGCCAACCACTAAAGAAATTTTAAGGCATTTCTGGAAGCAGAGAGTGGGAGATGGAGGCACAAGAAGACTTTAGATGGTTTGATGTGAGAGTCCAATACTTAATATGAAAACTGAAGACTGATTTTCTCATGTGATAATAAATCTCCCAGTCATAAAAATTCCCTCTGTCATTAGTCTCATATTAAAAAGCTTGGAGTTGCCGGGTGCAGTGGCTCACACCTGTAATCCCAGCATTTTGGGAGGCCAAGGCAGGCAGATCACCTGAGGTCAGGGTTTGAAGACCAGCCTGACCAACATGGTGGGATCCTGTCTCTACTGAAAAAAAAAAAAAAAAAATGCAAAAAGTAGCCATGTGCAGTGGCGCACACCTGTATTCCCAGCTACCTGGGAGGCTGAGGCAAGAGAATCGCTTGAACCCAGGAGGTGGAGGCTGCAGTGAGCTCAGACTGTGCCACTGCACTCCAGCCTGGGTGACAGAGTGAGAGTCCGTCTCAAAAAAAAAAAAACCTTGGAGTTACTTCAAGTAGAATTTTTTTCCCATCTCTGAGCTAACAGATGTTTTAAAGAACCTTTCTTATCAAATGAGCTTCTTTTCAAATATAAATTATTTTAGTGATGGCCAGTTTTATATTTTGATCCCAATAAGGCAAAAGTTCACATTGGAGTCTCTCATCAATACTTATGGTAAACTGTGTATGAGACAGATTTAAATTCAGGCCTAAATCACTAAGGAATTTGGGCAGCCCATGAAAAGGTTATATCTGTATTTCTTTTAAATGATTAAAAAATTGTGCGTGGTTTTTCCCTCTTGCTTGGGAAACATATCCCACAAATCTCCTGGCACTTCCAAGGTCTTGCACATGAAGAGAGAAACAACGTTCTACAGCTGTCAAGCTGCACACCTCCCTAGTGGTAGACCTCCTTACCCCTACAAGAAACAACAGAGACGGACCTTACATTTGGAAATCACCACATGTACACAGCCATTTCTGTCCTTAGCTTCCTACACTCTCAAGTGCTTTTGCATTCCATCTCCTCCCAATCTCCTTCTCTGTGTCTACTGTGAGCCATGGTGAGGCTTACATAATGTAATACTTACATGAAATACTCTATTAAAAATATAAACCAGAAATGAGGGGCCAGGCGCAGTGGCTCGCCTATAATCCTAGCACTTTGGGAGGTGAGGTAGGCCAAACATTTGAGGCCAGGAGTTTGAGACTAGCCTGACCAACATGGTGAGACCCCATCTCTACAAAACAAACAAACAAACAAAAATTAGCCAGGCATGGTGGTGCATGCCTGTAATCCCAGCTACTCAGGAGGCTGAGGTACGAGAATCACTTGAACCCAGGAGGCAGAGGTTGCAGTGAGCCAGGATTGAGCCACTGCACTCCAGCCTGGGCAACAGAGTGAAACCCTGACGCAAAAATAAATAAATAAATAAAGGGAAATGAGTTCTCTTGGTTGCAGAGAAGTATAACACTCCATGTTAGTTTGTGAGCTGAACGTCAATGTCTCGTTCTAGGAATTTAATCTACAAATAGACTTGAGCAAGTACCTTTAAGGGATATGGACAAAAATACACTTTGCAGCATAAAGACCTGAAAACAAACTAAATGCACATAGGTAGGAAACCGTTTTCAATAAACCATGAATATTCAGTGGGAAACTCCACAGCCATTAAAAAAGAATGAAGGAGATCTGTAGGAATCTCTTTGAAAAAATGCCCAAGACATATTGTTAGATAAAAAAGGAAACACTGGCTGCTGACAACATGCATGACATGATCCCATTTATGTTTTAAAAAAGAGGCAGTACATTTATGTGTACATAATAGCTTGTATATGCATAGATAATTTCTTAAACTGTGACTGATGATTACCACTGACAAGTGGAAAGGACAGGGATTGGGAGAAGGGGACAGTAGTGAGAGGTATTCTTTTATTTTTGAGTTTATATCCTTTGTTCTATTTTTTCATCAATTTACATTACATTTATAATTTCTAGAAGTTAAAAAAGTGGGAAACCATTGTGCTCAAGTCACTTTTTTTTTTAGAATTGGCCTTTACTTACATAATAATTTGGAGCCATAATGAATAATCTCTAGATCAAGTAAACTGCTAAAAATATAAAGCAATAATTCCTAGCCGTCTTCCTTCAGTAAGCTCCCCTAACCAGAAGCCAGAGTTAAATGAGTTTTTCATACAGTTTGTGAAACTGTAAAGCAGGTTACAAATCCACATGAATGGTATGATACCATGATTTGTAAAACAGTGGGCATACAGGAAAAAAAGAGCAGAAAGAATAAATCTAGAAATGTTAGCTTTTCCTCAGTTTAGTTGGCATGTCAGGTAATTTATACTTATATTTTATGAATTTCCATTTTTATAAGAAGTGTATGTTATTTTCATAATCATGTAATTGCCTGATGGGTCCTTCCTGCCTGCTGCACAGACAAAACCAATTCACTGAGACCCTGTTATTGCAGTAAAGAGTTTAATTAACGCAGGGCAGCCTAGCAGGAGGACTGGAGTTATCATTCAGATCAGTCTCCCCAGAAACTCAGAGCCCAGGGATTTTATGGATAATTTGGTGGGTAGGGGGCTAGGGAATGGGTGCTGCTGATTGGTTGGAGATGAAATCATAGGGGTATAGAAAATGGTCCTCATGTGCGGAGTCCACCTCTGGATGGGGGCCACAGGACTGCTTGAGTTGAGTCATGGGTCTGGGTGGGGTCAGTCAGTTGCCAGAATGCTGTCTGAAAAACATCTCAAAAGACCAATCTTAGGTGCTACAATAGTGATGTTATCTATAGAAGCAACTGGGGAAGACACAAATCTTGTGACCTCTGGCCACGTGACTCCTGAGCAGTAAGGAATTATAGAAACCACCTACATTTTAGAATTCAGACCCTTCTCATAATCCTAGTCTTGTGGACTTTTATTAGTTTTCAGTCCCTGAGCCAGGAGGGCATTAGTTTTAGGGAGGGACTATTATCATCTTTGTTTCAAAGTTAAATTGTAAACTAAATTCTTCCCATGGTTAGCCTGCCCTAGGCCCAGGAATAAGCAAAGGCAGCCAGTCTGTGAGGCCAGAAGCAAGAATGGAGTCAGCCATGCTAGACTTCCCTCACTGTCATCATCTTTGCAAAGGTGGTTTCAATCAGAAAACACCAATAAGTTAGTTTCATTTTGAACAAAGGAGAAAATATCTTGTATATTCTCATACTGAATGCTCAACACCAACTCTCTCTGGAAGTTTCTATCATGAGGATATTCCTGGAGCTCTGGACAAAATCCACTTTGGCAGAACCACATTTAAATATGACGCTTGGCTGGGCACAGTCGCTCACACCTGTAATCCCAGTGCTTTGGGAAGCCAAGGCAGGAGGATTGTTTGAGGCCAGGAGTTCAAGACCAGCCTGGGCAATGTAGCAAGACCCCGTCTCTGCAAAAAATTTAAAAATTAGCCATGTATGGTCGTGTATGCCTGTAGTCCCAGCTACTTGGGAGGCTGAAGCAGGATTGCTTGAAGCCAGGAGTTCAAGGCTGCAGTGAGCGATTAATAAGATCAAGCCACTGCACTCCAGGCTTGGTGTCAGAGAGACACTGCCTCTAAAAAATAAAATTAAAAAACAAATAAATACATAACTGTGACTCCAGAAAAATGGTAGACCTAAAAGCAGCTAAAGTAAATGGAGACATTTTCAGATGAAAATGTTGGGAAAAAATCTCGTAAAGGGGTATTTGCAAAGTAGAACTCCTCTTTAAGGTATCAAAGTGCTTCAGACTAAGGAACACTGTTTGAATGTTCTGCGTTTATCGGTACCTACTACCTTCATAATTTCCCCATCCTCTGTTGTATGCACTCTACAGAACCTCTTTCCTATCGGGGCTTTCCAGTCAAAATGACTCATCCAGCTGCAGAATCTAGTTTCTCCGCCCTAAGGATCTAGGAATGAGTCACTCAAATGAGTTGCTTCTTTTTTAACTTCAATGGAATTAGGCTTGAAAGATTCATGATGGGGGAGGGTCCTGGGAAAGGGGCCTGTGCTGAGGTTATCAAGGAAATCAGCTGTATTATAAGAATGGGAAAGAAGCCAGGAAACGGGATAATGAGGGAGTGGGATAGCCTGGAGGTAGAATGATTTATAAAAAAAAGATTAGATCCAAATTCTGGCTGTCTTTGTTGGAGTATGGAGGCAGGAATTAATTGGTTATGTGGATTGTAGGTAACCATTTTGTGGCAAGATGACTTAAAAGGTAAGATGACTCATCCTAATTATTTTTTTTTTGCTCACTAATTTTCTATGTACTATATAGGCACTTGCACCCACAGAAAAACAAGGGGAAAGTTTACGCAGGAAAAAAAAAAATTGTGTACTCTTGCAAATGCTTTTAACATGTAGGCATGCTTTCGGTATGTGAAAGTTATTTCTGACACTATTTTTGGTCAAATTGTTTTTCATTTTTATGAAAATGTTAATTTTTAAAGCACTCTGGTCTATCTCCCAACTGTTACTTTTATCACTCGAAAATGTGGTATTTTAAAAATATCATCACTGGTGTCATACTAAGACTTGCCATGCCTTTCATAGTAATTAATGTTTTTTGTTTTTTGGTTTTTTTTTTTTTTTTTTTTAAAGCAGCCTGGCACAGTGGCTCACGCCTGTAATCCCAGCACTTTGGGAGGCCGAGGTGGGTGGATCACGAGGCCAGGAGTTCAAGACCAGCCTGGCCAAGATGGTGAAACCCCGTCTCTACTAAAAATTCAAAAATTAGCCGGGCGTGCTGGTGGGCGCCTGTAATCCCAGCTATTTGGGAGGCTGAGGCAGAGAATTGCTTGAACCCAGGAGGCGGAGGTTGCAGTGAGCCGAGATGGCGCCACTGCACTCCAGCCTGGGTGACAGAGTGAGACTCCGTCTCAAAAAAAAAAAGCACTGGGACATGAAAAAGAAAAATGAAAGTTATATTTGGGTGATGATGGGAACTCTGATTGAGGGTTTTAGTTTTGTTTCCCCCTACCACCACCTTGTCTCTAGTCTTCTAGTTTTCTATAATGAACATGAAACACTTCTATAAAGAAAAATTAAATGATTAGAGGGAGTAAGATGTCAAGGAACAAAGGTAAGATTCATGGTGCTCTGAGTTAATAGGCTGTAAGCTTAATAATTATGGTTATACACAGGATAGGTCTTTGTCAGAGACTGCTAAACATCTTATACAACAATCTTGTGTAAACAACAATGGTCAGGAAAAGACTCCCCAGAAGGTGAAATTCCAACAAATTTTGGCAGAGTCATTTCAGAAACGTTAAAGTTACACATCCTGTAAGTTATTAATAAAGAGCTGTGAAATCCTTGTATGAAATACGACTATGATCACAGTCATTTCCATTTGGAGGTTCACGAAGCTTACTCAAGGAATGATTGAAGTTTGAGGGTGGTTATTTATTTTTAACCTTGCAAGGGAGATTCATGAATTAAATTAATCTTAGGGCACGAGGTATGATAGAAGAACTGCACGCCATTTTCTCTATGTTGGTTGTTGAAAATAGAATGTTCAATGGGACAGTCTGTTGTACTGTCTCATTGCATCATTGGTCTCATAAGTATCAGTGACTTAGGTATAATTAATAAAATAATAGCTGCCGTGGGAGGGTATTTTCAGTCATTATATCAAAATGTATAATAAGCATTCTAATTTCTGTTATATCTGTTTAATTTCCTAACAAAGGAATTCAGTTAGAAAAAGGATATCAGTGGCTCCTGACAAACCTGTCCTTAACTTTCCCCTTAGATTATTTTCATTCTTCTCTGCCAGTGTCAAAGAACACAGAGATGTTGCAGAATGAGGATTAAATTTAAAAAGGGATCTGAGTATCATTAAATATTTGATGAGCAGTATGAGAAGATTGTGAGGTGTGCATATCACTGGGGTGAAAAGAAAGTTCATTCATTCATGGCCCAGCACAATGGCTCACGCCTGTAATCCCAGCACTTTGGGAGGCCAAGGCAGGTGTATTGCTTGAGCTCAGGAGTTCGAGACCAGCCTGGGCAACATGGCCAAACCCCATCTTTACCAAAAATACAAAAAAAAGTAGCTGGGCCTGGTGGCGTGTGCCTGTGGTCCCAGTTACTTGGGAGGCTGAGATGGGAGGATGGTTTGAGCCCAGGAGGCAGAGGTTGCAGTGAGCCCAGATAGCGCCATTGCACTCCAGCCTGGGTAACAGACCCAGACCCTATCTCAAAAAAAAAAAAAAAAGTTTATTTATTCAGCATACTTATTGAGCAGCTTTTGTATGCCAGGTACTTCTTAGGTCCTGGGGAACAGCAGTGAATAAAACAAAGCCCCTGTCCTCATGAAGTATACACCCTAGAGGGGGAGGCAGACAATAAACTAGTATTATTATATGTAACATCATGAAAAAAAATAAGCAAGGGAAAGAGGGGGTTTGGGAAGGGGTCACATAAGGTAGAATGGTCAGGAAAAGACTCCCCAGAAGGTGAAATTCAAGCAGCTACCTGAAGCAAGGGTGGGAGGGAGTCCTGTATTGCCTCGTGGGGAAGAGAGTTCACGTAAAGGGAGCAACAAGGTCCTGACATAAGGGTGAGCTTGACCGGGGAAGTGACAGCAGGAAGGGAGGTGAGGCCGGAGGGGAGGGAGGGAGCCGGCTCCCAGGTCATCCGAAATAGCATGGACTTGGGCTTTTATTGCAAGTATGCCAGGAGCCATTGGAATGCTTTGAGCAGAAAAGTGACATGATCTTACTTCCATTTAACTCTTTCCTGTTTAATCTTTAAAGCCCAAATAATGTCCTCTGAAAGGCTTAATGGGAACAGAGAGGCCCTGCATAGAGATAAAAGAGGCAAAGGAAGGTAATTTGCTGAGCAGAATTTTTATAGTGGATGGAATCTGTGCATGTTCCTTTAATAATTAGTTAATTATTGATGGTGAGTGTTGCCCAATATTTTTCTCATTAAGTTATCACAGAGGGATTATATTTTGTTACATTTGGTTGAAATTTGGGGATTTTTTTTCCTAATCAGTTAAAAATGACTATCTAGATATTTAACTGAATACTTACGGGAAAAAGTCTACAAAACTTGTTCTAATAACAAAAAGAAGGGCTCAGAAAGTTAAAGAACATGAAACCAGGATTTTTTTTTTAGAGACAAATCCATTATTTAGAATTTCTTCTGGAAGAGGGAATGCCTTCATCAGAAAGGTGAATTTTACTTCACACAAGAATTGCTCCAGCATTATTTATAAAGAGATGTGTCAGGGAACTATGACTTCTCCAATAAAACTGCAAATTACTCCAACAGATGCATATAAAACATGCCTAGAGGCTGTTGTGTATTTGTATTTTGCCAGTACTGCCATTGAAGAGGTGATTTACAATCCTAAAGCCACCAATGATGGCATTTTCTAAATGTTATATCAAATTATATTGTGTAAGACAGTAACATCTGTCACTTAGAATGGAATTCTTAAATATTTGTTTTATAAATGTAATACTGACAATCAAAAAAGCTCATGTTTGCTAGTACATAATAGGCATCTTTTGGAAGGAGGGATTTGCCCTGTCCCCACTCATGGAAATAGTACCTAATGAGAAATTTATTTGCCTCCCTTACTTAGAAACACTACTAAATATTAAACCATCAAAAACCTGGTTACTAAGTAAAATGACCACAGCCACTGAAGGGTTCAGGTTCAAGATGAGTTTTCAGCTAAATGTACCAGTTCCCACCTACCTTCAATAATCTTCAGATGTCAAAATCACTTTTTAAAAAGATTTTCTTTGTTACTCATAATATCTGAGGAAATGTAGATTCTTCATAGACTTTTCAAGACTTGGATTATATAAACCCATTGTTCAGCTAGATGTTTGTTTTCAATGTTTTTTAGCCACCAGAAAAAAGTAAGTGATTATCTAGTCTAGACTTGTTCTTGTACCATTCTTCAGCCAAGCTGTTCAGAGGCAGTTTGCTGAGATAGGGAGTGAGATAATATGTTTCAGTGAAAAAATAGGCAGTCCACTCCTTGCTGGCAGGCTATGAGGTTGATTACTTAATGCCTGAGCCAGAGAGTGAGTCCAAATTACAGTTTCCTCTGGAATGATGCAAGCTTCAAAATTCACTGGAGTGGGGAGTAGAGGGTGGAGAGAGGAGAAACCTTTACAAGTGATTGGATTACATCAATTTTCACTTCTGTGTGTACACACGCATATATATATGCGTTCATTTCCTTTTGGCATGTAAGAGTAAACTAGTCAAGATTTCTAAAAGGGCTTTGCTGTTTTTAATAGAAATTTCCACCGAAGAGACTTTAGAGTTAAAAAATTCTTGGTTGACTGAAATGAACAGATTGCTATCTGGCAATGGTGGCCCCTCTTCTGGGTTGCACAAGCATATACCAGAATAAGTTATAACAAAAAAAAATATGAAGTTAGGGTAAACTACATTCATTTTGAGGAACTGAATTCTTTTTGTATGCATAAATAACCCAACCAGGAGGATCTGGTGTGCTTAGCACACTCTGAATGCGTTTAAGTCATTTTCATTTGATTGGAGAACTGGGATAAAGTTGGAGTTTGGCCTTTGGGAAATCATTACTGGCTCAAGCTAAATGATATTGCCAGCTCTATTAAAGTTCTACAGTCTTGGGGAGTCATATACACCAATTTATAAGGAATCCTTTGATCAATTGGAAAAACTCCTCTCCGCCTAAAATGGAGGAAGAAAAGATGTCTCCCTGGTCAGATTGTGTGGTTGATGTTCTCAAGATGATGATATTAGCTCTGTGCCTCTCAGACTATATCCATGACAGTTTCTAAATCCTTTTGCAAACAGCTAGATTCCAACATGACTGCCTTTATTTGTGCAAATGAAGAACTAAGAATGATCCTGATACACTGTTTGCTAGCAAAGATGTGATTTCCTTAGCCTCTTGGTGGTAACCAGCTTGAGCTCATTTTCTTTTTCAAATTGCTGAGTTTAATGGGATTAAAGAGATCTCTAAAGAAGGAATTTTAAATCTGCACTAGGAAAAGGATATTTGTCATTGTTTAGTTTTGGTTTTAATAGACTTGGACTCTTAAGATCCTTTGTCATAACAAAGTAGGCGAAATGATGTACTGAGTTGGTGGCTTTTAAATTTTTTTGAAGAAAACCCAGATACAGTTTTACCTGTTTATATGTGTGTATGCATATGTGTGTGTTAAATAACAATGCAAAATATATAGAGATAGGTGTTTAGGTAAAGTAGATAGGTGATGATAGATAGGAGGGAAAGAAGGAGAGAGGGAGAGAGGAAGGAAGGAAGAAGAGAGGATAGTTACAGGTAACTGAAACAATCCTCACACATGTACCATGTCTGCAATTTTTTAATCTATCCTATTTTATTTCACTCTTTTATTTTTGTGAGACAGGGTCTCACCCTGTCACCTGGGCTGGAGGGCAGTGGTGTGATCTCGACTCACTGCAGCCTCAATCTCCAAGGCTCAAGTGATCCTCCTGCCTCAGCCTCCAGAGTAGCTGGGGCTACAGATGCATACCACCTTGTCTAGCTAACTTTTTAATTTTTTTTGGTAGAGATAAGGTTTCTCCATGAACTCCTGGGCTCAAGCTATTCTCCCGCCTTCGCGTCCCAGGGTGCGGGGATTACAGGCGTGAGCTACTGCGCCCAACTTATTTAAAAGTCACCCTTTTAAAAAATGTTGGTTGAGATCCACTAAATCAATTTTATGATCTGCTGGCGGGTCACAACCAGAAATTTGAACATCACTGGGCTAGCCAGTAAGAAAGCCTGGAGTCCCTCAGGAAGACCTGAGAACTCCCTCACGCACCCCTCCTCCCACCTTTGTGCCAGCTGCTTTGGTTTTGACTGAACAAGCTGGTTCGTGCCAAACACCTTGTGGATCCAAACTCCCATCCTTATTGAGATGATTGGATTGTTCCTGAACCAGACCTTTGAAGCTGTGCCCAACAGGAGTGAAAACAAACAAAACAAAAAGAATCAAGCCTTTTCCCAGTGTAGTCTGGTGATACTCTGCTTTGTATCTGAGTGGAAAGAGAAAGTAATGGTGTTTTACATTTGAGTGAATCTCGCTGAAGAACAGTGTCTCTGAAATGCTTTTCAGAGTCTTAAAGTAATGATAAAGTGAACTTAAGTGGGAGGAAAGAGAAGAGATTTTTTAAATTCTGCATTTAGCCATTTAATTGAACTCTTAGAGTTCTTAGTATCTGAAACAAGTCTTTGGTTATGCACTTTCACAGATATAGGTAACTATGACAATGCCCAGCCTTCATTCTTATTCGGTGTATTAGATAAGGGACAAATGACCCTCTCTCCCCAGTATGTTGCCTTTGATTTCCATTTTCTAAAATGATCTTTTCCTATGAATAGCAGATCCACCTTCCTGCCCTCCCCACCCTCCCTGCCATGAGTGGTAGAATGCTCGTGTTGAAATAATGGAGCTTTTGGTTGCTGGCAGCAATCAGCTAAGCTTTTAAAAGCATACGTATTGAAAGGGAAAAGAAGCTGTGTCTTGGATTCCACCCACTCCAGAAGTCAGCAAAGAGAAAATTCTCTCAATTAAAACATAATGTAATTTCCATCCCACCCTTGGGGCATTACTTCTGCTAATGTTGATGAAAATGAACATCAAATTGATTGGCTTCCCACGCCCTGACAATCATTAATTATGCCAAAGGTGCTGGGGATGAGTGTAGTGATTTGAAAGAAACACAAGTTGACAGCTTCTTCCTGACTCTAGAGTCCCATCTCAGGACAGGTGACGGGCCTGATGTATCTTTTTAGAGTACACTTCTTCCCCACTCTCTCTAACAGGAAAGAGATTTTGAGGATTTTATTTGCTTTGAATTAGCTGATGCCATGGAATGTAGAAAGGTTTCCGTCAAAACAGATTCAGTGCTGCCTGATGGGGATATCAAGGTAGAAGAACATGATAATGGGGCTTTAAAAGCTTACATATTTGAAAATGTCTGCAAATGATTTTCTCTTATTATACATATAAAATATCTGAACATCTGCAAGTACAGTGCTAGCAACATACAATTGCTAACGGAACTGGAAGTTTAACAGGTCAATGGTCTCGATTCTGAAAGGGTCAAATTCCCTACTACCATTAGAGATTCTATAAAAGAATCCTATTCATACATAGAGGAATTGTTTTTTTTTTTTTTACTTTACATAGGCAATTATTTCCATCTTAACCTTGGATAGAGGAAGTTGGACTAATGGTTAAATGTGCTTGGAATTATGCCTATGACTTTTTTACTACCTTGTGAATTTTCTTATTGAAAGCTCAGTGAACTTTTTAATTTAAAAAATAAGAATTAGCTCATGCTCCTTGCCCTCGGTAATCACCAGGGCACCACTATCATCCAAAGTACATTAAGGACCTACCTGCCTGTATCCCTACTAGAATTTAAATAGTCACAGACTCTGCTTTCTCAAAATCTGCAACCCAGGATACATTAGATGTATGGCTCTCAACTGGGAGGTATTTTGCCCCCAAGGGGACATTTGGCAGTGTCTGGTGTTACTTTTCATTGTCTTAACTGGGGGAAGTACTGCTGGCATCTTGTAGGTGGAAGCTGGGGCTATTAAACATCCTACAATCTACAATGCACAGCACAGGCCCCACAGTAGGGAATTATCAGTCAAAAATGTCAGTAGTGCTGAGGTGGAGAAACACCAAATTGTGTTGGCAGATGTGTACATAAAGGGCATGTTAAAACTAAGACTCAGTGACCAGCTGTACAGGTTGGGTACAGTGGCTCACACCTGTAATCCCAGCACTTTGGGAGACCGAGGCAGGCGGATCACTTGAGCTCAGGAGTCTGTAGTCTTAACTACTCGGGAGGCTAAGGTGGGAGGCTTGCTTGAGCCCGGGAGGTAGAGGTTGCAGTGAGCTGAGATCATGCCACTGCATTCCAGCCTTGGCGACAGAGCGAGATTCTGTTTCCAAAAAAAAAAAAAGGACCGGCTATCCAGATGAAATGATACTGCTTCACTGTGTTTATACATGTATTTCTGGAAACTTTTCAAGTTTCTAACTTACAGTTTGGTTACTTAATAGCTCTATTAATACTGGTGCTTGTTTTATAAAAGACAACTGGACAACTGTGACATGCAATTTCATTGTAACAGTGGCCTGGAAAATAAGCATCAAACATGATGGAATCTTGCTCATGAATTATTGAAATCTCAAGAAACAGAACATATGCATTATAGAGCAGGGGTCCTACTCTCTATAAACTAACTAAGCATACTTTACATGAAAAAATTATTGTATGTATTAGTTGTGATAAAATTTTGATGGCTGTAAAAAAAGGCCAAAATAGCAATGGCTTAAATAAGGTAGGAGGCGATTTCTCTTTTTATGTAACAGCCAGAGAGAGTATAAGCAGTCCAGAGCTGATGTGGCGGCTCCAGGCACTAAGGCTCCTTCTCTCTTGTTATCCTGCCATTCTTGGCTTACATCTTCCATCTTGTGGTCTACTATGGCTGCTCCTGCTCCCACCATCACATCCACATCCTAAAGAGCAGGAAGGAAGTCGAGGGCATGACCCTCCTTTTAAGGGCATGTAACACATCACTTCTGGTCACACTGTTGTCTAGAACTTGATCACATGGCCGTACTTAGCTGGTAAGGAGATTGACAGTGTTTTGTTGGGCAGCCACGTGCCCAGCTAAAACTCGGGGGGTTCCTTTATTAAAGGAAGGAGAAAAGTATGGATGTTGGAGGGCAGCTAGCAGTCTCTGCTCAGATGTCTGGTTTTAGGTTAATTCTTTCAGGTTAACCCAAAGACTCATTAATAATTCCAAATGGCCTTTGGTCAGGATAGAGTTCACAGACTGTGACAGTGTCTGATGGCCTGTTATTTTACTCTGTTACATTAATCCTGAATAGTCAGCCTTCTGTGCCAGACTTCCTTATTTGTAAATTGCTAGTAATACCTAACTCATAGGCTTATGGTGAGGATTAATGATGTCATATATATGTTACACACTCAGAACAGTCCCTAGCACATAGTGAGCTCCACTAAGAGCTATAAATATAATTGTTATGGGTGATTGCTGTGCCCGACTAGCTGATTTGAGCCTTAACTTATTCAGCACATAAATGTCTGTTAATTTCATTTGGTTGGTAAATCTCAATATTTGTTGCTCTGATCTAATTTGGAGTTGTAGCTACAACCCCACAACCCCACAACCCCAATAAAGTATCAAAACGGGAGATCTGCTTTGAATATGAAGATAATGCTAAATTGGAATTGATGTGGGCATGAACCAGTAGACTGCCAGCTTCTTACATCAGAACATTGGTGGCCAAGCTAGAAATTCAGTGTAGTTGTCAACTTTAGATGACATTGCCTCGCATTCATCTGTTTCTCAACAATGTCAGAGATTTCTGGTTTGGCCCCATAGAGATCATTAAATTTGTGAACATTCTTTCTTTACTTCTCAGTAAAGACATTTACAAACTCACAGTGGAAAAAGTGCAACTCAGATTTACAAATGGCAGTAGCTCTCTCACCTTTTACATTATTTCAGATTTCAACATCATGTAGCAGATAACCTTCCCTGAAATTCTGCCTCATCAGTTCTAATATTTAACATGGCTAAAGATAAGGTTAGAACATCTTTTTAAAAATTATTATTATTGTTATTATTATTATTATTGAGACAAATCTTGCTCTTGTCACCCCAGCTGGAGTGTAATGGCATGATCTCAGCTCACTGCAACCTCCATCTCCCGGGTTTCAAGTGATTCTCCTGTCTCAGCCTCCCGAGTAGCCAGGAATACAGGTGCATGCCACCACACCTAGCTAATTTTTGTATTTTTAGTAGAGACGAGGTTTCACCACATTGGCCAGGCTGGTCTTGAACTCCTGACCTCAGGTGATCTGCCCGCCTCAGCCTTCCAAAGTGCTGGGATTATAGGCGTGAGCCACTGTGCCCAGCCAGAACATCTTTAAATTTCCAAGCATACATATACATGTAGAGAAAATCCTCTATTGACGTCAGGGTAGCTTGGCCCCTAAACCACACATATTCATTCTTAGGTCATTTCGTACTTTTTACTAGTGTAAATTTTGAAAGCAGGGCAATATCTTACTTGCTTGTAAAGTGACAGAAATGCAAACCATATATATTGCTTGAAAGGAGCAGGCTGTCTTTTCTATAGGTTATAACCCACTCTCATGTGAACATGAAGTCCGTGGAGGAAGCCACACTCCAGTATGCAAACCTCTGTCTTGCTTTTCTTCTCAAAAAGTTTCTCGAAGTTCCTTTGGTCCTCACAACATGAAACTTAGTAGGATGATTCTGTATCCATTTAATCTTAAATTTGGTGAGGGAGAATGATGGTGATTCATTTGGCAATTCATATTATTTTTATCAACAGAAAATGATAAAACAATTCCATATAATCATATGGAAATGAACATTATTCAGACTGACTTGGGTCAAAATATTTTCTTGGCTGGCTAAAAATGTAAGCACTCAGAGGGAGTGAGGGTTTAGCAACAATACAATGAGAATTTCCAGAATAAATCATTTCCATTTATACCACAGAAGCTTTAGTCTTTTAAAACTCAACATATTATAGTACAATGCTTAAAAATTATTCAACGACTTGACGAAACAAGCCTTAGAGTGTTAGTTCCTCCAACAAGAAAAACAAGGATTCTACTCATATCATCATTTTCTTTTTAAAATAAATGAATGCAGGAACTAGAAAGGCAGAGAAGGAGCAGATGGGAATGAGAACTGATAGCCTTACATTGGTGAACAAGCTCCAGAGAAGGTCAAGTCCTTTTCCTGTCAGGCAGCTTTTGTGAGTAGGGGAGATTTCACAAACCTGTCCTTGGCATAAGACTCATGTGAGTGACCAGGTGAACAGTTGTAACTTGATAGAAAGATAATCCTCTGGCTGTTATTATAGAAGAGCAGTAGAGGGAGTGTCTGTAAAGGTCAATGTGAAGCTTCCTAAAATAATTTTTCCTAAAGGCAAAGAGTTTACCTTTAAGAGCAAGATCTGAGCTTACTTTGCTCTCTAGTCTCTTCTATCCTACACAGAGGAACTCAAGTTCGGATTCGAGCCTGATAGGATCTGACCTCTAATTTTTCTTTTGGGATATTAAATTATGCTAGAACACCATTGATCATAATTATGGCAGATGTAGTTCCAGAATTGTGTAAGTCAGAGCCACTGGCTCTAAGAGACCAAAATTCTTTGTAAAGCCTTAACACCTTGCCTCTGGTTTGGCGTGACCCCGGGAGCCACCCCCACCCCCCACCGCCCACAGTACATGCATCCAGTACATACATAGTGTATGTGGTTCCCTTTGGTATCTATGAAATGAAGGTAGTACCTACCGCATGGGTTGTTAGGAGGAACAAATGAGGCCGGGCATGCTGGCTCATGCCGGTAATCCCAGCATTTTGGGAGGCCGAGGCTGGTGGATCACCTGAGGTCAGGAGTTCAAGACCAGCCTGGCCAACATGCTGAAAGCCCGTCTCTACTAAAAATACGAAAAATTAGCCGGGCGTGGTGGCGGGCGTCTGTAATCCCAGCTACTCGGGAGGCTGAGGCAGGAGAATTGCTTGAACCTGGGAGGCAGAGGTTGCAGTGAGCTGAGATCGTGCCACTGCACTCCAGCCTGGGCAACAAGAGCAAAAGCCCTGTCTCAAAAAAAAAAAAGAGGAACAAATGATATAATTTATGTAAAGTTCTTAGCAAAGTGCTTGACTCATCATTAGCTATCAGTAAATTGTATTATTGCTGTCACCGTGTTTCCTGCACAGGGGTTAAGGTAGATAAGAGAGGAGTGACACCAAATTTTCAAAATTGGTTAGAAATTTGATTTGCAAATGACCAAATAAGGTCTCCCTTCCACCCTTCCCCACCAACAATTCACTGCTCCTTGCTCCGCTAACCTAACCTCTCTCTACCCCAAACTCTCACTCTTCCTAGTGTTCCCAGTTTCATGTACATCCTTCCAGAGATATTTTATGCACAAACAAGTGGAAACATGTCAGCATGTGTTTGTTTTAGGAACAATTATTCTTCAGCAGCTCTGTACTTGAAAGAGTGAAGAATGTCCTTTCAAGCTGATAATCGAAATGGGGAAATAAAGTAAAAGTTTCTTCCCTCTGTGGTTCCAAATGGCAAGTTTTTCACCCTGTGGAATCAAGTGGTTACATGCTTCCCAAGTTAACAGAATATGAAGGATATTAGCATCGTTTCCGTAGGGTAGACACTGAAACCTGAAAGAATGGTTCAGTGGAGTCACCTGGGATTTATTACTGCTTCTGATAGGCCATTCTATCTCACTGTAGAGACACGATCGTTTAACTATGTGGGCCAAATATATGCGTGCCCAGAATCAACAGCTAGTTCTCTTTTGATATATATTTTATATGATTTATCCACTGACTGGCTCCAAATTAAATTCAAAAGGAATTAGAAGCCTTAGCTGAGGAGCCACTGATAAGATACCCTACTCTGGCTAGGCAGATACAGCAAAGATTTTCAGAAATAGTACAACTGCTTCCACTTCCCTTTTAAATGTTACCTCACACATGTGAATCTAAGGTAGGGATTTAGCTCTTACACGTTCTCTCGTTTAGGGCAAAACGATTGGCTCAAAAGGAAATACTTCTCATTATCGTGTTGCCTAATTCATGCAGTGAGATCCAACACAGAGGAACTGAGGTTCTGATTTGAGCCTGATGGGATCTGACCTCTAATTTTTGTTTTGGGATGTTAGATTATGTTAGAATGCCATTGATTCTTAATTATTGCAGATGTAGTCCCAGAATTGTGTAACTCAGAGCCATGGTCTCTAAGAGATAAAAATTCGTTGTAAAACATAACACCAGCCGGGCACAGTGTCTCATGCCTATAATCCCAGCACGTTGGGAGGCCAAGGCGGGCGGATCACTTGAGGGCAGGAGTTCAAGACCAGCCTGGTCAACATGGTGAAACCCCATCTCTACTGAAAGTACAAAAATTAGCCAGGCGGGTGGTGGGTGCTTTGTAATCCCAGCTGCTTGGAAGGCTGAGGCATGAGAATCGCTTGAACCCGGTGGGCAGAGATTGCAGTGAGCCAAGATCACGCCACTACACTCCACCCTGGGCGATAGAGTGAGACTTAGTCTCAAAAACAAAAAACAAAACAAAACAAAACAAAAAAACATAACATCTTGCCCCTGACTTGGCGTGACCCTATGAGGATGCCCCCAGTACATGGATCTCGAGGGAAGAAGCAGATTCACCTGCTGTCTACCAGCCACTGACTGATTTTTGGGTGGTCTGGCAGGTACATGTGGCTCAGCAGCCTTGGCTAGACAGCAGAGTTTGCCATTTTTCAAAATCTTCACTTTGGAAGAAGAAATAAAGGTGGCAGTCCACTTGAAAGCCCTGTCTTTGAAAACTCACTTTTTAACCCATGGTTTCTTGCCAAACCAATATTTGGGATATGGTGTTATGCAGTGTTTTGTTCTGCTGTGGATGTTACTGGTTTACTTAACAGTAGAAATAGCTCTGTGAATTAGGTCTTGACAAGTAAAAACCTTTTCCACTGGCCTTTACTGGTGTTGGGTATGTATGTGCTATTTTTTTTTCTTTTGAGACAGAGTCTCACCCTGTCGCCCAGGCTGAAGTGCAGTGGCCTTAACCTCCTGGGCTCAAGCAATTCCCATCCCATCCTATCCCATCCCCACCCCACCCGGCCTCAGCCTTCTGAGTAGCTGGGACTACAGGCACACAACACCACACCTGGCTAATTTTTGTACTTTTTGTAGAGACAGGGTTTCGCCATGTTGCCCAGGCTGGTCTCCAACTCCTAGGCTCAACCAGTCTTCCCACCTTGGCCTCCCAGAGTGCTGGGATTGCAGGCTATGTGTGCTTTGAAAGTGACAAATGTAAATATCTCTAGATGTTCTACCTGACATTATCTCCTGTAAGACTAGAATGTGACCACATTTTCAGCTCAGAAGACACCAACAGGACGTTGAGGCAAATTCACACGCTGAAAAAGCAGCCATACACTGTTGAAATCAGAATGTGGCAGACTTCCAACTGGAGAAGGAGGATTTGTGAGTTCCCATATTAGTATTAAATGCAAAAATCTTTGTTCATGCAACATTAAGGTTACAAATGTTCACAGGCCAAAATCGGGAAATAGCAGAAAATAAGATTCTCATGGTGACATCTGTTCTCCACTCTAGTACACGTTCCGTAAAACAGTGTATGGTTGAAGACCGATTAGTCTGCAAAGCCTTTGGTATGTAGTGTGATTAAGAACCTGAACCTCAGCATTTGGGGAAGCAGGGGGATGAGGTGAAGAGGGAGCTGAGCTGAGACTGACTTCCCCCCTAGTCAGAATTTCGCTGGAGGACCTTAGGCAAGCAATTAGCTTATCCACATCTCAAGTTCTCTATGAACTAGAAGTAATACTATGCCTTCTTCCAGTTCTCCCTAATTCACCAAAGATGAGGCAAAGATTCTGCTGAGGGAAGGTCTCCAAAGACCTTTTGAGGTTGAACTTTTAACATCAAAGTTAGAGGTAACAGCTTTCTGTTATGGGGTAGGAAAGTGTGATGGTTAATACTGAGTGTCAACTTGATTGGATTGAAGGATGCAAAGTATTGATCCTGGGTGTGCCTGTGTGTGTGTTGCCAAGGAGATTAACATTTGAGTCAGTGGGCTGGGGAAGGCAGACCCACCCTTAATCTGGTGGGTACAGTCTAATCAGCTGCCAGCAAATATAAAGCAGGCAGAAAAACATGAAAAGGCAAGACCAGCCTAGCCTCCCAGCCTACATCTTTCTCCCATGCTGGATGCTTCCTGCCCTTGAACATCAGACTCCAGGTTCTTCAGTTTTGAGACTCAGACTGGCTCTCCTTGGTCCTCAAGCTTGCAGACAGCCTATTGTGGACCTTGTGATAGTGTAAGTTAAAACTTAATAAACTCCTCTTTATATATATATGTGTATATATATACACACATATACATATACATATATGTATGTGTATATATACGTATACGCGTATATACATATATACGTATATATACGTATACACGTATACATGTATATACATATATATGTGTATATGTATATATGTATATATCTCCTATTAGTTCTGTCACTCTAGGGAACCCTAATAGAGAAAGGGTGCAGTGTGCACAGGCTGGGACTTCTCAACCTTGTCTATGTGGAAGTTATTGACATTAAATTACATATGTCATGCATCCACGCATGTTTTCTCTTGCCTATAGCTAGTGGAATTTTAAACAAATCCACAAATATTTATTGTCTATTATATTTAAGATCTATGTAATGAAAGAGGGTAGGAGAGACACTTTCAAAGGTGGCCAAGTCATAATGTATGAGAAAAATCAACACACAAACAACCTACAGTAATACAGGGCACATAACTAGAATGTATTGCATTTCCACGCAGGAGTAAAGTAGTCCTGCCATATTTTGCAGTTTATTATTTGATCTTTCTCTAGTTTTATTTGTAGCCAAAATTTTACATTGATTTTTTTATTTAATTTATTTGAATTCCTTTTCAATTTGAAAATTGAAATGGAAGGAAGACATCTTTTTTAAATATAGGCTACTTCTTTTACTCAACTACTTTGGAGTTGAATTATTGAATATTATCTGTTACTTAAAAATATCCCAAGCCAGGAGCAGTGGCTCAGACCTGTAATCCCAGCACTTTGGGAGGCGAAGACGGACAGATTGCTTGAGCCCAGGAATTCGAGGCGGCAGTGAGCTATGACCATGCCACTGCACTCTAGCCTGGGTGACAAAGTGAGACCCTGTCTCTTAAAAAAAAAAAAAAAAATTTATATATCTATTCTTAGGCTGTTGGATATATATATTTCTGGTTTGTGAGCCAAAAGTCCATTTCTCAATCCTGAAATGACAAATAGAAGTAGCTTAGATTTTTCATTTATTTATATTGACAGTAGTAATGCCATTTCTTTTTTTTCTTTTTTTTTCTTATGACAACTGAAAACAATAGGATGCCCTGACTTTCATATACAAATTCAGTAGTTCAAACTCTTTGTCAATAGGAGTAGGAGTAAATTTGCATCAGACCTTCTACGCTCTTAACTCCATTCCATTCCATTCTTCAACAGGAACATTGTGTTCACAGCAGCTAATGAGGTTGTATTTTGATCTGAGGCCATGAAATGCAGCAGCACTTGCCACCTAGGAAAGAGAAACATTTAACACATGGTATTGGCCTCCTTAGCACCAGGTCCAAAACGAGGTCACCATCTCATAGAAATCTTGAGGCCAGAAGCTCAGCCTCAAGGCTATCAGCCTTTATCTACTTTGTCACAGAAAGCAGAGGTTTTTGCAAAGAGGAATGACACATCCCATGGACACAGCTAGAGTTGTGTGCAGTATAAGGAAAGCTGTAGAGTACATACGCTTCCTAGTTGGGCATCCTAGGTTTAATCCTGGCTGTCCCTCTTACCAGCTATGTAAGAACAAACTGATTTCTTAATTAATTCTGTGCCTTGATTTGTCTCATCTATAAAATGAGGATAATAATGAGACCAACCTTAATCTTTTGTTAAGATAATTAAATGAAATTATGTAAGTAAAACCTGTAGCCTTAGCACAGTGCCCAGAGTAAAATCAGTGCTAAATAAATCTTAGCTATTCGTATGTGTAATTCCTCTTCCAGCTATACCTAAATCCAAAGTTTTCTTAACCATTAAAGAAAGTATGTGTGTATTCAAATTACTGAGAATGATATAATAGAGATGGCCTACTTCATTTATATAAAAATAAAATATTTGCCAACTATGCTACTTATTATTACTGGTAACTAATTATCAGTGCTGCCAATCATTATGACATAAGTTCATAGGAAAATACTAATAATCCCTTTCCTCCTCTCCTAGCTAACAAAGTGCTATGGTCTAAATGTTTGTGTCCCCCCATTTCAATTCATACATTAAAATCCTCACCCCTAAAGTGATGCTATGTAGAAGATGGAGCCTTTGGGAAGTACTTAGGTCTTGGGAGTGGAGCCCTCATGACTAGGATTAGTGCCCCTGTAAAAGAGGCCCTTATAAAAGACCTCTTGCCTCTTCTGCCATGTGAGGGTGGAGTGAGAAAGATGGCTGTCTGTGAGGAAGCAGGGCCTCCCCAGACACTGAATCTGCCAGTGCCTTGATCTTGGACTTCTCGGCCTCCAGAATTGTGAGAAAAATATTTCTGTGGTTTATAAGCCATCCAGTGTTTTGTTATAGCAGCCTGAATGAACTAAGACACACGGTATTTCCCAGTCCTGTGTCTATGATTCCCCGCCTGAGGAAAAATGATTACATAAACCAACAAACCGAAACTCCCATCATATAAAAACATGTAACTGCCTAATCAAATAGGTAGGATTTCTGGATGAAGGAGAAAAAATATTTGTGACCACTGTTGCCCTAAAATGTTAAATCTGCCATCAACTAACAAAAATGTTGCAGTGTGCTAAAACCCAAGGTCAGGAGACAGGCAAAGTAGAATAGTTATATTTTCTGTTAATACAGAATGCAATAGGTTAGGAGCAGAGAAAGAGGAAGACTGAAAATTTGAAACTGGAGGTAGTCACACAAGAATATTGCAGTGTCTGGGAGCTGATAAGGGCTTTAAGGAAATTTAGAAATCTTTAAAGGAATGGTTGATATGCTCAAGACTTGTCCATAAGAAAAGAAGACTAGAATAATTGAGAATACCAGTGGATTCCAATCTTAGTGAAGAGAACTGCAGAATCCCTAGAGGCTTACTTGAATAATATCTGGAAATGACTGTGACTTGAATTTTAAAACGAAATACACTCAGTATTCTAAAAACTCTATAGGTGTGATGCATAGCACATTGCAACATTTCAGGAGTAAATTAACATTAAAATTTTAGTATTTTAGAAAGTCTGGATTTACTTTCTAAACTCAGAGTATTTCTAGAATATTAGAGTATTTTAGAATCGTTAAATTTTTAATTATAGCGATCTATTCTTTTCATTTAGTTTATTCCTTTCCTCACTTATTCAGTAAGTATTAATATATATTGAAAACCTAGTTCAACAACAAACAAGAGAAAAGAGGAAATTCTTATATTTGCCCAAACAATGATAATGTTTTTCCTCAAGGTGTTCTCATATGTGCCCATACTTTATAGTAAATTATAGAAGATAACTTTTGGATTTAAAGATTTGCTATCACCTAATACAGTCTTTAGGTAGCTCTGCACTTGAATGCCTGTTATTTTTCTTCACTGGGAAAAGTTGAAAGAACAGACTATAAGGGTCTCATTCTGGAACAAGTGAAAGCTGACCTGCAATAAGTTTTATGATTAAAATGTACATAATTGGTGTTCAGATTTTTCATATGCAGCAACTCACCAGATGTAAAGATGTAAAGAAGAGGCCAAAGAGGAGTTGGGTAACAGAAAAGAGGCAGAGCCTCCAAATTCCACCATTCTCTCTCCAGGCAGGCCCTGAGGGAAGCACTTAGGTTGCCTCAATAAAGTTCTCTTTAGATTTATGTGATCACGGATGCTTCTTCTTTATGGTTGGTGAATTTACAGCAGAACAAATCGAGATTGTAACAGACAGAAGATCTGTCTCTGGTGAAATAAATTAGAACCATTAGATTTTCCTCTTTGGTCTTCTAGTATAATGTAATAAATGGTTGAGAGTATGGGCTTTGTAGTCAGACAGATTTGGGTTTGGGAAAGGCTATCACTTACCAGCTAGGTGACCTTGAGTTCAGCCACCCTGAGCCTGATACTGTTTTTGCTTTTGTTTTGTTGTGTTGTAAAATAAGAATGATAATAATAGTGTCTAATACATAGTGCTGCTATAAGGTTAAATATTAAATATGTGTATAAAATGCATCATATAGTGACTAACGCAGTGGTCAGTCCTCCATAAATATAAGCTATTGTTTTAATTATGTACAATTATGTACTGTCTTCTTAATATACTTTTAACAAACTCTGATATTGTTTTGCATAATGGAGATAAACTGCAAAAATTGGATGAAACTGTTTATACACTTTAAGTCTTTATCTGTTGGAATCATGTTCAGCTTAACCACAGAGACTTAACCAATTACGGATCTGTTTTTCCCCCATAATAAAGAATTCAGAAATAGGCAATATAAGGCTGGTATAGCTGTTTGAGGAAAATATCGAGGACCCACCATTTAATTTTCTGCTCCTCCACCCTTATCGATGGCTTTCATCTTTGTGATTGAAAGAGAGCTGCGGTACCTCCAGAAAGCCAAGAAGGAGGAGGCAGACTGAAGGGCAAAAGTCTTTATAGGAACTACCACCTATATCTCATTGTCTAGAACTATGTTTCATGACCAGCCTCTAATAGCAGTGGAAGCTAGTAAGGAACGTATGTTTTTAACTGGGCACATTGCCACCCGGAAACAAAACAAAAACCCACATAGTTCTGTTAGACATTGAGTAAATAAACATCAGTTTCTGCCACAAAGCCAAACAAGCAAAAAAGACATAATTTTCAGGCCTGACTACTTTTCTAACAAAGATTTATAAATGGCCTCAACATTGGGACATTCTGAGGGCCCATTGCTAAGACCTTAAATCTTACCATCATCATTAAGAAGAGAAGTGGTCACTGGTCTGTGTAATGGGCAAGATAATAACCAGGTCCTGTAGACATGATTCCTGAATCAATATTGTCAGTTTGCTTCCATGTTGTAATATAAAATTAGGTTGCTGTTCAGTACAACAGTCCTGATCTTGGTGATGTGATTATATCATTTATTCAATAAGGTTTTATAGAGGATCCCACTAATCTTGGAAGTACAAGTACAGGGAAAACATAGAAGCAACATCCAACTTTTCATACATGGATTTTGTAAAGGATTAAGTTATATAGTTTTTTAAAAAATAAATATTGTTATAATGGCAGCCATCAATTGGCCTAGATTCTGGCAGTGACTATCTACATTTGGAGGCTTAGAGAAGGTCCCTATGGTGCTCAAGTTCTATGTGATCAGCCTCACTGGAATTAGGGGCACCTAGTACTAGCCATTTCTGTTACCCAAGGAATCAAGGTCCAGTTTTCTACTATTGATTTAATATGACCTGCATAAAGAACCAGATATAGAAAACACAGTTCTTTACGATAAAAATCAATCAGTAAGTATTTTTTAAGCTGTTACCTAGCACTAAGCAAAAAAAAATGGTTACCCAGTTTTCCTGGGATGATTTTTCAGAAGCAGCTGTTTACTAAGCAGTTAGCATTGATTTCATATGGCTTAAAGGAGCAGGCAGACTGTGGGTCTGTCTCTGCTCTCCCAGAGTCACTAGGCAGGTTACCTGGGGTCATTACTCAGTTTCTCTAGGCCTCAGTTTTCTTATATGTAAAACAGCAACTTTGAAAAAAATGATTGTTAAGATTCCTCCTTGATCTTGGGTTTGGGGCAGGATGGAGATTTAATTACTGTGGAAACGGTTACTTGACCCCGTGCAAGATGTGGGGTGCCCTGGGGTCTGAGAAGTCCTGGAGTGTCAGGCTTCATTTTTGTCCTCCTTTTGAAGGAGTTGGATTGGAAGTATCAGAGTCCTCTACTTGATCTAATGCTCTGTCAAACAGAGTTTGATAGAACTGTCACTTGAATTCTATCAGATGGGTTTAATTAATAAAAATTTTTGGAGACATGCTTGACGGGTTTCATCTTCCCAGGGCCTGTGCATGGACTCTCTGAAAGTAGTAACGCAAAATTCTACTTTACTAAGTTTGTTAAGCGTTGAAGATTGAAATGAGCCTAAAGAAGATCAAGGCTGTTAACTCTTACATCTAAGAAGAATCTCCACCCAGTGTTTCTAACTGAGCACAGATCGACAAAAACTATTTCTTTTTTTTTTTTTTTTTTGAGACGGAGTCTCACTCTGTCACCCGGGCTGGAGTGCAATGGCGCGGTCTCAGCTCTCTGCAATCTCTACCTCTGGGTTCAAGCAATTCTCCTGCCTCAGCCTCCCGAGTAGCTGGGACTACAGGTGCACGCCACCACACTCAGCTAATTTGTGTATTTTTAGTAGAGATGGGGTGTCACTATGTTGGCCAGGCTGTTCTCGAACTCCTGAACTTGTGATCCACACGCCTCAGCCTCCCAAAGTGCCGGGATTACAGGCCTGAGCCACTGCGCCTGGCCGACAAAAACTATTTCTCAATTCTTTTATCTTAGCAGTTCATTGAGGTAACACCTTGGCCAGCAGAAATCTTATATTTTGGGTGAGTGTAATGGTCCTTAAAGGGGAAGTTGGTTCCACCAAAACCTGCAGAGAGGTGGTCATAGGGAGCCTAGTAAGTCTGTTAGGACTGGCATGAGCAACACTTCTGGCATCTTGTGCAGGGTCACTAGTAGTAAATGAAATGATGGGACAGGTCACCAGTGCCAGCCATCTGCATTGTGGCTGCTGTTCCAGTACAGCGGTGACACTGCAAGATAGATCCTCTGAGCTGGAAATTCTAAAACGGTAGATGTTGGCAAGTAACCCTAAATTGAAATGACTCTGAAAAAATTAAAAAGGGATACAGACGAGCTGCAAGCACTGGAACAAAGATATTAACCCCCAAAGAGTCATAACCACAGCTGACTCTTAGCTTCACAAGCAGCCCTCAGAAGGTGGTAGCTTGTTTTAAGCAGAGGCCATGCAGAACCCATGAAACCAAAGGACAGAGCCAGTAGGGCTGGAGTCTGACCAGAAAGTTCCATGCCCTCTGCTTTCTGCCTGGAAAATGACCTGGTGGGTTTTAACCTATCCAAGACTACAGAGGATTTCAGAATTTCAGTTTGAGGTATGCCTCAAAACATTCCAGCCTTGATCATGAAAGAAAGAAGTGATCAAAATACCACATGTCACAATGGAAAACCCAAGCGGCCCCAGAGCCTCTTCTTCAGTAATGAGATTTAGTTGATCTGAACAGTTATTTATGCATTGAGGTCATATTTTGGCCAGTCTTTTGCTTACAGCTGTCGCCAAATAAAGCCTTCTGTCTTAGCATTTCTTTTACCAAAATCAGGTTGAGAGATGGTTCTTTGAGAGGACTGTTTTGTCAGGGAATACAGGGATCTTTTCATACAGTAAAATGTGCCCACAAAGCCAAACAATACACCAAATATAGGGTCAAATTATGTTAAAATTGAAAGGAAACAAATTAAAGTCTTTTCCTTTGTCCCTGTTGTTTTTTGAGGTTTTGCTTATTTGTTTGTTTGTTTAATTTTACCAAAAATGCTCCCCAAATGGCAATGAAAGGTTCAAGGGAACTTTCTTCAGTAATACCATGTTTACCTCAGAGAGGATTGGCTGTTAGGACTTCCTAGTTGATCTTCCTCTTGTTCCTTCTTTATTCTGAGTTTTGACATATTACAGTTTCTAACATCTCTGTGCCTGGAAATATTCTAGGCTTATACTTTTAATATCAGAAATGGAGAAAAGTGCTAGTGTCTGTGGATTGTTGCTAAATCTGCACATGTCCATGTGTAACCAAGAGTATTAAACTCAGAGCCAAAGAACAGGAAGAGAAGAAAAATCCCTCCTTTGTTTGCTTGTAGACTTTGGCATTGATTTCATGTGGCTTGGAAGAGCTTGAATGACACCGTGGGTCTGTCTCTGCTCTCCCAGAGTCACTAGCCAGGTTACCTGGGGTAATTACTTAGGTTCTCTTGGCCTCAGTTCCCTTATATATAAAACAGAAAACATTGAACAAGATGATCGTTCAGGTTCCTCCTTGAACTAAGATTTGGGGCAGGATAGAGACTTAGTTACTGTGGAAACTGTTGCCCAACCTTGTGCAAGTTGTGGGTTACTCTGGGGTAGGAGAGGTCCTGGAATATAATGCTTCATTTTTATCCTCCTGAAAATGAACAAATTGGATCTGAAGATAACTGAGTGCTCTACTTGATAATAATGTATTGTCAAGCAGATTTTGATAGAACTCCCTCCTGAATTCTACCGAATGGGTTTAATTAAGGAAAGTTTTTAGAGACATGCTGGATGGGTTTCATCTTCCCAGGACCTACGCATGAAATGAGACATGTCCCCTTGAATAACTAGGTTATAAGAAGCATAGTTTGCTCTATTGTATTTTGGCCAACTAGTCCTCATCATTATGGATGATAGGCCTCAGTTCACCATTAACAGGAAGTTTTGGGATTGCTAAGATGAGATCGTTCTCCTTACACTGTGTTCCTATTTTTCTAGCCGTACTATAAGGACAAAAGTGCTTAATCCTACACACCTATTTGCTTCATTTAAAACAAAAACCTACATAAGGAAGAGGAAAAGCCCAAATGACATTCAAGGCAAACATCATAGGTGAAAAAGTAGAGAAAAAACATCTGATCACATAATACCGAGTAGCCAGGAATTTCTGGAAGCAATTTATGGTTATCCCAGGGATCAGAATATAAAAGTGTGAAACGAAATAAAATGCTTTATAAGAGACAAAATCCTATGAGACTCTGTACAAAAAAAGAGGTTGCCATTAGACAAGTATTTCTAAAAGAAATGAAGAGAATCTTAAGTATACATTCAAGCTACGTAAAATAATGAAACAAATGCTAAGGGATATGGGAATCAAGATGAAGAACAGCAAAAATTTAAAAATAGTACCCATATTCCAAGCTGTTTTGTGACTTTGGAACTAACTTAAAAGCAATTATTGATATGTGCACTTTTCTGTTACATATATTATGCTGCATAAAAAGTTTTTTTAAAGGAAATTCCTGAGTAATCTAAAAGAAGCTTTTAAGGTTTTTCTTTCCTAACAGAAGAAGATAATTAAGATGGAAATGTGTTCAGCTGGCTGTACACTTGTTGCTGTTGATAATGAATATGGAGAGTTCTTCACCGGATGGGGGATTTTTGTGAATTAAAGCCTGTCAAAAGGTGGAACCTAATGTTCAAAGTCCTAAGACCAAGAGGAACCATAGGAGGAGCCTTCAGTTAAGAATGTTATAAGTAATAGAAAACCCAACCAACGGTGGCTAAAACAAACTGAGACTTATTTACCTCACAAAACAAGAAGTCCAAAAGTGGGTGGTTGCTGGCATTCATTCAACTACTGAGAAATGCCACAGAGGACTGTATTACTCAGTTCCTGCAGTGCTATCAAGAAATACGAGAGACTGGGTAATTTACAATGAAAGGGGTTTAATTGGCTCACAGTTCCATAGGCTGTACAGGAAGCATGATGCTGGCATCTGCTTGGCTTCTGGGGAGGCCTCAGGAAACTTTCCATCACAGTGGAAGGTGAAGGGGAAGCAGGCACATGTTACATGGCCAGAGCAGTAGGAATAGAGAAGGGGAAGGTGCTGCACACTTTTAAACAACCACATCTCGTGAGAACTCACTATCATGAGAACAGCACCAGAGAGACTGTGCTAAATCATTCATGAGAACTCCACCCCCATGATCCAATCACCTCCCACCAGGCCCCACCTCCAATACTGGGAATTACAATTTGACATGAGATTTGGGCAGGGACACAGAACCAAACCATATCAAGGACCTATACTTTTCCCATCTTTCTGTTTCTCCATCCTTGGCAGTTGGCTTTTGTCTTCATGCCTTATATTCACAAAATGGCTGCCAGAGTCCCAGCCATTTCTTCTGTGATCAAGGCTGGAAAAGAGAAGGGGTCAATACCAGCCATATCCTTCATTTTAACAGAAAAGCAAAAGCCTTCTCAGAACTTTGGCACATGGCTACCCCAGCTGCTTCCATGGCTGGAGAAGGAAGGGGATAAGGAAAGTTGAGAATGACTGTTGGGTTAATTGAAAATAGCAACTGCCAGAGTTCATCATAAAGAGAATCGTCTTGTGGCTTGATGCTATTGGGAAGAGGTAAGAATTTAGAGCCTTTGGGAGTATGGCTCAGGACTGCAAACATGTCCACTAATAGAATCATGAAAGCAGTTAGTGAATTGAGTTAAACAGCAATTCAAAAGGAGGTAGCCTGATTTTTCATTCTGAATTGGACATAGGCCGTAATGAATGCTACTAAATTATTAGTCTTTCCTACTATAAAATAAGAATAATGTCTATTCTCCACCTCACTTGGACCCTTTTATTCAGTCATTCATTTATTCAACAAATATATACTAAGCACCTCTTATGTAGCAAAGATTGTGCTAATGCTGAGGATACACAAATAAATAATGCAGAACCCTTACCCCAGGGGAGGGAGGCCAGGGGACGTGTTGACTGAGCACTGCTTCACGTTGGACTATGCTGGGTGCTTTATATGCAGAATATATATATAGATGGCTTATAGAAGATATGTAAACATAGGAAAAGTGGTACAACGGAAATATTCATAAAAGTGCCCTCAGACAGAGCAGGGGAAATGACTAACTCTACCTTGGGAATTGGGCAGGGCTTCACCGAGGAGATGAAATCTGAGATAGGGCTTCAAATTGAGTCTGAGTTTATTGTACAGAAGTAGTTGGGGGGAGTAGCTTTTGGTGGAGGAACAGTTGATTCAAAAGCAATGACACTTAAAAGGGAATTGTTTGTTCCTGAAAAGTCAAGCAGTCTACTTTGCCAAGCATTCGGGTGGTGGGAGGTGGCCAGAGCCAGGCCATGAAGGACTCAGAAGCCAGAAGTTTGGCCTTGAGGAGCCGTTGGCATACAGAACAAGACATGATGAGATTTGTGCCTCGGAAAGATCATTCTGGAATCTGTGAGGTGAGGGAGGGCTGTTGGAAGGTGTCTGGTAGCAGAGAACCTGTTTTGGAGGCTTTCGCCACAATGTTGGTGAAAGATGATGACACAATTAAGGCAGTGAGGTCTAGAAAGATCTGCATAAGATCAACAGCTTCTGATGACTGATCAGATGTGTTGAAAGAGAGTCGGGGGAGGAATCAAAAAAGATTCCAAAGTTTCTCACATGGCACTTGGGTGGCATCATTCACAGGAGATGCGGGAGAGTGTGGCATTTGCCGAGCCCCATTTCAGCTTCATCTCAGCTCCTGGAAAAAGGAACAGGCCTTTGCTTCAGGTCTTCTGTTGCCACAGTAATACTCCTCCCCCAACTGCCTCTCCCGCCAGGCCCCACCCAGCTGTGATTTCGAGGTCATGTTCTGGGATAAGGTTCCAAATGGCCTGTGGTTGCCTTGTTCCTGTGTGCAAAATGAAAATGGATTGCTGTAGCAAATGCAAACATGAGGTGGGGAGAGCAGCGATCCCTAGACGAGGCTTGGAGTTGGGCACGGGGCTGTGGCTGAGCAGTCATGGGTGCCCCGTGACAACTGCCTGCCTCACTGCGGCTCCAGGGATTCTTCCCACTCAGCTGCAGCACAGCCTCTGTAGCTTTCATCATTTTCTAAGACCAGTGGACGGGATCAGACAGTTCATGATGCTTCAGCTTCTCGAGTACGTGACTGATGCTTGAAGGAATTATTAAGATGCTTATCTATTTTTAATTGCATCTACTTGTTTGGTATTTGACCCAATTCATTCATTCTTGTTGTGAATGTATTAAGAGACCCTGTACCCTCTTGACCTCTCCTCATAATTATTACCGTTATTGTTCTTTGAAGCACTGTTTTGATTATACACTTAAAAGGAGCTACTGATATACTGAAATTCACTGCACAGCTGAAATGCCCACTGCGTGGACTCAAGGACAGCCGTCTAAGAGTAGTTCTTGTCCTCAGAAGTTCAACTCCCTTTTTTTTTACTTCCCTTCACCCACATTTCTGCCCTCTTCCCCTTTAGAGGTTTTTAGTCACACATTTCTACTTTAATAAGAGCAACCCTTCTCCCTGAGGTCCCAAGTGCTATGTTTTAACAAACACAGATAAATCAGTTCATGTGCTTTATCAGTGTTGGGATTGCTGGCAGGTGCCTCACCGCGAACATTATTGCAATTTCACCATCATTTCCCCTCCTCCCCTTTCCAGACATACATTCATATTTGTTTCTTCTTCCCTTAGATTACCCTATCTGGCAAATCATTCCAATGAAAATTGATCCCATTGATTTATCCACATACAGGTGGAAGCCTGTATTTGGGAAGCAGTTTTAAACAAATTGTGTGAAATAAAGTTTTTTCTTCTGATGTTATCTCTGACCCGTGTTGTGAGCATTTTCTTTTTTTTTTTTTGAGACAGTGTCTTGCTCTGTTGCCCAGGCTGGAGTGCAGTGGCACAATCACGGCTCACTGCAACCTCCGCCTCCCGGGTTCATGCCATTCTCCTGCCTCAGCCTCCTGAGTAGCTGGGATTTCAGGCGCCCGCCACCACGCCCGGCTAAATTTTTGTATTTTTAGTAGAGACGGGGTTTCACTGTGTTAGCCAGGATGGTCTTGATCTCCTGACCTTGTGATCCGCCCACCTCGGCCTCTCAAAGTGCTGGGATTACAGGCTTGAGCCACCGCGCCCAGCATGAGCATTTTCATCTGTGTGGATTAGGAGAAGTTCTTACCACCATTCAGTTATCACCACATGGTGTCCAGTTCTATAATGCAGTACTGGGCTTTAAGGAGATTTGCAATGATTTACTGAGGTAAAAGACAAGATGTTAACTTAGTGTATCTTTTGTCTTGGTCTTCAAAGTGAGGTGAAAGGCCTATCAGTGGCCCATTCAAATGTCCTTTTAGAAGTTTCTCCTTCTCTCTTTCTGGTGTTCTCTGTCACCTATTTTATGACATTATCATAGAAGGAATGTTTGTATAATCTGGTACAGTTCCATAAGAAGAAACATGGATTAGAAAATTAAAGGTAATCCTAGGGATAAGAATGAGAAAATAAAAACTCTTTAAGACGATTAGAGAATGTATTAAAGTCCCTTTATTTCATTCATGGTTATGAGTTATGGGTAGATAACTTGTGGCACTCACTGTTTTCCCAAATATGAGACCTTTGGGGGAAATTCTGGTTCATTCTTGCATTAGGGAATTTTCTGTGGCACAGTGTGCGGTAGTTGTCACTGATTCTACTTAGCACAAATTCCTCATTAAGGATTTTGCACAAACTGGAATGAAGAGCAAAGCTTTCTTCTTAAAGAGAATGAAAGCATATTTCCTTTCAAGGGATAGAACCATTTATTTTCACATCAGAGTCTGAGATTTACAATTCTTTTTTGTTTTGTTTTGTTTTGTTTTTGAGACAGCGTCTCACTCTGTCACCCAGGCTGGAGTGCAGTGGCGTGATCTCAGCTCACTGCAACCTCCGCCTCCCAGCTTCAAGCGATTCTCGTGCCTCAGCCTCTGAAGTAGCTGGGATTACAGATACCCGCCACCATGCCCAGCTAATCTTTGTATTTTTAGTAGATACAAGGTTTCACCATGTTGGCCAGGCTGGTCTTGAACTTCTGAGCTCAAGTGATCTACTCGCCTCGGCCTCCCAAAGTGCTGGGATTACAGGTGTGAGTGACCAAGCCCAGCCTACAATTTTTTATTTACTGCCTTGTGGCAAGAGCCTACATTTCTGGAATTTTAATGTGCAACTCAGGCAACTCATTCAACAAGTATTGAGTATCTGCTGTATACTGGGCACAGTGCTATCAACTGACTAGAGGGTTAGTTGGCTGGTCTTTAGTGATGAAAGAGAGAAAATACTGAAGAATTGACAGGGGTCGGAATCCACTTGCCACCGCAGCTTTCAAGAACGGCCTTCTTAGAGACAGGAAATGAGCAGGATAACCAGTTATGGAGACTCATTTGCAATTACTAGCCACATTCTTCAGAGAGAAGGCTCTGCTGAAATCCTGAATGTTGACTAACAGAAAATGTATTCTTGTTGCCTTATTTCTCATGATGCTTTGTTCTTTTGACCCAGAAACAGAAAAGATAGTCCTAGAGGCAGGAAATGGATTACCATCCTGGAAATTCAATGACCAGCTTTTTCCTTGTGACGTGTGTGGGAAAGTGTTTGGCCGACAGCAGACATTGTCCCGACACCTCTCGCTGCACACAGGTGAGTGAGTAGGGCCTGGGCTGTCAGCCCACTATGCTCCATCACCAACTTCTTTACTCTCCAGAAGCTGAGTTTCTCTAAGAGAGGCATTACAGGAAGTGCTGGGAATGGCTGACCTTTTCAAGCCATTTTCTCTGGCATATTTAAAGAAGACCTTGGAAAGGCTTTGTTATTTGTATTGAAAGGGTTCATTGAGTTCCAAGTAGGACCGATGAGAAAATATACACAATTTAGGTTTATTCAGGTAAAATTCCTAAACTCTGTTAAAAAAATGTATTGAGCTCATCTTGAAAGTGCAGGACAGGGGGACACACTCCATCTTACTGGTTTTATCTTATTGTGGTGGGTGGGAGCAGCCGGGGAAAAGGCACCTTGGTGGAGAAACAGCTTCTGCCTTTATTTACGTATAATTGTGGAGAAATATGGTTGGTTCTGAGAGTTGGGAAAGGGAAGGAAACCAAGTTAACAAGGAGCAATAAATAGTAACTTAGTCCACACAGCAAAAATAATTGAAGATAAAAAGACATATGGTAAAATCAGTAGTAAACATAAAGCAAGATGGAAATAATAAAATCAAACATTTCCATTTTTACATTGAAATCAGGTTTTTAAATAATCCAGATATATCTTATTTACAGGGAACACAAAAACAAAATGATAAAGAAAAGTTCAAAATAAAGGTTTCGTACAACACACAAAATTTAAAAAGCAAGACAGGAAGTATTAATAGGACAAGACTAATTTTGTCTTTTTTTTCCCCGCAAGACAGGGTCTCACTCTGTCACCCAGACTGGAGTGCAGTGGCTGCATCCCGGCTCACTGCAACCTCTGCCTCCCGGGTTCAAGTGATCCTTCCATCTCAGCTTTCTGAGTAGCTGGGACTACAGGTGCACGCTGCCACTATGCCCAGCTAATTTTTTTTAAAAAAAGGTTTTTGTTGCCGGGCACGGTAGCTCACGCCTATAATCCCAGCACCTTGGGAGGCCAAGGCAGGTGGATCACCTGAGGTCAGGAGTTCGAGACCAGCCTGGCCAAAGTGGTGAAACCCCACCTCTACTAAAAATACAAAAATTAGCCGGGCGTGGTGGCACATGCTTGTAATCCCAGCTACTCAGGAGGCTGAGGCAGGAGAATTGTTTGAACCCAGGAGGTGGAACTTGCAGTGAGCCAAGATTGCGCCACTGCACTCCAGCCTGAGTGACAAGAGCAAAATTCAGTCTCAAAAAAAACAAAAAGTTTTTTGTAGAAATGGGGTTTCACCATGCTGCCCAGACTGGTGTCTTTTCTTTTTATATTTTAAATATTTTTAATTTTAAATTCAACTAAAGACAAAATTTAGGAAAACTTTAACATGTTCAAAAAAGTGGAGTTTTATAAGGTCACATTCTCTGAGCATACTTAAATGAAATTTTAAATAAGTAAGGGTCAATAAAATGTCCTGCCTAATTGGACCAAAGAAAAAGGGAGAAAATAAAAATTCAAATAACAGACATCTAAAAGGAATGAAACAGAGAACACTTCATACATAAACCTGGAGCAAACAGCAAGAGCTGTAGTTAGAGGAAAATTTATAGAGGTAAACATTTTAATTAGAGAAAGACAAAAATAAAGGAACTTAACGGTCATCTTAAGGAATTGATAAAACAACAAAGTCTAGAAAGAAGATGGCCATAAAATAGATAAATCCTGTTAAGCCTGATTAAGAAAATGAAGCAAAAATACTCAAAGTTAGGAATGGAAAAGGAAGCCTAATCATCAGTGTGGAAGGTGTTAAAGAATTATTGGAGAATAATGAAGCTCTAAGAAAAAAAGCTGAACACTTAGATGACATAGATCATTTAAACAGAATGACTAAAATTGACCCAAAGTGGGGAGGGAACTTGAATCAGTCAGTTCCCAAAGGGAAATTTGGAAAAATTATGAAGGACATACCGTTAATAAAGGCATCAGGTCCAGAAATTTTCCCTGGTGAGTTCTTTCTAACCTTTTGAGAAGAGGAAATTCCAACGTTATTAAACCTTTCCAAATGATAGAAAAAGATTTAAAAAGCTCCACAGTTTCACTTTATGGAGGATGCATAACCTTAATAACAAAACTTAACAACCTCACTTATTCATACAAACGCAAAACTTCTAAAGAAAGGACACATTTTATCTGGATGGTGGGGCTCCTCCCCTGACCCTTCTGAGCCCAGATGCAAGCCCTTCAAGATGTTGGGGACCACCTATAATAATAATGGTCTCATATTTTGTAGAGAAGAACTTTTTCCCATGTTCTTCTCTGTGAACTAAAGAAGACAGGTATTTCCTTTAAGCCAGGCACAGTAATACCAAGTAAGCATTAAGGATAGAACACCGGAGTTGTTCTTTCCTTCATCTTCTGCTATTACCTTTATCTGTGTGATGAAAGCAAAGCCTGCTCCTTTTACTTTAATTTGCTTGATTAATCAAACGAATTCAGAATGCCACTCTGGAAACGATCCTGAAACATTTGTCAGTTTTATGAGAGGGTTTCCATTAAGAAATTAATTGAAAGTCTTTATTTTATTTATGTAAAATGAAATTTCCAATTAAATTATTTCACACAGCATTTTTTCCCCTTAATTTCATTAGTTTTTTTATTTCTTGGCCGACCCAGGCCAGGAGCTTAGGGAAAATGATGAGGCCTCTTTTACGCTGCAGTCCTGCAAATGCTGTGTTTCATTCCCCCTCCCCTGCTCAGCACTCACCCACGACTGACACTTGGGGTATACACACACACACACACACACTTGCTCACTCACAGAATATTCTTTTGTCCTGTATGGGGCTTACCTTATCAGGAAAATGGGCTGTGGGTGTCCAGAAAACAAAAGCAGGTTATCTATTCTGGTTGCCCTGGGACTTTTTTTTTTTCTTTTTTTTTAGAAACAAGGTTTACCTCCGTCACCCAGGTTGGAGTGCAGTGATGTGATCGTGGTTCACTGTAACCCTGACCTCCTGGGCTCAAGCAATCCTCCCACCTCCTCCTCCCAAGTAGCTGGGACTACAGGCACGTGCCACCATGCCTGACTAATTTTTTAAAAAATTTTTGTAGAGACAGAGTCTCGCTGTGATGCCCAGGCTGGTCTCGAGCTCCTGTCCTTAAGTGATCTTTCTGCCTTAGCCTCCCAAACTGCTAGAATTACAGGTGTGAGTCACAGTGCCCAGCCGGAGATTTTCTTTTATGTTTAGAAGTGCCAATACAGGAGTGACCCGCTGGGTAAAGACTTTTAGATACTTACAATTCCAAGGCATTACCATTGTCTCCATCTGAAATGTGACTTGAACCATTCTTTCCTTGATACCTTTAACTGATTCTTGCAAGGTGTTGGGACTTCCTTTTTTGAAAGCGATTTGGACTTTTTCCTGTTCCTTCTCCCCCAGAGGAAAGAAAATACAAATGCCATTTGTGCCCCTATGCTGCTAAGTGCCGTGCAAATCTGAACCAGCACTTGACCGTCCATTCCGTGAAGCTGGTGAGTACAGACACCGAGGACATTGTCAGCGCCGTCACCTCTGAAGGCAGTGACGGGAAGAAACATCCTTATTATTACAGGTGAGTTGCAGATGGAACATGCTAGTCCGCCTTTCTCAGACTCTTGGCTTCAACACTTCCTACCTGTCTGCTGTGGGCATACATCATGAGGCCCCTTTTCTCAGTCATAGCCTGGCCTTTATTTGAGTAATTTCTTTGCTTAGATTGAGCCCTGCAGTTGCACAGACTCCTCCCTTGGCTTGGGTGCCCCGGTAGCATTAATTGAAAGAGAAATGGTCTTAGAGGTGGCTCTCTGGGGTGGAGCTCCAGACAGTGACGGGCTCTGGGGATGATGAATTTTTAGGTCTGTTCAGCTCAGAAGCTCCAACCTTTGTAACTGAGTGTGTTGCTGCTCCCTAAGAATTGTTTAAAAAAAAAAGCTGAGGAAATATAAATCTGAGAACCCCAGAGAACTAGCCCAGAAGGCGTTATGTATTTCCCCATGGTTGTATCACACTTTAGTAAGTGGATTTTATGTTTCATTTCTGTATTCAATCATGAATCAATATTGGTTTGATTGCCATAAAACCCCCAAGTTTCTGGCTGTCTGTCAAATCTTGTCCTAGAAAGATGCCATACTGATTGGTGGAAACTTGCTTTTGCAGGAAATGTCTCTAGCGATGGGTGGCTTCTATCAGAAGTTGTCCCAGATAGAGTAGCCTCTTGCTTGGAGTGCCATACAACAAACTGTATGTGCTTTCATTGCTGCTAGGGAAGGTTTCCAGAGCCAGAGAGAGGCTCCTGGGCTATGAGGTGCTCTCCGAGTTTATCAGTGGACCAGCACCACTAAATACCTTGGCAACGCTACCCCATGTCTCTTTGCCCAAAGGAAATCAATTAGGTGATGTGCAGCATCTGGAGTCCATAGTTTTAAATTAACTTTATGATTATTTAGCATCATTATAACACATATGTGATTGTTACATGATGCTGGCCCTTAGTCTCTTTGGCACAGTGACTACTTTAGAAGCATCCCAGAAAGCAGAAGAATTTTCTAATGCAAAACCTTTTGGTGAAGAGACAAATGTGTTTCAAATTCCAGTTTTCTTGAGTGTACTGTGTATAAATGGACAGCCCACATTTAGAAGTATGTGTCACCCTTTTCTCTCCCCCTCTTTTCTTTTACCCTTTCATGTAGTTGTCACGTGTGTGGATTTGAGACCGAGCTCAATGTCCAGTTTGTCAGCCACATGTCACTCCACGTGGACAAGGAGCAGTGGATGTTTTCGATCTGCTGCACTGCCTGCGACTTCGTCACCATGGAGGAAGCAGAGATAAAGACTCACATTGGCACCAAGCACACAGGTGACCATTCCTGTCTGTCCTTCTCACACTCCTTCTCCATGCCCTGCACCCCAGAGCACCTGCCACCTGGCTGAAGCATCCCCACCACCCTGAGACATTGCCCTTTCCTTCCATGGAAGGAAGGACTTTCCCAAGGCATGAGAGCCACATTTCCCTGTAGTCATAATACTGTTTCCTGGCATGCCTTGTGCCTCACTGCTCTGAAAGACTCCCAAGTTCAGATGTGGTTGAGAGGTGCCGAGCTCTTTGCTTATTGCTCATCCTGATCCTCTTCCTCATCACCATATGTGACAGTCTTTCAATGCCCCAGTCTTACGCCTTTGCACACTGGCTCTCATTTAAGCCCCATAGCAACCCTCTAAGTGAATACTATTGTTATCACACTGTACAGTACAGGTGAAGAAACAGGCTTAACAGAGGTGGGGTATTCCATCCAAGGTCAGCAACTAGGGGTTGCTGTAGTCACTAGTTTCAGTCACTAGTTCAGTAGTCACTAGTTTCAGTGACTACTGAAACTCAGCCCAGAACAGTTTTCATTCCAGAGCTTGCTGTCTGTATCATTGCTGTTTTGACAGCCCGGAGAAACACTTGGCAGAGCTTTGAACCTTTCTGTTTTCCCGTGCCAGGGCACTGCACACCTACTTCTATAGGCTCTGTTCCTCTCCAGTGAAACTGCAGCCCTGACGCTCTCCTTAATGACGCATGGCATGTGTGTTCGCGGCCAAAGAAAACCAGATTCTCCTGAAACAAACCCATCACTGTCTAGGCCATGGCCAAGGCTTCACCAGTGCTCGCCTGCTATTTAAGCTTCTTGCCATTCTGGTTAACTTCTTCCATTTATTGATGTTAACATTCTGACTTCACCATGCAATTATAGTCTCACAAGTGATGGTTACAAATGATACCAGCAAGGAGTCATTAAGTGAGAATGAGGAGGAGCTCCGTCTGCATTTGCAGGGCTTACAAATTAGGAGCTGATGTTGCTGATTGCCAGCCCTGGGTGTTGGGTCAGCCCCTCACATCATCAGCACTTGAAGGATTCGGGAAGGGGAATTTCCCTGACAGTTGTGCTGACGATGTACACGGCAGAGGAGGATCTCTGTGTTTCTCTGGCCACTTTGGCTCAGTGGTGCCAACAGTAATAAAAGCTTGTTTTTGTCTGTAAATTGAGCAGCTATGACTTGGAGGTCTGCAGAGAGCCGTTATGCCGAGTGAGAAGGTGCCATTTTTACAGTCAGTTGTCTGACTGTAACCACATTAGCCTGTGGGCAGCAGGTGAGCTGGGAAACCCATGTTGAAGACAAATTAAATTCAGCATTTCTGGAGTGGCTAATGGAGGAAAAGGCCAAACTCTTTTCCATTACCACTGGCTTTTCAGATAGTCTTTTTTTTCTCCTTTCTGTTAACCTTCATTCTAACCCTCTTTACTCCGAAGTATACCTGAACCCAGAAGAAAACCTTCCTCCCTCCCATCCTCCTCCAAAGCCCCCTCCACACCCATACCACCATAGAAACCATAGAAACCATATGGCTAGGAAGAAGCTGGACTTGTCATCATTTAATTTTCATGAGTGGAAACTTCACAACTAACCAGTGCAAACACATACCTCGTAATTACCACAGGGAATGAAGCAAAGATCTTGTTCTCTCTGATGTAGCAGGGTTCAGGGCTCATTGTCTAGCAGGAAAGAATATTCTTGTTTGTTAGTACAGTCACCCAAGAGTGAAATGCATTAAAGAAGTTTCTTTTTTAATTCAGTAGGAGCCTTTAATGCTGCCGCTCTAAGAATAAGGTTAAAATCTATTTTATAAGCCAGGGCCCTGCAAGCTTTTTTCAAAGGGGCAAATAGTAAATATTTTAGGCTTTCAGGTCATACAGTTTCTGTCACTACTACTCAACTCGGCTGTTGAAACTTGAAAGTAGTCGTAGACAATATGCAAATGAGTGGGCATGGCCGTGTTCCAATAAAACTTTATTTATAAAAACAGGAGGCTCATTTGAGCCCAAGGACTGTAGTTTGCTGACCCCTGTTATAAGCTAATGGTCTCACAGCAAGGGTTTCCTATATTTAGTATAGTTTTGAGATGTTTCAGTTTGACCCAAAATAGATCAGTCTAAATCTGTAAATTAGTAAGTTGGATTATTGCAAAGTTATGATATAAAGCAATATATATGCTATATGACATATAAAGCAATATATATGTTGTATGACATATATAGCAGTATATATTCCCAAGAACAGGGAGCTTATCTAAGTCACTGCTGTATCTCAGCACCTGGAGCAGGCCCTACACAGTACAAGTGGGGAATCAATGTTCCTTCGGTGAATGAATATATTTGTGTGCAAGCTCATCTGTGCACATTTGTGCATGCTAAGTAAGAAAACTACTCAGACGTGGCCCTTGCTTGAACCTTAGAGTCCTAGTGACTTATTTCTGTAATCTATGTGGAAGTTACTTGGCATGGAGGAAAACACACACTGAATTCTCGATCCGGGTTCTAGACCCTATGGTACCATAAGTAGTATTGTGAATGTAGGACCTCAGTTAACTTCTCTGGGCATCCATCTGTTCCCTATATTTTCACATGCGCAGGAGATGCCCTTAGGCCTAAGATTCTCTAATTCTATGAGCCTTGTTCTCTAATTTGATTTTCCTGTCTTAGGAAAAGGCACCTATTATTTCAGTACCTTAGGAAATCTGCCACGCTATCTTGTTACCTAAGTGAAGTTGTGATCTGCAGCATAAGCTCTAATCAACAGCATGCATTTTGTTTAGTCTCCTACAGAACCCATGCTTTGTCACATTTTCTTATGGGTTGCTGTTACTCCAGGCATGCCTGCGAGTGGGATGTTAAAGGGATACCTGAGGGACTGTCCTCTCATTAGGCATTTCCACATAGTGACCCCTCCTCACCTTCTTTCTCCCACTGTCTGGCGTCTTATCCCTGCAGAGAATATCAACAAGGGGAAAATATCCCCTCTGGTGCTTGTGACTTCTTCAATGCAAATTGTGCTGCAATTTCTAAATGTTGCAATAAATGGCATTGAGGAATCTGAAATGGCTATTTGGAAAATACAGCTATCAATACCTCACCTCATATTGACACCAAAATAAATTCCAGATAACTTACAGAATCCCTATTAACAAATCAGCCCTAGAAAAGCCTGAAGAAAATAGAATATTTATCAAGCTTACAGAGCGAGAAGGATTTGTAAAAGCTTAAGTGATAAAATAAAGCACAAAAGAAAACAATCGAGAGATTTGACACATAAAAATTTCTTCAGTTTGCAAAATAACAGAAAAAGAGAAGCAAAACCAAAACCTGTATCTGTAAAAATGTGTTTACAAAAATGACAAAAGCTTAATATATTTACTACATAGAATATTCCTATAAACTATTAAGAAAAATTTTAGGCCTCTAATTGAAGAATTAGCAAAGGATATGAGGACATGAGCAGTCAATTCACAATGAAGGAAATAAAAGCTAACCACTTACCATAAGGAAACACATACAGCCTCACTGACAGTCCAGCTAAAACTCAAGGCTTATTCCACCTGTTAAGTTAGGAGAACATTTGATATTAATACTCACTGTTGCTGGGATGATGCTGGTACTCACATTGCTGTTGCCCTAAAGAGTGGTAAAACTCCTTGGAAACTAATTAAGCTATATATACCAAGAGGCTTAAAATGTAATGCCCTGTGACCCAGTAATCCCATCTCTGGGAATTTATTCATGGGAAAATATTCAATCAGTGAAATATTAATTTTAACTTTAAATTTAATTTTAAGGAACTATTTAAGTAGAATAATCCCCTCCATGGATATAATACAATCATTTAAAACAATGCAAATATTTTCATGAATTTTTTGAGAGCCAACTCTGTACAAATATCTAAAATAGCGTGGGAAAATACAAAGTACTAGTTATCATTATTATTATATTTTATTATATATGTTTTATAATAGGATAATAATATTTTCTATAATGCTTACCATTATCCAGACATTGTTCTTAGTGATTTACATATAAAAACCTATTTAATTATCACAACCACCTTATGAGGTAAGTGCTGATATTATCCCCATTTTATAGATGAGATAACTGAGGCACAAAGTTAAGTATCTTGTTCAAAATAATACAGCTACTAAGTGGTAGAGGTGAGATTCAAACTCACATGTTCTGATCTATTTTTTATTATTATTATTTATTTATTTATTTATTTTGAGACAGGGTCTCACTCTGTTGCTGAGGCTGGAGTGAAGTGGCGCGATCTTGGCTCACTGCAACCTCCACCTCTCAAGTCCAAGCAATTTTCGTGTCTCAGCCCCCTGAGTAGCTGGGATCACAGGCATGGGCCACCACGCCCAGCTTATTTTTTGGTATTTTTAGTAGAGATGGGGTTTTGCCATTTGGCCAGGCTGGTCTCAAACTCCTGGCCTCAGGCAATTCACCCACTTCAGCCTCCCAAAGTGCTGGGATTACAGGCGTGAGCCACAGCACCCAGCCTGGATCTAGAGTCTTTATTCTTAACCTTAATGGAAACAATTTAAAAGTAGAAGAAGTGCTTACTTTGTTAAGAATGAAAAGTACTCTAAAATGTAACAGTGTCTGTATTGAGGAAGCAAGATGATTGGTAATTTTTTTTATGGTTTCAGTTTCCTAATTTGTGCTGTTTAAAATTGTGCAATATTTAGGGGTTTTGTTTTGTTTTCTAAGTTCTCTTCAGCTGGTTGTCCTAATGTGTGAAGTTGCATCACCTGTGCACAGGTGTCCTTCACCAAGATCTTTGTGATGCTGAAGAAGGTAAATGACCACTTGGGTCACAGTTAGCCTTGGACTTGGCTGGCAAGGGCACCCTGGCTCTTTCCACAGACATCACAAAACAAGATGAGGACAGAAACAGGGGAGGCTGTTTGGACTAGGGATTACACATTGAGCAAGCTGGGCTGCATCACAGAGTGGCTGGCACAGCACATTGTATCTTTATACATTTATTAATTTAGGTATTTCTGCCTGGTGCCTTAATTTAGGTATTTCTAATTAATTTAGGTATTTCTGCCTGGTACTTGAATCTATGTTTAGAAATGGTAGTTGAAATTAATATGTTTTCATTCTAAAAACGAATTTAAGAGAATCACTTGCAGCAGGCGAATATTAGAAGATGGAGTTGCAATATCAGAGATTCAGGATCTCCGCTAAAAATGTTCTACCTAGAAAATGTAGCTAAGCTGGTTTAAATATATACTGATAAGCAACTGGCAATAATGGTACTAGTTGTCACATAGCTTTCTTGTACCAAGAGAGAAGTCTGTAGTCTAAAGTCATACGCCATTGCTCCTCATGGTCAGTGACTGAGGTCACATACTTGCAGTTCTAATAGGAGCAAGATTTTTAAAATTGTGAACTGAAGTAAGAGTTGTCTGCCCTGGACCCTAAGTGCAGTTCTGACAGGAACAGGATTTGAAAACATTGTAAGTGGGTACATATTTCTTCCTTTCTCTTTTTAAAAACTTTTTAAAATGTGGTCACTCTAGAAAATTTTGAAAATGGAATAAAAGTAAACAAACACGACACCAATAATTTTACACTCTAGTGTAACCCACCATTACAGCTCTGTTTATTTCCAAACTTTGTATACATATATATAGATCTATATCTAGATATAGATCTAGATAGATCTATCTGGATATCTAGATAGATCTAGATAGATCTATCTGGATATCTAGATAGATCTAGATAGATCTATCTGGATATCTAGATAGATCTAGATAGATCTATCTAGATATATATATTTTTTTTTGAGACGGAGTCTTGCTCTGTTGCCCAGGCTGGAGTAAAATGGCACCATCTCCGTTCACCACAACCTCCGCCTCCACAGTTTCAAGCGATTCTCCTGCCTCAGCCTCCCAAGTAGCTGGGATTATAGGCATATGCCACCACACCTGGCTAATTTAATCTCCTAATAAAGGAAGTTAGGTTCTAACATTTACAGTCACTAGATTGCTTAATTAACTGATTTGAAGGGAACTGAAGAACAGTCTCCCTATATTTTCTCCCCAACCTAAAACTATGGGGTCACGTTGAATCTGTAAATCATTTTTTGGATTATTGACATCTTAACATTCTTAAGTCTCTTGAACCAGGAACAAAGTCTAGCTCTCCAGTTACTTGGGGTTTATAATGTACATCTTTAGGCCAGGTACAGTGGCTCATGCTTTTAATCCCAGTACTTTGGGAGGCCAAAGTGGGCAGATCACTTGAGGTCAGGAGTTCAAGACCAGCCTAGCCAACATGGTGAAACCCTGTCTCTTCTGAAAATACAAAAATGAGCCAGGCATGATGGCACACACCTGTAATCCCAGCTACTTGGGAGGCTGAGGCAGGAAAATTGCTTGAACCCGGGAGGTGGAGGTTGCAGTGAGCTGGGATCACGTTACTGTACTCCAGCTTGGGCAACAGAGTGAGACCTTGTCTCCAAAAAAAAAGTACATCTTTAGTTTATCACAGTAAAACTTCAAGTGATTGATTAAACCACTTCATATGTTGTATAAGAACCTCACGCAAGTAGACTTCCATTTCTCTCCTCCTAGCCTTTATGCTATTGTCATATGTTTACTTATGTTTTATAAACCCTACAAAACACTGTTATTTTTGTTTAAACAATATTACTTTTATCTTTTAAAGATATCTCAATAATTTAAAAATTATGAATTTATCCATGTATTTATTATTTCCAGCCTCTTCATTCTTTTGTGTAGATCAGTTTTATATCTGGTTTCATTTTCTTCTGCCTGGGCTTTGAACATTTCTTCTAATTCAGGTCTGCTGGTGATGAATTCTTTCATTTGTTTTAACGTGAGCTTTTGTTTGTTGCCTTCATTTTTGAAATATATTTTCACTGGGTATAAGATTTTAGGTTGACAATGTATCTTTCAGTACTTTAAAGATGTTGCTTTACAGTCTTCTTACTTGCATAGTTTCCAGTGAGAAATCCACTGTCATCCTTGCTTTTGTTCCTGTGCACATAACATATCTTTCTTCCTCTGGCTACTTTTAGGATTTTGTTCTTTAGCACTGATTTTGAGCAATTCATGATGTTTTTTTGTATAGGTTTCTTCGTGTTTCTTATGCTTGAGAGGTTCATTGAGCTTCTTGGATCTATGGGTTTATGATTTTCCTCAAATTTGGAAAATTTTTGGCCATTTCAAATTTCCGCCCTCCCCACCCAACCAGAGATTCCAATTAAACTTATTTTAAGCTTCCCAAAGGCATCCCACAGTTCACTGATGCTCTTTTCATTTGGGGAGACTCCTTTCTGTTTCATTTCAGATAGTTTCTATAGCTATTATCTTCGGGTTGACTCATCTTTTCCTCTGCCATGTCTAATGGGATTACTGCTGGTAACAGACACTGCAGTTTTCATCGGTAGAAATTTTATTTAGATCTTTTTAATATCGTCCATGTCTCTACTTAACTTCTTGAACATATGAAATACAGTCACCACTGTTTTAATGTCCTTGTCTGCGAAGTCTAACAACTGTGTCTGTTCTGGGTCACCTTTGATTGGTTGATTATTCTCAATTCGAATTGTGTTTATCTTTTTGCACATCTGATCACCTTTGGATGCAGACATTGTGATTTTTACCATGTTGGGTGCTTAATATTTTATATTCCTATACATACTCTTGACCTTTGTTTTAGGATGCAGATAGCTACCTGGAAACCTCGTTCCTCTGAGGTCTTGCTTTCATGATTCTTTGGCGGGTCTAGATCACTAGGCAGTGATTTATCTAGGTTTAACCCACTACTAAGAGACCTTTCTTAGTTTTCTACCTAATGCCCTGTAAATTATGTTTTTCCAATCTGACTGGTGGAAACAGGCATTATTTCTAGCCCTCTCTGAGTGCCGGAGTCTGTTCTCTAAGTTTTTCAGGTGGCTTTTCCCCCTCCAACTATGGGTAGTTTCTTCACCCCCATGCTCTGATCCATACTTTGCTGAATACTCAAGGGGGACCCTCTCTGTGTCTCTGGGGTTGTTCTTCTGTGCTGCCCCTTCCTCTCTGATACTCTGTCCTGCAAAGTCTGGTCAGACCCTCAGCTCTGTATCCTCCACTCAGGGAGTCTGTCAGGTTCCACCTGGTTCCTCCTCTCTGCAATGAAGCCTGGAGAGTCTCAAGGTAGGAAACTGATCAGTCACATGGCTCACCTTTTTTGTTTCCTGTCTCTCAGGGGCCACTTTTCTTCATTGCCTAACATCCAGTGATATGAAAACTAGCATTTGGTATAGTTTGTCTGATTTTTTTCAGTTGTTAGTAGTAATGGTAAACCCAGTCCCTGACACTCTCTCTTGAGTAGAAGCAGAAGTCTTCTGACACTAGATTTTAATGGCCTGCTGACTTGTGTGTATCTGGCTTTGAGGGAGAGGGTCCCGAGTACTGATGAAGAGCATGGACCCTGGAGTCAGACCAATTCAAACCTCTTCTCCACCACTTCCCAGCCATATGATCTAGGCCAGATTAACCTTTCTGTGACTCCATTGCCTCATCATAAAATGGGACTGATAACAGTTGTGCCACACAGGATTTTTGAAAAAACAAAATGAGATAATTTAAAGTATAATACAGTTCCTGGAACGTGGTAACATGTTTAGTACATCTTAGCTATTACTGTCATTTTATTTTAATTCATGTAAGACCTTAGTAAACACTTGTCAAATTAATGAATGCCTGCTCTTGGCCCCCAGTACCACAGAGGAGGTAGGTGCCTTAGGACCTGGGATCCCCCAGCAGTGGGGGAGCTGGGGACATGAGCCTGTGCCCCCAGAATGATGATGCATCCATGAGACTCAACTCGTCACCCTCAGTTGCTATAATTCTGAGGATTTTCATCTCAGTAACAGAATGGGTTATTTGCTTATTTTTCAGGGGAAGACAGGAAGACCCCCAGCGAATCAAATAGCCCCTCTTCATCCTCCCTCTCAGCTCTGAGTGATTCAGCCAACAGCAAAGATGATTCAGATGGCTCCCAGAAAAACAAGGGCGGGAACAACCTGCTGGTCATCTCTGTCATGCCTGGGAGCCAGCCCTCACTGAACAGTGAGGAAAAGCCAGAGAAAGGTAAGGAGGAGGTGGGTGTGAGCCTGCTCAACTCTCCGCACCCAGGATGACCCATTCTTGAGAATAAGCCCTGGACAGGAGCGATGTCAAAAACTAATAACAGGCCCAGGATGCAGTATGCTGGGCCTCACCTAAAGTTTGCATTTCTTTTGGCTTAATTCAAATCCAAGTATGGGTTGGAAGGATGGGGAGGGCGACATTGATTCCGATGTTTGTACATTTAACTCCTTTTAGCACAGAGATATGGGGAACAGTGCCTGGAAGGCTGTAGCTGTCAGGCGTCAGAGGAGGCGGGAGGAAGTGGGGGGGAGCTTGGCTCCACTCCTGCCGTCCTCTCCCTGCTGCCCCGTGCACCTCTATACCCAGCTTCGGTCCTTGCAGGGTTCGAATGTGTTTTTTGCAACTTTGTCTGCAAGACGAAGAACATGTTTGAGCGTCATCTGCAGATACACCTCATCACCCGGATGTTTGAGTGTGATGTGTGCCATAAGTTCATGAAGACCCCTGAACAGCTGCTGGAGCATAAGAAATGCCACACTGTCCCCACCGGTGGGCTCAAGTAAGGAAAGCAAGTACAGAACCTTTTACTGCGTTGTTATTAAATACCCTTTCCCCTTCCCTACCCCGTCCCTTCCCGTGAAGGTTTTGGGAGTCATGGAGAAGGGGAGCTTGGTATGAGGGGAGTTAGTCAGGAACCCCTGCTGCCTTTAGCTGGATTGAATTAGACCTGTCCCCCTAGGGTGTCAACAGATGTCAGTAGGAGAATCCATTTTGCAAATATCCCGGGATTCAGGGCAAGAAAAAAGACAGGTTGGAACAACCCAGCATGCAAGAATAGACTACACTGCTTGAGTTTTGTTGAGACTAGATTTTAATGGACTCAGGGCTTAGTGTCCCCAAGCATACATCATACTGTGACTGAGATTCACCTTCTCTGTTTTTCCGATGGCTTGCTACATATCCTTTAAGTAAACATTACAACCACCCCACCCTCCAAAATTGGACAGTTTGAACAGGCAGGAAGCAAAATTTTTCATGCAACGATCATGTGCTTCATGATCCTCCTGCAAACATACTGATGTCTTCTTCCCAAGATCTAGACAACGAGCATCATCTTTAACCAGTATTTTCAAGAGGCCCTTTGGTCTCAAGTGAGACCAATCAACTAATATCAAACATACTGTGTGTCTGGCTTGATAATAGGTGCTAACAGGCACACAGGAATAAAACACCATTTCCACCCTCAAGAAATGTATGTCCTAGTACTACCTCATCTGCGCAGTGAAATCAGAGTCCCTGTTCACAAGGCACTTAGGGTCTGGTAAAGAGAAAGCAGCACAGGTAGGAGGACACAGAAAGACACAGTCACAGTTTTCAAGGCATAATTACTAATTTTCAGCTAAACGATCATGTTGAGTGAAAAATTACATTTTACTTAACACAAGGGGGAAAAAACCTTTTGTTTTAAAACATGTTCATCATTGAAATGCACAACCTGCCAGAGAGGTGGCATGACTCCCCCAGATGGGTGAGGAAGGGAGAGATGGAAAAGACCCTGGGAGTGGAGTGTTGGGGGCAGTGCAGGCTGGGTCCCCCCAGGCCTCTGCCTGCTCAAAAACTCCCCCACATAGAAGAGTCAGGGAACAACAGGATCTACCGTTGAACTCCATTTCGTTTCACTCTTGGGGGAGGGGGAGGGGAGGGCAGAAGGGATTGGGGAGGGGGTGATTATAATTCAAGGAAACCAGTAGATGGAAAATGCTTAGCGAGAGCTTATTTGGGGATTTGATTTGGTTTGTTCCCACTGTCCCTTTATAAATATTTGTGTGCTCTCATTTTAAAAAGAGAAACACCAGAACCATGTTTTTCTGTGGTTGGACCAGTGCTCACTGCCCTTCCCAGTAGCCCAGTCACACCCATGAACATTGCAGCCCCTGCCAGTTGTGGCTTTGCCAGTTCGCCTTTCCTCAGGGACCTCCAAAGTCCCGAGCCTCTGAAGCCATTGGGGAGAATGCACAGTGAACTCTGATGCTTTTGCTGGTACAGACACTTCCCGTGCGGTGCTAACCGTCCCCTGTGTAATAGTTTATGTTCTAGGATGACCAAGTAGAAGAATACTTTGAAAAAATTGATAATGCCTTCTGGCTATACAGTGAGTCTTTGTTTTGTTTTGTTTTGTTTCCTTTGCCATATCAGAGAATTAATTTGCCTGAGAGAGTGTCTTTAAGAAAATAACGGGAGCACGGAAAACCCTTAGCACTTTGCCTGAGCAGTGAAAGAAAGATTGAGCTGTGGGTCACAGAAATGTCCTTAAAATGAAACAGACTGCTGATGTCTAAATTGCTTTTCTGTGATGGAACTGCTTGTACTCTATATCCTGTTCATAATGCAGATCAAATAAGATTATACTATTATTTTTCTTTTGCCGTAGCTCAGGACAGTGGTGAGTTTCAGACTCCTCTAGGTAAGGCCCAGCTTGGCGTAGGGGTTGTGTGTGCACCTGACCTGGGAATGGGCTTTATATTTCTCTCGTGTGCACTCTTCTGTGAGCTGAGGTTCAAAGGCTAACGGCGAGCTTGGCGCTGAGGAGGCCGTGCACGGTGCACTTGGTTGTGTTGGGCTCTGCTGAACACCTCTCCAGACCCTCCGAGGACAGTCCACTCCTGGGCCCTGCCCTGCAGGAGCCAAGCAAGAGCTGAGGCAGCCACTTTTGCATCTGCATTCTTTGTGGAAAGAGAGCAAACACGCTACAGTTCTCATATAAGCCACTGACTCCAGCCTGGCAGCTTCTAAAAGAGAGGCTCAGCAGAGTTTGTTAACATGGCGTCACCACTCCTCGTGGCCCCTCTGGACAGCCAGGAGGGTTGGTGGTAGCGTAGCTCACTGCAAAGGATGGAGAAACCGAGCCACAGAGAGGCCCAGGCTAGGGTGTCCAGCTCCAGCCTGACAAGGTGATGGAGCTGGGACCAGCATCCGCCTTTCCAGAATCTACCTAAATTGCCTGTAGAGACCACTCAAATAATGAACCAGTATGTCCTGAGTGCTTACCATGTGCTGAGTACTCTACCAAGTACTGCAGAGAATGCAGAGGAAATGTAAGATACGGTCCTGCCCTCTGAGAATTTCCAATCCAGTTGGATTATTATCCTATCTCCGGCATAATCATGTATTAATAATGTCTTCGAGCTCCAGACAGCAGTTGTCTCCCTCCCTCCTCCCTTCCTCATTAGCAGATGGGCCATTGGGTGGGCTTCCTTCTCCTCCCATGCCCCTGCCATAGTCCTCAGCTTCCTTTCCTGACAAAGAGCCAGTCCTGTAGGGAGATATGTTTTACGAGTACATAGATATGTACACATGCACACACTCACACAGAGAGACACACAGGCCTTCTCATCCTAACAACCCCTTAATAAGCACGATTCTGACCCCTGTGACTTTCTGTTTGCTGGAGGTAGCGCTCCCCCTATAAGCTGTTCTTTAAAACCTCTTAGCCTTTCTGCGTGTGCTTGGTGTGGTGCATGAAAAGTCGATTCTTTGTGTTGCTCCCATCTAGAGGGGAGGTCAGGAGGTTTAGACCTCTGTGCTGTCTGGTCGGGAGTGGGGAGGGCTCCGAGGGGCCGGGCGGGGGCTGGAGGGGAGCACCAGCAAATTGATTCCTGGCACTTTCTCTGCTCCCCTTAGTGAGGGCTGGCCTTGCCTGTATCGGCCAGGAGACCCAGAATAGGCTGAGCGGACCTCGCCAGAGCTGCTTGTCAGTGGGGGCTGCTCTGTCAGCAGGGAGAGCCAAAAAGGGCCGCTCCACCCCTGAGAGGCGGCAGGGCGGGGCTGGGCTGGGCTGGGCAGGCCAGGCCTCAGACACTGGGGGGTGGTGTGAGGGAAGGCTGGTGAGGCGGGGAGAAGTGCGGCTGCCTCTGAACCTTCCCGGCTGAACCTCCCTTGCGTTGCTTTCCCCGGCAGGTGCCCATTCTGCATTTATTCCACCAACCGCCCCGCTGCCATGGAGTGCCACCTCAAGACCCACTACAAGATGGAGTACAAGTGCCGGATCTGCCAGACGGTGAAGGCCAACCAGCTGGAGCTGGAGACGCACACCCGGGAGCACCGCCTGGGCAACCACTACAAGTGCGACCAGTGCGGCTACCTGTCCAAGACCGCCAACAAGCTCATCGAGCACGTGCGCGTCCACACCGGGGAGCGGCCCTTCCACTGTGACCAGTGCAGCTACAGCTGCAAGCGCAAGGACAATCTCAACCTGCACAAGAAGCTGAAGCACGCCCCACGCCAGACCTTCAGCTGCGAAGAGTGCCTGTTCAAGACCACACACCCTTTCGTCTTCAGCCGCCACGTCAAGAAGCACCAGAGTGGGGACTGCCCTGAGGAGGACAAGAAGGGCCTGTGTCCAGCCCCCAAGGAACCGGCCGGCCCGGGGGCCCCGCTCCTGGTGGTCGGGAGCTCCTGGAATCTCCTGTCTCCTCTGTCAGTTATGTCCGCCTCCCAGGCTCTGCAGACCGTGGCCCTGTCGGCAGCCCACGGCAGCAGCTCAGAGCCCAACCTGGCACTCAAGGCTTTGGCCTTCAACGGCTCCCCTTTGCGCTTTGACAAGTACCGGAACTCAGATTTTGCCCATCTCATTCCCTTGACAATGTTATACCCCAAGAACCACTTGGATCTCACATTCCACCCTCCCCGACCTCAGACTGCGCCTCCCAGCATCCCCTCACCCAAACACTCCTTCCTTGCCTATCTTGGACTGAGAGAAAGAGCAGAGACTGTCTGAGGGCAGCCATGTTCTGTACCAAAAACAAAGAGACAAAAGACAAAAAAAAAAAAACAAACCCACAAAACTTAAACACAACCCCAGCAGGTGTATGTTGCTGCAAAACCTACAGACCCCCATGGGTCTGGAACATGTGTACTGTATATCTTTAGTAAGGAATAGAGAATTGGCTCTGTGTGTATACCTATTGCATTGACCTGAAAGCTGCTTTATCCAATCTTCAGAGAGGTGACCTACTGCATACTTCTACCTTCAGAGGCATGCCTCCCCAGCCACCCACTCCCACTCTCAGCCCTTCTCCGTACTTTTCTCTGAAAGGAATCTTGTCTTGTTAAACCCTAAAGAGAGTGTCCTTAATAGCAATCAGCACTTGTAAGCTTATATACTGGTGCATTTGGTTTTCTGTTGGGTGAATGCGGTGTGTGGGCGTTTGTGGATTCTGAAAGAGAAAGCCGTGTGTCGTGTGCCATGACATTTCTATTGCACATTCTTTGTACTGGCTTCTTTAACAGCGATGAACGTTCTTTTCCCTCCTGGGTTGTTCATCCACAACAGTCTTTCCCTGTGCTCCTTCATCACCTTTCCCTCTCTCTTTGATGGCTACAGAGTGGTAGGGCCTGGTGCTTAGTCGATGAAGGAATGGTAGACATCTACAGTGCTGCTGGAGATTTCCGCCAGAGCGCTGGAGACCTTACGCTCAGATCTTCTGTGGTGATGAAGCGGCAAGGAATCAAGTGACTGATCTGGAAGAAATATCTCGCAGCACTGCAGCTAACATCACAGAACTTAAGTGTGTTTTGTGTGTGTGCCCACACGTAGATAAATGTGTACGGTGCACACACACAGTGCATCATTTTTTAAGGGCAGATTATATATATATATGATGTATTAATTCAGTGGTTACCATTTGTTTGCAGGAAAAAGAAATGTATGAGTGAAAAAATTTATGGTTGATAAATCCAGCCAAGGAGATTAAAAGGGGTTTGGAGAAATTCTGGGTATAAATGCTCAGACTAAAAAAAAGAAATGGCAGTTTTGCACAGTGCTATGGTCTTGCACTAGTTTTTGTTTCTCATCTGAAAAAAAAAAGTAAAATAAAAGGAAGAAAATGTACCTTTTTTATGGAACGAGTAGACTGTATGTTTGAAGATTTAGCCACAACCTCTTTGACATATAATGATGCAACAAAAAGGTGCTGTTTAGTCCTATGGTTCAGTTTATGCCCCTGACAAGTTTCCATTGTGTTTTGCCGATCTCCTGGCTAATCGCGGTATCCTCCATGTTATTAGTAATTCTGTATTCCATTTTGTTAACGCCTGGTAGATGTAACCTGCTAGGAGGCTAACTTTATACTTATTTAAAAGCTCTTATTTTGTGGTCATTAAAATGGCAATTTATGTGCAGCACTTTATTGCAGCAGGAAGCAGGTGTGGGTTGGTTGTAAAGCCCTTTGCTAATCTTAAAAAGTAATGGGTGATTTAAAAAGAAAAAAGGAAAAAATCTTTGGCTGAATATGTTCATTGCTTGTATTTTTAAAACAACAGAATTTCCAGTATGAAACAGGCTGAAAGAGCAGGAAGAAATGTTCTTTGTATAATAATGGGAAGTTTGGAATATAAAAGTTTATATATTATTTATCTATTGGAGAACTGGTGTACAGGAGGAACACTTTCTTACTGTGTTGCTGTTTTCCATCATGTGTTATCCTAAGAGTTGGGGTTTTTTAAAATCTGTTTCACCGGGGGAAAATAAAAGCGTCCCTAATGTTCTTCCTCTAGTCAGTTTGCTTTGCTGAAAGCTCCCTGGAAATTAGTACAGTTCTACATGAAGCCAGAAGACTGTACTGTCTGTCCACACCATGGTCTCCTCAGTCCCCTCCATGCCAGCCCCTCTTCCCCACACCCAGCAGGTGTGCTACACCTCCCTTTGCCAGTCATCCCGCCATGGATGGGGAGCCTACTTGGTGCCCTGGCAAACCTGTTTACACTAAGGAGATGCCCACAGGGAGCGGGAAGCTCCCAAACCCTCAGTCATTCTCCAGCAGAGACCTTTGCTCTTGGCCAGGTTTGAAACAATGTTCAACCTCGCCACGTCAATGTCTCAGTAAAAGACACTATAGATAGTTATGGACAATACACTCCAAGAATACTGGGCTTATGGGTGGGTTGGTTTTTTGTTTTGTTTTCAAATCATGTCTTTATCCCCATATAATGGAGAATGTGCCACTTGGCTAATAATGTGTTTTCAAAATTACAAGTTCAGTGATGACAGGAAAGAGGGCTAAAGTAATCCCACAGAGGCTGGTAGAAAAGGCGAATCACACTTAAGCACCAGCGGGTTAAAAACCTGAAAGGGTGGCCCTGACAATTCGGACTATAGGTTTTACAGCATGCCACTTGTGCAATAGGAGGTCTAGGGTTGAAATTTTCAAGAACGAGAGGAGGTGAAGGAAGGAGACGTTTACTGCTCAAATGCCATGCATTTCACTGCTTGCCACTGAACTTGTATTTGAATGACTTAGTAATGCTTAATATAATTGGGCAACTTTTTTAGCACTTTGGAAAGAGTCATCAATCTTTCTGGTAAATTATAAAAGTTTTCTGAGTGAGAAAAGGTGTGTTTGGAGTTTGTTTGACTTTTTATATTATTATTATTGTTAATAAAAAAATCTACAGCATTTTTCATACTCCACCCTAGAAAATATGTACCCCTGAATTTGGTTTGCAGTTTGATACTCAGGGAAGGATGTATTCCATAGATATCCTTTCCGTGTAAAACACTAACATCTTTGAGAAATTCACCTACCAACTAACTTCAATTGTTGTCACTATGCATTCTTCAATGAAAACTAGCTTATTTTTCCATATAGTAATGCAGTTAGGGTTCTCAGCACTTTCTTTCTTCTATCCTTTTTTTAACTCTTCATATTATGTTCAGATGATCATACTGTCAAGGTTTGTGTACATTACTGAAAATTTGTATTGTATAAAGCTTTTTGCATTACAAGGCTGTACAGGGTCATTTTGACAGTAACTGGTATATTCCTTTGCATCTTATGTTGCATTGCCAATTTCTAGTGTATCCAGTTTGAAAGTATAATATACTCTAATTAAAAAAAAAAAAGGTTGGCTATACTCTTGTTTCTTTTTCTTTTTTGGTTTGCCATCCTTGACTGCTTGTTAGTCTCAGGGTTTTGTTTGTCTTGCTTTGTTCTGTTTTTTACTTCTCAGTGTATTTTAATCAGATTTCAGAAGTGTCCACTCCTGGTTATAACTGTCACAAAATTCAAGTGTTGAACAGCGATGGTTATAATGCAAACTGTTATTATGTACATCATTAATGGCCATTAAGGTTGAGAGCATATCCATCATTCAGGACAGTGGCAGGCCAGCTCCTTCCTGAAATTACTTAGTGACATTTAAAAGTGTTTGCCAGCCCTATCCTCTCCTGCTTAACATCATTTCATTGACCCCATAGCCAAAGGGGGGAAAACAGATGAATAATTCCATCTATCTTAATGAAGTTGGGCAACTATGAGATTTTAATGAGTGGAAAAATGGTATGTTTTGCAAACTAAATGATAATCTATCCAAATGCAAGTAATAATAGTTCACCATTCAAGGGAAGGTACCAGAGAAAGAAACTGAGACCAAAGACAGAGAGAGAAAGAAATGAAAAACACACTAAGTTCAAACAATTTTTTAAAATCCATTTTGTTCTATTTGAGACCTTTCCATGAATCTATGATGGTTGACAAAAATATATAAAGCAGCAGAAGAGACTGTTTTGCCTGGTTTGTAATTTGCATGCTTATAAATATAATGTCCTTTGCTTATTTCAAGCAATTGTGAACCACTTCACTCTAACATTTAAAAAGATCAAATTTACTTTTTTAAAAATGAGATAATGTAGGAGAAGCCACTTTGAAAATGGCCAGTCACTAATTAGACACTATTTTCTCTTTTATTTTTTCATCCAATAGCAATTTTTTAGGTGATTGAGTCAAATACGTTAATTTGATTCAAATACTAATTTTGTTTTGAGGTGGCTAGTGTTTATTGAAAATATTAAAATAAGCCAGACTTCTTTGATTTTTGCTAGTGCTACAGGCAGGTGTGTCTTCTCATTTTGTGTACACATTTTTTTTTCCTTAAACTCCACAGCTACCTGACATTTTCCCTGAAGTTGAGAATAGCCAGCAATACAAAGAAAATAATCATCAGTTTAGTAATCATTTCCCCAGAAATGGGCCTTCAGTGACTTTGAGAAATGGTCTGGAAACAGAACTGTTCATGACAGAACAGACCACATCCTCTCCCATCTTTACTTCTCTGGAAAACATGGTGTGTGGACCCCGGCATCTCCAAGCCAGTCATGAGGCCTTTGTTTGAATTTTAATCCAAACACAATTAGATATTTCTCCTACTGTCATGCTACATAAATATAGTTTAAGCTAAGACTCAAAGCCATGTTTTCTACAATGTGTCCACTGCTGATGGATTGTTTGGGGGCCACCAGTGAACTATGCCTGACCATTTAACAGAGCTGCCGCACTGGTCACAGGAGAGCAAGGAGAAATAGCAAACCGTGGTGAGCACATATGTCCCCTTATCCACAGTCAGAAACATCACAGTAGAACCCCTGCCTGCCAAAGGTCATGTGGGGCTTGTAAACAATTTGAAAGGGAAGACACATCTCATTAGTCACCTCCATGCTTTCAGTCTGTGGGGACGAAGGAGAGCCAAGAGGTGCTTAGTGAGAGATGGAAGCGGGTAGCAGCTGAGTGATTTCATCGGTGCCTCCAGAAGACAGAGAATATAGAACTGGAACCCTTCCCAGCAGCAGCTTAGAACCTGTGAGCAAAATCACAAGATAAAAGGAGTCCCTTGGAGATTTAAGATTCATTCTAAGGAGCCATCTATCACAGATATTCAAGATACTCCAGCCAATATTCTTGCTTACATCATTCCCTCAGAATAGAAGAGTCCCACACAAAATGGGGTTTATTTTGGGAATAACTACAATTAACTAAGCAGGCAAATGCCTGTAAAACAGGCCCCAGGGTAAGTGAAGTGCGGTGACTCCCAGAAATTGGGGCACCCCGTTTTTCCCTGTGCAACATCTGAAGGGTTATTTATTAATCAAGGCCTCTTCTTTATGAAGTAGTAGAGCTTCTGTTCATAATTCTTTCCTTGTAGCTGAATCTGTAAAACAGGAAAATTCAGATCCTGCTCACAGTGACAGGAGGTGCAAAAGGGAAAAGAAAAACCAATTGCTATATCCCCCTGGAATTCCTTTCTCGTACAGCTAAGTATTAGTTCATTAGTTCTTGGTTTTCAGTAGAATTACAAACCTGGAGCAGAGAATCTGCTTCAATTCACACTTCAAAATCATTTCCCCCTACACAATTCCTTATAGGTGGTTTTTTACCCTGTATAGTGAGAAAATTTGGATTACTTGGAGTCAGGCTACCTGAGTTACAAACCTGGCTCAGACACAAACTAGGGGTGTGATTATGACATACCATTAAGCATCTTATGAAAAGAGCCGCTTAACTAAATGATCTCTAAGGCCCCTTCCCACTCTAATATAACATATAATCAACTATGATTCTACAACTTGTTGTAAACAAGAAAAAGTCAGCCTTTTGAAAGAGAGATGGTTACAAGGCAGAATCCTTGTAAGGCAGTTACAGCAAAAATGGCACCTCAATATTTTCAAGTCACAACAGGCTCAGTGAAGGGAAAAGAATGACTACAAAGATTTTTCTGCTCACTTCACAGGTTGGGAGATCTCAAGTTTTTCTCTTCTTTTTTTTTTCTTTTTTATTTTTTGAAACAGAGTCTCAATTCTGTTACCCAGGCTGGAGTACAGTGGCATGATCTCAGCTCACTGCAACCTCCACCTCCCAGGTTCAAGCAATTCTCCTGCCTCAGCCTCCTGAGTAGCTGGGATTACAGATGCATGCCACCATATCCAGCTAATTTTTATATTTTTTAGTAGAGACACAGTTTCACCATGTTGGCCAGGCCAGTCTTGAACTCCTGACCTCAAGTGATACTCCTGCCTCGGCCTCCCAAAGTGCTGGGATTACAGGCGCAAGCCACCGTGCCTGGCTTAAAGTTTTCCTTGTCTGGTTAGAGCTAACTCTCCATGCTTGGATTGCCTGCAATCATCTTGAGGGTGGCTTAAACATATTTTACTGAACTGTTTGATCTGGTTTGATGAGTTAGGGGTTTGCCAGATGGTTGGAGAGGCTTTGCCCTGCCCACTTTCATCTCTCCAACTCTGCTCCCTCCATTTCCCATCCCAATTGCTTCCAGCCTCCTCAAAGTCACCAGTGCCACTGTGACCACTGAGCTCTGACAACCACTTTTCATATGTTTTCTGTAGAAGAGTAAATGGTTTCTTATAGCAGGTATAATGAAACATTTTATTTAGTTTTAGCATAATGAAAGAATACACTAAATATTGAGGTGGCAAAGAAGCCCTGGGCAGGCAGCAAGAGCCACTTGGTGAAGCCGAGAGGAGGTCCTGTCAATGACGTCTGACCCGAGCTGGTTGCTACAACAAAAGGTAGAATAAGGTGAGTCTGTGAGGTGGGGAGCAAGTGGTATCCAATACAATGATCATATTTGGTGTGAATGTTGCCACGTCTTTAGCCTCTAGGTCAATGTTGGTTACCCACCCACCCTGCTGGGTTAGCTCAACATACTTGCCCTCCACTCCTGGCCCCTACTCCTGAGAAGGACTGATGGTCTTGGGCAGAGCCAAGGACAGCGTTGTGTCATGATGCTAAGAAATGGAGGAGTTGGCACATTAAGAGGCAGGCAAAGCCTTCTCATTCATGTAGCAGGCTCTCTTTAGAGTCCTCCCATATTGGGGGTGTGTTATTTCTCTGATGGGATGTAGCTCTTCTAGGACTTTTTAAGGAGAAGCCACTGGAGAGGGTTGTGCACTGCCTTCCACCATAGCCTCCTTGACCTAGGAAAGCCACATGAGAGCCAAAACAGGGCTGATAGGGACAAGTTACCACCCAGCCCTCTGCAGGCAGCCTCAAGCCCAAGCAAAAGGCATCTCAGTGGCTCTCCTAGGTCCAAACTCACCATGAAAGGGGTGGTGAGCCATACTCCAACTAGGAATAAAAAGATTACATTTGTCTGGCATCTTCTCTGTGCATATAACTCCCCCAGGAACATGGGGCTGGACAAGAAGTAGCTGCACTCATAACAGATAATTGAAAATTAAAATATTCAGTATAGGGGTTTTCTCTGTTTCTTCTCATCTTTGACACATAACTAGCAGTTGTATTATTAATGGAAGATTGGGATAAAGATGGACTGATGGATAGGATGGCCACATGGATACATAGAATGTATATATAAAGAATGCATAGGTACATACATAATAAAGATAGAAACATAATAAATATGCATGTGTGGGACCACCCAGAAGGAAGGTCATTAATTTTAATATTCTAGGATTCATATTAAAATACAATATTTTTCAAGGGTGGAGCAAGCTGGTCGAATAGAAGCATTCACCAATCGTCCTCTTTTTCCCCCACCAGAAGCACCAAATTTAACAACTATCTACACACACACACACACACACACACACACAAAACCTTCATAAGGACCAAAAATCAGGTGAGCAAGCACCTGGTTTTAACTTCATATTACTGAAGAAGGCACTGAAGAGGGTAGAAAACACAGTCTTAAATTGCCAAGACCATCCCTCCCCCAGCCCCCAGCAGTGGCCACGGGACACGCAGGATCTGTGTACTTGTGGGAGGGAGAGCACAGCGATTGTGGGACCCTGCACTGACCTAAGTGCTGCCTTGTTACAGTGGAAAAAAAACTAGGCTGAACTCAATAGATGGCCACTCATGCTGGCAGCATTTAGAACAGCCCTAGCCAGAGGGGAATTGCCTATCCAAATGGTCGGAACTTGAGTTCAGGCAAGACCCACCATTGTGGGCTAAAGCGCTCTGAAATCCTAAATAAATTCAAAAGGCAGCTTAGGCCACAAGAATGGCAAGTCTTAGTGCTGTGCTGGACTTGAAACCAGTGAACTTAGAGGGTATATGACCTACTGAGACACCAGCCAGGGCAGCTAAGGGAGTGCCCATGCCACCTCTGCACCAACCCCAGGCAGTACAGCTTACAGCTCCAAAACGGACCGCTTCCTTCCATTTGAGCAGAGAAAAGGGAAGAGAAACGAGGGCTTTGTCTTGTAACTTGGATAACAGTTCAGCCACAGTAGCACAGGGCACTGGGAAGAGTCATAAGGCGCTGATTCCAGGCCCTAGCTCATGGACGTTTCTAGACACATCCTGGGCCAGGAAGAAATCACTGCCTTGAAGAGGAGCCACTCCTGGCAACATTCATCACCTGCTGACTAAAGATCCCTTGGGTCCTGCATAACCAGCAGCGATACCCAGATAGTACATCAAGAACTTTGGGTGAGACTGAGATTTGCTGGCTTCAGATAAGACCCAGAATATTCTGAGCTGTGGTGCCTACTGTGAGAGATTCCTTCTGCTTGAGATAAGCAGAGGGAAAAATAAAGGGGACTTTGTCTTGAACCTTAGGTACCAGCTTGACCACAGTGGGGTAGAGCACCAAGCAGGTTCTTGAGGTTCCTGATTCCAGACATTGGCTCATGGACAGCATTTCTGGACCTGCCCTGGGCCAAAGGGGAGCCCACTGCCCTGACAGGTGAGTCCCAGGCCAGGCAGCATTCACCACAAGCTGACTGAAGAACCCCTGGGCCTTAAGGGAACATCAGCAGTCACCCGGCAGTACCCACCATATTGTGAGCATGTGGTGGTGGTGGTGGCTATGGGGAGAGGCACCCCAGCCTGTGCAAAGGGAAAGGAAAAGTGGGAAGGACTTTGTCTTGTGGCTTGGGCACCAGCTTAGCCACAGTAGAACAGAGCATGAGGCAGATTTCTAAAGTTTTTGGCTCCAGGCACTGACTCCTGAAGAGTATCTCTGGGTCTGCCTGTTTCCTGGGGGAACTCACTGACCTGAAAGGAAGGACATAAGCCTGGCTAGCTTCAGTTGATGATTGTACAGCCCTAGGGCCCTGAGCAAACATAAGTACATAAGTAGAGCCAGGCAGTAGTTACAGTAGGCCTTTGGCAAGACCCCAGTGCTGTGCTGGCTTCAGGTCTGACCCAGTGTAGACCCAGTGGTAGTGCAACAGGTTGCTTATGTCACTCTATCCCCAGTTCCAGGCAGCTCAGAACACACACAGAGACTCTGTTTGGGAGAAAGTAAGGGAAGAAGACAAGAGTGTTTACCTGGTAATCCAGAGAATTCTTCTGGATCTTATCCAAGATCACCAAGGCGGTACCTCCACCACCTGCAAGAACCATAGCATTGTTGGGCTTGAGGTATCCCCTGCAAGAACCATAGCATTGTTGGGCTTGAGGTGTCCCCTAATGCAGATACAAATTAGACCACAACACTCAAGTCCCTTTGAAGAATTGGAAAGCCTTTCCAAGACGGATAGGTACAAACAAGCCCAGACTACAAAGACTAAAATAAATACCTAACTCTTTAATGCCTAGACATTGTTGAACATCCACAAGCATCAAGATCATCCAGGAAAACATGACCACACCAAATGAACTAAGTAAGGCACCAAGATCAATCCTGGAGAAACAGAGACAAGTGACCTTGAAGGCAAAGAATTCAAAATAGTTGTTTTGAGGAAACTCAGAGAAATTCAAGATAACACAGAGAAGGAAATCAGAATTCTGTCAGACAAATTTAGCAAAGAGATGGAAATAAAAAGAATCAAGCAGAAATTCTGGAGCTGAAAAATGTGATTGACATACTAAAGAATGCAACAGAGTCTCTTAACAGCAGAATTGATCAAGCAGAAGGAATTGTTGACCTTGAAGACAGGGTATTTGAAAATACATAGTCAGAGGAGACAAAATAAAAAAGAATTAAAAAGAATCAAACATTCCTACAAGATCTAGAAAAAAAGCCTCAAAAGGGCAAATCTAAGAGTTATTGGCCTTAAAGAAGAAGTAGAGAAATAGATAGGGGTAGAAAGTTTATTCAAAGGGAAAATAACACAGAACTTCCCAAACCTAGAGAAAGATACCAACATTCAAGTACAAGAAGGTTATAGAACACCAAGTGAATTTAATCCAAAGAAGACTACCTGAAAGCATTTAATAATCAAACTCCCAAAGGTCAAGGATAAAGAATGGATCCTAAAAGCAGCAAGAGAAAAGAAACAAGTAACATACAGTGGAGCTCCAATATGTTTGGCAGCAGACTTTTCAGTGGAAACCTTACAGCCCAAGATAGAGTGGCATGACATATTTAAAGAGCTAAAGGAAAAAAAAAACAAAAAAAAAACTTTTACCCTAAAATAGTGTATCTGGCAAAAATATCCTTCAAACATGAAGGAGAAATAAAGATTTTTCCCAGAAAAAATCTGAGGGACTTCATCAACAATGGAACTGTCCTACAAGAAATGCTAAAGGGAGTTCTTTAATCAGGAAAAAAAGGATGTTAATGAGCAATTAAAAAAATCATCTGAAGGTACAAAACTCACTGGTAATGTAAATACACAGAAAAAAAAAGCATACTATAACTCTGTAACTGATGTGTAAACTATTCTCATATTAAATAGAAAGACTAAAAGATGAACCAATTAAAAATGATAACTACAACAACTTTTCAAGACATAGATAATATAGAAGATAAATAGAAACAACAAAAAGTTAGAAAGTGGGAGATTAAGTTAAGGTGTAGAGTCTTTATTAGTTTTCTGTTTGCTTGCTTGATTTTTTAGGCTAACAGTATTAAGTTGTTACCAGTTTAAAATAATGGGTGATGGACGGGCACGGTGGCTCACGCCTGTAATCTGAAGACTTTGGGAGGCCGAGGAAGGCAGATCACGAGGTCAGGAGATCGAGACCATCCTGGCTAACACAGTGAAACCCCGTCTCTACTAAAAATAACAAAAAATGAGCTAGGCGTGGTGGTGGACATCTGTAGTCCCAGCTACTTGGGAGGCTGAGGCAGGAGAATGGTGTGAACCCAGGAGTTGGAGGTTGCAGTGAGCCGAGATTGTGCCACTGCACTCCAGCCTGGGCAACAGAATGAGACTCTGTCTCAAAAAAATAAAAAATAAAAAAATGGGTGATAAGACAGTATTTACAAATCTCATGGTAACTTCAAACCAAAAAACATACAGATACACAAAAAATAAAAAGAAAGAAACTAAATCATATCACCAGTGAAAAATCACCTTCACTAAAACGAAGATAGGAATGAAAAAAAAAGAAGGAAGACCACAAAACAACCAGAAAACAAACAACAAAATGGCAGGAATAAATCCTCACTTATCTATAATAACACTGAATGTAAATGCACTAAGCTTTCCGATTAAAAGACATAGAGCGGCTGAACAGATTTTAAAACAAACAAATAAAAAACAAGACCCAATGATCTGTTTCCTACAAGAAATACACTTCACCTATAAAGACAAGCATAGACTGAAAATAAAGGGTGGAAAAAGATATTTCATGCTAATGAAAACCAAAAAAGAGCAGGAGTAGTTATATCAGACAAAATAGTTTTAAAAAATTATAAGAAGAGACAAAGAGGGTCACTATATAATGATAAAGGGGTCAATTCAGCAAGAGGATATAACAATTTGAAATATATATATATACACACACACATTGGAGCATCCAGGTATATAATGCAAATATTATTAGAGCTAAAGAGAGACATCGATCCCAATACAATAATAGCTGGAGACTTCAACATTCCACCTTCAGCTTTGGACATATCTTCCAGACAGAAAATTAACAACTAAACATTGAACTTAATCTGCACTATTGACCAAATGGACCTAATCAATATTTACAGAACATTATATCCAATGGCTATAGAAAACACATTCTTCTCCTCAGTACATGAATCATTCTAAAGGATAGACTGTATGTTAGTTCATGAAACAAACACATATAAATTTAAATAAAATCAAGCATCTCCTCTAACCACATTGGAATTTTGGAAACTATACAAATAGATAGAAGTAAAACAATATGCTTCTGAATGATCGGTGGGTCAATGAAGAAATTAAGAAGAACATTGAAAAATGTCTTGAAACAAATGATAATTGGAACACATCATACCAAAACCTATGGGATACAGCAAAAACAGGGAAGTTTATAACTATAAGTGCCAGCATCAAAAAAGAAGAAAAACTTCAAGTAAATAACCAAATGATGTATATTAAAGAACTACAAAAGCAAGAGCAAACTAAACCCAAAATTTGAAGAAGAAAAGAAATAATAAGGATTAGAGCAGAAATACATGAAATTGAAGAAAACAATTCAAAAGATCAATGAAATTAAAAGTTGGTTTTTTGAAAAGCTAAACAAATTTGACAAACCTTTAACCAGACTAGCTAAGAAAAAAAGAGAGGTGATCCAAATAAATAAAAGCAGAGATGAAAAAGGAAACATTACTACTAATACTGCAGAAATTCAAAGGATCATTAGTTGCTATTATGAGCAACTAGATACCCGTACATTGGAAAATCTAGAAGAAATGGCTAAAGTTCTAGACGCATACAACCTATCAAGATTGAACCACGTAGAAACCCAATTACTTGAACCAATAACTTGAATGCTATTTGACTAGTAACATGTAACGAGATCAAAGTGGTAATAAAAAGTCCCACAGCAAAGAAAAGCCTGAGATATGACGGCTTCACTGCTGAATTCTACCAAACATTTAAGAACTAATACCAATCCTACTCAAACTATTCTGAAACAGAGAGAAGGGGATACTTCCAAACTCATTCTAAGAGGTCAGTATTACCCTGATACCAAAACCAGACAAAGGCATGAAAGAAAGAAAAACAAGAAAGAAGGAGGGAGGGAGGGCGGCAAGGAAGGAAGGAAGGACAGAAAAAGAGAGAGGAAGGAAGGAAGGAAAAGAAAAAGAGAGAGGAAGGAAGGAAGGAAAAGAAAAAGAGAGAGAGAGGAAGGAAGGAAGGAAGGAAGGGATGGAGGGAGGGAAGGAAGGGGGGAGGGAGGGAGACTAAAGAACAATGTCACTGATATTGATGAAAAAATCTTCGACAAAATACTAGCACACTGAATTTAATGACATATTAAAAGGATTATTCATCATTACCAAGTGGGATTTATCTCAGGAATGTAAACATGGCTCAACATATGCAAATCAATCAATGTAATATATCATATCAACAGAATAGAAGACAAAAACCATACGATCATTTTGATTAATGCGGAAAAAGCATTGTTAAAATTCAACATCACTTCATGATTAAAAAAAAAAAAACCTCAAAAAACTGGGCACAGAAGGAATATACCTCAACATAATTAGAGCCATATACGACAGATCCACAGCTAGTATCATACTGAATGGGGAAAAACTGAAAGCTTTACCTCTAAGATATGGAACACAACAAAGATGCCTACTTTCACCACTGTTATTCAACATAGTACTGGAAGCCATAGCTAGAGCAATCAGACAAGAGAAATAAAGGGCATCCAAATTGGAAAGAAAGAAGTTAAATTATCCTTGTTTGCGGATGATAGGAACTTATATTTTAAAAAACCTAGACTCCACCAAAAAACTATTAGAACTGATAAATTCAGTAAAGCTGCAGAATACAAAATCAACGTACAAAAATCAGTAGCATTTCTATATGCCAACAGCAAACAGTCTGAAAAAGAAATTTAAAAAGGGATCCCATTTACAATAGCTACAAATAAAATAAGATACATAGAAATTAATCAAAGAAGTGAAAGATCTCCACAATGAAAATTATAAAACCTTGATGCAAGAAATTGAAGAGGACACAAAAAAGAAAGCTATTCCATGTTTGTGGATTGCAAGAATCAATATTTTTAAAATGTCCATTCTACCGACAGCAATGTACAGATTCAATGCAATCCTTACCAAAATACCAACAACATTCTTCAAAGAAATAGAAAAAAAATCCTAAAATTTATATAGAACCACAAAAGACCCAGAATAGCCAAAGCTATCCTGAACAAAAAGAACAAAACTAGAGGAATTACATTATGTGACTTCAAATTACACTACAGAGCTGTAGTAACCAAAACAGCATGGTAATGGCATAAAAACAGACCTATAGACCAATGGAACAAAATAGAGAACCCAGAAACAAGTCCAGGCATCTACAGTGAGCTCATTTTGACAAAGGTGCCAAGAACATACCTTGTGGGGAAAGATGGTCTCTTCAATAAATGGCACTGGGAAAACTAGACATCCATATGCAGAAGAATAAAACTAGACCCTTATTTTTCACTATATACAAAAATCAAATAAAAATGGATTAAAGACTAATATCTAAGACCTCAAAATATGAAACTAAAAGAAAACATTGGGAAAACTCTCCAAGACACTGGAGCAGGCAAAGATTTCTTGAGTTATACCCCACAAGCACAGGCAACTAAAACAAATATGGGCAAATGGGATCACATCAAGTTAAAAGCTTCTCCACACTAAAGGAAACAAACAAAGTGAAGAGATAACCCACAGAATGGGAGAAAACATTTGCAAACTACCCATCTGACAAGGGATTAGTAATCAGAAGATATAAGGTGTTCAAACAACTCTATAGAAAAAAATTTCTAATAATCTGATTTTAAAATGGGCAAAAGATTTGAATACATATTTCTCAAAAGAAGACATACAAATGGCAAACAGGTTTATGAAAAGGTGATCATTGATCATCAGAGAAATGCAAACCAAAACTACAATGAGCTATCATCTCACCCAAGTTAAAATGGCTTTTATCGAAAAGACAGGCAATAACAAATGCTGGTGAGGATGTAGAGAAAAGGGAACCCTAGTACACTGTTGGTGGGAATGTAAATTAGTACAACCACTATGGAGAACAGTTTGGAGGTTCCTCAAAAAACTAAAAATAGAGCCACCATATGATCCAGCAATTTCACTGCTAGGTATATACCCAAAGGAAAAGAAATCAGTATATTGAAGAGGTATCAGCACTTCCATGTTTCTTGCACCACTGTTCACAATAGCCAAGATTTGGAAGCAACCTAAGTGTCCATCAACAGATGAAAGGATAAAGAAAATGTGGTAAATATACACAATGGAGTACTATTCAGCTATAAAGAAGAATGAGATCCAATCATTTGCAACAGCATAGATGGAACTGGAGATTGTTATGTTAAATGAGATACGCTGGGCATAGAAAGACAAATTTGACATGTTCTTACATATTTGTGGGATCTAAAAGTTAAAACAATTGAATTCATGGAGATGGAGAGTAGAAGAATGATTACCAGAGTCTGGGAAGGGTTGTAGGGGGTTAGGGGGAAGTGGGAATGGCTAATGGGTACAAAAAAAAAAAGAATGAATGAATAAGACCTAGTATTTGATACCACAACAGTGTGTCTTATAGTCAATGATAATCTAATTGTGCATTTTATAATAACTAAAAGAGAATAATTGGATTGTTTGTAACACAAAGGATACATGCTTGGGTGATGGATACCCCATTTACCCTGATGTGATTGTTATGCATTGCATGCTGCATCAAATTATCTCATCTACCCCATAAGTATATATACCTACTATGTACCTATTAAAATAATTTTTAAAGACAAAATTTTTCATTTTTTCTTGGTTCTATTTAATATAAAAACAGATTGATGAAAATGTATGAAAAGAAAAACTAAGGGTCAAAGATATCTTATTAATCAGAATGAATATCTCCTTGCCCACCTTTTCTACAATTAAATAAATGGGCATAGCAATAGATCATCACCATAGATTATCACGGATACTATTAGTCAAGGTCCCATCTCTTTTTTTTTTTTTTTTTTTTTTTGAGACAGAGTTTCGCTCTGTTGCCCAGGCTGGAGTACAGTGGCGCGATCTCGGCTCACTGCAAGCTCCGCCCACTGGGTTCACGCCATTCTCCTGCCTCAGCCTCCCGAGTAGTTGGGAATACAGGCGCCCGCCACTACACCTGGCTAATTTTTTGTAGAATTACTAATTTTTTTTTTTTTGTAGAATTGCTAATTTTTTGTAGAGACGGTGTTTCACCGTGTTAGCCAGGACGGTCTCGATTGCCTGACCTCGTGATCCACCCGCCTTGGCCTCCGAAAGTGCTGGGATTAGAGGCGTCAGCCACCGCACCCAGCCAAGGTCCCATCTCTTTATGGTATCAGACAACAGACATAGTAGCAGCAATAGTGAAATATTCAAGAGTTGGGGTTACAATTAAATGGGCAGAGTAATAATTTCCTGCTGAAGGACTTTACAATTTGGTTTATCTGCCTGTGGATAAGAAGCTAAATGTGTACAGGAATGATTTTCTATCACAGGATCCTGTGTTTAAATATAAGCCCTTCACATTACCCATAATCCATTGCCACCATCATCATCATTCCCTATCACTTTTCTTCAGAGCCCAAAGTTTCCATCCCAGTTGAACATATTCTAAAGCAAGTCCCAGCCTATCTTACCATTTCTCCCCCCAAGATTCCCCTTCCAGGCTAACCATGATCAATGTCTCCCTCTCCTTTTCATTTATTATTTAATGAGCAACAAATATATGGAAAATCATGTGTTGGCAGCTGATAAGGAATGGAAACAAATAAGATACATTTCTCAGCTTTAAGGAGTTTACCAACCAATAGAAGAAATGCATGTCTGAGCATATGCATTATAATACAAGGAAAAATACACATAAATTGCTGTGAAAATATTGAATAAAGAATGACAGATTCTAACTGTGGTGGGAGGAGGCTTTATGGAGGATGTAGCATGCAAGCTGCAATCTAAAGAATGAGTGGGATTTCCATACACAGAAAAATTGGGGAGGGCATTCCAGATTGAGAGAACAGCTTGAGCAAAGGCAAGAAGGTGAGAAATTGCTTGGTGGATTCTGTTGTGCTAGAAGATTACAATGAAACCAAACAAAGACAGCTTGTGTAGGGCTTCAAATCCCTGTCAAGGAGACTGAATGCCTAAACTACTCTGTAGTTAGTAAGAGCTAACAAAAAAATTTGAGGCGAATGGCATGAATTAGATCTGCATTTTAGGAAGATAATTCTAGCAGCACTAAGAAAGTCCTATGGTTTGAATCACCCAAAGTTCATGTGTTGAAAACTTAATCCCTAATGTAGCTGTGTTGAGAGACAGTAACTTGAAGAGGTGATTAGCTCATGTGGTCTTTGCCCTCAGAAATGGATTAATGCCATTATCACAGGCATGGCTTTGTTATCTCAGGAGCAGGATCTTCATAAAAAGATGAGTTAGCCCGCTTCCCCTTCTCTCTCTCACGTGTTCTCTTGCCCTCCCACCTTCTGCCATGGGATGATGCAGCAAGAAAGCCTTCACAAGATGCTGGCCCCTTGATCTTAGACTTTCCCATCTTTAGAACCATGAGCCAAATAAATTTCTGTTTATTATAAATGATATAGTCTCGGGTATTTTGTTACAGGAGCACAAAACAGACTAAGACAGAAAGGAAGACTCAAAAGGCAAAAAAGACAGAGATGAGGTATGTTCCAAATGTCCTAAACTGAAGTCATCATCTTCTCCCTTAAATCTGACCCTTACCATGTATTTCTTACTCAAGTAAGGGCACACCTATCCTCCAACTTACCTAACCTATAAAACTTGGGGTCAGCTTTGTCCCCTTCTAGCTCTCCTACTTCTTTTTCTTCCTGTTGCTCTTTGGATAGTTAATCTATCAAAGAGCTCTGTTTATTTTATCTGCCAAATATTTTTATGACTCTCTCCTGTCTTTTCTACTCTTAACATCGTTGTGCAGGTTCTTAGCATCCTCACCAGGTGGATCACAATAGTTTCTGTCTAGAAGAAAATGCTCTGCCCAGGCATGGTGGCTCACACCTATAATCCCAGCACTTTGGGAGGCCGAGGCGGGTGGATCACGAGGTCAGGGGTTCAAGACCAGCCTAACCAACATGGTGAAACCCCATCTCTACTAAAAATACAAAAAAATTAGCTGGGCATGGTGGCGGGTGCCTGTAACCTCAGCTACTCAGGAGGCTGAGGCAGGAGAATTGCTTGAACCTGGGAGGTGGAGGTTGCAGTGAGCCGAGATTGTGCCACTGCACTCCAGCCTGGGTGACACAGCAAGACTCTGTCCCAAAAAGAAAAAAAGAAAAAAAGAAAGAAAAAGAAAATGCTCTTGTGTAGAAGACTGAAAATGTATTCCAAAGCTCAGAAGAAAGTTCATGATGAGACTTGTTGGAGCAAAGATGACATTTGAAGACAGTGGAGAGGGTGGTAACACCATGGAAGCAACAGCAGCAGCAACAACAGCAACGACAAAGGCACCAATGACAGAACTTTAGGAGATGGCTTTAATAGAGAGACTTTAATGGAGGAGAAGAAAGAGGAGGAGTTGTCAACACATGAGAATGAGAAGAAACAGAGAAGTCAGAGACAAGCACAACACTGCTAGAGAACCCAACGGTAGAGAGATTTTTATGTGAAATCGTACAGCAGGATGAGTAGAGTGAAGCTGAATCTCATAGCCTGTATCAATTTGATGGCCATAGGTGATCTTTAAGGATGCAGATTCAATGACAGGTTAGGAGTGGAAGCTAAATTCCAGTAGGTTAAAGAATGAGTAGATGGTGAGATGCTGACAACAAAGAGAAAAGTCTACCTTTGTACTGAGTTTAGTACTGAAAGAAATAAAGTTAATGCAGCCAGGCATGGTGGCTCATGTCTGTAATCTCAGCACTTTGGGAGGCCGAGGCAGGCAGATCACTTGAGGTCAGGAGTTTGAGACCACCCTGGCCAACATGGTGAAACCCAGTCTCTACTAACAACAACAACAAAAATTAGTTGGGCATGGTGGCAGGCGCCTATAATCCCAGCTACTCAGGAGGCTAGGCAGGAGAATCACTTGAGCCTGGGAGGCAGAGGTTGCAGTGAGCTGAGATCGAGCCACTGCATGCCAGCCTGGGTGACAGAGTGAGACTCTGTCTTAAAAAAAAAAAAAAAGAAAGAAAGAAAAAAGAAAAGAAAAAAAGAAAGTTAATGCATCCTAGCTCTCGCCAAAAGACCCCAAATCTTTCCTTCTCTCTCAGGGAAATCTAACCTTTTCCCACTCCCTACCTCACATTCCTTTGAAGAAGAGTAAACTAGTGGCATTACAATCTCCAGCCACACTCCAAACTAATTTTCCATATCTTTTTTTATCAAGTCATCCTTTGAAGTGTAGGCCATCCATCTTCATACCATCCCTACTATTGCCGCCCGCCAGGACCAGTTTCTGTTAGCCAAACATCCACAGGAAAAGAAGGCTACACAGATAAAATTTAGTACCTCTTCTCCTAAATACAAAGAGTCCAAAAAAGTTTTAAAATAAAAAAAGGTCAAAGGATGAAAAGTCGCCCTACCCCTCACCCCTCTGCTGTGGCAAGAGTTATAAAATAAGTATTCTAGTCTGGAAAAATGAAGGATTAGAAGGGAATATGATCAGCCTCTAAGAAAACATGATGGATATGGCCAGAGAGCCCCAGACTCAGCCACCAAATTCCAGAATATTACAGCTAAAAGGTAAACCTTGAAGTTTCAAAGAGATTGTTTATGTTGGAGCCCTGGTCTCTATTACCCTGACAAACTATCCTTTTCTGATGCATTGCAAGCCTGACCTTTGTGAGGAGGAGGGGATCTCAAATTCTAGGCTGGACACCACTTCAGCCGTGGAGACGGCTGCAGGTCCATAATCCTCCCCACACTCACTGCCACCTCACCAATGGGAAAAAAAATCACCCTCATCAGATAGAATGGGAGGAAAGGTACTGGGTTTTATGAGATAGAAATGAAATAATCTGTTTTTTATTAACTATCATGAGAAAATTATTAGTTCATGCCAGAATCACAAATATAAACATTATCATATTGAAAGCATTTACTCTGAAGTAGACCATCTGGCAAAGCCTTGCAGACCACACTTTGAGAGGCAGAGCATGTGTCGCCATGGTGGGCTCTTCCATTAAAGCGGCAAATCCAGAAGAAGTGAAAATTTAAGGGTTTTGGGGAGACAACTTTGCGGTAATGACATCTGCTAGATACTTGTCACATGTTCTCTAGAGGTGGACCTGCTTTTACAAATGCTGTTTTATGAAAACGTGTATTTTCAAAACAAGGGGTGGTTATTATTCAGAATCCTTCTCTTTCAAAATGGGTTTTTCCTTGGGCACTGAATTTCAGAAGGGTATTTATATAATGTATAGAGTATTAACTGTTTAACATAAAGGTTGGAGAAAAGATGAAGAGGACTGTCGGAAACCCGATGAGTTAGGAGCCACAATTAATTACAGATTAACCAAAAATGGAAAATATAGCATTTGAAATTATAAAGTAAATGCATAGTTCTTTTTTTGTAAAATGAAGTTTTGAAAACCTCACATTGTCACTTTTTTTTATTTTTTATTTTTTGCCTTTTTTTTTTTTTTTTTTTGCAGAAAGGGAGAGAGAGCTATAATTTGGAAAGCATTTCACCCTCTCTGGATCCAGATAGAGCCCTAGTTACATACAAAGTGAAGGAAACTTTACATTACAGAAAAGAAGAAATACTGATGGCTACTCGAAGAAATGCCCAACTTCCTTGAAGATCCACATGAACGGTTTTCACCTGGCTGACTTCCAATGTCAGCAGACTCTGAACTTAACGTTTGTTTGCATCTTCTGCCTTCATTTGCTCACAGATGCTATTGCTGGTTGAATATCAGTTCCATGTTGAGCCTTTCCCAGATCTCCCTCCTCTAGGTCACACTGCATCCCCACTTACTCAGGCAGAGACTATGCATATCTCAAAATCTAGTGAGAGTAGCAGCATCTAACAAGTAGGAGCTCAATAGTTGTCAGGGGTATTGGGCCGCAGCGACTCTATCTCTACCTTTTAGTCAGGAGAGTAATTCAGATTATACAGGCTGCATATGTTTACTGTCTCATCATATCAAACACTTTAGGGTGGATATTAGAAGTAGAGGAAAAAGCTCTCAAGTAATTCAAATCTCCTGGGAGAATTTGGACTCTCAATAATTATTCTATTGTCCTTATACTTTTAAAAGTTTAACAATTGTTTTTAGTGCTTTCTAAAAGGTAATACATGCACATGATAAAATAAAAGCCAATTCAATGATATGTTTCAAGAAGAGAGTGAAAAGTCATAATATGATTTTGTTTGTATCTCCTGCCTTCATTTGTTCAGAGATGCTATTGTTGGTTGAATATCAGTTTGTGTTTGAGCCTTTCCCAAATCTTGCCCCTCTGTGCCACACATTAACTTCTATGGGTGGACCAAGACAATCTATGGGATGAATTCCTCAGTCTGGAGTAGTAAACTTCTGGGGAGGTAAGCAGAGCTTCGCATTCTGGATCTTAAGCTAAGAGTCTTAAATTGCTATAACTTTGATCACTGTACAGTCTTTTCTGACCAAATCTATAATCTACACATGACAACTCATCTGGTGAGAAATTAGATTGCTAAATGAGTGGACAATGTATTTGTGTATGCTTCTTATAAGCTATTAGCCATCAAAGAAAGTGTTTAGGTAGGTAGATGACAAATGACTAAGACAAAGAGAGTTATAGAGAAACAGCAAGACTTTAGAGCATCTAACTCCATCTCATTCTGTAAAAGAATCTTTCATTATGTAAAAAGAAACGTAGCCTGGACAGTGTGAGGGAAGGGAAGGGACAAGGACAGAATGAAAGAAGGATATTTGTCTAATCATTAAAAAAATAATAATTGCTGGCCAGGTGCAGTGGCTCATGCCAGTAATCCCAGGACTTTGGGAGGCCAAGGCGGACACATTGCTTGAGCCCAAAAGTTTGAGACCAGCCTGGACAACATGGTGAAACCCCATCTCTACCAAAAATACAAAAAATTAGTCAGGCGTTGTGGTGCGCACCTGTGGTTCCAGCTACTCAGGAGGCTGAGGTGGGAGGATCACTTAAGCCCAGGAGACAAAGGTTGCAGTGAGATGAGATCATACCACTGCACTCCAGCCTGAGTGACAGAGCAAGACCCTATCTCAAAATAATAATAATAATTGATTATGTAATTCATATTAATTTAAAGTAGTCTTATTGTTCAGTCTTGTGGTTTAGTATCAAATCACAGATACAACAGTCCCACAGAAAAAAAATATAATTAACACCAATTTAAGTCTTAGTTTCTTCATAAAACACCAAAGAAGGGAGTGTGTGTATATATATATATTTTCGAGACAGAGTCTCGCTCTGTCGCCCAGGCTGGAGTACAGTGGTGCGATCTTTGCTCACTGCAACCTCCACCTCCCAGGTTCAAGCAACCCTCCTGCCTCAGCCTCCCGAATAGCTGGGATTACAGGTGCCTGCCACCACGCCTGGGTAATTTTTGTGTTTTTAGTAGAGACGGGGTTTCGCCATATTGGTCAGGCTGGTCTTGAACTCCTGACCGCAGGTGATCCACCTGCCTAGGCCTCCCAAAGTGCTGGGATTACAGGTGTGAGCCACTGAGCCCTGCTGGGAGTATATTTTCAATATGCATCCAAAGAGCTTAAAAATCTTCTTTACACATTTTTCTCTATCAAGGATGTGCTCCAGCAGGAACCAACTAACAATGAATCTCTCCAAGCCTTACTCTCTTGCTCTCTCTGTAACCCCTTAAAATTCCTCCCAACACTCAAGCCACACAGTTTCTTTCCTTTCTTCCTCAGCATTTTACTATATAGATGAATTTAACCTGTCTGGTTTCTGCCCCATATTTTAGAACCTGAACACTCAGATTGAAAGAGCCTATCATTACCAAGCAGGATAAACTTTAAAAATAAATTCATACATAGTGATATCAAAACAAAACTCCAGAGCATTGAGGTGAAAAAGGCAATCCTAAAAGGTACAAGAGGATACAGAGGATTACCTACGAAGGAGTGAGAGTCAGATCAAAAGGATACTGCTCATCAACCAAAGCAGTCTCAAGAAAACAATGGAATAGCTTAGAAATGCTCAGAAAAAATCAATTTGAACTTAGAGTTCTATAACAAGCCAAGCTAACATGCAGAGAGAGAGAGCAAAATACCTTCTCAGACATATAAGCCCTTAGAAAAATGTATTACCCACTCTGATGGAGAAGGGAGGAAAAGCAAAAGAAAATCTATCAAAGATGTGCTCCAGCAGGAAGAAAAATGAATCCAGAAGGTAATGATGGGCTATATATAAGCAGTAAAGAAGAATGTATTCATGTTTTATTTTTGTAATTAGAAAGTAATCGTTTTTCAAAGGTTGGGGAGAAAAGAAGATAACAATAATTCTTTATTTCTATTCCATTTTACCTTTGCGTAATATGTCACTATAGTTTGCAAAATGCTTTCCTATAAATTGTCAGTAGCTAGAATCACAGGACCTACAAAAATATGTTTTAAGAGGTCTATGTTAGGACAAATATTAATTCCAATAAAACTTGGAAATGTGATCCCTGAATCTAGTAAGATATTTCTTGCCATGTACACTGGCTGGCTTCTACAATCATTATGAGGACAACGTCACTGGGTCTAAGAAAGGTTGATGAACATGAAATTTTGCAGACTTTTTTTTTTTTTTAACTCTGCCTACCAAGTTGAACCAGATTATGGACTAGTAGATAAGGAGATGAATGGAGGTAAGAACTATAATAGTTCAGATCGGCTGATGCATTCAAAAGGGACTCAAGAGATATTCAGGCTCTAAGGTACATGGACTAGAGAGGAATCTTGCCGCCAGGGTGTGGCAGGGAGGCCACTATTCTGCCCAGGAGGCCTTCTAATGACAGATCCTAGGTTCCCCAAAGGCGCCTATTGAGAGGCTCATGGTGCTATTGCCTGTGTCATAGGCCATGAATTTAGGGCTTGGAATCTCTCACTTGAACTTTTTTACACTATCCCTGATGTGTGCCAGAAAAAGAGCAGCTACCAAAAAGCAGACATTTTCCTGTCTCTAAAAATAAAACACTGGCAACGCTTCAGCCTCCTGTGCCAAGACCTGGCCCTTCCCAGGATAAACAATAGATGGCCAAGCCGATTGGAGAGCAAATATTGAGTCCTGAAGTATGTCTAAGTCCAGCCTGAAATGCCTAGGTCAGGGCATGTGCACTCGAAAGCCAGAAAGCCAGAGAAGGCCCTCCCTCCTCCGCAGCTGATGGAGGGCAGCTGTTGCGCCCAGCCATGGACCAGATGTGGCTGAGAGGAGGCCTCAGGTTACACCCAGACCTTGACCCAGCTGAGGTCACAGAGTCCCTATCAGGTCCTGCCCCTAAAGCCCTGGGGTGCGTGGTGACAGATCTGAGGGCCTGTGAAATCCTGTCCAGAGAAAGCTCCCTGGGAAGGAAAGAGTTTCAAAAGCATCCTTCTGCATTCGTCACTCAGGGCTGTGCTCATCACCTGTCAAAACTCTTCACGCCTAGCTGAGAGCCCTCACCTGCTAGACACAGGACCAGCAAAACCTCCTGAATATAGGAATGCTATAATAACAGTGTTCCCACTCTAATTGCCTCCCAATTCATCAAATCCTTCTTCAGCACGTGTTCAAGCCCCTGTGCCTTGTCATTAGGGTTCAAACCTTCCAGATCATAGCTTGGCTTTTTCCTGGTTTGGGGACTTAAGAAGTCTAAGAGGGGGTTAGGGGAGGAGAGGGCCTAAATATAGCAAATATTTGCAGGCATAATCACTCCATAAACATGCTTCAGTGGAACAGAGTGTAGGGCTGACCCAGATGACGGATGTCACTCACCCAAGTGTCACATCATAAATAAAATTGAATGAGCCCATTCTCTCGCAGAACCAGAGTGACGCCTGTTCACACTATAAATATTTATGAAGTCATCGTCCTTAAAAGACTTTATTTTCCCAGGTAAGTAGACTTTAAGGAACAAGTTAAGCAGAGCTTTGCCTGCAATTATGGAATAGTCACCATAGCTTTTCAATGGGTATTCCATGGAAAGGAAAAGAAAAAGAGAAAGAAGATAAGGAAAAACAAGTCCCTGTTCCATGGGGCTGCTGCACGAAGACCTCATTTACGCCAGTCAAAGTTCATTCTCATTCAAAAAGTGACAGCCTTCTCTGGGAAGAAGAAACCAGAAGCAGAAACCAGAAGAAGCCCTATCAGTCCCATTCCACTCAGGCCTGTGTAATGAAGGCGGCACAAACAGATCCTTGTCACCCAAATTCCAACCCCTCCCACCACCTCTGCTAGAAGAGACATTCTCCTTTGCATTCTCACTCTCCCAGTCTGTCTCTTAGTAACAGAAAAAATGTACACCTCATCCCATTACTATGCTCATTTGAAAAGAATTATCAGAATGTGAGGATGTGTGCCTGGGTGGCTCTCTGGGTGTTTATGCAAAGTCTACTACTTTTGCCCGTAGTTACTCTTCCTGATTGCATGAGGAATGGCATCTCGGAAACCCTACTGGCATCTGACAATCTTTTCCTGTGCTCCATGCACTCAGGAGGAGCAAACACCTCCTCCAGGCTTAGGAGCACTCCAACAGTCCCCTTCTCCAAGGCACTGTGGCAGTCCCCGACCTGGAACTCTCAAGCCATTGTCTCCACTACAATACATGCTAATTTTCATGTCACGTTGCAACTTCCATGTTATTCATCTCCTCACTGCACCAAAGCCCTCGCCCAAGTCCATCAAGCCTATTTCTTTCCCAGGGATGGCCTTGTGCCTGGGCTCTCTTCCCCTCCAAACTCCGGGGTGGCCCCAGCTTTATCAGACTGAACTGGCTCTAAGGAGAAAACTTGACGATCATCCTGCTCTAGCCACCGGGAAGTCCTGCTCCACAAAGAACAAGAGTCTCTGGTTTTGTGAAATGAGTCACAGACTGCCTTGACCATGCCTATCTGGGGAGGCCAGGGCTGCCATGTATGGTCTGTGCTCCGTGCCACCCACCTCTCGCTGTCAGTCCAAGCTCTTTGCCAGGACAGCCTGAGTCATAAAACTCAGCACATTCCTCAGGCGTTGGATAGTCTTTCCTTGTTATTACTTTGCTTTTGTTTTATGCAGCACCTGGTTTCATTTTTAAAACCCAAATAAAAATCACACGGTCAGGGCGGGAGTGGGGAAATAGGAAGAAAAGCAAAGGGCTCTAACTCCGCAAACAGGGAGGCACAGAGCAGGACAGAGATGGGACTGCGGCTGAGGGACTGGGGAGAGTCAGGATGCGCCACTAATGAATTGGTTTGACCACAATCTTCCTTGCTGTATATGATAAAGCTCTTGATGCCCAGGTCTCTTTCCCACCCTCCCATCCCCAAATTAGGCCGCAGTACTGTACTCATCAGCCATGTGACCTTCCCGAAGCCCCTCCACTTTCTGCGTGTCCTCAATCAATGGACATACATCTCGGATGAATCCTAAGGAACATTCTAGTTACAACACTCTGAGTCTATGAACCTGCCGGTTCCCTTTTTCTTGGACGCAAGCCCTAACCGACTTGTGAGGGAATATGTTTCCACAAGCAAACATTTGTTCTTTGCCTTCTGGGGGCTAAGGAATGGTGGACAGACAGGCGAGAAGGTGTAGACCCCACCATACCAATGTTGCTGGTCAAATTGAACTTCTGTGGCCAGGTTACTGTTGCAACCCATCTGTAAAGCTGTTAGCCTTCATTTTTAGAATTAAAACAGAATTCTAATCAGCTATCCTCTGCGTATAGTAAAAAACAAATGATGAATTAATGATAACCATTACCTTGGAGAACTGTATTTTCTTGGACTAGGAAAAGCCAAGAAATTAGAAATTAAAACCAGGATCATGAGGTACTAGACTCAGAACCTAAACAGAGGCCTTTCTCTCCTTCTGCCTGGGATGTCTACGGGGGTTGGCCAGGGCAAAACTCCCGAGGTTCCTAAGTGGCTACAGGGCTGCCTTTTCAATGCATGCTTTTGGAGAGCTTAATGGAAACCATATGAAGGTTGCCGGGAATCAGACCAGATGGCTCCCGGGGAATGTATTTAACCCAACCTAGGGCTAAGAGACAAAAATCATCACTAGGAGTTTGTGGGGCGGGAGGCAGGGGTGGTGCTGCGACTTTTAATTGTATTTTCTATTCAACAGAAATCCTAAGAGAAGGACGGTCTTGGTAACTAGGAGTAAATGGAAGGGGGTGTGGGGAGCAGAGAGCGGGGCTGGGGAAGAAGAGTGGGTAGGAGGCGGCTACTTTAGTAAACCAAACACCGTTCTGCTTTTCCTCAGAAGTCTGCGGCTGCCGGGGCCCTTCGCGGGCCTAGACGGCAGCGGGCTCCTTCCCGCGCCGCGAGTCACTGTGCAGCCCCTGCCGCTCCCGGTCCCTCCCTCCCGCGCGCTCCGCGGGGGCGACGAGGCGGGCGGTGGTGGGGGGGAATCAGCAGGAGGAGGGTCGCGAAGGGAGGAGGAGGGTCGTAGGCGGCGGAGGCGGCCTGTGGACGCTAGGGGAGGAGGATTGTGGGGGAGAGGAGGTAGGCCGTGGAGGGAGGAGGAGGCGGCCGCTCGGGCGGGCCGGGAAGAGAGGGAGGAGGCGGACCGGGGAGGGGAGGGGCAGGCGGCGGGTGGGCGGGCCGTGGGCGCGGCTTTGGGGGCGCGGGCAGCCTACCGAGGGAGCCGGGAAGGGAGGGCCACGACCTCGCCCCTGAGCTCGCGCGCCAGCCGCGTCTCAGGCCGTCCCCGCCCCCGCGACGGTCGGAGCCAATTCGCTTCCCGGCGGCGCCTTGCGCGGAGGAAAACCTGGCGGTGGAAGGCTCCGGCTCTGCTGGGTGACCGTTCTGAATACAAAGAGTCTTTCTCACGCCCTTGCGCCTTCCCCGGGGCTTCCAGATACAAGGGACAGGCCCTGTGACGCCGGAGCCCCCGACGGTCGGGGCCGCAGCACCATTTCTGTGGTTCTAGCAGAGAAATGTGGTCCCAAGTATTTATTTAAAAAGGAAAATTTAATAAAGATTATAAAAACTTCTGTCTCTCTCCACCAATTAAAAAGGGAAAAGACTGAGAAATTGATAAATGAAGCCCATGGAATTGTCCCAGAAAGCCAACCTGCAAGGGTCCAGACGTTCCTGGGCGGGGTGGGGGGGGGGTGTTGGGAGGGCCCCATACCTCAAAGTTGTTTATTAAGCAAACTCCACGCCTCCAGCATTGTGGCTTCATTTTCCAACTCAGTTAAATGGCGATGAGGGTCCTCCCCAGCCATAATCGGAGTATCGATCAGCTTCTGAATCCTCAGATGAGCCAACCTTGCTTTCAGAATCGCACCGTCCATGAAGCTGGAGAAAAATGGCCTGGTTGTCAACACTCGCTCATCCGCAAAGGTCACTTTTCCACAGAATTGGGAATTAAATGGTCTCTTCCAAACCAGACATCATTCATGAGCAGGAGATGGGATTGATTCTGCATTTTCTTCCATCTCTCTTAACCTTCCTGTTTAATATATTCTGTCTCTGTTAGGAAGGCCAGATTAATAAAGTGGGAGAGAAAAAGGGCAGGAACTCTTGCAATCCCTACCGGCCCCCATTGCTTCTCTGGTAAGATTCTTTCCAGGTTTCCCTAATTCCTTTAGTCCCCACATTCCTGGATGTGAATGCTCTACTTTCCAGTTTCCATCAGGAACTTCTTCAAGATAGGACACAGGAATATAAATATTTAGAGAATGATTACCAAAAGCACTACCCAGCAAGCAAATACTTTCGAAACTAAGAATAGTGTTAATGATCGTTGAAAATTTCATTCAATTTCTACTTATTGCTTTGATGCAGGAAATTGGGCATTTATATATCTCAGTGCTTGTTCTCCTCCAAACTATATATATTTTAAAATATTAAGATTTGCCTTGTCTTAGCCGGGCATGGTGGCTCATGCCTGTAATCCCAGCAGTTTGAGAGGCCAAGGTGGGCAGATCACCTGAGGTCAGGAGTTCGAGACCAGCCTGGCCAACACAGTGAAACCCTGTCTCTACTAAAAATACAAAAATTAGTTGGGTGTGGTGGCACACACCTGTAATCCCAGTTACTCGGGAGGCTGAGGCAGGAGCATTGCTTGAACCCAGGAGGTGGAGGTTGCAGTGAGCCAAGATCGCGCCATTGCACTCCAGCATGGGCAACAAGAGTGAAACTCTGTCTCAAAAAAAAAAAAAAAAAAGATTTGCCTTCTCTCATAAATAAAAAGTCATGATTTATTTTTTTGGTCAGGACTCTAGGTCCAAGATTTTCCAAATATGTGCCCCATATTAATTGTGTGGTGTGTGTGTGTACACGTGCATGTACTTTCAGTCTGTTATTGCACCACAAAAACAAGAGCAGGATTAATGTCATTTATTTGTTGGGAATGGTTGACTTAAAAGCGGCTTCTCTGAGTACAGAGAATTCCCTTTCTGGGAGGGGTTGGGGAAGCACCTTACAGAGAGAAGAAGCTATTCCCCAGAACAGCTGCAGACACTGATTGGCAATGGAATTGCTTGGCACCAGTACAACTCCGTGTAGGCAAGAGGGATTTATTTATTTAACAATAGTTAATGATTCTCCCAAGCAACTCCCAAGAGGCCAGCTTTCAGTAAATGTGCTTTCAGGAAATCATCTACCCTTCCTAGAAGCAGGCATCAACTCTACAGTGAAGGGATGTCCCTGGTTGACCACACAGTATAACTTTCAGGGGACCACACAGCTACAAATGCCCCCAAACAACTCCCTTCACAGTCTGCCACCGCACTGGCTTCCCATGTTTGAAATGCTCCCTGGGAACATTATCAGGTCCTAAGCAGAAAAATTGAGAAAAACTGCACCATTTCTAGAAGACCATCATTAAAATAGACTAGTCGCCTGGGAACCGGCGTGGGTCATCCAACCCTCTCCCATTAGCGAAAAGTAGCATATCTGCTAGTTAATGTCCAAAGACCAGCATTTCCAAGTGAAAGTGAAATATATGTATAACTGGTGGTTCTTGTGATACTGTTAGGTAGTACTTGTATAACATTTTTTATTTTAATGGTCAGGGTTTTTTTTTAACACACATAACGAGCATATCAAACCCATGGTATAATAAACATAATTACTTAGGATGAGTCTGAGTTTTTTTTAAGTTAAAGAGAAATCTTAATAAAGTAATAGAATAGCAAAAATAGTTGTAACTTCTATGCAAAAACCAGTTTTTATTCTTTCTTTCAACTTACTCTCTAAGAGTGTCTGCCGGAACTTTCAGACATAAAAAGAACGCCATTTTAACAATCTGTTTAAAAGCCCTGGGGTTTGAGAAAGTCTAATCAGGAAGGAGAGAATCCCTGGTCTGGAGGGTCATATCGGGGAAGCAAGGACCATAGATGCTGGGTGGCAGGACGGGCACATGAGGAGGGAAACTCCGGCCACTGGGCAACCAGGGTGGATATGCGGCAGGGCAGGACTATCTGAGAACTCCCTTTTTTACAACAGGCAGAACCCAGCAACTCACCGATGAAAATTTGGACAGTACAATAGAAATTCCAACTGCTGTAAACCTCTTAGGGGCTTGTTTCCAAAACAGCTGTGGAGAGATCCACCCAAGAAACTATTCATGATGCTTTAAGAAAGAATTTATCTTATCAGAACAGCTCCGCTTTTTGCCTGATTGTAACTTAGGGAATAGTTTTATACCAACTCTAAGCATACACAGGCCACCACCCCTGCCGCCATGTAGAGACACTCAGAACCCCGCTTCCTGACTCTCCCCCACAGATCCACTGTTGCATGGCAAGTAAAAAGATTCTTACATGCTTTAGGACACCTTTCCCTCGTCGACTGTAGTTTATCAGGGCCTCCTGTGCTGGCTTTTTACGTCTCACACCTAGGGTGAAGAGATAGCCAATGTGTGAGTGTTTGCGATAAACAGAGTCTACCGTAAGTGAAGTTTCCTGACATTCCCAAACCTTGTTTTAAATCAATAGATCCAAATCTTCACATACACAGCCCCCGCCTCTGCCACCAGCATGAGTGACAAATGCCTCTTGCATTTCTCCCTCCTGTTATTTCTGCATCCTACCTTTTGTATTCTTAGGAGAGGTAAATGATGTAACAATGTGGGTGCCAGGAGGAAGGAAGCAGAAATGCAAAAGGCATGAAAATATCACATGAAAGGGCCAGGCGTGGTGGCTTACGCCTGTAATCCCAGCACTTTGGGAGGCCGAGGTGGGAGGATCACAAGCTCAGAAGATTGAGACCATCCTGGCTAACATGGTGAAACCTCGTCTCTACTAAAAATACAAAAAATTAGCCGGGTGTGGTGGTGGGTGCCTGTAGTCCCAGCTACTCCGGAGGCTGAGGCAGGAGAATGGCGTGAACCTGGGAGGTGGAGCTTGCAGTGAGCCGAGATTGCACAACTGCACTTCAGCCTGGGCGAGAGTGTGAGACTCCATCTCAAAAAAAAATTTAAAAAATATATATATATCACATGAAGACCACGATTAAAATAAAGGCCAGAAAATGGATATAAAGTAGTAGTTTAGGATGGGACTTACAGTATTTTCCATAATTTGGAGGTGTCGGAAAACAATCACCAAAATCCCAAATTTGATGTGCCTATAAAAAGGAGAGATAGAAATAAATACCAACCACTCTCATAATAATAGAAATCTAATAAAATTCATTTTCCCAACATTGTTCCTCCCCACCCCTGCATTCAGAAAGCACTGATACTGCTGTCAAAAGCCACCACTGTGAGTGCAGTGTAGTCTCAGCCACTCGGGAGGCTGAGGCAGGAGATTGTTTAAGCCCAGGAGTTCAAGGCCAGCCCGGGCAACATAGCAAGACCCTGTCTCAAAAAAAAAAAAAAAAAGAAGAAAGCCACCACTGTAATAACAAACAATAACAGTAAAATACAGACAAAAGAGTACAATCCTAATACGAAAATACCATATACAAATCAATAAGAAAAAGCTAAACACCCTAGTAGGAAAATAGACAAAGGAAATATACTATCATTATCATTCAAATATAATTATTCATGAATCTGTATTTGCAAATTCACCTACTTGCTAAAATTTATTTGTAAGTTAATTAAGCTCCATTCTGGCATTAGTTATAGTGCTGTTAGCCATGAGTTCATATATTAAATTAAGTGTCTTTAAATAGAAATATACATAAAAACAAAATCATATATTGATCAGTCGACAAAGATGTTGTGACTGGAGGCTCCCAGGAATCTAACCTTATATTTCCTTTAGGAACAACGGTTCAGTATTCCTTAATTCAGTATTCATGGTGATTTTACAAAATATAATCACAAATAGTGAGAATCAATTACAATTTATGAAAGAACTATGAATGATGAATAAACAGGAGAAGATGCTTGACTTCACTAATAATCAAAGAAATGAAATTAAAAGAAAATTGAACTATCTTCATCTGTCAAGTTGGAAAACATCAAGATTATATTTTAAAGCTAGTGTTAGAGAGGATATAGGAAAACAGGCACTCTCACGCACTACTGGGGCACAAGGCCAATTTTTGGGAAGGCAGTTTGACCGTTTGTAAAATAAGTGTACTTTTGACCCAAGAATTCTTCTTATGGGAACGTACCCTGCAGAGATGATTTTACAGCTACAAAAACATATATTCAAATTGATCACAACATTGGTTATAGTAGTTATAAATTAGAAAATCTTAAATGCCTCCTTATATGGCATATGTGCGTGTGTGTGTGTGTGTGTGTATATATATATATATATATATATTTTTTTTTTTTTGTAGGTGGAGTTTCACTCTTGTTGCCCAGGCTGCAGTTCAGTGGCACGATCTCAGCTCACTGCAACATCCACCTCCCGGGTTCAAGCAACTCTCCTGCCTCAGCCTCCCAAGCATCTGGGATTACAGGCACGCACCATCATGCCTGGCTAATTTTGTATTTTTTTTTTTTTAGTAGAGATGGGGTTTCACTATGTTGGTCAGGCTGGTCTTAAACTCCTGACCTCAGGTGATCCACCTGTCTTGGCCTCCCAAAGTGCTGGGATTACAGGCATGAGCCACCGTGCCCAGCCCATGGCATATTTTAAAATTGTAATGGAGTCAGTTAATAAAATATTATGTATCCATTAAAAATGATAACAAATAATTATGTTGATTAACACTGAAAGATGTCCATGAAAATATTGAGGGATAAAAGCAGGTTACAGAGGACAGTGTCCAGTATGATCTCATCAATATACTGTGTGTATGCATGTATCCTTATGTATACATAAGTATAGAGAGACATTTATAAGGATGTTCACTGAAATGAAAATGGTGATTGTCCCTGGGGGAAGGGAAAGGATTTCAGATAATCTTTACTTTGTTACTCTGTATTATTTGAATGTTTACAGTCAGAGAAAAGTTATTTTTAACTGCCAGTATATTATATATAATTTTTCCTCTGCAAGGAAAAGAAGAAAAGTTGGTGATGATAATAAAAATACAGTATCATCAGTTGTTCACAATTTGTAACCTTGGTTATTGTTGTGTTCCTATCACCTAATAGAAAGCCACACACAAAATAAGCACTCAGGAATAAATGTTTGGTGAATATTGTTTTTTAAAAATTTAACCCCTTTTGTTTTTTTAATGAATAATATGCAGTGTACAATAATTTAAGCTCTCTACAGGTAAGAGATTGCTGAGAAATGTTGGGCTTACCACTCCATGCTTGACATCAAATGACTTTTTAAAGGGCCTGGTTATATCAGGGAATAGTCCTGCATGCACATGAAGAGGGAAAATCAGGATTAAATGCAGTGTTAGAATAAAATTCCTTACACTTCCAATTAGGCTATTACCACAAATTGTACACACATTAATTGTTACCCTTTAGCATCTGACCAAAAATTATAGCTACATAAGAGGAATAAGTTTTATTGTTCCATAACACTGTAGAGGCAATACAGTTAACAGTAATTTATGGCCAGACACCGTGGCTCATGGCTATAATCCCAGCACTTTGGCAGGTCAAGGCAGGAGAATCACTTAAGGCCAGGAGTTCGAGACCAGCGTTGGCAACATAGGGAGACCCCCGTCTCTACAAATAATAATTTTTAAAAATTAGCTGGGTGTGATGGTGGCACCTGGGGTTCCAGCTACCACGGAGACTAAGGCAGGAGGATTGCCTGAGCCTGGGAAGTGGAGGATGCAGTGAGCCATGATTGCACACTGCCCTCTAGCCTGAGCAACAGAGCAAGACCCTGTCTCAAAAAAAAGCCCAATAATTTATTGTGTATTTTCTTCTTTTATTTGAAATATCTCTGGAAAATTGCATATTTTTGAATAGCTACAAGAAAGGATTTTGAATGTTCCCAATACAAATAAATCATAAATGTTTGAGGTGATGGATGTGCCAGTTACCCTGACTCACTCATTACACATTGTATACACGTGTTAAAATACCACACTGTTCTCCAGAAATATGTACAATTATTATGTGTCAATTAAGAATAATATCTTTTTAAAAGTAAGCATCAAACAGGTAAAACAAAACTGTAGAAGTTAAATTCATAGTAATTCTTCTGGAGCTTTTGGGAGAGGTAAACATTTTTGTGTCTGAAATGTTCTCCTATGATACACAACTTACACTCTTAGAATTAGAGAGAGGCAAGACTGCTGAAATTCCAAGGCTGTAAATTTTTATTAAGGTCTTGAGAAGCTCAGGTGTATTTTTTAAAACAATTTTATTGATATATAACTTATAAACCTTGAAATTGACAAAATTTAAATACACAGTTCAGTGAATTAAGTAAACTTATCAGGTTATGCAATCATCACCATAATCTAGTTTTAGAGTATTTTCATCATCCCAATAAGATTCCTTTTGCTCATTTATAGTTAATCCCCTTTCTTATCACCAGCACTAGAAAACCACTCATCTACTTTCTCTATAGATTTGCCTTTACTGGACATTTCATATAAGTGGAATCATACACTATGTGATCATGTATGTCTGACTTCTTTAACTTAATACAATGTTTTGAGGTTCATCCATGTTGTAGCTGTTTTAGTATTTTGTTCTTTTTTTTTTTTTCATTGCTGAAAAGTATTCCATTGTAAGAATATACTAGATTTTGTTACTCATTCACCAGGTAACAGACATTAGGGTTTCCAATTTTGGCTGTTATGGATAATGCTGCGATGAGCATTCACCTGCAAGTCTGTGTAGACATGTGTTTTCATTTCTAGTGGGTAAAAACCTATATGTAGCATCGCTGGGTTCTGCTATTAATTTTTGTTTAACTTTTAAAGAAACTGCCAAGGTGTTTTCCAAAGTGGCTGTATTCTTTTATATTCCCACCAGCAATGAATGAAGGTACCTATTTCTCCACAACTTCTCCAACATTTGTTGTCTTTGTGATTATAGCCATTCTAATGGATGTGAAGTAGTAACTCATTATGGTTTTTTCTTTTTATTTATTTATTTAAAAATTTCTAATTTTTTTATTTCAATAGGTTTTTTGGGAACAGGCGGTGTTTGGTTACATAAGTTATTTAGTGGTGATTTCTGAGATTTTGGTGTACCTATCATCCAAGCAGTGTACACTGTACCCAAGTGTAGTCTTTTATTCCTCATTCCCCTTCCACCTTTTCCCCTGAGTCCACAAAGTCTATTGTATTATTCTTATACCTTTGCAATCCTCATAGCTTAGCTCCCACTTACGAGTGAGAACATACGATGTCATTGTGCTTTTTCACTTGCTCTTTTCTTCTTTTCTTTCTTTTCTTTCTTTCTTTCTTTTTTTTTTTTTTTTTTTTTTGAGACAGTCTTGCTCTGCCACCCAGGCTGGAGTACAGTGCATGATCATGGCTCACTGCAACCTCCAACTTCCAGGCTCAAGGGATCCTTCTGCCTCAGCCTCTCAAGTAGCTGGGACTACAGACACGTGCCACCACGCTCAGTTAATTTTTAAACATTTTTCATAGAGATGAGTTCTCACTCTATTACCTAGGCTGGTCTCGAACTCCCGAGTTCAAGCAATCCTCCTACCTCAGCCTCCCAAAGTGCTGGGATTACAGGCATGAGCCATGGTGCCCAGATTGATTTTTTAATGACGGATTATACTGAGTTATCTTGTGTGATTTTATTAAAAATCAGGGGAAAATGCTGAAAGGGTGTCTTGCTTGATGTAATATGATGGGACCTAGTCGTTAGAAATAAGTCAAGAGAGAGGACTAGCCTGTGGCAAATGTTCATTGCTTTGTGTGCTATTTTATGCTGATACACTTTTTTTTTAAAAGAAGGTATCTTAAGCCAGAGTCAAAGAGCTTAACAATTACTTAGCTAAATTCAAGAAAAACCCACTTTTTCATAGCCACAGTAAAAGCAGACGGATAAGAAGTTTATCCTTCACAATTAGTGCTGATTTTTCCATGCTCTGTGAATTCTTAGCCTTTCAAAGCTCTGTAAGACTTTTATAAATCCCATAGGCCTCCCAGAGGCTTAACTAGCTTTTTGCTACCCTTCCTTTCAAGAATTATACTAATCATTAATTAGTAAGTGATATGATTCTATAATATTAAAGTTTTATAGAAAGTAATTTTGAGGGCATTTGGTGCATTATGGGGAAAAAAACCAGACATTAGAATTTGCACTAGACCATAGCATTAGGTATTTATACATTTGTGTTTATCTTTCAGCCAACTTGGGCATTTTTCTCACTGAACTAGAAATGTCTCTCATTTTCTTTAGCGGTATGTGGAGAGGAACCTGTGTTCCTCTTCACCAGTGTTAAGCTCACATATGTTGGAGTATGGTTAGCTAATGACTTTTCTTTGCGAGGTCACAGTTCACAAAATAGAGCCCATGATAAAGTTTGACCTTGGCAGCTTCAGCTGGGCTTTTAAGGACATTTAATGTTACCCTAATTTGCTAGTATGTATCTACCTTCCTGCTCTCACTTCCCAGTCTTAGAATTGTAACTGAATTGGGCAATTTGTTGATAAAACTAAATATCTTTGTAATTACCAACAAATTCTATCTTTAGGTATTAGGTCCTTAAATGCTGTGCCAACCCTGATGGAAATACCTGTATTTCCTGTAATTCCGGGTTACAGGTATTTAGTTTTTAAAAGCAAATTATCAAGAAAGCAAGTGTAGGCTTGCAGAATCAGAGAAGCTCAAGTTTGGAAGTATACCTCCAGGTCTTCTAATCATTTAGTCCACCTACTGGGTGTCTGTCATAGTTCAACTGTCAACCTTATCTGTGATTCTGTTTTCCTTTAATATGTTGGGGATACTTTGATCTCCCACCTGCCTGTCTTGAAATGAAGGTTCATGAACACAAAACATAATGTTGGAAGGTGAAGACAAACCATTCTCCATCCTTTCTGAGTACTGCGGCCTTAAGTTGTATGTACACAAAGGAGGAGAATTTAGAATAAATGTGAACAATACAACCTAGAAGCAGCCAAGATGTACGCATTGTTGGCCAGTATAAGTGTCTTTATGAAGCAGTCCCCAACCTTTTTGGCACCAGGAACCAGTTTCAGGGAAGACAATGGAAACATGGAAACATGGAAGGTGGGTGGGCAGGGGCAGGGGTGATGGTTTCAGGATGATTCAAGCACATTATATTTATTGTGCACTTTATTTCTATTATTCTTACATTGAAATAGATAATAAAATAATCATACAACTCACGATAATGTAGAATCAGTGGGGGCCCTAGCTTGTTTTCCTGTAATTAGATGGTCTCATCTGGGGGTGATGGGAGACAGTGACAGATCATCAGGCATTAGATTTCTCATAAGGAGCATGCAGCCCAGATCTTTTGCATGCTCAGTTCACAATAGGGTTTGCGCTCCTACGAGAATCTCATGCTACCACTGATCTGACAGGAGGCGGAGCTCAGGCAGTAATGCCAACCATGGGGAGTGGCCATAAATGCAGATGAAGATTTGCTTGCTCCCCACTGTACACCCCCTGCTGTACGGCCCACTTCCTAACAGGCCATGGACTGGTACAGTCTTTACGAATATTTTTCTGAAGATAGGTCCCAGAGCTTTCATCAGATTTTTCAAAGTGTCTCAAAAATATAAGATATCGTTGTCTTAAAGAGAGATGTGTTAACCATTGGGATAGATTAGAGAGCAAATCTCTTTCTTGACAGATTTTTAAGAATAAGTCATTCAATGGTCTATATATTAGATAAAAATTATTCTAGCAATGTTAAATTTTTTTTTTCTGATCAGCTGACTTTAAGAAAATGTCAGACTTTTTTTGAGTGTGATAACAATGATGTAGTTATGTAAGAGAACATTCTTATCCATAGGAGACTCATGCAGAAGTATTTAGGACATACTGTTATGATATTTTAATTTTACTCTCAACATTCCAGCAAATAAGTATATATAGGTATCAGTATAGAGAGATTTAGATAAAGCAAATGCTAGGAAATGTGGCAAAATATTAACAAGTGATGAATCTAGGAGAAGGCAGGTGGGTATTGATTGTGCCATTTTAACTGTCTTGTGGATTTTAGAAATTCTTTAAAAGAATTTTTCATTCTTTTATTCTTTGGGAACAAAAGAATAAGGCAGTTCATTTATCTGTCTTTTTATTCGTGCCCTCCCCCATTTATCTGCCTTAACTTGGTAATTATAAAGAAGGCAGTTCTATTATATTTTGTAAACGGCTAAAACTAGGCACACACAAAAAAGGAAAATCACCGAGGAGCATCCCAAATTACATTTGAGCTATAGCTATAACCAAGGACAGAACTAAAAATAATGCTTCACCTTTTCCCTATTTTCTCCCCACGTAACTCCCGCCCATCTCATAGGCAGACACATGGTTTGTTCGTATAAGTCTACTAAAATCACTATGGTGTCCACCATAGCTCTATCTTTTAAGTTCACAGGCAAAATCAATTGCAGCCACCTCCTAGTTGATGTTATGCTTGAACAGTAAAGTGCACGCAGTAACAGATGGCATCTTGTGACCTTCTTAATAACAGGCTTGGCTGCCAATGTTCCCTTGTGCCCAGTCTCTGCAGGGAATTTGGAAACTGTTGCCTTACACTTGAATATTTTCCGGCAAACATATTTAACCATTTCTTAGCCTGTTTTCTAATTTAAAATAGAGAGAGGAAAACAAAACAAAATTCCCACCACCTAGAAGGGACATTGATATTTTCTGAGTCCAGAGGCCCATCCCGGGATTCTCTGGGGTGTGCTGGCAGTAACACAGCATAGCTGTCATGTTTAGTGTGGTGAGGCCCTCAATTCCAGGCAAAGTGTTTATCACTCTACCTAGAAATATTGGTGGCCAGTGTGATCTTTTCTTTTTTTTTGAGATAGAGTCTCTCTCTGTCGCCCAGGCTGGAGTGCAGTGGTGCGACCTCAGCTCACTGCAAGCTCCACCTCCCAGGTTCAAGCGATTCTCCAGGCTCAGCCTTCTGAGTAGTTGGAACTATAGGCGCCCACCACCACACCTGGCTAATTTTTGTATTTTTAGTAGAGACGGGGTTTCACCATATTGGCCAGGCTGGTCTCAAACTCCTGACCTTGTGATCCGCCTACCTCAGCCTCCCAAAGTGCTGGGATTACAGGCGTGAGCCACCACACCTGGCCATCTTTTTTTCTTCCTGTAGTTTAAAAGAAATGTATTCACTTCTCACAGCAAGGCATACAAATTAGCCAAAAAACAATCTAAGTCATGAAGTTAAAATGTCCCTCTGCCATGACAGCTCACACCGTGGTGAGTGAGGCTTGTTTTCGGTCACTTAGTTCCCTTTGTTGCAAACCTTGGGCAGCTGTGGCTATCAAGGTCCATAGAGAAATGGGGAAGGAGGGTGAGGGCAGTGATTAGGTGAGGGAGCAGCCTGCCTGTCTGACGCCTGACCCTTCCACTGTCCCACAGGGGCATCTTTCCTTTGTTGAAAATGGAAGGCAAATAAGGGTGACCCTAGGGGAAAACAATGAAGACAATCACACCAAAGCCCTTCGGAGTCCTTTTCTCCCCTCACCAGAATGACCTGTAAGGCCTTGTACCAGGAAGGAAGTGTTAAATCAGTCCAGCTAGGCAATCAGTGTGGGGAGATGGGTGGAGGAAGAGCAAGAAGAACACTCCTGGGGAATATGTGGTGGGGTAAAAAGTGCAGCACCTCAGCCAGCAATAGCTCAGCCGACAGGCGGAATATTGTGTGGAGTCACTCACAGAAGGACAGTCTTAATCACAGTAAGACCTAGGGCTCCTTTGGGGGAGTGTAGGTGGGGGGTTTTCACTCCTGGGTATCTCCCTGTATAGCTGAGGAGAAGTGAGAAGTGAGAGTCTTCCTGTTGACCCCATTTCTGGACTTCAGAACAGAGGAGGTCTTGGAGAGGGAAGTTTCCTCTGCTGGGAAAAGTTGGCTTGGGTGTGAGGAAGCCTTGGCTGGGGAGCTGTGAGTCTCTCCCAGGAAAGCTGGGGGAGGTGCCCATTGCTCCTTTATGTTCGCATCCCAGGGCCAGTGTAAAGTCCCTTTCTTAGACTGACCAGAAGACCCATGGAAAAAGCCTCCCTCTATTCAGGCATGCCCTAACCCACCTGTTTCCACCTTCATTCTGGGGCCCCAACCTCCAGGATCAATAAGCTTTGGAAATGATCCAACCACAGAACAAGGGGGCACACCTCTGAGGCATGAGCAAAACAAAACCAACCAAGCTTGGAAGCCACGAGATACTCACATTGCTAAGAAATGGGAGGTCCTTCCCCAGCCTCAGGCCCCAACTCCTCCCACAGCCACCAGCCAGTCACCTGCCTTCTCTCCTCTTTTCCTCTCCCCCCAAATCACATTTGCCATCCCTTATTTATATTCCTCATGCATAAGTTTCAGATTTGGGGTTTGCCTGGCCATATCTCCTTTAGCGCATCACGGAAACTGGGTAGGGGATGGAGAAGTGAGTATAACTAAAATCATGTTTGTGTGCAACAGTGCCATGCACTAGTCATTCACTTCATTTTTAAAGTATTGCAATTCTAGGGGCTCCTACATAGGATTCTAAAGGCTGTCATTGGAAACACAGTTTTTCAAAGGTTGCTTCTATACACTATGTTTTAATTTTTAAAAGTCATGTATAAGTTTCCTTTTGGAAGACAAATTATAAACAAAGACCTGCCCCTATAAAGAAGTATGTTGTGGGAAGTAAAAAGCCAACCACCACGGAAGGACCGTAAAAACCATCGTTCAACAAACAATGACAAACAATCTGCTTTGTGTGATGCCCTGTGCCAGGTGCTGGGAATACAAAGACAAGACAGACAAGTTCCTCCCTCATAAAGCTTATGTTCTAGTAGGAGAAAGAGATAATAAGCAAGTAAACAAATACCATAATACACAGAAAGCAAAGCAGGCATCAAGATAAAGATGAAGAGGGTGAGAATGTGAAAAACTTATTTTAAACATGGTAGCCAGGAAAGGCCTCTCTGAAGAGGTGACATTTAAGTTCAGAATTGAAGGACCTGAAGGATACAGCTCAGCAGAACTGGGATAATTGTGTTCCAGCAAAGATTCAGCACGTGTAAAGGTCCTGAGGTGGGAAATAGCAGTTTCAAGCTGCTAAATGAATACAATATAACTGGAACAGGATGAGCAAAGGTGGGAGAAGGTGTGAAATGAGACTGGAAAGATAGGCAAGGTCACATTCGTGCAATACCTTCCAGGCCATGGTAAAAAATTAGGATTTTGTTGTAAGTGCAACAGGAAACAGAAGTGAGGTTATTTTGTTTATGCATTAAGATGTCTGTCTGTGGAGAATAGATTGGGTTGGCAAGACATTACTTATGGGGTAGTCCAGTGAGTTCTTACTGCTTTTTGAAGTCTTTCAAGGCTTGGAAAGGCTTTACAGAAGAATTAAAGTGGGATTGAAAGAGTAGATGAGAAAGGATGTTAAAAATGGGCACAAATACTCTTGAAATTACATTGCAACTCATACGCATTTTGCCCTCTTAGAATATTATTTGGTTCTTATCAATATTCTCCTAGGCACGGCCGTCCTTGTTAAATGTCATATCCCATAAAAGCATTTCCAGGTAGCTGATTCAGAGACTTGAGGTTTGCTGTCTGTGTTTAGGAAATATCCCAAGGATATCTTACACGTTTTCATATCTGGACTTTACTGTGGTCATACCACATAACACCTCCTCCTAGTGCATGTTACATCTCCTGGAACAGCAAGAATAAAAGAGACCAGTGCACTCTTCCATGGTTCAGCTGGGCTCTCCCTAGAGCAGTACAGATGTGGGCCACAGATATGGAGCTTAGGACAGAGAAAAGAAAGGGAAAGCCAGTGAGTGTTGGCCCAGCTGTATCATGGTTTGCTTTCTACATGCTCTTCATAAAGTTGCTTCTGCTGGACAGAAGTTTAATAAAACAAAACATATTAGAATCTGTATTAGCATAGTACAATGGAGAGAAAGTTGAATTAAAATTTTGTTGTATTGCAGCTTTATAATACTGGATTTTTATTAGCTATTGCTTTGTTCTACTTTGAATATAAGAGCTGAGCATATGATATAGAAGGAAATCAGGTCAGAAAAGCTACAACCAAATCAAACTCCTGGAAAGAAAATTAATATTAATGCAAAAGGAAAAGCACTTTAATGTAGGCAGAAATGCAGCTGAACTCTTTGAAAGGCAGATGTGAAAAGGAATTTGAGAACTTTTCTCCTATGATGATCATGAATCACACTTAAGAACAGCCAATGCAATTTTTCTATTTATGAATGGATGTTACAAAGGAACAACCAGTCGACCAAAGTCCACTAGTGACAAGCAAATTTATATAATTGGCCTCTACTGACAATTTGATCCTTGGCTTCAAGCAAAATTAATGTTGATAATCCAAAATTTGACATGGAAATGGAAAAGAAGCACAAGGAGAAATTATCATTTGGGTAAATTAAATAGTACTGCTTTGATGTACTGTTACCTCTTAATGAAGAGAGGCAACATCAGTTATATGAAAATGACCACTTGCGAAGAATGAAAAAGGCAATATGGGTAAATTGATAAGCAGTCATTATGAGTATATTCACTGATGCCATTTCTACCTTTCGTCCTCCCAGTGCTTTACTATAATAACTGGAGAGGTGATAGGAATGCAAAGTAATACCTGCTGTAGAGTAGTAGATTATTGCTTTCGCTACTCATGTTTCCATCCCTAAAATGCCCCCACCCATCCAACTTCAGGACTGCTCAGCAGGTCTAGCAAGCCACAGGTGATTAGCAAAGTTAATCAGAATTCTGAAGGGCACAAAAAAACAATATGAATGTAATAGAATTGTACTTTGTGCTACTCAGATCAGATGTGCTGTCACCTTAACTTACTGTGAATGACGTGTTCAGGCTGTTTAATTTCCCAAACACAGGCTCAGACTTGTCTTCAAGCTACATAGTGTGTTTCAATTTTATGCTCTTTACTGCAAAGGGAAGAAAGAAAGTCTCCTGATTTTAACAATAGCACACATGGTCAGCTGTCCTCTCCTCTTGCCTCAACAAACCACAGAGGAACACATAAAACCCTCCTCAGATTTACTATGCTCATAAAGTCAAATTTTACTAGGAAAGCTAACAGAATAGTGATCATCCAAGGCAACCATCAAAAACTTTTATCTCCATTATTTAGGAAAACCCAATAAGGCTGCAGGATAACTTTTTCCACCATGTGCAGCCCCTACCACACACATAGATACATCCCACCACAAATGGGCATTACCTGAATATTTTATAAATTGCTACAAATCCTAATTTAATATTACAATCATTCATCTTGTTAAACCTTCAAAGATTCAACCCTGAGAGACAGAAATTATATGGAAAATAATCTATTGTGTTCTCTTCTCAAAATCAGTGTGTGGCAGAATGGCCAGCTGTTCCCTTCCATAGTGTGCAGTTGTTGCTAGGAAGTGGCTGCCCAGCCAAGGAATCCATTTCTGAGCTCTCTGGCATCACATTGGAATGTGAGCATAAGTGATGCAAGTCACTTCCAGGCTGAAGTGGAGAAAGAGCACGTGTGTCTCCCCTCCCCTTCACCCCCACCTGCCAGATGGAGACAAAGGGCTCTAGGGCTTCGGGTATTGGTGGAAGCCCAAGAGGAAGGAAGTCTGTGTCCCAGGTCACCATGAGAAAGGTCTACCTGCAGAACAGCCAACTTTGCCTTTGGATAAAGAAAAAAAAATTTTATTGTGTTAAGCAACTGGAATTTGGAAGTTTATCTATCAACCCCCTAATCAATAGGCAATTTTGATAATAGATAATAGATAATTTGGGGGGGTTATCTATAACAACTACTGTTAATCTAATTTAACTGAAACAGGGTGGAGGTGGCTATAGATTAGTAAATATAGTTTACTAGTTGATAGTTGATAGTTTTGGTGTATCTTCTTAGTTCCTTGGTGTACTCAGTAAATCTCAGATTATATCACCCAGAGCTCCAAGCTCTGGTGGAAGTTACATTCTGGGAAGTTACATTCTGGGACTAACATGAAAGAGAAAAATGTTTGCTTTGGAAGAACTGTCATTTTTAAGAGCAGCTGTTCCAGTGTGGAACATGGTCATTTTCCTGCTAAAGACCACCACCCCTTTAGTAGGCAAATGGAAGCCATTGGGGCTACCATCAAGAATCTAAAAGTAGAGGAGAGTGATGTCAATAAAATGGCAGAATAGGAGTTTTCTACCGTCATTTCCCCATGGACGGATTGATTTTGACAACCACCCATGGATGACAGTACTATAGTGGGAGCCTGGGTGGCCAGTGGAGAAATTCCAGCACATTAGTGGAGTAAAAACTCCAAGAATAGATGCATTGAAGAGGGTAAGAAGAACAGTTTCCCTTTACCCGTGACACCTCTCCTGCAAGGTAGCACAACTCAGTGCCAAGAGAGAGCTCCTCAGCTCACGATTCTTCCCATGGGAAGAAGTGAGAGAATAGTGAGTGAGTGTCTGGCTCCTCCAGCTCTGAGAGACACTGCCCCAGAAGCCCACTTCTTTCTCACCCCACAGAAAATACTGAGGTGATTATCACAGCTGAGTAGTGAGGGAGGCTGCAAACAGGGAAGAGAGGCAAAGACTCACAGCCACCAGGGTTCAGAACTCAACAAAGGGCCATGGATCCCAATTAGTGCTTCAGGGAGTCCATCAGAAACCCACCCATGAGCTGCTTGGGTTGCCTCACCTGCAGACCACCCCAACTGGCCCATGGGTACACCCAATGCCCCACATGCATCACTACCCCTTCCCCTGTAGCCTGTTCTCCCTGTGTCCCTGGAGACAGCAAGTGCAAACCTCTGCAGATGGCATGTGCAGACAGCCCACCCAACTCCATGAGACTGGGAGAAAGCACACAAATGTAAGCATTTTAGGGCACTGCTCTAGGGAAGACAAACAAGAGCCTCTCAGCATCTGGTCTGGCTCTGCAGGATTGACAGAAGCCATACAATCTTAAGAATTCCCTCCAAAGAGGGAGCAAGAGAGGTGGAATGGGCATATCCATAGAAAAGGCCTGAGAGAGCCATCAAATATCCAGCTGAGCTGACTGGTGAATGTGTTTCTCCCCTGAAGACAGTCAGTGAAGACTGGAGTATGTGACTATATCTCCAAAGGCAAAGACAGTAACTCAAGACTTTGAGCAATAAGAAAAATCAAGGAAACATGTCACCACCCGAGAAACACTGTATTTTTCCAGTTACCAACCCCCCAAAATGGAGCTCTACAAATTTCCTGACAAATTTAAAATAATTGTTATGAAAAAGCACAGTGAACCACAAAGAGAACACAGACAACTTAATGAAATCAGGAAAACAGCACATGAACCAAATGAGAAGTTCAACAAACAGAAATGAAAAACAAACAGAATATGTAGGTCAGAAGATACAAAGTGGCAGATATGTAGGAAGAACGAGTCTAGAGATCTAATGAACACGTGAGGATTGTAGGTAATAAAACTGTACTAGATCCTGGATTCATGCTATTAATCAATGAGTAGATTTTAGCTGCTCTTGCCATAAAAAAGGGTAATTATGTGAGATGACGGATATTTAATTTGCTTCATTATGGTAACCTGTTTACTATATATGTACTCTATAGCATCATATTGTATACAAGTGTACTTTAGAGACAGTGTGGGTTCAGTTCCAGTCCATTTCAATAAAGAAAACATCACAATAAAGTGGGTCACATGAACTTTTTGTTTCCTAGTGCATGTAGAAGTTATGTTTACCCTATGCTGTAGTCTATTAGGTGGGCAGTAGCTTTATGTCTAAAAATAAAATGAGCCAGGTGCGGTAGCTCACGCATGTAATCCCAGCACTTTGGGAGGCCAAGGTGGGCAGATTATGTGAGGTCAGGAGTTCAAGACCAGCCTAGCCAACATAGTGAAACTCCGTCCCTACTAAAAATACAAAAATTGGCCAGGCATGGTGGCAGGTGCCTATAATCCCAGCTACTTGGAAGGCTGAGCCAGGAGAATTGTTTGAACCCAGGAGGCGGAGCTTGCAGTGAGCCGAGATTGCACCACTGCACTCCAGCCTGGGCAACAAAGTGAGACTCCATCTCAAAAATAAAAAAAATAAAATAAAATAAAAATAAAATGGACATACCTTAATTTAAAAACACTTTCAAAGTTGGAATCAATCATCTTAAACCCTGTTGCTGCTTTATCAGTTCAGTTTATGTCATATTGTAAATTCTTTGTTGTCATTAAAACAATGTTCATGGCATCTTCACCAGGAGTAGATTCCATTTCAAGGAATCAGTTTCTTTGCTCATCCATAAGAAGCAATTCCTCATCTATGAAAGTTGTATTATGAGATTGCAGCAATTCAGTTACATCCTTAGGCTCCACCTCTAATTCTAGTTCTCTTGCTATTTCTATCCCATCTTACACATACTTACTCCACTGAAGTCTTAAACCCCTCAGAGTCATCCACAGCAGATGGAATCAACTTCTTTCAAACTCCCGTTAATTTTCATATTTTGACCTTCTATTAATGACAAATATTCTTAATGGCATCTAGATTGGAGAATCCTTTCCAGAAGATTTTCAACTTACTTTGCTCAGATTCATTAAAGGAATCATTATCTATGGTGGCCATAGCCTTATGAAACATATTTCTTAAATAATAAAACTTGAAAGTCAAAATTACCCCCAATCCATAGGCTACAGAATGGATGTTGTGTTAGCAGGCATGGAACCAACATTAAACTCCTTGTACATCTCCACTGGAGTTCTTGAATGACCAGGTGCATTGTCAGTGGGCAGTAATATTTTGAAAGGAACCTTTTTTTCCAAGTGGTAAGTCTCAATAGTGGGCTTAAATATTCAGGAAGTCATGCCATAAACAGATTTGCTGTCATTCAGGCTTTGTTGTCCCATTGATACAGCACAGGTAGACTGGATTTAGCATAATTCTTATGGGCCCTAGGACTTTCAAAATAGTAAATAGCTTTGGCTTCAACTTAAAGTCACCAGCTGCATTAGCCCCTAACAAGAGAGTCAGCCTGTCCTTTGAAGTTTTGAAGCCAGAATTTGATTTCTTCTCTCTAGCTATGAAAGTTCTAGATGGCATCTTCTTCCAACAGAAAACTGTTTTGTCTACATGGAAAATATATTGTTTAGTACAGCCACCTTCATTAATTACCTTAGCTATGTCTTCTGGATAACTTGTTGCAGCTTCTACATCAGCACTTGCTGCTTCACCTTGCACTTTTATGTAATGGAGATTGCTTCTTTCTTTACATTAACCGACAATAACTGCTAGCTTCAAGTTTTTCTTCTGCACCTTCTTTGCCTCTCTCATTCTTCCTACAGTTGAAGAGTTAGGACCTTTCTCTGTAGGCTTTGGCTTGAGAAAATGTTGTGGCTGCTTTGATCTTTTATTCAGACAACTAAAACTTTCTCCATGTTAGCAATAAGGCTGTTTTGCTTTCTTATCATTTGTGAGTTCACTGGAGTAGCACTGTTAATTTCCTTCAAGAACTTTTTCTTTGTATTCACAACTTGGCTAAATGTTTGGTGCAAGAGGCTGAGCTTTTGATCTGTCTTGGCTTTCAATATGCCCTCCTTACTAAGCTAAACCATTTTAGCTTTTAATTTAAAGTGAGAAATATGTGATTCTTCCTTTCACTCAAACAATTAAAAGCCATTGTAGGGTTATTAATTGGCCTAATTTTAATATTGTCGTGTCTTAGGGAAGTGGGAGGCCCAAGGAGAGGAGAGAAATGGGGAAATGGCTGGTTGGCAAAGCAGTCAAAGTTTATCAATTAAGTTTGCTGTCTTATATGAGTGTGGTTTGTGGTGTCTCAAAACAATTACAATAATAACATCAAACATCACTAATTGCAGATTACCATAACAGACACAATAATGATGAAAATTTTTAAATATTGTGAGAATTATCAAAATGTGACACAGAGACAAGTGAATACATGCTGTTGGAAAAATGGCAGCAATAGATTTGCTTGATGCAAGGTAGCCACAAACTTTCAATTTGTGAGAAAAAGGCAATGATCTGTGAAGCACAATAGAGCAAAATGCAATAAAACAAGGTGTTCCTGTATCTTAAGCAAGCACAATAAAATTTATTTTAAAAAATTCTGGAGCTGAAGAATGCAATAAATGAAATAAAAAATTCAATGGAGAGCATCAACAGCTAACTTGATCAAACAAAAGAAAGAATCTATGAACTCAAAGAAGATCATTTGAAACTATCCAGTCAGAGGAGAAAGAAGAAAAAAATGAATGAAAAGAAATGAGGAAAGGCTATGGGATTTATGGAACACTATCAAGAGAACTAATATACATATACAGACTATGGTAGTACCAGAAGGAAAAGAGAAAGAAAGTACCAGAAGAGAGAAAGAAGTGGAAAACTTATTTAAAGAACAAAAACTCCCCAAACGTGGAGAGAGATACATACAGCCAGGTACATGAAGATAAAAAGTTCCCAAACAGATTCAACCCAAAGGTGACTTTTCCATTGTTGGGCGAGCTGTTAGAGCCCCAGCAATGGAAAGTGGTCAGCTTGCAGGTAGCAGGGTAGTAAGAATAATTTACCAACAACAGTTTAGGTTTGAAAAGTAGTTTTATTAGAACACTGGAGAAGAGTGCAGTGGGGCACCTCAACAAGAGAGGACTGAGTGCATTGTGGTGAATTTTTCCTTAGAGGTATTTATGGACCTTAAAGCAGAAGCTTTAAGGGTAATTTGGACCATATTAGCCATGTAGGTTATAATAAATTGTTACATTTGTAGACATTTTGGTGCCTTGATGTCAGCAAGGGTTGCACAATGAGTTTTGATATGCATGCATTCTGGAGATGTATAAAAATTCTAGTTACTTATAAATTTGGGGGAAAGAAGACTGGTACCAGATGACAGCTTTAGATAATAGGAAAATCTAATTACTTCTAAATTCCTCAGATAAGTTTTGCCTCTGGATGGTCACCAGGTGATCTTTGCTTTCTTCAACCACGACACATTAAATCAAACTGTCACAGTAGGTAGCTAGTCAGACACGAGCAGAGCAGGAGAGGGCTCCCCACCCCCGCACCCCCCACCACACATACACACCGGGAATGTCAGGCAACCATCAGAGAGAAAGGCTTAACTCTCTCTCTCAAATAATAATTGGCTGCAACCAATGCCACGTAAAGACAGTCTCTCAATAAACCAAAACACCTGAAACTGGTAATCAGCAGCTTCCTGATAAGCTTTCAGGAGATGGGTAAGTGGGCTCAAGTGTGCACATTAAGAGGCAAAATGGCAGAGTTTAACTGGTATATGACCTTCTAGGGATATTTGACCGGCAAAGGAAGGATGCCTCAAGTGAGCATGTGTACAATGCAGTACACACGCTGTGCATGCTCCCCTCCCAAGCGTTAGCAGGCCACTGCACATGCAGACAGCCCACCCCAAGGGAAGAATCAGGAGAGAAGGAACACAATACCCCAGAAGCAGGCCAACATATAAAACCCCAAGTCAAAATGTCAAGCTGCACATCTGATCTCTCAAGTCACCTGCTTGGCCCTCTTCCAAGTGTACTTTACCTCTTTTCATTCCTGCTCTAAAGCCTTTTAACAAACTTTCACTACTGCTCTAAAACTTGCCTCTGTTTCTCCTTCTGCCTTATACCCCTGAGTTAAATTCTTTCTTTTGAGAAGGCAAGAGTTGAGACTGCTGCAGATCTGTATGGATTCGCTGCTGGTAACATATTTTGGTGCCATGACTCAAATACATTCTGCTGTTAACATACTTTGGTGCTGTGACTCAGCTACGTTCCACTGCTAACATATTTTGGTGTTGCATGACTCAGATATGTTCCCTAGTGGTAAGAGACTTCTACATCTTGCCTTCTTCCGCTGGAGGCATTCAACCTCTGTGCATGGTTTTCGCCCCTTTTACTCTCCTGCTTACTAACCAACCCCCAGAATGATTCCTCTCAGCTGCAAGTGGCTCTGCTCCTCCTGGCTGCTCTCTCAGCTCACCCTGGCAGGTGGCTTGTAGGGGTGGGAAAGATCTTCGGGCCCACATCAAGTAGAACTGAGACACTAATGGGCCTCCTAAATAGTGAGCTCATGAGAATGGTAGGACTAAAGCCTAAACCCATGCAATGCTTGGGTTTCTTCTGCTTTTCCAACTAAAATTACCTCTTTCCCCAAAAAACCGATGCTGCCTATTCTCCTGTTTTCTCTGTGTGTTTTCTGAAATGGCCTTGCACACCTGCCAGACTGTCTGCCTCAGGGGCAAGTCCACCTCTTTGTTTTCACTTTTGCATGCCACGTGACTTCTTAAACACATACTCCCTGTAATTCATGTTCCTGCAGCTCTTGCTACATTTGCATGGCAACAAAGACATGGGCTTCCTTGCAGGTATCCCCTGAGATTTATACTTGTTTTTACCCTACCAACTTGGATGACTTCCAGCCCTTCCCCTGTCTCTTGGCACATTGTGGGGACAGGCACTAAGTGGATCCCTGGCTCTGCCAGCAACTTATGACTTGCCATATGCTTTTTGTTCCTATTATGCTCTAGGGGTAAGTTTTTCAGTGGCTTTGGAAGCAGTTTTTCCACCTGCATAGGGCCTCACTCTGTGGCCCTTTAAAAGCCCCACATACTTGCTTTTTTTGAGTTAGAACCCCTCAGGAAGGAGGCAAAGTTCTTCCTTTGCCATTTGTGAGTTCTTACTCCAAGCCCCAAGTTCTCTGGAGGTTACTACTTTATGTCAAGAGGGCAAATAAACGTTTCCCTCTAGAATCCAAGGGTTGCTGTTTTTGTGAGCATATGAAGGCTTCCCATGAGTATTCCTCTCACATCCTCCCACTTCTTCCTGTAGCCTCCATTTCGCTAATCACTTCCATGCCCTTCTCAACATGCATCAAGAACTTCAAGGTCATATTCAAAGGAAGCGAAGTCCAGCCCCCTTGAGGCAGTTAGCTGAAAAGCAGGCCTCTTTTCCACTTAAAAAACATGGAAAATGGGAATCTGAGAAAAGATAATGATTTTGTTGCTAAAATGCTCCAAGTGAGAGTCACTATGAGGTCATGGAGACAAGGATATAGGCCAGCCCAAGACCGTAGGCACAATAGACCCATAGGACAGAGATAAAGCTTGGTCCCAGACTAACAGATTACCATTAGAAAAGAGATGAAGGCAAGGTTAGGGGTATATGGTAAGACTGATTCATTCTGGAACCCCAAGGATAAACAAGGAGCCCACTGTTCACTCCAGTATCTCCTCTGTTCTCAAGTGCATAATTGTGATGAGACGGGACCAAGGTAAAGGGTACATGGTAAGACCGGTTCATTCTGGAACCCTAAGGATGAATAGGGGATGCCCCATATAGGATAACAGGAAAGTAAGAGGGGACACCTTGTTTTTATTTTTTTCTCCCCTGTCCTCTCTTCACAGACAGGTAATCTTGTCTCGATACCACAGGACATGCCCCTTGGATGTATCTCCCCAAACGGAAAGATCTCCCCAAACCTTAAAACAAGAAAATAGTTTTCCTTTGTAATACCATTTGGCTTAAAAATGAAAGGGGAGGAAATTACAAAAGTCAGTCTTGGAACCTAGTGCCACTGTGCAGGAGGTCCTCAGATTAGCCTCTTCAGTCTTTCATAACTGAGAGCAGAATAAGGAGGACAGGGCTAAGGAAAAGGAGAAAGAAAACAGAAAGGAGGTGAGCTCAACTACTGGCTGCTCTGCGAGCCCACTAGCCCCCTCCAGGTTGCCCTAAGGACACTTCTCCAGGTAACCACCATTGGTGCAGGAAGCCAGGGCACTGGAAAGCACTGCCCCAATGGGATAAAAGCTATGTGCATGGTTTGCCCCTTCTGCCAGAAGGTCGGCCACTGGAAATAAGACTGCTCCGAGGGCCAAACCACCCCTGGGACAGACTCCCAACTCCTGATGGCCTTGAGCTGAAGAGGCTGTCTGCTCTGACTGGCTTCCAAATCAGACACTGTCATCAGCAAGACAAAGTTGAGGGCAACTCTGGAGGTGGCAAGTAAACTTATAAATTTCCCTTTTGGGTTCAAGAGCTGCCTACTCTGTGCTAATCTCCTTCTCTGAGCAACTTGCCTCCAAATCCTGTCAGGTAATGGGGGAAATGGCACCCCCTCCCTCCAAAAGAAAAAATTCACATCCCTTTATATTACTTAAGGGACCAGTCCCTGGTGATGTCTAAATACCCAACATCTCTTTAGGGCAAAAATATATTTTCCATGATGGGTGCTTGCTTAATATTTACCTGACCTCTGAATTCATCTTTCTAATAGCTCTATTTCTCCTAGGAAAGCTACCTAAATCTTTAACCAATAACTTCATCCTGGACAGTCCTACCCAGTGGTATAGAAATAGCCCACACTTATTCAGACAAGCACTAGCAAAAATCTAACTGAGCAATCTCTTGGGGTGGGATAACTTCTCCAGTACAGTATGTAAATAACCTTCTCATTTGTTCGCCCTTTACAGAGCTTGCAAAGCAACATGCAGTACAAATCTTAACTTTCTAATGGAAGGAAAATGATTTTTGTTGAATTCAAAGGTTCTAAAGGCACGGAAGGTTATAAAGAAGAGATTTTATATAAAAAAAAATCTTGTATGGGCTGGGCGTGGTGGCTTACGCCTGTAATCCCAACACTTTGGGAGGCCAAGGCGGGTGGATCACGAGGTCAGGAGATCGAGACCATCCTGGCTAACACAGTGAAACTCCGTCTCTACTAAAAAATAAAAAAAATTGGCTCACACCTGGTGGCCCAGCACTTTGGGAGGCCGAGGTGGGCCGGATTACCTGAGGTCAGGAGTTCAAGACCAGCCTGCCCAACATGGTGAAACTCCGTCTCTACTAAAAATCCAAAAATAAATTAGCCGGGCGTGGTAGTGGGCACCTGTAATCCCAGCTACTCGAGAGGCTGAGGCAGGAGAATCGCTTGAATCCGGGAGGTGGAGGTTGCAGTGAGCCAAGATCCCACCACTGCACTCTAGCCTGGGTGACAAGAGGGAAACTCTGTCTCAAAAAAAAAAAAAAAATTAGCCGGGCATGGTGGCAGGCACCTTGTAGTCCCAGCTACTGGGGAGGCTGAGGCAGGAGAATGGCATGAGCCCAGGAGGCGGAACTTGCAGTGAGCTGAAATTGTGCCACTGCACTCCAGCCTGGGCGACAGAGCAAGACTCTGTCTCAAAAAAAAAAAAAAAAAGAATCGTTTTATTTTGTAACAGGACACAATTGGAGAAACTGGTTATTTTACCAAGGCTTTGACTGGAATGGCATGCTTTTCTTTAAGGAATCAAAATGGAATTATGAAGCCAATAAAAGCTCCTTCGGAAAACCGCCCTCATACCTTGGCTACACAGTCCCTGTACGGGGTTCCTGGCCTGTGGTGAGTAAAGAATATCACTTTATAACAGGTCTAGAAGCCCCAAGTTATCTTGAGACCACAAGAGGAGAGAAATTTACCCATGTCATACAGGTATTTGATGGTGCCAACCTAAGGCTTTAAAAAAAGTCTTATCTGAAATTCCTTATGGAACACAGTTTCATTAAAGCCAATTTTAAAAGGAGTCTATATGGTACATAATTATTCTCACTGTGCTTTATGCAAATAAGCACGCCAAGTATAATAAGACTAAAGCTTATGTTGTGAACAAGTCAGTTCTATCATGATTTGTCTTTAATAAAACTGAGGACCGGAGAGAAAAAAATTCTGTTTCAAAAACTATGGTACACCTATTATTAGATTCTAGTCTCATGAGTTTTTGAGTTTTTGTCTGCAACTTAGACTAACCCTGCTTATTCCTGTGAACCAACCAGTGATCTCTGGCTGCAGCTCAGAAGAAACAAGACGGATGGGTAATGTAAAAATCTGGATCAATATTCTAATTCTGGGCACATATTGGAATCAGCTAGCAACCCCATGCACCCAAGGCTTAGCAGGCATAACTATAGCCACCAGCTACCTGAGCATATTGGCAGTCTCAGAATTTTTTGGAGCTATCATCACCCCCTTATTTTGGCTTGGCATTCTTCTAATTCTAATAATCCTATTTGTTGCCTCTCACCTTCAGGCCATCAAGCTCCAGATGATCATCAGTGAGGGATACTGTCCTCTCAATATTCAAGAGCCACGCATCTACAAAGGACCCCTAGACTGCTCATCACTGGGACATGACAGAGGCAAAATCCTGTTCCTGTCTCTCTTGGACATGGTTGGATACTGCTTTCACCAACCCATGGAATCAGCTCTGCCATGACAGCTAGCAAGAGGCCAAGACCTGCAGAACAATCACTACCATCCCTCTCTGTCAGCAGGAATCAGTTACAGAAGACTGACCTTCATCCATTTTCCCCAAAGAATTGGGGTACTGGACTCTTGAGGGGGAAAATGTTACAGTAGGTAGCTAGTCAGGCACAAGCAGGGCAGGAGACGGCCTAGCCTCCAACCTCACCATACATACAGACCAGGAATGTCAGGCAACCATCAGGTTATGGTCAGGTGATTGCCAACTGTCTCTTTAAAATAATAATTGGTCACAGCCAATGCCAGGGAAAGGCAGTCTCCCAATAAATAGAAACACCTGAAACTGGTAATCAGCAGCGTCCCGATAAGATCTCAGGAGTTTGATGAATGGGCTCAAGCTTGCACATTAAGAGGCAAAATTGTGGAGTTTAACTAGTATACGGCCTTCTAGAGACATTTGACTGGTAAGGGAAGAATGCCTCAAATGAGCATGTATACAACTCCAGTAAACACACTGTGCATGCTCTCCTCTCAAATGTTAGCAGGCCACTGCAAGTGCAGACAGCCCACCCAAGGGAAGAAACAGGGGAGAAGGGATGCAAGGCCTTGGAAGCATGCTAACGTATGAAACCCCAAGCCAAAGGTCAAACTGCACACTTGATCTCTCAAGTTGCCTGCTTTAGCCTCTTCCGAGGTAATCTCTCAAGTCACCTGCTTCACCCTCTTCCAAGTGTGCTTTACCTTCTCTCATTCCTGCTCTAAAGCTTTTCAATAAACTTTCACTCCTGCTCTGAAACTTGCCTTGGTCTCTCTTTCTGCTTATGCACTTCAGTCAAATTCTTTCTTCTGAGGAGGCAAGAACTGCGATTGCTGCAGACCTGTATGGATTTGCCACCAGTAACAAAACTTTCAAAAATCAAAGACAAAGAGGATTTTGAAAGCAGCAAGAAAAAACACTTGTCCTAATTTCAAATTATATTAGAAAACTGTAGCAATCAAAAGAGCATGGCACTGGCATAAAAACAGACACACAGACCAATGAAAAAGAATAGAGAACCCAGAAATAAACCCACGCATATACAGTTAGCTAATCTTCAACAAAAGCACCAAGAATACACAATAAGGAAAGAACAGTGAAGGAAATTAAAATATTTTATCCAAAAATATATTTCTTTGACATATTTTTAAATGGCTGCTACTTGGCCAGCAGACAGAGATGGCCTTGTGAAGCTATTCTAAGTGGGGGAAATTTGCATCTGTAGAGAATCTCCATTAATGAAGCCATGCCCCCTCCCCTTTCTATGCCTTCCCCCAGATCCAGGATAGGTTGAGAGTCTGACACCTTTAATATTTATTTATTTAAAACTTTTTCCTCCAACACTGGCAGATGAACTGACACCTTTAAAAATCTGAAAAGAAACATTTACCATCTATTCTCTCTGAGGGAGGCTTCATCTACATAAAAAAGCCATCTTTGCCAGCCAAGACTCCTCATTTCTCTCTCTCTAAACCAGCCTTGCCACTAAGCCTGATTTACCTGTTTCTGGATATGCTCTGAGTCTGCATTCTTTACTGTGGCCTCAGGATAATATACACGTTTCCGTAACTCATTGGGAAGTTGGGCTTTTATTCTGAAGCCTCCCATGTATGCATGTTAAATAAATTTTTAATGATTGCCATAAACTAGTTCAACCATTGTGGAAGTCAGTGTGGCGATTCCTCAGGGATCTAGAACTAGAAATTCCATTCGACCCAGCCATCCCATTACTGGGTATATACTCAAAGGACTATAAATCATGCTGCTATAAAGACACATGCACACGTATGTTTATTGCGGCATTATTCACAATAGCAAAGACTTGGAACCAACCCAAATGTCCAACAATGATAGACTGGATTAAGAAAATGTGGCACATATACACCATGGAATACTATGCAGCCATAAAAAATGATGAGTTCATGTCCTTTGTAGGGACATGGATGAAATTGGAAATCATCATTCTCAGTAAACTATCGCAAGAACAAAAAACCAAACACCGCATATTCTCACTCATAGGTGGGAATTGAACAATGAGAACACATGGACACAGGAAGGGGAACATCACACTTTGGGGACTGTTGTGGGGTGGGGGGAGGGGGAGGGATAGCATTGGGAGATATACCTAATGCTAGATGACGAGTTAGTGGGTGCAGCGCACCAGCACGGCACATGTATACATATGTAACTTACCTGCACATTGTGCACATGTACGATAAAACCTAAAGTATAATAATAAGAATAATAATAATAATAAATTTTTATGCCTTTCTTTTATTAATCAATCTGCCTCATGTCAGTGATTTTTACCAAAGCTTTAGAGCCAAGAGCCTATGGCTCCCACAGTAATCTCGTCAATAATTGGGCTGAGAAAACTGGATATCGACATATAAAAGAAAGAAATTGTACTCTTATCTTACACTATACGCAAAAATCAACTCAAAATAGATTAAAGAGTTCAATATAAGACCTGAAAACAAGAAACTCCTAGACAACATAGGGAGAAAGCTTTCTGACATTGGTCTTGGTAGTGAATTTTGGATACAACATCAATAGCAAAGTCTACCAAAGCAAAAATAAACAAATGGAACTATATTAAATAAAAACTTTCTATACAGGAAAGGAAACTATCAACAAAATGAAAAGAAAACTGACAGAATAAGGGGAAATATTTGCAAACCATATCTCAGATAAGGAGTTAATATCCAAAATATATAATGAACTTGTAAACCAAAAATAAAATTCTAAGCCCCCCCAACTGACTGGTGGACCCTCCCCTCGGCCAAGGGAATTTCAAATTATCCTGAAAAACTAGTTCAGGGCATAATGGGAAGTGGGGGTCAGACATGCCTCACAAACATCAACAAAGAGACCTTAAGACTGATAGAACAGACTCTTTAAATCTGATAAGAAACACAGCCTATTCTCTCTGAAACCTACCTGTAGGCTTCATTTAGATCATAAAACCTTGGTCTCCACATCCCTGTATCAAAACCCAGACTTTCCTTTCTATTCTATTCCAGGTCTTTAGATAAAATCTCTTTCAACCAATTGCTAATCAGAAAACCTTTAAATCTGCCTCTGACCTGGTAGCACCTGCTTTGAGTTGTCCCACCTTTCTGGATTGAACCAATGTACATCTTACATGTATTGACTGATGTCTCATGTTTCCCAAACATGTATAAAACCAAGCTCTACCCTAACCTTGGGCATATGTTGTCAGGACTTCCAGAGGCTGTTCACAGATGTGTCCTTCACCTTGGCAATATAGACTTTCTAAATTGATTGAGACCTGTCTCAGATACTTTTGGTATACAAACCCATATATATAACTAAATAGCAGGAAAAAAAAACTGATTTAAAAATGGGAAAATTACTTGAAGAGACATTTTTCCAAATAACACATACACATGGCCAAGAAGTATATAACAAGGTTCTCAACCTCACTAATTTCAGGGAAATGCAAATCAAAACCACAACCAGGTATCACTTCTACCTGTTAGAATGGCTATTATCAAAAAGTTAAAAAATAAATGTTGTCAAAGATGTGTGAAAAGGAAACCCTTGTCCACTGTTGATGGCAATGTTAATTGGGAGGTTCCTGAAAAAAATTAAAAATAGAATTACTATATGATCCAACAATCCTACTGATACATATCCAAAGGAAATGAAATCACGACCTCGAAGAGCTACCTGCACTCCCGTGTTCATTACAGCATTATTCACAAGAGTCAAGATCTAGAAACAACTTATGTGTCTATCAATAATGAATGGATAAAGAAAATGTGGTATATACATACAATGGAAAATTATTCAGCCTTAAAGAGAAGGACATCTTGGTTTATGTGACAACATGGATGCACCTGGAGGACTTTATGCTAAGTGAAATTACTCAGCCACAGAAAGACAAAAACTGCATAATTTCACTCATATGTGTAATCTAAAAAGTCAAAGTTATAGAAGCATAGTAGAACAGTGGTTACCAGGAGGTGTGAGGTAAGATAAATGGGGAATTTTTGGTCAAAGAGTACAAACTTTCAGTTATAAGATGAATACGTATGGAGACCTTATGTACAGTATGGTGACTATGGTTAATTAAAATGTATACTTAAAATTTGCCAGGAGAGCTGGGCATGGTGGCTTACGCTTGTAATCCCAGCACTCCGGGAGGCCAAGCTGGGCAGATCACAAGGTCAGGAGTTTGAGACCAGCCTGGCCAACATGGTGAAATCCCGTCTCTACTAAAAACACAAAAATTAGTTGAGTATGGTGGCAGGCGCCTGCAATCCCAGCTACTTGGGAGGCTGAGGCATGAGAATCGCTTGGACCCGGGAGGCAAAGGTTGCAGTGAGCCGAGATCGCACCACTGCACTACAGCCTGGGTGACAGAGTGAGACCCTTTCTCAAAAAAAAAAAAAAAAAAAATTGCTAAGAGAGTAGGTCTGTTTTTGTTTCGTTGATTGGCTGGTTGGTTGGTTTTGTTTTGTTTTTTCAGACCGAGTCCTGCTCTGTCACCCAGGCTGGAGTGCAATGGCACCATCTCTGCTCACTGCAACCTCTGCCTCCCGGGTTCAAGCAATTCTCCTGCCTCATCCTCCCGAGTAGCTGGGATCACAGGCATGTGCCACCACACCCAGCTAATATTGTTTTTGTATTTTTAGTAGAGATGGGTTTCACCATGTTGGCCAGGCTGGTCTCGAACTCATGACCTCAAGTGATCTGCCCACCTTGGCCTCCCGAAGTACTGAGATTACAGGTGTGAGCCACAGTGCCCAGCCTACAATTTTTATTTGTCAATCATATCTCAGTAAAGCGAGAGAAAAAAAAGAACCTGAAAGAAACACAGCAACCCTGGTAAAAGGGCTGGGCCCAGAAACTGATCATGTTGCACTTACCTTTGACATCTGTAGTCTCTTGGGTACCAGCCCAGCAGAGAAGACGACAGGCAGAACTGTTTGGCAATGACATCCTAAGGAAAGCAAGTAGAAGAAACAAGTTACAAATTTATGGATTTATAAATCACATGAAGCCTATGGACTTACAGGGATTTCCATTCATCTTTTTTTAAAACTTTCATTTTAGGTTTGGGGGTACATGTGAAGGTTAGTTATTTAGATAAACTCATGTAACGGGGGTTTGTTGTACAGATTACTTCATCACCCAGGTATTAAGTCTAATACCCTATAGCAATTTTGTTCTGCTCCTCTCCCTCCTCCCACCCTCCACCATCCAGTAGACCCCAGTGTCTAGTGTTCCATTCCTTTTTTGAGACAGAGTCTCACTCTGTCACCAGGCTGGAGTGCAGTGGTGTGATCTTGGCTCACTGCAATCCGCTTTCCGGTTTCAGGTAATTCTCCTGCCTCAGCCTCCTGAGTAGCTAGGACTACAGGCATGCACCACCAAGCCCAGCTAATTTTTTTATTTTTAGTACGGACAGGGTTTCACCATGTTGGCCTGAATGATCTCAATCTCTTCACCTCGTGATTTGCCCACCTCGATCTCCCAAAGTGTTGGGATTACAGGCGTGAGCCACTGCGCCTGGCCATGTTGTTCCCTTCTTTGTGTCCATGTGTTCTCATCATTTAACTCTCACATATAAATGAGAACATGCGGTATTTAGTTTTCTGTTCCTGCATTAGTTTGCTGAGGATAATGGCCACCAGTTCCATCAATGTTTCTGCAAAAGACATGATCTTGTTCGTTTTTGTGACTGCACAGTATTTCATGATGTATATGTACCCCATTTTCTTTTTACAACCTGTCATTGATTGGCATTTAGGTTGATTCTAGGTCTTTGCTATTGTGAATAATGCTGCAATGAACATTCGCATACATGTGTCTTTATGGTGGAATGATTTATATTCCAGAAAGATTTCATGATATAGATGCCAAAAGCAATCACAACAAAAGCCAAAGTTGACAAAGGGGATCTGGTTAAACTTAAGAGCTTCTGCACAGCAAAGAAACAGACAACCTACAGAAGAGGATAAACCAACAGAGTAAACAGACAACCTACAGAAGAGGATAAATATTTGCAGACTATGCATCTGACAAAGGTCTAATATCTGGCATCTAAAGGGACTTAAATTTGCAAAAAAAAAAAAAAAAACAAACAATCCCATTAAAAAGTGGGCAAGGGACATAAACAGACACTTTTCAAAAGAAGATATGTGGCCAAAAAACATATGAAAAAAAGCTCATTATCACTGATCATTAGAGAAATGCAAATTAAAACCACAATGAGATACCATCTCACACCAATCAGAATGGCTATTATTAAAAAGTCAAAAACAACAGATGCTGGCAAGGTTGCAGAGAAAAGAGAACACTTTTACACTGCTGGTAGGAGGGTATATTAGTTCAACCACTGTGGAAAGCAGTATGACAATTCCTTAAAAAGCTAAAAACAGAACTACCGTTCTGCCCAGTGAAGCCATTACTGGGTATTTACTCAGAGGAATATAAATCATTCATCTTTTTATTTGGTTTCTTAAACATTTGTTTGTTCTCTTCCACTCTTTCCATATTCCCAACTGTAATCCCACAATCCCATTAAATAAACTACAGTTGGACTTTCTTGTCATCTTTAGTGATTTGTTTGTTCTCTAATTTGTCATAAAAGGGTAACATTTTCAACTTCTGTGCATGAAAAGCTCAAACATTAAGTTCATAATTATTTCAAAGGGATTTATGAGTGTTTCTCTAGGGAGCTGTTTTCAAAATAAGATAAGTGCTATGAATGGGATAAGAAAGATTACAGTAATTATGTTCGTTTCTGAAAAAACCAAAAACTTAATATCAGCGGAGTAACTTGGGGACTAACAGATGCAGTGTGTATCCTTTGAAACACATCTGTATCCCAGTTTCCTTGAATCCAAATGTGATACTCTAAGCAAGCAGGGGACTGGGTGGGAAGCACAGGTTATTTTGTATGGAATGAACAAAGTCATCAATTTCTAGAGTTCAACACATGGTAGTAATTATTTTAGGGCCTCTGATTGAGGGAGGAGGGTCCTCACACTTCAGGAACCTGTAACTCTGTGAGGCAGGGGTAGAGTGGAATTGATATCTGCCTAACGAGCCCTAAAATATTCCTATACATGTATTCAGCACACAAACTAGCCCTAATTATTCCTGAGACAGAGGCTGGTGGCCGACCCTGCATCTTTCTTCTCCTAACTGACAGCAGCAGTTGAATCACCTGGGCGTATGAATTTAAAAGTGCAGGTTTTTTAGCTCAATCCCCAGTAATTATTCTTCAGTAGATTTGGGGCAGATGGTCTGATACAGGTGGTCACTGGGCCAATTTCCTGACTTCTACAGGAACCACTACTTTGCTTCTCTTAATATATTTTATCACTAAACACTATAGTTTGGTTTGGGCTGGTTTTTTTTTAATTTTATATAAACAGAATTATACAGCATGTCACTTGGTTCAAAATGCCCAACATTATGTTTGTGAGATTACTGAGTGGAACCATAGTTTTTTCTTATTCATTACCATACAGCATTCCATTGTATGACCACATCACTGTTGACTCTTCCGTCAATGAATAGTACTTATTCTACATTTTGCTTGTTGTAGTTTTTTTGGCTATTATGAAAAGTACTGCTAAGAACATTATTGTACGTGTCTCTCCACGTACATGTGAAAGTGCATTTCAGTTGGAGTAGAATTGCTAAGTCTACAATATCCATAGAATCAACTGTAGAAAGTAAAACCAAACTTTTTTTAAAGAGCGATATCAACATACATTCCCATCAGCTGTATATCAGAGATCTTATTGTTAGGCATCCTTACCAACATTTAGTAGGCTTTTTTTTTTAGACTCAAGGGGTACCTGTGCAGGTATGTTACATGAATATATTGTGTGATGCTGAAGTTTAGGCTTATATTGAACCTGTTACCCAAATAGTGAACTTAGTACCCAATAGGCAGTTATTCAATCCTTGCTCCTTTCCCTCTCTGCCCTCAGTGTCTACTGTTCCATTTTTATGTCCACGTGTTTCTGCATTAATTCACTTACCAGCTGCATCCATATTGCTACAAAGGACATTATTTCACTCTTTTTCATGGCTGTGTAGTATTCCATGGTGTATACATACCACATTTTCTTTATCCAATCCACCATTGATGAGCACCTAAGTTGATTCCATGTCTTTGCTATGGTGAATAGTGCTGCAATGAACTATGCACAAGTGTCTTTTTGGTGAAATGATCTAATTTCCTTGGGATATATACCCAGTAATAGGATTGCTGGGTCAATGGCAGTTCTATATTTAGTTTGAGAAATCTCCAAACTACTTTCCACAGGAGCTGAACTAATTTACATTTCCACCAACGGTGTATAAATGTTCCCTTTTCTCTGCAACTTCATCAACATCTGTTATTTTTTGACTTTTTATTAGTAGCCGTTCTGATTGGCGTGAGATGGTATCTCATTGTGGTTTTGGTTTGCATTTCTCTGATGATCAGTGATGCTGAGCATTTTCTTCATGTTTGTTGGCCACTTGTTATGCTTTCTCTTAAGAAGTGTCTATTCATGTCCTTTGTGCAATTTTTTTTTTTGAGACAAGGTCTCACTCTGTCACCCAGGCTGGAGTGCAGTGGCATGATCATAGCTCGCTACAGCCTCGACCTACCAGGCTCAACCAATACTCCCACCTCAGCCTCCTGAGTAGCTGGGACCACAGACACATGCCACCACATCTGGCTAATTCTTTTTTTGTGCGGGGTGGGAGGGGGGAGATGGGGTCTCCCTATGTTCCCAGGCTGGTCTCAGATTCCTGGGACAAGCAAATCCTCTTCCTGCCTCAGCCTTTCAAAATACTGGGATTACAGGCGTGAGCCACCACACCTGGCCCTTTGTGCACTTTTTGATGGGTTTGTTGGTTTTTGCTTGTTGATTTAAGTTCCTTATGGATTCTGGATAGTAGTCCTTTGTTGGATGCATAGATTAAAAATATTTTCTCTCATTCCATGGGTTGTCTCTTTACTCTGTTGATAGTTTCTTTGGCTGTGCAGAAGCTCTGTGGTTTAATGAGGTCCCAACTGTCAGTTTTTGTTTTTGTTGTGTTTGCTTTTGAGGACTTAGTCATGAATTCTTTGCCCATGGCAATGTACAGAAGAGTGTTACCTAGGTGTTTTCTTCTAGGATTATTATTATTATTATTATTATTATTATTATTTTGAGATGGAGTCTCGCTCTGTCGCCCAGGTTGGAGTGCAGTGGCGCGATCTCGCTCCCTGCAAGCTCTGACTCCCGGGTTCATGCCATTCTCCTGCTTCAGCCTCCCCTAGTAGCTGGGACTACAGGCACCCACCACCACGCCTGGCTAATTTTTTGTATTTTTAGTAGAGATGAGGTTTCACCATGTTAGCCAGGATGGTCTTGATCTCCTGACCTCGTGATCCGCCTGCCTTGGCCTTGCAAAGTGCTGGGATTACAGACGTTAGCCACTGCGCCCGGCCTACTTTATTTACTTTATTTTTTTACGGAGGTTTGCTCTTGTTGCCCAAGCTGGAGTGCAATGGTGCGATCTCAGCTCACTGCAACCTCCGCCTCCCGGGTTCAAGTGATTCTCTTGCCTCAGCCTCCCGAGTAGTTGGGATTACAGGTGCTTGTTACCACGCCCAGCCAATTTTTTTGTGTTTTTAGTAGAAACGGGGTTTCAGCACGTTAGCAAGGCTGGTCTTGAACTCCTGACCTCAGGTGATCCGCCCACCTAGGCCTCCCAAAGTGCTGGGATTACAGGCGTGAGCCACCACGCCCAGCCTCTCCTAGGATTTTTATAGTTTGAAGTCTTACATTTAAGTCTTTAATCCATCTTGAGTTAATTTTTTTTATATGGTAAAAGGTAGGGATCCAGTTTTCTTCTTCTGCATATGGTTAGCCAGTTTTCCCAGCACCATTTAATGAATAGTGTGTCCTTTCTCCTTTTTTATTTTTATTGACTTTTTCAAAGATCCGTTGGCTGTAGATATGTGGCTTAATTTCTGGGTTCTTTATTCTGTGCCATTGGTCTATGTTGACACTTAATATTAATGGTCTTTTAAATTTTAACTTTTCTGGAGGGTGTTTAGCATAAGCTCTTTGTGGTTTTAATTTGCGTTTTATGATTCCTAACGTGGTTGAGCACCTTTGGTATGTTTATTGGTTATTTGGATATCTTGGTTTATTGATTTAATTTTGAAGTCTCTTTCCTATTTTTCTAGTGGGTTGTGTTTTTTTGGTATTAATTTGTAAGAGTTTTTACAAATTCATATATATACACATATATGTATATAGGTACATATATGTCTCATAGATGCAAGCCCTTTGTCAGTCACTAAGTTGAAAATATATTCTTCTCTGTGGCATGCCTTTTTATATGCCCTTAATATTGTATTTGGTTGAATAGAACTACTTAATTTCAAGGTAATTCAAAATTTATCTAACTTTTTCCTTGTGGTTAGTGCTTTCTGTGTTTTGTTTAAGAAATCTTTGCCAACCTTGAAATCATCAAGATATTCTCCATATTGTCATCTAATGGTTTCATTGATTTGCCTTTTAGACTTTGATATTTAATTCATCTGAATTAATTTATTTGGAATTGAAAACGTTGCCTTTCTTTGCTGCTCTGCTGTCTTTTTTTTTATGAATCAAGTACTTGTATACGCATGGGTCTGTTTCTGGCTCTTTATTCTGCTCCACAGGTCTTTGTTTATTCTTGTTTCATAAAAGCACTCTGCCTTAATTACTGAAGCTTTACAATATGTTTGTTGTTGGTAGAACAAGACCCTCACCTTTTTGTTGTTTTTGTTTGTTTTGTTTGTTTGTTTATTTGTTTTGAGAGTATCTCAGCTATTGCCTGGCTCTTTGTAGTTCCACATAAATTTTAGAATCATTGTGTCAAATTCTACAAAAACACCTATTGGAACTGTATAAAATCTATAAATCAATTTGGGAAGAACTGACATTTTTACAATATCCTTGTATTAGTCCATTTTCACACTGCTATAAAGATACTACCTGAGACTGGGTAATTTATAAACAAAAGAGGTTTAATTGACTCACAGTTCCACATGGCTGGAGAGGCCTCAGGAAACTTACAATCATGGCAGAAGACAAAGGGGAAGCAAGGCACATCTTACATGGTGGCAGGAGAGAGAGAGCATGCTAGGGAAACTGCCACTTTTAAACTATCAGATATCAGGAGAACCCTTTCACTATCACAAAAGCAGCATGAGGGAACTGCCCCCATGATCCAATCACCTCCTACCAGGACCTTCCCTTGACATGTGAAAATTACAAATAGATATGAGATTTGGGTGGGACACAAAGCCAAACCACATCAATCATCTTTCAATTCATGAACATGGTTTGTATCTCCTTTTAGATTGCCTCTATTTTCTCTAATGTCTTCTAGTTTTCTGAGTGGAGATCTTGCACATCTTTGATTACATTTCTTCGTAGAGATGTGACCTATTTTAGCCATGCTGTAGGTGCCTTTTTTTTTTTTTTTGAGGTAGAGTCTCACTCTGTCACCCAGGCTGGAATGTGGTGGTACAATCATGGCTCACTTCAGCCTCCATCTCCCAGGATTAAGTAATCTTCCCACCTCAGCCTCCCGAGTAGCTGGAACCACATGCATGTACCACCACCTGGCTATTTTTTTGATTTTTGCAGAGATGAAGTCTCACTATGTTGCCCAGGCTGGTATGTGGCATTTTTTACATCATTTTTAACTGTTACTGGTAAGCACTAACTTTTTAATTTCCTCTTTTAATTTAAATATTTATTAAAAGTTTATATCATGCGATGTTTTCATTTATTATAAAAATCATATATGCTTTTTCTTTACTTAAAAATGTTTCTGCTCTCCCTCCCACCTGTATTACTTTTGTATTGCTGCTGTAACAAACTAGTACTCCCTATTTGTCCTGTGGCTTTCCATGAGCCCTGACACAGTGCTACCTCATTTGAAAAGCATAACCTGACATGCTGCTGCTTTTTCACTCTGGAGTTTGTTTCTATAACTGCCAATTCAGAAAGGAAAACCATTGCTTTTCAAACAATTTTGGGCTATTCTGAAAGGCTGTCACAGTTATCACAACTTTTTCTCTGTTCTGGGTTTGTGTACCCCCTAAGCAACAATGAGATCAATTGAAGGAGTCCAAGACTGACATAGAAAAGTAAATTTTGTCCTCTAGTGAAAAGGAGATGTGAACCCTGAAAGTTTGAGACATGTCTCAGTTAATTTAGAAAGTTTATTTTGCCAAGGTTAAGGATGTGCGCCTATGACACAGCCTCAGGAAGTCCTGAGGACATGTGCCCAAGGTGGTCAGGGCACAGCTTAGTTTTATACATTTTAGGAAAACATGAGACATCAATCAATATATGTAAGAAGTACATTGGTTCGGTCTGGAAGGGCAGGAGAACTTGAAGCAAAGGCAGGAAGACTCAAAGAGTGGAGGGAGCTTCCAGGTCACAGATAGGTAAGAGATGAAGAGTTGCATTCTTCTGAGTTTCTGATTACCCTTTCCAAAGGAGGCAATCAGATATGCATCTATCTCATTGAGCAGAGGTGTGACTTTGAATAGAATGGGAGGCAGGGTGGCCCTAAGCAGCTACCAGCTTGACGTTTCCCTTTAGCTTAGTGATTTGGGGGCTCCAAGATTTATTTTTCTTTCAAAGGGGGTAGAAAGAAACCCCCTCACAAGATCCAATGTCTTCTGAAGAGTGACTCCTCAGAAGCCCCTTAAGTGACATCAAGTTTGGTGTCAGGCTGCCATGCGGCTAGAATAGATTTTTCACCCTCTTCCAAACAGCATTTCCCATTGTTTTCTGATCATATAAGATCCATCTGGAGCACTTATTAAACATACATTCATCAGTGCTTCATTATGATAATTTCTAAGGAGAGTGACTTGAGAACTTTTATTTTTAAAAAGAACTTATCATCATTTTCATGATCAAACAAATGTAGTAACCAGCATTGCTCTGAAGGACTATCAAGGGGGTGGGAGCGATCAAGTTACAATGTGCAAACCTCACTGTTGTTTCCAGGGTTTTTTAGTTTTCCTTGAATATACACTCCTCAGATTGTTGTAAACCTTTGGTTAATTTTCAGAGTTTTGAAAAAGTTGACTTTGACAATTTGTGCAAGCAGTGAACATACAGAATATATTCACTGTATATACAGAATATATAGCTGTAATATACAGAATATGTAACTGTAATATTACAGAATATATTCTGTAATATACAGAATATATAACTGTATATACAGAGGATGGATATACAGGGGGCCCCTCTCTGCATTCTACAAGTTCTGTCCTTCACAAGCTTTCATTATTATTATGATTATTGCAAAATGCACACAAGAGAAAATTTATCATTTTAGTTATTTTTAAGTGTATATTCAGTGAAAGTAAGAACATTCACAATGTTGTGCAATGATCACTACTATCCATCTCTAGAACTTTTTAGTCAACCCAAACAAAAACTCTATATTCATTAAACAATAACTCCCCATTTCCCCCTCTTCCTAGCCTCGGTAACATGTATTCTACTTTTTGTCTGTATGATTTGCCTAGCCTAGGTACATCATACAAAATTTGTCTTTTTATGTCTGACTTCATTCACCTAGCATAAAGCTTTCAAGGTGCATCCATGTTGTAGCATGTGTCAGAACTGCATTCCTTTTTAAGGCCGAATAATATTCCATGGTATGTATGTACCACATTTTGTTTATTTCTCTATTGATGTATATTTGGGTTGTTTTCACCTTTTGGCTATGGCTTTCACAAGTCTTTTATTTATCATGCTTTATGTATTATTCAATTCAAAGATTGTTTTCTAATTTTCTTTGTGATTTAATTTTTACTCATGGGTTATATGAGTGTATTGTTAAATTTCTATATATTTAGACATTTTCTAGTTTTGTTTTTGTCATTGATTTCCAGCTTAATAACACTTGTCATAAGGGAGGAGACCACCCCTCATATTGTCTTATGCCCATTTTCTGCCTCCAAAGAAAGAAAAAGTAAAAACTAAAAGGCAGAAATGAAATCCACAAGCAGACGGCCTGCCACCACACCCTGGGCCTGGTAGTTAAAGATCGACCCCTGACCTAATCGGTTATGTTATCTATAGATTACAGACATTGTATAGAAAAGCACTGTGAAAATCCCTATCCTGTTTTGTTCCGATCTAATTACCAGTGCATGCAGCCCCCAGTCACGTTACCCCCTGCTTGCTCAATCGAGCACGACCCTCTCACGCACACCCCCTTAGAGCTGTGAGCCCTTAAAAGGGATAGGAATTGCTCACTCGGGGAGCTCAGCTCTTCAGATAGGAGTCTTGCCAATGCCCCTGGCCGAATAAACCCCTTCCTTCTTTAACTCAGTGTCTGAGGAGTTTTGTCTGTGGCTTGTCCTGCTACAGTCAAAAAACATGCTCTGTATGATTTGAATTATTTGAAAATTGTTGCTTTTTAATGGCCTAAAATATGGTCTTTATAGCAGTGTGAAAATGGACTAATACAAGGATATTGTAAAAGTGTCAGTTCTCACCAAATTGATTTATAGATTTTATACAGTTCCAATAGGTGTTTTTGTAAAACTTGACACAATGGTCAACCACAGAATGTATATTCTGTGGTTGATAGGTTCAATACTATAGCTATGTCAATTAGGACAAGCATCTTAATCAAGTTGTTCAAATTTGGTTTGCCTTTATTACTGGCTTTTTTCCATCAGTTACTGAGAGAGGTATGTTAAAATGTTCAACTATGATTGTGTATTTACTTATTTCTCCTTTTGGCTCTTTCAGTTTTACCTAATAAACTTAGAGACTGTGTTACTAGATGCAGACAAATTTGAGATTGCTGTATCCTCCTATTTGGTTGTTAGAAAATGTCTCTCCTTAACCCTAATAGTACTTCCTGCCTTCTGACCATCCCATTTAAAGCCAGCCCTCCTCTCCACTCCCCAGCTTCCCCTGCCTCAATTTTTAAAGACTTTTTTTCTAAGAGCAGTTTTTCAGTCACAGCAAAATTAAAATGAACATACAGAGATTTCCCATAAACCTCCTGTCCCTACAAATTCATAGCCTCCCCACTATCAACATCCCCCACCAGAGTGGTACATTTGTTACAACTGATGAACCTACACAGACACATCAATTATCAGCCCAAGCCCATAGTTTACCTTAGGGGTTCACTCTTGATAGGTGTGCAATGTTATCTCATTATTTTAATTTGTATTTCCCTGATGACATATGTTGTAGTGGGACATCTGTTTTATTTTTTTTTTTGAGACAGAGTCTCGCTCTGTCACCCAGGCTGGAGTGCAGTGGCATGATCTTGGCTCACTGCAAGCTCCGCCTCCTGGGTTCACGCTATTCTCCTGCCTCAGCCTCCCAAGTAGCTGGGACTACAGGCACTCGCCACCAAGCCCGGCTAATTTTTTGTATTTTTAGTAGAGACAGGGTTTCACCATGTTAGCCAGGTTGGTCTCGATCTCCTGACCTCGTGATCTGCCTGCCTCGGCCTCCCAAAGTGGTGGGATTACAGGCGTGAGCCACCGTGCCCGGCCAGTGGGACATCTTTTTACGTGCTTATTTGCCAACTGTATATCCCTTTGGTGAGGTATTTTTTAAAGTCTTTGGCCAATTTTTTAATTGGATTGTTTGTTAATTTAATTTTAAGAGTTCTTTGTATATTTTGGATAACAGTTCTTTTTCAAATTTGTTTCTTTTTCAAACAAATCTTTTTCAAATGTTTGTTATTTTGGATAACAGTCCTTTGCAAATATTTCCTTCCAGTCTGTGGTTTGTCTTCTCATTCTCTTGACATTGTCTTACTCAAAACAGATATTTTTAATTTTAATGAAATTCAGCTTATCAATTATTTCTTTGATGGATCATACCTTTGGTGTTGTATCTAAAATATCATTGCCATTGCCATACCCAAAGTCATTTAAGGTTTCTCCTGTTATCTTCTAGGAGTGTTACAGTTTTGCATTTTACATTTAGGTCTATGATCCAATTTGAGTTAATTTTTGTGAATGGTATAAGGTCTGTGTCTTAGTTAATTTTTTGGCATGTGGATGTCTAGTTGTTCCAGCACCATTTGTTGAAAAGAACAATATTTGCTCCATTGTATTGTCTTTGTCAAAGACCAGTTGACTATATTTATGTGTACCTATTTCTGGGCTCTCTATTCTACTTCATTGATCTATTCTCTCACCAATACTACACTATCTTGATTACTTTGGCTTTATAGTGAGCATTAAAGTTGGGAAGTGTCAGTCCTCCAACTCTATGTTCTTCTTCAATATTGTGTTGGTTATTCTTGGTCTTTTGCCTCTCCATATAAACTTTAGAATTAGTTTGTTGATATTCAGAAACTAACCTGCTAGGATTTTGATTGGAACTGCATTTAATCTATAGACGAATTTAGGAAGAGCTGACATCTTGATAATATTCAGTCTTCCTATCCATGGACATGGAAAAATCTCTCCATTTATTTAGTTCTTTTTTGATTTCTTTCATCGGAATTTTTTAGTTTTCCTTATATAGACCTTGTACATATTTTGTTAGATTTATACCTAAGTGTGTAACTTTGGGAGATGTTAATGTATATGGTATTATGTTTTTTATTTAAAATTCCACTTGCTTATTGCTCATATATAGGAAAATAATTGATTTTTGTGTATTAACCTTGTATTCTGCAATCTTGCTATAATAGCTTATTAGTTCCAGGATTTTTTTTTTTTTTTTTTGCTGATTCTTTCAGATTTTCTATGTAAATGATAATGTCATCTGCAAACAAAGACAGTTTTATTTGTTCCCAATTTGTATGCCATTTCATTCCTTGTCTTGAATGCAGAAAGAATCAAGACTTAATAATTTATACTTGAGCCACATTCCTGTCTTAGGAATTCCAAAATATGACCCTTCCCTTATTTTAGCCTTGGCAGACAACTGGGATTGACACCAATATTTCATAATAGCTTAAGGTCTGTATCACACTAATCTCCATTCTCCAAATTCAGAATCCTTTTGATTATGTTTATAAATTTACATATCTGTGATTAAAAATGGTTCAGAACCAAATGATCAAGACTTTTACCATGTTTCTTCTATCTCACACAATATGAATATTCAATGTATGTGGTAAATAAATATGATGAATAAAAAGTGTAATGTATAATGTTTTGTGTATTTTAATACTTTCCTGACTTAACCCACTTTAAATGATCAGTCATTTTATGTTTTGTCCCAATAATTCTCCTTGGACCATTCTGATTTTATAGCAATGTAAAATGTCTCTCTATAGGCTTATGGAATTTTAATCAAATAGCTTTTGCTCAGAACTTAAAAAGACATTTGTCCTTGGGGCTAAAATTAGCCATGAAAAAGATTAAAAACAAAGCAAATTTAGAATATAATCAGTACTTTCAAAATGAGCTCGATTTGTGCTTCATCTTCATTTATAACACTTGCTTCTTCTTAGCTTCTAATAGAATAAGGAATAAGTTGTGCAAAGAATATATTTACATTTCTGAGGTTCGAAAAACAGATGAACCTCACAAGCTCATGCTCCTTTGTGTTTTGCAATGTCACAGGCCGCCTTAGTTGGAATGATTCACATAATGATCACTCTCTGAATAGGAAAAAATTCCAAGTTCTATACATTTTCACCAGATGTCCTATTCCTGCATTTTTTTCAGAGTTATTAAATATAGTACCTTTTTTCCTACTCTGGTAAATGTATCTGTTTGGATACCACCTTTCTTTCAAACACTATTTTCAGACAGGACCTCAGCAGTGCTTAAAGACTCATGTTATGGTTTGAGTGTGTCACTCAAAAGTTCATGTGTTAGAAATTTAATCCCCAATGCAACAGTTTTGGGAGGTAAGGACTAATAAGAGGTAACTAGGTCATAAGTGTGGAGCCTTCACAAATAGATTAATCATATGAGCAGGTTAGTTATCTCAAGAGGAGGCTGTTATAAAGCAAGTTCAGTTTCTGGTATCTCTCTCTGTCGCAAGTGCTCTCTTCCATCTTTCACCCTCTGCGATAAGATGATCCTCACCAGATGCTGGCACCATGTTCTTGGACTTCTCATCCTCCATTAACCCTGAGCCAAATACACTTCTACTATTTATAATTTACCCAGTCTGTGGTATTGTGTTATAGAAGCAGAAAATGGACTAAGACAACTCCACTACCTGGCCAAGATGAACCTCAGGTATCACAGAATTAGCAAAGGGATGTCCAAAGCTAATTAAGTGTCAATATACTTGAGAGCTATTTTAAAAATGCAGAAGTTATAGTTTGTTGGACTAAACCAGATAAGGCACCCAATTGGGAAGTACTTCTGAGACATTTTAGCTTTAAGTACTTGTTTTGATGATTTGGAAAGGTCTGGATGGAAATATAACTAATATTTATCAGGGTATTATCTGAGTTATTGCTCTTATCTGAAGTTGAGGTTAATAATTCAACTGATTATCAAATATGTTCCAAGAATTTGGATAAAATATTTACCAATTAATATACACAGATGGATAGATTTCATAACAAGTCCTGACATTTTTCCACATCCCCACTTATACTTTCTCAAATGTACTTAGCTCCTTGCAGCTCCTTGACAGTGCTTGGGGCTAAATGGTTCTTTCTCCACGCAGTGTGCTTTTCCATTCCCCACCTCGCCTGCCTTTCAAACCAGCTTGGAGGAAACCTATTTTTCTGAGCTCTCTTCAGACACACAACACTCTCTCCCTCACCAGACACCCACAAAATCTCCTTACTTTACGCTGATTACTTATTTCCATAGTTCCAGTCACTTTATAAACTGAAATTAATTTTTTTGATTATGGGCTTATCACAGGGCCTGGCTTACAGAAAACACTCAGAAAATGCAATAACCACAGGTAGGGAGTAGGGAAGGATTTCATCAATTTCTTCCTCCTCTGAAGGAAGTTTTAAGCTCCTGAAAGCCAGAAAACCAAACAAGAAACAAAGCGAAATCCTCAGGAGCACCTTTTTGCTGAAAAGAGAACCCCAAATACCCAAAATTTAGTCAAATATTCATATCCATATCCTTTCAGGACTAGGTAGTTATTTGTAATTTTAGGAATACTAAATAGAGAATAGGATCATAATTTCAGCTGGTCACTGACATTTAGCTCTTCTTCCTGCTGACATTTACAAAAGAAAATATAGAGGGTTAAAGTCTATGAAGTCTCTCAGGGTCTGCAATACCGCTTTCTTCTAAGAGCACTCTTGTCTATTTATAGTGATATATCCAGGTGCAAATTACAAAGAAATCTTACTGTTTACACTCAGGCTCATGCTGTCCTGCTCTAAAAGAAAATTGGCTGCACATGGACTTGTCCAGTTGTTTTTTCCGGTAACTGCCTGTGTATGTTGTCACGGAAGAATCTGACCATCGTGTTTCATCCTGCCAAGATGCTCCAGCCTTGCGTCTGATCAGATCAAACTCTTGAGAAGTAAGAGGGCTAAAGGGCAGAAGAATTTGTGGAGTCAAGTAGAAGAAGTGTGACATAACTATGAATGGCCTCTCTGGACGAAAACTTGTCAAGTCCTCTGCATAATGAAGAATTAATTTCCTTCTAGTAGCAGGAAGCAATTGACTGGGCTCACCAAACTTTGTGACTCAACAGTTCACAGACTGCAGAAGCTTAACTGTCTTAGATATAGTTGCCAAGCAACAGATCACAAAATTCCACAAATGCTACCCCCTTGCCTCCCAAGGGAGGTAAATTTTAACTAACAAATTTGTAAGTTATATAACTTTCTGGATTTTGCTCTAACAAATATGAAATATGCTGCTTCATAATTATGGCAAGAAAGCAGGTGGCAAAATTATTTGTATTTTACTGCTATCACGAATAAAGCAGTAATTCCTAATGATGGTGGTTCAAGAAGTGGAAATAAGAGATGAAAGAACAGTGCCAAGCATTCACTTCTCCTAAAGACCTCCAAGTGTCTGGAAGAGAACATGAACTGCTTGTAATGTCAACAATAGCAGGTGACTCAACAGCTTCTCATATGTCACAGAGTAGTGGTGCTCTGGCTGGCTGCACACTAGAGTCACCCTGGAAGCTGTTAAAATAAGCAGGAGTTCAGGCCCCCACCACAGAGATTCTGATTCAGTTGATGTGGAGTAGGGCCCAGGCATCACTATTTGTTTAAAGCTTAATCCTGGAGGATTCTAAAGAGCAGCCAGGGTTAAGAATTAAGGTCATGGACTTGGAAAAAACATTTGACAAAATCCAGCATCCCTTTAGGATTAAAACTTGAGGCAAAATTGGCATAGAAGGGACATACCTCAAAATATTAAAAGCCATATATGTAAAACCCACAGCCAACATTATACTGAATGGGGAAAAGTTGAGAGCATTCCTCCTGAGAACTGGAAAAAGATAAGGATGTCCACTTTCACTACTTCTATTCAACATAGTACTGGAAGTCCTAGCCAGAGCAATCAGACAAGAGAAAGAAATAAAGGACATGCAAATCAGTAAAGAGGAAGTCAAACAGTTGCTGTTCACTGATGATACGATCATATACCTAGAAAATCCTAAAGACTCATCCAAAAAGCTTCTAGATCTGATAAATGGATTCAGTAAAGTTTCAGGATACAAAATCAATGTACACAAATCAGTAGCACTGTTATACACCAACAGCGACCAAGCTGAGAATCAAATCAAGAACTCAACCCCTTTTGTAACAGTGACAAAATAAATAAATAAATAAATAAAATACTTAGGAATACACCTTACATAGGAGATGGAAGATCTCTACAAGGAGGCTGGGCACGGTGGCTCACGCCTGTAGTCCCAGCACTTTGGGAGGCCGAGGCGGGCAGATCACGAGGTCAGGAGATCGCGACCATCCTGGCTAACATAGTGAAACCCCATCTCTACTAAAAATACAAAAAATTAGCCAGGCGTGGTGGAGGGCGCCTGTGGTCTCAGCTACTCAGGAGGCTGAGGCAGGAGCATGGCGTGAACCCAGAGGTGGAGCTTGCAGAGATGCCAAGATTGCGCCACTGCACTCCAGTCTGGGTGACAGAGCGAGACTCCGTCTTAAACAAAAATAAAATAAAATTAAATTAAAAAAGATCGCTACAAGGAGGCCGGGCACGGTGGCTCATGCCTATAATCCCAGCACTTTGGGAGGCCAAGGCGGGTGGATCACGAGGTCAGGAGATCGAGACCATCCTGGCTAACATGGTGAAACCCCATCTCTACTAAAAAATAAAAAAATTAGCCAGGTGTGGTAGTGGGCACCTGTAGTCCCAGTTACTTGGGAGGCTGAGGCAGGAGAATGGCGTGAACCTGGGAGGCAGAGCTTGCAGTGAGCAGAGATTGTGCCACTGCACTCCAGGCTGGGTAACAGGGCAAGACTCCATCTCAAAAAAAAAAAAAAAAAAAAAAGATCTCTAAGGAAAACTACAAAACACTGTTGAAAGAAGTCATAGGTGACACAAACAAATGGAAAAACATCACCTTGCTCATGGATGGGTGGAATTAATATGGTGAAAATGACCATATTGACAAAAACAATCTATAAATTCGATGCAATTTCCATCAAAATACCATCATCATTCTTCACAGAACTAGAAAAAACAATCCTAAAATTCACATGGAGTAAAAAATAAGTCTGTGTAACCAAAGCAAGACTAAGCAAAAAGAACAAATCTGGAATTGCCCATCTTTAAACTATACTACAAGGCTATACGTACTAAAAAAGCATGGTACTGGTATAAAAATAGCCACATAGACCAATGGAACAGAATAGAGAACCCAGAAATAAAGCCAAATACTTACAGCCAATTGATCTTCAACAAAGCAAACAAAAACATAAAGTGAGGAAAGGACACCTTATTCAACAAATGGTGCTGGGTAATTGGCAAGCCACATGTAGAAGAATGAAACTGGATCTTCATCTCTCACCTTATAAAAAATCGACTCAAGATGGATCAAAGACTTATCTAAGACCTGAAACCATAACAATTCTAGAAGATAACATAGGAAAAACTCTTCTAGACATTGGCTTAGGCAAAGACTTCATGACTAAGAACTCAAAAGCAAATGCAACAAAAACAAAGATAAGCAGATGGGACCTAATAAAACTAGAAAGCTGCACAGCAAAAGATATAATCAGCAGAGTAAACAGACAACCCACAGAGTGGGAGAAAATATTTGCAAACCATGCAAAGTTTGCAACAAAGTTCTTTGTTCTAGACAAAGGACTAATATCCAGAATTGACAAGGAACTCAAACAAATCAGCAAGAAAAAAACAAATAATCCCAGCAAAAAGTAGACTAAGGATACGAATATACAATTCTCAAAAGAGGATATACAAATGGTCAACAAACATGAAAAAATGCTCAACATCACTAATTATCAGGGAAATGCAAATCAAAACGAGATATCACCTTACTCCTGCAAGAATGGCCATAACTTAAAAATAAAAAAAAAATAGATGTTGGCATGGATGTGGTGAAAAGGGAACACTTTTATACTGCTGGTGGGAATGTGAACTAGTACAACCACTATGGAAAACAGTAAGGAGGTTCCTTAACTAAAAGTAGAACTACCATTTGATCCAGAAATCCCACTATTGGGTATCTACCCAGAGGAAAAGAAGTCATCATATGAAAATGACACATGGACACGCATGTTTATAGAAGCACAATTTGCAATTGCAAAAATATGGAACCAGCCTACATGCCCATCAACCCATGAGTGGATAAAGAAAATGTGGTGTATATAGATACCATGGAATACTACCCAGCCATAAAAAAGAATGAAGTAATGGCATTTACAGCAACCTGGATGGAGTTGGAGGCCACTATTCTAAGTGACGTAACTAAGGAATGGAAAACCAAACATCGTATGTTCTCACTCATAAGTGGGAACTAAGCTATGAGGACGCAAAAACATAAGAACTATATAATGGACTTCGGGGACTCTGGGGCAATGGTGGGAGGCAGGTGAGGGATAAAAGATGATACATTGGGTACAGTGTATACTGCTCAGGTGACGGGTGCACCAAAATCTCAGAAATCACCAGTAAAGAACTTATCCACGTAACCAAAACCCACCTGTTCCCCCAAAAACTATTGAAATGTTTAAAAAGCACATTTCCTCTTTAAAGAGAGAGAGGGAGAGAAAGAGAGAGAGAGAATTAAGGTCATGGAAATGCCACCGTGAACTTTTTTATGTTGAGAAGTCATAGCATTTGATCTTCTATTCACTTGAATCCCTCCATCCTTCACTAATAATTACTGTAAATCTGATTATTATGTTTGCCCATCCTCACTTCTCCAGATTAAAAAGCAATTCATTGGCAAATCAAAATGAAATAAATCTTTCAACGTTTGTTCTTTTTTTTTTTTTTGTTTTGAGACAGAATTTTGCTCTGTCACCCAGGCTAGAGTTCAGTGGCACAATCTCGGCTCACTGCAAGCTCCGTCTCCCGGGTTCACGCCATTCTCCTGCCTCAGCCTCCTGAGTAGCTGGGACTACAGGCGCCTGCCACCGCGCCCAGATAGGTTTTTGTGTTTTCAGTGGAGACAGGGTTTCACCGTGTTAGCCAGGATGGTCTCGATCTCCTGACCTCGTAATCCGCCTGCCTCGGCCTCCCAAAGTGCTGGGATTACAGGCGTGAGACACCGCGCCCAGCGTTTGTCCTTTTTTTTATTAACTGTTGGGGCAGTAGTTCTCAACTCCCAGTGCTCATTCAAGTAACCCTCTGAATTCTTTATAAACACAGATGCCATGTACATTCCCCACTTCACCCCAATCAGAAGTACCGATTAGCAACTCTGCAAGTGGAGCTATCATTAAGTGCTGAAAAAAAGAATTTTGATAGATGATTTGATCAGCACCAATAGGGCCCAATAAACCTGCAGAACTCTCAGCTCTACCTTCAGAGACTGTAGGTCTGAGGTAAAGCCCAGGGATCTGCATTTTTATATTGTTACATGCTTCTGCTGCAATTGGTCTTTGAATACAAGTGACGCTGCTCCAGGGATTGAATTTAAAGTCTTTTCAAGTCAGGCTGACACACTATATGGTATGTTTCTCTGAGGATGAGATTATTTGCAAATACTTGTTAGTACGTTTCCTTATGGTTCCTTCCTTAAAATGTTGAAATTTGGAACATAAGCACCTTTGCCCTAGAAAAAGAATTAGGCAGATATTGGCAGACTTAGCTGCTTTTTATCATGGAGTTGAAGATTTTTTGGAGAAATCCAGATGAGCTAAAAAGATGACAGAAACCATGGGTGGTGGCACACACCTCTAGTCCCAGTTACTTAGGAGGCTGAGACAGGAGGATCACTTGAGCCTAAGAGTTCGAGTCCAGCCTGGGCAACAGAGTAAGACCCTATCTCTATTTTTTTTTAAAAAGATGATGAAGATAAAGAGTTTTTGAAAGAGAGGAAGGAACACTGGGCTGTCCAGGTCTTTTTAACCCATTCATTATCAGGTAGTGGCTGCTTGAGGAAAACTCTGCCAGCAATATGTATTGTTTTGAGACAGGAAAATAAATAGATAAAATTGTGAAAGATTATTTGTAAAAAACATTTTAAAATTTTCTTCTCAAAGTATGTGTTAGTCTATAAATGAATATGGAATAAAATAAGGTCTTTTAAAAATACATTATTGTTTCAGTGTGCTTTGTTATCACTTTCCTGTCCTCTATAATATTTTACTTTTCCCCTAATCAGTTATCATTTTAACAATTATAACCTCAAAAATCAAAAGTAGTGAAACTTAAGGGAAAATGTCTACTCTTGGGTTTAGATGGAATTATGACTTAGTTCAGCAGTCCACTTGATGTTGAACAAGTCTGTTAAAAATAAATTGGACCGGCTGGTCGCAGTGGCTCATGCCTATAATCCTACCACTTTGGGAGGCCGAGGCAGGCAGATTGCCTGAGCTCAGGAGTTTGTGATCAGCCTGGGCAACATGGTGAAACCCTGTCTCTACTAAAATACAAAAAATTAGCCGGGCATGGTGGTGTGCGCCTGTAATCCCAGCTACTCAGGAGGCTGAGGCAGGAGAATCACTTGAACCTGGGAGGCGGAGGTTGCAGTATTGTGCCACTGCACTCCAGCCTGGGCGACAGAGCGATACTCTGTCTCAAAAAATAAAACTAAATTAAATTAAAATAAAATAATAAATTAGATTTCCAATTAGAGAATAAGTGAATAGACTAATTGAATTTATTATCATAAGTGTTTAATCTATAATAATTCTAGAGGACCTCATGCTCATTCTTTGTTCTGACATTTTATCAGATACATTCCTTCTCATGGGCACTGACTTGTATGGTCTGACTTCCTGGTTGGAAAATCCACACTAAAAACTTCCTTTTTGTAACTGATTTATGGCAAGCTGTATTGTTTATTCATCAGTGTGTTAAGTATGACAAAAAAAATCAAGGGCACTGTGACAACAAACTCTAGGTTGTGAGCATGATTTCGTGAAAATAGGAGCTTACTGGGTGACTTCATACCAAATGAAACTAGCAGGGGGTGTTCATTTCACCTGGTGCATGAGAGCCTTTGGTGACCTGGCACTGACTAGGCTTCTCTCTGAACATAAGCTGATTATTCTAATGAGATGTCAATAGGTATTAATTAAAAGGGTTTCATGGTAAGTAAGTTTAGAACAATTTGGGATAAATATGTTTTTTGTTGTAAGACTTCTCAGAGCATTTAATGTCTGTTTGCATTGTGTGTCTTTCAAAGTGGCCTAGATCGTGCAGCATTTCTTAAACTTATTTGACCACAAAACTCCTTTTGTCACAAGCATCTCTGAGGATTTCTATTCTATAGAAGAACCCAGGAACAGGAAAGGCCAGAGATCTCTATAGCTGACACAATGGCTGGTCTGCAGTTTCTGAAAGTTACTAGATCTTGACTAGATCACCAGCTTAAAGTACTGATAGCCTGCCAAAAGGGTGGATCAAGCCGTATTTTGTTAAAAAAAATTTAGAGATAACATCGAACAGTAAAGTACACACATATATTTTACATATGTCCTTACCCGTGTAACTATGACCCATATTCAGCATGCTAAAATGTTGTTCTGTGTTTCTTTCCAGTCAAAACAGCACACACACACACAGACACACGCACATGTGCGCGCACACACACAAAACACAACATCTGGTAACCACTAATTCAATTTCTATCACCACAGACTATGTATGTCAGGCTATATCCTGTGAAGGCAGAAGCTTATTGATATCATCACAAGATGAAACCTAGGAAGATACCAGATAAAGACCAGAGAAAGCAGAATGCCCTTGAGAAAAAAACCCCATACGATGCTGAAATTTCCATCTCAGCCTGAATCCATCTGCTCCTCATAAGGTGCTAAGTTCTGATATTTGGATGAGTGTGGCTACGTACCTTAATGAGTACACATAATGTATTACAGTTAATAACTGAGTCTGTCAATTACAATAGTATTAATTCTTAGTCCTTGATCTTGGAATAGTTTCTTCATGCTTACTAACCAATTGTGTGATTCGGAAATTTTTAGTAACTTATCAAAAACTGAGTAGTAGATGGCCTAAAAGACACGGATACAAGGAACCAGTTACAATAAGACTTGATGGAAATAAAAGAAGGGGAAACTACAAAGGAACAGGAAAAGGAAATTGATAAAATTAGTGAGGAAAAGACCAAAAGGAAGGATCTTTTTTCATTGCTTTCCTGAAATTTATTTTTGGTTCTGTTTACCATTCAAAAACTGAAACTGATTGTTAACAGTGTATATATTGTGATCCCAATTTCGCTTAATAAAAAGTGTGTGTGTGTGTGTGTATTTTAGAAGAAAAGGTCTAGAAGGTTATATATAAATGTTAATACTTATTTTAGCTGAGTGGAAAAATACACATGATTTTTACATCATATATTCTTTTATTTTTTAAATAAATTTACAATGAATATATGTAACATAATCAGAGTCAAAATGTTATTTTACAAAAGTTAAAGCAAATTGAATATATCAACATATAATCTGTATTAGGCTATTTTATGTTGCTATAAAGGAATATCTGAGGCTGAGTAATTTATAAAGAAAAGAGATTTAATTGGCTCATGGTTCTGCAGACTGCACAAGAAACATAGTGCTGGCATCTGCTTCTGGTGAGGCTTCAGGAAGCTTCACTCATGGAAGTGGAAGGGAGAGCAAGCATGTCACATGACGAGACAAGGAGCAAGAGAAAGAAGCGGGGGTAGGTCCCAGACTCTTTTCAACAACCAGACAGCCCGTGAACCGATTATGGCAGGGCAGGCCCTAAGCCATTCATGAGGGATCTGCCCCCACGACCCAAACACCTCCCAGGATGCCTGACCTCCAACTTTGGGGATCACATTTCAACATGAGATTTGGAGGGGACAAATATTCAAGCCATATCATAATCAATCACTCACATCTTGCAAGAAATCTTTTGGGTTTGCATTTACTTTTCCACTTCCTTCTAGAGTCCAGGCCTTAAGAAAAAAAAACCTCTAAGGCATAGAGATTGGAACCAATTCAGTCAAATATGATGCTTCTTAAATTTTCTTTCCTTTTAGTTCTGGGTCCAGTAATCAGAGGTAGGAGAAAATAAGGTATACAGCTCCTCAGTGAGTGAGTGTGTGTGTGTGTGTGTGTGTGTGTGTGTAATGGGTGGGGAATAGAGAATAGGAAAATAGGGTGGAAAGAATGTGAGTCCACTGAGGAAAAGACCAAGGTATACATGTGAGGAACTTGAATGGTTGTTCTTTTTCAAGAAAACCCTGTCTATTCATAAATACCCATGATGAAATAGTCCACAAATTGTGTCCACAAATTGTGCCGCACACTCTCAGGCGAATAAGCCAAAAGGCTCATAATAAATGAAGCTAAAAAATAATCGAAGCCGAACACGGTAGCTCATGCCTGTAATCCCAGCACTTTGGGAGGCTGAGGTGGGCGGATCGCTTGAGCCCAGGAGTTGGAGACAAGCCTGGGCAACATGGTGAAGCCCCCTCTCTACAAAAAAAATACAAAAATTAGCCGGGCATGGTGGCACATGCCTGTAGTCCCAGTTACTTGAGGAACTGAGGTGAGAGGATCACCTGAGCCTGGGAGCGCAAGGCTGCGGAGAGCTGAGATCAGGCCACTGCACTCCAGTCTGGGTGACAGAGCGAGACCCTGTCTCAAAAAAAAAAAGATTCATAATAATGGCCAAGGCTTCATGGATTTCCTAGTGGTAACCCTGGGATAAACAGCACATAGTAATAGCTGATTTTGTCAGGTCACCCCTGGAGGGAGTGGGGGAAGTTGACTCACAAGTGGAGCTGGCCCATCTTTCTTGTACTATAAAAGTAAGCCAGTCCTATACAATTCTGCTTGTACACCAATCTCAGTCTCTTATATGCAAAACATCATTAGAGAAAGCAAAAGTCATTTAGAAGGATATCTTAAAAGATATTTCAAAGTATTCTTGTTTAACTAACCTGAGTCTCATGTATATAATAATAATAATAATTGATAAATATAGAAGCAAATTACTTACACTTTCCAGGCACATTTCTTGGACTTTTACATTCATTTAATCCTCACAGCAACCGTATGAGAAAGGCACCATTATTGCCCTCATTTTGCAGAGGAAGAAACTGATCCATAAAAAGTTTACGCAAAGTCACATTGCTAGGAAGCAGTAGAACTGGGGTTGAAACTCAGGCAACATGGCTGTGGAGTCTGGACTCTTGCCTAGTGAATACTCCATCTGTCTCTCACCCTCCACCTACCTCTGCCCTGGCTTTTTCTGGTCCCACACTTGCTGACTATTCCCCTTCTTCTTAGAACAGTCCAAAAGCATCTCTGACAACCCATATATGACTGGATTTCATATTCAAAGAAGCTCCTAATCATGACCTAATAAGTAAGTCCTGCAGAGAAAGACCAAAGAATGACATTCTTTATTTATTTTTAATGCAAATTGCCTTGTGTTCCCACTTGTTTACAGGAAAGAAGTGTACAGTCTCTTGTTACATGCATCACTGAAATACTTTGAAGATTCTGAAACCAAGTTTAAGAACCACACATCAAATATTATCAATTAAATATTAACAAGCAAAACCCTCACAACCCCAGAAATTATTCAAACTCAGAGGAAATGTTCTAAAAGGCTATCACCCATGGCATATTTGCTAACTGGAGTCCAAAAAAGTTCGCTGTTAAAGAGGAACTAATCCTAGTGAATTACAGTTTCTCAATGCTTGAAGACAAATAATAGATAGATGAACTCCTCATGGCTTTAAATAAGTTGAATTCTACCCGGAACCTCATGGTAGAGGGTGGAGAAAGCCATGAAATAAAGTTGCTAAAATAGGTATTGTGTGAATGTTGGTAAACAGAGACCAGAGGATAAATCTTCTTGAAGTTTAACAGACAGACCCTTCGTTCCCTCCCTATTTACCAAGGGAGCTTATTTGCCTATGTTGGTGGCTTAGTCAAATACATATCCAAGTTTGACTCTCCTTATCTCTTTTCTCACTATGTGCTAATTTGGGATCCAAAAGTTTAAGGATGCACAGAAAGAATGTGCAAGGACCTGGGAACAGACGATCCTAGAATGACCAAGGTTAATACTTCACCCCATGTTCTTCGGACATTTAGTCTGCATGGTGGCAGATTTATAATGTGCACTGGTATTTACATACCTGTTTCTGAATTTCCAGAGGTACACTGAGAGATGTTTGAGCTAAGACACGCAATGTTTTGTTCTACAAAAATGTGAGTATCCTGACAAATGCCATTTTAGGGTATTTGGAAAATTGTATTATTTCAATATATTACTGCCCTTTGATTTGTCACTCTCTGAAGGGACTGTTTATGGCTTTGTCTCTTTGTCTCTGCGTCTACATATTAACTTTGCTCAGAATTTGTTCATTCATCCATTCATTCAATAAATATTTATTGTGCATCTACTTGGGCCACCGAACAGCACCATTTATTATTTCCTGCCATACTGATCTACTTTCTTTTTTTTTGAGATGGAGTCTCGCTCTGTTGCTCAGGCCAGAGTATAGTGGCACAATCTCCACTCACTGCAACCTCTGCCTCCCAGGTTCAAGCAACTCTCCTGCCTCAGCCTCCTGAGTAGCTGGGATTACAGAGGCCTGCCACCATGCCTGGCTAATTTTTGTATTTTTAGTAGAGACAGGGTTTCACCATGTTGGCCAGGCTGGTCTTGAACTTCTGACCTCAGGTGATCTGCCCACCTCAGCCTCTCAAAGTGCTGGAATTACAGGCGTGAGCCACCTCACCTGGCCTGGTCTACTTTCTACAAATACATTTGAATAATATGCACTATACCCATGGCGTTTCCTCCTGCCACCCTGCTTAGGATTAATTCACGAATCAAGAGCCATTTAAGTAGAAAACTGTGTAAACAGGCAGCATAAACAGCATACAAATTTCACTGGGTATACTTTCTTGATGTTGGAAAGTAGGTAAATTATGTGTCGTGAAGTATCTGTTGTTGTTTTGAGACACCAATACGTAGTACAATTTTTGAGCAAATTATGAAGATATTATTTTGAACTAATTTGTAATGTAAATGCCATATGATAGAGCTTGATGCTAGAGAAGGTGAATGCACATTATAAAAAGCTGAATAGAACTGAAATGAGTTTTATAATAGCAGAACACTTTATATACTATGCTTTTTCCCCACTCTCTGGTGAGTGTCAGACATTATCTCCTCAAGGCAGAATAGCTTGAGTGGCCAAACATTTCATAATGGCTTTTCTGTTGCTCATCACTAATTTTTTTAGAATGTCTCTAAAATTTCCTGAGTCCCTCTTATAAGGGAACTCAATCTCTCAGACTTGTAAACTTTAGGTGTTTGGAATATTCAAAGCCCAATACTGAATTTAAGGCCAAGATGTGGTATAAATCGTGGGATATAAAAGGAAGCAAAGTACCCAGATAAGACAAATACCAGGAATCTCGTGTGTTACTTTCATTGTACGGGTTTCCAAGGTGCTCAGGGAAGCAGAATTGGGAGGTGAAAGAATATATCCTTATTTGGGCAGTGGGGATTGGCAGGGGTAGTTCTAAAATCTTTGTAGACGTTTCTCTCTCAGAGAGAGGCTCAGATAGTTTGACAGCTGTGTTAGTTCCCCAGGGTTCCAATTTCTTCACATCCTTACCAACACTTTCTGTAACTGTTACCTTACTTTCTGTTTTGGTAGTGGCTATCCCAAAGGGTGTGAGGTGATATCTCAGTAGCTCACTGTGGCTTTGACTTATATTTTTCTGATGATTAGTAATGTTGAACATCTTTTTGTATGCTTACTGGCCATTTGTATATCTTCTTTGGAAAAATGTCTATTTAAGTATTTGGAATATTCAAAGCCCAATACTGAATTTAAGGCCAAGACATGGTATAAATTGTGGAATATAAACAGAAGCAAAAAGGCTGCCATTAAAAAGTAACACAAACTAGACGGCATAAAACAACAGAAATTTATTATCTCTCAGTTGTGGAGGCTAAAAGTCTGAAACCAAGGTGCTGGCCGGGCCATGCCCCCTCTGAAACCTATAGGGGAATCCTCCTTTGTCTCTTCCTAGTTTCTGGTGTTTGCTGGCAACCTTTGGTGTTCTTTGGCTGGCAGCTGGCTGCATCACTCCAATCTCTGCCTTCATCATCACATGCCATTTTCCCTGTGTGTCTTTGTCACATGTTGCCTTCTTACAAGGACACCAGTCCTATTGGATTAGAGGCCCAACCCTACTCTAGCATGATTGCATCTTAACTAATTACATCTGCAACAACCTTATTCCCAAATAAGATCATACTCTGAGGTACTGGAGGTTAGAATTCAACACATTTTTTGGGAGGAGGGACACAAGCAAGCCATAACAACAGTAATAATATATGACAGGCAATAAAATGTTCTGAGATTCATTGAGAAAAATGGTTTTTGTGTCCTCTATTATTTTAAGAGCCCCAAGTGACTGGAGCTAGTGGGAAGAAAGTCTCTGGCACCAGTAACACCACTGGTTTTGCAAAAGAGGTGGTGTGATTTCTCAGATTCTTGATTTGAAATAAAGATGTAGTATGTGTAGCAGATCTCTAGGAAGCAATGACATTTCTAGAATTAAATAGACTGATAACTTTATAAGGGAAGAGCAGGAATAATAATAGTAATTTAAAGGTCTATGTGAAAACCATATATCTGATAAGGGGTTAATATTCAGAATATATAAAGAACTTCTACAACTTTATAACAAAAAACAATAACTTGATTAATAAATGAGCAAAGGAATTAAATAGACATTTATCCAAAGAAGATATACAAATGGGCATTAAACATATAAAAACATGCACAACATTACTAATCATCAGGGAAATGTAAGTCAAAGCCAACACCTTACACCCTTTAGGATAGCCACTACCAAAACAGAAAGTAATGGTAAGAGTTACAGAAAGTGGGCTATGCGCGGTGGCTCACACTTGTAATCCCAGCACTTTGGGAGGCTGAGGCAAGTAGATCACCTCAGGTCAGGAATTCGAGACCAGCCTGACCAACATGGAGAAACCCCATCTCTACGAAAAATACAAAATTAGCCAGGTGTGGTGGCGCATGCCTATAATCCCAGCTACTCGGGAGGCTGAGGCAGGAGAACCGCTTGAACCCAGGAGGCAGAGGTTGCAGTGAGCCGAGATCGTGCCACTGCACTCCAGCCTGGGCAACAAGAGCAAAACTCCATTCCAAAAAAAAAAAAAGAGTTACAGAAACTGTTGGTGAGGATGTGAGGAAATCAGAACCCTGGTACACTGTTGGGAATGTAAAATGATGCAGCCATTATGCAACACAGTATGGAGGTTCCTCAAAAATTAAAAATAGAACTACCATATTGATCCAGTGATATGGTTTGGCTGTGTCCCCTCTCAAATCTCATTTTGAATTGTAGTTCCCATAATCCCCATGTCGTAGGAGGGACCTGGTAGGAGGTAATTGAATCATGGGAGTGGTTACCCCCATGCTGCTGTTCTCGTGATAGTGAGTGAGTTCTCACAAGATCTGATCGTTTTATAAGGGGCTTTTCCCTCTTTGCCTGGCATTTTTCCTTGCTGCCATCACGTGAAGAGGGATGTGTTTGGTTTCCCTTCTGTCACGATTGTAAGTTTCCTGAGGCCTCCCCAGCCATGTGAAACTGTGAGTCAACTAAACCTCTTTCCTCTACAAATTAGCCAGTCTTGGGCAGATCTTTATGGCAGCGTGAGAACGAGTAATACATCCAGCAATTCCACTTCTAGGTATATATCCAAAAGAGTTAAAGATAAGGTTTCATAGAGGTATTTGCACACCCAGCATTATTCACATTTGTAGCACCATTCACGGCAGTCAAGAGGTGAAAGCAACCTGTTTATTGACAGATAAAGGGATAAAGAAAATATGGTATGGACAAACAATGAAATATTATTCAGCCTTAAAAAATGAAATCCTGTCATAGGTTACAACATGGATGAACCTAGAGGATGTTATGCTAAGTGAAATAAGCCAGTCACAAAAGACAAATACTGCATGATTCCACTTATATGAGGTGGCTAAAATAGTCAAACTCATAGAAATAGAAAATAGAATGGTGGTTGCCAAGGGCTGGGGGAAGAAACAGTGGGAAGTTTGTTCAGTGGCTATAGCATTTCAGTCATGCAGGGTGGGGGTGGTTCTGGGCATCTTTTGCACAACAATATGCATGTGGTTGATGCTCTTGTATATTTGGAAATTGAAAGGGTGAATTTTATGTTGTTTGTGTGTTTGTTTTCTAGAGAGAGTCTTGCTTTGTTGTCCAGGTTGTAGTGTAGTCCAGAGATCATATTTCACTGCAGACTTGAACTCTTGGGCTCAAGCCATCCTCCCCACTTCATCCTCCCAAGTAGCTGGACTACAGCCATGAGCCACCACACCCGGACTAAATTTTACTTTATCTTGTGTAGAGATGGGCTCTTGCCATGTTGCTCAGGCTGGTCTTGAACTGTGGCCTCAAGTGATTCTCCCACCTTTGCCTCCCAAAGTGCCAAGATTACAGGTGTGAGCCACTGCACCCTGCCTATGTTGTATCTTTTTTCCACAATTGAAAAAAAAGGCCAGGCACGGTGGCTCATGCCTGTGATACTAGGACTTTGGGAGGCCAAGGCAGGTGGATTGCTTGAGTCTAGGAGTTCAAGACCAACATGGCCAACATGGCAAAACCCTGTCTCTACTAAAAATACAAAAATTTAGCCAGGCATGGTGGCATGCACTTGCAATCCCAGCTACTCAGAAGGCTGAGGTGGGAGGATTGCTTGAGTCCAGGAGGTTGAGGCTTCAATGAGCTGTGATGGTGCCATTGCACTTCAAGTCTGTGCAACAGAGCAAGACCCTGTCTCAAAAAACAAAAAGGCCAAATATTTTTCTTAACAGATTGTTTCTAATCCATGTCACAGTGAGATCACTGAGTAAATGCTAGTTAGGAGACTGTATGACTTACAGTCAAACTGGCTGCTTAAATCAGTTAGTTCACGCCTCTGGAACTCACTCATCTAAGTATACATCACGGCCTGTTTTACCCATCGACCCCAAGAAAAAGTGCCTTCCAAAAGATTCTTGATGAATAAGCAGGAACCGTATTTATGCTTTATTATCCCACCTCCTGAAACACAGATTGAGGTGAGCACCTGATTCTGGGAAACCTACCCATAGATTCCTCAGTGACCCCTGTTGCCACCAGTTTTCTGTCAGGAATCCAAAATTTGGAACCAATAAATTGTAAAGTGCTAAAGTAAACTAAAGTTCTAAGGTAATGAGATAAAATTTCAGCTAGAAAGGCCTTGATAGTCCATATAAAAAACAGTTATGAAAGAGTTAAAATCTAGAATGGTGCAGGAACAAGATGGAGAGAAGTATCATGACTGAGACTTTCTGGTTCACACGAGAATGGCCTGCATTCTTTTTGACTGGTTTTCTGCAGTTCAAATATATGGTTATATGTGGGTTTGTTGTTGTTGTTTATTTATCCTGTTTAGTGTTCACTGAGTTTTCTGGATATGTGGTTTGGTGTCTGTCATTAATTTTGGATAGTTTTCAGGCATCATTACTTCAAACATTTCTTCTTTTTTCTCCTTTTAGTATTCCATAATTGTGTATCTTTGGGAATTTTCCAACTGTTCTTGAATGTTCTGTTCCATGCTTTTATTCTTCTTTATCTTGCATTTGAGTTTGTGAATTTCTAATGGCTTGTTTTAAGCTCACTGATCTTTTTCCTTGGCCATGTCGAGTCTACTGAGAAGCTCATTGAAGGCTTTTTTCATTTTTGCTAGTTTCAGAAATTCCTAGCATTTCCTTTCGATTTCTTCATAGAGTCTCCATCTCTCTGTTTACATTACCGATCAGTTGTTGCATGTTGTCTATTTTTCCATTAGATCTCTTAGTATATTAATCAGTTATTTTAAATTCCCTGTTTGATAATTCCAACATGTATGCCGTATCTGAGTCTTGTTCTGATTATTGCTTTGTCTCTTCATATTATGTCTTTTCTTGCTTCTTGGCATAACTTGTAATTTCTTTATTGAAATGTATACATGTTATTGGGTAACAGAAACTGAAATAAACAGGCTGTTAGTGTGAGGATGCATATTAGTCTGGCTAGGAGTTGAGCTGTATTTAATATTTAATATTTGAAGTACTAGAGGCTTCAAATTCCTCATGTCCTTGTTTTTGTCTTTCCTCTTGACTTGAGGCTTCCTTAAGTACTCCTCCTCAGAGAGACAGTCTGTGTCTGGCATCTCTTACAACTGTAATCCACTGTTACAGTATTAAAGCCTTGGTGGTATGATGGCAAGGTTTAATGGGGGAGGGTCCTATAATCTTAAAATTAAATATCAGCCTTTTAATTGGTCCTGTGTTTCTGGGCTGTGACTTCACAAGTGTTTTTCCAGTGATATAGATTTCCCCTACTCCCACTCCCTTCTCCATTCACTGGCTACTGAGTTTTTAATCTAGTTGCCCCAAGCCCTGACTCCTATTGACTATGTTCCCCTCCCTCTTTTAGGTGAGAAAAAAAGCATCAGCTGGGAATGGAGTGTAAGGAATGCCATTATCCCAGCTGGGAAAAAGCTCAGACAGTCTTTTGCCCTGGAGAGTAGGCCTATGAGAAGGCTCTGGGCTTATTACATATTGATTTCTCTTTTCCGCCTCCTGCCAGAGCCATGAGAGGCATTTTTTTTTTTTTTTTTTGGTTGAATCTCCATTGTGACAACACTGTTCTTGGAAGTACAGTCCGTGAAACTGTGGGGATTTCCCTAAGACTGCAATGTCCAGCAGTTTCTCACTTTTGCACTAGTCCAAACTCAGCCTCCAGCAATTCTTCAAAATAATCACTTAATTTTTCAAAACAATCTAATAGTTCATGCCTTCAGTGGTTTCCACTCTAGATAAGCAGATCTTAGCTGTGACTGTCTGGGTGCACCTGTCTCCAGATTTCAGTGTGGTGGTTCCCTATGGGTCCAAAAGTCCTTGATTTTCAGTTTTGCCAGCATTTTCTTGTGGTAAGGACGAAGTGGTGATTTTCAAGTTCTTTGTATGTCAGTTTAAAACGGAATCCTTATTGCCTCCATTCTTAAAAGCTAAATTTTGATTCCTGTCCTTGGATTTTCATGAGATTCTCTAAAATAAACCATTTTTTTCCCTAGAGTTGGCTTGAGTAGGTCAACCACACAATCAAAAGACCTGTGTCTAAAACTTATTGCCTGCCATGCATCATAGCTTCTTCAACTGTTCAAAGGGGCTGGTTAGGCTAAAATAACTCTAAAATCCCCTATTAATCAGCTAGACATAAAATAAATAATACAAAAAAGATATCATGCTTTAACCAGTCCTCTTGAAGCTACTGATCCTTTGTTTGCAGATGCATCTTCACTGTTAGGAAGGGTAAATAGTAATTTACTACGGGGGGGATAAAAGAAAAATATTTTACTTGTAAAACTGGATCAGGGAAGGATATTTCTAATAAATAACGGTATTATTGCCACAAAAGTTCAAATATATGACAGCTGACAATATGAACCTCACTTGTGTGTGTTTCAGTGGGTATAGAGTTGACCCTTGAACAACATGGAGGTTGGGGTGCTGAAACCCCACACAGTCAAAAATCCATGTGTAACTTTTGACTCTGCAAAAAGTTTACTAATAGCTTACTATTGATTAGAGGCCTTACTGATGACATCAACAGTTGATTAACATATATTTTGTATGTTATGTGTATTATATACTGTATTGTTACAATAAAGTTAGAGGAAAGAAAATGTTAAGAAAATCATAAGAGAAAATATATTTATCACTCATTAAGTGGTAGTGGATCATCATGAAGGTCTTCATCCTTGTCATCTTCATGTTGAGTAGGCTGAAGGAGGAAAAAGAGGGGTGGCTGGTCTTGCTGTCCCAGGGGTGGCAGATGTGGAAGAAAATCAGCATGTAAACAGACCCACACCATTCAAATTCATATTGTTCAAGGGTCAATTGTATTACTAATAATTAGGTAATTCAACCTTTTCATGAAGATTGAATCTTTTAATGTAAGACTCCAATCAATAATACTTATGTCTCACTTTATTCCAAAACAGATTAAAGTATCTGTAATAGATCTCTGTTGTGTCTGCCTGGCATCCTATTTGATTCGGTGACTATCAAACCTCTTATTTTGGGGAAATGATCTTTCCTCAACTCCAATCAATCATAGAACCCACATCCCTGGCCATGGAGATGGACCTATGACCTGTCAGGCAGACCAGTGAGAATGCTCCCCTGAGACTTTCAGAATTAGGTCTATGGAGATAGGGGAAATCCTTCCTGTGGACCTAAGTGCTGCTGTTGCCATATTTCCAGCTATGTGGAGGAACCCAGGAGAATGAAGTCAATACACAGAGGAGAAAAGGCAGGGAGAATCCCCAGCATCATTTGTGTCTGTGAAGTTCACTGTACTCCTACTCTTCTCCTTGTATGATTAGATGATCCAGTATATTACTCTCTTTCCTAAGCTAGTAAATTTCTGTCATTTCTAGCCAAAAGTTGGGGTAATACAGAAGCTGATATTAAGGGTTTCTGTTTGGTTTGGTTTGAATGTCTAAAATATTATCCTTAAACATAAGCAAAAAATTCTACTGGAAAAAAAAATACCTTGAGGTGTGTTCTCCACAAAAGCAAAATCAAGGATATCAGGTTATAGAAGAAAGGCCTTAAAGTTAAAACACTGAGCAGGATCTTACCATCTGAGTTATGTACAAATTCCTTAATTACTCTATATCACAGAGATATCTCTAATTGAAGATAACATCTGTCACTGAACTGTCTTATAGAAAGAATGAGGTTCACAGAGTGCTTTGAGCAACTTGGAAAATAGTAATGTTTGAATCTAATGTATATAATGCATCACATTTAGAAATGGTGAACTTTGATTAATTTCCTAGTAACCCTGATGCTCAATTTCTTTTTCTGTAAAATAGGGGCAATACCTTTTTTGAGGGGTTGACAGAATTAGCAATCATATCTACATGTGAAGCTGGGAGGTCACGATTCAGCCAAAGGTGATACTACCAGAAAAGGAAGGACAGCCAACTACTCAGGCATCCTTTGCAGGAGTTGATTTGCATTTTGAAAAGTGGGCTTGTGTGGGGAAAGCCTTCTGCAGAGGTGTGTACTTAGGTGCTGGGGGAAAAGACAGGAGACCTGAGGACAATAAGAGATGGTAGTAGTTGGTTCCTATCTCAGAACAATGCACTGGCCCCTATGGGAAGAGAGGCAAAGAAGCTGTACCCTGGAAACACAGCACTATTTTGGCAACTTAAGTGTTTCACAGTTTGGGAAGATCTAAGCCAGGCAGCATTCTCCTACAGGAACAGCAGCAGCAGAAATAGTGGAGGCCCAACAGAAGCCTGGCACGAGTAGGCTGCACCCAAGAGTGTGAACTTGTTTGTGAATCAGTGAGGAAACCCCTGAGACTTCCAAAAATACTTGGGGAGAGGACTTTTCAGGGGACTGAGATCTTGCATGCGATGGAATTCTGAGTCAGCAAAATCTGGGTGTAAATGCCAATGTGACTTTATAAGAGAACATTGATCCTTGAAATAGCTGGGTTCCATATATAACAAGATTTGGCATTTAAGTACGAGCCCTATAAATGGCTATACTGTCATGCTAAGATTAACACCATGCAACAACATGGATGAACCTGGAGGACATTATGTTTAGGAAAGTAAGCCAGACACAGAAAAACAAATACTGCATGATCCCACTCATATGGAAGATAAAAAAAGTTTTATCTCATAGGGAGCAGAACAGTGGTTACCAGAGACTGGGGAGGGAAGAGCAGAAGGAAGGGAAGGGGGGTCAATGGGTACAAAGTTACAACTAGATAGGAGGAATAAGTTCTGGTGTTCTATTGCACAGTAGGGTGACTATGGTTCACAACAGTAAGGTAGTGTATGTTACAAAATAGCTAGAAAATAAGATTTTTAAATGTTCTCACCACAAAGAAATGATAAATGCATGAGATGATAGATATGCTAAGTACTCCGATTTGATCATTACATAACACATACATGTATTGAAACATCAAATTGTGCCCCCATAAACATGTACAGCTTCAATGTGTCAAAAATTATTGTAAAAATTGAAAAAAGAAAAAAAAGAATTCTATCCACATCTCAAGTAAGCCTTTGACCTTACTAATAGAATAGTTTACTGACGTACATATGCCCTCACCTCATTCTATCAAGAAGCTGAGGGGGGCTAAGCAAAATAAACTGCCCCAAGGTTACCTTTATACACAAATTTTCAGGTAAATATTAATGAACTTTGACTCACATCATCTACATTTTCTAGTACAGAGTGAAATTTTCTCTAAAACAAAAGCATTCAATATAACTGCTTTTGTGCCACTAATATTTTTGTTATCAAACATACCACAAATGACAAAGCAAATCCACAGAAGCTTCATGGGACAGGGACTATCACTAAGTATTCATCTCAAGTGGGATAAAAACATTCATAAATTTAGTAAATTTTAAAATTTAGAAAATTTTAATTAAAATACTACGGAAAGAAAAACATTTGTTAAAGAGTTTTTCTGATTGTTCCTTTTAAAGGAAAGTTTTGACATGTTCATCATTGTTGTAGTCTTACCTGAATAATGCTAATGTTGAGAACATCTACTGTTGGTGCCAGCCACCACTCTGACACTCTACCTGAATTACAGTGGCACCCTAACATATGTCCACTTGGATAGGAATTCAACTTCAGGAGGAGTTTCATAAAGTCTGGCGTAGGAAGCATTTGCATTAACGAAGCCACATTTGCATTTCTCAGACTTTAGGAGCAGCAAAGCTCCACCATCTGCACAAACATACAGATCACAGGAGTTACTTCTGTCTTCACAGTTTACTGGTAGTTTACTAGTTTTTAGCAGTAGCATTATGACTTCTATGATGGCAGTCTACCTGGTGAGCACAATGTTTGAATGATTTTCACTAATTTTTCCTGGGTTTTTTTTTTGCATTAGAGGTTCAACTACATAAATTATCATACATATGTTGTTCGTTAGCTGTTGTCTTCAGTGTACAGTGGGCAATGGCTATAAAAGCTTAGGGAAATGGCCATATGATCAAGTGATTCTGAAGAGAAAATGCCTTGTTAGGTTGTATTGGGATAGCTAATGTCAACTATTGAAATAACTGTCATCATTTTAATGAGATTTGATATTGTTATAGCAAAATGTCTGTCAGTTTTGGAGCTCAGCACATTTTTTTCCTATCTACAGAAGTTAATGGTAATCATATTCTTGACAAGGCAAAGTGAACCTATGAGATTTTTTTCAGAATTATCTTTTTAAGATGGGCACTAACTCGTTTAATCCTCATAACAGTTCTAAGAGATAACTACCATTTATTGTCAGATATGTATTTAGCACTTGTATTAGGCTGTTCTTTCTATAAATACCTGTGACTGGGTAATTTATAAATTTATAAAGAAAAGATGTTTAATTGGCTTATGGTTCTACAGACTACAGGAAGCATGGTGCTGGCATCTGCTCAGCTTCTAGGGAGGCCTCAGGAAGCTTACAATCATGGCAGAAGGTGAAAGGGGAGCAGGCATGTCATATGATGAAAGTAGGAGCAAGTGATAGAGTGGGGGATGGGGAGGTGCCACACACTTTTAAATGAACAGATCTAGATCTCGTGTGAACTCAGAGCAAGAGCTCACTTACCACCCAAAGGATGGCCCAAGTCATTCATGAGAGATCTGATCTAATCCATTCACCTCCCACCAGGCTCCACCTCCAAGATTGGGGATTACATTTCAACATGAGATTTGGGTGGGGACAAATATCCAAACTTCATCAGCATTTATATCCAAGGATTAGATGTAATACTAAAATAGTCCTGCTCTGGGTGGACACTATTGTCATCCCCATTTAATAGTGAGGAAACTGAGGCACAGAGAAATTAAGTAGCTTGGCCAATCTGAAATTAATATTAGTCTGTTTTGTAGAACAAAGAACTGTCACAAATATCTGTGTAAAATATTTACACCACCACCTACCAATTATTGAGGCTAAGCACTGTACAACTTCTAAATTAATTCTTCCAACCCTGTAAAGTAGCTATTATCTTAATTTTACAGATAAAGAAACTACTGCACATAGAGAAAAAACTTGCCAAATATCATATAGCTAGTTAGTGATAGAGCTGAGATCTGCCCCCACATGTATCTAAGTCAAAACCTATGCTTTTGACCAAGTCAGAAGTCTGGTACTATATAATCACAGATGGGGAGAGGGAATAGGATTTCTGAGTTGAAAAAAAAGGCTATATTTCATTATTATTATATTACCTCCAGTATAGCAAATAACAGAAACAGAGGTGAAAAATCTCTTAGAAATTGGTCTCTATACAATACCCAATGGTACAATGACAACATAACGAGAAGTGAGTTTTCCAATGATTTTTATGATGACATTTATAACATTTAAAAGTAGTTCAAACTAAGAAGAAATGCTTTGAGCCTTAAAATTAAAGCCAACAAAAGTCCCCCCACCTTTCCTACCTTCTTTACAATGCAGTATGTGTGCTCCAGCATTACTTATACTGTGCCACATGTGGCAGGAGATTTGTTATTCCCTGTAACAGCTTACTCAGGGAAATTATAAAATTCCTTCTCTCAGGTTTCTAAAAACCAGTTTTTTTGTCTGAGAGGGTGGTTTAATGGTAGTCCTTTCTAAAATCAGAAAAGTCAAATGGATAACCTTTCAAAGTTTCTCCTAATCCTTGTAAGAAATAGCTATGCCAATGGAGTACTAAAAATCTTTCCAAAAAATGTAAAGGGATGTTTGTTAAAATAATGCTCAAGAGGTTTGATTCCACATAGGAACCAGTACAGTAAGTAACAATGCAAGCTGCTATACTACATAAAATATTCTACAGGGTTCAGAATAGAATATGTTAGAAACTTCTATAAAGGCTTTTTGTGCAATGGAGAAATTTTATGGTTAGAAATTTTATTCAAATGTACATAGTTACAGCTGCCATCAAATAAGTATAAAATATATTCAAAGAATTAACTAGAAAGGGTTCTTCAAAGATAATCCTAAAATATCCTAAAATATCAAGAGTATGATGGTAGTAACAAGACCATGAGAGAAAACTGAAATTATACATCAGGTTTGTAGTTTCAGATACCCATAACTTTAACGTAATAAAGATAGTAAGCAGCCTTTGAGTATTTCCTATACACCATCATGACAGTTAAATAATTCTATGTTATTTCATTTAATCTTCACTAACCTTAGAAAGTTATTTGCCAATTTCATTTTACCAGGGAGGAAATGGAAGCTTAAAGAGATTAGCTCATATAGCTAATATATGATTGATCTGGGTTTAAAGTTTAAACCCACATAGTCCAACTACAGAGCCCAAGCTCTTAATCAATGTGCTATGCTTCCTCCATAGCATAGGACAAAACTTGTTCACCATCAAGAAAAAAGATTTTTAAAATACTAAAATGAAGTGAAATGGCCAAGGAAGAAGAGAAGCAAAAGCCTTTGGTAGTCTTCAAACTGAATAATCCTTGAATCATTCTGACCTCACTTTGTCTTTTAGGGGTTTACTCCAATCGGCTACAAATACAATGGGTCCAAGCATTGGGGATTAGTCACCCATTTTATTTGTAGCTGATTTTCCCAGTTCCCTTTTTGCTCTCTTACCTATCATGTTGGGGGGTGGGGGAAGGGTACCTGCAAATCCAGACAAGCAGACTTTAAAATTGTGGTCACATCATCACATTATTCCGGTTGTTTCATTACTCATGTACATGGTAATTTCAGAAATTCTTAGAATAATCTGGTACATTAAATGTCAATTATGATTGTCGGCTCTCAGCAACCCACTGTGTGTTGTTCTGGCTTCAAGAAGGACTCCAAAAATATGGTCACTCTTGTTTACATCCTCTCTGGAAATCCAGATAATATGGAATCAAAGTAAGCATTTTAAAGTGCAAGATATTTTCTGCTCCCCTCAGCTTTCTCTGTCCTTGACTAATAAGAAGAAACTACCCTACAGGCCACCATGCCAGGGTATAAGAAGAGAAGGAAACAGAAATCAGTAACATACAACAGGTACCTTATAAATACTGCCTAACTTTTGCCATTCATGTCTAACTTCCTTCAAGTTTTCAAGCATGGCTCACAAACAAAGAAGACAAGAGTACCATACAATAATTACTGAAAATATAAGCATAGAAGTGATTTTTCTATTAAAATACTTTATGAAATGATATGTAAAATTATTATACAGGATGAATTTTATTAGTCTCTGCTTTTAAAAGCTTTTAACAAGAAGTCTGCTGCTAGTCCTGGGGACAGGGCCCCAGTGAGAACCTTTTGTTCCAGTAGTGGAATCTGTTCCCGGACTGTGGGGTGGGTCCTGAAATGCTCTAACACACTTTCCTGAATGAGATTCCACATCCAAACTTTCTGTTGCTTCCGTCGTTTGGCAGTCAGCTCCCCACTGGCAAGCATCAGGTCCTGGAAATCTTTCATTTTATCCCACATTTCAGAGATCCCCTCTCCACTTCTGGCAGAAATACGAATTACCTATTGAAAAGGGTAGAACCAGACCATTTTACTTAAAATGATAGAAAAAATTTTTACAGGGATGCTGATACCTGCCAGTTAATTCTTACAGTCTACAGAAATAGGCAATTGACAAGAATGAGATTTTATTGCTGTGTCAAAGTAAATATACCAATATATATTCTGAGGTAATATACCTAGGATTACTAAGTGAGTGACAGAAATAAAACACTGATTCAAGGTCAAATTTTAAGCCCAGAGATTTATTTTAATTTAATTTATTTTATTTTAATTGCTCAGATGGTCAGGGGCATCATAGAGGACTTGTGACAAGGGCAATGCCAGGTAGGTTCCCCTGAGGCCTGAGTGCCAGAAAATGAAGCTAGGTTGAGAAATAGCCTAATTCCCTCTGTCAAATTTGCCTGATTTAGCAAGTGGAAGAGCTGGGTATCTGACATCTGCATGTATATATAAGGTGGCTCCAGACTCAATACAGACAACATGATTGGGAAAAACTGGGATATGACAGTAAGATAAGTCATCATTGTTCTCATTATAATGATTACAGCTTATTCTTTAATAACATAGTGTCTGTCTACAGATAAAGATGCCCACATCAATATTACTGCATCACTTATTACAGGATTAAAATTTTTTTCCTTACTGAAAATGGCACCCAACAAACATAATGGGAATCAAATTCCAATATAGATAATCAAATCATTAACTGCTCCATAATCTTAATAAGGATGGTTCCTTTCAGAATGGATTTGCTATCACTTCCAAATGGCTCAAATCAAGTATTACAATCACATCTATCATCTCTGATCTAGTTTTTGACATCTAGTGGTTAAAGGATTATACTTAAAATCATGACTACACACTCTGGCTTTGTCATGATTTTTAAAACTATCATCTTCACATAGAAGCAAGATTGATTATATGTCTAGTTTGGGACTTACATCCTGTCTTCTAATGTACACAATCCATTCAGAGTGAAAGATACAGAATGCAAGCAAGCTTACCTTTGGTTTCCAGACTTGTGAACGTTTGCGGAGTAATTTCAGTGCACTCACATACTCCGCTTGTATCCTTCGAGCTGGCACAATCAAGTCTCCATCAGATTTAGTTACAGCTACCAGATCTGCCATCTCGATTATACCCCTTTTGATACCCTAAAGAGATCAGAAACATTTAATGACAACCAACATAAAAATGGGAAAACTAGTCAATGCTAAGATTTTGAAAGTCATACATTTCATTAACTTTTCATCCGTATCCTCCTAAGCCCTGGATGCCAAGAATCACCATTATTTGACAGAAATTACTCAAAAGCATTGGCTGTTGGAATTATAGAAGTCGTCTGTAATATCTCTTCCAAATTTAGAAACTAACGTGTTGAAATACATTCAGAATTAGGGTAAATACATCAAGTCACAACATCATTGAGTGGCAGGACAGTTCACATTGTCTCGTGATGGAATCTGCTTCTCCTGAGCTAACACTGAAGGATGCAAAACCATCCATCATTAAGGTGCTTAAAAAGAAAACACACCTATCCTTAACATCTGCATTTCCAGAAAAGTCTTTGAAATTTTCCTTAAATGTATATAGCATTTTATTTTCAATTTGCATTTGAGGAAAAATAACCTGATGTCTAAAAATATGTCAATCTCTTTTTTTATTATTATTTATTTTTATACTTTGTACTTTTCTTCTTTCAGCTTTGTGTGGACAAACCTCAATTTCTTAATTCAAATTATGTCACATAAAAATATTAGAAATAAAGGATGAAATCCAAAAGCCAAACCTTATTTAGTAAATACATATTTTTCTACATAAGATTAAAATTTCTTTTCAAATATTTTTAAACAAAACATTCAGTTATGAAATTCTAATAGTTAACGTTTCTAAATAAGCAGCCATAGTCTGCAATCACTATGTTTTAGAATTATAAAATTGAAACAGAAGCATTGTATAACAAATAATTTGTCTGGGCTAGGAGTGGTGGCTCACACCAGTAATCCCAGCACTTAAGGAGGCTAAGGCAGAAGGATCACCTGAGGTCAAGAGTTCAAGACCAACTCGGGCAACAAAGCAAGACTTCATCTGTAGAAAAAAAAAATTAAAAAATTAGCAGAGAGTGGTTGCACATGGCTGTAGTCCCAGCTACTTGGGAGGCTGAGGCAGGAGGGTAGCTTGAGCCCAGGAGTTCAAGGTGACAGTGAGCTATGATCATGCCACTGCACTCCAGCCTGGGAAACAGAGTGAGACCCTGTCTCAGAAAAAAAAAAAGGAAAAAATTTCTCTGGTCTTTCGGTTTCTGGGAGGTAATCTTTTAAGTTCTAAATTCCCAGAATTTCCTGAGTAACAGGAGTGTCTGTTATTCACGGGAGGTGCCTGGGGCTATACCTGAGTTTTTTTTTTTGAGACAGAGTCTCACTCTGTCGCCTAGACTGGAGTGTAGTGGTGCAATCTTGGCTCACTGCAAACTCTGCCTCCTGGGTTCAAGACATTCTCCTGCCTCAGCCTCCCAAGTAGCTGGGACTACAGGCACCCGCCACCACGCCCGGCTAATTTTTTTTGTATTTTTAGTAGAGACGGGGTTTCACCGTGTTAGCCAGGATGGTCTCAATCTCCTGACCCCGTGATCCACCCACCTCGGCCTCCCAACGTGCTGGGATTACATGCGTGAGCCACTGCGCCCGGCCTATACCTGAGTTTATGCAATGAGATCACTCAGGATGGGAGACTGACCATGGCAGAAAGACCTATCATGTGATTAGAGGGTTGGGGTTTTATGCCATGTGATATCAACCCAACTTCCAGGGAGGGGACAGGGGCTAGAGATCAAGTTCAATTACTCAATCAATCATGCCTACACAATGAAACCCCAAGAAAAACTTGGGACACTAAAGCTCAGGGGAGCCTTCTGGTAGGTGATACACATCAATATGCAAGGAGAGAAATGTGTCTTGAGGACACAGAAGCTTTGCATTTGGGCCCTCCCAGGCTTCTTATGTGTCTCTTCATTTGGATGGTCCTGATTTGTCTCCTTTATAAGCACGCTGCAATTGTAATATAGTGGTTTCCTGAGTTCTCTGAGTCACTCTAGTGCAAGGGTCCCCAACCCCCAGGCCATGGAGGAACTGGGCCTCACAGCAGGTGGGCAGCAGGGGGGCGAGTATTACTGCCTGAGCTCTGCCCCGTTAGATCAGCAACATCATTTGATTCTCATAGGAGCGCAAACTCTATTATGAACTACGCATGCTAGGCATCTAGGTTGTGCACTCCTTATGAGAATCTAATTGATGCCTGATGATCTGAGGTGGAACAGTTTCATCCTGAAACCATCCCCCTTACCCCCAGTCTGTGGAAAACTGTCTTCCATGAAACCAGTTCCTGGTGCCAAAAAGGTTGGGGACCACTGCTCTAGTGAATTACTAAACCTAAGGGATAATGGGAACCCTCAAATTTATAGCCAGTTGGTCAGAGGTATGGGTGGCCTGGGAACCCTGGAGCTTGCAGCTAGTAGTGTCTGAAGTGAGAGGAGGCTTGTGGAGGACTCTGCCCTCACCCTATGAAGGCTGCACCAACTTTGGGTAGTTGTGCCAGAACTGCAGTGCAGGAGGAGAGTAAGAATCGCCTTGTACAACATATAAACTATGATAGTGGGATCCCACTCTCCCCAGAACTTTTGAATCAATGTACTAACAACATCTATGCAACAATGGTCTCTTCTGGCTGGAGTGATCCATGTATTTCAGTCATGTTACAGGTGGAAAAATTTATGTTGCATAATTTTACATTCTCAAGGACATATATTCTATTCCTGTAAGTTAGGAAAAAATATAGAGAATCTGCCTTTGATTCAGGTATTTTAGCCAACATGAATGATGTTTCATTTTCTAAACCATTATCAACTTAGTTTACAAAAACACAACATTGGAAATTTTTATTTTCAGAGATATACATTTTATATTTTTGGGGAAAAACATAAAAATAATTACCTGCAACTCATCTCCTCCTGCTGGTGGCAGTAGTAAAACAAACATGTCAACCATGTCAGCAACAGCAAACTCCGACTGACCCACACCTGAAATTTTAAATCACAACTATATCCTAAAATACTCACCATTATTAGACTTTCTCAACTACATTGACCATTTTCATTCTACTTCATTCACTCATACTCACGGTCACACAGTCAACCTGGTCACTCCTTTAAACATCTCACTTCTGAAGAATGTATTAAATGTCATATCTTACCCTCTAAGCAAACCCGTTATCCTTCCCAGCTCTCCCGCTCCGTTCTTGGATTGAATGGAGAACCTAAAGGCTTCCATCCTCTCCTCACTCTCACAGCTCTTTCTTGGCTTCCCTTTCATCAGCGAGCAGCTTGAACACTGTGACTCTAATCTTGAATCATGCCTGCAAATACTTTCATCTTTTGTCTTCTTGTCCTCATACTTGCCTGCAAACGCCCACTTATGTATGGATCAATCCAACTGTGTGTGTTCTCTCCTCCATAGGCACGTGAGAGAAATCACTCAGCTCTGTGGACAAGAGCCATGACAGGCAGCCTCTGCTACATCTTCCTTATGGCCTGGCAGAAGCAATCTCCCTAAACGCCCTCAGTTGGCTTCCGTTCCATTTCCCACAGCAGCTATTATGAACATTCACTGTCCCATAATCTCCCCGCTTGATGAGGACCACAGCAACTACTTCACAGAGGAAATAAACGCAAGAACTTCCTAGACTTCTCCCTCTCCCATACTCCACAGGTAACAAGACACAAATACAAACTCAGCCTTACTGCCTCCTCTGCAGTCTCAGTGTAATAAGAACTATTTGACTGAAAAGGAATCTCTCATTCCTTTCCACTTCCTCTGGGTCCTTGCTGATTTTTATCTTTAACCTCTCATTTATCTACAGGTTCTTGCCCCCTGGCACAATACATAAACTGTGCTCAAATCTTTCTCATCTTAAAACCACATAAAATGAAAACAACAACAAAATAACATGACAAAAACTCACAAACTCCTCCAACTATCACCATGTTTCTCACTTTTTAAAAAATACTCATTTCTGGAAAAAGGTAATTTATGCTGATTCCTTCCACTTCACCTCATGTTCATCTCACCCCACTTAAAACTGTCTTCCAGCCTGGGTGATATAGTGAGACCCTGTCTCTATAAAAAATACAAAAATTAGCTGGGCATGGTGGTGTACCTGTAGTCCCAGCTACTTGGGAAGCTGAGGTGGAAGGACAGCTTGAACCTGAGCCTGGGAGGTTGAGGCTGCAGTGAGTTGTGATTGTACTGCTGTGCTCCCACCTGGGCAACATGGTGATACCCCATCTCAAAAAAAAATCTTCTTCCACCAAAATTCTGGAAACCTTCTCCCTTTCTCGGTGTGATGGACTTCTAGTTGCCTATTTAATATTTATTCTTCCCTATTTTCTTATCCCAATGTTATTAGGAGTATCAGTGTATCAGATGAAAGACCACATTCACAAGCTCTCCTTTCAGTGAGATATGATGAATGAGTCAAAGCAACAGTCATTAGATGGGGTTTCCAGAAAAGTTTTTTAAAGAGGCTAATCCAGCTATATCTCTTATGCCACCCCTCTCTGCTTCCTTATTTCCCTTTCCTTCTTCCATCTATGTAGAACATGGAAGTGTCAGTCAGAGCTTCATCAGCCATCTTTTAACCATGAGCAAACTGGGGATGGAAACTGAGTGCTAAGAATGGTAAGCAGGCAGACAAAAGAAACCTGTGACACTGAGGGCACTGTCAAAGCACCATACCTGCTCTGGACTGCCTGCCTCAGGCTCCTTTTTATTTTAAAGAGAGACTGGGTCTTGCTCTGTTGCCCAGGCTAGAGTGCAATGGCACGATCATGGCTCACTGCAGCCTTGAACTCCTGGGCTCAAGCCATCCTTTCACCTCAGCCTCCTGAATAGATGGAACTACAGGTGTGTAACACAATGCCTGGCTAATATATATATATATATTTTTTGGTAGAACCAAGGTCTTGCTATGTTGCCCAGGCTGGTCTCAAACTCCTGGTCTCAAGCAATACTCCCACCTTGGCCTCCTGAACTGCTGGGACTACAGGTGTAAGCCACCATGGCTGGCCTCAGGGTTCTTTTATTTTTTGAGACAGAGTCTCACTCTGTCACCTCGGCTGGAGTGCAGTGGTGCCATCACAGCTCACTGCAGACTCAAACTCCCCAGGCTCAGGTGATCCTCCCACCTCAGCCTGCCAAGTAGCTAGGACTACAGGTGCGCACCACCATGCCCAGCTCATTTTTTTATTTTTCTGTAGAGACGGGGTTTTACCATCTTGCCCCGGGAGGTTTGGAACTCCTGGGTTCAAGTAGTCTGCCTGCCTTGGCCTGCCAAAGTGCTGAGATTACAGGCTGGGGCCACAACGCCTGCTCTAGTTCTCTTTTATATAGAAAATAACCTCTTTCTTGTTTAAGTCACTGTTATTTTGAGTTTCTGGGAAAGGTAGCTAAATACAACCAGGTAATATATTTGGTTTTTAAGGTGCTCTTCTCCTTTGATTCTCCTACTACCACTCAGGCAACTAACTCTTCATTCATCTACTTTTTAATGGTGGAGTTTCTAAAGCCCTGTCATGGCTATTGTTATAAACTGAGCTGTGTTCCCCTCATCTAGAAACATTCCTATGTTAGGCCGGGCGCGGTGGCTCAAGCCTGTAATCCCAACACTTTGGCAGGCCGAGGCGGGCGGATCACAAGGTCAGGCATTGGAGACCAGCCTGGCCAATATGGTGAAACCCCGTCTCTACTAAAAATACAAAAATTAGCCGGGTGTGGTGGCGTGCACCTGTATTCCCGGCTACTCGGGGGGCTGAGGCAGGAGAATCATTTGAACCCAGGAGGTGGAGGTTGCAGTGAGCCAAGATTGCACCACTGCACTCCAGCCTGGACGACAGAGTGAGACTCTTTTTAAAAAAAAAAAAAGAAAAAAAAAAAAAGGTCGGGCACGGTGGATCACACCTGTAATCCCAGCACTTTGGGAGGCTGAGGTGGGCGGATCACGAGGTCAGGAATTCGAGACCATCCTGGCTAACACGGTGAAACCCTGTCTCTACTAAAAATTAAAAAAAAAAAACAAATTAGCTGGGCGTGGTGGCAGTGGCAGGCGCCTGTAGTCCCAGCTACTGTGGAGGCTGAGGCAGGAGAATGGCGTGAACCCGGGAGGCAGAGGTTGCAGTGAGCCGAGACCCCGCAACTGCACTCCAGCCTAGGAGACACAGCAAGACTCCGTCTCAAAAAACAAACAAACAAACAAACCACATTCCTATGTTAAAGTTCTAAACCTCAAGGTGACTTTATCTGGAGATAGGGCCTTGAAAGAAGCAATTAAATGAGGTCATAAGGGTAGGGCCTTAATCCAATAGGACTAGTGCCCTCAAAAGGACAGGAAGAGACACTAGGAGAGTGAACAGGAAGAGACAAGGGAGAGTGAAGATGCAGCAAGAAGGCAGCCATCTACCTACAAGACAAAGGTAGGGGTCTTAGGAAAAACCAACCCTATGGGCACCTTGATGTTGAACTTTCAGTCTCCAGAACTGTGAGAAAATACATTTCTGTTGTTTAAGCCACCCAGTCTGTGGTATTTTGTTATGGCAGCCCTCGCAGATTAATATAAATATCTTCCATTTTTGTCCCATATTTTCCCCAGTTGATGTGAACCAAATTCTTAACTTAAACTATGAAACTATGAACCATGCTGGTAACTGTTAAATCTGTATTTCTCATTCAGTCCTTTTCTCTTGAGACACACAGTCACTCGGATACCTAATAAGCATTTAACACTTAATATATTCACAACTGAACTCACTGTTTTCCTCTCTGTAAATCTACTTTTTCCACAGTATTCTCTATTATCTGCAATTCCCCTTCCTTCCTTATCTCACATCTTATCATGGATAAAATCCTGCCCATTTATCTTCAATGTTTTGTTGATCTATCTCATCTCCATTCTCACTTCCTTTGCTTGGTTCAGACCTCTACCATCTCCTTCTGGGATCAGTACAGTAGTCTCCTGATTCTATTCTAGCCCTCCTTCTAATCATTCTATACTCTGCTGCCAGGGATCTCTCCAAAATACCTATCTGGTTTTCTCACTCTCCTGCTTATCCAGCAGCATCTTCCCGCTCCTTTCAGGGCAAACTCCAGAAGACTCCTTGGCATGGCATGTAAGGTCCCTGACAATCTGGCCCTGGCCTACTGCTCCAACTGACCTCCCTTCATTCCCTGCCTTCACACTCTGTGCTCTAAGTATCCTGAGCAAACTGTACTTCTCTGGATGGGCTATGTTTTCTCACTCCTGTGTATCTTTGCAAATGCTCTTTATCGCATACTTTGTTTAACTCCAATTCTTCCTTCAAAACTGAGTTCAGCTGTCACCTCCTCTAGGAAGTCTTCACTGGAGCCCCACATCTGAGTTAGGCTGTATCACAAACATTTATCCCACAGAAATATAATAGACTGTCTCTCCACAAGAAAGAATTTATTAGGGTTTTCATTTCAGTGTCTTCATCACATGTACCTATATGCTAAGGATATAAAACAATGAAATAAAACGTATCTGCATTTTCAGAAGGCACCCAACTACATTAATTTTCTTGGTGAACACAGTAGACATATGAAATGTACTTAAACAAAATAGGTGTTGTGCTAAAGCATCATTTACACAGATCTTCCTAATGCTTACAGTTCTCCTCTGGCATGTATAATATACCACCTGTATAACAGTTATCCCGATAGATGGCTTATTTTTACTTTTTAAAATAAGATCTTGGAGGGTAAAGATTATAACCTATACATTCATATCTTCTAGGGAGTACGGGATATCTAGTATTTAATTATACATTTAGCAAATATCTGCTGAATGAACAAAAATAAGTTGTCGTCACTCATCTTTATATAGCATTCATAAAATAGTATACTGTTATGAAATAGAATATCACACTCACCAACGGTTTCAATAAGAATTATGTCATATCCCGCTCCTTCACACAACAGAATAGCTTCATTTGTGGTCCTTGTCACGCCTCCTAAAGTTCCTCTAGTAGGAGATGGCCTGATGTATGCATTCATATCTCTTGATAACTCAGTCATTCGGGTTTTATCACCTAAGAGTGATCCTAAAACATACAGTTACATTTTATAATCATGGAACAGTTTTACGGGTCAATTATCAGCCAGTTCCTAGAGGGAAGTGCTTTATGCCATTTCTCCCTAAATCTCAAACTGCATTTCATATTACTGAGCTTCTCTCCAACTCATTGTATACAATGATGTCAGATTAATCTTAACATTTCAAGCCCCTCAAAATCTATAATTTATAGCTTCCTCCTGACCAAAGGTTCCAATCTACGTTCTTCAGCCGCACCTTACCTGTCCAACTCTGGCTTCTACTAGCCCCCACACCAATCCTCTGTTCCAACCAGGGTGGTTACTTTATTGTCATCTTAACATCACTGTGTTTGCTTCGTCCCATCTTTTGTTTGTGCTCTCATGCCAGAAGTATCTCTCCTGTTTCCTCACTGCTGAGTTACAATGTGTCAAGCCCAGGGTCTGTATTCTGGCTCCACCATTTCACACTATTCAATTTTGAGAGGTCACTTTACCTTCCTGAACCCTCTTTCCTCAGCTACATCACAAGGGTAATATGCTACTGGGAGAAGCAAATGTAATTATATACAGGAATGTGCTTCAAAAACCGTTAATAACAAAAACACAGAACTTATCCACCTTATAAAGATCAGTAAAAGTCCTTGCTCCTTCATATAGTCTGCCTGGAACCTTTTCAGCCCATGCCCATCTCTGTGATTTTCTAAGGTACAACAGCTCTGCAATGTATGCCAGCATCCTGGAGGACATAAGAGAACTTTAGTGTCCCTCCTCTTTCTATTATCTCCTTGAGCACCCTCCACTCCTCATTCTTTTATTTTTGCAAATGACATTTTCTCAACCTTACGTAAATGCTACACAAATATATCTTCAAGCTGCCCCTTCTGCCCAGTCTGCTGCTTCTAATCGCCTACTACTTAGAAAATTTGGAGCTCTCACTGAATGCAATGTAAGCTGAGTTAATGGATGGAAAACTATTCATACAACACATTTTTTGGTTTCATATTTTTAATTCTTATCTCTTTCACACAGTGGTTCTCAACTGGGGGCAATTTGGCAATGTCTAGAGACATATTTACTTGTCACAAGTGAGGGGTAGGGTGCTACTGGCATCTACTGGGTAGAGGCCAGACATGCTGCTAAATAAGCATCCTTCAATGCACAGGACAGCCACTCACAACAAAGAATGATTTGACATAAAATGTCACTACCGACAAACTTAAGAAACCATGCTTTAAATAAGTCTTTGCCTACAGGACCACGTCTTACATAGGTTGTACACTAAATGCTTAACAAAGTGTTAAGAGTAGGCACTCAATAACTGTGGAATGAAACTGGTTATGTTTTTGTTTTCACTGTAGTATAATATTTTGACAAACATCAATACTTACAAATTCTAGAAGACTGAAAGTCCTGGGACTATTATGTTTTACTACTTTGCTTTAGTCATATACCAACATTTGTAGGTGTACTGCTGTTCTAATCTGAATATTCATTTTCCCTCTTTCCACATAATGTTTCCACATATCTTTCCACATAATGTTAAAGATTGAAAAGTTTCTTAAAGATATGCTCTTTTACCACTAAATGCCAGTTCACAGTCTTCTCATAGGTTCTAATTCTAGACCACACTTGTACCCCATATATCAACTTCCTTATTTACTTCACATACAACCTTTTTCTAAGGTAATTTTCTGCATGAAATAATCTCTGTGTAAGTAAACAATATGCCAAAGCTATACTTTAAATTACTATCCTATAGATCCCATCACACTGAAGTAAACATTAGGAAATTACTGTCCCATGTCTTAGCCAGCGATTCCAAAACTGTTAATTGTAGACTCTCACGAACGTCTCAAAGCTATCACAGGGGGTCTGTGAATTCAAAGCACAAAGAAGATTGACTATAGACCAAAAAACTAATGCTTCCCAACTTTAATGTAATGCTGTTTTTCAAGTGTATGCACTGATGCAATAAGGTAGAAATGTATATTTATAGTGTTTTGTCTATCCTTGTATTTTTTTCTTTCAAAGTCTATATAATTTTTTGCCTGAGAAAGGTACCACTATTTTTTGAGAAAGGTTAGGAACCACATAGCTATGTAACTTTAATCACAGGCTATTTTATGACATTATTTTTGTCTATTATTATCTCAAGCTATTATTTTTTTTCTATTGTTAAGTATTCTAGAATATTGTGAAAATAGGGGAATGGCCTTCTCACCTATATATAAATGAGGGCCACTTACTAAAAAATCCTTCATTAAGTACTTACTTTTAACAAAGTTCTAAAGCTGTAAATGAGACAACATATTGACATGGATTTAATTTTGAACATTGTGAGCAAAAATTTTATTTTACAGTTAACTTTTTTTATTACAGTGACTCAAAAATTTTGAATGTTCTGAGCTAGATGTCTCAATGGGGTGACAATAGGAATGGGGTGATAATAGGAATTGTCCACGTCTATATTAACCTAAGTCCCTAAAATATGATTACATCATCATTCTGAATACTTAGTATTAAATCCACATTATAACACAGTATGCAAAAACTAAATACTTCCATAAAGCATCTTGTATTTACCCCTTCACAACACACATTGTATTGTAATGGCCTGTGTTTGTGTTTCCTGCATAAGATGTAAACCTCGCTAAAGCCAGGACTGTATCTTGTTCACCATCATATAACACAGTTTAAGAACCTTCCATGTACAATGCCTCACCTATAGTAGGCACTCAAATACTTGCTAAGTGAGTAACTGTCATATGAAAAGCTTAAATCTTAAAGAGGGGTAAGGGAAGAAAAAACCTTTCCTGTTTATATGGTATGCTTTCTGCTTTCTTTAAACGATCCTTTGGGAAACTAAGTTTATATTCATTTTATCTCTGATGAGCTGCAAATTAAACTTTGAGTGACTTCATGACCTCAAATCAGAAAGTAATTGCTTAACATTCTGTGCAACGTACAATGTACTATGCTAAATGCCGTAAAGGGAATGGCAGTATATTACAGTGCCCCTCTAAGAGCTTTCTGTTTAACTGAACATATTATATAAACAGTTGACAATTACAAACAGCAGTAAGGTTTTTCTAAAGCTTAAGAGATGTTAAAACATTATGAGGAAAATGGCACATGAGTAAGGACCTGTTTTCTGAATTGCACAGGTGCTAATGCAGCCAGGAAACACAACAGGAGCAAAGAGGGGCCTGGCCTTATGCATGGGAGCTGAAGGACTGAAATTTGCAATTGATCATCTTCAACTTCTGGCACCTGTTGTCACCATTTTCTGAGTGCCCACTGAGCTGTCCACAAGCTGGCCTCCTCTGAAGAGTACAACACTCCCAAACTACTTCCCTCAGCTTCCACCTAACTCTGCAGAACTCCCTTCCTTTAGCGAGACCAAACTTAGCTAGCAGTTAGAGGTCACCCAACTGTGCCAATTCCTACTAAATTGTAACAGAAAGCCCCCAGAGCTCTGCAATTTAAAAAGAATCAGCCATACTTACCACCACTAGTACAAGAAGAAGGGTCCACAGCTAGCACAGATAATTTGTGCCCTCTCTCAGTAAGCATTTTTCCAAAATATTCTATAAATGTTGATTTTCCAGCACCAGGGGGCCCAGACAATCCTATGGTGGAAAGAGATCTTCTAATTCAATGAAACAAATGAAATCAGAACTACGATCAGTTTTACTGAGTAAAATATTAGACTACCTTCTATTTCCCCTAATGTATTAAAACCACAATTAATATATTTCAACATGTCCTAAAATGGCAAATAAAAATCTGTTTCTTTAATTCCTGAGTAATGGGGCTATAGGAAGGAAACACTCTGGGTTCCACATGTTCACAAAATTCACTTTTAAAAACTACAAAACATGCTTTGCCTTTGTACTATAAAGTAGATCTTTCTGGACAGACTTCATTGTCTCCACTGTTAATGTGCTCAGTTTCTACATCTGCCCACCTCTCATCATGATCAGTAATTATTCTACCTACCTCAGTTCTGTATACTTTTTCCCACTGGAAAAACAACTCATTATTCTAGAAATTCCCAGTGATTGAGAAAGCAATTTTCTATTTATAAGGGATCATCTTTTTTCTTCATCTCACTCATAACTCAAAGAATATAAACTGAATTCTGAAAAAAATAATTTATGTTAAGAAAAGCAGAAAACTCCCCCACTTGGAGAGTTGGCAGTGCACGGCTGGTAAGAGCACAAACCCTGAAGCCACGCAGCCAGTTCTCATTCTAGCTCTGCCTCCCATGAGCTGTGTGATCTTGGGTAAATTACTTAACCTCTTTCTATGCCTCAGTGTCCACTGCAATAAAATAGATATAGTAATAGTACCTCTCTCTTCAGGTCGTTTTAAGAATTAGATGCGTTAATGTCTGCAATATGTTTAGAACAGTGCATGGCATAAGAGACATATGTGTATGTTAAATGAAATATATAAAACATAGGCATTTAACTAACTACACTCAAAGTATGTATAGTGTATGGGATGCCTGACTCCTTACCACAATTCTTGGGGCAGATCCAATACTATCTTAAACACCCTTTTAGGTGCTGAATAAACATTTGTTGCTTTTACTTATGGTGGTGAAAAAAATAACTGCAATAAAGACAGGTTTATCTGGCCTCATAAGATTAAGATGGAAGAACCAGAATAGCACTACAAAGTTATCTGTGAACTGCTAGTTAATTCCACACATTTCTGAGATATTTTTTCAAAGATTCTCTAAAATCTTAGTAAGTAGGCACTTTGTCATAACTAGAATTTCTCTGTGGGAGTTTGCTATTATCTTTGTTTACCATACATAAAGATTATTAACATCCAATGTAGTACTCTCAAAATGAGAATCCCTCAGTAAGGGCAGAAGATTAAGAAGTCTGAAAAGTGGGGACCAATATAAATATTGGTTGGTGAGATATTTTGAAATTATCTTAAAGCATCTATGCCCATTACCCTAAAAACTAGGAGGCTTTTGTGTCTGCATTGCCAATAAACTGTGAGACAAAGGTGTAATGTAACATGAAATTTTAAAAGTATTTACTCATTCTCCACAAAATTGTTGCACTTTAACCACCAAGACAAGTTGTTTTTAGCAGGAGGGTTGGTTCAAATTACCTAGTTCACCACTGTGGGACATTCTCATTCCACCTAAACTGGCTTGTTTAATTCCTGCTGGTCAAACATATCTAAATTGTTTTACAATGCACAATTTCAAAAACAATTTCAGAACCAAGTCAAATTGTTCAAGAAATCAAATGAACATCTAATATACAGACAACAAATAAATATGATCTCTTTCTTAAAGTACATTTTGATAGGCTGGGCATGGTAGCCCATGCCTGTAGTCCCAGCACTTTGGTAGGCCAAGGTGGGAGGACTGCTTGAGCCCAGGAGTTCGAGACCAGCCTGGGCAACATAATGAGACCCCATCTCTACAAAAAACTTCTAAAAAAAATTAGCCAAGGATGATGTTGGAGGCATGATATTGGAGCCAAGCATGATGTTGGAGGCATGATATTGGAGCCAAGCATGATGTTGGAGCTATGATCACCACTGCATTCCAGCCTGGGTGACAAGAGTGAGACTAAAAATAAAATAGCTGGGCACAGTGGTTCATGCCTGTAATCCCAGCACTTTGGGAGGCCAAGATGGGTGGATCACTTGAGGTCAGGAGTTCAAGACCAGCCTGGCCGACATGGTGAAACCCCGTCTCTATTAAAAATACAAAAATTAGCTGGGTATGGTAGTGCACGCCTGTAATCCCAGCTACTCGGGAGGCTGAGGCAGGAGAACTACATGAACCCAGGAGGCAGAGGTTGCAGTGAGCCGAGATCGCGCCACTGCACTCCAGCCTGGGCGACTGAGCAAGACTGTCTCAAAAAATAAATTAAAAAAATAAAAAATAAAAATAAATAAAATATATTTTGGTATTGAGATGGCTGGGTTTACAGTCACTCCGAGAAACTCAATAAAAAGTATCTGAAGGAAGTGAGACTTGCCTATACAAAGACTAATGAAATACCTAAGAGGCAGAATTTTGAAACGTGATAATTATAGTTGATACGACAACAAAACAGGGAATTCACTTTAAACTATTTAAGCAGAAGGACTACTAAAAGAAAAAGGAGCAAACTCACTAGTAGTTCTTCCTATGAATATTTCTATCCTGGGATCCAGAGCAAGATTCTTGCCAAAGTAAAAATCTTATATTATTTTCTTAAAATACATAGCCTTGGTTCAAATGTCATGGCAATTTTTTCAATTTAACAAAACTAATATTTGCCATGAAAACTCATTTAAAATTCATCCAAATATTGTGAAAAAAGTCCCCATTCAATTGCAAACTATTTAGACTTTTTTTTTAAAAAAAACAGAATACAGAGAATTTGTAAAAATATTTACGAGAAAACACACAAAAAAGACTGACCTACTCGAAATGCTAGTGGTTTTCCTTTATTTGATTGTTCTTGTTCTCTGTGGTAAAGTAATACTTTCTGAAGAAGCACCTGGGCTAACTCCTTTTTCCTGCTGTGAGTTGATTCTACAAGAGTTATGGCCTCTGCTAAACAGGCCCTTTGCCCTTGGATTAAACCAGTATAAAGTTTATCCACAAATCTTTGCTCTTTATCAGAAAGTCCTTCTGTGTGGTCCTTTAAGGTTGTTTGTACACATAATTTTCTCTTTAAACCATCTGACAGCAGCATCCACTTTGTACAATGGAGTCCAAGAGAATTAAATGGCTGAGCACATGGGATTCCTGATCCGAGATGTGTACTTGAGTGAAAGATGAAGTGGTAACATCGGAAAGGTGCTCTTAAAAGGCCTTTTAGGAAGTGCTGGTGAGGATGTGGTAGCAGCATGGACATATTCGTTTTATTTGTAACTGAAGAAAACACTGGATGCGTTTTGGCTCAATGTGATTTGTGACCTCCCTAGAAGAAAGAAAAACAAGTTAGCCAGTTCGATATATAACTAAAATACTGAAGTGGTAAAATTTGAAAGCCTAGTGTTTCCCCCATATTCTAAACCACACATAATCAGAGTCTTTGGTAGTACAAATGGGTGAAAGTTTTCTTACTAAATAAACTTAAAAGAGAAGACTCCCTCCATGGCCACAGTTAATATTCAGAGTAACCCAAATAATGGAACTACTACTGTACTGCGAAGTGGAATTTACATTAACATTTTCTTCTAATAAAAACAATATATAAAATACCACTAGGGTAGAAATTTTATGTTATGCTTTCTCTTACATTCATCTTAACAGTTTCCTCAGGTCAATACACCAGATTCTGAAGCTCATACAAAAGGTTAAAAAAAAATGAATCTCTCTGATGCTGGCCTTGTATTCACTCTCTACAAAAAGAAACGTGATTACTAGGGTGGGCACTTCAGGTGTAAGGTTAGATACATGTTTGTATTCAATAGACTCATCCTTGAACACAGATGTATGCAAAGAGTAGCCTAACTTAAAGCACACAAACAAGCCATAAGTGAACTGTAGGAGTTGTGTAGTAACCAGATCAGCGTATCGCAAAGCATAGTCAGAGCCACCTGGGTGCTTATTTAAAATGCACATTCCCAGCCCCACTAATAAGATTCCCTGTAGATTCACACTAAAGTTTGAACCACTACGAAATTAGATAAGGATTTTTTTTTTTTTTTTTTTTTTTGAGACAGAGTCTCGCTCTGTCACCCATGCTGGAGTGCAGTGGCGTCATCTCGGCTCACTGCAAGCTCTGCCTCCCGGGTTCACGCCATTCTCCTGCCTCAGCCTCCCGAGTAGCTGGGACTACAGGTGCCTGCAACCACACCTGGCTAATTTTTTGTATTTTTAGTAGAGACCGGGTTTCACTGTGTTAGCCAGGACGGTCTCGATCTCCTGACCTTGTGATCCACCCACCTCGGCCTACCAAAGTGCTAGGATTACAGGCGTGAGCCACCGCGACCCGCCATAAGGATCTTTTTTATGATGATATACTGATATTCTCTACTTCAAACTGTATTAAAAAATGAAAGTTGACATGGTATGCTGGTCAGGGCAGTGCAGAGGTTATGAGCCACTGTCACTATGAATCTCTGCCACTTAAGCCAAAATAACCTTAGGCAAGTTACTTGACCACTCTGTGCCTCAGCTTCCTCTTAAGTAAAGAGAATAGGTAAGAAAGCAGAGTGGTTATGAGAGCAAAATGACAATTCTTGTAAAAAGCTTAGAACAGTGTCCACCATGGAGTAAGAGCTCAATTAACCTTAGCTTTTATTTTAATTACACCAAGTTATGAAACATTGGTAATAATTCTTCCAGTAGCAAACTAAAATTTACAGTTATATATAACTCACCCAGTTTGGGTTTATGAGTATTTGTAAATTTTGGTTGATTTTCAAGCACCTTGTGGCATGATGGAATAAATTATTGCTCCAAGGTATACCTCTAAATGGTACTTCAAGGCCGACGAACATGAAATTAATTTTAGCTTCTTAATATTCTATTAGAGAAAAAAGAATAGTTTAAGATTTTTAAACTGGTAGAACTATAAGTGCTCATCAGTTTTCCAAAAACAACAACTTTTTCTCTGTGGGGCGGTGGGCGCAGGGGCATTATAATGTCTATTTGTACAAAATTAGCCTTATTCTAAAAGGACAATTAAAATGTATAAAAGTGTTTCTAAAAAACAATTTTAAAAGATCTAATGTCACCTTTCACACAAACACACAAAAAGACATTTAAAACAAAACTTTAAGAGGGAGTCTACTTTGGAAGCTCTCTTTCAATACCACCTTTAAGCACAATTCTCATCAACACCACTACCACTACCAATAGACTGGAATCCCACAGGCAAGAACTGTATTTTTATTCAACCACTATTTTCTAAGAACATACTACTTTTCAGGTCCCATGATAGGTGATAAGAGTAATGGTTACTATAGCAATGGTACTGATGGTGATGACAATAGTATTTGATTATGTTCCAGCCATTATACCATAACCTTCTATTAATATATTAGTTCCCTACGGCTGCTGTAACAAATTACCATAATTACTGTAACAGAATTAGTTACTTAATTACATTGCAAAGACTCTTTTTCCAAATAGGGCCACATTCACAGGTTCCAGGGATTAGGATGTGGACATATCTTTTTGAAGGCCATCATTCAACCTGCTACACTTTCTTAGGTACAATGCCTCATTAATTATCTGATCTTAAATAACCTAATCCTAGCACTTCAAGAGCTCACAGAATAAAATACGTCACATCAAAGAAAGAACAAAGTGCCATGGGAACAGACAAGATTACAGGAGCTCACTCTCCTTGGGGAATTCAAGTCATAGAGGAGTTGAAGTCAAGACCGAGTCTGAAATAACAAAAATGTTGAAGAAGGTTGAGGCAGGCTTTCCAGTCTGAGGACTTAAATGTGCAAAATCAGAGTTGGGACTTGGTCTCTTCCCTGTCATCTCAGAGAAAATTAAGAAATTCATTAAGGCAGAAGCCTAAGGTATATGGAACTACTGATAGGAGATGAGGCTGGACCAGAGGTAAACTGAGGTCAAGAAATTAAATTTTGTCTTGTGGGCAGTGGACAAATGACAGAGACCTTTATGGAGGTGACATAATCAACTTTGCTTTTGAAGAGATAACTCTAGAAGCAGTGACATGAAGTCAAGAGTGATGAGACTTTTAAACAGTCCAGTTCAGGAAGCCTAGCAAGGAACCAAAGGAGATGATGAGGACCTAGACTGAGGCAAGGTATTAAGGAATGGAAAAGAAAAGCCTAATTTAAGACCTTCTTGACCTATCCTATCTTATTAGAATCCTCAGAGTTTGACGTGGAGCCTGGCACACTGCAATTGCTTAGATAAAAAGAAAAAAAGAGGTGCTGTTGATCTGAACTTATTTCATTCCCCAAATGCCTGGCACATTAGAGTCTACAAGCCACTTTCAGATATTTTATTTCATTTTATTCTCCAGTTAATTCCATGAGGGCAGTACAACAGTTATTATTTTCATTTAACAGAAGGGGGAAAGAACACTGAGAGAGCTAAGTGATCACAGTCATAGCCAGTGGCAGGGCCAAGATTCAAACCCAGGTTGTTTGACTCTCTATGGCAGGCATTACTTAATAAATTATATTAAAATAACAAAGAAGTCCTTTGGCTAAAAGGGAAGTAGATACTAGTAACTCTGCCCAACTTCTGAGGTGAGTAAGAAGTATTTTCAGTTGCAGTGATGCTGGTGGCATGAGGAGGAACCAAAGAACAGACAGAGGAAATCTGCAGGATAGAAAACATTCTTATTACCAAATCTAGTCCTATTGTCCCATAGGGAAGATGTTGTCATATATAGTCTAAGAGCAAATTAGAACTATTTAAAATATGCTCCTTAATTAACAAGTCTTACCATGACTACCTCCTATTACCAAACAAGCTGTGTTCAAAAAAAGAGTGACAGAGGTGGTCAGGGTCGGAGCAGGATAGCAGAATACAAGGCTTCACCAATCATTTTCTACCTGGTTTTAACTTTGTATCACTCAAAGAGGCACAGAAGAGGTAGGAAAAACTGTTTTGAATCCCCAACACCACCCCTCTCCCATTCCCTGGCAGCAGTGGCATGATGCAGAGAGCATTTCTGTGTGCTGGGGAGAGGGAGAACATAGGAATTTTGAGGCACCGAACTCAGTGCCGCCCAGTTATAGCAGAAAGCAAAACTGAAAAACTCAGCTGGCACCACACACAGAAGGAACTATTAACCATTAAACCAGCCAGAGAGGGATGGCTGTTCCCAGAGCTTGAAACTTGAGTTTCCTGAGCTCACAGAAGCCTAGCCACTGTGGGTTAAAGCGCTCTAGTGTCTCAATTAAACTTTAATGGCAGTCTAGGCCACAAGGACTGCAACTCCCAGGCAAGTCCTAGGGTTGAACTGAGCCCAGAGCCAGTGGACTAGGGGGTTTCGGGGAGGGGGAACACAACCCAGTGAGACACCAGCTGGAGCAGCAAAAGGAGTGTTGGCATCACTCCTTTCCTAATCCCAGGCTGCATAGCTCATGGCTACAAAAGAGACACCTTCCTTCTGCTTGAGGAAAGGAAAGGGAAGAGCGGGGAGGACTTTATCTTGCATCTTGGATATCCTCAGTCACAGCAGGATGGGGCACCAGTTAGAGTCATGAGGTCCCCCTTCCAGGCCCTAGCTCCTGAACGACATTTCTAGACACACCCTGGGCCAGAAGGGAACTTGCTGCATTGAAGAAAAGGAGCCAGTCCTAGCAGGATTCATCACCTGCTGACTGAAGAGCCCTTGGGCCCAGCAGCAATACCAAGGTACTACATAGAGGGCCTCGGGTGAGACTCTGAAACTTGCTGGCTTCAGGTAGGACTCAGCACATTCCCAGCTGCAGTAGGTACAGGGCAAGACTCCTCCTGCTTGAGAAAAGCAAAGGGAAAAGTAAAGAGGAATTTGTCTGGCATGTTAGGTACCAGCCTGGCCACAGTGGGGTAGAGAAACAAATGGGCTCTTTGGGTCCCCAGTTCCAGGACTTGGCTCTTGGATGGCATTTCTGGACCTGCCGTGGGCCAGAGGGGAGCCCACTGCCCTGAAGGGTAAGTCCCTGATCAGCCAGCATCACCACAAGCTGACCAAAGAGCCCCTGGACCTTAAGGGAGCATCAGCAGTAGTCTGGTAGCACTCTTCATGGGCCTGTGGCAGTGAGGTCGTGGGGTGAGGCTCCTCTGCCTTTGGAAAAGGGAGGAAAGAATGGGAAGGATGCTGCCTTGTGGTCTGAACACCAGCTTAGCCACAGTAGAACACAGCATCACGTAGATTTCCAGTTTTTGACTCCAGGTTTTTACTCCTGGATGGCATCTCTGGACTTACCTGGAGCCTGGGGGAACTTACCATCCTCAAAGGAAGGACATAAGCCTGTCTGGCTTTGCCACTTGCTGACTGTACAGCCCTAGGAATCTGAGTGAACGTAAGTGATAGTCAGGTAGTTACAGTGGCCCTTTGGTGAAACCCAGTGCTGTGTTGGACTCAGGTCTGACCCAGTACAGTTACAGTGGTGGTGACCACAGGGTTGCTTGTATAACCCTATCCCCAGCTCCAGGTGGCTCAAAACAGACAGAGACTCTGTTTGGGAGAAAGTATGGGAAGAGAACAAGAGTCTCTGCCTGATAATCCAGAGAATTCTTCAGGATCTTATCCAAGATCACCAAGGTAGTACCTCTATGAATCTGCAAGGACCATAGTGTTACTGGGCTTGGGGTGCCCCAAAATGCAGATATGGCTTAGATCAGAACACCCAAGCCCTTTCAAATATTTGGAAAGCACTCCCAAGAAGGACAGGTACAAACAAGCCCAGACTACAAAGACTCCAATAAATACCTAACTCCTTAATGTCCAGATACAGACAAACATCTGTAAGTATCAAGACCACCCAGGAAAACATGACCTCACCAAATAAACTAAATAAGGCACCAGGCACCAATCCTGGAGAAATAGAGATATGTGATCTTTCAGACAGAGAATTCAAAATAGCTGTTTTGAGGAAACTCAAAGAAATTCAAGACACGACTGAGTGTGGCAGCTCACATATGTAATCCCAGCACTTTGGGAGGCCGAGCTGGGCAGATCACTTGAAGTCAGGAGTTTGAGACCAGCCTGGCCAACATGGTGAAACCCCGTCTCTACTAAAAACACAAAAATTAGCCAGGTGTGGTGGTGGGTACTGTAATCCCAGCTACTTGGGAGGCTGATACAAGAGAATCACTTGAACCTGGGAGGCAGAGGTTGCAGTGAGCTGAGATCGCACCACTGCACTCCAGCCTGGGTGACAGAACAAACTCCATCTCAGAAAACAAAAAAAAAAGAAAAAGAAAAAGAAATTCAAGATACCACAAGAAAGGATTCAGAATTCTATCAAATAAATTTAACAAGGAGATTAAATGCAACTGGCATACTGAAGAATGCATCAGAGTCTCCTAAGACAGAATTGATCAAGCAGAAGAAAGAATTAGTGAGCTTGGGCCAGGCATGATGGCCCATACCTGTAATCTCAGCACTTTGGGAGGCCAAGGCATACAGATCCCTTGAACCCAGTTCGAGACCAGCTGGGCAACATGGCAAAACCCCACCTCTACAAAAAATAAAAAAATTAGCTGGGTGTGATGGCTGTAGTCCCAGTTACTCAGGAGGCTGAGGTGACAGGATTGCTTGAGCTTGGGAGGTAGGGGCTGCAGCAAGTCCTGATCACACCACTACACTCCAGCCTGGGTGACAGAGCAAGACCCCTGTCTCAAAAAAAAAAAAAAAAAAAAAATAGTGAGCTGAAGACAGGCTATTTGAAAATACACAGTGAGGGAAGACAAAAGAGAAAAGAATAAAAAACAATGAAGCATGCCTCCAGGATTTAGAAAATAGCCTCAAAAGGGCAAATCTAAGAGCTATTGGCCTTAAAGAGGAAAAGAGGAAGTAGAGAAAGAGATGGGTAAAAAGTTTATTCAAAGAAATAACAGAGAACTTCCCAAACATAGGGAAAGATATCAATAGTCAAGTACAAGAAGGTTACAGATCACCAAGCAGATTTAATCCAAAGACTACCTCAAGGCACTTAATCATCAAACTCCCAAATGTCAAGGATAAAGAATGAATCCTAAAAGCAGCACAAGAAAAAGAAACAAACAACATACAATGGAGCTCCAATATGACTGGAAGCAGGCTTTTCAGTGGAAACTTTATAGGCTAGGAGAGAATGGCATAACCTACTTAAAGTGCTGAAGGGAAAAAAACAAATGTACACTAGAATAGTATATCCAGTGAAAATATCCTCCAAACATGAAGGAGAAATACTTTCCCAGACAAACAAAAGCAGAGAAATTTCTCAACACCAAACCTTTCCTACAAGAAATGCTAAAGAGAACACTTCAGCGAGAAAGAAAAGGACATTAGTGAGCAATAAGAAATCATCTGAAGGTACAAACTCACTGGTAATAGAAAGTAAACAAAAGAATATTGTACCTGTGGTGTATAAACTACTGTTAAGTATAAAGACTAAACAATGAACCAATCAAAAATAATAACTACAATAACTTTTCAAGACAGTAATATATGAACAGAAACAACAAAAAATTAAAAAGCCAGGGATTAAGGTAAGGCAGAGTCTTTATTAGTTTTCTATTCACTTGTTTATGTAAACAGTGTTGTTATCAGCTTAAAATAATGGGTGATAAGATAGTAAGATAAGATAGCAAGTCTTACAGTAATCTCAAACCAAAAAATATACAACAGATACACAAAAAATAAAAAGCAAGAAACTAAATCATATCAGCAGAGAAAATCACCTTCACTAAAATGAAGACAGGAAAGAAAGAAGTGAAGACCAGAAAACAAATAACAAAATGGCAAGAATAAGTGTTTACTTATTAATAATAACATTCAATGTAAATTGATTAAACCCCCCAGTCAAAAAACATAGAGTGGTGGAATGGATAAAAAAAATAAAAGACCCAATGATCTGTTGCCTATAGGAAGCCCACTTCACTTATAAAGACAAACACAGACTGAAAATAAAGGCATGGAAAAAGTTATTCCATGCCAATGGAAACCAAAAAAGAACAGGAGTAGTTAAAATTGTATCAGACAAATAGATTTCAAGACAAAAACTGTAAGAAGAGACAAGGAGGGTCACCAGATAGTGATAAAGCAGTCAATTCAGCAAGAGTATACAACAATTTTAAATCTACATGCACCCAACCTTGGAGCACCCAGATATACAAAGCAAATATTATTAGAGATAGAGAGATAGAACCCAATACAATAATAGCTAGAGACTTCAACACCCCACTTTCAGTATTGGACATATCTTGCAGACAAAAAATTAATAACAAAACATTGGACTTAATCTGCACTACAGACCAAATGGACCTAATAGGTATTTACAGAACATTTCATCCAATGGCTGCGGAAAACACATTCTTCTCTTTGGTACATGGATCATTCTCAAGAATAGACTACATGTTAGCTCACAAAACAAGTCCTGAAACATTCAAAAAACTGAAATAAGATCAAACATCTTCTCTAACCACATTGGAATAAAACTAGAAATCAATAACAAGAGGAATAGTGGAAACTATACAAATATATGGAAATTAAACAATATGTTCCTGAATGAACACTGGGTCAATGAAGAAATTAAGGACATTGAAAACTGTCTTGAAACAAATAATAATGGAAACACATCATACCAAAACCTATGGGATACAGCAAAAGCAGTACTAAGAGGCAAGTTTATAGCTATACGTGCCTACATTAAAAAAGAAGAAAAACTTCAAATAAACAATGCATCTTTTTTTTTTTGGAGACGGAGTTTTGCTCTTGTTGCCCAGGCTGGAGTGCAATGGTGCAATCTCGGCTCACCACAACCTCCGCCTCCCGGGTTCAAGCGATTCTGCTGCCTCAGCCTCCCAAGTAGCTGGGATTACAGACATGTGCTGCCACGCCTGGCTAATTTTGTTTTTTTTAGTAGAGATAGGATTTCTCCATGTTGGTCAGTCTGGTGTCAAACTCCCGACCTCACGTGATCCACCCACCTCAGCCTCCCAAAGTGCTGGAATTACAGGTGTTAGCCACCGCACCCGGCCTAAACAATGCATCTTAAAGAACTAGAAAATCAAGAGCAAGCTAAACTAAGGAAAAAAGACAGATGATCCAAATAAATAAAAGCAGAGATGAAAAAGGAGACATTACAACTGACACTGCAGAAATCCAAAGTCTCCTTAGTGCTTATTATGAGCAAGTATATGCCAATAAATTGAAAACATCTAGAAGAAATGGATAAATTCCTAGACATATATAACCTACCAACATTGAACAATGAAGAAATCAAAAACCTGAACATACCAATAACAAGTAATGAAATTGAAGCTGTAATAAAAAGTCTAATAGAGAAAAGCCTAGGACCTGATGGCTTCACTGCTGAATTCTATCAAACATTTAAAGAACTAATACCAATCTTACTGAAACTATTCTGAAAAACAGAGGAAAAGGGAGTATTTCCAAATTCATTATATGAGGCCAGTATTACTCTGATACCCAAACCAAAGACATTCCAAAAAAAAAGTACCTAGAGGCTTGATATGGTGTGGCTCTGTGCCCCCACCCAAATCTCACCTTGTAGCTCCCATAATTCCCACATATTACGGGAGGCACCCAGTGGGAAATGACTGAATTATGGGGGTGGGTCTTTCCTGTGCCGTTCTCCTGATAGTGAATGAGTCTCACAAGATCTGATGGTTTTAAAAACAGGAGTCTCCCTGCACAAGTTCTCTTTCTGCCTGCCACCATCCACGTAAGATGGGACTTGCTCCTTCTTGCCTTCTGCCATGACTGTGAAGCCTCCCCAGCCATGTGGAACTGTAAGTCCAATTAAACCTCTTTCTTTTTAAAATTGCTCAGTCTCAGGTATGTCTTTGTCAGCAACATGAAAACGAACTAATACAAGGCTAGTATTCTTTTGAATACTAAATAAAAAAGAATACCTCTAGTATTCTTTTTTTTTTTGGTATGTCATTAGTTTTGGTATCAGAATAATACTGGCCTTATACAATGAATTTTGATAACTATTGAGGCAAAAGTCCTCAATAAAATACTAGCAAACTGAATTCAACAATACATTAAAAAGATCATTAATCATGACCATGTACCCTGGGGTACAAGGGTGGTTCAACATATACAAATCCCATCCTGGCTAACACGGTGAAACCCTGTCTCTACTAAAAATACAAAAAATTAGCCAGGCGTGGTGGTGGGCGCCTGTAGTCCCAGCTACTCGGGAGGCTGAGGCAGGAGAAAGGCGTGAACCCAGGAGGGGGAGCTTGCAGTGAGCTGAGATCGTGCCACTGCACTCCAGCCTGGGCGACAGCGAGACTCTGTCTCAAAAAACAAACAAACAAACAAAAAATATATATATACAAATCAATCAATGTGATACATCATATCAACGGAATGGAAGGCAAAAACCATATGCGCATTTCAATTGACGCTGAAAAAGCATCTGATAAAATTCAACATTCCTTCAATGTTTATATGTCATTTAAATCCACGAGACCAGATTACTAAAAAAGGATTCAAGATTAAGAGGAAGTGTGACACCTTTTTCAAAAATGTTAAACACACATTGACACCCTCCCCATACACATACACACACACACAGAATAACTATATATATCGATGTGTATATAACTTCATCTACAGAGGAGTGGTATTATGGTGCTTTTATGTTGTTTTTTGGCTGACCATATATTTCTGTTTTTTTAAAAACAGCATATGTTACTATGATAGGCAGAATAATGGCCTCCCAAACATGTCCATGTCCGAGTCCCTGGAACCTATGCATATGTTATGTTATATGGCAAATAGGGAATTAAAGTTGCAGATGGAACTAAAGTTGCTAATCAGCTGACAAGGTAAAAAGATTATCTTAGATTATCCAGGTGGACCCAATGTAATCACCAATGTCCTCTAATATGAAAGTGGGAGGTAGAAATGAATAGCAGAGTGACATCATGTGAGGATTCAATCCACTCTTCAGGTCTTTGAAGTTGAAGTAAAAGGGCCATGAACCAAGGAATGAGGACAATGTATAGAAGATGGTAAAGGCAAGGAAACTGATTCTCTTCTAGATCCTCCAGGATGGAACAAAGATCTACTGACACCTTGATTTTACCCTCGTGAGACCAGTGTCAGACTTCTGACCAATAGAACTGTAAGATAATAAATTTGTGTTAAGACACTAAGTTTGTGGTAATCTGTTACTGGAGCCATAGGAAACTAATACAGTTCTATGGTAAGAAAAAGTAACCAAAAAAATCTTTTTTAAAAGATAAAATTCAGAATTTTTAAAATTTAATAAGAAATGCCTAATAACTACTCATGATTTAATTATTACCTTTGCCATAACCTGTAACTTGCTTCCTTTTGCATTTAGATTTCTTTCTAACATCAGAGTCAAATTTGATGAATCCTTAATTTTACCAGTTATTGTGACTATCAGTGTTACATTCAATGCATTTATATGTCAGTTTCTAAATTAGACATAAAGCCAGCATATATACTAAAAAAATTTAGTAAAAAGAATTATGTGCAAGGTGAAATAAGCAATAATCACATTTTACCGTTTCTTCCATGCACAGATATTTTATCAGAATCATGTTAAATTTGAAGTTCAAAAGTAGTCTGAAATAATATGATATATATGAGATAGTAACCATTTTTGAGCATGGTAGATTTTTTTAAACTATATATATGCTATAATAAAAATTAGGTGTCTGCAGTGCATGTCCTTCACATTTTTGCTGACAAATGCCTACTCAGTTCAAATAGCACCTCCTCAGAGATACATCTTCCCCCACCGTCTCCAGGCAGTTAAATGTTCTATTCAATGCTCCACAGTCTTTTGTTCCCATCTCAAAAATAGTATTTGTCTTCTTGTTTTCTAATTTATCTATTTATAGACCGCTCCTTACCAATTCTCACTGCTCAACTCAACTGATTCTCCCAGAAAAAGGGCATATTTCCTCAGAAACTATCACAGTGCCTGGCACACAGTAACCTTCCAATTTTTTTTTTAGGTTCATGAGTATATAGTCCATCTACTCTATGTTAATCTACTAAACTATAAAGAAAAGTTTGGGTAACAATCTTAACCTGTGTGACTGAAGGACCTTTACTAAAACATTTTGGCTTCTAAGTTTCCTGTTTTGAATCAAGGCATCTTTGACAAGCAACCAACCTTCCAAACAGAAAAACGGTAAGATAAGCTTGCAAGGAATCAAAACTCAGTAACAAAAGCTTTACTACATGAAATTATGTCCATTTATAATAATGTAAGCAAATATTCTCTAAATATTCTAGATTGCTTTAACATTTAAAACAGTGGTTTCTTATAACAATTTAATTGCAATCTTTCTCAGAAAATCCACACCAACTGTCTGATAAGCTTATGATTTATACTGCAGGTTTTATCATAATTAGGATTACAGTACTCTGCCTTCTGATGCCAATACAAATCTTAAAAGGACTTTAAGTGAAAAGAAAGAACGAGAAAAAGGATGATACCATCTTACTCCAGTTCTTTTGCCAAAACCAAAAAGCTATCCAGATGTATGTAATTCTGGATTTGACAGCCTCAAACTTCTTCCCAGGGGACTAATTTTCTTGCTTCCCCCCAACTCTTTGGAGCATCTGAATGGCAAGCAGCAGCTGCTACCTTCTACTGAGTGTTTATCATGTGTGAGGCATCGTGCACGCATTTTTTCAGCTAATCCTCACAACAATCTTACAGTGGATGACATCCTATTTTAAAGGTGAGGCTCAACAGCATAAGGCTGATTCACCAAGGCCTCAGAACTAGTGGCAGAACCTGGAAAAAACTATGGATTTCACAAATCCAGATTTATATGGTGTCAACTCTAGAGAAAATAAAATAATCCTGTATATCTGAATACGCCTGATTATGGCTGGCTATTTATCTTTTTATTTATTTATTTTTTGCTTAGGCCAAAATGAAAAATTAGTTTCTATTTCCTGTGCTAAGTTTTTATCAGTAGGAGATCTCGATGTGTTAGGTGACAGAACAGACCACATTTTAAAATGTTTTCTGCTCCACAGACAATAATTCACTCCTGATAACTAAGTTCATAATATATTTAACCCCATGAATTTATCCAATCAACCAGATTTTAAAGCAGCCCATAAATTTTTTAAGAGCCAATATAACTCAGCCTTGTATGAGCAGCTTTCTACCTTTATATACTGTCACAGGCAGAACAGACTAATTCCACTAAAATGGCAAAATTATGTAAGTAGAGAGAAGGATTATTTCCTACCTGCTCATGTAACTCAGCATCTTTTCCTGCTTTCTCATAGGAAGAAATCAAAGAACTAGATCAATAATCGAATCAGCTTTGGGCCCTAGGTTTTTGTGGGGCCATGTCTCAGTCCACCCAAGGTCCCCTCGGATTGCCCAGAGAGGCACTCGGACCTGGAGCTGTGAGCAGAATGAATACCTTCCAAGACCAGAGTGGCAGCTCCAGTAATAGACAATCCCTTTTGAGGGGTAGTGATGCATGGAGGGACTTGGAGTTTGCTATTGGTGGAGTTCTCCAGGCTGAACAGCAAATTAAAGATAACTTGCGAGAGGTCAAAGCTCAGATTCACAGTTGCATAACCCATCACCTGGAACGTCTTAGAAGCCATGAGGTGTGACTAAATGAACAGGTGGACCTCATCTATCAGCTTAAAGAGGAGACACTTCAACAGCAGGCTCAGCAGCCCTACTGGTTATCAGGCCAGTTCAATTGCCTTATTCATCAACTGGAGTGTACCCAAAACAAAGATCTAGCCAATCAAGAATCTGTGTGCCTGGAGAGACTGGGCAGTTTGACCCTTAAGTATGAAGATTCAAATGTCCTACTCTTTGAAGCTGACACAACTGCTCTGTGCCAGACCATCACCACATTTAGGTGTCTCAAAACAATTCAAATTCCTGAGCATTTGATGGCTTATGCTAGTTCATCAAATATCGGGCCCTTCCTGGAGGAGAGGCTATATCCCAATGCCAGAGCAGGAGTCAGCATCCAGTATTGCAGCTATCCCTCTCAGCAAATGGCTCCTTGGAAGCAAACCTGCCAGTGGTCATTAGGCTCCTTACATACCCAGCACCAACCCCCAGGACTGGCTCACCAAAAAGCAGACCTTGGAGAATAGTCAGACTTCTTCCAGAGCCTGCAATTTCTTTAGTAATGTCTGGGGAAACCTAAAGGGCTTAGAGAACTTGCTCCTCAAGAGTCAGCAACAGGAAGTTCCTGAAAAACCAAGTTATCAAAAGTGTAACAGCCATTCCACTGCTAGTTCTTTCTCCATTGAAATGGAAAAGGTTGAAGATCTAGAGCTTCCTGATCAAGATGAGATGAACCTATCAGATTGGCTAGTGACTCCCCAGGAATCCCATAAGCTGAGGAAGCCCGAGAATGGTAGTCATGAAACCAGTGAGAAGTTTAAGCTCTTGTTCCAGTCCTATAATGTGAATGATTGGTTTGTCAAGACTGACTCCTGTACCAACTGTCAGGGAAACCAGTCCAAAGGTATGGAGTTGGAAAACGTGGGCAATCTGAAGTGCCTGCATGACCACTTGGGGGCCAAGAAACCATTGTACACCCCCAGCATGGTTACAGAGGATTGGCTTGTCCAGAACCATCAGGACCCATGAAAGGTAGAGGAGGTGTGCAGAGCTAATGAGCCCTGCACAAGCTTTGCAGAGTGCATGTATGATGAGAATTGTGAGGAGAAGGCTCTGTATAAGTGGCTTCTGAACAAAGAAGGAAAGGATAAAAATAGGATGCCCATGGAACCCAAACCTGAGCCTGAGAAACATAAAGATTCCCTGAATATGTGGCTCTGTCCTTCTAGTAAAGAAGTAATAGAACTAAAGCACCAAAGTCAATGGTTTCTTCTAGAATTGCTGGTTCCTTCTAGAATTGTTGATTCCTTCCAAGTCATAAAGAACAGCACCTTGTCAGAGTGGCTTATCAGGCCCCCATACAAGAAGTAAGTCCTAAGAAAGTGCCTAATACTGAAGACAAAGCTGGCAAACAAAAGCTAAAAAGCCCCATGAGCACTTCCTGGTGTTCCTTTAACACAGCTGACTGGGTCCTGCTCGGAAAGAAGATAGGCAACCTCAGTCAGCTATCCTCTGGAGAAGACAAGTGGCTGCTTCGAAAGAAGGCCTAGGAAGTATTACTTAATTCACCTCTACAGGAGGAATATAACTTCCCCCCAGACCATTATGGCCTCCCTGCAGTTTGTGATCTCTTTGCCTGTACGCAGCTTAAAGTTGATAAAAAGAAGTGGTTATATCGAACTCCTCTACAGATGTGAAGGAATGGACAAGAGTTGAGCAGCCTTTCTGCTGATTATCACACATCATGAGCTGAGTGACTGTGGCTTGCCAAATCATTGTGTTTCTGGGTCTGACCAGTTTGCTTAGTTCTTGTCCTGCCTAATTTTGAACTAGTAAAGCGAAGTGAGTCATCAGATTATGAGTTACTGTTTAAAAGAAAAATGTTGTTTATTGATGCTGAGCTGATTCAGTTCCTTCCTTCTTATAGAAGTGTTAATTCACCCCCACACCAGAAATGCAGCATCTTTATGGATATGTCTTTTTCACAAGCCTCCAAGGCTCCTTAGATCGGGTCATTACTAAAAGTACATTAAAACACTCAAGTTTTAAAAATGAAATATTTCTGTAATCAAAGTGTATTAATGTATTCTAAAGCTAGTAAACTGCCCTAACATTTAATTGCCCTATAGATGCTTCTCTAGCTGTGGGTTTTCTTCTGTTAGTGGTCTGAAATAATGATTTTCCTATTCTATTAATATACAGTGTATTTTGCACAAAAAATTAACCTGGCCAATAGTGATTACCAAAATATATATTAATAATCTTGGCAACTTTTGACATTAATTACCAAACATTTTAGACTACATCTTCTAAATTATTCTTCACTTGAAAGAAACTCAGCTACTGCAAATTTTGTCTTTCTTTCTTTCTGTAAATGTTATTAAAATATCCAGTGAGCTCTTTTAGAAGGGCTCAGTATTATTTCAAGACTATTTTTGAGATAGTTCTAGCCTTTTAAAATATTCTACACACCTGCGGGGTTCAAAAGAACCCTAGTACCGACTAAGCAAATAGGCAAAAGACATGTTGGAAATGTAGTATAGTACTTGAACCATTCACTATCATAGGGATTATTGGTGCATCCTGGGTAATGGAAGCGGAGCTTGACACCTGGTGCTTTTAACTAGGGATAAAGTCATCCTCTCACTGTAAGTATAGTATACCTGTACCTCCAAAAGTGACATTTTAGTGAACACGCCATTTTCAACACTTGTGCCTTGGGGTGTTCATTGAAGCTTTATGAAAACTACTGATGTTTTCTCAATCTCCTTAAAGTTATGTCCATGCTTTAAAATGTCTCTGTAGGAGAGAAGTGGGGTTTATACTGTTTTTAAATTCTCTAAGATATATTTGCTGCTTTCCAGACTTTGAAACTATTAAGCTTCTTAACTGCCTTTTATTGAAAACTTCTGGGGAAACTTCATGGTCCCACAGTGTCATTGCCATACAGCTTCACTAGAGTTCTCTGAACCACAGCTGAAAGAGCTTTGTATTATTTTTTAATTCCCTCCCCAGACATCATATAGAACTATTATAATAATGGTGGTGGGCAAAAAACAATGTAAGAAGCCTTTCCATTAACTTAAGTTGCAGCTAACTCTGTAGCTTCTTTTTTGAGGCCAAACACACTGTATTTTACATTGTCAAAATATAATTTACGTTAATCACTATGTTAATGAGTATGTAAAACATTATTTTGCATTGATGAATTTTGTACCTGCCTCCATTAAAAGCATAACAGCCATAAAATAATAATAATCAAATCAAAATGTTTCAATTAATTTTCATGATTCCTGAGAATATGGCTTCATCCTACAATTTGTAAGCTAAGCACTACCAAAATACAAGAGAAATTCCCCAGCTTTACAAGATTCAGTAAGATATCTCAAAAGTAGGCCATATCTAGTGTATTAGTCTGATTTCAGGCTGCTGATAAAGACATACCCGAGACTGGGTAATTTATACAGGAAAAAGGGTTTAATGGACTTACAGTTCTATGTGGCTGAGGAAGCCTCACAATCATGGCGGAAGGCAAGGAGGAGCAAGTCATGTCTTACATGGATGGCAGCAAGCAAAGAGAGAGCTTGTGCAGGGAAACTCCCATTTTTAAAACCAACAGATTTCATAAGACTCATTCACTATCATGAGAACAGCACAGGAAAGACCTGTCCCCATAATTCAATCACCTCCCATCAGGCTCCTCCCATGACACATGGGGATTGTGGGAGTTACAATTCAAGATGAGATTTGGGTAGAGACACAGCCAAACCATATCAGTTATCTTTGTATTTATAGCACAATTATTTGCTCACAGAATTAATGAATGTATGCCATAATTCTGCATGGGTCAATAACTCCACTACACTGATTACTCAGTTAATTGATGTTTTTAAAATGTACATTTTTTTTCTAGATTTTACAGTAATATATTTTAAGGACTTTCTTTTTAAACTGATTTCCATATATGGATATTTTCCTTCATTAAAAATTTGCTCAGCAGCAGCCAGTCTGACTTGGGATATTTATCTTGAAATTGATCCAATGAATATTCTCAATTTCAATAACTACTCTGGCAAGAAAAAGCATACAGAATTTCCAAAATCAATACAGTAGATCAGCGTCTGCAGCACAGCACAATTCGTACAGGCAACGCAGTGTTGTACCAAGTGTTTCCATTTCTCAATGCTAATCGCTTTTGATTTGAAGATAAGCTGTCAAATGCCATTAATCTGTTTACCATATTCCACCCCCTCACCACAGAAGGCTTTATTTTCTCTTTTTCAAATAATTTCAGGAAATTTTTGTAGAGCAGGATGACTTCTTAAATAAGCAACTTTTAAATAGGTTTTAAATAGGTCATCATGAGTTAAAAGTAATAAAGAATGAATACCGAATTCATGAAGGGATTCTCTAAAGTTCTCTGTCCACTTTACTTTTTATCACTTTTCCAGTAAGATTCAGATTTCCCAGTTTCTACTTTTAGGCTTAAATGTGCTTGAGAAGTCTCTATTTTTCTAAATTCCATCACCATTAAATGTTTTGATTCCCACTGCTACCACCCTATTTCAAATCTAGACTTGAACTAGGAAGCTCTGAGACCAACTATGGAACCTGGGTAATTTCTCATATTCTCAAAGTTCCTTCACTTACAAAATGAAAACATTAAGATCTACGTATTAAGGTCATGGTGAGTATGAATGAGTATGCATGAGAGAGCCTGGCTGGCATCAAGCAGGTGTTAATCACCTCTAAGAAACGTTCCTCTTTTCTCTCTCCCTCCTCAGTCCTCCTTTCAGACTTCACAGCAAGACTCATTCTGAAAGGTGAATGTGATCTCCTTACCCTCCTATTCAAATTCCTCCAAAAGTTCACTGTACCCTAGGACAGTGGTTCTCAAAGTGTAGTCCCCAGGCCAGCAGCACCTCTTGCGCTTGCCTTTCCAAAATTCCTCTAAGAAGAGTTTACTATCTTCCAAACCTGCCACTTTCCCAACCCCAAGATTTAACTCATCTTTTACGTCCTTCCCCCTCTATGATATCTCTCCTATACTACCCCAGTTTAAAATCTTTCCTGACCATTCCAGTCTCTAGGACTTTTTCTGACCTCTAATTCCAATTATTTCTGAATACAAAGAGTCTTCATCTCACAATCGGGTCTGTGTCTGGATAAACCCACTGTAAAGTCAAAAAATCTTTAACTGAACCATTGTGTAAGTGTAGGACTGTACTAAGGTGAAAATCTGCAGAGGTCACAAACTAGTTGCACCTGGCCCACCCACAGAAGGTGTGTGTTAACTAAATTGGTTGCAAGTAACATTAAAAATCAAGAAAAATTACGTAAAAATACAGATCTTTGGCCTGTGTTGGAGAAAATCGGATCTGCGTTTGAGAGACCCCCATTCCCACATGGCAACAATCAGCTAAATGGTAAACGTTTCATTCTAAATAAAGGTTTTCTTTTGACATCTTCAAATTCTCAAAAGGTGATTTACATTTCTTATGGTTACGTAACTTTTCATGCTTGTTTTGTCTCTCCTAATAGAATACAGCCCTTAAAATACCCGTCCTTGTCTTTGACTTTTTAAAAACCTCTTGTTACCCTGAACACAAACCGGTATTTAGTGCAAAATTATTCTAAAAGAATATTCTGAACATTGTAGACAACCGCAAAATGCTGAATAATCCACACAGTTTTTCTGGAAATTTTTGGCTTTCTACCAAGTTGATAAAGTTTTATTAGTTCACGTTTTCCAAACATATGGATTAAGGTACAACTCTTAAGACAGATAATAAAAAAATTTTATAGTATTTTGGTTTAGGTCGTCTTTCATTTTCTAATGAGAAATACATATGAAGACAGCATGCCCTCTGCTGAAAGAGATTTAGCCCCTGCCCGGCACAGCATGTGACAGAACCTAGATACCGTTTGTAACTTTTAGTTTGAATCCAACTTTTATATCCTGGATTTTATTTCCCGGAAAAGAGTTTCAATTTCACTCTTTGGTAGGAGTCACAGTGGCTTTCTCTGACGCGGCCTCAGGTTAACCATTTACCGGGTTCGGCACCGACAAGGGATGAGCCACCTTAACAAAGCTGCCTTGCTGTGGCTCAAAGATAACCTGAGAAACCTAACCAAGATGAGAATTTTAAAACACTGTTTACGTACAGGACCTTTCTTTGTTAAACCTTCCATTTGAACCCACTTGCCAACTCCTGCCTGTCCACACATATCCGCACCTCTAACATCAATATTAGGAGAATATTCGGTAATACTCTCCTTTTCCTTCCCCTACCCCAAATCCTCCAGGGGGCGCCCCGGAGGACCGCGCTGGCCCCCAGGCGGGAGGGCAGCCCTAGGCGGGAGCCCAGTCCCGACTCCCGGACGCCGCGCGCACTCCCCATACTCACCCGCCCGAAGTCACGGAAGTGCCACCTGACCCCGCCCCTTCCGCCGGATCCTCCCACGCAGGCGCAGCGCCGACTGTGGGCGTGTGGTGCCCGGGGCTCGCCTGGGGCCGGGTGGCGGCGCAGTGCATGGCGAAGGTCCCTGTGGACGTGGCCGCGCAGTTCCGGCGTGTGGCGGAGAGGGAGTGAGCGTGAAGGTCTCCCGGCCTGCGGCAGGCTGCGGAAGCTCTGCGCCGGGAAGTTCTCTGGCGGGGGAGGGGAGCGGAGGGCGGTGTACGGCCTTTGGGCTAGGTTTTGCCCTTTTTAAGGTCCACATGGAATCTTTCGCCTCCGAAGTTCGAGGGTAACTTTCGTTTCCTCCTGGCCTTCGCGACACCCTCGAGTCGGACGGAGGCCGAGTCCTGCCCTCACCCCCGGCAGCCTGCGGCGGCCGGGACCCACGGAGGCCCTTCTTCCGCTCCTTGGAAACTTAAAATGTGGGGTGAGGGAGAGACGCGTTACGTTTGACAGACCGGTGAAATTAAAGACACTCAAGCTTCTCAAAGTGATTTGAAGAAATGCTCAGCGTTCGGCCGAAATATAGTTTTAAGTTTTTAAACCATGGCATGGTTTTTAAAGGCTGAAGGACCCACAATTTTTTTCTCTTAAAAGGCACCCATTCATTTTGATTAATGTTTCTTAACATGCACCCAAAGCCAGGACTCGGGCTCACTGCTGCAGGGATGTCTTTGGGAAGTCCCGAGGGGGGAAAGGCGCGCAAGCCTGAAATGGAGATGAAAATAAACAGGCATAATGTTTGCTACCTCACTGCGTGGGCGGAGTGGTAACTAATTTTTTAAAAACGTCTTAGATGACGTGTAAGTAGTAAAGCCGTTGTATGCTGATCTAGAATTTTTGAGAAAAACTTAATCACCCAAATGTTTGCTATAATGTGATAAAGATAGCATCCATCGGCAGTAGCCAGGATCAAATTATGACGAGTAGATATGGTTATAAATGGGGGCCATGGAGTATAATTAGTATATGAAACCAAAATGTCAGTCCTCACACAGAATTTGTGTAATGATATGCATTTGGGAGGCTTCAGGCCTTTTCAGCTATTTGATACAGGTTGATTCTTACTGAATACAGAATAATAAAAAATGAATTACTGGTCTCACCATTTTCATTATTACTATTTGGACCAAAAGACTACCACTTTTACTCCAAAGAGTGATTGTAGACTCAATAGCCAATGACAGAAAATTAAGCACAAGTCTAAATGAAGCCCAGGATCTAGTGGAAAGAACGTAGAATCAGACCTTTCAAATCTCAGCCTATTGAACACAAACAGAATGAGAGTTCTTGAGACGGTTTACTTCGTTTCTTTAAACTTGGCGTTGCTCATCTGAACAATTGTTTTGGTAAGGGTTACGTTTCATGAAAGCTCAGTTTGTGCTACCTTAGAAGTGAAGAAGTTTGTTAGTTTTAAAATTGAGTTAATTTCATTCTATAAACTCTAAAACACTTTCATGCATGTCACTTTTTTATTCAGAAGTTTTCTAAACAGTACAGCTTAGGAAACACATTTCCATGGAACATTAGTCTCTTGCAAAATGTTAATAGATGCTTCATGGGAAAAAAATTGCTAGCATCACCAATACTGGCGAAAATATGAACCTGTCATTATGAGGCTATGGGAAGTACACCTTTGTAGCGCTCTTGCCAAAAATGTTTAACCTGAATCTGATTGTGAGGAAACACTCAGATAAATTCTGAATGTGATTTGTTTGGACTTTTCAATAAGGTTAATAAGGAAGACAAGAAAAAAAAGGCAGGAGGACTGATCTACATTAAAGACAGCTGTCACTAGATAGCCTTAAGGATTTAAAAAATGTGAACCTGGGCCGGGCACAGTGGTTCACGCCTGTAATCCCAGCACTTTGGGACGCCGAGGCGGGTGGATCACGAGGTCAAGAGATTGAAACCATCCTGGCCAACGTGGTGAAACCCTATGTCTACTAAAAATACAAAAATGAGCTGGGTGTGGTGGCCCGTGCCTGTAAGTCCTAGCTACTCCGGAGGCTGAGGCAGGAGAATCGCTTGAACCCGGGAGGCAGAGGTTGCAGTGAGCTGAGATTGCACCACTGCACTCCAGCCTGGCGACAGAGACTCCAGTCTCAACAAAACAACAACAACAAAAAAAACAGTTTGTAGTTTCAGGTGAATAGTATATGAATGTTCTTTTAATTCGTCTATAGATTTGAAAATTTTCAAAATAAATAGTTGAGGACAAATTGTAGCTAGCAATGCTGGAAACCCATTTCTGCCTCCCAGCAGGTGGCAGCAAATTAATACTCCATAACGTACAAGAAAATCATTGCAATTTCTTCGTCTTGGTAAATGTTTTGGATGTTGCAGACTGGCTTTTTTTAGGGATAGGAGCCGAAAGAATATTGTTGCCAGATTATGGATGTTTATGTTAATTTATCAACTAGTTGGGAAAGTACTTATTCTTCATTACTCATCTCTCACAGAACCAAAAGTCTATTTGTAAGCTCTTTTGTTGGAATAACAGTCAAGCTCATGTTACCTTCATAAACACTCTCCATAACCATTAACTGGCTAATAACTATCAATACAACATTTCAAAGTTTATGAAATACAACCGAAGTATTCTCAGAGGGAAATTTGTAGTTTTTTCATGCCTTTATTAGACAAGAAGAAAAAAAATCAGTGATCTAAGTCAGGATCAGCAAACTGTGGTCTACAGGCCAAGTCCAGTGCATAGTCTTCTTTTGTACAGCCTGCAAAACTCTAGAAAAACTCGTTTTAAAAATAGACAAATTACTAGTATCTGGAATGAAAGAACACTAAAGATTCTACAGACATTAAAACATGGGTCTCAACCAGAGGGTTTTTTGCCCCCAGGGAACATTTGGCAATGTCCAGAGACATTTTTGGTTGTCACAGTTGGAGAGTCTGCTGTCAGAAGGCAAAGGTCAGGGAAACAGCTGAATATTCTGCAATGTGCAGGACAGTCCCCCACAGCTATTTGCTGGCCTCCAATGTCGATAGTGCTGAGATTGAAAAATTCTAATTAAAACCATAAAAAAATAATATTATAAACAAATTTATACCAATAAAATCTGATAACTTAGAATAAAAAGTTTTGGGGGCCGGGCATGGTGGCTCACGCCTGTAATCCCAGCACTTTGGGAAGCCGAGGCGGGTGGATCACTTGAGGTCAGGAGTTTGAGACCAGCCATGCCAACTTGGAGAAACCCCATCTCTCCAAAAATACAAAAATTAGCTGGGCATGGTGGCACGCACCTGTAATCCCAGCTACTTGGTAGGCTGAGGCAGGAGAATCACTTGAACCTAGGAGGCAGAAGTTGTAGTGAGTTGAGATTGCACCACTGCACTCCAGCCTGGATGACAGCGAGACTCTGTCTCAAGAAACAAAGTTTTTTGAAAAAAAAAAAAAAAAAAAAAAAAACTTATCAAAACACTGAAGAATAAATAGAAAATCTGAGTATTTGTACATCTGTTACAGAATTCGAATTCATAATTTAAAAATACAAAGAAAACCATCCACGTTAGTGAATTCTATCCAGCATTTGAAGAACACACAATGTCAATTTTATGTAAACTCAGAGAATAGAGGAGGAAGGAATAACAGCAGAACCTTCGGAAAAATCTCACAGACATTAGAGGAAAAAAAACAAACTAATATTACTCACTAATACAGATGCAAAATTCCTATAGAAAATACTGGCAAATTGAACCCAGAAAAAAATAAAATAAAATCACCAATTGCGGTTTATCCAGAATGCAAGATTTGCCCAACATTAATAAACAATAATTTACAACATTAATAAAGGAGAAAATCTTAATAATGGCGGAAAAAGCATTTGACATATTTTATTGCTAACTCATGATGACAACAATCACAAAACTAGAAATAAAAGAGAACTTTATAAAGGACATCTATGAAAGATCAATAGCTATTATGCTTAATGGTGAAATATCCAATCCTAAGATTGGGAACAAGGTAAAGCTGTTGGCTCTCATCACTTCTATTCAGCTTTGTATCAGATAGACAGTACAATAAATAGTTAAAAGAATAAAAGATAAACATTACAAAAGTGCAAAACTGTCTATTCACAGGGGTCTATGTAGAAAATCTGTTTTTCAATGCTACTAAATAAATTGTTTTTGTAGACTGTCCACGTGGAAAATCTTCAACATCTACTGGATGTTGAAGTCATGGGGTAAAAGCTCAGTATATATAAAAAAAATACTTTATATACTAGTAAGCAGCAATTGGAAAATGACATGTTAAAATATGCCATTTATAATAGTACAGATGATCCCTGACTTATGAGGGTTTGACTTACAATTTTTTTTTACTTTATAATGATGTGAAAGTGATAGACATTCAGAATGCTCCTCAGGTTACAATGGGGTTACATTAAGATAAACCCATCATAAGTTGAAAATATTAAGTTGAAAACTCCCCTACAATTTACAGTATTTTCCATTTAGGATGGGTTTATTCAGACATAACCTCATCATAAGTTGAGGAGCATCTGTATTATAAATACCTAGGAATACGTCTAATGAAAGACATGCAAGAGCTGTACTCTAAAGTGACAAAGCATTGCTTAAATGAAAGAGCTAAATAAGTGGAGAGATGTGCCATATTTATGCATACTGAACATGTGCCAAGGAAGACCATATTCTGGGTTATAAGTCTCAATTTATAAGGATGAAAATCATACAAAGTATTGTTCTCCAACAATGGAATTAGAAGTCAATAATAGGTCTTTGGAAATCTCCAAATCTCAATAATCGAAGGCACAGATTTTCCAGACTGCTGGCCTCAAAAGTTCAGATTGAAACTGAAGACATTCTTCTCTGCACAGCCAAGCCAATTGATTCACATGGGAAATAATTATGGACATATTGCCACATTCTAACCAACTGCACTAACCTGGCACTGCCCTGAGATTGGGGTATGCTGGAAGCAAATGCAGACGGCTGTTATATATTTTATTGTACTAAAACAGAGTTACAGCATATTTAAAATTCATGAAATTGTTCCCATTTCTTCCTTTCCTTCCCTCACAGTCTGAAAATACTGATGGAAAATCTGGGAACAAGATTATGGGTGTAGTTGACAAAACAGAAAATCTGTTCCTGGACAGCTTTTGATGAATTTAATAAGTACAGAGATAATGAACATAGGCTACATTTGCATAATGGCATAATAAAAATTCATTGAACAATGCTAACTATCTGGGGGAAACTACAGTTTGGAAACTGAATGTAAGATTGTGGTTCTGGCAAGATTACTCATTCTATTTAATGATTATACATGGTGTTGAAGGGGATGGGGGAAATAGTCCATTTTGTGCTGCTGTAACAGAATACCTGAGACGGGGTAATTTATAAAGATTAAAATAAACATTTACTTCTTAGAGTTCTGGGGGCTGAGAAGTGCAAGGTTGAGGGGCTCACTTCTGGTGAGGGACTTAATGCTGTGTCGTTCCAGGGCAGAAAACGGAAGGGCAAGAGAGGGGAAGAGGGGTGGGTGGGGAGGGGACTGGCTTCATCCTTTTATGCGGAACTCACTCCTGTGACAACCAACTCATTCCTGTGAAGTGGCATTAATCAGTTTATGTGGGCAGAGGCCTCATTACCTAATCACCTCTCAACACTGTTGCATTGGGGATCAAGCCTGTAACGTGAATTTCAGAGGACACATTCAAACCATAGCATTCCACCCCTAGCCTTCAAACTTTATGACTCCTCCCCATGCAAAATACATTCATTCTATCCCAATTGTCCTAAAAGTCTTGTTCTACATCAGTTCAAAAGTCCAAAGACCAACGTCTCATGTAAATCATATATGGGTGAGATTCAAGGCACAATTCACCCTGAGGCAAATTCCTTTCCAGTTGTGAGCCTGTGAAATTTTAACAAGTTATCTACTTCCAAATATATATATATATATATATATATATATTTATGTATGTTGTGACAGCATAGGATAGACATTCCCATTCCAAAAGGGAAAAATAGGCAAGAAAAAAGGAACAGGACCCAAGCAAGTCTAAAATCCAATAAGAAAAACGAGTTTTACAGCTGGAGAATAATCTCTTTTGACTCCATATCCCACATCCTGGGCACACCAGGATGGGGCAGGGTCCCTAAGGCCTCGGGCACCTCCATTCCTACCGCTTTGGTGGACTGTCTACCCAGCAGTGCTCAGATCGAAATTTCATGCCTCCAGCTTTCCCAGGTTGGAGTTGCATGCTGGCAGCCCTACAGTTTTGTGGTCTTGGGAGCTGCCCCACTCTCAAGACCACTAGGCATTGACCTACTGGGCTGTCCACATTCTTTGAAATCTAGGAGGAAGTTACCATGGCCCCACAGCTCTTGGATTCTGCACATCTGCAGAATCAGCACCACATGATGCCACCAAGGCTTACCGCTTGTGTCCTCTGGAATGACAACCTGAGCCACAGCCAGGCCTGCTTGAACCACTGCTGGGGTGACAGGATTACTACACTGGCATACAGGGAGCAGAGTCTGGAAGTGGCCCTGGGCAGCAAGCCCATGGAGGGTACCATGGGTTGTCCCCCCAAACCATTCTGTTCTAGAGCTCTGGGCCTGTGATGGAAGGGGAGCCTCAAAGATGTCTGAAATTCCTTTCAGGTCGTTCTCCATGGTCTTGATGAATATCACCTGGTTTCCTTCTAGCCATACTAACCTCTTTAGCAAATAGTGGCTTGGCCATATCCTCGGTTTTCTGTCCTAAAGATACCATTTTACTTGTGACCTGAGAAGCCAAAAGAGATGCCCCTTCATCAACTAAGACAGACCCCAAGTTTAAAGAAACAGATACTTTTCTTTGAGGGTTCAGTGCTCAGCTGACATGATAACTTCTAAATTCCTATGGCTATAAGAATAAACACACTCTTACTAAACTCCCTAACAATAGGAGCTATCAGGTAAATTATCAAGAGCCCTCATAAACTCTGATTTACAACTCAGACCACTTCAACTCTGATTGGACAGAAGACCTACCTTATAAACACACTTTCCTAATAAGTAAGTATAGACCTTAAGCAAGTTTCAGCAAGTTTATAAAGACTGTGCACAGTCTTCGTATCCTACAGTTCACCTTTTAACATGGAGCCAAATTTCACCTCATTTTAATGCTAAAACCCCACCCAAAGTGAACATGGGTTATATGTTGTATATGCCTGCCCATTGCACATGCACTCAACTCTCCACATAAATGTGTACAGCTTTTCCCCAAACCTGCTGAATATGTATGACTGTACAGGCCCTTTGAGGCATAAGGGCCAACCTTCCCTTTTCATCTTCAAAGAAGAGCACCTTCAGCACATGCCATAGACTCTTCTCAGTTTTCAAACTGATATTGCCAATAAAGCTCTCCTTTCTACCATTTAGGCATTCTGGTGGTGTTTTGGACAACACAGTCTCCATGCCCAGGCTGCAAATTTTCCTAATCTTTCTGCTCTGCTTCCCTTTCAGTATAAATTCTAAATCACCTCTCTCTCTCTCCCTCTCTCTCTCTCTCTCTGTGTGTGTGTGTGTGTGTGTGTGTGTGTGTAGCTTTCATATCTTACATTTTATTTTGCTGTATACAGTTAAACATATCCATGCAACTCCTTCAATAATTTGCTGCTTAGAAACTTCTTCCACCAGATATTTTAGTTCATCTCTTTTAAGTTCTGCCTTCCACAAAGTCCTAGGAAATGGACACAGTTCCACCACAATTTTCTGCAAAACACGAATAGCTTTTAGTCCGGTTTCCAATGCATTGTTTCTTATTTCCATCTGAGACTTCATCAGAATGGCCTTTACTGTCCATATTTCTACCAGCCTTCTGGTCATGACCACTTAAGTAATCCTTAAGAAGATTAGGCTCTCCTCACAGCTCTTGTCTTCTCACCAGAATTGCCCAATGCTCCATTCACAGAAGTCGAGGCTTTTCTATTTGCTCCTCCAAATTCTTCCAGCCTCTATTTGTTACCCAATTCCAAAGCCACATCTACATTTTCAGGTATTTGTTGTAGCAACAGCCCCACTCCTCAACACCAATTTTATGTCTTAGTCTGTTTTGTGCTTCTATAACAGAATGCCACAGACTAGGTAATTTATAAAGAAGAGAAATTATTACAGTTCTGGAAGCTGGGAAGTCCAAAATCAAGCGTCCCACACCTGGTGAGGCCTTCTTGCTCATCATTCCATGGTGGAAGGCTTGGAGGGCAAGAGAGGGAAAGAGTAGGCAAGGGAAAAGAGTAGGGCAGGGGGCTGAACTTATCCTTTCATCAGGAACTCACTCCCATGACAATTATGCACTCCTGCAATAATGGCTCCATTCATCCCTTAATGAGAGTAGAGCCCTCAGGACCCAGTCACCTCTCAAAAGTTTCACTTCTCAACACCATTGCATTGGAAATGAAGCCTCCAACACATTAACTTTGGGGAACACATTCAAATCACAGCAACCCTGCATGCTTTCTTCTACTCTCACTATTATCGTGATAAAATAACTTATTTTTTAATAGAAAGATTTCCAACATACAGATCTGTCCCACATGTATCTATTTCAAGGATTTATAAAATTAAACATTTCTCTTTCAATAGATCATTGAGAGGACTGGGGACTATAAATCACTTTTAATTTTAAAAAGTATTTTTGACCCTTAAAAAGGTTTTAAGTTACTCATCTTCACAATTATTTATTTTGACTGTCAATTATGCTTACTATAATGAGATTAATTTTCAAATTTCACTTGGTAAATAGAGTTCACAGACCTTTCTTTCCAGAAGTTGCCTTTTTAAAAAAATAACTTTTATTTAAATGTTTTTTCAACCTTTATCTTTTACAGTTTTTAACTTCATGTTACTTCTAATCATTCTGAAAACAATTATTCCATTTTGGTATAATTTTCTAAACTCGCAGGGGAAGTCTTCTGATACTCTTTCTTTTCTTGGTTTGAACATAAAGGGAAAATCAAATGTGATGGCATGGTAACAACTAATCGCAGCTGATATTATTAAACTATTTTATGGCCATTGTCAACATCCCTGTGAGATAGATGCTACTGTTATCCCATTTTACATACGGGGAAACTGAGACTCAGGGAGATTAACCAATGTGCCCAATGTTACATGATAGTATAAAAGCCTGGCTTTGAGCTCATGTAATTGACTTCAGTGTCCACATACTTAATCATTGGTGCTTACTTTTCTGTGCATTTACTAAAGTAACAGGATTATTTCAGATTCCCTAACTTATTATGATAGCTCCAATTTCAGTGTTATCTATATATAAGATGTGATGAAATGGCACCATGTTGGCAAATGCTTCGATGTAGCGCACAATTTCACCACATGATGGTGCCAGTGAAGTGAGAAGTCATCTGCTGCTAGTATTTGACATTAGGCTGAGACCTAAATATGTCAACAGAATGTAGTAAAAGATGTTTAAAAATTTTTTTAAAGAGCAATCATAAATAATTATAGACTAGAGTGTCTTTTGAAAACATAAGGAATGAAAACATCACAAATACAAAAAGGGTAAGAGTAATTGACTCATAAAAGTTAAAAATAAAAAAGATGAGCTTTTGTATTCATAAGGAAGTATGTAGGACAGATGTCAGAGACTTTCCACAGGAAGGAAAACACCAAAGAAAATGAATTAAATGAGAGCAGGTGACTTAAAAAAAATGAGACCAGCTGTATAGTGATGTGGCTCCAGGGTCAAATGGTTCCAGTAAGATTCCACAATCAGTGCAAAGGAGTTAGCAAAAGCCAACGACTAAAAGATTTTTAAAAACCTTTAATAGACATTACTACTTCCTTTTCTAATCTAAAATAAGTATTATTTTTCCCTGCGTTATCAAAGATGGAGCCAACAATAGAAGGAAGAAGCATTGCTTTTCAGAAATTATTGAAACAAATCCTTACATGTCATAATTACAGTGATTCTCTTAAGTTTGTTCCCTGGACCAGCAGCATTGACATCACCTGAAATGTTAGAAATACAAATTATTTGACCACACTCAGACTTTTACTGAATCAGAAACTTGGGGAATAGGCTTTTCAGGGGTTTTGGATGCACCCAAAAGTTAGGGATCCACTGTGTTACTTATGGCCCACGCCTGTAATCCCAGCACTTTGGGAGGCTGAGGCAGGTGGATCACGTGAAGTCAGGAGTTCGAGACCAACCTGGCCAACATGGTGAAGTGCTGTCTCTACTAAAAATACAAAAATTAGCCAGGCATGGTGGTGGGCACCTGTAATCCCAGCTACTTGGGAGGCTGAGGCAGAAGAATCACATTAACCTGGGAGGTGGAGTTTGCAGTGAGCTGAGACTGCGCCACTGCACTCCAGCCTGAGCAAGACTCTATCTCAAAAAAAAAAAAAAAGAAAGAAAGAAAACAAATTCACCAAAGCATCATTAATAATACAAAGATATTGGAAATGCCAGTTTAATATTAAAGAAATATTAAGTAAATAATAGTATATTGTCAAGGAATTTAAACATGATTCTGTTAAATAATTTTTAATAATGGAAAATGCCTATTATATAATAGCGGAAGAGTCTCAATTATGTAAAACAATTGTAGAAGAAATATTAGAAGGAAAGAAGCAAAACTAGTTATTAATGGTTGCCTTGGAGTGATGTGATTAAATGCACCATTTTCCTCCTGCCTGTTTATATTGCAGATGCTGTTTTCAAATTTTATATGAGAAACTATTTTACTCCTATAAATAAGTCTTATAATGATTAAGGATGTTGGGGGGGGTGCTTTCCAAAGTCCTATTCTGAGGTTACATTCTTGCCCATTTTGTTCTAAATGTATGGTTGGTAAGAACAAAATATGACACAGATGCCAGTCCACAACATAACCCGCCTTTCCCCTTCCACATACACCAAAAAACCCACGGTCATCATGTTGCTTACTGGAGAAAGAAGACATAGAAAGACCATTCTGGCGTAGTTTATATGTATTCAATGTTGAAAGGGATGTAGGGGATTAAAATCTGACAGTGAGAGAAAACAATCTTGTTATAGTCACTAATCACATGCTTTGCCAAGTATTATTAGTTAATGAAAATATTAAATATTCTGAAGTAATATAAGGGAAAATATCTTTATGTGTAGATAACAACATGCTTAGACATGTTACCCCTAAGAAAGATTTTCATTTTATAACTGTGTCATTTGAATTAATGACCTGACACATCAAGTAGTCAAAAAAATTCTAAGATTATAATTTAAAAGATTAATATCTACCTACCTATTTATGTTTATGTATATATTGAATGTTAGACCCTAAATATGATTATTTCTTTTTAACAAAGATCTGTAGAATATATGCTAAAATTGATAACATTAGGCCATTAAAAACTCAGTATTTAGAAAATAATTTAAAACTTAGATCACATTCTCTAAAAGTAATAAAATACAATAAAAATGAATAACAAATGATTAAACAAGGGGAAAAAAGCAATCATTTAGAAATTTGGGAGGAAATTATCCCAAATAAGTTATATGACAAAAAGGAAATAAAAACGGTAATTATTGCTCCTTTAGAAAAGAAGTAGATAAAATTACAAAACAAATGGGATGCATGTGAAGACGAACTCAAACAAAATACATTATTTAAGGAAAAGGAAATAAGAAAAATAAAGACAAAAATTAAAGAATTATTAAATAAAAGCCATTACAGTTATAAGTAGACCAAAAGTTGTGTCTTTGAAGGAAAAAATAATACAAAAATGCCCTGAAGACTGAGGGCGGTGACTCATGCCTGTAATCCCAGCACTTTGGGAGGCTGAAGTGGGAAGGTGCTTGAGCCGAGGAGTTAGAGACCAGCCTAGGCAAAATAGTGAGACCCTGTTTCTACAAAAGGAATAAAAATAAATTAGCCAGGTATGATGGCATGCACCTGTGGTCCCCCAGCTACTTGGGAGGCTGAGGTGGGAGGATTGCTTGGGCCTGGGAGGATGAGGCTGCAGTGAGCCATGATTGTGCCACTGCACTCCAGCCTGGATGACAGAGTGAGACCCTGTCTCAAAAAAAGATAATTGCCCTGGAGATTTCTAATTAAAAAACACACACACACAGAGACACAGACACACAAACACACACACACCACAAATACACACACACACACACACCACAAATACCTAATACATTAGGAATGAAAAGGGGGATAGAAACACTTGGATATGCTTTTATAATTACTAAAGAAGACTTCCACTTCCAGCTGTATGGCAGGCTAGGTTATTCAGATCAACATTCCCGGCTGAAGGAAAGAATAACTTAAAATGCTGTATAGCACATAAAAAATGAATCCTTTTAAGCAATAAAGATATGATAAGGTAGTAAGACATTTCCAGGGCAAAACCTAAAAAGAGGAAAGACCCAAGGTAGGAGCACAGCATTGAAACTGCTTTTGCCCTAAAAGCATTTGCTAAACCAAGCGAATTTGGTTTCAGTGGCCTTGTAGAGCATGGAAAACAGAACTCAAAGCCTAGTGTGTACTTGAGATGAACAATGTGAAGATCTAAAAGGAGGCCCTTCTGCCATAAAGCCAAGATACCAAAAGGATATTCCCTCAGGAAAAAAGATAAACCAGAAATGAACCTGCTCCACTTCTGCCAGGAAGGTTAACTTGGCTCTAAGCAGAGCAGGGCTGGGAAATAACCACCCCTGAAAAGTTGTGACCATATGAATGCATCAGGCTTTTTCACACAATATTTACAACACCAAGGTAGTCCAAAAAACTTTAAACTGTAATTTTAAGTTGTTTCCAAACTGATGGTGTTTCTATGCACTAGTCAGGGGCAAAGGCATCTTGACTTTAGGCCTCTAAGACAACTCAAAAATAATTTTCCAAGGAAAAACAAAAAGCAACTCACAGACAAAAGTAACCAAGCACCACAAGGAAATAAGTCACTATGCACAAGACCCAGCAAAAAACAACAAAGAGCAGAAACAAATATACAATTAATTTAGATATTGTAATATTCCAGTTACAGGAAATAAAATGACTATGCTTTGAAAATGAAAAACCAAGTATTTTCAGGGAGTAGGAAACTATTTTTTTAAAAACCTAGCATATTTAAAAGAGAACTAAGCAAACTTCTAGAAATAAAAAACATAACAATTGAAATATAAAACTCAATGGATAGAATTAACAACACACAAGAAGAAGTTGAAAAGAGAATTAGTGAATTTGAAGATTGGTAAGACCTATTCAGAATACAGAGACAAAAAGAAGTAGGAAGTATAAACCAGAGTTTATGTAACACAGAGCTTAGAGCTTCTTCATTTAAGAGTTTCTTAGGTTAAGAAGATCTATTATACAACTGATAAGAGTTCCAGTTGAAGAGAAAGAAAGATATGGAACAGAGATTATAGCTGAGAATTTTCCAGGACTAATGAAAGAAATCAAAAATAAGTATACATCTTGACACATACTGAATTGCAGAAAAGCAAGGACTTAACACTTAAAAAGAAGCCGTAGGAAAAGAGAAGACTGATTATTTTCAAAGGAACCTCACTTAGACCAACAATAAACACTGGAAGCCAGGAGCTGGTGAAATATCTTTAATATGTTGAAAGAAAATAACTGCCATTTAAAATCTTATATTCAATAAAATTGTTTTTTAAGAATGAGGGTAGAGACATTTTCAGACCAAAAACAAACAAACGAAAAAAAAAAAAAGAGAGAGAGAGAGTTTACCAGCAGTGCAAAACTCAAAGAAGAAATGATAAAAGATGTAATTTGAACTGAAGAAAAGTGATTTGAAAGGGAGGGTCTGATATGTAATAGGAAATAAAGGGCAAAGGCTGAGGCAGGCAGGATCACTTGATGTCAGGAGTTCAAGACCAGCCTGGCCAAGATAGTGAAACCTTGTCTGTACTAATAATACGAAACTTACGGCCTGGTGCGGTGGCTCACACCTGTAATCCCAGCACTTTGGGAGGCCGAGGTGGGCGGATCACGAGGTCAGGAGATCGAGACCACAGTGAAACCCCATTTCTACTAAAAATACAAAAAATTAGCCAGGCACGGTGGTGGGCACCTGTAGTCCCACCTACTCAGGAGGCTGAGGCAGAAGAATGGCATGAACCTGGGAGGTGGAGCTTGCAGTGAGCTGAGATTGCACCACTGCACTCCAGCCTGGGCAACAGAGCCAGATTCCATCTCAAAACAAAAAACAAAAAAAAACACAAAAAAACAAACTTAGCCAGGCGTGGTGGCACATGCCTGTAATCCCAGCTACTTGGGAGACTGAGGCAGGAGAATCGCTTGAACCTGGGAGGCGGAGGTTGCAGTGAGCCAAGATTGCGCCATTGTACTCCAGCCTGAGTGACAAGAGTGAAACTCCATCTCAAAAAAAAAAAAAAAAAAAGAATGCTTGACTCAGAATACCAACCACAAAAAATTATGAGAAAGATGGTGTCCTAAATAAATGGAGAAAGGAAGCATTATTTCATAAATAGTCTAGGGAAAATTGGTTGATGAGGTGAGGAAATGACAGCAAAGGCATGACATGAAGCTGGGATTGTGACAGAGGCATCTCTTCTCAGGTGCCTTGGTAGAGAATAGGAAAGACAGAAAATTTGAGGGTTTTCTGCATGCATTATCAAATCTCCTAGTAATGTGTGATTCCTAGATCTACATCTATCTTTATTTATTTAGATGCTGGAGGAAATGCACAACATGTTAGCAGTGTCTGTCTCCCACTTTCATATTTTAGTTAAATATGCAAAGAGGACTTTTTAATTGTTATGAAAATAACTAACATTTAAAAATGCCCCATGATCTTAATGTGCAAAGTTTAGAAAAGCTAATCATTGTTTTCATTTGCTTAAGTATTCTCCATTTTACACAAAGCTCCATAAACTGAATACTATAAATTTCCAAAATAATTACCAAATCTAAGTTAATGTCTCTAAACACACCATTTTAACAATAGTATATGCAATATAGCTAACGTGACCACATCATTTTGCAGTCAGCCTATTTTTCTTCTTTTTGCTGGATTTTTTCTACAAATGTTCAAGCTTTCTTTCCTCTCATTCAGGAGAAAAATAACTAAAGGTAGTGGTGTAAAAGCAAGCAACAGCTCTTCCCTAGGATGAGACAAAAAGAAATACATGTATTTTTAAAATGATATTTGGTAATGGACTTTAATTTCAAAGTAGAAGGAAAGAATTTTTTTTAAAAAAAGATTATATTAAAAGCATGAGCAGTTGCCCTGAAGCATACATAATTCAATATTTATCAAATTCTTTGTGTATTTTTGCTGAACTGGAAATGAGTAGATTTGGTCTCAGATGAGTAATATTCAACTGTCTATGATAAATATTCTTAGTTTTCTTTACACCAAATTCAAATGTGCTTATTTTGTTTCTTTTCAGTTTCATAAGAAAGGGAGACAAGACTGAACTGCTGAATGTTTCTTTTTGATCTTGTGCACTATTTCAGATGACAGAATAAAAGAAATGTCTGTTTACTTAATTTATTAATTTATTTAAAAAAACCCTGTTGGCTGTGTTAGCCCATCTTCTTCTTTAGAGAACAGCAACTGCATTTATAAAAGGATTAAAAAGTTGTGGGTTCAATTGCTCCGACATTTTCTAGCCTATTTTGATAGCACTTGGGAATATCAGCCAATCTTTTAAAGATGGTTTTTTTATGAAGTCTTGAAATAACCATTCCTGTCTGACATTCTAAATCATTATTGTCTTTCTAGGGATAGTTGATGAAATATCTCAAAAATATCTCCTGAAAATTGATTAATTCAAATTGCTGATTGGAAAAAAAAAAAACCAAAACAAACAAACAAACAAAAAAAACTAACCCTAAAGCCAGTAGTCTCAACGGGAAAGCTGCCTGGCCAGCCCAACGCAGGCCCTGGGGCACTACTTGGGGATGATGGCACCGCGCTCAATCCAGAGCCAGTCCCTGGCCTAGCAGGCTCACAGCTTAATTTATAGTCTCCTCAGGTAAAGATTCATGGTAAATACTTTCCCAAACACTAATATATGTGACCAAAATGCCAGCAGCATATCCAGTTCTTATTAATAATTCTCTCCACAGGCAAATTTCTATTTGAGGCCAAATTTCAATCAGAAGAGGAATAAGGTGATAGTAATTGCTAGTGTCAACAATCTGTAATGCCTACTACACCAGCTCCATGTGAGCATTTATATTCTACATTGCTGATCACTACTTCTGATTGATATATGCCTTTTTAAAAAACAGATTATTAAATATTCAATCTGGCTACAGTCAAGGGTTGTTGGGCACGAGTGTATTTCTTATCCCCGTGGTGAACTTCATAAACTTTTTAAGTCGTTTACTCCAGAGGTTAGTTATATTTTTCTCTTTCCATATTCTGAGGAGGAACATCTCACTTCTAGAACAAAAACTACATAAGCACAGAAAACTTGTCTGTCTTACTCACCCTGTGCCTTGTCTGCACTGCCCTGCCCCCAAGTCTAGAACAATGTCTTAATATAGTAAGCACTAAAAAAAAGTAAATGAATGCTAGAAAAAGCATCTTTTATTTGCAGGGATTCCTATACTACACAAATGTTATTAGAAAAATGACATATACTAAGTACCTGTATTTAGTACTTGTGGATTATTCCTCCGGCGGAGGAGCTCAAAGGAAAGAGCTCACACAGTGCTTGCCTTTGAACCAACAATTTAAATTAGACACCCTTCTTCACTTTATTATTCTCTCTTAACTTTCTTTTCCTTCAGCACTTACGACAATTGGTAGTTTGCAGTTTATTCATGCTTATTTATTTAAGATCTGAATCATGCTCTGGGAAGGCAGGGACTATGTCTATTTTATATGTAGCTCATGTCTATAGCCTGCCTTTAATGGTATAGGCTCCATGATATTCATAAAAATTGCCTTGAGTATTTTTTTTAAGACAGAGTTTTGCTGTGTCAGTCAGTCTGGAGGGCAGTGGCTATTCATAGTCACAATCACAGCTCACTGCAGCCTTGAACTCCTGGGCTCAAGTGATCCTCCTGCTTCAATCTCCAGAGTAGCTGGGACAAGTTATGCAATTGGTTCACACAGTACTTACATGCCTTGAGTTTTATGAGCCAGATCTATCTTGCAGTCACAGGAAGAAAAAAATAACTTGGTGGCTTTAAATAATGAGCTATTTTGGAGGACAGGCAGCCATCCCAATACCCCAAAATCATACCGTATGGGGAAATGCTGATCCCAGGTAGACTATGGGTCATTGGTGTTTCCCAGGCTAGCTATAGGAGGAAAGAGCAAGGAAACAATTTAGTTCATGTTTATTCTGTAAACTTGAGAGTTAAGGTTAACTTACTATATTTTATAGAAAGCTAGTCACATGCTTAATAATCACTGTGCTTCTTCCTAAAAGTTGTTCATTTTAGCTAATAGTTAATGGTGCACTTTGCCTTGACTATTGAATTTTGCACATTTAAATGTCATTTACATCTGCCAGCTTAAGACTTTTTATTGTGTCATGATAGCCAATTCACAGAAATAAATCAGTTATTTAAAAGTAAAGTATAAAAGTAGTGATGAAAATTGTAATATAAATAGAACAACACTGTAAATGTAAACAGGGAACAGGAATTCAATGCAAATATAAAATATGAAGCTGTATTTGCTAAAACAAGTGAATCTTGATGAATATGTGAAAATAGGATTTTATCAGACCAGCAATCAATTTGCCTCTAGTTTCTATTGCATTGTCTGTTACAAAACTTTGTTAAAGAATGGCAAGAAGCCACAGGAGCTTTTGCATTGCTTTCAGAGTTCCGTGACCTTTCTGATAAACCAATTGAATTTTTCCTGAACAAGCACAAAATAATGCTTTCTAATATGAAATTGATAAATTTTGTCATTTAAAGATGGAAAAGAGACTAAAACTAAGTAAACATTATTCAAATTTACACATCAAAAAAAGAAATATAGAAGTCACCTTATCACTAAGAAATTTCTAAAACCAGCTCTAAGGTTAATAATCATTACCATGCTCAGGAAGAAACTTTAATTAGCTACTGGCAGTTTCATAATCCAAGTGAACTGCTGTACATCATATAATATTAATGGCATACAGCACAGAAGAACAATGTTTTATCAGGAGTACATGCTAGCAGATACTTGGCTTACATTTGGAAAGAATCAGGTGTACAAAGTATCAATCAGCGCTTGACAGAAATATGTGAAACAAAAGTGCTCAATGACTTATTGGCTAGTTTATGGCTCCAACTCCATGCTAGGGGAGGTTTTCCATGTGGTTAACAATTATTCTGTGAACTATGATTTAGGCTAGAAAGACATGAACAGCAATATGTGCTCGACAAGAAAATATTTACATGGATAAAAATGAATGTCGTTTGTGCATTGCTTTGTCCCCAGAAAATAGTTGGTGAAGTAGTTAATACATTCAAACTGTGGCCCCAAGTGTTTACCTTTTAAGCATCCTTTGTGAAGAAATTGGCAGCAAGCATAAGTCTCCTTTTCTACACAGAAGTAAACTATTTATTGAGGTGAAAAGTTTTTACACAAATTTTTGAAACCAGGGTTGAGACAAAAGCATTTCTTTTCTTCATGACACCAGTAATGCCATTTTTTTAAAAGTGGTTTTTTCAAGTGGCATATCTCGATGGTATATTCTACCTTTTAGTAGCCTCATGTCAAAGTGTAAACTTAATCATTTTAAATATCATGTCTGTCAGGGTTTCTTAAGAAAACCAAACTATGATATAAATATCCTAATCAACAAGTTCCATTTTAACACTTGATTGTCTCACTCATGATATAGATCAATGACATTACAGGACATACTTATACATCACAGTAAAAAGACAATATAAATAAAAACAAACAAATCCAAATGCTGTTCACAAACCTTCAGAAACATCTTCCAGAGCCAGATGGAATCAAAGTGGAGCAGGACTGCATTCATCATCAACTCTGAGGCTATAACAGAGGACATTCCAGTTATTAAGTGTGATGTTTTCCCCTCTAGTACCTGACTTACTGCAGAGAAAGAAATACTATGCTTTCTGGGTACATGTTTAAATGATATATTTAGAATGATCAGACAGAGGTCCTGAACAATTCTACCAATCCCGATGACCAATAATTATGATGAGGGCTATTTCAGCAGAAATACAGTCAGGAAAGAAATGGACTGCATGTAGGCTCTTTATCTTGGAAAAAAAATTACAGAAAACATCATCCCTTTCACTGATATGAAATAGTCATTATTAAGTGAAAAATAATATGTTTTGGATGAACCTTGAGGATAATTATGCTAAGTGAAAAGAGCCAGACATAAAGTGACAAATATTGTATGATTCAACTTATATGAGATACTTAGAATAGTCAAATTCACACAGATAGAAACTAATATAAAGGCTACTAAGGGCTAGGGGGAGATCAGAATGGAGAGTTAATGTTTAATGGGTGCATAATTTCTATTTGGAGTAATGAAAAGATTATGGAAACGGATGGTGGTGATGGCTGCATAATATGAATGTATATAGTGCCACTGAATTGTATACTTTAAAATGGTCAGAATGGCAAATTTTGTTACAGTTTGCCACATTAAAGTAATTGTTTAATTATGATTTTTAAATTGTGATTAAAATGTACTTAAAGCCAGGCATGGTTGTTTGCACCTGTAGTCCCAGCTACTCGAGAGACTGAGGTGAGAAGGTCGCTTGAGCCCAGGAGTTAAAGTCCAGCCTGGGCAACATAGTGAGACCCTATCTCTTAAAAAAAAGTACCCCAAATTGTTAGCCTTGTGGGTACCAAACACCCAGTTACTGGTCTGTTAATGCTGGAATCCAGCTCTGGAAATTCTCATTAGGACTTTTGAAGCATCATTTCTACCAACTGGAGGAAGTAAGAGTGGATTGGAAAAGACCAGGAAGAGGGCTAACCCTGAGAAATTAGGGCTAGGAGGTGAAAATTGAAACTCCTTGTAGTTTGTTGTGGGGTGTCCACTTTCCTCTTATCTGCAGAGACAGAAGCCAAGGAGAAATGTAATGTAGGATTTTCTTCTCACCAAGGAAAATCCTGTGGTAGGCAGCAGAGGCACATTTGTTGCTGTTTGATAGTTCTGTGCTTATTTTGCACTTTTACTCATTAGGTATATTAAAAAGAAAGCATTGGGCTGTAGAATCCCTTCTTTAGGCAAAGTCATCAAAATAAGAAGCCTTTCAAACTTCTATGAAAGACAGAAATTCTTCTCAGACTGAAGACGGCACTGTGGTTTAAGTGTGTCCCCCAAAGTTCATGTGCTGTAAACTAAATCCGCAATATGACAGTGTTGGAAGGTGGGTTTTAATAAGAGGTGGTTAGGTCACAAGGACTCTGCCTTCATGAATGGATTGATGTTGCTATTGTGGGAGTGGTTCAGTTACCATTAGAGTAGGCTTGTTATAAAAGTGAGTTCAGGCCCCTTTTGATCTTGCTTTCTCTGGAGCATCCTTTCTTGACCTTCCACCTTCCACTATGAAATGATGCAGCAGGAAGGCTCTCCCCAGATGCTAGCACTTTGATATTGGACTTTTAAACCTCCAAGACTGTAAGAAGGAATTATTTTTCTTTATAAATTAGGTCGTGTGTGGTGATCTGTTATAACAACACAAAATGAACTAAGATGGCATTTCCTAAAGTGGGGACCATGAAATATTAATAGGTGTTCCATGAAAAAAATGGATCTGTGGTCAAATAAGTACAGTTGACCCTTGAACAACCTAAGAGTCAGGGGCACCAACTCTATACAGGCAAAAGTCTTCATGCAACTTTTGACTCCCCCAAAACTTCACAACGAATACCCATATTGTTGGAGGGTCAACAACTGAAATTGCTGTAGAGGTTTCTCTACTGCAGAACATTCCAGAGTGCCTTTTGAATTTACGAAAGATTTAGAGTCCTTTTTAAAATGTTGCCGACATGGCTATAGGTCTTAAAAATCAACCCTGTTTATGCTTTTCACAGATAATTTTGTGAACGTGTGTTCTCAGAAACACACTTTGAGAAAGGGTGGCCCCAAGGAATTTATTGTTATTTATTTGCTTCTCATGCATGCTTCTGTGATCACTGCAAATATCAGTGGCTCAGTTGCTGACAAGTGATCATAACACTTTTTGTTATACAGTATGTTTAATATTTATTTTTCTTATTAAAAAGACAATGCAACCTTATTGAAGAAAAACTAGGAAAAAGGTCAGCAAGAAGAGTAACGTAAGATGCCCATGACCCAACTGTCTAGGGGTAATCACTGTTAACAGCTTCTGTGTATCAACTTAGCTCTCTTCTTTTTAATAAATATGTATACACTTATCCACTACAGTGGCACCATTCACTACAAATTGGTTTTTCACCTGATTTTTAAATTATCAGTCTACTACAAAGTTCTTCCCATGTCAGTAAATATTCATCTTCAATACAGTTTTCAATGATAAAAATATTTTATATGTGTAACTATATATGTAGAATGTTAAAATGCAGATCTGAACCATCAGCACAAATGTTGTAGGTTTAGGAAATTCATACATGCTTTCATTCATTTTTTTTCTTCTGTGTTACATTTTAATGCAATTTTTAAGAAAGGATTTAATCAGCCCTTCCTTAATCCCTTCACAGCTGCATTTTGACTAACATAGCCACAGCTGATCAAGGCTATGTGTATTGTTAACACATTTGCCTATAAGGTAATGTTGACATGAATACTTGAAAATGACTGTCCTTTTCTGAGACTCTTATTAGCAGTTCACAAGTATTTATTTATGCATTGACTGCCATCTCATTGCACATTCTGGACTGTAAATGGTGGTTAGCAACTAGAACACAAAGTTCAATACAGAAAACGGGAAAGACACAAAACTCCTTTTGAAAGGAATTTGGCCTTTGAATTGAAATTTGTAGGAGAGGTTCCAAGATGGCCGAACAGGAACAGCTCTAGTCTGCAGCTCCCAGCGTGAGTGATGCAGAAGACGGGTGATTTCTGCATTTCCAACTGAGGTACCGGGTTCATCTCACAGGGGCTTGTCAGACAGTGGGTGCAGCCCACTGAGCAAGGTGGGACATCACCTCACCCAGGAAGTGCAAGGGGTTGGGGAATTCCCTTTCCTAGCAAAGGGAAGCCGTGACAGATGGTACCTGGAAAATCGGGACCCTCCCACCCTAATACTGAGCTTTTCCAATGGCCTTAGCAAACAGCACACCAGGAGATTATATCCTGCACCTGGCTTGGTAGGTCCCATGCCCACAGAGCCTTTCTCACTGCTAGCACAGCAGTCTGATATTGAAGTGCAAGGCAGCAGCAAGGTTACGGGAGGGGCGTCCACCATTGCTGAGGCTTGAGTAGGTAAACAAAGTGGCCAGGAAGCTCCAACTGGGTGGAGCCCACTGCAGCTCAACCAGGCCTGCCTGCCTCTGTAGACTCCACCTCTGGGGGCAGGGCATAGCTGAACAAAAGGCAGCAGAAACTTCTGCAGACTTAAACGTCCCTGTCTGACAGCATTGAAGAGAGTAGTGGTTCTCCCAGCGTGCAGTTTGAGATCTGAAAATGGACAGACTGCCTCCTCAAGTGGGTCCCTGACCCCCAAGTAGCCTAACTGGGAGACACCACCCAGTAGGGGCCGACTGACACCTCATACAGCCGGGTGCACCTCTGAGATGAAGCTTCCAGAGGAAGGATCAGGCAGCAACATCTGCCGTTCTGCAATATTTGCTGTTCTGCAGCCTCCACTGGTGATACCCAGGCAAACAGGGTCTGGAGTGGACCTCCAGCAAACTCCAACAGACCTGCAGCTGAGGGTCCTGACTGTTAGAAGGAAAACTAACAAACAGAAAGGACATCCACACCAAAACCCCATCTGTACGTCACCATCATCAAAGACCAAAGGTAGATAAAACCACAAAGATAGGGAGAAACCAGAGCAGAAAAGCTGAAAATTCTAAAAATCAGAGCGTCTCTTCTTCTCCAAAGGAATGCACCTCCTCACCAGCAACGGAACAAAGCTGGACGGAGAATGACTTTGACAAGTTGAGAGAAGAAGGCTTCAGACAATCAGTAATAATAAACTTCTCTGAGCTAAAGGAGGATGTTTGAACCCATTGCAAAGAAGCTAAAAACCTTGAAAAAAGGATAGACGAATGGCTACCTAGAATAAACAGTGTAGAGAAGTCCTTACAGGACCTGATGGAGTGAAAACCATGGCATGAGAACTATGTGATGCATGCACAAGCTTCAGTAGAAGAAAGGGTATCAGTGATTGAAGATCAAATGAATGAAATGAAGTGAGAAGAGAAGTTTAGAGAAAAAAGAGTAAAAGGAAATGAACAAAGCCTCCAAGAAATATGTGACTATGTGAAAAGACCAAATCTACATCTGATTGATGTACCTGAAAGTGATGGGTAGAATGGAACCAAGTTGGAAAACACTCTTCAGGATATTATCCAGGAGAACTTCCCCAACCTAGCAAGGCAGGCCAACATTCAAATTCAGGAAATACAGAGAACACCAAAAAGATACTCCTCGAGAAGAGCAACTCCAAGATACACAATTGTCAGATTCACCAAACCTGAAATGAAGGAAAAAATGTTAAGGGCAGCCAGAGAGAAAGATCGGGTTACCCACAAAGGGAAGCCCATCAGACTAACAACAGATCTCTCAGCAGAAACACTACAAGCCAGAAGAGAGTGGGGGCCAATATTCAACATTCTTAAAGAAAAGAATTTTCAACCTAGAAATTCATATCCAGCCAAACAAAGCTTCATAAGTGAAGGAGAAATAAAATCCTTTACAGAAAAACAAATGCTGAGAGATTTTGTCACCAGCCTGCCTTACAAGAGCTCCTGAAGGAAGCAAGCACTAAACATGGAAAGGATCAACCAGTACCAGCCACTGCAAAAACATGCCAAATTGTAAAGACCATCAATGCTAGGAAGAAACTGCATCAACTAACGAGCAAAATAACCAGCTAACATCATAATGACAGGATCAAATTCACACATAACAATATTAACCTTAAATGTAAATGGGCTAAATGCTCCAATTAAAAGACACAGACTGGCAAACTGAATAAAGAGTCAAGACCCATCAGTGTGCTATATTCAGGAGACCCATCTCACGTGCAGAGACACACATAGGCTCAAAATAAAGGGATTGAAGATTTACCAAGAAAATGGAAAACAAAAAAAAGCAGGGGTTGTAATCCTAGTCTCTGATAAAACAGACTTTAAACCCACAAAGATCAAAAGAGACAAAGAAGGCCATTACATAATGGTAAAGGGATCAATTCAACAAGAAGAGCTAACTATCCTAAATATACATGCACCCACTACAGGAGCACCCAGATTCATAAAGCAAGTCCTTAGAGACCTACAAAGAGACTTAGAATCACACACAATAATAATGGGAGAATTTAACACCCCACTGTCAACATTAGACAGATCAACGAGACAGAAAGTTAATAAGGATATCCTGGAATTGAACTCAGCTCTGCACCAAGCAGACCTAATAGACATCTACAGAACTCTCCACCCCAAATCAACGGACTATACATTCTTCTCAGCACCACATTGCACTTATTCCAAAATTGACCACATAGTTGGAAGTAAAGCACTCCTCAGCAAATATAAAAGAAATTATAACAAACTGTCTCTCAGACCACAGTGCAATCAAACTAGAACTCAGGATTAAGAAACTCACTTAAAACCGCTCAACTACATGGAAACTGAACAACCTGCTCCTGAATGACTACTGGGTACATAACGAAATGAAGGCAGAAATAAAGATGTTCTTTGAAACCAATGAGAACAAAGACACAACATACCAGAATCTCTGGGACACATTTAAAGCAGTGTGTACAGGGAAACTCATAGCACTAAATGCCCACAAGAGAAAGCAGGAAAGATCTAAAATTGACACCCTAACATCACAATTAAAAGAACTAGAGAAGCAAGAGCAAATACATCCAAAAGCTAGCAGAAGGCAAGAAATAACTAAGATCAGAGCAGAACTGAAGGAGATAAAGACACACAAAAACCCTTTAAAAAATCAATGAATCCAGGAGCTGGTTTTTTGAAAAGATCTACAAAATTGATAGAGCACTAGCAAGACTAATAAAGAAGAAAAGAGAGAAGAATCAAATAGACAAAATAAAAATGATAAGGGGAATATCACCACCAATCCCACAGAAATACAAACTACCATCACAGAATACTATAAACACCTCTATGAAAATAAACTAGAAAATCTAGAAGAAATAGATAAAATTCTCAAAATATACACCCTCCCAAGACTAAACCAGGAAGACGTTGAATCCCTGAACAGACCAATAACAGGTTCCGAAATTGAGGCAATAATTAATAGCCTACCAACCAAAAAAAGTCCAGGACCAGATGGATTCACAGCTGAGTTCTACCAGAGGTACAAACAGGAGCTGGTACCATTCCTTCTGAAACTATTCCAATCAATAGAAAAAGAGTGAATCCTCCCTAACTCATTTTATGAGGACAATATCATCCTGACCAAAGTCTGAGAGAGACACAACAAAAAAAAGAGAATTTTAGACCAATATCCCTAATGAACATCAATGCAAAAATCCTCAATAAAATACTGGCAAACCGAATCTGGCAGCACATCAAAAAGCTTATCCACCATGATCAAGTTGGCTTCATCCCTGGGATGCAAGGCTGGTTCAACATACACAAATCAATAAACGTAATCCATCATATAAACAGAACCAAAGACAAAAACCACATGATTATCTCAATAGACGCAGAAAACGCCTTTGACAAAATTCAACAGCCCTTCATGCTAAAAACTCTCAATAAACTAGGTATTGATGGAATGTATCTCAAAATAATAAGAGCTGTTTATGACAAACCCACAGCCAATATCATACTGAATGGGCAAAAAACTGGAAGCATTCCCTTTGAAAACTGGCACAAGACAAGGATGCCCTCTCTCACCACTCCTGTTCAACATAGTGTTGGAAGTTCTGGCCAGGGCAATCAGGCAAGAGAAAGAAATAAAGGGTATTCAATTAGGAAAAGAGGAAGTCACATTGTTCCTGTTTACAGATGACATGATTGTATATTTACAAAACCCCATCGTCTCAGCCCTAAATCTCTTTAAGCTGATAAGCAACTTCAACAAAGTCTCAGGATACAAAATCAATGTGCAAAAATCACAAACATTCCTCTACACCAATAACAGACAAACAGATAGCCAAGTCATGAGTGAACTCCCATTCACAATTGCTACAAACAGAATAAAATACTTAGGAATCCAACTTACAAGGGATGTGAAGGACCTCTTCAAGGAGAACTACCAACCACTGTTCAACAAAATAAAAGAGGACACAAACAAATGGAAGAACATTCCATGCTCATGGATAGGAAGAATCAATATTTTGAAAATTGCCATACTGCCCAAGGTAATTTATAGATTCAATGCCATCCCCATCAAGTTACCAATGACTTTCTTTACAGAATTGGAAAAGACTGCTTTAAAGTTCATATGGAACCAAAAAAGAGCCTACATTGCCAAGACAATCCTAAGCAAAAAAAACAAAGCTGGAGGCATTAGGCTACCTGACTTCAAACTATACTATAAGGTGACAGTAACAAAAACAGCATGGTACTGGTACCAAAACAGAGATATAGACCAGTGGAACAGAATCGAGCCCTCATAAATAACACCACACATCTACAAACATCTGATCTATGACAAACCTGAGAAAAACAAGAAATGGGGAAAGGATTCCCTATTTAATAAATGGTGCTGGGAAAACTGGCTAGTCACATGGAGAAAGTTGAAACTGGATCCCTTCCTTACACCTTATACAAAAATTAATACAAGATGGATTAAAGACTTAAATGATAGACCTAAAACCATGAAAACACTAGAAGAAAACCTAGACAATACCATTCAGGCCATAGGCATGGGCAAGGACTTCATGACTAAAACACCAAAAGCAATGGCAAAAAAGCCAAAATAGACAAATGGGATCTAATTAAACTAAAGAGTTTCTGCACAGCAAAAGAAACTACCATCAGAGTGGGCAGGCAACCTACAGAATGGGAGAAAATTTTTACAATCTACCCATCTGACAAAGGGCTAATATTCAGAATCTACAAAGAACTTAAACAAGTTTACAAGAAAAAATCAAACAACCCCATCAAAAAGTGGGCTAAGGACATGAACAGACACTTCTCAAAAGAAGACATTTATGCAGCCAAAAAACACATGAAAAAATGCTCATCATCACTGGCCATCAGAGAAATGCAAATCAAAACCTCAATGAGATACCATCTCACACCAGTTAGAATGGCAATCATTAAAAAGTCAGGAAACAACAGATGCTGGAGAGGATGTTGAGAAATAGGAACGCTTTTACACTGTTGGTGGGACTGTAAACTAGTTCAACCATTGTGGAAGACAGTGTGGTGATTCCTCAAGGATCTGAAACTAGAAATACCATTTGACCCAGCCATCCCGTTACTGGGCATATACCCAAAGGATTATAAATCATGCTGCTATAAAGACACACATGCACACGTATGTTTATTGTGGCGCTATTCACAATAGCAAAGACTTGGAACCAACCCAAATGTCCATCAATGATAGACTGGATTAAGAAAATGTGGCACATATACACCATGGAATACTATGCAGCCATAAAAAAGGATGAGTTCATGTCCTTTGCAGGGACATGGGTGAAGCTAGAAACCATCATTCTGAGCAAACTATTGCAAGGACAGAAGGCCAAACAGCATGTTCTCACTCATAGGTGGGAATTGAACAATGAGAACACTTGGACACAGGGTGGGGAACATCACACACTGGGGCCTGTCGTGGTGTGGGGCAAGGGGGGAGGGATAGCATTAGGGGATATACCTAATGTAAATGACGAGTTAACGGGTGCAGCACACCAACATGGCACATGTATACATATGTAGCAAATCTGCATGTTGTGCACATGTACCCTAGAACTTAAAGTATATATATAAAAAGAAATAAAGCTGCAATGAACATTAAAAAAAAAAGAAATTTGTAGAGAGCACCACCACTTTCCCAAAGATGATGCTAAGTATTTCCTTGTGCCACCCAAAGCTCTATTTGTAATTATGTTCATATTTCAAAAGCTCTTGGAGATCAACAGAGATGGACAATTACACTCTGCTGGTGGAACCACTGTTTCTCAGGGAGGAAAGAATATTGGTGAAAGACAGACATTTCTTCTTTAGCCTTTTTCAGTGACCCAGATGAGATTTCTCTCTCAACTGTTAGTCATATCTTACCTTTATTTTCTGCCTCAATACCACCCAAAGAAATCATAGTGGAGTCAGGTTTTCTGTGAATTTAGCTAAACCACACCTGAGTACCAACATTTTGTCCAGGGGAGAGGGACAGCCCCTCTGATGAAATAATGAACTCACCTAGACTTGAGGACCTAGTGGATCAATGACTTGAAGTTCCTGAAGGTAGAGAGTTTACTCTTAATTAGGAATTAAAACTATGAGCATAATCAAGGATAATTCAAAAATAAATTAAAAGATGGAAGTGTAATTTTATTTTTAAAATACACGAGCATTTAATTCACTTAGAGATATTGTTTCCAAACTATAAACATTTTCAATCAAGCACAAGAATAAGCACAAACTGATAAACAAGGGATTAAAGATAACATGCTTCAAGAAGCAGAGCTAGCCTAATTCTAAAAACCGTTTTGGGGTACTGACCACATATAAGTTCCTCTTTCAATCTGCCAAATCACTCAGGCAACCTAAGATACGTTATCATTTCTAGGGACATTTTTATAGACAAGAAAATCATCTTGTGTTTCCTCAAGGGGGCTTTTATTGCCAATAAATACAAAACACACACACACACACACACACACACACACCCCTACACACAAACTTCCACCCAATTTCATGAAGGATATTTTAAAAGCAACAGTTAACACTATTGCAAATTAACATTTTAGAAACTTTCACAATTTAAAATAAGTCCAGGAGCAAAAATCCCAAAAGAATACTTAATTAATGCTCAAAAATAATTGTTGCTTGAAACCTTGTTCTTTAGCCAACACATCTCCCAGAAACAAGACCAATGTATATTTGTCAATATGATGTCATTTTAAGTGCAAACAGAAGTACACAAAGATATGAATTCATTTTATGTGAAAACACAAATATATTTCTGTGTCTTACTCATCACTTAACAGATTATTTCATCTGATGTCTTCATTTTACAGATGAAAAAATCCTTCCCAAGGAAGCTGAGTTGAGTTGCCCAGGGTTATATAGTCATCTGTTGGCAATTCTGAAACTAAAATGTCTCCCAGGTCTCCTGATGCCTAGGCTGGATTTAACTATCTTTCATGATTAAACCTGTCTGTGTAATAACAGTATACATACATATTTATAAAATGTACAATGGCCCTTATTGAAAATTGTGCTCCTCATAAGTCAAATCCTCCCAAAAACCTTCACCTACTCTTCAGACTACTCTTCAGCACCTACTCTTCAGACCTACTCTGCAGCACCCCCTTATTCACTCTTACAGACGTATGTATTGTTTCAGCAAAGCAGTAACCCCAGATGTAATTTTACATTTAATTATTGTATTAGTCTGTTTTCATGCTGCTGATAAAGACATACCTGAGACTGGGCAATTTACAAAAGAAAGAGGTTTATTGGACTTACAGTTCCACATGGCTGGGGAAGCCTCATGATTATAGCAGAAGGCAAGGAGGAGCAAGTCACATCTTACATGGATGGCAGCAGGCAAAGAGGGAGCTTGTGCTAATCAAACCATCAGATTTTGTGAGATTTACTCACCATCACAAGAACAGCATGAGGAAGACCCTCCCCCACGATTCAATTACCTCCCACCATGTCCCTCCCACAACACGTGGGAATTCAAGATGAGATCTGAGTGAGGACACAGTGAAACCATATTAATTATATAACCATAAGATTGTAAACTCTATGAAGCCAAGAAATATGTGTGATTTTGTTCACTGTTATATCTCAAGCACTTGGCACAGTATCTGGCATGAAATAAATGCTTAATGAACTATTTATTGAATGGATGTTGATCATTTGTGTTGGTGACTGAAAAAACCATTCATACTAGGTTAACATTTTTTTCCATGTTGAGGACATGGGCAAACTGTCCTATGGCTTGTGGCTGTGATGATGCATGGCAGCACTGGGGTGCTTCCAACTGGTCTGCTAAAGATTATTAATAATTTTTCTATATCCGCCAATAGGAATCTTATGTTATTTTTGTCTGTGGCTGTGTTTCCTGTCCTTCAGGGCACAGTCAAGCCCCATTTGCCTCAAGTTGTTTTTCTAATGATTTTCCTTTGCCCATATCCTGAACCAATTTCTGGTGTATCAAATTTCCACAGAAGACTATACTCAAGATGGCAGACCAAAGCACACACGCTGATCTACAGCTCCCCTTGAGAGTCTATTAATATTATAGTAATTTAAAATGTAAAAAAAATAATTTTCCCAGCTATAATAATAATAATAATAATAATAAAATGGCAAGGGACCCTTCCACTGATAAGAGAGCTCAACACATTTTTGAAATGTGTGAAGAAAATGGCGAGTGTTGGCCATGAAGCAGACGGGAGGCAGGAGCCACCTAGAACATAGGCAGTGAGGGCTGCAGCTGTGGGAAGGAGACTGGAAATGACAGATAACACAGTACAGAAATGAGAAGTGAGGCAGAGAACAGAAGGATTAATATAGAGTACAGTTCTCCCACCTCCCTCCCAATTCCAGCAGAATTGCTTGCAGAACTGTGACAACCCAGCAATTACTCCAAGACAAAGATTCTTCCCCAACAAACTCTGTGGGAAGAACTAGGGCAGCCACCACGGAGCTTAGAACCCTAGAGTAAAACCCTGCTCATTTTGGCCTTAGGGATTCCCTAACATCATGGCTGTGCAGGGAAACCTGATGGTCAAAAAGTCCCTTTGCCCATATTCAGAGCTTCTAATCAGCCCTTCTATTCCTCATTCTTCAGGATGAATGAAAAATTAAAACTCAACACATATTTGGGAAAAGCGAACACAATGATATAGAAAGTTCAAATTAAAAATAAACAACAGGTTGGGCACAGTGGCTTACACCTGTAGTCGCAGCACTTTGGGAGGCCGCAGCAGACAGATTGCTTGAGCCCAGGAGTTCGAGACCAGCCTGGGTCACAGAGCAAGACCCTGTCTCAAAAACAACAACAACAAAAACTCAGAAAAATTTATAATGGAGGAAGAAAAATTTTTAAATAAAACATATTACTGAAAAACTACTCAGAATGATGATTCAAGAAGCTAGTCTATCCATAAAATAGTAATAGGATGCTATAAAAAAGAGTCAAGGAAAATAGTTCTTGGAAATTGAAAACATAATACCTGTAATATTGAAAGGTTGATAATAAAGATGGCTAAATTAGCCTGGCTCAGTGGCACGAGCGTCTAATCCCAGCACTTTGGGAGACCAAGGCGGGAAGATTCCTTGAGGCCAGGAGCTCTAGACTAGCTGGGCAACATAACAAGACCCTGTCTCCACAAAGAGTTAAAAAATTAGCTGGGTGTGGCATGCACCTGTATCCTCAGCTACTCGAGAATTTGACTCTGGAAATGTTTTTCTACTGAGGGGCTCAGTTGTTGTGACATTGGAACCTTAGAGAATAAAGGGTAATCAGACCTCACCACCTGGTTCTAGATAGACACAGTTAGGATAATGTAAATGGTTATTGGTTTGGAACATTTAGAATCAACCTGTGAACAAATCACAGGAGACTTGGCTGTGTTTGAGGAATGCAGTATAAATGTCATCAACCTTGACGTCATATAGATAGAGGTTCAGGTGATGAGGTTGGGAGGTGAAGTTGCAGCCAAGGTATGAACACTTATGTCTTCATCTCAGTGAGCGGGCAGACATGGGAAACTGTCTACAATTGATGGAACAAGAAATGGAGATTTAAGGTGTGAAGACATGAAGAAGGCCAGTGAAGGAAATGAGAATCATGAAATTGCTATACTGGGAGGAGGCGGGAAAGGGACGTGGGAGTCATATAAGTTAGCTAAATTCTCTATCACTCAAGGAAATCAATAAATAAGGCCTAAAATCAGTAAATCAAGATATAAAAGTAGAAGTTTATTATTTAGTGCTGTGGAGATGCCAACCGAAAGAAAAACAGTAACATATTAAGAATCATTGCCTCGGCTGGGCATGGCGGTTCATGCCTCTAATCCCAGCACTTTGGGAGGCCGAGGTTGGTGGATCACCTGAGGTCAGGAGGTCGAGATCAGCCTGGCCAACATGGTGAAACCCCATCTCTACTAAAAATGCAAAAATTAGCTGGGCGTGGTGGTGGGCGCCTGTAATCCCAGCTACTCTGGAGGCTGAGGCAGGAGAATCGCTTGAACCCAGGAGGCAGAGGTTTCAGTGAGCCGAGATTGCGCCATTGCACTCCAGCCTGAGTGACAAGAGCAAAACTCCGTCTAGAAACAAAAACAAAAACAAAAACAAAAAACCTTGCCTCAAGACAGCAAAATTAAGATAGGAAAGGGTAGAGTCCAAGATTGTTGCTTTGCAGTTCTAAGTTTTTCTGTACTAATTTAACCACAGGCATTTTACATTTATAAAAATTTGAACAATTGTATTTGTAAAAAATAAATCTCAAAAACGAAGAGCTATGTGGGACATGTAAAGGATGAAAGTGAGACAAAAGAAGACTATAGTAATCATATTAATTACAAGGGAATCTGGGATCACCACCCACTGTTCGACTGCTTAATTATGGCCACAGTGAAGCCCCCCAAGATTCTTGATTGAGGGCCATGCGGCAGTTCAGCATGGAAACACACAGAGCACACAAACTCTCTGGGAAGAACTAGGGCAGCCACCACAGAGCTTAGAACCCTAGAGCAAAACCCTGCTTATTTTGGCCTTAGGGATCCCCTAACAATGGCTGTGAAGGGAAACTTGATGGTCAGAAAGTCCCTTTGCCCATATTCAGAGCTTCTAATCGGCCTTTCTATCCCTCGTTCTTTAGGCTGGCCAGGAGACTGGGGCAGAATACTAGCGAACAGGTCCAGTATAATGAGATAGTAACATAACAACCAATCCCTAATTAATGTCAGAGGGCATATCTCCCACTGCCTGACATCTCAGGCACCTACCTCTTGCCCACTTCACCCACAGTCAGTGCAAATGGAGCATCAACTTGACTGCTGTGTAAGGGAACCCAGGAAAAAGGACCATTTTGCCAGTGACCCCAATTCTGTTTGAGTGTAACCACCCACTGCTGGGGATTGAGGCTGTTGCTGGAACTGTCCCAGGTTTTACTACTTCATTGCAATTTCCTGGCAGCCCTGCTCCAAGGCTAGATGAAATCTTCACTCTTGCCAGAGCCATTCTCAATAAACATTTGCTGAAGAAATGCTTGCTACCTGAATGAATGATCAGAAGCCAGAAAAATCAGCTTTCAAGAGGAGCTTAGGAATAAGCAGGTCAGCAATTGGAGGTTGGGGGAAGGCTGGGAACTTGAGGTGGGTACCTTGGGGAAATAGGGAGGTACAGATAACAACTGCATTCTCCCAGTCTTTTCCTTCCTTCTCCTCCTCCTCCACTCCCTACTCCTGCTTCCCTACTTCCCCTTCTCCCTATCCCCTTCTCCTTCTTCTCCTTTTTTTTTGTTCTTGTTGTCATTCCTTAACCCTCTTCATTTTTCCTTCCTTTCTTGTCTTCCTTTGCCCCTGGCCTGGGCTGTGAAGCCTCCTTGAAGATCACCCCTCCTGCTCACTAGTTTTCCTCTGTGTTTGCAATTTACATGCATTTGCCCCTCCCGTGTACATAATGCTAATGCTTTACTATATTTGCATAATGCTCCTAGACTTTCCTTCTGCTCGTTTCCCCTCCAGACTATCTTTTTTTTTTTTTTTCTCCTTTTCTTTTAGGAATTCCCATAGAGGGAGGACTGGTTCCATCCTCCCTTCTCCCTGCTAGCTCCTCCCCACCACTCCCCAAGGTTAGATGTTTCATAGTGATAGTAGCATATGTCACCAAGCTCTTCTGCCACTGGAAGCTTTTTCACCCTCCCTTACCCCATTTGAGCACTCTGAGTGAGATTAGTTCTGCAATAATGCCATGCTTTAAGCAGAATCACTGTAGGCAGTGTGCAACCTGGGAAGAACTTCCTGTTCTCCTTTAGTATTGTAGTTGAACCTCTGAACTATATATAGTTGAACCTCTTCTTTAAAATCTTACAAATAAGAAAACAATGTAGCATATTTATTTTATAAATTAAAAAATACAGCATAACAACTATTTACGTAGCATTTACATTGTAGTAGGTATATAATTAATCTAGAGATGATTTAAAGTACATAGGAGGATGTGCATAGGTTATACACAAATACTATCCATTTTCTATAAGGGACTTGAGCATCTAGGGATTTTGATATCTGAGGGTGTCCTGAAACCAATCCTTCTGCTATATGCCACAGATATGGAGAAACACTGTATTTAAAAGCCAAGAAAATGGTTACAGGAAAGAAAATGGTTACAGGACGATAGGCTGTTTTCATTGATACATCAGCAATTGCATCAAGGCAGTAACTCTAAAAGGGGGGCATATTCCATGATAAACAGAAACACATAACCTCTTTTTGCTATTCTAAATCAAAAAGCAATGATGTTTTTCTTTCCAAAAGCATAAAAATGGAGTTGAAACAAGAATTTCCCTGGGGAACTTCTGATTGTCATTTCCTACAGAGAAAACCAAATATTGAAATGCGTAGTTCCTTTTAAAGAGTTAAATAGCTTAGCTCGTGTATAAATAAAGCAAATCATCACTATTTTAGAAACTAAGAGCCTATGAAACTACAATTTTAAAAGCTCAAACACAACTCAGTAATTTTATTATAAAATTTGCATTCTGACCTGGTACAAATGTAAAAGGAATTTAAAAGCATCTTCAAATTGTAGAGAGCCAGGGAGATGTAAGTATCATAGTATAGTTATATAATCTGGTGTCAAATGGAGATCAAATATAATAAGCCTAGTATCTACCCCTAATTTTAAAGTGCTACCCTTTGATACTATATTTAACTTAGGACAAATGGAAACACTACCATCAATTTCGGAAGCCTTTCCAACAGAACTGCCAGAGCTTTCAGGCTTCTTTGATGGGACAACGATGTGGCCAAGAAGTGGAAAGATCCCTGTACATCGGGGTCTAGACACAGATGTGGCACTAAAGTGCTGTGAGGCCTGGGAGAAATCACCTAATTGCTCAGGCCTCAGTTTCCTCCATAGAGGTGGGAGGAGTGGATATTGGGCCAGATCTTAACGTTTTATCGTCACAGATGGCTTTGGGAATTTAATGAAAGCTATGGGCCTATCCACCCCCACCCTTTTAGGGAAAACACACCTTGATACATACACAGAATATTTTACATGCAATTTCAGGGTCTCATTTTCTGGCCATTAATGCCCCACAGGGACCATCAAGGGCTTGTAGAGCTACATCATCTGTCTGGTCCCTCATTCTCTCTCCTATGCCTGTGTACTGGGCTTCCTCAGTTTAACTGTGACCCAGGCTGGGCCACATCTTTCACTCTTTTGAGAACTCCATGATAGTGTTAAGGTTGAAAATATCCTTGGTAAAATCTTATCAAGTTTAAGGACCAGGAGTGGTGGCTCACACTTTTGGAAGGCCAAGGCGGGAGGATCACTTGAGGCAGAAGTTTGAGACCAGCCTGGGCAACAGAGCAAGACCCTGTCTCCAAAAATCAAACAAAAATCTTGTTGAATTTAATGCACATAAATATTCACCTGCCTTCATGTATCTCCTGTTTTTGCTGAACTGTATTCTAAAAAGATAGAATCTAAGAATCCCAAGGAAGGAAAGTTCAGATCTCACATTCAGACTGAGTGAGCCTTCCTTGCAGACAAATTGAGTTATGTTCAACCCTAAAAAAATAAAAATCATATATATATTTTTTGAGGCAGAGTCTCACTCTGTCTCCCAGGCTGGAGTGCAGTGGTGCGATTTCGGCTCACTGTATCCACCGCCTCCTGGGTTCAAGCAATTCTCGTGCCTCAGCCTCCCGAGTAGCTGGGATTACAGGTGAATGCCAACATTCCTGGCTAATTTTTGTATTTTTAGTAGAGATGGGATTTCACCATGTTGGCCAGGCTGGTATCAAACTCCTGACCTCAAGTGATCCACCTGCATCAGCCTCCCAAAGTGCTGGGATTACAGGAATGAGTCACTGTGCCCAGCCAAAAATCATATTTATAATAGCCATTTCTGAGAGGTCTGTCTACTCCTGCACAAAGAGTTTATATAGCTTTAGGTGAGTCCACTTTTTCATTCAGAGTAGCATTTATTGAGTGCTTGTCATATTCTGAGCCCTGGAGTAGCACTGGGAATCCTAAGATAAATGAGATACGGTCCTGGATTCAAACAGCAGCTAGCGGAGTGCGAGAATATGATTAGAAAATTACACAAGGACTGTTTATTGCTTGGAATCGTGCATGTGCAATGGAGAGCACCCACCACTGCCTGAGACAGGCATCAGGGAGGCCTCAAATATTTTTTAAAGGATGAGTTAGAATTTTCCAGGCAGCAGGAGAAGAACCTCTCAGACAGATGGCTGTGTAAGAGCAAGCGGTTGTTAGTACAGCCTGGGTGAGGTGTGGCTAGAGCTTAGCCATGTGTGAGGTCGTGCTAGGAGGATGGGAGGACTATAAAGGGTCCCTACACATTTTGCAAGTAAATGGCATTTTTAAAATCTCATTACACATGACATATAGGGGGACAAGAACTTACTGAAGGATTTTCACCAGAGTAGAGTGATATAACTGGTATTTTGGAAAGATGGTGTGAAGAATGGACTGGAGATGGGGAGGCTGGAGCAGGTTAACACACTTTACACACATTTCTTTGTAGATCCCCTTGAGGAAAATATCCACTTGCCTGAGCACTATGCTTATACTTCAATTTTTGATGCTGACAAGCCTTTTTGTGCTAATTGGTAACCAGGGTTTGCTAGGAGGCATCTGACCTCATATCCATCCACTATGATTGGTTGGTTTTTATCCCTGGTCTTGATAAGATATCACATAAGCTTTTATACCTCACATTTGTGCCCACAAATATGTTTTAACTAATTGGTATAAAAGAGCTTGCAAATATATTGTGAATGTCAGCTTCAGTTAGCCTTAATTTGCCACCTCTGAAATGGTGGCCTGGGTACCACAGATGCTATGGGTTGGCTCAAATGTTTTAACACTTTAAACACTTTATTTCACTGGGCAAAACTTGACAGTTTTCTATCTTATAGAATTAGGAATGCTATTTATATATTACCAAGAGGATGCTCACTACATTGCCTCACCTTATTAGTTCTTTCATTCCACAAATATGCACTGGGCCCCTACTATATTCCAGGCAATGTTCCAGGCACAGTGGACACACTGTTATGTAAGACAAAAAAGGTCCTTTATCAGGTGACAAGTGCCAAAGAGAATTCAAGTAGGTGATGGAATGGCGAGTGCCTCAGGGTGATACTCATGAAAGAGCCATCCATGCAAACTGTTGGGAGGAGCACTGTAGGAAGAGGGAATAAATAGCTGGTGCAAAGATTTAGGCTGCTCCCTTGTGGCTTGCATTCATTTCTGTTTATTTTGCCTTAAGACTGTTATGACAACCATACTCTATGCATTGGGAAATAATCTGTGGCTTCATAGAGAAATGCATTCATCCCTCAATGGTTTAGTATAACTAGTCCAAAATTTTTGCTCATAAGCCTGGACTGGTATTGTCAATCAACCATTAATTATTGTTAAAGGAGTAATTTCATAAAGAAATTTATAATAAAGTGCTTTGTATTGCCACATGTCAATGCTCAGGCATGTCTCCACTAGAAAGAATGAGAAGCCATCAAATGATTGCCCGTTTAGGTGGAATCGCTGTGCACGTGCAGGAATGTTGCAATAGTGGCTCAGATACAGCCAGTAGCTCCTCTAAGGGTGAGGTGATTTTCTGAAATAGTAAACCTTTCTAGACAAATTTTGAAACAAAACAAAGTACATCCTTTTCTACATTGACACAGTCATTGCATTCCTGGAAAATTCCATGTAAGTACTTTGTATTTAATATATAATATTGTGTAATGATCCAGGCTCAGATAATGATTGACAGGCAAAATGAAGGACCTTCTCACTATAGTGGGATATCTAGCATTCCCGACCCTGCCTGCTAAATGCCAGTTGCAGCCCCTCTTTCCAATCATTTCAACAATAAAAATTGCTCCCATGAAAGTCCAAGCACTCCTCAGGAATGAGAACCACTGAGCCACTGGAAGGAGTTTAGATTTCTTCAAAGTACTATGGGAATCCACTGGAAGATTTTATTCTGGGAAGTAACATAAACTGATTTGCATTTTTCAGAGTGCTCTGGATGCCATGTGAAGAAGTGATGGTAGCGGGGCAAGAGTGGTGGCAGGGAGACTTTGGCAACAGATAACTAGCCTCAGGCAAGGCAGCAGGGAAGGAGCAGAGATGGAAAGAAATTCATAGATTAAGGATGTTTTCAGGGTGGAGGCAACAGGTTTTACTGATGGTATTGATGTGAGATGAGAAAAGATTTTTGGCTTTAGCAACTGAGTGAATGATACATACCTTTATGGAACCCATGAGAAATCCATGGCTTTTGTCTTCTTAATGTTTTTAAATGTAACACGGCCCACACTGAACTCATGATCCCCATGCCACTCCCAAGTTTGAGAGACAGCCATATGGAGATGTCAAGTTAGATATATGAGTTCCTGTGAGATGCTCTGGCTGGAGACGCATCTGGGAGTCAATGGTACACAGAAGGCATCCAAAACCGTGGGATTGGAGATGTGAGGTCACCTTGGGAGATTGGGTGGATGGAGGAGAGAAAGGCGGCCAGGACAGAGCCTCGGGGACCTTCAACACTATTAAATGAGGCACTCTCTTCTATTAATTACTCCATTAAGAGAAAGACTGAGGTTTTTAACATTAATTTTAATGGGAATACTCAATGACTGATGACACCAGTTTTGGCTTATGAACAGAAATTTTGGAACTAATTATACTCATTTATCAAAGCATGGGATGGACTTCTTCATGAATTTCAAATTATTTCCCAATCATAGAGTATGGATATCATAATAATCTTATGATACCAAAGTAGTAATTAATGTTTGGATTAAGAGCAGGCTACATAAGGGAGGTCTTGGACTTATGTTCTCATGAAAAATTACAGATAAAGTCCATTAATCAGTATTCATTGGTCACCCACAGAATAGGCCGTGAAATTTTTCAGTTTAAAAATTACTTTCACATTTTCTAAGGGAATTTGATAGTTCAATTTTCTAAATTAAAAAAAAATTTAACAGCCTTATTGAGGTATAACCCTCATACCATACAATTTTAATCTTTAATTTGAAGTGGTTACAGTGTATTTTCAAATAGACATATGTAAGTTAGAAACTAAATTACCCTGCCAGCTTAACAAAACATAAAACAGCAATTACTGTTTATTGGGCATCAACTTAGGTGACAGGTATTATAAGCAGCATTTAATCGATCCCAATCCTCCCAGCATCCCTGAAGAGTATATCTTCCATTTTACAGAGAGAAAATCCCACCTCAAAAGGATCCGGAGAACTGGCCAGAGATCACCCCAGAAGAGAGTACAGGAGCCAGGATTTGGACGCAGGTCTCTCTGACTCAAATCCTTTTCTCTTTCTCTTACTTCATCCTCCCCGTCGTCTCCTGAAAAATAGAAGCTGGAGTCTGGAATACACACAGAAAACCCTCCACCCATTTTAAGGATACATCAAGATCAAAACTCATTGATACTGTAATCTTACTAGTTTGAACTTTAAAACATTTTACTGCCATTTGGGGACTGGCTTCAAAGAAATGTTTTAGTGGTGTTACGTTTAATGCTTTGTGTTTATGTAGAATTACATATCCTATAAATGTTACGTTGGCTTATCTTGTCTCCTCCCTCTCAAAAGGACCTATGCCAGTTTAAGCTTCTAAATATATTTAGTTGTGGGTAGGAAAATTAGTAGGGACATGAGTTAATGGATTTTACTAGGTACAAGTAAGTTAATATATGCTGACTGGTAAGGGTAGAATCTGCTGTGTACTTAGGCAGACACCCAGGGCAAAGTGGCTGCCAGTTCACCTAGTTATGAATCATACACTTCCAGAAGTAGAAGAGGAGACTTTGATGTCCTGACCAAAGGAGACAAAATTACACTACCAAAATAAATCCTTGCCTACAAAGGACTAAAGAAGTATATGGGATGTGGAACTCTACAGAAAGAGAATGTCCAAAGTCATGGTGAAGCCACATACTGACTGTAAATTCCTGGTGGGGTGAAAGGATGACTAGCATGTGATTTCAGCAGCAACAGTGGGATGTGGGTGACAGTAAGAACTGAAGAATGGCTAGAATCTTTTTTTTTCTTTATTATTATTATTATTATTATTATTATTATACTTTAGGCTCTATGGTACATGTGCGCAACGTGCAGGTAAGTTACATATGTATACATGTGCCATGCTGGTGCGCTGCACCCACTAACTCGTCATCTAGCATTAGGTATATCTCCCAATGCTATCCCTCCCCTCTCCCCCCACCCCACAACAGTCCCCGAAGTGTGATGTTCCCCTTCCTGTGTCCATGTGTTCTCATTGTTCAATTCCCACCTATGAGTGCGAATATGCGGTGTTTGGTTTTTTGTTCTTGCGATAGTTTACTGAGAATGATGATTTCCAATTTCATCCGTGTCCCTACAAAGGACATGAACTCAACATTTTTTATGGCTGCATAGTATTCCATGGTGTATATGTGCCACATTTTCTTAATCCAGTCTATCATTGTTGAACATTTGGGTTGGTTCCAAGTCTTTGCTATTGTGAATAATGCTGCAATAAACATACGTGTGCATGTGTCTTTATAGCAGCATTATTTATAGTCCTTTGGGTATATACCCAGTAATGGGATGGCTGGGTCAAATGGAATTTCTAGTTCTAGATCCCTGAGGAATCGCCACACTGACTTCCACAATGGTTGAACTAGTTTACAGTCCCACTAACAGTGTAAAAGTGTTCCTATTTCTCCACATCCTCTCCAGCACCTGTTGTTTCCTGACTTTTTAATGATTGCCATTCTAACTGGTGTGAGACGGTATCTCATTGTGGTTTTGATTTGCATTTCTCTGATGGCCAGTGATGGTGAGCATTTTTTCATGTGTTTTTTGGCTGCATAAATGTCTTCTTTTGAGAAGTGTCTGTTCATGTCCTTCGCCCACTTTTTGATGGGGTTGTTTGTTTTTTTCTTGTAAATTTGTTGGAGTTCATTGTAGATTCTGGATATTAGCCCTTTGTCAGATGAGTAGGTTGTGAAAATTTTCTCCCATTTTGTAGGTTGCCTGTTCACTCTGATGGTAGTTTCTTTTGCTGTGCAGAAGCTCTTTAGTTAATTAGATCCCATTTGTCAATGTTGGCTTTTGTTGCCATTGCTTTTGGTGTTTTAGACATGAAGTCCTTGCCCATGCCTATGTCCTGAATGGTAATGCCTAGGTTTTCTTCTAGGGTTTTTATGGTTTTAGGTCTAACATTTAAGTCTTTAATCCATCTTGAATTGATTTTTGTATAAGGTGTAAGGAAGGGATCCAGTTTCAGCTTTCTACATTTGGCTAGCCAGTTTTCCCAGCACCATTTATTAAATAGGGAATCCTTTCCCCATTGCTTGTTTTTCTCAGGTTTGTCAAAGATCAGATAGTTATAGATATGTGGCATTATTTCTGACGGCTCTGTTCTGTTCCATTGATCTGTATCTCTGTTTTGGTACCAGTACCATGCTGTTTTGGTTACTGTAGCCTTGTAGTATAGTTTGAAGTCAGGTAGTGTGATGCCTCCAGCTTTGTTCTTTTGGCTTAGGATTGACTTGGCGATGTGGGCTCTTTTTTGGTTCCATATGAACTTTAAAGTAGTTTTTTCCAATTCTGTGAAGAAAGTCATTGGTAACTTGATGGGGATGGCATTGAATCTGTAAATTACCTTGGGAAAGATGGCCATTTTCATGATATTGATTCTTCTTACCCATGAGCATGGAATGTTCTTCCATTTGTTTGTATCCTCTTTTATTTCCTTGAGCAGTGGTTTGTAGTTCTCCTTGAAGAAGTCCTTCACATCCCTTGTAAGTTGGATTCCTAGGTATTTTATTCTCTTTGAAGCAATTGTGAATGGGAGTTCACTCATGATTTGGCTCTCTGTTTGTCTGTTATTGATGTATAAGAATGCTTGTGATTTTTGTACATTGATTTTGTATCCTGAGACTTTGCTGAAGTTGCTTATCAGCTTAAGGAGATTTTGGGCTGAGATGATGGGGTTTTCTAGATATACTATCATGTCATCTGCAAACAGGGACAATTTGACTTCCTCTTTTCCTAATTGAATACCCTTGATTTCCTTCTCCTGCCTAATTGCCCTGGCCAGAACTTCCAACACTATGTTGAATAGAAGTGGTGAGAGAGGGCATCCCTGTCTTGTGCCAGTTTTCAAAGGGAATGCTTCCAGTTTTTGCCCATTCAGTATGATATTGGCTGTGGGTTTGTCATAAATAGCTCTTATTATTTTGAGATACGTCCCATCAATACCTAATTTATTGAGAGTTTTTAGCATGAAGGGTTGTTGAATTTTGTCAAAGGCCTTTTCTGCATCTATTGAGATAATCATGTGGTTTTTGTCTTTGGTTCTGTTTATATGCTGGATTACATTTATTGATTTGCGTATATTGAACCAGCCTTGCATCCCAGGGATGAAGCCCACTTGATCATGGTGGATAAGCTTTTTGATGTGCTGCTGGATTCTGTTTGCCAGTATTTTATTGAGGATTTTTGCATCAATGTTCATCAAGGATATTGGTCTAAAATTCTCTGTTTTTGTTGTGTCTCTGCCAGGCTTTGGTATCAGGATGATGCTGGCCTCATAAAATGAGTTAGGGAGGATTCCCTCTTTTTCTATTGATTGGAATAATTTCAGAAGGAATGGTACCAGCTCCTCCTTGTACCTCTGGTAGAATTCGGCTGTGAACCCATCTGGTCCTGGACTTTTTTTGGTTGGTAAGCTATTGATTATTGCCACAATTTCAGCTCCTGTTATTGGTCTATTCAGAGATTCAACTTCTTCCTGGTTTAGTCTTGGAAGGGTGTATGTGTTGAGGAATTTATCCATTTCTTCTAGATTTTCTAGTTTATTTGCGTAGAGGTGTTTGTAATATTCTCTGATGGTAGTTTGTATTTCTGTGGGATTGGTGGTGATATCCCCTTTATCATTTTTTATTGCATCTATTTGATTCTTCTCTCTTTTTTTCTTCATTAATCTTGCTAGCGGTCTATCAATTTTGTTGATCCTTTCAAAAAACCAGCTCCTGGATTCATTTATTTTTTGAAGGGTTTTTTGTGTCTCTGTTTCCTTCAGTTCTGCTCTGATTTTAGTTATTTCTTGCCTTCTGCTAGCTTTTGAATGTGTTTGCTCTTGCTTTTCTAGTTCTTTTAATTGTGATGTTAGGGTGTCAATTTTGGATCTTTCCTGCTTTCTCTTGTGGGCATTTAGTGCCATAAATTTCCCTCTACACACTGCTTTGAATGCATCTCAGAGATTCTGGTATGTTGTGTCTTGGTTCTCGTTGGTTTCAAAGAACATCTTTATTTCTGCCTTCATTTCGTTATGTACCCAGTAGTCATTCAGGAGCAGGTTGTTCAGTTTCCATGTAGTTGAGCGGTTTTGAGTGAGATTCTTAATCCTGAGTTCTAGCTTGATTGCACTGTGATCTGAGAGATAGTTTGTTATAATTTCTGTTCTTTTACATTTATTGAGGAGAGCTTTACTTCCAAGTATATGGTCAATTTTGGAATAGGTGTGGTGTGGTGCTGAAAAAAATGTATATTCTGTTGATTTGGGGTGGAGAGTTCTGTAGATGTCTATTAGGTCTGCTTGGTGCAGAGCTGAGTTCAATTCCTGGGTATCCTTGTTGACTTTCTGTCTCGTTGATCTGTCTAATGTTGACAGTGGGGTGTTAAAGTCTCCCATTATTAATGTGTGGGAGTCTAAGTCTCTTTGTAGGTCACTCAGGACTTGCTTTATGAATCTGGGTGCTCCTGTATTGGGTGCATATATATTTAGGATAGTTAGCTCTTCTTGTTGAATTAATCCCTTTACCATTATGTAATGGCCTTCTTTGTCTCTTTTGATCTTTGTGGGTTTAAAGTCTGTTTTATCAGAGACTAGGATTGCAACCCCTGCCTTTTTTTGTTTTCCATTTGCTTGGTAGATCTTCCTCCATCCTTTTATTCTGAGCCTATGTGTGTCTCTGCATGTGAGATGGGTTTCCTGAATACAGGACACTGATGGGTCTTGAGTCTTTATCCAATTTGCCAGTCTGTGTCTTTTAATTGGAGCATTTAGTCCATTTACATTTAAAGTTAATATTGTTATGTGTGAATCTGATCCTGTCATTATGATGTTAGCTGGTTATTTTGCTCGTTAGTTGATGCAGTCTCTTCCTAGTCTCGATGGTCTTTACATTTCGGTATGATGTTGCAGTGGCTGGTACCAGTTGTGCCTTTCCATGTTTAGCACTTCCTTCAGGAGCTCTTTTAGGGCAGGCCTGGTGGTGACAAAATCTCTCAGCATTTGCTTGTCTGTAAAGTATTTTATTTCTCCTCCACTTATGAAGCTTAGTTTGGCAGGATATGAAATTCTGGGTTGAAAATTCTTTTCTTTAAGAAGGTTGAATATTGGCCCCCACTCTCTTCTGGCTTGTAGGGTTTCTGCCGAGAGATCTGCTGTTAGTCTGATGGGCTTCCCTTTGATGGTAACCCGACCTTTCTCTCTGGCTGCCCTTAACATTTTTTCCTTCATTTCAACTTTGGTGAATCTGACAATTATGTGTCTTGGAGTTGCTCTTCTCGAGGAGTATCTTTGTGGCGTTCTCTGTATTTCCTGAATCTGAATGTTGGCCTGCCTTGCTAGGTTGGGGAAGTTCTCCTGGATAATATCCTGCAGAGTGTTTTCCAACTTGTTTCCATTCTCCCCGTCACTTTCAGGTACACCAATCAGACGTAGATTTGGTCTTTTCACATAGTCCCACATTTCTTGGAGGCTTTGCTCGTTTCTTTTTATTCTTTTTTCTCTAAACTTCCCTTCTCGCTTCATTTCATTCATTTCATCTTCCAGGGCTGATACCCTTTCTTCCATTTGATCGCATTGGCTCCTGAGGCTTCTGCATTCTTCACGTAATTCTCGAGCCTTGGTTTTCAGCTCCATCAGCTCCTTTAAGCACTTCTCTGTATTAGTTATTCTAGTTATACATTCTTCTAAATTTTTTTCAAAGTTTTCAACTTCTTTGCCTTTGGTTTGAATATCCTCCCGTAGCTCGGAGTAATTTGATCGTCTGAAGCCTTCTTCTCTCAGCTCGTCAAAGTCATTCTCCGTCCAGCTTTGTTCCGTTGCTGGTGAGGAACTGCCTTCCTTTGGAGGAGGAGAGGTACTCTGCTTTTTAGAGTTTCCAGTTTTTCTGCTCTGTTTTTTCCCCATCTTTGTGGTTTTATCTACTTTTGGTCTTTGATGATGGTGATGTACAGATGGGTTTCGGGTGTGGATGTCCTTTCTGTTAGTTTTCCTTCTAACAGACAGGACCCTCAGCTGCAGGTCTGTTGGAGTACCTGGCTGGCCGTGTGAGGTGTCAGTCTGCCCCTGCTGGGGGGTGCCTCCCAGTTAGGCTGCTCGGGGGTCGGGGTCAGGGACCCACTTGAGGAAGCAGTCAGCCCGTTCTCAGATCTCCAGCTGCGTGCTGGGAGAACCACTGCTCTCCTCAAAGCTGTCAGACAGGGACATTTAAGTCTGCAGAGGTTACTGCTGTCTTTTTGTTTGTCTGTGCCCTGCCCCCAGAGGTGGAGCCTACAGAGGCAGGCAGGCCTCCTTGAGTTGTGGTGGGCTCCACCCAGTTCAAGCTTCCAGGCTGCTTTGTTTACCTAAGCGAGCCTGGGCAATGGCGGGCGCCCCTCCCCCAGCCTCGCTGCCGACTTGCTGTTTGATCTCAGACTGCTGTGCTAGCAATCAGCGAGACTCCGTGGGCGTAGGACCCTCTGAGCCAGGTGCGGGCTATACTCTCCTTGGGCACCGTTTCCTAAGCCCGTCGGAAAAGCACAGTATTCGGGTGGGAGTGGCCCGATTTTCCAGGTGCCATCTGTCACCCCTGGAAAGGGAACTCCCTGACCCCTTGCGCTTCCCGAGTGAGGCAATGCCTCGCCCCTGCTTCGGCTGGCGCACGATGCACTCACCCACTGACCTGCACCCACTGTCTGGCACTCCCTAGTGAGATGAACACGGTACCTCAGATGGAAATGCAGAAATCACCCGTCTTCTGCGTCGCTCGCGCTGGGAGCTGTAGACCGGAGCTGTTCCTATTCGGCCATCTTGGCTCCTCCCCAGCTAGAATCTTTTGAGGTCAGCAGTGCTCTGAGGCTGAGGATGGGAGTCACGGGTCTGAGATCAGATGTAGAAATAATTCAAGGTAGTATAACTGTGGATGGAACCAAGAATAAACAAATTATTTTAATATTGGGAATGACAGCAGCTGACTAGTCTGTAAATTAAAGGTGGGGTAGGGAATGATGTAAATGAAAATTTACATTTGTAAGTACCCTGAGAGTAATATTATTAGCAAATAGGATAAAACTTGCAAAATAGTCACATCATTATCTTCAAGTCAGGAATCTACGGATGAGATTCCTGTTGGAAGCATTAGGGGAAGATTCGCAGGGTCTATTTTATTAACATCAGCTATACACATACTGAGCACTGCTTTTTTTTCTTTATTTAATCTGAAGTTTTTTTTATACTTTAAGTTCTAGGGTACATGTGCACAATGTGCAGGTTTGTTACATAGTTTACATGTGCCATGTTGGTTTGCTGCACCCATCAACTGGTTATTAGAAATACATTAGGTATTTCTCCTAATGCTCTCTCTCCCCCAGCCCTCCACCCGCTGACAGGCCCCGGTGTGTGATGTTCCCCGCCCTGTGTCCAGGTGTTCTCATTGTTCAATTCCCACCTATGAGTGAGAACATGCGGTGTTTGATTTTCTGTCCTTGTGATAGTTTGCTGAGAATGATGGTTTCCACCTTCATCCATGTCCCTGCAAAGGACATGAACTCATCCTTTTTCATGGTTGCATACTATTCCATGGTGTGCATGTGCTACATTTTCTTAATCCAGTCTATCACTGATGGGCATTTAGGTTGGTTCCAAGTCTTTGTTTTTGTGAATAGTGCCACAATAAACATACGTGTGCATGTGTCTTTATAGCAGCATGATTTATAATCCTTTGGGTATATACCCAGTAATGGGATGGCTGGGTCAAATGGTATTTCTAGCTCAAGATCCTTGAGGAATCACCACACTGTCTTCCACAAGGGTTGAACTAATTTACACTCCCACCAACAATGTAAAAGCATTCCTATTTCTCCACATCCTCTCCAGCATCTGTTGATTCCCAACTTTTTAATGATTGCCATTCTAACTGGCATGAGATGATATCTCATTGTGGTTTTGATTTGCATTTCTCTGATGACCAGTGATGATGAGCATTTTTTCATGTGTCTGTTGGCTGCATAAATGTCTTCTTTTGAGAAGTGTCAGTTCATATCCTTTGCCCACTTTTTGATGGGGTTGTTTGTTTTTTTTCTTGTAAATTTGTTTAAGTTCTATGTAGATTGTGGATATTAGCCTTTTGTCAGATGGGTAGATTGTAAAAATTTTTTCCCATTCTGCAGGTTGCCTATTCACTCTGATGGTAGTTTCTTTTGCCGTGCAGAAGCTCTTTAGTTTAATTAGATCCCATTTGTCTATTTTGGCTTTTGTTGCCATTGCTTTTGGTGTCTTAGTCAAGAAGTCCTTGCCCATGCCTATGGCCTGAGTGGTATTGCCTAGGTTTTCTTCCAGCATTTTTATGGTTTTAGGTCTAACATTTAAGTCTTTAATCCATCTTGAATTAATTTTTTATAAGGTATAAAGAAGGGATCCAGTTTCAGCTTTCTACATATGGCTAGCCAGTTTGTCCAGCACCATTTATTAAATAGGGAATCCTTTCCCCATTTCTTGTTTTTGTCAGGTTTGTCATAGATCAGATGGTTGTAGATGTGTGGTGTTATTTCTGAGGGCTCTGTTCTGTTCCATTGATCTATATCTCTGTTTCGGTATGAGTACCATGCTGTTTTGGTTACTGTAGCCTTGTAGCATAGTTTGAAGTCAGGTAGCGTGATGCCTCCAGCTTTGTTCTTTTGGCTTAGGATTGTCTTGGCAATGCAGGCTCTTTTTGGTTCCATATGAACTTTAAAGTAGTTTTTTCCAATTCTGTTTAGAAAGTCATTGGTAGCTTGATGGGGATGGTAGTGAATCTATAAATTACCTTAGGCAGTATGGCCATTTTCACAATATTGATTCTTCCTATCCATGAGCATGGAATGTTCTTCTATTTCTTTGTGTCCTCTTTTATTTCGTTGAGCAGTGGTTTGTAGTTCTCCTTGAAGAGGTCCTTCACATCCCTTGTAAGTTAGATTCCTAGGTATTTTATTCTGTTTGTAGCAATTGTGAATGTGTGTTCACTCATGATTTGGCTCTCTGTTTGTCTTTTTTTGGTGTATAGGAATGCTTGTGATTTTTGCACATTGATTTTGTATCCTGACACTTTGCTGAAGTTGCTTATCAGCTTAAGGACATTTTGGGCTGACACGATGGAGTTTTCTAAATATACAATCATGTCATCTGCAAACAGGGACAATTTGACTTCCTCTTTTCCTAATTGAATATCCTTTATTTCTTTCTCCTATCTGATTGCCCTGGCCAGACCTTCCAAGGCTGTGTTGAATAGGAGTGGTGAGAGAGGGCATCCTTGCCTTGTGCCGGTTTTCAAAGGGAATGCTTCCAGTTTTTGCCCATTCAGTATGATATTGGCTGTGGGTTTTTTGTTGTTGTTGTTGTTGTTGTTATTTTTATTATTATTATACTTTAAGTTTTAGGCTACATGTGCACAATGTGCAGGTTAGTTACATATGTATACATGTGCCATGCTAGTGTGCTGCACCCATTAACTTGTCATTTAGCATTAGGTGTATCTCCTAATGCTATCCCTCCCCCACCCCCCTACCCCACAACAGTCCCCAGAGTGTGATGTTCCCCTTCCTGTGTCCATGTGTTCTCATTGTTCAATTCCCACCTATGAGTGAGAACATGCAATGTTTGGTTTTTTGTTCTTGGGAAAGTTTACTGAGAATGATTTCCAATTTCATCCATGTCCCTACAAAGGACATGAACTCATCATTTTTTATGGCTGCATAGTATTCCATGGTGTATATGTGCCACATTTTCTTAATCCAGTCTATCATTGTTGGACATTTGGGTTGGTTCCAAGTCTTTGCTATTGTGAGTGGTGCCTCAATAAACATATCTGTGCATGTGTCTTTATAGGAGCATGATTTAAAGTCCTTTGTGTATACATCCAGTTATGGGATGGCTGGGTCAAATGGTATTTCTAGTTCTAGTCCCTCAGGAATCGTCACACTGACTTCCACAAGGGTTGAACTAGTTTACAGTCCCACCAACAGTGTAAAAGTGTTCCTATTTCTCCACATCCTCTCCAGCATCTGTTGTTTCCCAACTTTTTAATGATTGCCTTTCTAACTGGCATGAGATGATATCTCATTGTGGATTGATTTGCATTTCTCTGATGGCCAGTGATGATGAGCATTTTTTCATGTGTTTTTTGGCTGCATAAATGTCTTCTTTTGAGAAGTGTCTGTTCACATCCTTTGCCCACTTTTTGATGGAGTTGTTTGTTTTTTTCTTGTAAATTTGTTTGAGTTCACTGTAGATTCTGGATATTAGCCCTTTGTCAGATGAGTAGGTTGCAAAAATTTTCCCCATTTTGTAGGTTGCTTGTTCACTCTGATGGTAGTTTCTTTTGCTGTGCAGAAGCTCTTTAGTTTAATTAGATCCCGTTTGTCAATTTTGGCTTTTGTTGCCATTGCTTTTGGTGTTTTAGACATGAAGTCCTTGCCCATGCCTATGTCCTGAATGGTAATGCCTAGGTTTTCTTCTAGGGTTTTTATGGTTTTAGGTCTAACATTTAAGTCTTTAATCCATCTTGAATTAAGTTTTGTATACGGTGTAAGGAAGGGATCCAGTTTCAGCTTCCTACATATGGCTAGCCAGTTTGTCCAGCACCATTTATTAAATAGGGAATCCTTTCCCCATTGCTTGTTTTTCTCAGGTTTGTCAAAGATCAGATAGTTGTCGATATGTCGCATTATTTCTGAGGGCTCTGTTCTGTTCCATTGATCTATATCTCTGTTTTGGTACCAGTACCATGCTGTTTTGGTTACTGTAGACTTGTAGTATAGTTTGAAGTCAGGTAGCATGATGCCTCCAGCTTTGTTCTTTTGGCTTAGGATTGACTTGGCAATGTGGGCTCTTTTTTGGTTCCATATGAACTTTAAAGTAGTTTTTTCCAGTTCTGTTTAGAAAGTCATTGGTAGCTTGATGGGGATGGCATTGAATCTATAAATCACCTTAGGCAGTATGGCCATTTTCACGATATTGATTCTTCCTACCCATGAGCATGGAATGTTCTTCCATTTGTTTGTATCCTCTTTTATTTCCTTGAGCATTGGTTTGTAGTTCTCCTTGAAGAGGTCCTTCACATCCCTTGTAAGTTGGATTCCTAGGAATTTTGTTCTCTTTGAAGCGATTGTGAATGGGAGTTCACTCATGATTTGGCTCTCTGTTTGTCTGTTATTGCTGTATAAGAATGCTTGTGATTTTTGTACATTGATTTTGTATCTTGAGACTTTGCTGAAGTTGCCTATCAGCTTAAGGAGATTTTGGGCTGAGACAATGGGGTTTTCTAGATATACAATCATGTCATCTGCAAACAGGGACAATTTGACTTCCTCTTTTCCTAATTGAATACCCTTTATTTCCTTCTGCCTAATTGCCCTGGCCAGAACTTCCAACACTATGTTGAATAGGAGTGGTGAGAGAGGGCATCCCTGTCTTGTGCCAGTTTTATCTCTGGGACACATTCAAAGCAGTGTGTAGAGGGAAATTTATAGCACTAAATGCCCACAAGAGAAAGCAGGAAAGATCCAAAATGGACACCCTAACATCACAATTAAAGAACTAGAAAAGCAAGAGCAAACACATTCAAAAGCTAGCAGAAGGCAAGAAATAACTAAAATCAGAGCAGAACTGAAGGAAATAAAGACACAAGAAACTCTTCAAAAAATTAATGAATCCAGGAGCTGGTTTTTTAAAGGATCAACAAAATTGATAGACCGCTAGCAAGACTAATAAAGAAGAAAAGAGAGAAGAATCAAATAGACACAATAAAAAATGATAAAGGAGACATCACCACTGACCCCACAGAAATACAAACTACCATCAGAGAATACTACAAATGCCTCTACACAAATAAACTAGAAAATCTAGAAGAAATGGATAAATTCCTCGACACATACACTCTCCCAAGACTAAACCAGGAAGAAGTTGAATCTCTGAGTAGACCAATAACAGGCTCTGAAATTGTGGCAATGATCAATAGCTTACCAACCAAAAAGAGTCCAGGACCAGATGGATTCACAGCCGAATTCTACCAGAGGTACAAGGAGGAACTGGTACCATTCCTTCTGAAACTATTCCAATCAATAGAAAAAGAGGGAATCCTCTGTAACTCATTTTATGAGGCCAGCATCATCCTGATACCAAAACCGGGCAGAGACACAACCAAAAAAGAGAATTTTAGACCAATATCCTTGATGAACATTGATGCAAAAATCTTCAATAAAATACTGGCAAACCGAATCCAGCAGCACATCAAAAATCTTATCCACCATGATCAAGTGGGCTTCATCCCTGGGATGCAAGGCTGGTTCAGTATATGCAAATCCAGCACATAATTTATAAATGTAATCCAGGATATAAACAGAACCAAAGACAAAAACCACATGATTATCTCCATAGATGCAGAAAAGGCCTTTGACAAAATTCAACAACCCTTCATGGTAAAAACTCTCAATAAATTAGGTACTGATGGGATGTATCTCAAAATAATAAGAGCTATCTATGACAAACCTACAGCCAATATCATACTGAATGGGTTTGTTATAAATAGCTCTTATTACTTTGAGATACATTCCATCAATACCTAGTTTATTGAGAATTTTTAGCATGAAGGGCTGTTGAATTTTGTCAAAGGCCTTTTCTGCATCTATTGAGATAATCATGTGGTTTTTGTCATTGCTTCTGTTTATTTGATGGATTATGTTTATTGATTTGCATATGTTGAACCAGCCTTGCATCCCAGGGATGAAGCCGACTTGATCATGATGGATAAGCTTTTTGATGTGCTGCTGGATTCGGTTTGCCAGTATGTTATTGAGGATTTTCACATCAATAATCATCAGGAATATTGGTCTAAAATTCTCTTTTTTGTTGTGCCTCTGCCAGGCTTTGGTATCAGGATGATGCTGGCCTCATAAAATGAGTTAGGGAGGATTCCCTTTTATTCTATTGATTGGAATAATTTCAGAAGGAATGGTACCAACTCCTGTTTGTACCTCTGGTAGAATTGAGCTGTGAATCCGTCTGGTCCTGGACTTTTTTTGGTTGGTTGGCTATTAATTATTGCCTGAATTTCAGAACCTGTTATTGGTCTACTCAGGGATTCAACTTCTTCCTAGTCTAGTCTTGGGAGGGTGTGTGTGTCCAAGAGTTTATCCATTTCTGCCAGATTTTCTATTTTATTTGCATAGAGGTGTTTATAGTATTCTCTGGTGGTAGTTTGTATTTCTGTGGGATTGGTGGTGATACCTCCTTTATCATTTTTTATTGTGTCCATTTGATTTTTCTCTCTTTTCTTCTTTGTTAGTCTTGCTAGCAGTCTATCAGTTTTGTTGATCTTTTCAAAAAACCAGCTCCTGGATTCATTGATTTTTTGAAGGGTTTTTGTGTCTCTATCTCTTTCAATTCTGCTCTGATCTTAGTTATTTTTTGCCTTCTGCTAGCTTCTGAATTTGTTTGCTCTTGCTTCTCTAGTTCTTTTAATTGCCATGTTAGGGTGTCAATTTTAGATCTTTCCTGCTTTCTCTTGTGGGCATTTAGTGCTATAAATTTCCCTCTACACACTGTTAAATGTGTCCCAGAGATTCTGGTACGTTGTGTCTTTGTTCTCACCGGTTTCAAAGAGCATCTTTATTTCTGCCTTCATTTCATTATTTACCCAGTAGTCATTCAGGAGCAAGTTGTTCAATTTCCATGTAGTTGAGCAGGTTTGAGTGAGTTTCTTAATCCTGAGTTCTAATTTGATTGCACTGTGGTCTGACAGATGGTTTGTTGTGATTTCCGTTCTTTTACTTTTGCTGAGAAGTGCTTTACTTCCAAATATGTGGTCAATTTTAGAATAAGTGCGATGTGGTGCTGAGAGGAATGTATATTCTGTTGATTTGGGGTGGAGAGTTCTGTAGATGTTTACTAGGTCTGCTTCGTGCAGAGCTGAATTCAAGTCCTGGATATCCTTGTTAACCTTCTGTCTTATTAATCTGTCTAATGTTGACAGTGAGGTGTTAAAGTCTCCCATTATTATTGTGTGGGAGTCTAAATCTTTTTGTAGGTCTCTAAGGACTTGTTTTATGAATCTGGGTGCTCCTGTATTGGGTGCATGTATATTTAGGATAGTTAGCTCTTCTTGTTGAATTGATCCCTTTACCATTATGTAATGGCCTTCTTTGTCTCTTTGGATCTTTGTTGGTTTAAAGTCTGTTTTATCAGAGACTAGGATTGCAACCCCTGCTTTTTTTTTTTTTTTTTTTTTTTTTTGCTTTCCATTTGCTTGGTAGATCTTCCTCCAACCCTTTATTTTGAGCCTATTTTGTCTCCGCACTTGAGATGTGTCTCCTGAATACAGCACACTGATGGTTCTTGACTCGATCCAATTTGCCAGTCTGTGTCTTTTAATTGGAGCGTTTAGCCCATTTACATTTAAGGTTAATATTGTTATGTGTGAATTTGATCCTGTCATTATGATGTTAGCTGATTATTTTGCCCATTAGTTGATGCAGTTTCTTCCTAGCATCGATGGTCTTTACAATTTGGCATGGTTTTGCAGTGGTTGGTACTGGTTGTTCCTTTCCATGTTTAGTGCTTCCTTCAGGAGCTCTTGTAAGGCAGGCCTGGTGGTGACAAAATCTCTCAGCATTTGCTTGTCTGTAAAGGATTTTATTTCTCCTTCACTTATGAAGCTTGGTTTGGCTGGATATGAAATTCTGGGTTGAAAATTCTTTTCTTTAAGAATGTTGAATATTGGCCCCCACTCTCTTCTGGCTTGTAGAGTTTCTGCTGAGAGATCAGCTGTTAGTCTGATGGGCTTCCCTTTGTGGGTAACCCGGCCTTTCTCTCTGGCTGCCCTTAACATTTTTTCCTTCATTTCATCTTTGGTGAATCTGACAATTATGTGTCTTGGGGTTGTTCTTCTCAAGGAGTATCTTTGTGATGTTCCTCTGTATTTCCTGAATTTGAATGTTGGCCTGCCTTGCTATGTTGGGGAAGTTCTCCTGGATAATATCCTGAAGAGTGTTTTCCAACTTGGTTCCATTCTCCCCATCACTTTCAGGTACACCAGTCAGACGTAGATTTGGTCTTTTCACATAGTCCCATATTTCCTGGAGGCTTTGTTCATTTCTTTTTACTCTTTTTTCTCTAAACTTGTCTTCTTGCTTTATTTCATTCATTTGATCTTCAATCACTGATACCCTTTCTTCCACCCAATTGAATCAGCTATTGAAGCTTGTGCATGCGTCTTGAAGTTCTCGTGGCCTGGTTTTCAGCTCCATCAGGTCATTTAAGGTCTTCTCTACACTGTTTATTCTAGTTAGCCATTCATCTAATCTTTTTTCAAGGTTTTTAGCTTCCTTGTGATGGATTAGAACATGCTCCTTTAGCTCGGAGAAGTTTGTTATTACCAACCTTCTGAAGCCTCCTTCTGTCAACTCGTCAAAGTCATTCTCCATTCAGCTTTGTTCCATTGCCGGCAAGGAGCTGCAATCCTTTGGAGGAGAAGAGGCTCTCTGGTTTTTAGAATTTTCAGCTTTTCTGCTCTGGTTTCTCCCCATCTTTTGGTTTTATCCACATTTGGTCTTTGATGTTGGTGACCTACAGATGGGGTTTTGGTGTAGATGTCCTTTTTGTTGATGTTGATGCTATTTCTTTCTGTTTGTTTTCCTTCTAACAGTCAGGTCCCTCAACTGCAGTTCCATTGGAATTTGTTGGAGGTCCACTCCGGACCCTGTTTTCTTGGGTATCACCAGCATAGGCTGCAGAAGAGCAAATATTGCAGAACAGCAAGTATTGCTGCCTGATCCTTCCTCTGGAAGTTCTGTCCCAGAGGGGGCCCACCTATATGAGGAGTCTGTCAGCCCGTACTGTGAAGTATCTCCCAGTTAGGCTACATGAGGGTCAGGGACCCACTTGAAGAGGCAGTCTGTCCATTCTCAGAGCTCAAACACCATGCTGGGAGAACCACTGCTCTCTTCAGAGCTGTCAGACAGGGATGTTTAAGTCTGCAGAAGTTGCCTGCTGCCTTTTGTTCAGCTATGCCCTGCCCACAGAGATGGAGTCTTTAGTGGCAGTAGGCCTGGCTGAGCTGCGGTGGGCTCCACCCAGTTAGAGTTTCCTGGCCACTTTGTTTACCTATTCAAGCCTCAGCAATGGCAGACACACCTCCCCCAGCTGGGCTACTGCCTTGCAGTTCAATCTCAGATTGCTGCACTAGCAGTGAGAAAGGCTCCATGGGCATGGGACTTGCCAAGCCAGGCATGGGAGAGACTCTCCTTGTCTGCCGGTTGTAAGACCTTGGGAAATGTGCAGTTATTTGGGTGAAAGTGTCCCATTTTTCCAGGTACATACAGTCTGTCACGGCTTCCCTTGGCTAGGAAAGGGAAATCCCCCTACCCCTTGCACTTCCTGGGTGAGGCAACACCCTGCCCTGCTTTGGCTCACCCTCCGTGGGCTGCACCCACTGTCCAACCAGTCCCAACGAGCTGAACCAGGGACCTCAGTTGGAAATGCAGAACTCACCCATCTTCTGCATCGACCATGTTGGGAGCTGCAGACCAGAGCAGTTCCTATTTGGCCACCTTAGAATGGACCTCTTTTTTTCTTCTTTTCTTTACCATAATGCTTATTATTGTTATGGGGATTTAAAAAATTCTTACTGGGTTTCAAGTCATCTCTCATATCCCAGGGATACTGAAACCCCTACCACTTCCACTTATTTTGTATACACTAGACCTGTATTAATGAACCCCTCTAGGTCACCATGACCATTGCAGCCAAGCTACTATTAAGCACTTACTGTGTGGCTCTGTGCAAGTATTTAATGTGCATCACACCATTACAACCTCACCTGTGAGAGTGTGACTGTTATTTTTCCATTTTACAGATAATGAAACTAAAGCTCAGTCATTAATTCAGTTGCCTGAGATGATCCAGCTAGAACATGGTAGAGCTGGCAAGTCTATATAACTCAGGATCTACTCTTAGCCATTACATATGCAGTATAACTAAAAATCCATGGGATGGAAATTATGTGTAGGTGACTCTTCTCTAGTCTCTGTCAGACACAAGACCAAAGCAAAGATGAAAATATTCTCTCTCCAGCTAGGTGTGGTAGCTCACCCCTGTAATCCCAGCACTTTTGGAGGCCAAGGTGGGCAGGTCACTTGAGGTCAGGAGTTTGAGACCAGCCTGGCCAACATGGCGAACCCCATCTCTACTAAAATAAAATAAAATGAAATAATAATAATAATAATAATACAAACATTAGCCGAGCATGGTGTTGCATGCCTGTAATCCCAGCTACTCGGGAGGCTGAGGCAGGAGAATCATCTTAACCCAGAAGGTGGAGGTTATAGTGAGCTATCATGCCACTGCACTGCAGCCTGGGTGACAATGAGATTCCATCTCAAAAATAAGTAAATAAATAAATAAATGAGAGATGTTTTTTGTTTGTTTTTAAAAAGAAAATATTCTCTCTCATATTCTCACAGGGTTTGTAATCCTAGAGTAACAAGGAGCACTGTTGCAATTTCTTTTCTTTCTTTCCACTCCATTTAAAAAATTGTCTATGTTTAGAGATAAAGAGAGTCTTGTTACTTTGATATATTTGTTTTTTGGATCAAGGGGAAATTTACAAATTGTCAACTTTTCACAAAATATTTCTTAGAGACCATGCTCCCAAGCTTTAATTTTTTTTTTTAGTTTTATTTTTTTCTCTTACCGTTTTTGTTCGTTTGTTTGTTTGTTTGAGATGGAGTCTCGCTCTGTCACCCAGGCTGGAGTGCAGTGGCACAATCTCAGCTCACTGCAAGCTCCACCTCCTGGGTTCACACCATTCTGCCACCTCAGCCTCCCGAGTAGCTGGGACTACAGGCGCCTGCCATCACGCCCACCTAATTTTGTTTTTGTATTTTTAGTAAAGACAGGGTTTCACCGTGTTAGCCAGGATGGTCTCAATCTCCTCACCTCGTGATCTGCCTGCCTCGGCCTCCCAAAGCGCTGGGATTACAGGCATGAGCCACCATGCCCAGCCTCTCTTACTGTTTTTTAAAAACTTTTATTTTAGGTTCAGGGTACATGTCCAGGTTTGTTATATAGGTAAACTCATGTCATAGGGGTTTGTTGTACAGATTATTTCATCACCCATGTACTAAGCCTAATATCCAATAATTATTTTTTCTGATCCTCTTTGTCATCCCGCCTCCACCCTCAGGTAGGCCCCAGTGTCTGTTGTTCCCCTCTTTGTGTCCGTGTGTTCTCATCATTTAGCTTCCCCTTATAAGTGAGGACATGTGGTCTTTGGTTTTCTGTTCCTGAGTTATTTTGCTAAGAATAATGGCCTCCAGCTTCATCCATGTTCCTGAAGAGGATGTGATCTTGTTCTTTTTTATGGCTGCATAGTATTCCATGGGTTATGTACCACATTTTCTTTATCCAGTGATATGGTTTGGCTGTGTCCTCACCCAAATCTTGTCTTGACTTGTAGCTCCCATAATTCCCACATGTTGTGGGAGTGACCTGGTGGGAGATAATTGAATCATGAGGGTGGTTTCCCCCATACTGTTCTCATGGTAGTGAATAAGTTTCACAAGATCTGATGGTTTTATAAGGGGAAACCCCTTTTTCTTGGCTTTCATTCTGTCCTGCCTGCCACCATGTAAGACGTTCCTTTTGTCTTCTGCCCTGATTGTGAGGCTTCCCCAGCCACATGGAACCATGAGTCCATTAACCTCTTTTTCTTTCTAAATTACCCAGTATTGGGTATGTCTTTATCAGCAGCATGAAAACAGACTAATACATCCAGTCTATCATTGATGTACATTTAGGTTGATTCTGTGTCTTTGCTATTGTGAATATTGCTGCAGTGAACATATGCATGCGTGTGTCTTTGTGATAGAATAGTTTATATTCTTTTGGGTATATACCCTGCTTATAGGTATATAGGTGTATAGAATTGCTGGGTTAAATGAGAGTTCTGTTTTTAGCTCGTTGAGGAATTGCCACACTACTTTCCACAATGGTTGAAACTAATTTATACTCCCACCAATAGTATATAAGCATTTCCTCTTCTCTGCAACCTCACCAATATCTGTTATTTTTTTGAGTTTCTAATAATAGCCATTGTGACTGGTGTGAGATGGTATCTCATTATGGTTTTGATTTGCATTTCTCTAATAATCAGTGATATTTAGCTTTTTAAAATATGCTTGTTGGCTGCATGTATGTCTTCTTTTTGAGAAGTGTCTGTTCATGTCCTTTGCCCCATTTTTTAATGGGGTTGTTTGGTATTTTCCCTTGTAAATTTGCTTGTGAAGTTCCACATAGATGCTGGATGTTAGACCTTTGTCAGGTGCATAGTTTGCAGATATTTTCTCCCATTCTGTAGGTGTCTATTTACTCTGTTGATAGTTTCTTTTGCTATGCAGAAGCATTTTAGTTTAATTAGATCCCATTTGTCAATTTTTTGCTGTTGCTGCAATTGCTTATGGCATCTTCGTCATGAAATCTTTGCCAGTTCCTATGTCCAGGTTGGTATTGCCTAGGTTGTCTTCCAGGGTTTTTATAGTTTTGGGTTTTACATTTAAGTTTTCAATCCATCTTGAGTTTATTTTTGTATGGTATAAGAAAGAGGTCCAGTCTCAATCTTCTGCATATGGCTATCCCAGCACCATTTATTGAATAAGAAATCCTTTTCCCATTGCATGTTTTCATCAGCTTTGTTAAAGATCAGATGGTTGTAGGTGTGTGGCCTTATTTCTGGGCTCTTCATTCTGTTCCATTGGTCTATGTATCTGCTTTAGGACCACTACCATGCTGTTCTGGTTACTGTGGTCCTGTAGTATAGTTTGAAGTTGCGTAATGTGATGCCTCCAGCTTTGTCCTTTGCTTAGGATTGCCTTGGTTATTCAGGCTCTTTTTTGGTTCCATATGAATTTTAAAATAGGTTTTTCTAGTTCTGTGAAGAATGTCATTGGTAGTTTGATAGGAATATTGAATCTGTAAATTGCTTTGGGCAGTATGGCCATTTTAACAATATTGATTCTTCTTACCCATGTGCATAGAATGTTTTTCCATTTGTTTGTGTCTTCTCTGATTTCCTTGAGCAGTGTTTTGTAATCCTCACTGTAGAGATCTTTCACCTCCCTGGCTGGCTATATTCCTAGGTATTTTATTCTTTTTGCTGTAATTGTAAATGGGATGGGTTCTTGATTTGGCTCTTAGCTTGGCTATTGTTGGTGTATAGGAATGCTAATGATTTTTGCTACATTGATTTTGTCTATGGAAACTTTGCTGAAATTGTTTATCAGCTTAAGGAGCTTTTGGGTCAAGACTGTGTGGTGTTCTAGATAGAATCATGTTGCCTGCAAACAGGGGTAGTTTGACTTTCCCTCTTCCTATTTAGATGCACTTTATTTCTTTTCTTGCTTGACTGCTCTGGCCAGGACTTCCAATACTATGATGAATAGGAGTGGTGAGAGTGGCTATGGGCATCATTGTCATGTGCCAATTTTCAAGGTGAATTTTTCCCAGTTTTTGCCCAATTCAGTATGATGTTGGCTGTGGGTTTGTCATAGATGGTTTTTATTATATTGAGGTATGTTCTTTCAATACCTAGTTTATTGAGATAATTGTGTGGTTTTTGTCTTTAGTTCTGCTTATGTGATCAATCATATTTATTGATTTGCATATGTCAAACCAACTTTGCATCTTAGGGATAAAGCCTACTTTATTGTGGTGGTTAAGCTTTTTTGATGTGCCATTGGATTCGGTTTGCCAGTAGTTTGTTGAGGAATTTTGCATCTATTTTCAAGAATATTGGCCTGAAATTTTCTTTTCTTGTGTTTCTGTCAGGTTTTGGTATCAAGATGATACCAACTCATAGAATGAGTTGGGGAAGAGTCCCTCCTCCTCAATTTTTGGAGTAGTTTCAGTAGAAATAGTACCAGCTCTTCTTTATACAGCTGGTAGAATTTGTCTGTGAATCCATCTGGTCTTGGGCTTTTTTTGGTGGGAAGGCTATTCATTACCGATTCAATTTTGGAGCCCATTATGGTCTGTTCAAGGATTCAGTTTCTTCCTATTTCAGTCTTGGGAGGATGTATGTGTCCAGGAATTTATCAATTTCTTCTAGATTTTCTAGTTTGTGTGCATGGTTATTTGTATTTTTGTGGGGTCAGTGGTAACATCCCCTTTGCCATTTCTTATTCTGTTTATTTGAATTGTCTCTTTTTTCTTTTTTATTAGTCTAGCTAGCAGTCTTTTTTTTTTTTTTTTTTTTTTCCAAAAAACCAACTCCTGGATTCATTGATCTTTTGAATGATTTTTCTTGTCTCAATCTCCTTCTGTTCAGCTCTGATTTTGGTTGTTTCTTGTCTTCTGCTAGCTTTGGGGTTGGTTTGCTCTTGCTTCTCTAATTCTTTTAATTGTAATGTTAGGTTGTTAATTTGATATATTTCTAACTTTTTTATGTGGGCATCTAGTGCTACAGATTTTCCTCTTAACACTGCCTTAGCTATGTCCCAGAGTCTGATATGTTGTATGTTTTTTCTCATTAGTTTGAAAGAACTTCTTGATTTCTGCCTTAATTTCATTGTTTACCCAAAAGTCATTCAGGAACAGGTTGTTAATTTCTAGGTAATAGTATAGTTTTTAATGATTTTCTTAGTCTTGATTCTATTTTTATTGCGCTGTGGTCCAGAAGAGTGGTTGGTATAATCTCAGTGCTTTTGCATTTGCTGAGGAGTGTTTTACGTCCGATTATGTGATTGATTTTAGAGTATGTACCATGTGGCAATGAGAAGAATGTATACTCTGTTGTTTTGGGGTAAAGAGTTCTGTAGGTGTCTATCAGGTCCATTTGTTCCAGTGTTGAGTTCATGTCCTGAATATCTTTGTTAAATTTCTGTCTTGATTATCTGTCTAATACTGTTAGTGAGGTGTTGAAGTCTCCCACTGTTTTTGTGTGGGAGTCTAAGTTTCTTTGAAGGTCTCTAAGAACTTGCTTTATGAATCTGGGTGCTCCTGTGTTGGACGTATATACATTCAGCATAGTTAGGTCTTGTTGTATTGAACCCTTTACCATTATGTAATGCCATTCTTTGTCTTTTTAAATCATTGTTGGTTTTAAATGTTTTGTTTGAAATTAGGATCACAACCCCCACTTTTTTCTGTTTACTTGGTGGATTTTTCTCCATCCCTTTATTTTGAACCTATGGATGTCATTGCATATCTTCTCCTGAAGACAGCATATCACTGGATCTTGTTTCTTTATCCAGCTTGTCACTCTGTGCCTTTTAATTGGGATATTTAATCCATTTATATTCAAGGTTAGCATTGATACATCTGGATTTGATCCTGTCATTGTGTTGTCAGCTGGTGATTATGCAGACTTGTTTCTCTGGTTGCTTTATAGTGTCATTGGTCTGTGTACTTCCAGTATGTCTTTGTAGTGGTTGGTAATAGTCTTTCCTTTCCTTATTTAGTGCTTCTTTCAGGAGCTCTTGTAAGGCAGGTCTGGTGGCAATGAATTCCCTCAGCATTTGCTTGTCTGAAAAGGCTCTTATTTCTCCTTCACTTATGAAGCTTATTTTGGCCAGAAATGAAATTCTTGGTTGGAATTTCTTGTCTTTAATAACGTTGAATATTGACCCCCAATCTCTTCTGGCTTGTAGGGTTTCTGCTGAGAGGTCCACTGTTAGTCTGATGGGCTTCCCTTTGTAGGTGACCTGACCTTTCCCTCAAACTGCCTTTAACATTTTTCTTTCATTTTGACCTTGGGGAATCTGATGATTATGTGTCTTGGGGATAATCTCCTTGTGAAGTATCATGAGGGGGTTCTCTGCATTTCTTGTATTTGAATGTTGGCCTCTCTAGCTAGGTTGAGGAAATTCTCATCGATAATATCCTGAAATATGTTTTCTAAGTTGCTTCCATTCTCCGCATCTCTTTCAGTGATGCTAATGAATCATAGATTTTGTCTCTTTACTTAATTCCATGTTTCTTGGAGGTTTTGTTTATTTTCATTCTTTTTTCTTTATTCTTGTCTGACTGTCTTATTTCAGAAAGCCAGTCTTAAGGCTCTGAGATTCTTTCATCTTCATCTATTCTGCTGTGAATACTTGAAATCACATTATGAAATTCTTATAGTGTGTTTTTCCAGCTCTCTTGGGTTGGTTACATTCTTTTCTATATAGGCCAGTTTGTCTGTCAGCTCTTGTATCGTTTTGTTGTGATTCTTGGCTTCCTTCAATTGGGTTTCAATGTTTTCCTGAATCTCAGTCATCTTTGTTCCTATCCATAGTCTGAAATCTATTTCTGTCATTTCAGCCATCTCAGCCAAGTTAAGAACCCTTGCTAGAGAACTAGTTCAGTCATTTGAGGAAAGAGGGCACTCTGGCTTTTTGAATTGTCAGAGTTCCTGTGCTGTTTCTTTCTCATCTTTGTGGGCTGATGTTCCTTCAGTATTTAAAGTTGCTGTCCTTTGGATGGTCTTTATTTTATTTTATTTATTTGTTATTTTATTATTTATTTTGTGGTTTTTATTTTATTTTATTTATCCTATGTAATGACCTTGGGGGTTTGATTGTGGTATAAGGTGGATTCATTTGACTGGCTTCATTTCTGGAAGATTTTAGGGAGCCAGGCCTCAGCTCAGGACTCCTAGGCTGCATGCTGTAACTCTGGGGGACTGATATTGGATCCTGGCTTTGTTCTCTGGCTCCTTGAGGTTAGAAACCTGCTGCACTGGAGGGGCTGATGTATTCTCCGGCTGCTAGTCATAAGCTAGTCACAACACTCCAATGCGTAGTGCCAGCAAAAGTGCTTTGTAGGGCAGTAGCAGTGGGATCTATCCTCGTTTGCACAAGCCAGCAGCAGCAGCAGCAGCGTGGCAGGGTGCACACTCATTGGCTGCAGAAGGTTGCTAGTGGATACCAAGGTGCCTGTCTCTGTGTGGGCATTTGCAACAGCAGTGGTGGCAGCATAGCTGAGAGGTGCTGGTGTGGGGGACATGAGGGATTCTGCTGGTGCCTGTGCATACATTCCTGCCAGTGGTGGTGTTAGCATGGGGCAGGGCACTGTTGGGCATAGGACTATGTACCCTCTGTGCACGTTCACACCAGCAGTGGTGGCTACTTAGGGTGGGGGCACGTCCACTGTTTTCTGTGCCTAGTTTTGCACCAGTGGCAGTGACAGTGCAGGGATGAGGCACTGGTGGGGGCATGGCTGGCAGGCTCCATGTCTGCCAACACTCTGACAGCAGTGGCAGTGTGGTGGGGGAAAGGGGCAGGGTGCACTCATGCCAGCAGCAGTGGCATGACAGGGTGCACATGCACATGCCTGCTGGTGGGGAAAAGGAAGGAAGGTCTGCTGATGCACACATGCACTGGCATAGTGATGTTGGGGGTGGCTGTATATGAATGCATGTGGGCAAAGCAGTGCAGGAGAGGCTGCAGTGAGGAAAGGGTGTGAATGGGCTGGTGCGTGTCTGTGGGAGCTGCTCTGCTGGAGCTCTCTTCCAGTCAGGCATGGTCTGCCAGCACAGGAACCATGATGTGGGCCCCCAGGAGGTATCCTCCCTGGGCACCCGAGGCTGCACTGCAAGTGAGCATGGCCAGGCTGGGGTACCAGGAGAGGCTACCAGACCAAGGGGTGCTCAGGTCAGACTGGCCCCATTTTATGGGCAGGATCACCCTGCAGAGTTCAGGCCTGATGGTTCTACTGCGGCTAAAGTCCCATGTGGGAGTGAGTGGAGCCTATGGTCATGGGCATCCCTGGCTATGCTCCACTACATGTGCTCCTGCACAAAACCCTCTGGGCTCCGCACCAGCTGGAGTTCTGCCCCTAACACTTCTCTGAGCAGCTCTCCTTGTCAATTCAAGTGTCCATGGTGGTCATGGAGCCTCCTGCTATCAGGATTCTGGAGGTCTATGGTGAGAGTGGGTTGCTCCTTGCTTGTTCATCTCACCCTTTCCCCAGGAGTCACTGGGGGCTAGGACCAAGTCCCAGTGTGTGGTGGCCCCATGCAGGGTTCCCAGCTTCCTCCCCCTTTAGCCCAGCATCTGTGTCTTCTCATCATCCACTCTCAATGCCTTCCTTCTGAAGATCTGTTAGAAATATGCCAGTCTTCCCAATGTCCTGGTTTCTCAGTGGCAGATATTCCTCCTGGCTGTGTCTAGTCAGCCATCTTGCCATCTCTCCTCAAGCTTTAAATATGGAAATTCTCTGCCTTTTAATTATCAGCCAACATTTAGTCTGAATAGATCATGGCCTTTCAGTTGCAAACACTGAGCTTCCAGATCTGTTGAGGTGGTTTTACAGTTCCAGTGCTTGAAAACTGCAGGCCTGAGTTTTCCCTACAGCACTCTCTTTGGGGAGCCGTTGCTTTTGAAACCACTTAAGAATTATGAAACTACACATGGTACACAGTTACCAGACTCAATAAAAAGTAGATTTTCAGTAAATTGCCTACAATTTGTGCAATCCCAATTATCCCAGAAAAAGTAAAAACAAACACATGTATATGTAAAAATTAATATTGTGGCCTACAGCTCATCTTTTATATTGGGTGAAACCTGAATCTGGCTCTTTTCTTTTCTTTTTTTTGGACTGCATCTTGCTCTGTCATCCAGGCTGGAATGCAGTGGTGCAATCTTGGCTCACTGCAACCTCTGCCTCCTGGGTTCAAGCAATTCTCCTGCTTCAGCCTCCTAAGTAGCTGGGATTGCAGGCATGCGCCACCACACTCAGCTAATTTTTTTTAGTAGGGACAGGGTCTCACCATGTTGGCCAAGCTCGTCTTGAACTCCTGGCCTCAAATGATCCACCTGCCTTGGGTTACAAGTACTGGGATTACAGGCATGAGCCACTATGCCCGGCTAAATTTGGCACACTTTTAAGACACTCAGAAAATTATTTCTTTTTAATAAGTCCTGGTAGTATACAAAAACGCAGGCATAAAATGAAACATTCTTTTAAGAAATACCTACTGTTCTAAATGATTATATCAGCCCAAGAAATACCAAATGTCCTATGCTTATGGTCCCTAGAGTTGGCAATAGACAATGAGTTTTCAGAGATTCACTATTATTTCACTTGTGGCTAGAAATACAGTGTGCTTTGGGAAGAAGAGAGGTCTGGCTGAGATGAAAAGATCTTGTATCCCCATCACCATATTCCTTTCCTGCTATTCTCTCTATGACCTTCTCACTACATTCCATTCATTCCACTTGCTGGGTGTGCTCTTATTCTGCATATTACTGACATAGTAACATATGGGGAAGCAACTAGTTCATAACTGAAATATGAGAAAGAAGGAGACTCTCAGGAGCCTGGGAATTCTTAGCCAGTGTGCTTCACCAACCTAATTTTCTTCACCCCACACTTGTTTCCTTTTTCTTGAGTTCCTACTTTATTTAACAGTACCACAACCTCTGTGAACTCAAGCTAGAAATTCTTCAGAAATCCTTCTAAAACCTCAGGTATAGGGAATCTTTAAAAGATACACAAGACAGAAGATGAATGTCTACTGTGCTCTGGTATAATACCTGCCTCTGCCAAACATAGAGAAGATCATTCTGATCCCAGGATGACAGATGTTACTGATTTGCCCTGGTTTTCTTTCTCATTTATCTTCCTTTTCAGACCCTTGTTCTGGATTGTTGATGGTTTAACTTTTGTTTCTTCACTATAGTGGCTCTGCCCCTCCCTTTCCCTAATTCCACTGTAACCTTCACAGTGTCTCCTGTATCACCATAGATAACTCAAACGTCTATGAGGCTAGACAATATCATTCATTCATTCTTTACTGAAAGCCTACTGTGAGTTAGGCACTATCTGGTGATGCAAGGAGGAGCAAAAACACTTCGCTCCACTCAGCCTACTTCTTGGTTCCTTGATTTTCCCCTCTTCCAATGACTTTCGCAACTCTGTTTCATATTAGCAACCCTCGTGAAATGGCCTTCGTTCAGGATTTATTACCTCTGAGAATTTCAAGATGCTGGTCTTCTCAAATTTCTCTGGGGGAAGTAATGATTGAAGTACTGTGGACACTCACACTGAATGCACTCTTTGCTCTCATCTCAGCTTCCCAGCAACTCCCTTTGGCTTCTTGTTCCTAGTTTGATTCTTAGCCTGCTCCACATAGGCCATCATTCCAATGATGGTCATTAGTCAGACGGAATTTCCCCAGGACTGCTTTGCCCATCCTCAACTCTAAGCACTTCACCATTCTTTTTCTCTGATTTGGTCCCCAAATTCCAGAGACTTTGTATGATTATGTGAACTGAATCCACCTCAAGTTCATATCACCCAACCTCTGCCGTGCACACTGATACTTCTTGACAGTGCTTTGCTTTATTACTAGTGGACTCCTCTTTTCACAGTTGGCTGCTCTGACCTTTCTGTTCTTCAGCCCGATCTTAGTCCCCTTTGAGTGGATGACCTCACCAAGGAGGCAGACATCATTGAACAGGCATGTCCATAGCTCCTTGTTCTAACAGAGCCTCTCTCCACAGCTACTCATCTCTCCAGCCACCTCATTCTATTCTCTTTGTGTCTTTCTCACCAATAAACTTTTCTAGAATCAAAATGCTTTTGAGCTGGGCACCGTGGATCACGCCTGTAATCTCACCACTTTGGGAGGCCAAGGTGGGAGGCTCACTTGAGCCTAGGAATTTGAGACCAGCCTGGGCAACATAGTGAGACCTCATCTTTACAAAAGAAAGAAACTCTTTCCTCCACCTTTTTTTAGTCCCTTGTAATTTGGCTTTATGCCGCACTCCTACAAAACTTTAAGGTTATCAAAGACTTCCTAGTTACTAAGTGTAAACTTCTTCTAAGTTCCATCCTTCTCTATCTTGTAAATCAAGCCCTGCTTGTTGAAATGCCTCCCTTGGCTTCTATGATTATTTCCCACTCTTTGTTAGCTCCTTTCTCCTCCTTATGTGTATGCTTGGCTGTTGGTTTTCTTCTGGCCCCTGTTCTGTTTGATCCTTTGGTTGAGATCCCTAGGAGCTAAAATCCTTGGGAAACACCCCATTTCTTAGCAGAACATACACAAGATTCTTAATGGCTTGGCCCCTTCCTACCTCTCCATTCTCTTACTTCCCATTGCATATAATTGTCCTACACTCCAGCTATGCAGAATTACTGGTTGTTCCCAACAGTCTTGCCTTATTTTCTGCCTGGTACACATTTCCCCCTCCCTATCCCTTGCTGTGTAATACCTATTAGCACAGCAAGACTCAGTTCTGAGGCACTATCTCCTCTGAGAAGTCTCCCCTTACTCCTGTCTGGGTTATATACTGTTCTGTGCCCCTTGCTATCATGGCGCTGTGCCATCAGTCTATTTACTTGTCTGTCTTTCCCATTAGAGTTCAGGCCCCTTGAAGGTTGGGCTGAGATTTGTTCACTTTTATCACCTAACACAGTGGCTGACACAGGATTGGTACTCAGTAACCGCTTTAAAAATGGAGTCAATCATCATCTCTTTACTAAGCAGGTAATCCAACTAACCTCTAGACTTGCATTTCCTATAGCATGCTATCTCTATGCCAGGTTATCATCACCTAGTTCAAGGATAAACTAATTCAATTATCATGGATTAATACAGGTGATTTTAGGTTTCTTCTTTTTGTTCATCCCGTACTTTATGGGCCTGGCACGCTTCTGCTGCGCGACTCTGCTTGTTTATTCCATACTTTAAAAATCTTTCGTGAACAAGTATTATTTTTGTTAAAAGAAGATGATCTATTTAAAAAAGGATCTATCTTTTTAAAAAACGTCAAACTGTATTACTCAATCTTCATTTGCTTCTAAGGAACAAAAACCCAAATGAAACTACATTAAGCAAAACGCGAGGGGAGGGGGGCATCTGTACAGATTCTGGTGTATCCAAGGACAGCAAAGAACAGAAATGTGGCAGGTCTTGGTAAACCCTAGACCCAGGACACTGGATGCCCTGAGATTTCTGTCTCTTCTTTCTTGTCTCCAGCCCATATAGCAGGTGAGATGACAGGGGACAATTCCCAAGGTTTACTGTATCTTCAGCCACACAGAGACTTTACTTCTAGCTCCAGAATTCCCAAAGAGCAGATTCCACCCAACAGTGGCCAGAGGGGATATGTTATGCAGTATGATAAATCCCAGTCACCCTGAGGCCAGGTGGCACATCTTTAAAAATTGGGGGGGGGGGTAGATGCTGGGGCATGGCAAACAACAGGTATCTGTCTAGGAGTCTTCTCCTGCCCACAAGTTCCTCCAATTATCAAAATGCTTCCCATCATTCAAGCTCAATCTTAAATGCCACTTCCTCTGTAAAAACTCCACTGATCTCCATCCAACCAAGCCTGAACTACTTCTTCTTCCCACTGTGCTCTTCATTCTACTTTATTTTATAGTAAGCACACACGACTGTAAACTCACAAGAGAAAGAAGAATATAGTATTTAATAGAATTAACTCTAGATTTTAAAGTCGGATCTGAATTGAAACTCTGATTTCCACACTAACTAGCTAGGTGACTTTGGGCAACTTATTTAGCTTCTGAGTTAAATTTCCTCATTTATAAGAAAAATGATGGCCGGGTGCACTGGCTCATGCCTGAAATCCCAGCACTTTGGGAGGCCGAGGCGGGCAGATCACCTGAGGTCGGGAGTTCAAGACCAGCCTGACCAACATGGAGAAATCCCGTCTCTACTAAAAATACAAAATTAGGCAGGCATGGTGGCGCACGCCTGTAATCCCAGCTACTCAGGAGGCTGAGACAGGAGAATCACTTGAATCTGGGAGGTGGTGGTTGTGGTGAGCCGAGGTCGTGCCATTGTACTCCAGCCAGGGCAACAAGAGCGAAACTCTGTCTCAAAAAAAAAAAGCAAGAAAAATGGCATAAGGAGTTGGGGACAGAGTAGTATCTCATATGTCCTTGGGAGGATGACAGACAATGTTTGCAGAGTCCTGGAACACAATAGGCTAGGCACTCAAGCATTGCTAGTTTTCTTTCTCCAGGTTTCTCTCTCTAGACTCTGAGTTCCTCAAAGATAAAATCTGCCACTGTGTTTATTAAATACTTCAAAGGTAAGTAGGTTTTCATCAAATGTCTCTTGAACAAAACTCCTTTCAGGTGTCTTCCCAGCCAGATTTAGCTGGCTGTATTAACACTTATTGAGAGGTTCTAACTGCTTTGCATGTATCGGCTTAATCTTCATGATAACCCCAGGAGGAGGCTTTATTGTCTCCATTTTACAGATAAGGAAACAGGTGCAGAAAAACTAAAAAACTTGATGGAAGTCAAATACTATTAAATGAAGAATGAAGCAAGAGTTCTAGGGCCCTCCACTTCTAACAGTTGATTTTTTCCATTCCTTTAATTAAACCTTTCCAAGAGACTTAATAGCCTCCTATGGCTGATGACAATGGTCTTCCTAAGATTTCACCAAAAATACAGAGTTGCACTTAACCATGAGGGACCTACTTATGCCCCATGTTGCAAACGCCACAGGTCCCCAACCAGGAGATTTCAATTTACTGGATGATCCTGGTGTTTTACCTGATAGAACTTCAAGCTGGCTACCAGCATTGCTACACCCAACTAACAACTTGCCTAACTGTCGCACCAGGCAACCATGGGAACTCAAAATTGGCTTTTCACTAGGAAAAGGATGAGGAATCCTAGCCTGCACTCTTTATCTCTTTACTTCATTGTTAAGCCTAATAGTTTTAATATGAACTTTGATTATATCTCACCAATCACTATTATCTAGATCGCCTGAGCTTGAAATGACTTAGGTAAGTGGAAAATAGAGTGTATGGGAGAGTTCAAGTGACCCCCAGACTTGCATGGCAGATGCGTTTTTAAGGCATCTTCACCTCAATTTTGTGACAAGGCACAACTATATTATTTCCACTTGACAAATGAAGAAACAGATTCATAGAAGTTAAGTGACCCAGCAAAGATGTGCGTGAATTTGTGTTGTAATGTGGGACTTCTGTCTGGGGCTTTTTCTACTTATATCATGATGTTTTTTGGACACAAAAAGCAGCAGTAGAAATTTTTCCTTGGTCATAGTTCAGGGAATAAATGTATTTTGGGGGTGAAAAAGCAAGGCATTCTTTTCTTTAAAACTAGGTTTAAAAAGGGAGGGTCCTTAAATTTCAGGTCTCATAAACACACTCCAGGAAAGATACATAAAAATGTAAAGGAGAAACAATAGCATCTATTGGGCCAGGAAACAATCTAAGTGTCCTTCAATCTGTGTCCCTCATTGGTAAACTTTTTTGTGGGGGAATGGGTAGTGTTGGGATCATCCCAGCCTTAAGTAGACTGCAAAGGCAGTCATCTTCTCCTGCTGCAGTGTGAGTTCTCATCCCTCCTGCTTTATTACCTCCTCCCACAGTCACGCTTGTATCTTCATCTGAAGTTTAGAAATTGTTGCTTTGGTTGACTGCATGGTACTAACCAAAAAGTGCTGCTGCTGTAATTTCTAAAATTAAAAAGTTTATACACTTAGATTTTGGTAGTTTTTCTCAATTTTTCAAGGTGTACATGTCCTTTGTTTTGTGATTTAAATTGGCTCCAGTCTCTTCATGCTGCTGTGTTCCAGTCTCTGTATTAGTAATTTCATTCATGTTTGGTGGAGGATATTTGAGAAAAAAACTCTCAGAAGAGTAGCAAACTTTACTGATCCTAAAATCTAATAGGTGAATAAAGGAAATGACAAATTTTTAGTCAAAGTAAGCAATAATGACAGGTTTATTGAAAATTTCCAGTAGAGAAAACCCACTAGTTTTGGAATAAAAGTACTCAATGTACGAGAGCATAAGTGAATACAAAAGATTAACAGAAGGAAAATAAAACCAAACATAGTACAAAAAAATTTAAAAAGTTTGAAATGAATTCAAACTGGGATGTTCTTTAAATCCTCCAAATATTTAACAGACTTACTAAGTTTGGCAAAAAATTCACTTGAAAATTAAAGCCTATTTCTGTACTGTAAACTCCATAAAAACTGTTTATTAAATTCAAGCACTCCATATAACTGGTATTGAAACATGTAGGCAATTTCAGAATAGCAGGAATTATTCATTTGCTCTCACAGTTACATGAATTAACCAGCTGCAGAACTGCTTTTTGAAGAGTATGAGATAAAAGAATGCCAAGAGAGAAAAAAATGATAAAAATCTCTAAAAAATGGAAACACAGCAAAATTCATATATCAGTTTGTTTCTTTAAAGCAACAAATTGAATTTTTACAGTATAGTCTACATTTGCAGTTGTCATTTCCCTCTTCCCCCCACCCACCTCAAATACTCCTAAATTCACTAGTCTAATCAATTCTTAACTTCCAAATACTCTGTACATACATATTTAGCAAAGAGCATATGCCTAGCATTATTCTGACAGCAAGTATGGTCAGCATACAATTTTAGAAAGATTATTATGTATTTCATCAAGATTAACCTTTACTTAAAACAAACAAACAAAACCATCGCTAAACAAATAGTTTTAAAATATTATGAAAACCCATGAAAAGAAGACTCAACATGGGCTCTAAACCTGATAAAACACGTTTCAGAACAACTATTAATGCTAAACTTCTGCCCAACGATGACCTTAAAGTGCCAAACACCAAAGAATCTCTTAGGACCGTTTTCTAATAGGCAATTTGTCCCTGGCTTGGCCATCTCTCCTTTAACTGTACACAAAGTCCTGCTAAAAGTCTGCATTTTAGTTGATTTTACAATAGAATGTTACAATGTAAACTAAACAGGTTCTTGATATCAACAGTATGTTACCAAGGTGTGTTTTTTTGTTTTGTTTTGTTTAAATTTCTGAATCCAACAGTTGGTCACAGAGGTCAAGTATTATCAAGGCTCTTTTGTCAGTTCTCAATCGTGTCTGACTCATCCATCCTTCAAGTACATGCAAGGCTCAATAGTTTTCCAGAGGCAGATGCCTGGGGCCATTTAAGACACAGATGAAATAGGATTATGAGGTGAACCCATTTGAGTAAGAACTTTATCCAGCCACTGGAGGGGGCCGTGCAGATGTATCTCAATCCAGCAGGGGGTGCTAGTAACATCCTGGCGGTGGTATTCTGCTCCCCAGCCCTAGGAAAAACATATTGGAGGTCATTTAACTTGTTTAACTCAGTGGTTAAACTTATTAAGTAAGAAGAGTTCACATAACCAGAGACTCTGATTAAAGCTATGCATCTTTCCTCCCTGACCCTCCACCCCTGGGGAGAAAAAAACACACATGCACAAACGCACACATAATTTGGCAGGCAATTTCAAGGGATGGATGTTAGCTCCCCAGGGTCCATCCATGGATTCCAATAAGAATTACTGGTCTTGAGGAATGAAGGTTTTAAAATACATTATAAAGTTGTCTTAATAAAGACACTTTAAAACTTTTAATTGCCCATTACTGATAGTAATGTAATAGCTATTATTAAATTCTCATTTTATCATCAAGAAAATAAAACAAAAAAGCTACGCTAGACAGACTGACATTCAATTTCTTCCCTATTCAGCCACTGAAGGTCCTCCTATCAACACACAGCTCTTGATCTTTCAATCTCTAAGCAAAACGGGCAGGAGTACACTCAAGTATCCAAAAAGCTATAATAATTGACACCTAGCCATTGCCATGAATAAATACATTCTATCACATTCATTTGTACAAGAAGGTAGCCTGGCAGAATTAGTGCATTAAGACAGTACAGTTCCATAGAATAAAGTCACTATGAAAAAGAGAAAAGTAACTGCTACTGCAAAGATCAAAAACTCATTGGTGAGGGTGGACAATGAATGTGAAGTTCTGATTAATCCTTTAACCACTGTTTCATGAGGAATATCAGAGAAGATTGGGTTCTATTTATTTCTGCTATCTATCTACTCCAGTAGTTTTGAGAAATATATCTGGGGCCAGGCACGGTGGCTCACACCTGTAATCCCAGCACTTTGGGAGGCCGAGATGGACAGATCACCTGAGGTCGGGAGTTCGAAACCAGCCTGGCCAACATGGCGAAACCCTGTCTCTACTAAAAATATAAAAATTAGCCAGGGGTGGTGGTGTATCCCTGTAATCCCTGCTACTTGGGAGGCTTAGACATGAGAATCACTTGAACCCAGGAGGCGGAGGTTGCCGTGAGTCAAGATCACACCACTGCACTCCAGCGTCGGTGACAGAGAGAGACTGTCTCAGGCAGGTGATCACTTGGGGTCAGGAGTTTGAGACCAGCCTGGCCAACATGGTGAAACTCTGTCTCTGCTAAAAATACAGAAATTAGCTGGGTGCGGTGGCCACATGCCTGTAATCCCAGCATACTTGGGAGGCTGAGGCAGAAGAATTGCTTGAACCTGGGAGGCAGAGGTTGCAGTGAGCCGAGATCGCACCATTGCACTCCAGCCTGGGTGACAGAGCAAGACTCCGTCTTAAGAAAAAAGAAAAAAAAAGAAAATATATCTGAACATCAGAACTTGTATGAATTCCATCTATATAGATATATATATCTACATAGATGTATGTACACTCATGCATTTGTAAATATAAACAAACTCCTAAAATTAATTTACAGGCTTATGTGCAGGTTTCCTCCATCAGACAGCAAGATCTTTGAAGGCAGGAATTTATCTTTACCTCCAATATATAGCATAATGACAGAAAGCAGAAGCTCTATAAATATGTGTTCAGCTGAGCTGACTCAGAATTTTCAGACATAGAGTTTAAAGTACAAATAATTTATAAAATGTGTTTTATGTTAACATCCAAAAATGATCATTTTAAAAACAGCATAAGATTGGCTATTGTTAGTAAAATGTTATGTTATAATTTCTTTAAAATGTTGAATGGGAGAGGATAAAGTATGCAGTCCTTATAATAACAGTTTTGTAAAAACAGTGTGCAAATTTTTTGTTGCTAATATATGATAAACAACTTCTCTTTAACATTCAGCAGGATTTTTAAATAATATTTACCTTCAGCTCTCCAAATCCAACTTCCAGGCTAAGTTCATTATATCTTGTATAACTCTCCATTCTAGTGCTTATCGGATTATAATTAAAGATATACTAGGGCATAAGGATCTTGATGATAGAGACTTTAAGTGCTTTTTCATCTTTGTATTACTTCTCTGAAATAGTGCTAAAATATCTGCTGAATGAATGAAATCTAATAAATTTTGAATGCATAACTTTGCATTATAAATACCTTTTATTAGTGTAAAGGTTGTTTTTACTTGTGTAAAAGTAAATTATTAAAACTCTACAAAAGTAAAATAATTAAAATTGATTGGGTAAACAATAAGAAATGAGTTTGAGCAGAAAGCTAATTGGAACATTAAAGTCATAAATTCTCTTAGAGTGGTCCTTCAATAACAGACTCACTGAGGGACCTTAATAATAATTACCACAGTTCTCAACTCCATCCACCCCCATTTCAAAGATGATAAACATGAGAACCAGAGAAGAAATCTGTGCCTTAATCACACAGTTAAAACGGCAGAAAAAACTGGAAACTGCATCTTGACTCTCAAGAGCTGTTCTTTCCTCCATACCAATTAAAACAATAAACAAAAACACTTCTGGCAGGTCACTGTTCTTATTTTAAAAATCATTTGAGCCAAATGCTAAGTCAAAAATTAAACAGCACATGTTAACAATGAATAAGATAGGTCTTTGTAGTCCCATATGTACATAGCATATGGGTCAACCTCTTTAAAGGGTAAAAAAATTTTCTTAATACTAACAAGGTACCAGACTCAGCTACAAATAACTGTTGAAGTACACTGCAAAAAGCAAGCAAGCAAACAAACAAAACACACAAAAACAAACACTAAGGGAACACACTGAAAATCTAAGATGCTTTAAATAAGTAGGAAAAGTAATTATATTCAGGAAAAGATATCTTTGATCTAAGGGATGATTAACAAGGCTCCAAAATTATCCTCAGTAATAAATACATTACAAAACAGGTTTAACAACAAGTCTGGTGAGCTTCTGAAGAGAAGACATAAAAGGTAATTGCCTCACTCAAATATATAATTACTTCTGTTTCTCAAAGTACGAGAGGATGAAATTTATTTTTGAGAATTCAGAGACAGGTCAGTTACTAGAATAAGTCACTGACTCATGAAATCTAATCAGACATTTAAGGTTTTTTAGATTTCAATTGCATCTTAAAAATTTTTATTTCTCAGAGGCAGAAGATGAGACAGCAAAAAGATCAATTATTATGAGCAATGTCTTTAACCTTTTCCCTCATCAAACCTTCCAATGCAATCTTTGAGCTAAGGCATCTATTTATCTTGGGCAAGGGCCTTATTAACTTTTGAATTGTAAGAAAATCATGAGGCTTACTGAAACCACTAAAAAAACCTGACCAAACACAATTTCCAATGTGATGAACTTTAATTTTTACAGAAAGATCACTTGCTTACTGTTGAAACAAAAACAAGCATTACCATCATAAAAGTACTAAAAACAAAGAATGAAAAGGAAGGAAGATAGGCTTACTCAACTGATCTCGTAAAACAACCATGTATTTAAATTATATGTTAAATACATAACATAACATATTCTATTGGTAATACAATAGCTAAAGCGGTGCTATCTGAATAAGGACAAGGCTATTAAAACCTACTGCTATTGATATTTAATACAAGTACTCCTATGTCCCAATGATATTTTCCTAATAATTGACATTTTTGTTAAAGTTTAAAAATGCCTAGATAAGTCAGCTAATATGTTATCAAGAGGATATAGATTCATATATTGCCAAAAAAAAAAAAAAAAAAAAAAAGCACAGCAAAAGTATGTTAGGCCCTAAATGGAGGAGTCAGAGCTCACTTACCTTCACAAAGCTCATACGTATAGTACACATTTTTGTAAGCTCATAGACTGTCTCAAATCCATGGTTCACAGACTGTGCCAATAACTGAGCAAATTCTTGGTTGTTAAAAATTTTCAGACTACACCCACTAGGGATCTTGCAAACAGTAGTAGGATGAAATCCATGATGGTAGTTGCAGTTCCGACTTTGCACAAAGATGCTACTGTCACTAAGGCATTCGGCATACACCTCCCCTCCAACATAATAAAGATGAACTCCTATAGGGAGACAAAGCATATCATTTAGTTATTATTAATTTTTATAGCTCAAAGGCACCTGTGCAGCTTCAACACAGAAACTTACATTTACCTGGCTTTAAACTTTGGCTAGTCAGATAGCTATTCTCTAGGTCCTGTACAACAGGGGTCCCCAAGCCCCGGGGCCATGGACCAGTATCGGTCCGTGGCCTGTTGGAAACCAGGCCACATAGCAGGAGGTGAGTGAGCAAGCATTACAGCCTGAGCTCCACCTCCTGTTAGATCAGCGGCAGCATTAAATTATCATAGAAGCATGAACCCTATTGTGAACTGTGCATGTGAGGGATCTAGGTTGCGTGCTCCTTATGAGAATCTAATGCCTGATGATCTGAAGTGGAACAGTTTCATCCTGAAACTATCCCTTTCCCATCCCCTGTGGAAAAATTGTCTTCCATGAAACTGGTCCCTGGTGCCAAAAAGATTGGGGATGGCTGATGTATGACTGATACAATTAGTTAACTGTATTAGTTAATACAGTATCTAGGAGGTTTCTAGAAAATAACATAACAAAATGTTTTTAAAATAGTAATAGGCCCGGCACAGTTGTTCACGCCTGTAATCTCAGCACTTTGGGAAGCCAAGGTGGACAGATTGCTTGAGCTCATTTCAAGACCAGCCTGGGCAGCACAGCAAAACCCCATCTCCACACACACACACAAAAATACGAAAAATTAGCCAGGCATAGTGGTGCACGCCTGTAGTCCCAGTTACACAGAGGCTGAGGTGGCAGGATTGCTTGAGGCAAGGAGGTTGAGGCTGCAGTGAGCTGTGATTGAGCCACTGCACTCCAGACTGGGTGACAGAGTGAGACCATCTCAAATAACAACAACATGTAGCAATTTCATTTTGGTAAGTGATTAATGTCCTATTTGGCCACACATTGAAAGTATATTTTCACTCTAAAAATATAGCATAATAAAACCTGGATACCATGTATTCACTATAAAGTGCTCTTGCATTTATTGTACAGCTAAGATGTTTGGAAAATTTTAGAAAGAGAAGAGAGGAAAAAGAGAAGAGAGGAACTGGAAAGCCACAGGTAGAAGAAGTATTGCCGAGAGCTGTAAGATATACGATCCAGTAAAAAAAACATGAAAATGAAACTAGAAAAGTCATACTGTGTGTGTAAAATTAGATCTCACTAAACTATCACCTGCTCCGAATTTCTTCCTGTGAGACCCAGAGTGCTTAAAGTGTAGGAAATTGGGCCTACCCTGCCTTTAAAAAAAGGAAAGTAGGGGTAAAAAAACTCATTCTCACAAAGCCCCACACCATTATGGGAGATGACTTTATACAGGTCACCCAGCAGCGTTAGATCCCAGGTGGGTTTAAATGATCCACCTTGTAGGTAACTCTGGTATGGCTTAGTCAAGGCTATATTGTGTCTCATAGAAAACATTACAAGTTGTGTTTATACGTATACACAGCGGTTAGGATTTCTGTAATAATTAAATAGCTGCTAGAGCAGAAGCCCATTTTTTTGGCTTGATGTAGAGAAAACAATTTAAGAGTGTGTGTGCTACTAATTTTTCCTGATGATAAAAATGACAAATTTTCATCCTGGAAAATCAGAAAGTAAATCAAAATATAAAGAAGCAGAAAATATTATCACTCTTTTAGTGACTCAGAGGCAATAATTATTAATAGTTTGATACACTGTATTCGGTTTTGGGTATCAATAAAATGTCTTTGCAAACATTTAAAATATCTGCATGATTGTATGAATGTTTTTAAAATGATTTTCCCATTAGTGGACCACTGGGTTGATAGCAATGTTCTGCTTTTATAGTAATGCCATGATAAATGTCTCTGGACAATTTTTGATAATATCCTTAGGAGAGATTCCTGGAAGTTAAATTATTGGATCGAAGGCTGCTGATTAACTCTACCAAATGACTTTCCAGAATGCATCAATTTACACTGTCACCAGCAGTGTAGGAATGCTTTTCTCATTTAACCCGTGCCGGTACTGAATTTGAGGGTAGAGCAAAAACCAAATGTCCCTAATTTATAGTTGACAAATAATTGTTTAATTTGCCTGTGAGGCTATGCTCTCGTAGTTTATTAGCCATCTGTGTTTCTCTTGTGAATTCACTGTTCACATTTCTTACGTATTTATCTCACTGGGGTCCTATTTTTATTATTTTTTAATGAACTGTTCATGTAAGAAGGATATAAATACTTTATTTGTTTTCCTGTTAGTCCTTTGTCTTTTAATTTTATTCGTGACATATTTTTAACCTACAGAAGTTTGCAATCTCTTAGTCAAACCTCTTATGGTCTTTTGTTGCTTTTTATGCTTAGAAAATTTCTACCTCTCTGATCAAGCATATTTTCTTCTAGCTTTTTAATTGTTTGCCTCTTGAAAAACATTCAACTCATTAATCTGTTTGCATATATGGTATCAGGTCAGGGTTTCTCTTTCCCAGCCTCACCCAAAAGCTAACTTGGTTATTGTAGAACCATTAGAAGACTCTACTGATTTGCTATGCTTCATTTAACATACATTATATTTTTATATACAGTATAGTCTGAGTTTTGAACTCATTCTACTGTTTTGTCTACACACTGGTTTACTTGTAGTTTTACAATGTTTTATTAACCCTAATGCCAATAATTTTTTCTTTACTTTTCCATTTACAAAGTTAGCTAGCCTCACTTGTTTATCCTTCCAGGTAATATTCAGAAAACATTTTCCAGTTTTCAAAAAAATCACATTGTGAGTCTGAAAAGAGTTGTTTTAAACTATAAATTAAATTAGATGGAATTAATATGCTTAAAATGTTCTCACAATATTAAGTCTTCCCTTTAAGGAATACAGACTGCCTATTTATTCAAATTTTCTCTCAGTAAAATTTGGTTTCTTCATGTAATTCTCACATATTACAGGTTCAGATTATTTCCAAGAAATTGATGTTTTCTGTGGCTATTGGGAAGGGGATTTCTCCTTTCATTATATTTCTAACTGGTTATTACCAGATTAAAGGAAACTGACTTACATAATTTTTAAAAGATAGATTCTTTGGAGGTTTCTAGATAAATAATCGTATCATTGGAATAGGCACAATGCCCAACCATAATACTGGCATGGATGAAGGGAGAAAGGCCCTCATATATTTCTGGTGGGAGTGCAAATTCATTTTATGTATGTCTGTATTTATTTATTTATCTATTTTATTTTAATTAATTTATTTATTTTGAGACAGAGTCTCTCTCTGTCACCCAGGCTGGAGAGCAGTGGCTTGATCTCAGCTCATTGCAACCTCCGCCTCCCAAATTCAAGTGATAACTTTGCCTCTGCCTCCCGAGTAGCTGGGATTACAGGCGTGTGCCACCACACCTGGCTAATTTCTAATTTTTAGTAGAGACCCGGTTCCACCATGTTGCCCAGGCTGGTCTCGAACTCCTGACCTCAACTGATCCACCTGCCTTAGCCCCCCAAAGCACTGGAATTACTTTTTGGAAAGTAATTTGGTGAAATATATCAATAGATTTTGATCTACTAATTTCACTTCAAGAATCTATCCCGAGAATACTGTCAATCAAACATATCATTTACACATAATGATAATTTTGCTTTATTTCCATTATCTATAATTGTATATTTGAGTACACTACTAAGGGCATCTGGAACAATTTTAAATAACAGCATTCCAAGATTCTTTATTTTCTTAATAATGTTTTAGGAGGAAATGTCCCATAGTACAATTTTTCTTTGCTACTTTGGGATAAGAGTCATCTTTAGAGTTTAACGAAAAGTATGTCTTTCCCTCCCAAATGTATGCAAAATTGTGTTTACATACAATTTCAGAGGTTTACAGACCACAGAAAGATATCTATGTATGTTATGAACCTAGGTTCTAGCATTTCATTATTAAATTTACAGTCAGCGTTTTTTCCTTTAATTATATAAGAATATCTATCAATTCCTAATTTAAGAGTTGGAGTTTTCTTCCCCTCAGGATTAAATGTTACACTTTATCTTGAGTGCTTTTAAAGCATCTAATAAATAACCTTTTAATCTGGTCCACTGTTCTAAATTTCATAGTAGGTCACTGTTTCATACTTTTACTCTGGAAATAATTTCAAATTTGTAGAAAAGTTTGAAAGGGAACAAAGAAAAACAGAAGAACACCCATATAACCATTATCCAGATGCATCTATTGTGACAATTTACTCCATTTGCTTGATTACTTGGGCCCTCCCTCCCCACTGCTGCTGCACACTCACCGTGCATGTGTGTGTCTGTATGTATGTATGTATTGTAACACAGGTTTTGGACAGACAGATGGCGAGTAGACAGGTATCTTTATATACTAATTTCTTCCTGAACCACTTCCTTAAATACTTAAGTATTTCCTAAGAATAGGGATAGTCTCTTATATAGCCATAGTATAGTTGGCAATGCTAATACATTTAACATTGGTCTAATCTACCATTCATATTCCAGTTTTACCTGCTGACCTCAATAATGTCCCTTACAGTATTAACATTTTTTCTCCTGTTCGGTACAGGATCATGTTCCAGGGTCAGATATTGCATGCAGGTGTCATATCTCTTTAACTGCTTTTAATCTGGAACTTTTCCATACCTTTGTCTTTTCACACTGATATTTTCAAAAAATTAGTCCCCCTTCTTTACCCTTTTTAATAGAATGTTTCTTGCTTTGAGTCTGTCTGATATTTCCTCAGGATTAGATTTGGATTTGCATTCTCAGCTGGAATCCTGCATAGGTGATGTTATGGCCTTCTCAGGGTATGACATCTGGAGGTATATGATACCCATCTGTCTCTCACTGGTGATGATAATTTTGATCTCCCAGTCAAAACAGGGCATCAATTATACAATTACAATTAAAATACAAATGATACAGTTTCTCCACTGTTTAGTTAATGCTTTTTATTCTCCTTTGTACTAACAGGCAGTCTGAGGATAAACACTCTTAAGACCATGCAAATATACTGATTCTCATAAACATTTTCTTTATATTTAGCATCCATTGATGATTCTTGCTGATCCTTACTATGATGGTTGCAAAATGATATTCAAACTTTACCACTGACTCTACATTTATCAACCAGCCTTCCCCATTCACTTATTTATCTATTTATTATGAGTATGGACTTATAAATTTGTATTGTTTTTCAATGGTGTAAAATTCAATACCGTACTGAGGCCAGGCACAGTGTCTCACACACCTGTAATTCCAGAATTTTAGGAGGCCAAGGCAGGCTGATCATTTGAGGTTAGGAGTTTGAGACCAGCCTAGCCAACAAGGTAAAACTCAGACTCTACTAAACGTACAAAAATTAGCTGAGCGTGGTGGTGCACACCTGTAACCTCCCAGCTACTGAGGAGGCTGAGGCACAAGAATCACTTGAATCTGGGAGGTGGAGGTTGCAGTGAGCCAAGATCACACCACTGGACTCCAGCCTGGGTGATAGAGGGAGACTCCGTCTCAAAAAAAATAAAACATAAATAAATATATAAATAAATAAATAAAATGAAGTAAAATTCATCACTGTAATTATTTTGGAGCTCAAATTGTCTGAGAGTTGGCCAGTGGAAGGCCCTCTAAGTTGGCTCCTGAGGCATGCCCCATGATTTCCGTAAGCATTTCTTTACTTCCTGCCACAACAAGATGCTCCAGGGTCCTCCTGTGCCTACCTATCCCAGCCTAGGGGTCAGCCATTTCTTCAAGGAGCCCTAGTTCCTTTTAGTGGGACATGGTATTAGCAATGATGATCTGAACACTAGATGTGCTTATTGCTACTGGGTATGTATGCTTCTGGGCCCTTTCAGCAGGCAGATCAGAAACTATACACAAGTAAAAACAAATATACATACCCATGCATACGCACATAGGTAATACATGAGAACATAAACATGTATACATACATACACATATGTATTACTAAAATCAGAATTTTGCACTGATACCTCTATTCTCCTTCACAGGGTTTATTTTTTGCTCCCCTCCGCATTTATATGCCTGTTTTCCACAGTGGAAACCCAGGCTCCCAACAATATCCACACATTTAGTCATTTGCTTCATCTTTACATATGAAAGTTTCAGAATGGTTTCACTCATACTGCTATGAAATAATCAAGTTTACTAAAAAGAGTTCGGGATTTATTTGAAATCCTAGCCCTACTCTATCTACTCCACTCAGCCTAGGCTGAGGATATATAGTCACTTACTATATTCATAACTTACTAGGCTTGTTTTTTGGTCTTTATTTTTTCTTATTATAAATATATCCATGTCTGATTTTTTGTTCTTTTGAAGGTGCTATCTTATATGGACAGTTGTTCAATTTGGTGTCCCTGTGGGGGTATAATCACTGCAGGGTTCTATCGTGCCACCTTGCACGATGTTTGTGCTAGAATCTAGTTCTTTCTTTTCTATTTACTAAGTTATGGTATTCATTTGAAATACAATTAAGCAATTAACTTTAATTTGCTTTTAATTTTAGGTTGTGATTCATTTTATAACAGCCAATTTATTCTGTAGCAAAATATCATACAGAATAGTGTCTTAAAATGGCAAATCATAATTTCAACTAATTAATTTCAATACTATGAGAGTTGATCGACCACAAAAATCACTGACTGCAAGAGCTTCCAGATAGCAGAAACTGGAAAAATATTTACAAACTGCAGCAAGTGAACATTACCTGGTTTTTGCTACAATAGTTTGTTGCAGGAATGATTTTAAGTCAGCTCTGGAGGAACACGGATACAACAGATAAACATCTGAAAGAGGTTAAAGCAAAAACTCACCTTTTCCAATATGCCGCCTGGTGTTTTCAATAGTGGAATTCCGGTTAACATTGGAGAGCAGCCCAAGGCAGAAACGGTTCTTATTGTTGGAAGGATCAGTGAAACCATCCACCAACACACTTGTGGAGGAGGCATGGAACGCTTCACCCACACGATTGTTGAGCTCATAGTAGACAATAGAGCACCAGTGTTTTGGTTCCTCATAAGCAACTGCTTGAACATCTAGAGGAAAGAAAATGTTATATCAACCAAGGTTAGTGCCTCAGGCTCTCAAAAACTGAAACCGTGTTGTTGAATTGGCTCAGGATCATGGAATGAAGACATTGGAAAAGCAATTGCTATTATAATGTATACGGTTTTTCTATGATGTTTAAAGCAGGTACTTCTTACTAAATATGACATTCTCCTTATTCTCCTAATTGGAGAAAATCGGAAAACAATTTTCTCCAATTACTATCAAATAACCAAAACACCAGCTAAGGAAGCACAGCAAAAACTTTTGCTGAATATTAACAATATGCTAATTGCTCTGTAATATGCAGAAATGGAAATCACCCCTACCACAGACTTTGGCTCACCATCTAAAGAAACACAACAAGTGACAAGTGAAAAAATAAGTGGGAAGAGAACAATAGAAGATAGGAAATATGCCAAAGGTACTGGCATAAAAATGAATTACTTTTGGCAAAGACTAAGTATGCCTATGCTTATTCAAAGCAATGAAAATCAGTTTCTAATTATTGATAAGAAGTTACTTTACCTCATATTAAGTTGCCAATAACTATCACAGCTACAGTGTTGCTCCAGTTCTCAAACTCAGGAAGAAATCTTGCCAGCTGGCCATTCTTACAGAATGAATCATATCTTTCTCATCCAGATTTCATGCTAACTTCCTTATATTTGCTTTAAGTCATGCAGAGCAGGTGTGTTTTGTCTCTCCATTCCCAGAATGGGCCAACAATGGAAATTACCCAACTTTACTGACAGGATGCAGCTTGTTAAGTCAAATCTCTTAAGACTAACAAATCTCCAAACAGAACATGGTTCTAAACATTTGCAACTAAAAGGTTTTAAAGATGAATTCCTTCTGTAGTAAAACCTCTTGTACCACTGCTTTAGAGATTCCAGGAATACAAACCATATATTTCCAGCATACCAATATATAATGATCTGAGGTTTATGACGTCTTGGGTGTACAATAATAAAAGAAAGAAAAAAAAGAAAGTCCACATCAGAAGCCCAGACTATAACCGCTAAGGGAGAAGCACCTCTGTGTTCTTAACATCAAATTCCACAAATACTAAATGCACTTTACTTTAGAATTTGGTAAAAAACAAAACGAAACAACAACACACACACACACACACACACACACACACACACACACAAGGAAAATACTCATGAAAAAACCCACACATAAGTTAGTTGCTTTACATATGTAAGTAGTTAGCTAAAAACATATACTATCTTCCCTGCTTGCTAAGCAACTCTACCACATCAATTTGCTATAATTCAAAGAGCAAAACTTTAGTGATTTACAAGTGCCAAATCTCAAAGCAGACTGCAACATTATTAACAGAAGGTTTTTATCAGCCATCAGGATACTTCAAAATACTATTCATCTAGGTCAGAGGTTGATAAATTTTTTCTGTGAAAGGCCAGAAAGATTTTATGGGCTGTATAATCTTTATCACAACTATCCAATTCTGCCCTTGTAACACAGAAGCAGTCATAGACAATATGTAATGAATGAATACAGCTGTGGTCCAATAATGCTTTATTTACAAAAACAGACAGCAGGCTGAATTGGCCTGTGGGCTGTAGTTTGTTGACCCCTGCTCTAGTAAAATCACCAAAGGTTAAAAAGAAGTTGAAAAAAAAGGGGGGGGGGAAGGAAAAAAATGGCCAACATTCCTTTCTCATGAAAATATTAACTGACTATAAACTATAAAGGAAAAAAAATTAAAGCTATTTAAATGAAAAAAATCTTAAAGCAATTTAAAGATCTGTTTCCTGAAATCAGACATTTTGGGTTTAGTAATAACAGTTACTGGGTCCACATGCTCCTAATAGTGTGGTACTGTGCCTATTCTCTCCTGGTATCCTGGTCCCCAAATATAAATTCCACAGATGTGTGAGATAGGGGTTATTTCCCCCAACCAGAGTGTTCATTGACTCAGAATTATGTTTGATAAGATGTTCAAGAGATAATCAGCAACCATAAAATACAGAGGCAATAAAAAAGATGTAAAAAATCATAATGATTAAAATGGTGTACATTCCAATTTATGACACTGCACATCCAAGAAAGGTCCTTTGAGTTTATCACCCATTTTTTTTTTCTTTTTTTTTTTGAGACTGAGTTTTGCTCTTGTTGCCCAGGCTGGAGTGCAATGGTGTGATCTCTGTTCACTGCAACCTCTGCCTCCTGGGTTCAAGTGATTCTCCTGCCTCAGCCTCCCAAGTAGCTCGGACAACAGGGGCCCACGACCACACCCAGCTAATTTTTTTATCTGTAGTAGAGACAGGGTTTCACCATGTTGGCCAGGCTGGCCTTGAACTCTTGACCTCAGGTGATCCACCAGCCTCGGCCTCCCAAAGTGCTAGGGATTATAGGCATGAGCCACTGCGCCCAGCCTTCATCACCAATTTTTAAACCGACGTTTAAAGCAGTTTTAGGTTCACAGCAAAACTGAGTGTAAGATAGAGTGATTTTCCATATGCCCCCTACCCCCACACCTTCCTAGCCTCTCCCATTATTAATATCCCCCACCAGAGTGGCACATTTGTTGTAAATGATGAACCGAACAGGCCTACAACCAAAGTCTACAGTTTACATCAGGGTTCACTCATGGTGTACATCCTATGGGTTTGGATAAATGTATAATGACATGCAGTTACCACGGTATAATGTGTCATAGAGACAAAATCAATTTTAAGTACTTAAAAATATAAACAACTCCTATTTTAATAAGTATCTCCTATTTTAATAAAAAAGCACTAAAATGAAACAAGACATACCTAGTAACCAAATTGCACTTTAACTTCAATTTGCATAAACATTATATAAATTGCATGACCCATGCCATGTGTTGACTGCAGCAGCGAAGCACTTTCCTTCATGAGAGGTTATTTAGGAACAGTTTTATTTGCCAGGGTGGCTGTGGATTCTAACAGATTCTCAGAGAGTCTACCAAACTTATTTACCTGAGTTCTCTGCTCACTTAAGTCTATTCTACTTGCCTATGTAGAGCTGGAAGAATGATGGCATCCCCCACTCGGTCACTGCTAAGGATATATACAGCGCTGGAATCAAAGACCCATCCTTAACTAAAGGGGGAAAGAAATTTTCATTTCTGCTTGCAAGTTCTTCAGGCTGAGAAGGGGAAAAACTTGTGCCTCAATTTCTTTTAAACAAAGTTAGAAACAAATAGCAAGAAATTCTATTAGTTTGTTCCAGTTGTAGTTACACATACATAAGAGCTGAAAAATAGATGGGGTTTATGAGTATCTATCCTAATTACAGAAGAAAGCCTTTGGACAGCCCAGTTATACCAACTTCCAACTTTGGAAATCACCAGTGAAAACTCTACTTCAGTACTGTTATTGTTTCTAAATACCATTTTGTTCATTTAAAAATACTCTTTTTGGCTGGGTGTGGTGGCTCACGCCTGTAATCCTAGCACTTTGGGAGGCCAAGGTGGGCGGATCACCTGAGGTCAGGAATTCGTGACCAGCCTGGCCAACATGGTGAAACCCTGTCTCTACTAAAAATACAAAAATTAGTCGGGCGTGATGGTGTGCGCCTGTAATCCCAGCTACTTAGGAGGCTGAGGCAGGAGAATCACTTGAACCTGGGAGGTGGAGGTTGCAGTGAGCCAAGATCGCACCATTGCACTCCAGCCTGGGTGACCAGAGCAAAACTCCGTCTCAAAAAAAAACAAACAAAAAAAAATTTTCATCATCAGTTAAAAATTATTAAGTATTAAAGATCTAAACAGATAACTGCAAAATTATTCTCAGGTCTTCATTAGTTAAGTCAGTGTATTTGTTCTTTAAATTAAAGACTTGTTATCCAGGAATTCTACTGAGCTTCTCTTAACATTGGGCTCTATTTTTCTCAAATAGCTCTTTTTAAAGACTAATAAAAATTCGTGAGAGAAAGTAACATCTGGACAAACTTTAGACTCTAAGAAAGGGAACAGGGAGCAATTAGTTTTACCTCCTCTGTTGATTTCTGAGGGCACGGGAGGCGCCATCATGTTTGTGTCCATTGGCTGAGAGCCATCCTGGGTCATGGGGTCTTCAGGAGGCAGGTAAGCAGGTGGGGGCGTATCAGCTACAAAGGTTTTAAAGAAGTTATTTCTTAACCCTTAGTAAACATACACACTCAAAACACATATCCTCTTCTGTACTGAAATTCTCAAGAGATCAAGTTGCCATTTCAATCTCCCCATTAAAAGACTAAAGGCTACAGGCACTGGTCCTGACGTACAATTTCTGAAAAGTATTAACCATGCCACAATCATATACATTTTTGTGAAAATTCAGTGGGAGGAAAAGTATTATACTATATGCCAGTTCCAGAAGCTGTTTGCCTATCCAGGATCACGCTGTTTAAAAGCAATCAGAAGAGTATTTTAAGCACACTTTAATATAATCTGCTTTGAGAGGACCTCTGCATTTCAGTTTCACTGGTAGATGGAAAACCTCTGAAAGCTTCACTGGACTTCTTAAGAAAAGGAGCTTCAGGGTCTTTTGCATTAAATCTATGGGCTTTTAGAAAATTTATCCAGTTTCATTATAGCCTACTGATTAGAACTGTTAATTTTCCATGACTTTAGGGAATCTGTTAGGACCACATTCTCCCTACCCATTTAAATAATCACTAGCTTTAAAATCTCTAGTAACAGAATAATAGAAAATGAATCAGTTTATCACAGCTATCTTCTATTTCAGAATTTACATATATGTTTCTTCTGGCAAATAAGAGGCAAACATGATTTTTTAAACAAAGAACACTAACACAAGTCTTGCATTTTCTTAATATAAAACAAAGGGTATAGGTTTTTCACAAATAATCCTTTTCCATTCAAAAGCAAGCTCCTCACTAGCTATCATGAGTCCATCTAGCATATGTGTCATCATACATCTAGCATAAGCTGCCCATCATACAGGTTAGTGGTGAGGAGGAAGGGAGAGAGGTAGACAGGAAGTCACCAGTTACTTTGATTTTTAAACTAGTCTATCTCCCAACCCTCATCCCAAACAGCTTTGGAGTGAAAAACAGACAAAACAATGTGAAATAAACAAGATTTAAATAAAAGAAGGTAATAAATACATAAATAAAAGGAAGCAATATAAATGTGGACCACTTTTCAATTTTTGAAGGCCTAGCACTGATGTTGAATTCAAATTTACTTAAAAACATTTCAAGCAGCCCAATAAACACACTTGCCCAGTCATTTTCCCTTCCGAAAACATTAATAGATGTTAAGTATATTTGTATATTTTTGTTTAGGGTATCTTTCTTAAGGTCTACTGGCAAGAAATTTGGCACTCTTTTTTTTTTTTTTTTTTTTTTGGAGATGCTTGTTCATTAACCTGTAACTTAAAAATATATAATGTCCTTATTAATCATTTATTTTGATAACCATTACACCATTAGTTATGTCTAAAAAAAGGATAATTGTTTTTTGTCTTTGCTAAGTTGAACAAGCAGATGGTTTCCAGTACTTCTGTTGTAATTCCTTTGTTGTTAAAGTATACGTTTCTTGGGATTACATCATCATTTAAATGAATTTAATTAAGTAGGGGGTGGGATCCCTCAGGAAATATTTTTTCTGAGGTTGCACTTACAACAGGAGTTTTTTCCATGTATGAGAACGATGCTGATTGAGGTTGTGTTCTCATAACAGCAAATGTGTGTAACACACTATTTTTCTTTTTATCAAGAGTAAAGACTGTAACAATTACGCCACTCTCAGAAGGATGCAGCTGTTTCAAAACCTTTTAAAAACAAGGGAAAAATATAGCTTATTCAAGCATCTGTGCCTGACAAGTAAAATAAGACATTTGCTTACTTGATTATGAGGTCTCCTTTCTCCAAAAGTTGTATCCTAAAAGTGCGAGAGCACTATGTCATATACCAGGGCTGAAAACCTCCCTCCACTGCAGGTTGACCCAGCTTTTCCGTGACACTGTGATAACACTGTCTGATATGACCACAGAACATCACTGAACATTCCAACCTACCTGGCATCTGGAAAGGGCTTCCTGGGTCTGAGCTGGTGGGAGAGTGAGGGTAGGTGCTGCTGCTGCTCCCAGGAGAGTTTGGGTAACTGCTATTGGGAGAGTGAGGAAACGGGTGGCTGTTGGGTTGCTGGAAAGAATCTGGAAAAGTGGCGTTGAGTGGCATGTGAGGCTCATTTTGTCCTAAGTTACGGAACTGAGCTAAGAGGCTGTGCTGAGGATTATATTCGCTGTGTCTTGGAACCAGCACAGGAGGAAGTACTAGAAAAAGGAAGGGAAAAAAGAGAAGGACAAAAATGAGAATTACGATCTATAATTACATCACAATAAAGTAAAACATAATCTGTAAGCAACAACAAATTATCTGATCCCTGTCCTGCTGCCAACTCAAAAGCATCATTCAAATGAAACGCTATTTTACCCTCAAGAACAAATGCAGGAACAAATACAATCCCTTTAGAATCACTGATGACATATGCCTGAGATTTGCAGCATTCACAAATTGCCCAAGGAAAGTTGGCAAAATACAATCTTTTAGGTTAAAAATGTTAAGGTTCCCTCATTCTTAATTTTTTCATTCACTAAAAACCAAAGCATAATTGTTTATCACCACTGACAATTATATTTCATAGCCCTGGCTGATAAGACTTCACATTTAAGAGTTAATGCTTATTGAACAATATGAATTATTCACCACAAGTGTTTCAAGCTGACATACTAGTTCACTTTAACACAAAAAAGCAGCATAGTGAATAAAGCTGAAGAGGTAAAATGAGTGAACCGTAGAAAACGCAAATGCCATGAAGATACAGTTAATTATACAAAATATGAGGTGTTTTGTGGGACAGAATTTATCTTGTATCCTGTCCTAGGAGTCACACTTTATGAACATCTTTTTTCTAAGGATCTTACCCACTTTTCAAGAATCCTTAACACCACCTGTGAGGTCAAGGAAGAAATAGGTCATACAATTCACATTCTGCTAACTGAAAACTCAAGGTACAAAGGCAGCCCAATAGGTAGGCACCTGTTGAGAAGCAAAGAAAACGACTCCTGTCACTCCTAAATGTTCTATATTAGGAACCTAAGGAGTTAATAATTGGCATGGTCATCAACCTCCAGAAACCTCCTGAGGCAAAGCCACTATAAATATAATTATCCTAGAAAGGCAGGGCTGGCTAACAGTCAGTTACAGAGCCCTAGCCAGATCCTAGGGTTAGATCCTAAGTTTCCCTGCCAGGGTCACCAGATGGATGCTCTAATAAAGGCCTTTGCAATCCTTCCAGCTCCTGTGGCCTCAGCTACAAAGAGAAAAGCAACCCATTTCATAAACTGCACGAGAGGAGAGAGGAGAGATTTAAAACTTATGATTATTGTTGGTTGTTAGGAATCAGAATATATTTCCCCAAAGAAACAAAATTTGGTGGCAATAGGAATTTAGCAGACTTTTGAGGGCTTTCCAGGGAATCTGTGCATAATTTATATCATTTCTACAGTAAAAATGCTCTTAACACTTGGATTATCACTTTTTTATGAGCTGAAAATTGCTTTTTAGATAAAAATAGGTTTTTTAAAAAGTATTAAAATTTCTCATGTGCTATATTTTATACTCCTACATAATCCCATAGCATCAGATTTGTTATTTCCCTATTTGATCCTTCAGGGACAAATCTTTTGAGTATATAATGAATGTATTTTCTTTTTAGTACAGTGATGGAATCTTCCCAAACCAAACCATTAAAAGCATAAATTCTTCTTCTACTTTTCAATAGTCATCTGAACTATAAAATGCTTTTGTTTTGTTGAAAAAACATTCCTGATAAGGGATCCCCAATGCCAATAAAAATTTATATTCCAAAACAATCCAATACCTTTCAATTACCTTTGCAATGACAAACATTCCCTTTTCTTTTAGCTGCTGTGACTTGAGTTACGATTTCCCAACTTGCCTTTTACAGGCATCTAGCTATGGTCTTAATTATGATTTTTACGCTTAAAAAGGGGAAACATTGGCCCCTAAACCCCTCCCCACAAACGCAGCACCAGACAGCAATCCTTCATGTCCTCTATCCTTCAGAGGACCCCTCCCTCCCACAACACACACGAACAGAGTCCATTAAGGTTGGTGCAAAAATAATTGCAGTTTTTGCATTTAATGGCAAAAACTGCAGCAACTTTGCACCAACCTAACACTTAGTGGAGCATCTGTTTTAGCAGCTCTTGTTTCCTAACAGTTTTAGAACTGGGGACTTACTTGTTCCTACTACTTGCAGATGGGGGCAGTCAGGGAGGAAGAACTAGCCTTTGCGATAGCCACAGCAAAGGGCAATGTATTTCTGCTTCCCAAGTTTATAATCTGCATATGTATTCCTCAAAATGTGAGACTCATCCAATGTTGTGTGTGTAGCATCTTGTTATATATATAAACTACAATTTATCTGATGATACAATTTTATCTTCTGCTGATAAATACTTGGGTTGGCGGAAAAAAAAACCAACTCAACGCTTGGGTTATTTCCAGTTTGAGGCAGTTATAAAAACTTCTATGAACTTTAAAAAATTTAACTTATTTTGAAATAATTTCAAACTTACAGAAAAACTGCAACAGTACGAAGAACACTCAAATACCCTTTACCCAGATTCACCAATTTTTAACATCTTGCCGCATTAACTTACTCATTCTCTCTCCTCCATTCTCCAGCCCTAGAACACAAATACACTTCTTCTGAATTATCTGAGAGCAGGTAACATACATGTCCCTTTACCCTATAGCATTTCAGAGTAACTCCCAAAAGGAACATTAACTTACATACACACATTTGTTATCAAACTTGGGAAATTTAACACTGATGATTTTATCTAATATAAAATCATATTCCAACTCTGTCAACTGTCTCAACCATGTCCTATGTAGCAATTTCCTGATACAGGACCTAAGGTAGAATCACATATTGTACTTTGTTGTCATATTTCTTTAGTCTCCTGTAATCTGGAATAGTTCTTCAGCGTCTTTTTTCCTTCCTGCTTTCATGCTACTGACATTTTTCAATACAGGCAGTTATTTTACAGACTGTTTCTCAATTTGGGTCCCTCTAATGCTTGCCCATGATTAAACTCTGAGATTTTTGGTTGGACTACTAGATAAGTGGTATTATTCCCTTCTCAGTTCATACGCACAGAAGCACACGATGTGTCTGCCTGTTTGAGGTTTAATCCTGATCACTTGGTTAAGGTATTGTGCATTTCTTCCACCGTAGACAGTTTCTATCTTTCCTTTTGTAATTAATAAGTAGTAAGAGATACCATGAGACTGTGTAAATATCCCGTTCCTTATCAAGCGTTATCCCCTATATTTAGCATCCATTTTGCTTGAATAAATTTTTGCTATAATGGTTGTGAACTGAATTTTCTTTAACTCCATTATTCCTTCATTATTAGTCAGAATTCTAAGATGAGGACATGCTTTTCCATCTCTTGTGTCTATATGCCTATATATAACAGTTATCAGTATGGCTTCATGGATTCTTAATCAATGAGCTATAATCTATAAATATCTATTTTGATGGTCATATTGTCTTAGATTTGGCCATTGGGTGCCTGTTCAAGCTAGTCCCTGTGCCTCTGTAACATGTTCCAATTATTTGAGTATTTCTTAATTTCTGGAACAAGACATTCCAGGCTTATCTCTTACCTTCCCTTTCCGCCACTCCAGCAATCTCTGGTTCCCTTTAGTGAGGAATAGTATTTAGAAACCAAAATCTGGGATTTGGCTGTGTTCTGTATGTCTACTGGAGCCACATTGATTCTAAGCCCTGTGTGTGTGCGTGTGTGTACTGGAAACTGGGTTATGCTGTTACATCCAAGTGTAAGCCAACTCCACAGGGTTTTCATTTGCCTTTCTCTGTTTCCTATCTGTATCTCCTTATTTCAACAGTGAGAACCTTGGCTACCAACATCAAAGTATTTATGAATGTGCTTAATTCTACGATACACGGAAAAAATTTCAGAAATTATAAAATAAACCTACTAAGACAAGTTTTGGGTTTATTCTCTTTAATTTTTTTTTTTTTTTGGTATACTAAGTACTTGGATTCATTCAAATTCATTCAAAATCTACTTGGATTCATCCCTCTCTTCTCTTCAGTGTTATTTTATTACTTTGAAATTTTATTCAATTTCTCCCTTTCACAGTTAGTTTATTTGAATACATCTGTTGCTGTTTGCGCTTAGTTTTAGGAGTTCCCCTCTCTCATTCTTGTTGATTTAATTTTACTTTTTAAATACAGACAATATTAACATGATTTTAAAGTCAAAACAATATACTCCCTACCACATCCCTTCTAACTTAGTCCTCCAATTTTAACATCCTCCTAGGGTCATCAATTTCATTTTTTTCTGGCTTATCTTGTGTTTCTTCTTGAAAAAAAGCAAGCAGATAAATGGATGCTTTCTTATTTCGTCTTAACTGCTAAAAAGAAAGGTAGCCTACTATATATGCTCTTTTGCACTCTGCTTTTTTCACCTATATATGAGAAACAACTTCATATTAGTGCACAGAGGTCTTCCTCATGTGGTTTGACAGATAATAACACCAAAGTTGATTTAACAATCTCCCATATCTGGCCATTTAGGTACTTCACAATATTTTACCATAAAATGTAATACTGCAATGACTGTGCATATATATGGTAGCATTGTCAAAGGTGTATCTTCAGGGCAAATTCCTAAATGTGGAAATGCTGGGTGAATGGGTAAATGTATATATAACTTTGTTATTGCCAAGTACCCCTTTCCAATGGTTGCACCATTTTGCACTGTCACATAGGAGTGCCTTTTTCCCATACCTTCCAGAATAGAGTCTGTCAAGCTTTTGAATCCTGACAACCTGATGGGTGAGAAATGACATTTTGGTGCAATTTTAATTTACATTTCTCTTATAGTGAAAGTTGATCTCATCTTTTCATGTATTTCAGAGAGTGCCTTTCTATCTTCTTCTTTGAACTGTTGGCTTATGCCTTTTGCCCATTTTTGGTATTTTCATCCTTCATTAAAAAAAACAACATACTAGAGATACTAGCCTGTGATATATGTTGTGGATATTTTACCATGACTATCATTTGTCTTTTCACTTTGTTTATGTGTATTTTTTGGTAGGCACATTTATCAACATATTATTTTATCGTATATTTATTTTTGAGTCCTAGAAAGCCTTCTCCTATACCCAGATTATAAGGAGGAATTCATCCATGCATACTTCTAGTGCATATAAAGCTTCATAATTTATTTAGCTCTGTGATCCCTTTGGAGTTTAGTTTTATTTGTGGTATGAGGAATGGATCTAATTTTATCTTTCTCTAAATGGTTAGCCAGTTAACCCCAACACCATTCATTAAAAGCCCATCTTTGACCAAGTGATTGGAGTTGCCACTTTAAAAAAGTTCCATAAATGTTCGAGTCTACTTTTAGACATTTAATTCCACTACACTTCATCCTGTTCTAGTCTGTGCCCTAGTACCACTCTGTTTTAATTATAAAGGCTTTATAGAGATTTTAATATCTGATAGGGCCAGCCCCTCTCACAGTTCTTCCTTTTCAGAAGTGTTTTGTTTGCATGCTTAAGCTTTCCATATGACTTAGTTATCACCTTGTTTACCTCCAGTAAAAAAAGTTATTAATACTTTCATTGAGGTCACATTATATTCATAAATTAAGTAAAGATTAATATCTTGATGATGCTGAAATGCCCTTCTGAAGATGTAGGAAGGTCTATTCAAGCCTACTTTGTGTTCTACAAGTATTGTCTGTATTAGTTGCTAACACTGCTGTAACACAATACCACAGACTGGCGGCTTAAACAACAGAAAATTATTTTCTCACTGTTGCTGTGAAGGCTGGAAATCCAAAGTCAAAGTGGTGGCAGGTTGGTTTGCCTGAGGCTTCTCTTCTTGGCTTGCAGACAGCTGCCTCCTCAGGTGTACTCACATGGCCTTTTCTCCTGAGGTCTCTGAATGTTTCATCCCTCTTCTTATAAAGACCCCAGTCAGACTGCATTAGGGCCCATGCTCATGGTCTCATTTTAATTTAATTACCTCTTTTAAAGGCCCTATCTCCAAAAACAGTCATATTCTATGGTGCTTGGGGTTAGGGCTTCAATATATCAATTCTGGGGCACGCAACTCAGTTCCTAACACCACATATAGGATTTGTATATTTCTTGTTAAATTTATCAAGTTGTTGCTATTTTCAATGAGATTAAATGAGGCTTCTTCTCCAATGTATCTCCTAACTGGTAATTACTACCACATGGTCCACAGCAGCACTTACAAAAATTTCCTTCTCTTATTTGCTTTTTTAAAAACAAATTTTATTATTATTTTTAGAGCTGGGGTCTTGCTATGTTGCCCAGGCTGGAGTGCTGTGGCTATTCACAGGCATGATCATAGAGCAATTCAGCCTCAAACTCCTGGGCTTAAGCGATCCTCCTGCCTCAGCCTCCTGAGCAGCTAGGACTACAGGTGCCTGCCACCATGCACAGTTAATTTTTATTTTTTGTAGAGACAGGGTCTCACTGTGTTGCCCAGGCTGGTCTCAAACTCCTAGTCTCAAGCTATCCTCCTGCCTCAGCCTCTCAAAGCACTGGGATTACAGGCATGAGCCACCACACCCACCCTGGAGACTGTATAAGTAGGGTGTCTGTAAGTTCTAGCTTGCCTGGGATAGTCCCAATTTGTACCTGTTGCCCGATGTAATTAGTAATAGGTGACTCTTGTCAATTTCAAGCCTTCTGGCTTGGACAGTAAATGTTCACATTAACTATAAGCAATGACTAATTAAATTCAGGAAAGTAAAGAGACAGGTCTGGAACAGCTGCCAGCCCTAGAAAGAAGTATTAATGTTGCAGAGAGGAGACACATAGAAGTTAGTCAGGCTGGGTTAAGCCTACACACATGTGCTGCTGTAAAATAACAAGGCCCAGGCCTCTCTCCCTGTGTGGAATCCTGAACGACAATGCTGTGGTTCTCTCCCAGATGTCTCTCACTCTACCCCCACTTCATGCTCCTTTCATTTCAGCAAGATTTCAGTAAAGAATAATTAAAATATGTTTTCTATTAGGTGAAAAGGAAAGAAACATTCAGATAATTATTCATGTTTAAGCACACTTTCTTTGTGCAATTCTCATTTCTTGGATGAGAGATTTACCAGCCTAAAGAATGAGGATTTGCAAACTGCAGGCCCAACTCAGGTCACCAATAGGAAGGGAGAGAGGGTCAGCAGTGTTTCCCTCTGACTCGTTCTATGTCTCAGGCTGTTCCTATTTTATGGAAAACAAATATGGGAACATAAGACTTTTCTGGGGAACCATTTTCTTAGTGCACTAAGGTGACCCTTGCTTGGTAACTTCAAAATATGGCTAAAGTGTGGGACTTCCCTCTTTTAAGGGTTGCTCCTATTGGTTAATTTGAATAAGAATCTGCTTTCAAAGAGAAGCCCAATGTTAAAACATCTTTCTTTGTACACATGAATTTCTTCTGAGTTATTTAAAAATCAGACCATGTATGCCCTTCTTGTATCCTAGGAGCTCTAACTCTGGTAAAAACCCAAATCTTTTCTCCCACCCTAACCTCTCAAATATATTCTGAAAAAAGGCCCCTACGTGATTTCACCAATCCTCTCCACTCATTTGAAAATGTCTAATTGTGTTATGTCTTTAAAAGGCTGAAGCTATCTTCTTTTCCTGATCTCTTTTCCTTTTCTCTCAGGAGAAAAAAATCTTCAGATTTCTGCCTTTTCTCAGTGACGTTAACTCTGCTTTTCAAACTGTGCATCTCTGTTAAAAATAAAATCCCTTTTCCAGTCAACAGGGAAACCCAACTAAGAATGTTTCAGGAAGCAAAAGTTTCAGAGATATTTGTGATTCTGCTATCACACTCAGCTTTTCGGTGTTGCTAAGGTACAAGGAAAAGAATGAAAAAGAACAGTTAAAATTGTAGAGAGGGGCTGAGCTCTGGAAAGGATTCCTGTAAACTCTAGATGTGAGAGCTTTTTTAAGATTTTGAAGTACTGCTTGAAATTCTATCACCAAGTTGTCAGTGGTAAAGTAGTCTAGTAATGAGACAAAGTCTGACAAATCCCCACGTGGGCTGTGACCCACCAAATGTTCGTGAGAAAGCAGCTTTTTTCTTTTTTAAACACACAAGAGAGTTCTGATGTATGTTTGCCCATACAGAAGTAACGGAAAAAAAAAAAAAAGAAGAAGTAACAGACACAAGCTACCTGTTACCTGGCAGTACAGAAATGCTTTCTAGTTCTGACAAGGTGGAAAAGGCATTTAGGTTAGAGTCAAGACACCTTAGTTCTAGTTCTGACTCCCGTAACTACCTTTGTGACTTTGAGCCAATCACTTTATGTCTCAGGGACTCAGTTTCCTCACACAAAAGAGCAAGAAACTTGCTTTCCACAGGGTCTTCCTGCTCTAAATTCTGCAAGTCTTCTGATTGATGAGAATGCTGCTCATGTACACCTGGACCTTCGTAATGTCCAAAGCTCAGCTCCAGATGGCATCTAAGTTGAATCTCAGGACATTTCAGTGAGGCCACCTACAAGCAGAAAGGAGGCCCAGGGCTAGGGGAAAAATGGCCCCAGAGCCAGTCAGCTGCAGCAATTCTCGTGAGAAAGGGAGGGCAAGCTGCCAGAGCAGCTGTGCCCAATATGATGCCTACACGAGACAGATGTCCCCAGTAGAATGTGTTCAGTGACCTTCTAAACAGAGACACTTCAAATAGGAAGTGCCAGAAAGGGTAAGAGTAAGAACACTTAAAATTAATAGTATACACATTTATGAAATAAAATTCCTTACCTCAGCACATGTCAGGGAAATTTTATGCTGAAGAAATGATTCTTGGAACCTCAATAGAGGTTAAATTTTAATGAAAATATATAACAGCCTAAATCCCTGAGTGGTGGCACTTTTTTTGTCTGCTTATTGGTGATGAGGTGATAGTATGGAGGGTCTATAATATAAGGTTCACCGGGTACCATATATGCCTCCATCATGCAGGGCACTGCAGGTATGAGTCAAGAGGACAGACACTGTCCTTGCCCATTGGGAAAAGTGTCTATCACTAAATCCTCACAGCAGTTATCTCTGTTTTACAGGTGAAGGATCAGGCTCAGCCTAGCTAAGTAACCCATGCAAGGTCGCACAGCTGCTAACTGAGGGCCAGGATGTGAATCAAGGTCTGCTCATAACCACTAGACAATCACTCAGTACTATAAAACTGGAAAGAGATTGTGGAAGTTGTTTTTTAAATTCTTTTTCCATCCTTCTGTTTGTTTTTTGGGGGGCAAGATCTTTTTAAAAGGTATGATAGCTTTGCCTAAAGGTAGCAACACTGTAGTATTTACTTTCTGGGAGTATAGTTACTCAACTACAAATATATTAAAAGACAAATATGTGAACATAATTTGACATAGAGAAATGAATTTCATTCAACAATATCATCAAGCATTAAACAAAAGCCACTAAATTTACCTAAAAATCACCTAAATCTAACTCAACTTCTGAGAATCCAATTTCCTAGATAATGCCAGGCCAATGAATTCTTTTTGTATACCACAGATTATTTTCTTGAAAAATACCTTCTCTGGGCACCCACAGAACATCTGCTATGACTCCATGACCTAGTTCAGATTCCTGCTCCAACCTACCTTTGTGGCTTTTTGCAGTTTTCATCTGCTAGTTTCATACTTCTGCACCTTTGCTCACTTGGCCATATTTCCAAGTCTCAGTTCTAACAGCACTCCCATGGTGCCTTTCCTGGTCTTTCTACCCACCCCTGGTAGAAAAGAATTCCTCCCTGTGCCTCAGTGTGCCCTACACAGACTTTCATTGTAGCATCTGCAACATTTTATTGCTAAGTTGACTTTACTTCACCTGGACTGTAATGCCTTTGTGGGTAGAACTGATTTTCTTTCTTTTGAAAGGAAATAGGTGCCAGTGTCTGGCACCTAACAGGTCCTGAATGAATGTTTTTTCAATTATTGTATGTTTGTAAATTGTATTGCTATTCCTGACCTGTCTAGTATAAGTGGGTTTATATAAACCAGTCTTTCTCAAAGTTCGGCCCTCAGACTCTTTGCACCTGAATTAGATACTTATTCAAAAAGGCAGATTCTTATACCTCATCCCAGATATAAGAAGTCAAAACCTTCAGCAATTATGGGTGAATACAGCCTAGGTACAGGAAGACAAATGGTTACTACATGCACTGGCAAGAGAGCTAGGTGTCTGGCTCTATCTATGTCTCTAAGTAGCTGTGGAACTTGAACTTCAATTTTTCTCATCTTAAGTCAAATTTCTAGAGATCATCTCTTTCACTTACAAAAAACTCTACAGTGTTGGTCCTGATTCTTTGACAGTATACAGATATAAATCCAAATGACATGGAAAAGGCTGGCATGGCTTTATAGTAAGCTTACAGAAAATTTATAGGGCCCAGTTTTTTTGGTCAAGAGGTACGTTGTCATGAAAAAGCACTGGCTTGGGATCAAGATAGCCCAGGGTCTTAGCTGTATGAATTTAGGTGGCATAAATTCTCACCTCAGTTTCCCCAAAGGGATAGCAAGCCCTTAACAGCACTCTGAGAATCAAGAATGGTGGCACACAGCAGTTTGTCAAACCTAGTTCCCTCTCTGTCTTTTTTCTTCCTACTTTCACCCTAGTAGTTTCCTTTCTTTTGCCAAGTATTTATTTGCTTTACTTCCAACAGAAGGAAGGTGCTATGTTATTAGAGACTTCGAAAGTTGTTAGAGGTAGAAAAAAACTTCAGGGTATAACCTAAAAACATCAGGAGAAAAAAAAATACCTTCAAAAGCCACACATGAAGTATAGTAACAGTCAGAAGCAGGTTTTAGTTTCTCAGTTCCAAAATTGGAAATTCTGCTTATTTACTAGCCGATTAACTAGGGCAATTTACTATTTAAACCTCACTTTTAATAGTAAAATAGGAATAATAGTACTTCTCAGATTTTCTTTTAATATGGTGCTTATATATGTGTGTACCAAGTGACACATACCAAGCTGTACCAGATATTAACTCATTTAATCCTCTTAATAACTCTGATCCTAGGTACTACATTACCCCTACTTTATAAAAGTGGAAAATGAGATACAGAGAATGAGATAGAGAATGTATCACCAATAACCAGGGGAGACAGGATACAAACCTAGGGAGCCTGGCACTGCAATCCAAGTTCTTAGCCACTGTGCTATGGTGTCTCTCAATGTTGCACAAGTTAGTTTTAACAAAGTTCCATAAGCACTCAGTGAGAGGCAGTCATTACACAAAGAGCAGTTAGCCTATGGTGTCTAATCATCTATTGCACGACTGATATGTAAATGATTAACCTAGGTGTCACCCAGACATCTTTGTTTGATTTGTAACTGCAGCTGAATTAATTATATTCAGCTCATTCTGAGTTTATATTTGATACAATTAAATATATTACACAAAAATGACATACTTGGTATCTAATAAAGAACATTATGGTCAGGCGGGGTAGCTCACGCCTGTAATCCTACCACTCTGGGAGGCCAAGGTGGGTGAATCACTTGAGGTCAGGAGTTTGAGACCAGCCTGGGCAACACAGTGAAACCCCCCCGTCTCTACTAAAAAATACAAAAGTTAGGCCGGGCGCAGTGGCTTACGCCTGTAATCCCAGCACTTTGGGAGGCTGAGGCGGGCAAATCACGAGATTAGGAGTTCGAGACCAGCCTGGCCAACACAGTGAATCCTGACTCTACTAAAAATACAAAAAATTAGCTGGGCATAGTGGCGGGCGCCTGTAATCCCAGCTACTCAGGAGGCTGAGGCAGGAGAATCACTTAAACCCAGGAGGTGGAGGTTGCAGTGGGCCAAGATCGTGCCACTGCACTCCAGCCCTGGTGACAGATTGAGACTCCATTTCAAAAAAAATAAAATAAAATATATACGCGTGTGTGTGTGTGTGTGTGTGTGTACACACACAGAAAAATTAGCTGGGAGTGGTGGTGCATGCCTGTAGTCCCAGACACTCGGTAGGCTAAGGCAGGAGAATCACTTGAACCCAGGGCCGGGGCCGGGGCGGGGAGGGGTGGAAGGTGCAGTGAGCTGAGATTGCGCCACTGCACTACAGCCAGGGTGACAGGGTGGGATTCTGTCTTGAAAAAAAAAAAAAATTACTGATCAACGGGAAATAAACAGAAGCCTCCATAAACACTTCAAGGGCAGATGCAGACTCGCAACTCAAAACTCATGCAGCTGGTATACATATGATCACATTCTCTACTACCAAAAACTCTGGATGCCCCTCCTTTTTGTTGAGAGAAAACTGATTAAAGAAAAGACTTCTTTTGGGAAGCAGTATAGTACAGTGGTTAGCAGCATGGATTTTGCAGTTAGGCTTTAATTTGAATCCTGGCTTTGCAGATACAAGTTGTATGAAAAATTTACTCAAATTCTACATTTCAGTAGCCACGTTGGTACCATCTTCTGGCAGTCGTGGTTAGGATTAAATGAGAATAGATGGTAAGTGATAAGCACAGTGTCCAGCACACAGGAAGCATAAAAAGTCACTATTTTAACTTTGTTAATATTTTATTCTAATAATATCATTCCTTTTCTGAATATCTGTTTAATGGAAAGTTGTTTACATTACAAATTTTGTTTCTATTCTAAGAAAGATACACAGAAGTGATGTTCCTTGTATCACTATTTCAGTCATATTGTTTCAAGAATGCATTAGTACATAAAGCCTTTTCACATGCATTAACTTTATCCTCAACCTGAAAAGTAGATGTAACCACTCCCCCATTTTATGGGTTAGCAAACACAAGCTCAAAGAGGACAAATGACTAACCCAAGGTCAAAGTTATCAAGTGCCAAAATTCAGTCCAGGCCTTCTAGCCCTAGATTCTTCCCACCATATTTTAACTACTAAAGAGAAATAAATATCTCCTTTAAATGGCCTTATTGTCCAGAATATCCTAAAGAACTCCACATTTACTGGTTGGCAATGGCATTCTACAGTGAGCAAGAGCCTTTTCCTTCTCCCCCATTCATCATCAGCATGGATTCCTGTTTTTCTCCCAGTGGTTTGTAATTCACTTCTGTCCTTAATTATTCTGTTGATCAAATTGTCTCAGATCTGTCACAAGCTGGCCTCTGGGTCCTTGTGACATGCTCCCATCATTTTTCTCTTAAATAACATTTTAAGATTAGCTATTATTTTTCCTATTTAAAAGCTGTAAGTTATATGTGAATAGACATTTATCTACAACTTTTCTCCCACGTTGATCATCTTACTTAAATATCTGTCAAGCACACCACCATACCCTGGGTAAACTTCTCAGGTGCTCAAAGAAAGGTATTGTCACACACAAAAAATACTGCAAAATCTGCCACAAAGCTAGCTAGCTAGAACTAATAGGGAAACTACAGGGAAACAAAGGCAAAAACATATAAGGCAATTTCACTCTGTTACTTATACGTTTATTTTTAGTTTACAATAAGCTGTCCAAATACTCCTTATAAAATCACTCTTCTTTTATTTTATTCTCACTGAACATCCCAGACAGGCCACTGGGCAATTAGTCAAGTGAAGGTGATGTGCGACCACATAAGCCAGACCACGCCAGGCCACAATTTAGATAAAAAATGGCTTTTCTCATGCGAAAGAATAAAGAACTAAGAAGAGCAGTATCTCTTGGAGAGCTGTTTTAGAACCAGGGTAGTGATATAGCAGAATATAAACCTGATCTTCCATTTTTAAAACCTGCTAAGATTCCAGAGCATGAACATTACAATTTAGAGAACTGGAGGAAAATTGCCAAACACTCCTTTGTTGACCTAAATCTTGATTTAAGCCACAGAACGTGTTTCCAACACCCTAGATCTTTTATCAAGGAAATTACATTTACCTCTAGTTACATAGTTTTATGTGGAGCAGACCTGCAATTGAGTATTATGGTCAGGCTTCAGTGCTAGAGAAATCCTGTTGAGGACTGAGGGCAATGATAATTAGAAAAGTGGAGTGGGTAAGCAGCAAGCGATTATCTCTCCATCTCCCATACACGGGGAGGCCTGGCCCAGCTCAGCCCAGCTCAGCCCAACCCAGCCCAGCCCAAACCCAGGGGAAACGAGTCTGCATGCAGACATTCAAACTAGATTCAGCACCAGTATCAAACAACTACACCAATCCCCAGCCAAACTGGCAAATTAACAAAATGTGGGGGTTTTAGCTCTACTATTCTGCAAGCCCTCTTAGATTTTTACCACAGTGCTCATGGTATCCACCCTACAGCTGCTCCAAATCCTCCAGCTCTGCTTCTTCAAAACAAATAAACCCTTGTTGTTTCCCCATCTCCTCCCCAAACAAATCTCATTTTTCCAAATATCAGGGCAGAGGTTTGATGATCTGGCTAATTCATGCTTATTAGTCATGATGCTTAGTCTTTACGGAGAATATTTTCATTTTAAGGGGAAAATGGCAAGGGGATAGAACATATATTTGAGAGAAAGCAATCTCTGGTCTGTTCTCTGGCCTTTTGATATCTAGCACCAAAGAGGCTGAAAGTAAAACCAAATTAATCAGCCTGAGATCATTACATAAGCTGACCACCCTCTTCTATTTCTCTCCTTTTTCCAAGTATCCAGAAAGGCCACAGAGCACTCCCACATGAGGCAAATCACCTGTGACTCCTCCTAAACTCAACCACATATAAAACTTACTCAAACCTCCAAGAAATCATTGTTTCAGGATGATCCACATGTGGGAATAATAAGCCAAAAAGCACAATTCAGAAGGTCTTAATTATTATTTCACCCAAAGCTAGTCTTGGAAATATTAGCCTGGTTTTTTTCTTTTAATTTAAAATATGACAAATATTTTTCTATGGTTTTCAAAATTGCTGTTTTTCTTCAGCTACTTTTTTTTTTCGTTTTCTCTTTAACAGCTGCTGGCTGGCTGGTGTTCTTTCTGCTCTATGAACTAGCAATGGAGGGTGGAAGACAGCTGCACTTTAAATGAATCTGAAAGATCTGAAAATATCTTCTCTTGCCCACCTAATATTGCAGAAATAGAATAAGAAGAAAAATAATAAAGCAGAAGATAAACGTCAGGAAAGCAAAAGTATGAGAAAGGTACTTTGTATGATCTATAGACTACTGTCTTAAAATTTCAAATTAAAGTAGATTTGGCGATAGAAAAATTCTGCCCAGAAACAAATCACATTGTAGTTGTCTAAACGTCTGCTTCCATCGATGTATAACAACTTATGTACTTTTACAGTTTATGTAAAAGTAACATATAGTAATGGCTGAAACAGTATCTATTCATCAATTAATAACCCAAAACAAATGCCACAAACAATGCATTTAAGAACAGTTACTCAGAACAAAAAAAAATTAAAATAACAAGCTTCACATTTTGCCTAGGATTTAACACTGGAATCCACTAAAAGATCTGGGTATAAAATCCTACTCATGACTATATGATTTCATCTGTTTCTAGTAATATTATAGATGAAAATGATAAAATTATCAACCATAAGCCAATGCCAATGACAAAATCCTGGAAAGCGTTCACTGTCTTATCTCCATGTCCACTAGGCTGTGTGGATAGAAATCTAAGTAGTGACCTTGTGCTTTTTCAAAAAAGAACTTCCAGACTGAGCATGGTAGCTGATGCCTGTAATCCCAGAACTTTGAGAAGCTGAGGTGGGAGGATCCCTTGAAGTCAGGAGTTTGAGGCTGCAGTGAGCTATGACTGCGCCACTGCACTCCAGCCTGGGCAACAGGGCCAGATCTTGTCTCAAAAAACCAAACCAAAACAAAAAGCCAAAAAAGAACTTCCATGTAGACTGAAGAATGAAGCCCTGAGAGGACTGTGGAAGAGCAACTGCAAAAGCCAGGGGGCACCCACCCCACCCTAAGGCACCCCTCCTGCCAGAAGCCTCTGCAACTGCCTCAGTGGCTCTGCCCGGAACCCAAACTTCAAGCGCAAAAGCTGATTTTATCTCCTAACTCTTAAAACTTTCTTCCTTCACTTCCAAGCTATTAATACATACACCTCTCCCCCACACCAAAACTATTATGAGAAACATGCAAACTAGGATTACAAACATATAATAACTATACATATTTTTGTTTATAGTTATACAAATACACATAGTATATTTGTATGATAGTAATTCCTATGGAACACCTTTATGCTAGTTTTTCTCAGTCTTGATCTTTCATTGTGTTTTCCCTGGTCTATTTTATTAGTAATTCTTTTCTATTTTATTGTATGTCCACCTGTAAACTGATTTAAGTCCTTTCTGCACTGAAACATACACATATATCCCATCAACACAGAGATTGCAACACCATGTGTTATATGTGTCAGAGTGAGCAAGCTTTTCTGTGGTGACTCCTGGGTGTGTAAGAGTTAGTTGCAGTCTCTGTCCACACCTCTATTCAATTTAGAATACAGTGCTGTAATTACATGCTAACCTTCTGGGGCAGGCACAGTTCCTGAGGAGTTAGTTTATCATGTGCTTTAAATGTCTGAATAAAAAGAAATTTAGACATGCAGAAATACAAGGCATAATGCCTTATTTTAATTTTTATAGTTAATATTATTGCTAATTAATCCCAAATATTTAAAAACTTAAAAAAAATTTCAACTAGACTGAAGTTTTTTGTTATCACAGACATGTCATATAAAAACACATTCACAGCCAGGCACGGTGGCTCACGCCTGTAATCCCAGCACTTTGGGAGGCTGAGGCGGGCAGATCACAAGGTCAGGAGTTCGAGACCAGCCTGGCCAAATGGAGAAACCCTGTCTCTACTAAAAATACAAAAATTAGCTGGGCTTGGTGGCGGGCGTCTGTAATCCCAGCTACTCAGGAGGCTGAGGCAGGAGAATCGTTTGAACCCGGGAGGCAGAGGTTGCAGTGAGCTGAGATCATGCCATTGCACTCCAGCCTGGGTGACAGGGCGAGACTCCATTTCAAATTAAACAAAACAAAACAAAACAAAACACATTCACAATGTGGTGAAGCGAGACATTTTTTAAAGATTTCTATTTGTTTTTTTGGAGACAGTTTCGCTTCTGATGCCCAGGCTGAAGTGCAATGACATGATCTTCGCTCACCACAACCTCCACCTCCCAGGTTCAAGCGATTCTCCTGCCTCAGCCTCTGAGAGCTGGGATTACAGGCCATGTACCACCACATGGGCTAATTTTGTATTTTTAGTAAAGATGGGGTTTCTCCATGTTGGTCAGGCTAGTCTCGAACTCCCAAACTAAGGTGATCCGCCCACCTCGGCCTCCCAAAGTGCTGGGATTACAGGCGTGAGCCACTGCACCCAGACCATTTTTTTTTTTGAGACAGAGTCTTGCTCTGTCACCCTGGCTGGAGTGCAGTGGCGCGATCTCGGCTCACTGCAAGCTCCGCCTCCCGGGTTCACGCCATTCTCCTGCCTCAGCCTCCCGAGTAGCTGGGACTACAGACGCCCGCTACCTCGCCCGGCTAATTTTTTTTGTGTGTTTTTAGTAGAGATGGGGTTTCACCGTGTTAGCCAGGATGGTCTCAATCTCCTGACCTCGTGATCCGCCCGCCTCGGCCTCCCAAAGTGTTGGGATTACAGGCGTGAGCCACCACGCCCAGCCTGTTTTTTAAAAATATTAATTTTATTACATTTCCTCTCGTCTTTTTAATATTCTGTGTGACAAAATGAAAAGTGCACAAAGAGCACCAGTGTGAGCTGTGAGCTGAACTAGCTGTTTTTTTTTTTTTTTTTTTTTTTTACAGAAAACCATTTGTTAAATCAAGGTAATTGTAGATTCACATGCAGTTTTAAGGATAACAGAGAAATCCTACTTACAGAATCAGAATATTAGACTGTCACAGAATATTACAAAATTATCACAATCAAAATATTGACATTGATACAGTCAAGATACAGAAAATTTCTGTCACCCCAAGGATCCCTCACTTTGCCCTTTTATGGCTACACCCACTCCCCTTCCCCTCTTTCCTCTTCTTGGTCCCTGGTGAGAACTAATCTGTCCTCCATTTCTATAATTTTAAGACTTTCTCTTCAAGGTAAAATTTACCAAGACACAAATTACACACTGACTGAGGCAGCCAAAGAGTGAAACCATGCATTCAGTCAACAGGTGAAGAGGATTTTACGTGAATTTTAAACAGCTGGCGGCCATCATGCTGAAAATGAAAGCACCTGGAAGCTAATGCCTTAAAGATCAAAACTGAAATCTCAGAATTTCAAGCTCAGATTTAATATGCCCTTTCAAGCTGATTAAGTTCAAAGTGCAGAAGATAATTTTCAAGAACCATGTGAAAAACATTAAAAAAAAAAAAAAGGCCAATGGCAGGTAGTCTCCATTAAGACATTTTTAATAGCAGAAGATAGCAACTGAATGGTCTTCTCAATACCACAGTTAGATTGCTTGCTTAACCACTGTCAGCATTTACTCTGGTAAGAAAAAATAAACCCTACATTTAAGTAGCCCTGATTCTGAAGGCTAGTAAAAGTCCAAGTAAACAGTCCACCTGTTAAATCATCAGCAGGGACATAGTCTTCAGAAGCTCCACGAACTTTCTCTTTCCTGTAAGTATTCACACATTTGCAGAAAAAGAAATTCCTAACATTTTCTACTTTCCCAAAGATCTATTTTTCAGCAATGGCCAAAGTAGCAAATTTCAACAAAAGGAAGGTTTTTCTCCTTGCACACTTGTCATTGTTAACTATAATAAATACAAGTTGTAGCAAAGTGTTTTCATAAATTTGTTTTTCCCCACTACCATTTTTTTACACTGTTTTACACTGTTTTATTTATAAGAAAATAAATGGCATAGGTTAAGGAAAAACAAAAATTACTCCAGTCTGTAATATTACTTTTGTCAAAGAGATAGAGATAGTACACTCTGAAGAACAATTCCAAAACTTGCACTGAGCCGAATAACAAAAGCATAGACTTCTCCCCAACTTCCCCACCCACTTAAAGACAACTTATCCCATCTTGTCAGAGGGCTAATCTTAATGAATATCAGAAGGAAAACTCTGGAAAGAGCAATTTGCTATCTGTATCCAAACATGCAAAGTTAAAAATGCTGGAAGATTTAAAAGACTAGCTCATTAGCATCTCTTCTGAATTCAAGACAACTTCATCCAGACAATCAGACTTGATGACTTGCCTGGATACTTTAAACCAGTGGTTCTCAAACTTTTGCAGTATCATTTTCACTTGGAGAACTTGTTACAACACAGATGTCTGTCCCCATCTCCAGAGTCTGATTCAGTATTGTAGGTCTGTGGAAGGGTTTAAGAATTTGCATTTCTACACATTCATCCACTGAAGAGCACTTAGGTTAATTTCATACCTTGGCTATTGTAATAATGCCACAGTGAACTTAGTAGTGCAGACATCTCTTTGACACATTGATTTGACCTCCTTTGGACATATACCCAGTTGTGAGACTGCTGGATCATATGGTAGTTCTATTTTTAATTTTTTGAGGAACTTCCATACTGTCTTCCAAAATGGCTGTCCCCTTTCTCTACATCCTTGCCAACACTTGATATCTTTCATCTTTTTGATAAGAGCCATTCTAACAGGTGAAAGGTATATCTTACTGCAGTTTTTGCATTTCCCTGATGATTACTTATGTTGAACTTTTTTTCAAATTAAATACTATTCAGCCTTAAAAAGGAAATTGTCACTGTGACACCTGGCGGACATTATTGTTAAGTGAAATAAGCCAGGCACAGAAAGACAAATACTGCACAATCTTACTACATGTGGAATCTAAAATAGACTCATAAAAGTAGAGTGTAGAATTAGAATGGTGTTTACCAGGGGCTGCAGGGCGGGGTGAACATGGAAAGAGGAAATGCTGGTTAAAGGGTACAAACCTTAAGCTAGGAGTAGTAAGTTTTGGTGATCTATTGCACAGCATGGTGACTATAGTTAATAATACATTGTATATTTCAAAATTGCTAAAAAAGTGTTCTTTATTTATTTATTTATTTTTTTTTTTTTTTGATACGGGGTCTCTCTCTTACCCAGGCTGGAGTGCAGCGACATGATGATAGCTCACTACAGGTTTGACCTCCTAGGCTCAAGTGATCCTCCTGACTTAGCTTCTGAATAGGTAGGACTATAGGCACATGCCACCATGCCTCGTTAATTAAAAAAAAAAAAAAAAAAAAAAAAAAAATTAAGACAGGGTCTTGCTATGTTGCTTAGGCTAGGGGTGGATTTTAAACGTACTCACCAAAAAGAAATTAGTATGGTGAAAAAAAAAAAAGGTTCAGCTGGGCTCAGTGGCTCACGCCTGTAATCCCAGCACTTTGGGAGGCCAAGGCAGGTGGATCACCTGAGGTCAGGAATTCGAGACCAGCGTGGCCAACATGGTAAAACCCCATCTTTACTAAAAATACAAAAATTAGCTGGGCATGGTGATGCACGTCTGTAATCCCAGCTACTTGGGAGGCTGAGGCAGGAGAATCTCTTGATCCTGGGAGGCGGAGGTTGCAGTGAGCCGAGATCGTGCCTCTGCACTCCAGCCTGGGCAACAGAGCCAGACTCTACCTCAAAAAAAAAAAAAAAAAACAACAACCAAACAAAAAAAAGGGTTCAGAGAATAGGCAGTAAAAAAAAGAGAAAAAAAGAAAAAGAAAGAAATAAGCAAATACGCATGGGAGGTGACAGGTATGTTAATTAGCCTCATTTGATCATTCCACAATGTATACATGTACCAAAACATAACACTGTACTCCACAAATACATACAATTATTTGTCAATTTAAAAATAATAATTAGCTTTTCTAACAAGTTCCAAGGTGGTGCTGATGCTACTAATCTGTGGACGACACTTTGAAAACCACTACCCTAAACCTAAATATTCTCAATTGTTGAGTTTTTTTCAAGAGTCATTGAGACCTCAGCAGAAAACACCAAGTTTGGGAGACTTAAATATGTTAAACTGCTAAACTGTCCTTTGAGATACTTCATCAGAGGTAAAACAGTGACAAAGTTCAAAATAATTCAGTGTTGAGCTGTGTATATGTGCACCTTAGAATACCAGACCCCCTTTTTCTGATTTCACAGAAAAAATACCCAGGTGTACTCCATACGGCTTTATAAAGGGCTTCAATTCTGGCAGTGTGAGGGGCTAAGTCCCCTTGCACTTTTTTTTTTTTTTTTTGAGATGGAGTTTCACTCTTGTCCCCCAGGCTGGAGTGCAATGGCATGATCTCGGCTCACTACAACCTGCGCCTCTCAGGTTCAAGTGATTTTCCTGCCTTAGCCTCCCGAGTAGCTGGGATTACAAGTGCCCCCCACCTTGCCAGGCTTATTTTTGTATTTTTAGTAGAGATGGGGTTTTACTATGCTGCATTTTTTTTAAACTTTATTTTTCTGAGACAGTCTCACTACACTGCCCAGGCTAGAACGTAATGGCTATTTACAGGCACGATCATAATGTGCTGCAGCCTTCAACTCTGGGGCTCAAGTGATCCTCCCACCTCAGCCTCCTGAGTAGCTGAGACTACAGGCATGTACCACCACATCTGGCTGCCTCTTGCACTTTGATTTAGTAGAGTTTCTCTTCAGAAGGTACAGGGACTGCTTCATAGTGGTCTCTGGAAAAAGTCCTTTGTTCCAATTCCCACATCAGTCACTTCATAATGTGAAAAATATACATAAAATCTTGATATGTTCAAATTAAATAGATCTTAGCCTCAGCCTCCATGTTTTCCAGAATTGTTCTATTCTATCCATGACTTACAAGATTCCTGGGTAAAGGAGAGGCTGAAATGGCATTTGTGGAGTCTCAAAATGCCTATGTAAGCCAGTTTTCCACCTCTTCCCCATTATTTTATTAGCACATATGTTAAGAGTAACAAATTCATCTCAGTATTGGTTTTAACTTTTCACCTTGTATCAGAGGTGTAATAGCCATAATATGACCAAAGAAGGGAAGAAGATGGTCAAAAGGTATAGACAAACTGAAAATTCAGCTCTAAAAAAATGGCCAAATGACGATATTAAATTAAAAGTCAGCATTATCATTTAACAGCAAAAATTTATCAAATTATGCTTGTTGCTAAAAATAGAGATGTTAATAATACACATAGTCCCTGCCCTCATGGAGCTTTATTTGCTATCTTGCAGAGAAGACCAACAGAACAATCATTACAAGTGTGAAGAACATTCTAAAGAAATTCAGGTTGCTATGGGAAATGAGACCTAACCTCCCCAAGCGGAGTAGGGAGATATGTGTGAAGAAGGAGGTATCAAGAAAGGTTTCCCAATGAAACTGACCTCATCACACAATTACTTAGTTTATTAAGTAATGACCATGTGCTAGACACGAACGATAAATAAGAGTGGGCTAGGCAAAGAGGGAGGAGAAACAGGTACAGATAGAGGAAACGTGCATGGAATGTTTCCAGAGAACTCAAGCACACAAAGCATGCAAGAGTACAAAGGAAGTTGGAAAGGGAGGCAAGGACCAGAATGTGCAGACCTCTCTACAGGACTTCTCAAGAGTAGGGAAAAGCAGGACAACAAAAGGATCATGTCTGCATCTTAAAAGATACCTTTCTGTAGACAATAGACTGAAAGGGGTGACCAGTCAGGAGGCAGTTGCTGCATTGCAAGATGAAATGCTGGAAGGTTAGCGCAGGGTGAGGGGGAATATGGATGGAGAAGACATATTCATAGTGTTTTTTAAATAGTGAATTTTGGCTTTCATGTCAAATGCCTCTATTTTCTAGTTCTAACACAGGGCACTTAATTTGTAGGGGCCTCAGTTTCATCGCATATGGAGTAGAATTAAAATCTTCCCTATGTATTAATACTTTTTAAGGTTACTATGAGGATCAAAAAAATCATGTGCCTAAATAATATTGCTGGTACATATTACTTATCTACTACATTTTACTCTCCAAAACTCTTAGCTCCATTTCCATTTCTGGCTAGAAGAGGGACATGTACCTCTGTGCTGAGTTTAGAAAAAAGAACACTGCATCACAGCTGATATAACAAGCAGTAAAGAATGTCTATATTGGAACTGGTAAGGAGAATTCAGCACAGTTGTTAGAAAAAAGGCAATGCTCTCTTAGCCAAGAGCAACTGTAACAAAATGTAACTTTTAAAAGGATACAATAAAAACCAGTTATCTAGAAATACATCTAGTATGTGCAGGAGCTGTATGGAGAAACTTAAAAGTGCACTAAATAATATTATGCTCAAGAGCATACTATGCCAATCTTCCCCAAATGAAATCAACGAAATTCCAATAAATTCCCAAAGTGCTTTTCACAGGACTTAACAAGGTAATCCTAAAGTATATAACCTAGAAATCACAAAAACATAATGTTGGATGAACATAAACAAGTTGTACAAAGAAACTCCAATATTATGTAACATTTTTAAATATATAAAATATTACGTTTTGTCATGGACTCATACATATGTAATAACAGTATAAAAACATGCATGAGAATAATAAGCGTCAGATTCAGAACAGTGGTTACCAAAGGGAGCAGAATCAGAGGAGCAAAAACAGGGGTTCCAGTTTACACATAATCTTTTATTTCTTAAAATGAGTAGTGGATACAAATATGTTTGTTATACTATTGGTCTTTAAAATCTTTTTTTAAAAATATGTCTTAAATATTCCACAAAAATACAGAATGCCTTTTATTTGAAAACCATGTTATTACATGATCTAGTTTAGTAATTCCCAAACACCAATCCAATAGCTACATCAGTAACACCTAAAGTACTTGTTAGAAACAAAGATTACCAGGCTATCCCAGGATCAGGATTTCTGGGAGGAGAGCCATGTGATTCTAATATACAGCCTTAGTAACCCAGGAACTAGTAACAGCCAATCCATCAACAAAATTGGTCCCAATCGACAATGAGACATTTAAGTGCTTGAATATCTAATCACTTTCCAATGATCCAACTGTCTAGAACGTAGATTCTAACTTGAGGGCAAAACCGTACAAATTTTAAAATATATCCTTTACCGTACCCTCCCAAAAGACTATACATGTAAAAACTTGGTATATTTTATAAAGTAATAGTATCAAATGATTCCATAGAAGGATATAATTCCTTCATATTCACCACAGGAAATATGCCACAGCAAAATTCCGCCAGAGATGATAAAAAGTGCTGTTCTTAAGTTCAAAATGGTTTAAGTCACTGGCAACTACCCTCATGATGTACTTCCCTCAAGCATATAGACAGCAATAATGCATTTCTTTCCTAATTTTCTTCCCTGAGATTACAATTCATAGCTAATTTTATCTAGAGAAATGCAGAGAACCATGTGAGACATAAAAAATAAATTTAGAAAGAAAACAACTTATTAAAAATTAGAGGTATTAGTACTGCAATGACAATTGTCATAGCCTGCTCCCAAGACATAATGTTAACTAGAGATGACTAAGCTGTTAAAATGTATGAAACACTCAAAGGCCTTCTCTCTTGCATTCACACAGACACACACACAAAGTTTCCCCAAATATTTTTAAATTACAACTAAAAACAAGGAAAGGGATTATTTTGATGTTCTAAACAACACAAATCCGGTACTGGGCACACAAAGCACATCGACATAAAATAACTCACTTACCAGGGCTTTCTACTCGCTTATAGTGGTAGGGATTGATGCAGACCTCCTTCTGCTTGGAACCAAAAGGAAACTCACAGCATTCCAGTGGTTTTAGTTCATGGTGGCTCTGAAGATCGGGCCAGCGCCACACACGGCAGTAAATGACATGAGGCAGTCCCTTCCGGTGGGAGACTTGCAGCCTGCCATCCAGAGAGCGGGGAATGGTGACACAGTTACTCGGTTGCCCTGGACAGCTCAAGGCCTTTTCCAGTTCCTCCATGGCACCTTTCTTTTTCTTCAGTTTTTTCACCAAAGCATCAACAGCTTTCTCTGCCCATTTTTCTTCTTCATCGCCCTGTTTCCACCCAAGAAGTCTCTTCACAGCTGGACTCGTAAAGGAAAATAAACTTGTCACATTCATAATGACAGCACTAGTTATACTCCTTGGATATGGTGAAATAAAGCCGTCTCCAAATGCAAAAGGACAGCAGAAGAAATTTGTTTATTTACAGAGAAGTCTCTTTAACTTCTTAGTTTGAAGTACAGAAAAGTAGAAACTACCATTCCTAGTGTTTAAAAAAGTAACCCAGTCAGCACCTACAAAAGAAAAAAAGAATGGTTAGAATCATCTTTACCATACAACCAAATTTATTAAGTAATCATGTGCTAGGTACTATTTTAAGTGCTTTTATGTAATACAGTATGCTGTGGACTGCATTGTGACCCCTAAAATTCACATGCGGAAGCCCTAACTCTCAGTATGACTGTATTTGGAGATGGAGCCTCTAAGAAAGTAATTAAAGTTAAATAAGGTCATCAGGGTGGGGCCCTAATCTGACAGGACTGGTGATCTTAAGATTGCTATCTCCCTCCTCCAGCCTCTATGCACACACACTGAGGGTACTGCAAGAAGGTGATCATCTGCAAGCCAGGAAGAGAGCCCTCACCAGAGCCTGTATTGTCAAGAACCTTGATCTTGGACTTTCTAGACTCCAGAACAAAGAGAAAATATATTTCTGTTATTTAAGCCACCCAGTCTATGATATTTTATTACGGCAACCAAAGCAGACTAATATATAGCATTTAATGCTTTTCACAATCCTTTGAGTTAGGTAATACAATTGCTGCCACCTTACAGATGAGTAAACTGAGAAGCAGTTTAAAAAGTAAGCCACTGTTAGCAAAAGCTCTGGGATAAAAGCAACAAAGTCAAAAAGTCCAAGCTCTCAAAAGATATTGTAATATTTTAGATTTAGATTCATTTATAACCTCTAAAAATTTATTTCAAAACACCTCAATCAACAAAAACTGAAAGCAACAGGGAGAAAAAAATAATATTAGTCTAATATCTCTGTTTCTTGGTTTGTTCTACAAATATTTCTTAGGCTAAAAGAAAATTCCTATTATATAAATGTAGTAATATTTTAGGGTATTTCTTCAGTGAACAAGCCTATGGGTCAGTGAACAAGCCTATGTGTCTATGGGCTACAGGGCAAATAGGATAGGAAATACATCTCCTGCTTTAAAAATTTTGTTATTTATTGACATAAAAGGAATAAAGCACATGGACACATACTGTACCAAATTCTTTAGCCAAGTTGCCTCATTTAAACTTTCTATTTACTCTTTAGCACATGAAAACATAAAATGTGAAAAAGCTTAAGGAGGTTAACTTTGTACAAACCCTGGCTAAACTGGAGTAGCATGTATCAGACCAACCTCCTTCCAAACAAACAAGCCAGAAAACAAACAAACAAAAGCCCAGCTTTTTAAAGGCATCAAAGAGGAACCAAGGCACTCAGGACTTGAGGGGGCCAAGATCCTGGAGAAAGGGGAAATGCAATGAAGTGAGCTGAATATTCGTCACCACTCTTTCCAGGGATTTGCCAATAGCTATGCTATAAGCAGCAAAAGGTCTAGGAGCCAGGCAGAAAGAGGTAACTAAGAGGCTAAAAACGAGCTTCTAGTAGCCTCATAGTGCTGAGGAACCCCAAAATAACAACACAACAACAAATGGAGTTGAGGGCCTGCTGAGGAGAAACCCTGGTAAATAGTCTAAGCTTTCAATGGAAGCTCCTGGAGGAATATGCCCCAATCTAAGGGCAAAAATGAAATGGAACAGTCTTTACAACCAACCTAGAATCATCTTAATCCTAGCCTTGGTCTAGGCGATGGGTATTGCTCTCTAACAGCTTGCCAGAAGAAAAACAAATTCTCTATAGAGGAAGACAACATCAACCTTCGCCACTACAATTTTAAGTTCACAGTGTATAGCAATGAACCAAAAGTTATCAAGCATACCAAGAAACAGGACCAAATGACCAAAACAAAACAGAATAGAAACAGACCTAACGGGTGACCCAGGTAATGGAGTTACCAGAAACAGACTTTAAAGTATTAATGATTACTACTTAATATGTCAAGGAAAGAGAAAACAAGATTGAAGATTTTAACAGAGAACTGGAATCCATAAAGAAGAATGAAATAAAAATTCTAGAACTGAAAAATATAACTAATGAGACTTTAAATAGGATGAACTTAACAACAGTTTAGATACAGTAGAATAAAAGATTAGTGAGTAGGAAAACTGGTAAAAAATGCTCATACTAATGCAAAGAGAGGGGAAAAAATGAAAAATAAAGAACTGAGGAGACATAATGCCTCTAGAGAAAGGTCTAGCACTGCGTAAGTAGTCTTAAAGGAAAAGAAGAAAGACTGTAACAGAGCAATATTTTTAGATACTAGCCAAGGATTTTTCCAAAACTGTCAAGACATCTAACCATACATTCACAAAGCCCTACACCTTCCAAGGATACATACAGAGAAATCCACAAATTTCAATGTGTCATATTACAGTAAAATTCCTGAAAACCTAAGACAAAACTCTTTAAAAAGGCACATTACCTTCAAGTAAGTACAATCAGGTTGACAGCTGACATTTCAGCATAAACAATGGAAACCAGAAGACAATGAAATGATGTCGTTAGTGCCAAATGTAAATAGCTGGTAACTTAAAATTCTACATTTAGAGGAAAAACATATTCAAAAAATGATTGTGAAATAAAGATGCTTTCCAACAATCAAAATCTGAGAGAACTCGTTTACAGCAGATTGTCACTAAAAGAAATACTAACAGGAATTCTTCAGGCAGAAGGAAAAAGACTGGAAATAAGCAAAGAACTGCAGGAAATGAGGAAGAGCTCCTGAAGGGGAAATAAGGGTAAGTTTAAATGAATACTGACTTCACAAAACAACAATAGGAATGTCTTGTGATGTTTAAAATATATGTACAATTAAAATGCATGGCAACAGCAAAAAGAGATATATGAAGTTAGCATTCTAAGGTCCTTGTGTTATCCAGGCCATGGTAAAGTATAATTTACTATTAGTACAATAAGTTATGAATTCATGTCATACATAATAAAGCAACAACTGAGAGAATAAGTTAAAAATTATAACAAGCTAATAGATGGGTTAAAATTATGGAATTAAAAAAATATATATGATTGGCCCAGTGTGGTGGATCATGCCTGTAATCCCAGCACTCTGGGAAGCCAAGGTAGGAGGATAGCTTTAGGAGTTCCAGAGTAGCCTGGGCAGCACAGGAAGACCCTATCTCTACAAAAAGTAACAAAGTAGTCCAGCAAGGTGGCATGTGCCTGTAGTCTCAGCCACTCAGGGGGCAGAGGCAGGAGGGCTGCTTGAGCCTAGGAGTTATGATAGGTGTTATGATCGTGCCACTGCACTCTAACCTGAGTGACAGAGTGAGAGCTGTCTCTAAAAATCAAATAAAAATTTTAAAAATGATTAATGCAAAACATATGAAAAGGAGACAACAGATGAGACAAATAGAAAATAGTTAAGATTTAGATATAATCCCAAAGTATAAGCAATTACTTAAATATAAATGACTAAAATATGACAACTAAGAGAGAGTTGTGGGGAACACTATTTAACTATATTGTACTTAAAAGAGACACAGATTAAATATAAGAACACAATATTGAAAGCAAAAGAGTGGACAAATATATACTATGCATATTCTACCCAAAAAGCTGGCATAGCTACCCATTCAGATAAAATAGACTTTAAAAGTAAGAGGTATCACCAGAGATTTTTAAAGACAAAAAAGAAAAAAAGGACATTTTATAGTGACAAGTTGAGCCACCATGTAGTTTTTAAATTCCAAATTTCATGTAAATAATAACAGCCTCAAATTCATAAAGCAAAAGACTAACAATTACAATGACAGGCAAACCCACAATCCTAGTGGGAGATTAACATAGTAAATAATAAAACAAGCAAACAAAAATCAATAGTTACAGAAAAAAAAGTGTTTAAAAACTTGATCCAATTCATATACATATTATCACAGCACTCAACAACTGTACAATTCATAACACTTTCAAATACGCAAAGAATACTTACTGAAATTGACCATATAATGAACAACAAAGCAAATCTGAATCTGTATCAAAATACTAAAATCATATAGAATATATTCTTTGATTTTAGTATAACTAAGAAATCAATAAAAACATTGTTATTGAAAAGAACCAAACTTTAAAATAACACAAGGGTCCAAGAAGAAATTATAGCGGAAATAGAAAATATTTTTAACTGAATGATTGTAAAAATATCACATCAAAAATGCAGGATGTGGCACAAGGCACAGAGGGAAATTTACAGTCTTAAATGCATACATTAGAAAAGGAAAAAAGCTGAAAACTAACACTCTAATACCCACCAAATATTTTTTAAAAGGAAAAATAAATCCAAAGAAAGTAGAAGAAAATGAAAGCAGAAATTTAAAGCACACTAAAGAAAACCTATAAAATCAAAGTTGATTCTTTGAAAATACTAATAAAATTGGATAAATCCCTAGCAAAACTGAAGGCACAAATTACCGGGGAAATCATTAGTGAGCCTCAGAAATTAAAAAATATAATTATTATAAATAGCTGTCACGGCAAACTGCATGTCTATAGCTACATTGTGATAATCTACACATCTGTCATCTTCACTACAGGAAATGATGTAGGACTCCAACTTATTATTTTCTTACCTTTGGAACTTGGCATAGTACCTGGCACATAGCTGATTCTCACTAAATGCCTGATGAATAATTTAGCTCCCTGAAGAACTTAGAAAGCCAAATATGGAGCGTCAACTCTATTTGGGAGGCTACAGGGCGTCCGCTGTTTTCCTTTTTAAAGAGTTCACCCAAATTTACTAGTTTTTTTGAAGTTGGTATTATTTTCATTTAACATTAAAGGAAAGAGAAAACAAAACTATGCTATTATCAAAAGTCACACTTGGTCAGAGTGTACCTATTGATATGATAATTTCCTTTTACTAAAAGGTTAGTTTTGCAAAAGAACAATAACTTTTTTCTAGGCTTCTAGGAACAATTTATAGAGGGAGTGTATTTCTTCATATTCTATATGTCCATCTCTTCTTCAAAAACAGCTTTTTAACATTTTAAGCAATAATTTTTAAACAGAATGGCTAAGTTTGTATCAAAATAACTTGGGGCTATTTTAAAATAAATAACAAATACATTTAAACAAATACCCCTAAAATCACTTGGGGGTATTTATTTAAGGCAAGGGTGTTGGGCAATGTAGTATGTAAGAACCACCATTTCAGATTTTTGTTTTAACTATTCAAATCGACATTCATTCAACAAAGCTGTATTAAGCACCTGCTAAGTATGCCTAGCACAGTGCTAGACACAGGGGAGACAGAGCCAAACATGTCTAACATACTGGAGGAGCTCACAATCCATTGGGAAAGCCAGTGTGTAAACAACTAACTCCCATAAAGCAAATTGCTAACCTGCACGCTAATTCTAAAGGACTTTGCTCAGATGTTTTATTAGGTGACCTTCCAGGGACTCAGTCAGAAGAAATACTATGATTATACCACTGCCCATGGGCACAAGAATAACCGAAGAGGAGGCCCATGTGCTGTGCATTTACCTACTATTAACTAACTCTAATATCATGTGATAAAGGCTATAAAACAAGTATCAACAACACCCTGGTCTGAATATTTGTATCCCCTCCCTGAACTCACATGTTGAAATCCTAACCCCAAAGGTGATAGAATTAGAAGGTGAGCCCTTTGGGAGGTGATTAGGTCATGAGGACGGAGCTCCCATAAATGGAATTAGTGCCCTCATAAAAGAGATCCCAGAGAGATCTCTCCTCCCTTCCACCACATGAGGTTACAGTGAGAAGAGGCCATCCAGGTACCTTGATCTTGGATTTCCCAGTTACTATAACTTTGAGAAATAAATTTCTGTTGTTTATAAGCCACTCAGTCTTATGGTATTTTGTTATAGCGGCCTACAAACTAAGACAATAATACATAAAAACGGAAAAGGAAAGAACAATTTCAGAGATTTCAGAACATTTTTTTCCAAGAGAAAACATCAGACTTAAAGGATAAGTAGAATTTTGCAAAACAATAGAGCAAACATTTTGTGTGTTCATTACTTGACAAACACCGTTCATTGCTGTTTATCCATTAACCAGTTTAATCTTAGCAACAATACCTTAGTATTTACTTCACAGTAAATACTATCATTTTCTTTATTTTACATATAAGGAAAATAAAATATAGAATAGTTAAGTATCTTGTCCAAAGTTATGTAGACAGCTATAAGTGGCAGAACCTGGATCTGAACCTGTTTTGCCTGGCTCTAGAGCCAGAATTTTTAAACCACTTTTCCAAATGGCTTGTTCCAACAGACACATGATAGAAATGCTAGGGTTTAATCCAGCTGGAGATGATACAAGGCTGGTAAGAAGGAAGGGGCAAGACTGAAGAATCTTATATGGACAAGTGGAAGGTTTTAAATCTGAGAATTAGCATGATTAGATCTACATTTTAGAAAGACAACTAAGGTAATATCTTCAATACAGAAAGATTTCTTCATACTGGGAGCAAAAAAAAAAAAAAAAAAAAAAACAATTCTAAACCAAGGGCATCCAAACATTATAGAAGCCAGTTACGTGGTAAATGTCTTGAGGCCACTCACAAAAATTAAAGTGAAAGGATCACAGCACTTTGCATATAAACATGCACAGACAAAACAAAATGCAGGCTGATGACTAATTTTTACCTGAGTTAAGCATTTTTTAATATACAAGTCAAACAGGTAACCTACCTCATATAAGGAACTCAAATGAGTCCATGGTACTATGGCCTTGGCAAGACAACTACTTTTTTTTCTGCCCCTTTTTGTACTTCCTGCCTTAGTTTATGTCCAAAGCTAAGTGGCCTTATCAGTTTAAAGTGCAAAATAAAAACATGAGTCAGCAAACAGATTTCCTTCCCTCTTGTCCAAATATAAACATTTCACACTGACAAAAAAGTATTCATCTAGTAAAAAAAAAAACCCCAGCAGCCTTAAAAATATTGAGATCTTTATTCCAGCAACTTTATCTTCAGAAATTTACTCTAAGGAAATATTCTGAACCGGAAAGGGAAAATAGTTGTTGCACAAAGATTTTCATCAGAGCATTATTTATAATAGGGAAAAAAAGAGAAACATCTAATAATTGAAAAATAGCTAAGTAAACTGCATACATCCACTCAATGGAATATTATACAGACCTTAAAAATTATGTTCAGAAAGACTACGTAATAATTTGGGGAAAACTGTAAGCAGAACATGAAATTATTGGTTATATGTACCATGAACAACTATGTAAATAAATGAAAATATTAACCACGACTGGGTTTGGAAGATTAGTAATGTGTCTCTCTCCTCCTTTTCTAAACTTTTCAAACATTCTTTAATGAAAAAATGTAACTTTCGATTTTTTTTTAAAAAGGCTTTCGATGCAAATATTTGTTAATTACAAAAAAAAAAAAAAAAAAAAACCCACAAAAATCAATTCATTATCTCAAGCCACATCTATACTCTACTTAGAAATCAAGTTGGATTTATAGTGTGATCTGGTTTGAGAAGTAAAAAAAAAATATATAATGTAGTTTAAAGCAGTGTTCTAAATTCAGAAAGTTTTCCTAACGAGTCTCACCCATGGGAAGGATTTCTATCAGAAATGCCAGAAGTGAAATTAGAAAAATACTCTTATACTACTCGACATGGCTATTTAATTTTCCAGCTTATGTGTTATTCCTTAATATTAAAAGAAAAAAATGTTAAAATACTCTTAACTGCTATGTAACTTTCTTTACATTTAAAGGAAGCCTAATCAGCCAATTGCAGAACAAATGGGCATTTTCTTCACCTTGGCCTCATCTAGTAAAGCAACAAGTAAATTATCCAACTCCTGTGAATATCAACAAAATACACTCTCTTCCATTTAATATGTTACAGATCCCAAATTCCCACAGAAAGTTTTTTTAATTACTCTAATTTGTATATGAAGATATAATTGTTTTTTAAAGGATGGAGTAACCACCAAATGTTACAACCCAAGTACCTTTAATAAAAAGATGAGGAGACAAATAATGTCCAACCACTCTCTGTATCAGCTTCAGACTAGAGGCTGTTTTATAATTCTTGCACCAGTATGGAATTCAACAGACTAAATAAATGCTCCCATTAAATACTGAGGGAATAATTGTATTATTCAATAAAATAAACAAAAAATACAGGCTACAAAAAGTGACTGGGAGAAAAAAATCCAAAAACTCTCAGTACTTTTAGAAAGGCAAATAACAGAAGATAAATGGTCTATTGTCAAATGAAGCAGGCAACTCTTTTCTCCCCCTACTTCTTGTTCTTTGGTTCATTACTCTTTCTTAACTAACAGTAAAAAATCATGGCACAAAGAACAAAAGAATTAAGGAACTAAAAGTACAGGGTATTGATTAACTTCACTTTGAAAATGTTTAACAGCTGGATACTTTTTTTTCTCTTTTTTAAAGACAACTTTATAAAAATTCTGTTTGATTGGCCAGGCGTGGTGGCTCACACCCATAATCCCAGCACTTTGGGAGACCGAGGAGGGGGGATCACCTGTCAAGAGTTCAAGATCAGCCTGGCCAACATGGTGAAACCCTGTATCTACTAAAAATACAAAAATAAGCCGGGCATGGTGGTGTACACCTTTAGAACCAGCTACTTGGGAGGCTAAGGCAAGAGAATCACTCGAACAGGGAGGTGGAGGTTGCAGTAAGCCAAGATTGTGCCATTGCACTCCCGCCTGAGTGACAGATCGAGACTCCGCATCAAAAAACAAAAATTGTTTGACCTTTTTTTTTCTTTTTGGAAACAAGTATTTCCAAGTAACAAAACCACCTATGTGCGTATTTCCAGACTTACATCGCCAGATATCTCCTTAAACAGATAGACTGGTCTTGTGAATACACAGAAAAAGTAAGACTTGAGCTCCCAGAGTAGACCTATGGTGGGCTTCAGAGTGATCATAAGCAAACTGCACGAATTTTGTAGTTCAGCGTTTTGTTTTTTTGAGATGGAGTCTTGCTCTGTCGCCCAGGCTGGAGTGCAGTGGCACAATCTCGGCTCACTGCAACCTCCGCTTCCTGGGTTCACACCATTCTCCTGCCTCAGCCTCCAGAGCAGCTAGGACCACAGGTGCCCACCACCACACCCGGCTAATTTTTTATATTATTTTCCAGTATTTTTAATATATGAAACTATTTCACAATACACCTCATTAGATGCCATGGAGATGCAAGATATCTCAGAGACATGTTGTAGAAAGTGATCAATATTAACTGGCAATATTCATTAGTATTACAGAAATGTATGTGCCATCTATCCTAACATCCAATTTTGGATAGGATTCAAGGCCTGGTGAGATCAACTCTTGCCTTGTTTGAGATGCTTAAATTAAAACATCAAAAAAGGTCAAAGGGGATCATGCCAGGGGACCTGTAATGTAATTCTCATTACTCTAAAACAAACTACTTTTTTCTAACCTGCTCCATTTCACTTAGGTACTCAAGTCAACTGTATAGTCTGAACAAAGATGGAATTGTTCAAATAGATCATGATTCCAAAGGATAATAAAGACACCTGAAAAATTCCTGACACTTAGAGAAACCACAGACTCACAGAAGATTATATACTAAAGATGTAGGGTTAAAAATGCATAAAAACACAAAGGTTGCAAAAACCATATTATTTCAGCAATTTAAGGCCAATAAATATTTTAAAACAATAAAGAGCAATCCATCATTGCTTGCATCTTTCAAGCCATCTTGTAAGCAAAGAATTGCAATGAGGTTTATTGGTAAAAGATGAAAAATTCACAAAATGGAAAGGGGATCATAATCATTTGCCCTAAATAAAATCGGGCCGAATTAATCAGAAGTCCAGAAGAACTGGGAACTTACAAACTTTTGATAAAGCTGAAATAACTATTACTTAAATGCGGAACAGCAGACAACCCACATGAGACAATGGCCCAGCAAGAGGGCTGAGGCAGAAACTGCCATCCGCTCACACTTCCAAACAGAGAAATAGTACCCCTAAAAATGAAGACAGGTGGAGACAGAACTCTAGAACAAGTAGAACACAATGATAAGTAGTAGACAGTAGGAACTGCAAATGGTTCCTAACAAAAAGCATGAAAGATTATTGCACGGCTCCTTAAGGAAAATGATAAATATCTACCCTTAAGGTTAAGGCAGACAGGCAAAACACAAGTTAAAATTTGCTATACAAGTCCAATGCCATTACAATGAATATAAAAACAGAAATGGATCTAGTTATTTCAGTTCCAGAAAATACCCTAAAGTAGCAATGTTCTTTGATCTAGTTCAACAAATAATATGTTCAAATGCTTCTTTAACCCAGTTACTCCAATTAGGAGCTAACCAGGTTTTCAGATACAGTAAAGTCCTTACTGGTTCTTGCAAACTGTGGCTTTAAGTGAAATGATGTAAAACAAAATTAATTTTAGCATCGGCTAATTTATATAAACAAGAGTTAAGTTCCTTCAGGACATTTCTGGTCACAAAAACATCATCAAACTTCTAAGACCCAAAACACTTCTAAAATTAACACTGAAATAAATGTGAGCCATATATACATTTAAGAAAGATGAACAGAAACAAGATAATTATTTACCCAATTAGTCCAATTCAGGGTCGCAGTGGCCCGAGCCGATCCCAGCAGCTTAGGGTACAAGGTGGGAACCATCCCTGGACAGGACACCATTTCATGGCAGGGGCACTCACACACACACCTACATTCACTGCAATGGGGACAATGTAGACATACTAATTCAACTAACGTGCACACCTTTGGGATATGGCAGGAAACTACAGTAGCCAGAGAAAACCCAAGCAGACATGGGGAGAATGTGCAAACTCCACACAGACAGTGGCCTAGGCTGGTAATGTTTTTTCTCATCAACTTTGTAAGGAAATGGCATTGAATGAAATGAGGTTGTTTGAGGACCTGCTGTATTTGTATTGGAGGAGGAAACAGGTGAAGTGCCTGCATTCCTTTTTCCTGTTTTAAAACAGCAGTTAGCCCTCAACTTTCAACATTTGTCTCAATCTCAAATGAGTCAAATTTAGCTAAATAAAACTCACCACTAAGCAAAATAAGGGAGAAAAAAACCCCTAGAACAGAAAGAAAAATGAAAATGGATAAAGCCTTGCTCTTTACTGATGCTAACGTACTTCATAAAGTACAGTGCTTAACTTCATTGCTAAAAAGGCTATAATGAACTCTATTTCGCTTTAGTCCTTAGGGGAAAAATGTATTTAAACAAAATCCCTACACAAGAAAGCCATATGGAGACCCACAGAGAACACAGAACTCTGCTGCTCTCAGTTCACAGCAGCAGGAGAGTCCTACCGTCACAAACACCACAAGTAAAGTTCCATCTTACTGAGCCTCTTACTATTCAGCCTTGATCTGGTTACTTCCAAACATGGGACTGATGATGCAGAATAGCTAGTTTGACATTTTTCCCATTGAAAATTTATTTTTGCTGGAGATTGATTTTCTAAATCTGGAGAAATTGGGGGTTGGAGGTAGGAGAGAGGTTCAGCTCATGAAAACCTATTTATAGTGATGCAATAATGCAGGTACTATTGCCTTTAAAGCGCAGACACTGACAGCAAGTCTTCCAGTCTCTCCAGTACAACTTAAGTGACATGCTAGCAAGAGATGCAATGTGGTCCCTCAACAGTGTTAAGTGAGTAGAAATCTTAGGAATCGAAAAGGAATACCATGTAGACTGAATTTCAGCTTACTACTTACCACTTGTAATTTCACTGAAGCTGTGAAATTTCAGCCAAACAATTTCAAAAGTAAAATCTCCTTGATGAAAAGAAAGCAAGGAACTTATGGATGTCACAATGACAAGAGTCTCTAAGGATATAACTGTAGTTTATGTATTTTAGGTGTGCCAAGTATGCTATTAACGTATCTTCATTATATCAGAAAATTCTTTAAAAAGAGTTATTTCTGGTTCTGTTCTGCATACACAAATCCTTCCATCCTGACAAATCTAGGCTGCTAATAGAGTACCTGGTTAATTTTTCTTAATCATAGAGATTCCCTATAAAATAGCAGCTGTCACATCTGTTTTGTCTGATTAGATGATTACTTGCATAGTTAAGGCAACTGAAAGTTTTCTTATTGTCCCCAACTTCAACAAAGTTGGCTTTTCTATATCTTCTTGCCATTTCCTCTAAAAGTTGTACAACATTCCTTAATCCCATTGAACCCCCATTCCCAAATTCATGCTTGTAATAGCATACTGTCCTTCAGGACATGGTAGCCTTTCAAGATACCCAGCTCCCCATAAGCTCACCCTGATAAAGTCCATTCACATTCATGTCAACTCAAACACTGTAAAGACTCCTGGCCTACAAATGCTCACTCCTCAAACATAGGAAAGAATGAAGACCACAGACATTTTAAGATTTAATTTTATTGACTACCCCAGGAAAAAGTCTGCGGTAGTTGTCTCTCAGAAAAAACTATTCTCTTTGAGTCAGTTATCCTAAAATAGCAATTTTAGACTACAAAAAATGCTAAATGTGGTAGATTTCCGTAAGTGGCTAGTTATGAATGATTCATCAGTAGCTAATAAATGAAATTGTTTAATTGAGTTACCAACTTATACAAGCATTATACTGGTTGTTTTTTACAAACATTATTACATTGACTCCTCACACCAATCCTTCAAGGTAGAAATCATTATCTCAATTTTACTAATAAACTTGAGACTCAGAGGTTAAAGTAACTTTCTCCAGACCATATTCTGGTAAGTAGTAGATCTATATTTTAAACCAGTACTGACTAATACTAAAGTCCCTCAGTCAAGTTTAAAAACAAAAAAGTAATCCAAATATCAAATTCACAGATGAAAATGGAATCAACTACAGGAGGAAAAAACTATCCCTTTAAAAAAAAAAAAAGAAACAAAAAACCTGCTGTATTTCATGTTTTGGAACATATTTCTCTCTCTCCACTGATCTCACAGGTGCTGTTTATGACAACAAACATGCACATCTGTAGGGGTGAACTGACAGACACAAAGCAGGACGGCCTGAACTCTCTTCCTATATTTAGATCCTTCAGCTCAGCTCTTAATTGCATAATTTAATCAGGACCCTCTATAAGGGAAACACATCCATATTCATCACAGGCATCAAAGGAAACATCTTTACAAGTTATATCCTTTTACAAACCAACATATGGTCTCACGCCACTTTCCCAATTGTTGAACTCCTCCTCTGGGAAGAGCATGGAATTTTATTTCTTTTTATCACTTGAAAAAATCACTTCCCTCCTAATTCAGTAAAACTGGGTGGAGGCCACTTCCTCCACAGGTGAGAGAAATAAAACTTGTTGATCTGTCATTGTCAGGAATTTTAAAGTTAACCATTTATTTTACATATTTTCAAAATGGAAACAAAAGACAGACAAAACCCAGAATGAGAAATTGGGGCACATTCTCCATGCTTTCAAATAAAACCTCTACCTATTTTTTTGTCATTTTAAGATGGTTTCTAAATTAGAAAACAAGTGTCCTTAACTTGAATAGGTTTGAACTGCAGCTGTCCACTTAGTAGCTGTACTTTGAAAAAAACAACTCTGAGCCTCAATTTGCTTTTCCACAAAATTGTGATACCATCACCCAATCCACTGGGTTATGCAGATTAAACATAAATATGAAAGGCTTACTTCAAAATTATAACATGCTGAAAAACAAAGTGATTAACAAAGCAGGTTCACAAATAAGGCTAATTTTAATACTTTGCATATCCAAAAAAATGAGGTTTACAGTCTAGTTTTGTCTGTTTAATGAAGTTCTAACTTCATACAAAAAGAGAAAAACTAGTAACCACTACAGTTATTCAATTCACTCAACAAACAGCTATCACATGCCAGGCACTATTCTAAGCACTAGAAACGCAGCACTGAAAGAGACGCAAAAAGTTTTTCAAAGTCTGTTCCTGTGCCTTGGTGGGGCCTACATTCTGGTGGTCAAGGAAAGCCTTGTTGTGAATGTGATATCTGAACAGCCCCCTGAAAAGGAATTATCTGGGGAAGGGCATTCCAAGCAGAGAGAAGGGCAATTGCAAAAGCCATTTGAGCCATTTGGCAAGAATGATCCTGAGATGTTCAAGGAATGGCAAGGAGTCCTCACTGAGGCTGGAATTGATTAAATGAGGGGAGAGAAATGAGAGATGAGGCCAGAGAGGTCACAGGGGAGGGTATGTGCAGGACCCACAGAGACTTCAGAGCTTTTGACCCAAATTGAGATGGAAACACTGGGAGATCTGAGCAGAGGAGAGCCATCATCCAACTTAGAGTTTAATAGAATTACTGTGGCTTGCTGGGTTGAGAACATACTGAAAGACACAGGAATGGAAGTAGGGAGTGGTGGGTAGGGAGACCAGTTAGGAAGCTACGGCAATTGTTAAGGTACAAGATGATAAGGATTTCAACCAGCGTGGCAGAAGTTGTCAGATTCTGGATATATTCTCAAAGTACAGACATGAACAAATAATACTTTACTACTTATATAAAGAAAATAATTAACTGTAAGGTTGGAGAATTGTTTAATTTTTAGAAGTATGAAATCCCATATTACGGGGACTGTAAGACTGAGCGAGATTTTTTTTTTCTTTTTTTATGGAATCTTTCTACCCAGAGATTGAATATCTGAGGTAGGACCAACGACAAGGCCACTGGAGGAGAAGTAGTCCAAGAATTATGGACTAAATGTCCATAATTCCTGTACAGGAATACAGGTTGAGTATCCCTTATCTGAAATGCTTGGGACCAGATGGTGTTTCAGATTCCAGATATTTTTGGATGTTGGAATATTCTGAATATACACAATGAGATATCTTGGGGATGGGACCCAAGCCTAAACATAAAATTTATGTATGTTTCATCTACACCTTATGCACACAGGCTGAAATTTTTCTTTTTTTCTTGAGACATGGTCTTGCTCTGTTGCCCAGGCTGGAGTGCAGTGGCATGGCTCACTGCAGCCTAGACCTCCCAGGTTCAAGTGATCCTCCCACCTCAGCCTCCTGAATAGCTGGGACTACCGGCAAGTGCCATCTTGCCTGGCTAATTTTTGGATTTTTATTAGTGACAGGGTTTTGCCACATTGCCCAAGCTGGTCTCGAACTTCTGGGCTAAGTGATCCACTGCTTCAGCCTCCCAAAGGGTTGGGATTACTGGCATGAACCACCATGCCTGGCCAATTTTATAAAATAATTTTAATAATTTTGTGCACAAAAAAGTTTTGACTGTGACCTGTCAGATGAAGTCAGGTGCACAATTTTCCACTTGTGGTGCCATATCAGTCCTCAAAAAGTTTTGGATCTTGGAGCATTTTGAATTTTCAGATTAGGGTGACTCAACCCATAGTATAAAGGGAATAACAACTAGGAGTTAAATCTTGTAGGAATTAGAGTGAATGATATGGGCAGTGGGGCAGAAAATGACTAACAAGGAAGGGTAATGAGTGGTATAATTTTACATGATAGTCGAAGTTGGGTGTTTTTTATAGAGGATGGTAGAAGAATGGTCTGAAGGTGGCAATAAGAGGTAAAAGGTTTATGGGAGAAACCAGCCACGGCTTGAGAGCCACAGGGGAAATAGCTCCCTCAGATAAACACACACAAAGATCTATGTTCAAGTATATTCGTGTTCTAAATAACCCAGGTGCCTAACAATAATGGAATGATTAAATAAATTATGATACATTTGACTATGATGTAACTGTTAACAAAATAAGAAAAAGCAGATGGACTTTCGTGTACAACACTACCATGAAAAGAAAACCATACCACAACTGTTCAGTAAGAAGTGGTAAAAAGTATCTATAGGATGGTCTCTTTTTAAAAACACAAATAGAAACAAAAACTGTCTATGTATATACATGTGCATTTTTAAAGGCCTAGAAAAAAATAAACGAAACTGAACAAGTAGTTACCTTTAGGAGTGAGCTGGGTACAAGGGAGTGCAGGAGAGCCAACTACTTTTACTTTTAACCAACTGCTGTTTTCAAAGTTAAAACCACAATAACAAAAATAAATAAAAACTGACAGTAGCTAAGAGAGTTATTTCTACATGGCTCTAGAAGACAGCATTATGACCAACAGGTGGCAAGATATATCTTCTCATAAAGGAAAAAAAAAATTGAAAGTGTATCTGCATAGGATTTTCAGAGAAATGTATTTTGGTAAAATACATGACCCTATTCTGGGTTAATATGATATGGATACGAATGAAATGTACTCTTTTATTAAGGATTCAGGCACATAATCAAAAAATTCCACTTCACAAAATGGCATATTACAGCAAAAAAGTAAGTTTCCCTCCCATTTTAGACCCTTACTCCCCTTTCTATTAACTATTCAAATATCCATCAAATTTTTCAATGCATGAATTTGTTACTAAAATAAAAATGTTCTATATTATTCAAATATCTTCACAAGCAATTTGGTCCTGTCCTTTTTCCATTACAGAAATCTGTTATTTGAAAGAATAACTTCTAAAAATCAAAGTTTATCTAACCACTGAAACAAACATTGACATCGGCCAGATTTCACTCTCGTATGACAATCAATGACAGACTTTTTCAATCTGCCAAAAACTGGACTGGAATTGCAAACATTCACTTGGCCACCTCGGAGGAGAAACTGAACAAATAGCAGCAACCCCCTCTTCCAGAATGTGAGAGCTCCGTCCACCTAAGAGCTAAAAGAAGCAAATGCAAACTTTTTCACTGGTTTTAGAGAAATAATGCTTTAGATATAAGCAAGCATCACCTACAGAATTAGGTGAGACCTGTGCCCATGAATCTAGTCCTTTCTACCTCTGATCACTCGTTCAGTACAGTCTTATCTGCTGACTTCCCTAAAGTAATTTATTTACCAATTACAATGGAAAAACCCAAGACAATATTCTCAGAAGACTTCAGAACCCAAGTTCTCCTCCTTTACATGCTCAGCTACTAAGACGGCTTTCATTTCTATTAATCCAGTATTTAACTAAACAAATTTTTAAGCCCTTATCACCAACATAAAGATGCAGTAGAAAGAAAATGAGTATAACACAGTTCCCATCACCATCAAGCTTATCGTTATGAAGTGTGTGTGGGAGAGATGGGAGAACCATATTATATGGTAGACTATGATAAGAGTCACAGGACCGCCGCCTGTTGAGGCTTTTCATCTAAGGAGAAACATACATGCAGACAGAGTGACCTACAGTCTGTGCTACAATGACATCTTCCACGCATCCTGAGCTCTGTGTTACTTACCCTACAGTGGAAATCCAAATGGTCCAAATATCAACCAGCTGTTTCAGTGGGTATGAAAAGTGGAACGGATAATCCAAAGCAGTCTTACTAGTAATTAACTATTGCTTCTACAATGTATTATGATTCATCAAAGCTTTTAATCATTTATATTTTGCTTACACTATTAATAAAGCTACAATATGCCCTGAGAACATAGTAAATTCTAGAGAAATGCCTATTTAAGATTCAAAAATTGCTGTGGAAAATCTGTAAATGGATGATGGTTAACTATAGTGTTTTAGTATATTATAAAAACATAAAGGCAAACATTTTATGTCACATAAATCACTCTTTCTCTTGGAATTCAGAGTATAGGCAAAAAAAAACAGACTTTTACAGAACACCTGAAACATACTAGTTTGAAAACTCAAGAAACTTTTATCACTATCACCATCAACTTCAAAGGGAGAAAGTGGTAGGTGGTTTTATGGGAAACACTGTATAAAAGTGCATCCATGGTCTCCATCAAATTTCAACAGAAGTACAGTCATCCCTCAGTATACCTGGGGCACTTGTTCCCAGACCCCACTACCCAATACCAAAATCCTTGCATACAGGTCTCAGTGGGCCCTATGGAACACGTGCATAAAGAAAAAGCTTGCCCTCTGCATATTCAGCTTTCACCTTCTGCAAATACTGTATTTTCTATCCACTTTTGGTTGAGAAAAAAATCTGAGTATAAGCGGACTCATGCGGTTCGAGCCCCTATTGGTCAAGGGTCAACTTTATTCAAAAACAATCAAAAATCATCCTTATATCAACCTCATCACCACAACCACAACCATAATGAACTTTAAATTTAATTAAATAGCTCTCTTAATCCTTACACAAGTCCTATAGAATAAGTACTATTTTATAGATGAAAAAACTGAGGCACAAAAAAAGTTAAGGAAACTGCCAAGGTAACCTCTCTACTGCTTCTCCACAGTAGTCCCCTCCTTGGTTTGATGCATAAGGCAGAGTAACAGGCAAGGATTTGCTTATAGTTTTAAAAAATTCCCTCCATCTCCTTCTGTCCCTTTCTAATTTATTCTTGTTTTTGCTATTGCTTTCCTTCTTGATATCTTCCCACTTACCCAGAACATGAAAAAAACAAGAGTTTTATCAGGGCAGCAGTGACAAAATTAAATTCACTTTAATCTAAAGAGCTTAGAATAAGACGTTATAAGCTATCATTCAACAAGACATCAGAAAATTGGCACCATTAGCTCTTGTATGTGTTCAAATCTTAATAATCCTTTTCTCATGATGAATCTGTAGAACACTAAAATTAAACTCCTTTTAAGAAATTCATCTTCTTGACCCAGGTGCAGTGGCTCACACCTGTAATCCCAGCACTTTGGAAGGCCAAGGTGGAAAGATTGCTTGAGGCTGGGAGTTTGAGATCAGCCTGGGCAACATAGCCTTTATTTAAAAAAAAAAAAAAAGCCAAGCACTCTGGTGCACGCCTGTAGTCCCAGCTGCTTGGGAGGCTGAGGCAGGAGGATCACTTGGGCCCAAGAGTTCGAAGTTACAATTAGCTGTGATCACCAGCCTTCAGCCTAGGCAACACAGCAAGACCCTGTCTAGTAAAAAAAAAAAAAAAAAAAAAAAAACAAAGAAATTAATTTTCTTTACATTCCCACTGATTATTTTAAGATCCTTTATTGAAAACATAAACAAAACAAAAACTGCTAGCTCTTTTTATCTTGAGGTTAATAGTTTTCCAATCAAGTAGATGTAGAGATAAAGAAAATTTAAAGGAATCTTTCAGGTATATTTTAACATAGATAAGATGCTAAGATATTAATTTCAACACCTAGTACACAGTTGTAAGTCACAATGCTACTTATAGATAATGGCAAAAATAGTACTCTGTACTCTGAAGGATTTGTGGTAAGGGGGTAAGGAAAGTGGGAAGATAAAGCACACAAACCGTGTGCTGGTGTGGCAGAAACGGTCATGACACTACCACTTCAGTTATCCCATCTGTCTCCTGATCCCCTTTTTTTATCCTCTATTTCAGGGTTCCTCAACTTTAGCATTACAGGATGTTTGGCTGCATCCCTGGCCTCTACCCACTAGAAGCTATTTGCAACCCTCCAGCCTCTCCCTCCAATTTGTGACAACCAAAAATTTTTCTGACATAGCCAGATAAGCCACAGCTCTATTCTGCCACTTTTCCTCTCCTTTTCTCTTTGCAATCTAAGCACCTCAGGCCTCAACAGCTTTCTATAACTCATTTGCAGACTCCGGGATTCACAGAACTGCTGATTCTTCCACAGAGGGAAAAGGGAGAGATGTCAAACACACATACCCTTTCTGTCTCTGTTCTCCTCAATGAAAAAAAGGGGAAGCAAAGCAGTCAATCCTCAGAACTTAACTGGTGTGTCTGAGCACCCACAACTGGCATCACACAGTGCTGGGTGCTACAGAGTATAAAAGACATGGTTCATAACTACAATGAACTCACAACATACCATATTTCCTGATGTAATTCTAAAAACAACAAAATGAAAAAATTCATTCATCAAGTACCTACTGTGTGCCAGCCCAACCGTTCTTAATATTGCTGGATATTAACAATATTTTTAAAAGCTTCCTTACCATAACCCTTCAATAGGATGGGCCCAGGCATTTTTGTGGTGGTAGCTGTTCATATGATTTTGATGAGTAGACAAGGGAGAACCACTGCACTAGGCACTGTGCTAACACAAAGATCATAAAGACACTGGCCATACCCTCAAGGAACTCAGTCTAAAGAGTTAATAAGGTAATTGTAATAAAAGGCATTACAACAGATGCTAGACTAGACAAGCAGGTTTGTATTGTTCCTTAAAGTTAGAAGATCCTCAGTGCAGGTCCTATACTTACAATTCCTTATCCCCAACTTTATCAAGCTGTCTAAGAGATATACTATGAACATAAGCATAAATAGAAATACAGACACTCAAAAGCTTGCTGAAAGAATGAACCAGGGCCAGGCGTGGTGGCTCACGCCTGTAATCCCAGCACTTTGGGAGGGAGAGGCAGGTGGGTCACAAGGTCAGGAGTTCAAGACCAGCCTGGCCAACATGGTGAAACCCCATCTCTACTGAAAATACAAAAACTAGCTGGGCATGGTGGCGGGCACCTGTAATCCCAGCTACTCAGGAGGCTGAGGCAGGAGAATCACTAGAGCCTGGGAGGTGGAGGTTGTAGTGAGCCGAGATCACGCCACTGCACTCCAGCCTGGGCGAGAGGGTGAGACTCCATCTCAAAAAAAATTATTAAATAAAGAATAAACTAAGGTAGAAGTGGGCCAGAGGCAAAAAGCTCTACCAAATGCATCAGACTTTTTTCCCCAATCCCTTGATTTTGAAGTGAAACAGCTTCAAATGCATAATCTCCTCTTACCAATTAGATTGCTTCTTCAGGGCAGAAAATGACTTACAGTTTTCTCTATCCCACCCAAAACATAGTCCAGTGCTGGATGCACACAGCAGGAATGCATGTAATACTTGCTGAATTGATTAATATCAGCTTAACGAAAAAGGAGAACTCCACAGTGAGGACACACCCCTTTTAAAGGAGCCTTTTCTAGAATACAGAACATCTCAGCCCACACAAATTGACAAAACTCTTCAACAAATATATGCTATAAATAAATGCGAATAAATGCTATAAATACAGTTTTTGTGCCAACATTTAAATGATAATCAAGTTAATTTTGTTCAGTTAACAGAAAAACACTTAAAACTAATCAAATATTCCCTCAAGCCTGAATAAACTAAATAGAAGTCCTGAGCACACAAACATAAACACATGAAAAATAAAGAGGTTGTTATTAAATATGTTGGACTGCAAAGCCAGCAATGGGCAAAAAGCAAAACAGGAAGCTGCAACAGATGAGATGGCAAGCTATACACAACCAGCTGTATAACTTCTACAGCAATATCCACTGTATCATTATTCTCTTTCATGAAAAACTACTGTCTCTGATAAAATTAAGACCGATTTTCCTGGCATTTCTCCTCCCTCTACCACTTAGCTCAAAGAGCTTGAGTGACAAGTCTCACCAATGCATATCACTTAAGGGCCCGTACTCCCAGTCACAACTCACTCAGAAAGGACTCAACGATGGGCAGGGGATGCTAGTGGGCCAAGTTGTGAGCCTGAAGGTGAGATTTAAAAGCCTTTTTTATCCAACTTTAAAATGTTTGCAGGTCACTTAAAAGAAAGGAGACGGTAAGACAGAAGACGCAGACAAATTCTGACTCTGTCTAGTGGCAAGGTAAGGATCCTACCAATAACCAGCAGACTCATTCCTTTACGGGCAGCATATGAATAGCCTTTTAAACCTGCGGTACTGTAAAATATATATTTGGGCTTCAACCTTGTTTCTGGCATACAGCTCCTAAAATCCTTGGAGACTCCAAAGTGATGTCTTTTTGTATGCTAATGATTGACTGTTGGCTGGCAGCCCCTAACTAGCTTTAGGATGGTGGCAGGATTAGAGGATTGAGACTTTCAGCCCCACCCTCCAACCTCAAGGGAGGGGGCAAGGGGCTGAAGGTTAAGCTGATCACCAGTGGCCAATGGTATAATCAATCATGCCTATAAAATGAAGCCCCATAAAAAACCAAGAGGACAAGGTTCAGAGAGCTTCTGGACAGCTGAACACGCAGAGGTTCCTGAAGCATGGCACACCCAGGTTAGGCATGGAAGCTCCATGCCCCTTCCTCCACACCTTGCCCTATGCATCTCTTCATCTGTATCCTTTTTAATATCCTTTATAATAAATCAGTAAATATAAGTTTCCCCGAACTCTGTAAGCCATTCTAGCAAATTAATTGAATCCAAAGAGCGGAGTCATAGGAGCCCCAACTTGAAGCTGGTCAGCCAGAAGTTCCAGAAGCCTGGACTTATGCTGGAGGTGGGTGGGACTGAACCCTCAATCTGTGGGATCTGAGGTATCTCCAGGTAGTGTCAAAATCGAATTGGAAGACACTCAGCCCAGCCAGTGTTTGGTGTGTAGGGAAAAACCCACACACATTCAGTCACAAAAGTATTTTATGTTGACTGTTGTAGTGTGAGAGCAGAGGGAAAAACAGTTTGAGTTTTCTACTGACAGAAAACCCATGACCTCTATTACCCTTTAAAAAAAATTTGTAAAATTAAACACTGATGCCTAACTTTTATGTTTTTTTTAAACATTATAAGGTTTTACTACAAGGGGAACTTTTCTCACTTTATTTAATACCTCATAAACTCGTCCATCTCAATAATCAAAATTATACTTCAAGACCATCATTGCATCTCACATCAATGAGTAAATGCCACTATAAAATCTAATACTGCAATTAAGGTAGGAGAGAAAGGGGCCTATTTCAATATGCTCTAGGAAGCACTGGTGTCTTCAAGATTCACCATCTACGCGAGGTGACTGAGAAACTGTGTATAACTGATAGCCCCTCACACTGTAATAAGGAAACTTCTGGACAAAAACCATGTTATGGAGGGAAGCAGGGTGCCTGCCTCTTAAAACTCTACTTTATATATATCTTGTACCTCCTTGACACTCCAGATTCTCCTAGGAGGCTGGGAAATTCGGGCTTCCTTTCCTTAAATGAGAAAAGCCCAGTCTTCCCAGACTGATACTTCCTAGTATACAAAGAATAACAAAATACAGGAAAAAGGAAGACATCATCCCCATTTCAATCAAGAGTCTGATCCAGGACATAACCAAAACATTGTGTGTTCATTAGTAGTTTGTACTTCTTTTTTCCTTTTTCTTGAGACAGTCTCGCTCTGTTGCCCAGACTGGAGTGCAGTGACACAATCATAGCTCACTGCAGCCTTGAACTGCTGGGTTTAAGTGATCCTTTTGCCCCAGCCTCCAGAGTAGCTGGGATTACAGGCGCAGAACCTTCCCGTCAGCAGTTGGCATTTCATTTGTTTGTGAAATGCTTGTTCCCATCCATTACCAATTTTTCTATTGGGGTGGTGCTTCCTATTGATATAAGTCTTTCTTGCAAAGAACAATATCTTGTTGCAAATCTCTTTATCTGTCTTTCAGGTTTTGTTTTTGAGTATGTTTGGTCACATAATAAATGCTATCAAACTATAAAAAGTTTCCTTTATTGTTTCTGCCTTTGGAGCCACATTTTGAAGGGCTCTGTGGCTGGCTATTAATAACCCTCCCCCCAATGGCATAAATCAATCTCCCCTTTCCTTCTAACACTATGACAAGAATCCACTGCAGAATCTTTCTGCATTAAGCATGTATTGGTTTAATAAAAAAGAAATGTTTTTAACCGTAATGAATGCTGCAATAAAAGCCATAGAAAACTTCAGAATACAATACTTATTTTTTTAAGTTTTAATTAACTTAAATAACCTTTAAAATCATTAAAGGGATTCTTCTGTTAGTTTAATTTCTATACTTTTCTTAGACACCTTTATCTAGAATTGTTAGGGAAATGCTCTATCTACAAATTCCCAAACTTGATATTTCACTACTTCATTACCAAGATTCTCATTGCCTACCTCTTCTCAATTCATTTAGTTCATCAGGTTTCTTATAAAACAAGTAAGTGTTGGGGCTGGGTCTTACACCCAGGCAATCTGCCTCTGGAGCCTTATCTCTGAACCCATTTGCTATCCCTAAGCCTACCAGGCCACAAAGTGATAACAAAAAGTAACAATTAACCTAGTCTCCTATACAGCAGCCTCACCACACTTCACCCCAGGTTTCCCCCCAATTGTTTAGAATTTGACTTCTCTATAGATTGCCTGGCACACTACCTACGGTGGTTCTTCTTCCCTTACCATGTGCTGATCTTCCTCCTCATCATCCCAGTGAAAGGACTTACCTCCAACTAAATACAGGAAAATCAGCAAAACTGCACAGGAGCTCTGCCACATGCTTTCCTCTCACTCGGACCCCATTCTGTTTCTTTCTCAGACAACTCTCCCTCCTTACCATGGTCAACATTTTGTCACTTGTGCTCCAGATGGCTAACTCCATCACCTCCAATTGCTCTCTGTCCACTGACTTCTTCCCCTCAACCTTCAAATATGAAGAGGTCTCATCCATCTTAAAATTCAAGTCACTTAAGGCAATATAAGACTCTATTTCTCACTTCTTAATGTATTCAGTCTTCTCTGAAATTGCATTCACGTGATGATCTGACTTCTTCTCCTTCACCCTGAACTGTACACTGTACATTTTTCCCTCCAAACCTACTTCTAGAATCTCTCTTCCAGTGGCTTCCTGGTTTTCCCACTCCTCTGACCCCATGCCTTTCTTCCAGTTTCTTCTTTGGTCTATGTCAAACAGCCTCTCAGATAGTCTACTTCAAATTAGCCTCTTCCTTCTATTAATTCCTAACTGTGGGCTCCAATGGAAGATTCAATCCACCAGTTCTTTCTCTCTTTGTGGTTCTCTCAGAATACCCAGTAGATGACTGCAGAGAGTCTAACGTAAAGCTTTCAAGTCCTCCCAAACCTTATCTCCTACCTGCCTGTAGCATACTTTGACTTAGATATCGCACCTTAAATTTAACACATCAAGTCTAATTTATCATTTGCACAATTTTTATTCCTTCTACAACCAGCTCTTCCCTATTCTTAAGTAACATCTTTATTAGTTTTCCAGCCACCAAGGTTAGAAACTTAAGGATATAGCTCCAACATCTCTTTCTCATTACTTTATAGCCACATAATCACCAAGCCTTCATTTTTTTTTTTTTTAAATCCTTTTCTTTCCATGTCTACCTTTACCAGAGATTTATCATCTCATACATAACTCAACAGCTTTCTTATTAATCTCCTGGCACTGGGCTCTATCCCTCCAGTGCAAACTGCATGTTCAAACACTTTCAGTGACTTCCCAGTGTTTCCTTATTCTGGCACTCTGAAAGGCCCTAAAATTCTCACTGGAACTCAAGTTTCTGAGCATCTCCTCCACACCACCATACTAGGCTCCATGAGGAACACCCACTGAGGTCAGGCAGGGCTGCTCACTGCCTCTGGATCCGTGCTATTTGATATGATAACCACATATGGCTACTGAAACATAAATTAATTTTTTAAAAAATGCTGTTCCATGTGTGGCTACAGCTACTGTATTAGCACAGATGTGGAACATTTCCATCACTGCAGAAATTCTATTGGACAGTGCTGCTCTACAGATACTCAACACTCATGCTTATCTCCTAGTTTTTCATGTCATTACTCTGCCTATAATGTCCCTCTTCCTTCTGCCTATGCAAACTCACATGTCCTTCCAGGCCACAGTGGTCCTGATGTGAGCTGTCTGTACAATTTACTCCTATACTACCTTGTAATGGCTCTTATAATGTTGCTGCATTTAATTTTTCATGTTTGTGTACCCTCTAATTATCGAGCCTCAGAACTAATAAATATTCAGGGAATAAATGAAGCATATACTTATTACAATACTGCAGCAAAATGATCAAATAAGGGCCCATTTAATATCCCTCCTTCATTAAAAAGATACGTTTCTTTTCAATCTAAACAAACAAAAGATCTTGCATTTAGTTAACTGAATAATGGCTTAATTAATGCCTAATTGTAACAGTTGAGAGAGTCTCCCCCCCACCTTTTTTCTTGCAGTGTTTGAAACTAAAATAAAAAAAGCTATAAAGGTCTGGAATACTTCGACTTTGCATAAGCACACCACAAAGAAACCACAAAAAAAAAAAAAGACAGGGAGAGGATAATAAATGAATAGTTTGAGTAACTATATCCTAACAATCTCAGATTGTAGAGCAAAATATCCACAGTACAGCAGCCCTGCAATTAAGGGGAAACTACAAATAAAGCATTAAAACTTACGTATAAAAATATATTCTGAATCAACAGAGAGACCCCTCTCTCCTCCTCTTCTCAAACAGGACCTAGTGAATATTCATTTACATCCTGAACTCAAAAGCATATAGATGCATAATTAACAACTGTATGTTCTTTCTTCAGATCCAGGCTTACTGTCTCAAAAAAAAAATTTTGTTAAGAAACCAATCTATACTGCAAACCTAGGTTCTTATAAAAAAAAAAAAAAAAAGCTCCTTTTTCAAACACTAAGAACAGAGAAGAGATCTGGGAGAATCACCAGGTAAGGACTTCCTCACACCTTAGAGGATTTAATGCTTTATTTTCAAGAGAGAGTCTTCTCTAAAGTTCAGATTTTAGCTTATAACAAAAATTATAAAGATGCTGAACTGTTCAAATACTGTAGTTCCCAGTACATTACTAAAACTCTGAAATAGTCACTGGAGTGAAACTGCTTATGAAACATTTGGCTTTTCTTTTATGAAAGATAGTTTCCTTTATGCAAATGAATGTTCTAGAGAAGCCGCTCATTTCTGCAAGTCAGCCCACAATAGCCATAGACATTACTGTTTTGCATATAGGACTAGCCCTGCACCTCTAAAACTGACACCATCTTAATAACGCACAGCAAGATGAGTATTTTAATTTAGATTTTAAGCAATTACATTAATACTATTTGGCTCTGCCTTTTTCTTCTCTTTCCTTTTCTTTTTAAAGGTGGCTACAGCAGAGTGATGAAAATACTTCAGGTATTTTTGCTGCAAATCAGATGACAGATCAACAGATTAGACTGAATATTTGTACTACCAGGTAACAGCAGGAAAGGAAAATAAAGGGTCAAGAGGTTTCAGATTGGGGCAAAGAGGAGATGCCCCTATTTATTATCAAAGTATGTCCTAAAATCTTGGTACCAAAGAGTAAAACCACATATAGAAGTAGCAGAACATTTCATCAACCTCAAAGACATGCTATGACTTAAAACTGATTTTCTCCACTTTTTTATATTTAAATTATCCTTTTTCTCCTCAGACCTGTCCAACTCTCTCCCTAGGACTCCCTAGCTCCCTAGTATTCCCTAAATACCCCAAACTTTAGCTTTTGGTTAGGAATGTGATTTGTTTTTGAGAGTCAAGAGGAGATTCGTATATTTTGCTAGATGTCAGAGTTGCCTGCTTTAATTTGAACTTTGTAAAATCTTGGATCTCCCATTTTCTAATAAGGTCCCATTGATTAAATTAGATATAGGGCTTTTCTTTTCCATCTTCAGAATGAAAAAGAATCAATTTTAATATGTAGAAAATAAGCATTTCTCTCTGGTTGTCAGATTTGATTTCTACTTAGCTCAAACAATGTTAGGTATAAAAAGTCGCTAACAGGCCAAAAAATTCTTTCCTCCCTTCCCTAAATTACGCTGGATATACTCACACCAAAGCCTCAGAAGTAGAGTGAGTGTGGTAGGGGGGAAAAAAAAAACCCAAAAACAAAAGGGCACTTAATGCTAAGAGGAGTCCAGATCTTGGCTTTCCCTTTTCCAATCACTAGACAGGTAACTTTGGATGTCAGTTACCTTCTCTGGACTTCAGATTGTTCACCTTGATATGAACCAACCAGATCAGAAAATCTTTAAAGCAATTTTTAATACTAAATATCTCTATTCTCTGTAAAGGAAATTACAAATCTTAATGTTTATGAAAGCACTTGGCAGGGCAGTCCCATGGACATATTTCACCCGAAAGACCATGAGATTTGGATAGTTAAGTGTACACATTAATTCACCATGGCATATAAGCATTTTGGGATAGGAAGGTGGGAATAAGAAGATACAAGATCCATAGTTTCATCAGATTCTTCAACAGCCCTGACCTTGTAAACGTTTATAAAAATAGATATGAAATGTTTTTTTAAAAATCCCCAATGAATCTGCAATTACTATTCTTACAGTGTTTAACAGCTCAGGGAAGACAGACTAATTTTGGTAAGACAGACAAACTGAATTACTACAACTTTCCTCCTAACTTAATATCAGTTTGTGATTATGTAAGAAAATGCAAGAGGAAAGTGACAATTACGCAGAAAAGTAGAGATAAAACTAATTTGGCTTTGAAATGCATTATTTTCATGCCAGATTTATTCTTCAAATTATGTGCTGCTTAGATGAGCATTATTTTTCCTTTCTTAAACACTTACAAAAGGACGACAGAAGATAGCCCAGAATAAATTTACCCACAATAGAAGGTAAATTTATTTAAACACCTACAAAAAACACAAGCCAAGTCATGTCTATACTGGCATAGTAAAGCACAGCAGAACAATGACGATTTGGGTCTTCTGAACGAAAGACCAAAAAACATAGTTAAGATGGAGTTTCTAGAGTTGGACTGCCTCGATCATATCCCAGGTAAGATTAGAAATCATAATCATTCACTGTACCGCCTGAAGCAAGATACTGAATCATTCTGGCCTCAGTTTACCTGTAAAATGTGACAACAACAGTACTTATGGAAGTTTTGAGGCTTAAATGAGATATGGGTATTACAAACAATGCCTGGCATACATACAGTAAAAATTCAGAAAAAAAGGTTAGCTACAATTATTTCTCCTAAGGCTCTAAACCAAATGAGAATCGATGACACTAATAATAAATAAGATCTACAGAAAAGTCAAACTCCTTTTATCCAGTAGCTTCAACTGTCCCTTCCAAACTGTGTTTTATTTTAAAAAGAACAGCTAGTTAGTGAGAAAATTAGTTTATATATATCTTTCCATCTTTGACTCCACAAACTCACTAGTAGAAGTAACAAGTGAGAAGAGGTAAAGGTCCTGGGGCAGCACTGGCTGGCAGAACCTTCTGTGATGATGGAACTATTCTATATACACGCTTTCCAGTATGGCAGCCACTAACCACAAGCAGCTACTAAGCACTTGAAATGTGGCTAGTGCTGAGAAAATGAATTTTTATTTAATTTTAATTTAAACTTAAATAGCTATACGTAACCGAGTGCAGTGGCTCACACCTGTAACTCCAACACTTTGGGAGGCTGAGGCGGGAGAACAGCTTGAGCCCAGGAGTTCGAGACCAGCCTGGGCAATATGATGAAACCCTGTCTCTACAAGAAATACAAAAACAAATTAGTCAGGCAGACATGGTGGCAGTGCCTGTAGTCCCAGCAACTTGGGAGGCTGAAGTGGGAGGATTGCCTGGGCCTGGGAGGTCGAGGCTGCAGTGAGCCATGATCGTGCCACTCTACTCCAGCCTGGGTAACAGAGTGAGACCCTGTCTCAAAAAAATAGAATAAAATAAAATTTCAAAAAAGCTACATGTGACTATGGCTAGGATAGCAGAGCCCTAGATAATCCATAAGCTAAATAAGGATTGTCAGAAATTTAAGCAAAACAAGGATCTTCTTTTCCTGAACTGTTTATATGTTCAATTCAAATATCTTTGTTTCTGGTATAGGCCTGGTAAGTTTGACTAGTTAAAGAAATAACATGTCAGTTGATACATCAATACAGTGAAAATTCAGGGGTAATAAAAGGATCAGAGTTAAGTATGTGGTCCACTGATATTTTAGAAGGTCCCTAAGGCCAAGTTAAATTCAAACTCACATGAAGCATTCAGTACACATATCAGAGCTGCAAAGGTCCTTATCAGCATCCCTAAAGCATCTGTTTTTCCTCTACCAAATGAAAAGCTATTTATACAATTCAGACTGAATATCTCTGCATTTATCTTAAATTTTTCTACAGAAATTCATAGTTCTGTAAGCCTTTTCCCTCTTTCACGCACACTGGTGTCCCTGGCCATCTCAGCCTTTCCACTATAAACAAAACCCATGTACCACCCATATCTGAAGTATAACGCCAGACTCCTGCTTAGCTACTCCTGTAATATGGTTTAATTATGATGACTGAACTAATAGGCTGACATCATAGACTTTTACAGGCTGACCCCATGTCATCCTGATGTATCATTTTGCACCAGTTCAGTGCTGTAAATCAATTTAAGATCTCAAGCAGGTTGAAAAGGCTGGTAATGACGCTTTCTCTGCCGTCTCTGGAGACTCTACATTATACCCAACTTACATTATTTATAAAGCCTCAGTGATGCCTCCATTAGCCTTGTAAGACTACACAAATGAGATCTTTTATACACACACACTTGGCCTTGATTATGTAGGCTACTGCAGCTTAAACATGCTAGTCTAATTACACCCAAGTTACTTCTTTTTCCAATCTACTAGGTTATTAGATTTTATATTTAACCCAGAATTGCTAGAAATCAAAATTAAAGTGAAATTTAGTTTTTAACTAATAAATGTAATAAACGTAGTTGAGAAAATGTGACAACTTCCTCTTAATGCCTTAATGAACTTAGTAGAAATAAAATTAAATTCCAAGAAGTGTAAGAGGTCAATGTCTTTAATTGCCTAAAAATTTTAATTTCTCTAAAACACAAAGGTCATCAGCTCTTCAAGGATACAAAACCAAAGGATACCGCAAGAGGTAAAATGTATTTGGTTACATACCTACGGTTGTAGGGGTCACAACTAAATCAAGGACAAATCCCTACCCTCAGAAGAAACCCGATCCTGCCTGGATCCTCCAGAGGCTCTGGCATCACCCACCTCCAGAAAAATCATCTCTCACGACCCTAGTTACACTTTCCTAAGAACTGCAGTATTACACCAATGATACACCACCTGCACAGAAATAGCAAATAACTGCAAATGGGAAAGAGAGTGGGAGAGGGCAGAACAAACACTTTAATCAGTACAGCATATTTAGATCTGGCACCTACATCAGAATAACACTGATGCAACAATATTTATACCAATTGAAAATGCTGGGGCAGTGAACACTTCTGCTCCGATTCTTTTTTAATACAGTTCACCCACCTTCAATACAATTTAAAGTAATTACAAACAATTTGAAAAATCAACATGGGCAGGGAAGCTTTCTCATTGTGTTACTGAGGTGTGGGCAAGTTATCCGCAACAGGCAATTAGACCCAGAGATGTTCTGAAATAGAGGCATTCTGAGATTTAGCGGCTGAGAGTTTCAGCAACAGGAAGACGTAACAGAAATCATGCAACTTCTGTATCATTCCACGTACTTTGAAACTTCAGATACAATGGAAAGAAAAGAGGGGGGGAGGGCAGAGAAAAAGGACAGTTGTCTCAGCACTCACGAAAGGATGCTTTCTCAGGAGATGGTTCTGAGACCGGCCTCAATTTTCAGAAGGAACGCGCCTTTACTGGTTATCTTGCACCGTGTATTTAAAAATTGCATGCGCTTCAAAATAAACAAAAGCTCAGCTACTGTAGTTGTGAGATCTGGCAGGCATTTGTTCCTCCTTCCCTCCTAAAGCACATCAAGAAAACGTTCTCCCTTTAAAGCCTTCATACAGATTCAGCAACTAGAAAAACAAGCCCACGTCTGTCTCTCACGCCCACCACCCCCACCTTCCTACAGAAACAACCCCGATAAACAATAACAAAGACAGGGAGCAGAGTAAAGGAACAGTTGTTCAACCGCGAACTCACGATTACACATGCAGTGAGGCAATCGACTCCGGTAAAGGGAAAGGAATGAGACACCAGGAGACGCAGCGGGTGTAGGCGGAAGAGGGGGAAAAAATTACGCGCCGCCGCCAAACCTTTGAATAAATTAGAGGGATCTCGGTGCGAACTTTCCTTGACCTCGACCCCAAAGAGGCTCGCTGGGGCCGAGAAGAAAACCCGTGAGGGATGTGGAGGGGCCCGGGGCGCCGGGGTCCCCCGCCCGCGAGACCCGCTCCACCAGGCGCCTTGGAGAGCAGCGCCGGCGGTCGTCCTCCAGCTCCCGCAGGGGTCGCCCCGCCGGGGCGCGGGACACAATGGGTCCGCGGGCCGCGCGAACGGGCCTCGGCCCGGCGGCAGCAGTGGAGAGATGTGAGGAGCGCGCGGAAGGGGAGCGCGGCCGGGGAGGTCCCAGCGCGGTCAGGCCCGGGAGCCGAGGCTCGGGGGCCCGGGAACTGGGCTTCCCACAGCAGAAGACCCAACAAAGACACCAGGGGAGCCCGGCGGGCTGGGCGCGAGAAGACGCGGTGGCAGGTTCGCTCCTCCGAGCGGCCGGGAGGCGCCATCATGGGGGGTGGGGGGCTCGCGGCCCGCCCCGCGCAGAAAGAGCCCCCTTCCCGCCGCCGCCCGCGCCCCCAGCCCAGCACGACCGCGGCGGCCCCACGCGTGCAGAGGCGGCGGCGGCGGCGCTGGAAAGCCCGGGGCGCCGAGGGGAGGGCTGGGACGCGGCATGAAGGGAAAGTTGGGTTCGGGTCTGTTTCGTTTTACCGGGTTGGCGGCGCGCCCGTCCGCGCGGGCGCACGAGTGGCCGGGCGAGCGGGGTCCCGCGGCCCGGGTCCGGCCGGCCGGGCGGGCGCTGCGCCACGCTCCGCTCCCAGGATCCCTCCCCGAGCCTCAGCCCGGGTTGAGCCGCTCGGCCTCTCCTTTCTCCGCCCGCCCGCCTGCTTTCTCCTGGAGCCTGGATTGATCTGGTCGCGCTGGCGTCAGGGAGTCGCAGCCGCCCAGCCTCCACTCCTCGGCTGCCAATACCCGGCGCACTCGCCTGCCCGCCCGCCCGCTCACACGCTCACCCGCTCACCCGCGCGCCGCCGCCGCTGCCGCGCGACCAGGGATCCTCTCCAAATTCCCGGCCCGGCGGGCGTGAGCGCAGCGCGGCCAGGGCCGGAGGACGGCGCGGGGGAGCGGCCGGAGCCACCCCCTTCTACCCGCAGCCCCACGCCCCGTTTCTTCCTGGAGAAAAAACAGTGTGGCGGCGTTCAGGCTTTCCTAACCCTGCCTTTTTAGTCCCGGTGGAGTGGACTTAGTCCATTATCTGCAAGTGAATTTCGATGTTCCATATGTTTATTTTCTGAAATGTTCATTAACGCTTCCACCGCACCCACCGAATCGTTCTATAAACGTGGAGTGCATGTTGACAGTTATCTTTCGAGACGCGCACTTTTATGTCTAGTTTTCGTTGCCCCTCACTCACTCTCCAATAATTTGCAGGCCCCAGAAGTTGTACATACCCAGAATTGGATAGCCTAGTAAAATACTGCACGTGCTTATACAAACCCTGAGTCAACAGATGCGTTCTGTGTCAACTCAGGATCCAGTGATTCGAGTAGGTAACCTTGTTGCTCCAAATAATGACATGCCACAAGGAGATACTGCTTTAGAACTCCACATTTTTGGTCCAATTTCTACAGTCTTTCAGATGATGCCAACTCCCCCGCACTTAACTCTTACCTACCTGATCTGCGTAGACATTGAAAATATCTTCTTGCAAGAGTCAACTTTTCTCTTGGCTAACTCTTGAAGCTGCATAAAATCTTGCATAATTACGATAATGTTGAGTTACGTTTAGAAAAAATGATTTTTTTTTTGAAGAATAAATTTCACATGAAGCAAAAAAAAAAAAAAAAAAAATCACTCCCAGCAATGTATATCAGAATATGTCTTCTAATTAAATTCCTTTTTCCCTTAACCTATTTGAGCACTTACTGGTCAATTCTTGGGCCTCATCTTATTTTCCCTGAAAGCAGCGTTTGACGCAGTTGGTCATTCTCTGCTCCTTAGAACAACAGGAAAGTGAACCTTGTTAAATGCCACTCGGATCAGGCCACTCCTCTGTTGAAAACCCTCCCTTGATAAATAGTATAAAGTATCCCATACAAGAGAACATTATTCAGCCATAAAAAGGAATGAAGTACTGATACTGATGCATGCTACATGGATAACCTTTCAAAACGTGAAGGGAAAGAAGACAGACCACACACTGTATTGTGTGTGAAATGCTCACATATGTGAAATGCTCAGAGTAGGCAAGGCTATGGAGACAGAAAGTAGATTGGTGGTTTGCATAGGGTTGAGGAAATGAGGAACCTGGGGAGTGACAGCTAAAGGTTATGGGGTGACAAAATTGTTCTAAAACTAGTTTTTGGTGATGGTTGCACAACTCTGTGGATATACCAAAAGCCATTAAATTGCACACTTTAAATGGGTCAATCATTTGGTATGTGAACTCTGTGGATATACCAAAAGCCATTAAATTGCACACTTTAAATGGGTCAATCATTTGGTATGTGAATTTTACCTCAAGCTATTAAAAAAAAAGCATGACAATGAAATGCAGTATATGACCTTGATTGGATCCTGAATGGGGAGGGGGAGCTATAAACTGTCATTTTAAAGTTGTTAATTTTTAAAAAAATCAAAAATGGCATTTATTTATTTAATTTTGAGACGGAGTCTCGCTCGGTCGCCCAGGCTGGAGTGCAATGGCGCGATCTCGGCTTACTGCAACCTCTGCCTCCCGAGTTCAAGCAATTCTCCTGCCTCAACCTCTCGAGTAGCTGGGACTACAGATACACACCACCATGCCCAGTAGACGGGGTAGTAGAGACGGGGTTTCACCATTTTGGCCAGGCTGGTCTCAAACTCCCGGCCTCAAGTGATCCACCCGTCTCAGCCTCCCAAAGTTCTGGGATTACAGGCATGACCCATCGCGCCCAGCCTAGATGGCCTTTCTTAGTGCAGTCCTAGTAGTCTTAAATGATAACTGTTAATATTATTATGTATGCGGCAAAATTTGATTTTGCCCATTGTGCAAGTTATTTCTTTAAATGATAATAAAAATTTGGATATTCTTTTTAAAAGGACATTGATGAGACCATTATAAAAACCTAAATATGGACGGTATATTAATAGCGTTGTATTAAATTTTTTTAAAATCCTCCCTTGGGTCCTCATTTCACTCAGAATAAAAGTTCCCATAATAAGCACAAGACTGTACATAATCTTTCCTTCCCCTCCTTTACCACTCTGACCTGCACTTCTGCTCTTCCTCTTGCTCACTTCCCCAAGTCACACTGGCATCCTCACTTTTCTGGAACAATCTGGGCACATTATCACCTCAGTATCTATGTGCTAGCTGTTCCCTCCCTTTCTGAGTTCATTTTGTGTTGCTGTAATAGAATACCACTGATAGAGTTTGGCTATGTGTCCCCACCCAAATCTCATCTTGAACTGTAGCTCCCATAACCTCCATGTGTCATAGAAGGGACCTGGTGGGAGGTAATCGAATCATGGGGGTGGGTTCTTCCCATGCTGTTCTCATGATAGTGAATAAGTCTCATGAGAATCTGATGGTTTTATAAAGGGCAGTTTCCCTGCACACGCCCTCTTGCCAGCCGCCATGTAAGATGTGCCTTTGCTGCTCCTTCACCTTCTGCCATGATTGTGAGGCTTCCCCAGCCATGTGAAACTGTGAGTCCATTAAACCTTTTTTTTTTTTTTTTTTTGAGACAGAATCTCACTCTGTCACCCAGGCTGGAGTGCAGTGATGCAACCTTGGCTCACTGCAACCTCCGCCTCCAGGGTTCAAGCAATTCTCCTGCCTTGGCCTCCCAGGTAGCTAGGACTACAGGCACGTACCACCACGCCTGGCTAATCTTTTTTTGTATTTTTTAGTAGAGACGGGGTTTTGTGGTGTTAGCCAGGCTGGTCTCGAACTCCTGAGCTCAGGTGATCTGCCTGCCTTGGCCTCTCAAAGTGCTGGGATTACAGGCGTGAGCCACCACACCCAGCCCTAAACCACGTTTTCTTTATAAATTACCCAGTCTTGGGTATTTCTTCATAGCAGTATGAAAATGGACCAATACAACCACCAGCTGGGTAGTTTATACACAATAGAAGTTAATTTAGCTCATGGCTCTGGGGGCTGAGAAATCCAAAATCAAGGGGCTGCATCTGGTGAGGGCCTTCTTCCTTCATCACAACATAGCAGAAGGCATCACATGGCAAGAGAGAGAACATGAGAGGGAGGGTAGATTGCTTGTATCAGCAATCCACTCCTGAGATACCAAACCGCACTCCCATAATGCCATTAATCCATTCATGAGGACAGATCCCTGTTAAAAGAAAAACTTTAGGCAAATTAAATTTAACAGAGTTTAGTTGAGCAAAGAGCAATTTGAGAACTGAGCAGCCCCCAGAACCAGAACAGAGCAACTCTGGGGCTGCCACGGGGTCAGATGATATTTATGGGCAGAGAAAGAAAAGTGACAGAAAATGGAGTGAGGTACAGAAAAAACTGGATTTGTTAGAACTAAATATTTGCCTTATTTTAACACAGTTTGAACAGTTGGCTGCCTGTGATTGACCAAAACTCTGTGATTGGTACAAGAGTTGGTTACAGTCTGTTTGCATATCCAGTTAGGTTACAGTTTGCTGTGTACAGAGAAACCTTTAGGCCTAACTTAAAATATGTATGGGCTGGGCGTGGTAGCCCACGCCTGTAATCCCAGCTACTTGGGAGACTGAGGCAGGAGAATCAGTTGAACCCGGGAAACGGAGGTTGCGGTGAGCCAATATCATGCCATTGTACTCCAGCCTGGGCAACAAGAGCAAAACTCTGTCTCAAAAAAAAAAAAAAAAAAAAAAAAAAAATATATATATATATACATATATATATATATATGGAGGCAGCTTTAGCCTAAACTTAACAGCCCTCATGATGTAATCACCTCTTGAAGTTCTCACCTCTCAACACTGTTGCATTGGGAATTAAGTTTACAATATATAAACTTTGGGGAATGCGTTCAAACCATAGCACTCCCTGGACAGCTCTTCCCACAGATGTCCACATGGCTCACTCCTTCATCTCCCTCAAGCCTTCACTCAAATGTCTCCATATTATTTAGCCAAAAGAGCAAGATTTTTGGTCTTCTGTGTTCATTGCTATAATCTCAGCACCTGAGCAGTGCCTGGTATTTAACAGGAGCATATTAAATACCTGTTGAATGAATGAGTAAATGAAGCACTGTTCTAGCAGGGGATATGGTGGCAAGCAGAAAAAAATCCCTGCCCTCATTAAGGAAGACAGATAATAAATAAATACACGGCCAGATGTGGTGGCTCACGCCTGTAATCCCAGCACTTTGGGAGGCCGAGGTGGGCGGATCACAAGGTCAGGAGTTCAAAACCAGCCTGGCCAGCATGGTGAAACCCCATCTCTACTAAAAATACAAAAAAAAAAAAATTAGCCGGGCATGGTGGCATGTGCCTGTAGTCCCAGCTACTTGGGAGGCTGAGGCAGGAGAATCACTTGAACCCAGGAGGCAGAGGTTGCAGTGAGCTGAGATTGTGCCGCTGCACTCCAGCCTGGGCGACAGAGCGAGACTCCATCTCAAAAAATAAATAAATAAATACGCAAATATGCTAGGCAGTGGTACAGGTGATGGAAAAAACGGGAAGAGGGATTGAGAATGGGAGAGATGACCATTTCTAAAGGGGCAGAGGAAACCTCACTGCAAGAGGTCCTGAAGGAAGGAAAGGAAGCACAGTACACACTCTGAGGGATGCGTTCCCAACCTCCCAAGAGAAAGAAAGAGCAAGTGTAAAGACCTAGAAACTGAGTCTACTTTACACATGCACTGAAAAGCTGGGCAGCAGGGTTGGGGACAGTGCAGTGATATAGGAAAAGCTAGTGACTGAAGGGAAGGCAGAGTGTGTGGACCCAGATGCACACAAGCTGGTGCTTGCTTGCAGAGGTGAGAACACAGGGATGGTCTCTTCTCACCACTCTCTCATCTTGGTGAAATTGCCAGGGAACCTGTTTCCTGAGAATGGTGGGATTGAAGAGATGCTGGAGGTTGGAAGAGAGAGGAGTAATATCTAAGTCATCTGGGAGGGTTTGAGAGTGAATGAACTGTGGAAATGTGGTAAGATTGCTACTATTAAGTGTCCATTTGAGGTTAGTGGCCATTCATTTATTTTTTTACTTTTATTTTTTGAGACGGAGTCTTGCTCAGTCACCCAGGCTGGGGTGCATTGTCATGATCTTGGCTCACTGTCATGATCCCAGCTCACTGCAACCTCTGCCTCCCAGGTTCAAGTGATTCTCCTGCCTCAGCCTCCCTAGTAGGTGGGATTACAGGCATGCACCAGCATGCCTGGCTAATTTTTGTATTTTCAGTAGAGACGGGGTTTCACCATGTTGGCCAGGCTGGTCTCAAACTCCTGACCTCAGGTGATCCACTTGCCTCAGCCTCCCAAAGTGCTGGGATTACAGGCATGAGCCACTACACCCAGCCTAGTGGCTATGAATTTAAAGTAAGACCAGTCAGCATGGCTGTGGGTTTTTGTCCAGCCTCGGTTAACCTAAGGGGACAGAGCTGAGTTTAACTAGGGCTGGGGTTTTGCAGGTGTATGTCATGGAAGGAAAGGTGATCAGACAGCAGAAGGTATAGGCAATGGAGTGACAGTCGGGTCTGTGATAGGAGGAAGGCGAGAACATATAGTAATGTGAAATGTTGGAAAGATGATAGGATCCACCGAGTGAAGGTCCTAGTGGGGTCTATGAGTTACTGGAGTTGGGAGCCTTTCCCAAAAGCTGGGGAGCAGTCTGGGAATGAGATACTTGAAATTGAAATCACGATGCTGGGGCAGTTTTGAGCAATGCCAAGATGTAGGGGTGTGACCAGAGATAGCGGATGGCTGAGGTAGAGAGGAGGAGAAGATCCTTCCAGAAAAGGAGATATTAAGGAACTGAAGGCAAATTAATTATGTTGTGTAATCAGTTTATCAGGAAAAAATCAGCTACTAATCACTTACAATAAGACGAGCCCTTAAAATTGGCTGCAAATTTTATATAGGCAAAATGTAAATCCAAAAACCTGTTTTAAGAGATGATTCTACTCAATAGAAAAATAAATGTAATGATTTATAGTTCAGCTTCCTCAGGGAATTTAAGTGACTCAGTTTTCCTGGAATGAGCCTGCCAAGGATCATTGGTGTGTTATTTTCCTTATTAATAGGAATGCTGGCCAGGCATGGTGGCTGATGCCTGTAATTCCAGCACTTTGGGAGGCCGAGGTGGGGGTCAGGAGTTCAAGACCAGCCTGGGCAACATGGTGAAACCCCATCTCTACAAAAAATACAAAAAATTAGCCAGGTGTGGTGGTACATGCCTGTAGTCCCAGTTACTCAGGAGGCTAAGGTAGGAGGATGGATTGAGCCTGGAAGGTCAAGTCTGCAGTGAGCTGTGAGGATGCCACTGTACTCCAGCCTGGGCCAAACAGCAAGACTCTGTCTCGGAAAAAAATGTTGTTGTTGTTGAAATCCTTTATTCTCTCATCACACCCTTTGCTCCAAAGAACTCATAGCTCTCTGTAATTATAAGTGTATTTAGTCAAATTGTTGAATATCCAGTGAGAAAACCCCACTGCTCTTCTAAGTAATATGTGGGTGAGAGCTATATCTAGTTTGTGTTCCCGTCTCCAAGCCCAAAGTTTGCACAGACCTGTCATGGCAGACCCTCAAATATTTGCTGAAAGAATAAATCTCTAATACAACTGTTGCGGTCAAATACAAATTGGTATTTTTTCTTAATTACAGTTAGTAATTGTTCTCATTATTGCTCCCAAGTCTGAAATTTAGATCTAATTATAAATTGTAGGAATTAATAAAAAGTTGTCAGCCCTTTTCCTAAGAGTTTTGTAATGGTCTATACATTACAAAGCTCCATGTGAAAATTCTATGATAAACATAATGATGACAGTAGAACTTTATATTTCCAGCTTCTTAAATTTGTGGGTTGATTTGGTTTGGCTCTCTGTTCCCACCCAAATCTCATGTTGAATTGTAATCCCCACATGTCAGGGGAGTGACCTGGTGGGAGGTGATTGGATCATGGGGACAGATTTCCCCCGTTCTTGTGATAGTGAGTGAGTTCTCCTGAGATGTGATAGTTTAAAAGTGTTGCACCTCCCCCCTTCACTCTCTCTCCTGCTCCACAATAATAAGACGTGCTTGGTTTCCCCTTCAACTTCCACCATAATTGTAAGTTTCCTGAGGCCTCCTAGCCTTGCTTCCTGTTTAGCCTGCAGAACTGTGAGTCAGTTAAACCTCTTTTCTTCATAAATTATTCAGTCTCAGGTAGTTCTTTATAGCAGTGTGAGAATGGACTAATACAGAAAATTGGTACCAGGAAAGTGGGGAATTACTATAAAGATACCTGAAAATGTGGAGGCAACTTTGGAACTGGGTAATGGGCAGAGGTTGGAACAATTTGGCACACAGAAGACAGGAAGATGTGGGAAAGTTTGGAACTTCACGGAGACTTGTTGAATGATTTTGACCAAAATGCTAATAGTGATATGGATAGTGAAGTCCAGGCTGAGTTGATCTCAGACAGAAATGAGAAAGTTATTGGGAACTAGAGTAAAGGTCACTCTTGCTGTTCTTTAGCTAAAAGACTGATAGCATTGTGCCCTTGCTGTAGAGATCTATGGAACTTTGAACTTGAGAGAGATGATTTAAGGTATCTGGCAGAAGAAATTTCTAAGCAGCAAAGCACTCAAGATGTGGTCTGGCTGCTCCTCACAGCATACAGTCATATGTGTTCACAAAGAGATGGTCTGAAATTGGAACTTATGTTTAAAAGGGAAACAGAGCATAAAAGTTTGGAAATTTTGCAGCCTGACTACATAGTTGAAAAAAAAAAAAGAGCCATTTCTGGGGACAAATTCAAGCTGGCTGCAGAAATTTGCATAAGTAAAGAAAAGCCAAATGTTAACAGCCAAGACAATGGGGAAAATGTCTCCAGGGCATGTAAGAGACCTTTGCAGCAGCCCCTCCCATTCCAGGCCTGGAGGCCTATGAGGGAAAAAAGGTTTTGTGGGCCATGCCCAGGGCCCTGCTGCTCTGTGCCACTTTGGGACATGATGCCCTGCAACCCAGCCCCTTCAGCTCCAGCCATGGCTAAAAGGGGCCAAGATACAGCTTGGGCTGTTGCTTCAGAGGGTGCAAGGCCCAGGCTTTGACAGCTTCCATGTGGTGTTGGGCCTGCAGGTGCATAGATGACAAGAGCTGAGCTTTGGGAGCCTCTGCCTAGGTTTCAGATAATGTACGGAAATGCCTGGATGTCCGGGCAGAAGTGTGCTGCCAAGGCGGAGTCCTTATGGAGAGCCTCTACTAGGGCAGTACAGAGGGGAAATGTGGGATTGGAGCCCTCAAATGGAGTCCCTACTGGGGCATTGCCTAGTAGAGCTGTGAGAAGAGGGTTGTCATCTTCCAGACCCCAGAATGGTAGATTCACCAACTGCTTGCACTGTGCACCTGGAAAAGCTGCAGGCACTCAATGCCAGCCTGTGAATGCAGCTAAAGGGGGCTGTACACTGCAGAGCCACAGAGGCATTGGAGTTGCAGAGCCACAGGAGCTGCCAAAGGACTTGGAAGCCCACCCCTTGCATCAATGTAACCTGGATGTGAGACATGGAGTCAAAGGAGATTATTTTGGAGTTTTAAGATTTAATGACTGCCCTGCTGGGTTTTGAACTTGCATAGGGGCCTGTAGCACCTTTGTTTTGGCCCATTTCTCCCATTTGGAATGGGAGCATTTACACAATTTCTCTATCCCCATTGTATCTTGGAAGTAACTAACTTTTTTTTACTTTACAGGCTTATAGGCAGAAGGGACTTGCCTTGTCTCAGATGAGACTTTGGACTTGAGCTTTTGAGTTAATGCTGGAACGAGTTAAAACTTTGGGGGACTATGGAGAAGGGATAATTGTATTTTGCAATGTGAGAAGGACATGAGATTTGGGAGGGGCCAGGGGCAGAATGATATTGTTTGGCTCTGTGTCCCTACCCAAATCTCATGTTGAATTGTAATCCCCACATGTCAGGGGAGAGACCAGGTAGGAGGTGATTGAATCATGGGGGCAGATTTCCCCCATGCTGTTCTCATAATAGTGAGTGAGTTCACATGAGATGTGATGGTTTAAAAGTGTAGCACCTATAGGCTCTCTCTCTCCTGCTCTACCATGGTAAGATGTGGCTTGCTTTCCCTTCACCTTCTACCATGATTATAAGTTCCCTGAGACCTCTTAGCCATGCTTCCTGTTAAGCCTGCAGAACTGTGAGTCAATTAAACCACTTTTCTTCATAAATTACCCAGTCTCAAGTAGTTCTTTACAGCAGTGTGAGAACAGACTAATACATGGGCCATTCTATACTCTTTGCTTAATGGAATTATTGTCTTGTGCTACATTGTCAGTGAAGTCAGGAAGTATTTGTAGTATTTAGACACAGACCTTTGAGGATGTTTTATTCCCTCACTCACTTTCCTGCAACGTGGAACTTCAATACTTCAATGTCCTTATTCCCCAAAACATCACAGAGAATATTAATGCTACTGGATTCCTGATATAGACTAACAGCATTCTCTTCACTTATCTGATCTCTATTAATTCAATCATTTTATATACGTTGTTCAAATGTTGCTCCTAAATTCACCTAACAAAAACAGAGTAAACAGACAACCCACAGAGTGGGAGAAAATATTTGAAAACTATGCCTCCAACAAAGGACTAATATCCAGAATCTACAAGGAACTCAAAGAAATCAGCAAACAATAATAATAATAATCCCATCAAAAAGTGGGTTAAGGACATAAATATAAATAGACAATTCTCAAAAGAAGATACACAAATGACCAACAAACATGAAAAAAATGCTCAACACCACTAATTATCAGGGAGATGCAAATTAAAACCACAGCGAGATACCATCTTACTCCTGCAAGAATGGCCATAATTTAAAAATCAAAAATAATAGATGTTGGTATGGATGTGGTGAAAGGGAACACTTTTACACTGTTATTGGGAATGTAAACTAGTACAACTACTATGGAAAACAGTATGGAGATTCCTTAAAGAACTAAAAGTAGAACTATCATTTGATCCAGCAACCCCACTGTTGGGTATCTTCCCAGAGGAAAAGAAGTCATTATATGAACAAGACACTTGCACATACATGTTTATAGCAGCACAATTTGCAATTGCAAAAATATGGAACCAGCCTAAATGTCCATCAAACAGCAGTGGATAAAGATAATGTGGGCTGGGCATGGTGGCTCATCCCTGTAATCCCAGCACTTTGGGAAGCTGAGGTGAGTGGATCACCTGAGGTCAGGAGTTTGAGATCAGCCTGCACAACATGGAGAAACCACGTGTCTACTAAAAATACTAAAATTAGCTGGGCATGGTTGCGGGCACCTGTAATCTCAGCTACTTGGGAGGCTGAGGTGGAAGGATCGCTTGAACCCAGAGGCAGAGGTTGCCCAGTGAGCTGAGATCGCACCACTGCACTCCAGCCTGGGTGACAGAGCAAGACTCTGTCTCAAAAAAAAAAGTGATATATATATATGTGTGTTTGTATATATACCATGGTATACTACTCAGCCATAAAAAGGAACAAAATAACACCATTCACAGCAACCTGGATGGAGTTGGAGACCATTATTCTAAGTGAAATAACTCAGGAATGGAAAACTGATTGTTGTATACTCTCACTTGTAAGTGGGAGCTAAGCTATGAGGATGCAAAGACGTAAGAATGATACAATGGACTTTGGGGACTTGTCGGGGAAAGGTGGAGGTGGGAGTGAGGGATAAAAGACTACACATTGGGTACAGTGTACAGTGCTCAGGTGATGGGTGCCCCAAAATCTCAGAAGTCACCACTAAAGAACTTATCCATGTAATGAAAACCACCTGTTCCCCAAAAAGTACTGAAATAAATTTGAAATGAGAGCCTTTTTCAAGTGTTGTTACATATCAAACTTATAATGGCTAGAGTTGACAGAGCATTTACCTGTCACAATACTAAACACCTGAGAGGCATCATCTCTTTCAGTCTCAAATCTCCATACAAGGTAGACGCCATCTTCCTTATCTGTGGATAGTATCAGTGTTTATTGAATAGAGTTTGTGAGGAACAATAATAATAGTGATAATAATAGCTAACACTTATGTTTACTATTTGCCAGACATTGTTTTGAGCACCTTACATATATGTTATAAACTCCTTTATTCTTCAAATCAATCCTATGAGATAGAGACTATGGTATTTCCATTTTATAGATGAGAAAACTGAAACATCAACATGTTACGTGACTTCCCAAGGTCACACAGCGAGTATGCTAATGCCTCTAAAGTACTTAATGAGGTATATGGCATATATATGTGTTCAGCAAATGTAGCCAATATTCTTTTCACTGGACATTCATAGTGTTGTACTTAAGTGAAGTATTTTAGGTAGACTCAATTAGTGGGTTAGTCCCTTTTTTAAAGTTTTTTTTTTTTTCTTTTATTATTATTATTATACTTTAGGTTTTATGGTACATGTGCGCAATGTGCAGGTAAGTTACATATGTATACATGTGCCATGCTGGTGCGCTGCACCCACCAACTCGTCATCTAGCATTAGGTATATCTCCCAATGCTATCCCTCCCCCCTCCCCCCACCCCACAACAGTCCCCGAAGTGTGATGTTCCCCTTCCTGTGTCCATGTGTTCTCATTGTTCAATTCCCACCTATGAGTGAGAATATGCGGTGTTTGGTTTTTTGTTCTTGCGATAGTTTACTGAGAATGATGATTTCCAATTTCATCCATGTCCCTACAAAGGACATGAACTCATCATTTTTTATGGCTGCATAGTATTCCATGGTGTATATGTGCCACATTTTCTTAATCCAGTCTATCATTGTTGGACATTTGGGTTGGTTCCAAGTCTTTGCTATTGTGAATAATGCTGCAATAAACATACGTGTGCATGTGTCTTTATAGCAGCATGATTTATAGTCCTTTGGGTATATACCCAGTAATGGGATGGCTGGGTCGAATGGAATTTCTAGTTCTAGATCCCTGAGGAATCACCACACTGACTTCCACAAGGGTTGAACTAGTTTACAGTCCCACCAACAGTGTAAAAGTGTTCCTATTTCTCCACATCCTCTCCAGCACCTGTTGTTTCCTGACTTTTTAATGATTGCCATTCTAACTGGTGTGAGATGGTATCTCATTGTGGTTTTGATTTGCATTTCTCTGATGGCCAGTGATGGTGAGCATTTTTTCATGTGTTTTTTGGCTTCATAAATGTCTTCTTTTGAGAAGTGTCTGTTCATGTCCTTCACCCACTTTTTGATGGGGTTGTTTGTTTTTTTCTTGTAAATTTGTTGGAGTTCATTGTAGATTCTGGATATTAGCCGTTTGTCAGATAAGTAGGTTGTGAAAATTTTCTCCCATTTTGTAGGTTGCCTGTTCACTCTGATGGTAGTTTCTTTTGCTGTGCAGAAGCTCTTGAGTTTAATTAGATCCCATTTGTCAATTTTGGCTTTTGTTGCCATTGCTTTTGGTGTTTTAGACATGAAGTCCTTGCCCATGCCTATGTCCTGAATGGTAATGCCTAGGTTTTCTTCTAGGGTTTTTATGGTTTTAGGTCTAACATTTAAGTCTTTAATCCATCTTGAATTGATTTTTGTATAAGGTGTAAGGAAGGGATCCAGTTTCAGCTTTCTACATATGGCTAGCCAGTTTTCCCAGCACCATTTATTAAATAGGGAATCCTTTCCCCATTTCTTGTTTTTGTCAGGTTTGTCAAAGATCAATTACTTGTAGATATGTGGCATTATTTCTGACGGCTCTGTTCTGTTCCATTGATCTATATCTCTGTTTTTGTACCAGTACCATGCTGTTTTGGTTACTGTAGCCTTATAGTATAGTTTGAAGTCAGGTAGTGTGATGCCTCCAGCTTTGTTCTTTTGGCTTAGGATTGACTTGGCGATGCGGGCTCTTTTTTGGTTCCATATGAACTTTGAAGTAGTTTTTTCCAATTCTGTGAAGAAAGTCATTGGTAGCTTGATGGGGATGGCATTGAATCTGTAAATTACCTTGGGAAGGATGGCCATTTTCATGATATTGATTCTTCCTACCCATGAGCATGGAATGTTCTTCCATTCGTTTGTATCCTCTTTTATTTCCTTGAGCAGTGGTTTGTAGTTCTCCTTGAAGAGGTCCTTCACATCCCTTGTAAGTTGGATTCCTAGGTATTTTATTCTCTTTGAAGCAATTGTGAATGGGAGTTCACTCATGATTTGGCTCTCTGTTTGTCTGTTATTGATGTATAAGAATGCTTGTGATTTTTGCACATTGATTTTGTATCCTGAGACTTTGCTGAAGTTGCTTATCAGCTTAAGGAGATTTTGGGCTGAGACAATGGGGTTTTCTAGATATACTATCATGTCATCTGCAAACAGGGACAATTTGACTTCCTCTTTTCCTAATTGAATACCCTTGATTTCCTTCTTCTGCCTAATTGCCCTGGCCAGAACTTCCAACACTATGTTGAATAGAAGTGGTGAGAGAGGGCATCCCTGTCTTGTGCCAGTTTTCAAAGGGAATGCTTCCAGTTTTTGCCCATTCAGTATGATATTGGCTGTGGGTTTGTGATAAATAGCTCTTATTATTTTGAGATACGTCCCATCAATTCCTAATTTATTGAGAGTTTTTAGCATGAAGGGTTGTTGAATTTTGTCAAAGGCCTTTTCTGCATCTATTGAGATAATCATGTGGTTTTTGTCTTTGGTTCTGTGTATATGCTGGATTACATTTATTGATTTGCGTATATTGAACCAGCCTTGCATCCCAGGGATGAAGCCCACTTGATCATGGTGGATAAGCTTTTTGATGTGCTGCTGGATTTGGTTTACCAGTATTTTATTGAGGATTTTTGCATCAATGTTCATCAAGGATATTAGTCTAAAATTCTCTTTTTTGGTTGTGTCTCTGCCCGGCTTTGGTATCAGGATGATGCTGGCTTCATAAAATGAGTTAGGGAGGAGTCCCTCTTTTTCTATTGATTGGAATAGTTTCAGAAGGAACGGTACCAGTTCCTACTTGTACCTCTGGTAGAATTCCGCTGTGAATCCATCTGGTCCTGGACTCTCTTTGGTTGGTAAGCTATTGATTATTGCCACAATTTCAGCTCCTGTTATTGGTCTATTCAGAGATTCAACTTCTTCCTGGTTTAGTCTTGGGAGAGTGTATGTGTCGAGGAATTTTGCTTTCAAAAGTAATTTCCCTTCACTAGGCCTTCATCCATTGGCAAGGTTTTCCATGCTGAAAGATTGGCTTTGGCTACATTTAATAGAAAACCTAAATAACAGTGGCTTAAGCAAGATAGGATTTACTTCATCTCTTGTAGAAAGAGACCAGAAAAAGGAATTTCAGGGACAGTTCAGTAGGGTAGCTCAGGGCCATATCTGGCACAAACCAGGGGTTTGAATGTGTGTCAGGTAAATTTTAAAAACCCCAAGTAATCGACTCAGAGGTGTTAGGCCAAGGTCTCTGTGATTCCCTTTGCCTCTCCCTCATTGTTGATTATAAAATGGCCACTGTAGCTCCAGTCACCTCTTTATTCTGGACAGGAAAAATAAACAGGCAAGGACAAGAGGGATGGACCAAGCCTGAAGTCCCTTTAAGGAAGACACCACCTACCACCACCATGTGTGATAGGCTGTCATCACTACTACAACATCTGCCTGTGCATCCTTGGTGAGAACTCTCATGTGGCTTTTCCTATTTGCAAGGATGGCTAGGAAATATCATTTTTGGTTTTTAATCTAAGCAAATTATTTTTAATCCAAGCAACAAAATGACAAAGTGAGAAAGAAGGTAAAGGATGAATGCAGTGGTTTGCTCCAAATGACTTGTACTGGCTGTGAGAGCTGAAGGTGACATTTTCAGATTTTTTGCAAGCTTATCATGAAACACATTGGTAGACTGAAATTGGCCATTGGGGGAGTATTTACATTGCAAAAATTGTCAAACACTGAAAATTAAGGCCCTGCCCCCTTTTGTGGAGAGGCAGTTGTTAAACTTTTACCAGCACACCACTGAATATTGGATAGGTAAATGGGAGTCCCTGCTACTGAAGCCTTTTTTTTTTTTTTGTCTTACTACGTTTGTCACTTATTTCTGACTTTACTGGTTGAGACTTATTAACACATAGGTAGGTAATCTTTTGAAATACTTGTTGTTTTAATAATCCTCCTCTCTCTAGTCTATTGAGTTTTATTCTTTCTGCAGAGAATGTACAAGTTGTTTCTTGGTAGTAAGTTAGGAGAGTCATAAAATATTGTGAATTTCTGCTCTAGACATTTAAAAGGTTTTATTTTAAAATATTCTGATCTAGAAAGATTCAGATATATTCAGAAATAGCTTCTTAATTTTATATCTGAAGCAATTGTGATCTCAAGCTGTTGCTAAGACCATTAGCTTTTCTAAGGTATGATTTTACTGAGGTAGTAAAAAAAAACCTTACAGTAGTTTTTCTTCCCAAATTTAATCCTGAGAAAAGGGTAAAGCAGAATGTTGTCTCCTCCTGGTTATAAGGAAGAGTCAATGGCTTTTCACTCTCAAAGCCGAGACTTCCTAAATAGGTCTTTCCCCCTTTTTTTAGAATATAAACAGGTACTTAAAAGCACAGCATTGACAACGACAAAAAATGCTTTCGTTTTGGCTTGAAAGAAGGCAATAAGAAGAAAGATTTTAGGAGCTGAGCTGGAAATTAAGAAGAAAGCCTCAAGGTTTTGTGAGCATGAACCTACTTAAGGGGTCTTGCATCCAAGACAGTATTTAGGATATATAGAAAGAAGCACGGGAAACAAAGGTATGTATCAGTTAGAGTTGCAACATGTACCTTAGATGTTTCTTTGAAAAATCTTCCTTTGTATGACTTCCTTTAATGTTATCCAACTATAGTAGTTATGATGAAGAATTTTTTAAATAAAAAAAAGATCCATAATGATCAGTCTGAAAGGATTGGCTATGCAGCTGAATTATACATATTTGAACACTGTCTATTGAGGGTTTTTAGAGGATGGTCAATAAATGACACCTGCTTGCTCTCCTAAGTATGAAGGCAAATAAGGACCGAAATCAGGCCCAGTGCGGTGGCTCATGCCTCTAATTCCAGCGCTTTGGGAGGCTAAGGCGGGAGGATCGCTTCAGCCCAAGAGTTAAAGGCCACAGTGAGCTATGATTGCACCAGGGCACTCCAGCCTAGGTGGCAGACTCTGTCCCAAAAAAACAAAACAAACAAACAAAAATCAGAAGTCAGAGAGATAAAGTCTAAATATTATCTTTATTATCTAAAAAGTGGACTGGAACATTTGGCCTTAGATCTGTGGCCAAATTTGCTTGCTAATACTTTACCTCTAAATTAATAAGTCTCGGATACTACCATAGTGGAACAGCCACAGGCTGCAATTTATTTGCAATAACTGTGGATCATAAAAAGTCACTCTGTCACGAGAAAATGCCCTTCTTCTGGTTTTTCGAAAGATTATTCCACTCTGTATCAGTTTATACCCTAAGTTACCTCATCTTTCAAAAGACAGGCTAATGTTGTGCCTTTCCATTTGAGACAAGGTGATCACTTTTTTCCCCAGCTAACCAAGGGAGGCTCCATTTTGCCTAAATAACACTTCCTGAAGTTGTTTTTGTTTGTTTGTTTTGAGGTCTTACTCAGTCTCCCAAGCTGGAGTGAAGTGGCGCCATCACAGCTCACTACAGGCTCGAACTCCTGAGTTCGAGCCATCCTCCCATCTCAGCCTCCCTAGTAGTTCTAGGACTGCAGGTGCATGCCACCACAACCAGCTATATATATGTATTTTTTAATGGAGATAGGATCTTCCTGGTCTTGAACTCCTGGCCTCAAACGATCCTCCAGCCTTGGCTTCCCAGAGTGCTGGGTAGAATCCAGAAGGATTCAGATGTAGGTGAGCCACCACAGCCAACCAAGTTTGTGTTTTCTTCTTAAGGTGCTTAAGCTCAAATTGTATCCATTTCAAATGGATTGTATTGTCCCCAAAAGCAATGGCTAAGTTGGAATGCTTTGTGTGAAATCACAGGAGATAAAATAATAAGTAAAAACATGGGAACATTACTATAGAAAGTCCTGGTGACAGTGAAAGAACAATATTAACTTAGTTGGCTAATGTTTAATGAGTACCTGCTGCGTGCTAGGCAGAGTTCTAGGCACTGGATGACTGCAGTGAGCAAGAAGCTTCCACTTTAAGTTGGCAATGATATTTTAATTGAGGAGAGCAACAGTGAACACTGGAACACAATATAAGATGTGAAATCTAAGCTATGAGGACAATAAAACAGGATAATGTAACAGAGAGTGATGTTAGAGGGTGGACAGCTTTATATTTTTCAACCATACTCCCAATGACCTCAGGAGTCTTCTCTTCAAAAAATGAAGAATCACACAATTTCTTCACTAGCAACAACCTTTCTTTTCCTGTAGTCTCAACTCTTTCTCTCCATTGGCTCCTTTCCCCAAACAGTAAGCATCCTAAAAATAAACACATATGCACATGCTTATAAATACACAAAACAGAGCCACAAAAATAAAACCCCTCTTGCTCCTAAATATGTAGCTAGGTTTAGCCATTTTCTTTTTCTCTTCTCATTGACACTTCCAGAAAAAGTAGTTTAGGCCCCCACTGTCTTCATTTTCATAAGTCACATTCATCCCATAACCCACTAAAATCCAATTTCTGTCTGCTCCATGCCATTGAAACTATTCTTGCTGAGGCAGGGCCACTGCATACTGCTGGGTAGGTTGTGTATATACAGTTTTTCCCTGGTTAAAATTTCATTGACCTTTGTATTGCCAAATCTAATAAATACTTTTCTGTCTTTATTCTATTGCATGGCTCAGATTCATTAAACACTAGTCATTCTTCCATTCTCAAAAACCTTGGCTTTGTCACAGGCTGGAAACAACACAACTGTCCATTCCTAGAGGTCTAGCTGAATTAACACAATGGAGTACTTTGAAGCTATAACAAAGTGTTAAGACTGTTTTCTATATGCTACAGAGAGTAATTGCCAGGATATATTGTTAAGCGAAAAAAGTTGAGTAGAGAAAAATACGTATTGTATTTTATCATTTATTTTTAAAAGGTGAGGGATATGAATATATACATGTTTGATCATAAAAAACAATAATGGAAGGATAAACAAAAAATGTTTTAAAGTTACATAGAGGGCAGAGGGGAAGAAAGGTAGAGAAAACAGGATGGAAGCTAGATTTCTCTGAATATACTGTGTTTTGTGGATTTGACTTTGAACCCTGGAAATATTTTACTTACTTATAAAGTGAAAGTCATTTTGTAAAAGAATCAATACAAACTAAAATAAAAAAATCAACCTGTTAATCAAGCTTGTGATACAGAAAGGAATTATTTCAAATGACTTTAAAAATGCAGGCAGATCACGAGGTCAGGAGATCAAGACCATCCTGGCTAACACAGTGAAACCTCATTTCTACTAAAAATACAAAAAAATTAGCTGGGTGTGGTAGCGCGCACCTGTAGTCCCAGCTACTTGGGAGGCTGAAGCCAGAGAATTGCTTGAACCCAGGAGGCAGAGGTTGCAGTGAGCTGAGATTGCACCACTGCACTCCAGCCTGGCGACAGAGTGAGACTCCATCTCAAAAAGAAAAAAAGGCCAGGAGTGGTGGCTCACGCCTGTAATCTCAGCACTTTGGGAGGCTGAGGCAGGTGGTTCACGAGCTCAGGAGTTCAAGACCAGCCTGGCCAAGATGGTGAAACCCCGTCTCTACTAAAAATACAAAAAGTTAGCTGGGCATGGTGGCACACACCTGTAATCCCAGCTACTCCAGAGGCTGAGGCAGAGAATTGCTTAAACCTGGAGGGGTGGAGGTTGCAGTGAGCCAAGATCGCACCACTGCACTCCAGCCTGGGCGACAGAGCGAGACTCCATCTCAAAAAAAAAAAAAAAAAAAAAGCAACAATCTGTAAATCCTTCGTGGAATATAATTGAAGGGCAAAAATAACTAGAAAAGAAAACTTTCAGTAGTCATATCATTATTAATAATATTTGGCATTTTAAATTTGAAATTATCATAAAAATGTGCAATGATGCAACACACAGTGATGTTTTGGTCCATGATGGACTGCCTATATGATGGTGGTCCCACATAAGATTATAATGGAGCTGAGGAATTCCTGTCACCTAGTGACGTTGCCATCATAATGTCATAGCATGATGCATTACTCCTGTTTGTGGTGATGCTGGTGTTAACAAACTGGCTGTACTGCCAGTTGCATAAAAGTATAGCACATACAATTATGTGTGGTACATAATACTTGATAACAAATGACTATGTTACTGGTTTATGTGTTTGCTATACTATATTTTTTATCATTATTTTAGAGTGTAGTTCTTCTACTTATTAAAAAAAAGTTAACTATAAAGCAATCTCAGGCAGGTCCTTCAGGAGGTATTCCAGAAGAAGGTATTGATATCATAGGAGGTGACAGCTCCATGCATGTCATCTTCCAGTGGGGCAAGATGTGACAGTGGGAAGCAGCGATACTGATCCTTATCCCGTGCAGGCCTAGGTTAATGTGTGTGTCTGTGTCTTAATTTTTAACAAAAAAAAATTTAAAAAGCAAAAAATTTAAAAATATAAAAAGTTTATGGAATAATAATATAAAGAAAGAAAATATTTTTGTACAATTGTACAATGTGTTTGTATTTTAAGCTAAGTGATTACAAAATAATCCAAAAGTTAAAAAATTTTAAAGTTTATAAAATCGAAAAGTTACAGTAAGCTAAGGTTAATTTATCATTGAAGATAACCTTTATTGTATAAATTTAGTGTAGCCTAAGTGTGCAGTGTTTATAAAGTCTACAGTAGTGTAGAGTAATGTCCTAGGCCTTCACATTCACCCACCACTCACTCATCTACTCACACAGAGCAATTTCCAGTCCTGCAAGCTCTATTCATGGTAAATGCCCTATACAAGTGTACCATTTAAAAATCTTTCCTATTTTATTTTATTTTTCATCTGAATGAAGATGCCAATAAAGGACTTTCACTGCAGGTTTGTTGTATTTAAATGACACAATGTAAGGGGTAAAAAGTGTACAACACATAAAACCCCAGCATCAAACAAACAAGCAAAACAAAACACCAGCATCACTCATTTCCTCTAAATTCACAGTACAAAAGCAAATTATGGAAATGATGCGAGAGGGAACCAACAATGGCATATTTTCTTCTTCCTTAAAGAAAATCATGGCTGTCGTTAATATTTATTCCCCTGTGAAGTACATTGTTCTAACTTCCATTCCAAGGGGAAGTTCTGTCCTTGAGGACACCCAAAATTATGCTATTACACGGCCGCATCAGCAGCATCCTGGGCACTGGGAGAAAAAGCCAAGCATCTTGTTCTCTGTACAAAGTTGTTGCTCCATAGATAGTGTAACGATAGGATCATTTCACCATTACCAAGGCTCCTGCAAGGGTCCCTACATGCCTTGACCAGTGAGGTCCTGAGGTCAGTAGAGTCACAGCTGAGCAGGCCACGGGTACTTCTAAGTAGGAAGGCATGACAGTGTAAGAGAAGTCCAGTCAGGTCTGCTGATTAAGCTATCAATAAAGGCTAAGAATATTCAGACTTATTAACTCCTTGAATGAGACCCCTCATTCTCTGTGGTTCTCTCAATTCAAGGTAGCAATCTGTCATCTCTGAAGTTGCTCCTGAAAATAGAGGGCAGATGATGGCCAGGCGTGGTGGCTCATGCCTATAATCCCAGCACTTTGGGAGGCCAAGGTGGGTGGATCACTTGAGGTCAGGAGTTCGAGACCAGCCTGGCCAACATGGTGAAACCCCATCTCTACTAAAAATATAAAAATTAGCCCAGTGTGGTGGCTTGCCTCTGTAATCCCAACTACTTGGGAGGCTGAGACACGAGAATTGCTTGAACCTGGGAGGCAGAGGTTGCAGTAAGCCAAGATCATGCCGCTGCATTCCAGCCTGAGTGACACAGTGAGATCATGATCCACAACAAAGCTAAGTGAATGTGTATAAAGCATAAGGCAGCAGCTCTCTACCTCTGGTGGGCATCAGAAATACTTGTGTATGTTTCTAAACATATGAGGGCTTGGACCTCACTCCCTACCTCCAAAGGTGGAGCTGCAGGGAGATAGGTCTTGCTAAAGTTGAATTGGCAATTCTGATGTGTGCCACAGAGAACTAACTATTGGTACAATGTTTCTGCCAGGAGTATGCACAGTCTTTATTTGGTGTAACTGGAGGTGATTTATCAATGGTGCATTTTACAAGATCACCACGTTAAGAATTCCTTCTTTTGTCTACCCTGGCTGCAGATTGCCCACCAACAGGCATGCATAAAATGTCAATTCACTTCATAACCAAAGTTAGAATTTTATTTTATTTTTTATTATTATACTTTAAGTTATAGGGTACATGTGCACAATGTGCAGTTTTGTTACATATGTATACATCTGCCATGTTGGTGTGCTGCACCCATTAACTCATCATTTACATTAGGTGTATCTCCTAATGCTATTCCTCCCTGCTAACCCTACCCCATGACAGGCCCCGGTGTGTGATGTTCCCCACCCTGTGTCCAAGTGTTCTCATTGTTCAGTTCCTACCTATGAGTGAGAACATGCAGTATTTGGTTTTCTGTCCTTGCGATAGTTTGCTCACAATGATGGTTTCCAGCTTCACCCATGTCCCTACAAAGGACATGAGCTCATCATTTTTTATGGCTGCACAGTATTCCATGGTGTATATGTGCCACATTTTCTTAATCCAGTCTATCATTGTTGGACATTTGGGTTGGTTCCAGGTCTTTGCTATTGTGAACAGTGCTGCAGTAAACATACGTGCAATAAACATCTGTCTTTATAGCAGCATGATTTATAATCCTTTGGGTGTATACCCAGTAACGGGATGGCTGGGTCAAATGGTATTTCTAGTTCTACATCCTTGAGGAATTGCCACACTGTCTTCCACAATGCTTGAACTAGTTTACAGTCCCACCAACAGTGTAAAAGCATTCCTATTTCTCCACATCCTCTCCAGCACCTGTTGTTTCCTGACTTTTTAATAATCGCCATTCTAACTGGTGTGAGATGGTATCTCATTGTGGTTTTGATTTGCATTTCTCTGATGGCCAGTGATGATGAGCGTTTTTTCATGTGTCTGTTGGCTGCATAAATGTCTTCTTTTGAGAAGTGTCTGTTCATATCCTTTGCCCACTTTTTGATGGAGTTCTTTGATTTTTTTCTTGTAAATTTTTTTAAGTTCTTTGTAGATTCTGGATATTAGCCCTTTGTCAGATGGGTAGATTGTAAAAATTTTCTGCCATTCTGTATGTTGCCTGTTCACTCTGATGGTAGTTTCTTTTGCTGTGCAGAAACTCTTTAGTTTAATTAGATCCCATTTGTCTATTTTGGCTTTTTTGCCATTGCTTTTGGTATTTTAGACATGAGGTCCTTGCCTATGCCTATGTCCTGAATGGTATTGCCTAGGTTTTCTGCTAGGGTTTTTATGGTTTTAGGTCTAACATTTAAGTCTTTAATCCATCTTGAATTAATTTTTGTATAAGATGTATGGAAGAGATCCAGTTTCAGCTTTCTACATATGGCTAGCCAGTTTTCCCAGCACCATTTATTAAATAGGGAATCCTTTCCCCGTTTCTTGTTTTTGTCTGGTTTGTCAAAGGTCAGATGGTTGTAGATGTGTGGTATTATTTCTGAGGGCTCTGTTCTGTTCCATTGGTCTATATCTCTGTTTTTGTACCAGTACTATGCTGTTTTGGTTACTGTAGCCTTGTAGTATAGTTTGAAGTCAAGTAGCATGATGCCTCCAGCTTTGTTCTTTTGGCTTAGGATTGACTTGGTAATGTGGGCTCTTTTTTGGTTCCATATGAACTTTAAAGTAGTTTTTTTCCAATTCTGTGAAGAAAGTCATTGGTAGCTTGATGGGGATGGCATTGAATCTATAAATTACCTTGGGCAGCATGGCCATTTTCATGATATTGATTCTTCCAATCCATGAGCATGGAATGTTCTTCTATTTCTTTGTGTCCTCTTTTATTTATTTGGGCAGTGGTTTGTAGTTCTCCTTGAAGAGGTCCTTCACATCCCTTGTAAGTTGGATTCCTAGGTATTTTATTCTCTTTGAAGCAATTGTGAATGTGTGTTCACTCATGATTTGGCTCTCTGTTTGTCTTTTATTGGTGTAGAGGAATGCTTGTGATTTTTGCACATTGATTTTGCATCCTGAGACTTTGCCGAAGTTACCTAACAGCTTAAGGAGATTTTGGACTGAGACAATGGAGTTTTCTAAATATACAATCATGACATCTGCAAATAGGGACAATTTGACTTCTTTTCCTAACTGAATATCCTTTATTTCTTTATCCTGCCTGATTGCCCTGGCCAGAACTTCCAACACTATGTTGAATAGGAGTGGAGAGAGAGGACATCCCTGTCTTGTGCCAGTTTTCAAAGGGAATGCTTCCAGTTTTTGCCCATTCAGTATGTTATTGGTTGTGGGTTCATCATAAATAGCTCTTATTATTTTGAGATATGTCCCATCAATACCTAGTTTATTGAGAGTTTTTAGCATGGAGGGCTGTTGAATTTTGTCAAAGGCCTTTTCTGCATCTATTGAGATAATCATGTGGTTTTTGTCTTTGGTTCTGTGTATATGATGGATTACATTTATTGATTTGCGTATGTTGAACCAGCCTTGCATCCCAGGGATGAAGCCAACCTGATCGTGGTGGATAAACTTTTTGATGTGCTGCTGGATTTGGTTTGCCAGAATTTTTACATCGATGTTCATCAGGGATATTGGTCTAAAATTCTCTTTTTTTGTTGTGTCTCTGCCAGGCTTTGGTATCAGAATGATGCTGGCCTCATCAAATGAATTAGAGAGGATTCCCTCTTTTTCTATTGATTGGAATAGTTTCAGAAGGAATGGTACCAGCTCCTATTTGTACCTCTGGTAGAATTCAGCTGTGAATCCATCTTGTCCTGGACTTTTTTTGGTTGGTAGGCTATTAATTATTGCCTCAATCTCAGAACCTGTTATTGGTCTGTTCAGGGATTCAACCTCTTCTTGGTTTAGTCTTGGGAGGGTGTATGTGTCCAGGAATTTATCTAATTCTTCTGGATTTTCTAGTTTATTTGCGTAGAGGTGTTTATAGTATTCTCTGATGGTAGTTTGTATTTCTGTGGGATCGGTGATGATATCCCCTTTGTCATTTTTTATTGCATCTATTTGATTCTTCTCTCTTTTCTTCTTTATTAGTCTTGCTAGCGGTCTATCAATTTTGTTGATCTTTTCAAAAAAACCAGTTCCTGAATTCATTGATGTTTTGAAGGGTTTTTTGTGTCTCTATCTCCTTCAGTTCTGCTCTGATCTTAGTTATTTCTTGTCTTCTACTAGCTTTTGAATGTGTTTGCTCTTGCTTTTCTAGTTCTCTTAATTGTGATGTTAGGGTGTCAATTTTAGATCTTTCCTGCTTTCTCTTGTGGGCATTTAGTGCTATAAATTTCCCTCTACACACTGCTTTAAATGTGTCCCAGAGATTCTGGTATGTTGTGTCTTTGTTCTCGTTGGTTTCAAAGAACATCTTTATTTCTGCCTTCATTTCATTATGTACTCAGTAGTCATTCAGGAGCAGGTTGTTCAGTTTCCATGTAGTTGTGTGGTTTTGAGTGAGTTTCTTAATCCTGAGTTCTAGTTTGATTGCACTGTGGTGTGAGAGACAGTTTGTTATAATTTCTGTTCTTTTACATTTGCTGAGGAGTGCTTTACTTCCAAGTATGTGGCCAATTTTGAAACAAGTGCAATGTGGTCCTGAGAAGAATGTATATTCTTTTGATTTGGGGTGGAGAGTTCTGTAGATGTCTATTAGGTCTGCTTGGTACAGAGCTGAGTTCAAGTCCTGGATATCCTTGCTAACTTTCTGTCTCGTTGATCTGTCTCATGTTGACAGTGAGGTGTTAAAGTCTCCCATTATTATTGTGAGGGAGTCTAATTCTCTTTGTAGGTCTCTAAGGACTTGCTTTATGAATCTGGGTGCTCCTGTATTGGGTGCATGTATATTTAGGATAGTTAGCTCTTCTTGTTGAATTGATTCCTTTACCATTATGTAATGACCTTCTTTGTCACTTTTGATCTTTGTTGGTTTAAAGTCTGTTTTATCACAGAGTAGGATTGCAACCCCTGCTTTTTTTGTTTTCCATTTGCTTGGTAGATCTGCCTCCATCCCTTTATTTTGAGCCTATGTGTGTCTGCACATGAGATGGGTCTCCTGAATACAATACACTGATGGGTCTTGACCCTTTATCCAATTTGCCAGTCTGTGTCTTTTAATTGGATCATTTAGCCCATTTACATTTAAGGTTAATATTGTTATGTGTGAATTCGATCCTGTCATTATGATGTTAGCTGGTTATTTTGCTCGTTAGTTGATGCAGTTTCTTTATAGCATCGATGGTTTTTACAATTTGGCATGGTTTTGCAGTGGCTGGTACTGGTTGTTCCTTTCCATGTTTTGTGCTTCCTTCAGGAGCTCTTGTAAGGCAGGCCTGGTGGTGACAAAATCTCTCAGCATTTGCTTGTCTGTAAAGGATTTTATTTCTCCTTCACTTATGAAGCTTAGTTTGGCTGGATATGAAATTCTGGGTTGTTGAATATTGGTCCCCACTCTCTTCTGGCTTGTAGAGTTTCTGCTGAGAGATCAGCGTTAGTCTGATGGGCTTCCCTTTGCGGGTAACCCAACCTTTCTCTCTGGCTGCCCTTAACATTTTTTCCTTCATTTCATCTTTGGTGAATCTGACAATTATGTGTCTTGGAGTTGCTCTTCTCAAGGCGTATCTTTGTGGCATTCTCTGTATTTCCTGAATTTGAATGTTGGCCTGCCTTTCTAGGTTGGGGAAGTTCTCCTGGATAATATCCTGCAGAGTGTTTTCCCACTTGGTTCCATTCTCCCCATCACTTTCATGTACACCAATCAGACGTAGATTTGGTCTTTTCACATAGTCCCATATTTCTTGGAGTCTTTGTTCATTTCCTTTTACTTTTTTTTCTCTAAACTTCTCTTCTCACTTCATTTCATTCATTTGATCTTCAATCACTGATACCCTTTCTTCCACTTGATCGAATTGGCTACTGAAGCTTGTGCATGCGTCATGTAGTTCTTGTGCCATGGTTTTCAGCTCCATCAGGTCATTTAAGGTCTTCTCTATGCTGTTTATTCTAGTTAGCCATTCATCTAATGTTTTTTCAAGGTTTTTAGCTTCTTCGTGATGGGTTCAAACATCCTCCTTTAGCTTGGAGAAGTTTGTTATTACCGATCATCTGAAGTCTTCTCTCAACTCGTCAAAGTCATTCTCTGTCCAGTTTTGTTCCATTGCTGGTGAGGAGCTGTGTTCCTTTGGAGAAGAAGAGGTGCTCTGATTTTTGGAATTTTCAGCTTCTCTGCTCTGGTTTCTCCCCATCTTTGTGGTTTTATCCACCTTTGGTCTTTGATGATTGTGACGTACATATGGGATTTTGGTGTGGATGTCCTTTCTGTTTGTTAGTTTTCCTTCTAACAGTCAGTACCCTCAGCTGCAGGTCTGTTGGAGTTTGCTGGAGGTCCACTCCAGACCCTGTTTGCCTGGGTATCACCAGCAGAGGCTGCAGAACAGCAAATATTGCAGAACAGCAAATGTTGCTGCCTGATCTCCTTCCTCTGGAAGCTTCGTCTCAGAGGGGCATCCGGCTGTATGAGGTGTCAGTCGGCCCCTACTGGGTGGTGTCTCCCAGTTAGGCTACTTGGGGGTCAGGGACCCACTTGAGGAGGCAGTCTGTCCGTTTTCAGATCTCAAACTCCATGCTGGGAGAACCACTACTCTCTTCAAAGCTGTCAGACAGGGAATTTAAGTCTGCAGAAGTTTCTGCTGCCTTTTGTTCAGTTATGCCCTGCCCCCAGAGGTGGAGTCTATAGAGGCAGGCAGGCCTGCTTGAGCTGTGGTGGGCTCTGTCCCGTTCGAGCTTCCTGGCCACTTTGTTTACTTACTCAAGCCTCAGCAATGGAAGATGCCCCTCCCCCAGCCTTGCTGCTGTCTTGCAGTTGGATCTCAGACTGCTGTGCTAGCAGTGAGCAAGGCTTCATGGGCGTAGGACCTGCCAAGCCAGGTACAGGATATAATCTCCTGGTGCGCCGTTTGCTAAGACCATTGGAAAAGCTCAGTATTAGGGTGGGAGTGTCTCAATCTTCCAGGTACAGTCTGTCACAGCTTCCCTTGGCTAGGAAAGGGAATTCCCCAATCCCTTGCACTTCCCAGGTGAGGCGATGCCCCACTCTGCTTCCACTCACACTTCATGGGCTGCACCTACTATCCAACAAGCCCCAGTGAGATGAACCTGGTACCTCAGTTGGAAATGCAGAAATCATCCGTCTTCTGCATTGCTCACGCTGGGAGCTGTAGACTGGAGCTGTTCCTATTCAGCCATCTTGGAAGCCAAAAAGCCCAGAGTTAGAATTTTAAATGAACTTTTGCACTTCACACTTTGCTTCTTTTATGTGGTAGAGCTAGGATGTTCTTTCTGACTTCTTATTTGTAGTTAGTTTCACAGAAAATTCTTCTGGGTTTAGTGTGCTGCTAATCTTTTGTTTGAAAGATAAAAAGATTTATATATACATATTTTTTTAAAAAGACCAAACAGGTTGGGTGTGGTGGCTCATGCCCTATAATCCCAGCACTTTGGGAGGCTGAGGTGGGCAGATCATCTGAGGTCAGGAGTTCAAGACCAGCCTGGCCAACATGGTGAAACCCCATCTCTACTAAAAATACAAAAAATTAGCCAGGCATTGTGGCACATGCCTGTAGTCCCAGCTACTCAGGAGGCTGAGGCATGAGAATTGCTTGAACCTGGGAGGCAGAGGTTGCAGTGAGACAAGATCACGCCACTGTACTCCAGCCTGGGTGATGGAGTGAAACTCTGTCTTAAAAAAAAAAAAATACAGAAAACATTCACCTTAGCACCTTCTGATAAAAATTAAAAAAAAAAAAAGATGCTGATTTTACCTTACCACTGATTTTCATTAAACTTTAAAGCTTTAGTTGAAGCAACAGGATCACAATTTCTTTCCCCTGTCACTAACACCCAGATTGTTTCAAATACTCAAAAGGGAAGTGCAAAACATCATGCCGTAGGATTTCTATGCCTTAGCTTCTGCAGTATTTCTCTACAAAGGGGCCAAGATAACACTAGCATTCCTGTCTTCACTCTCAGAGCTGTACAAATTATGCTTTTCGATGTATTCTTGAACAAGATCTGGTAGCAACTAGTGAACGCTCTGGACCCTTCTAAGGGCTCTCCGGATTTTTGTGGATGAGATATCATGAATGATCCATTCGTTCACCACATGAATGTTGCTGTGGTGTTTCCATAGCACATTAGAGTCATGGATGAATTTCTGAGCATCATTTGCAGCCCGAGTAATACATAGGAGCCCGTAGTCAGCCACAATTTGGGTGATGTCTTCACTTTTCCACAAATTAGGAACACCAAAGCACTCCAGTAAATCTGCCCCACACAGCAGCTTGACCTTTGGTGCACCTTTTGGTTTTGGCTCTAGGGATTTTTTTTGACTAGAATCTTGTCTTTGTTCAGTTCGTTTCCTCTTCCATCCAGGCCTTTCTAGTGTAGGTGAGTTCTGCTGGTGATCACAGTTACTAGCCTCCAGTTTCTTCCGACGGCATGTTAGCAAAGTAACAGTCTCTTTCCACTTTTTCTGAAGACTTTCCCATGTATCAACTTCCACTAACTTGGAATTCTTGGTGGCGAGTTCAGCTATGATGACCTGGTGATGGGCAGGAATGAGTCCTTTCTTCTTATAAGCATCACCAACAGAAAAGATCATGCCTTTGACAACTCTATATCTTCCTCTTCCATTCATATAGTCCTTGGCCAGCTCAAACAACCTGAGGTGCCTGTTGGTGATAGGATTGAAGGAGCTACAGCAAGGAGAACCACTTCGGTCTTCTCTGAATTTTCCATGGTAAGAACTTGAAGTTGTTGATGTAAATGGAAAACTGTGATGCCTCCCTTGTTGTTTTTACAAAGGAAATTCTTTGAATCTGAAGTGTCTTGCAAAGTAGACTATTGGAACCATTCCAATTAGTGTGTCAACAGTCTTCTCCAAGGTGGGCTAGAAAAATGGTTTTATATCCAAATTGTAACTTGTGCCCTCACTGTCCACTGGCCTGAGTGCTCCTGGAGACAACCCATGTCCAGGACGCCAGTGAGGGGAACACCTTTCCTATTGTATTTTTACTGGACCTTTTCCAGTATTCAGTACAGTAACATGCTGTATAGATTTATAGCCTAGGAACAATAGGCTACAGCATATAGCCTAGGTGTGTAGTAGGCTATACCATCTGGGTTTGTGTAAGTACAGTCTATGATGTTCACACAACAATGAAATCACCTAACAATGCATTTCTCAGAATGTATCCGTATCATTAGCAACATATGACTGGGTAACAAGAAGTAATTGCTTTAACATTGTCATCAACCAAGCTTTTCCGCTTAAGAGAAAAGCAATAGAAATACAAATTTAAACAATTTAATTAAAACTACTTTAACCTTAATTTTGAATTGAGAATATAAGTATGAACTCATGATGTACTTTGTCTAAAAATACATATTCCCTGCCTCTTCTGAAGAAAAAGTTTTAAAAACAATTACCAATGCAATAGCAATGAACATCTTTCACACCCAGATTGCGACCTCTAAATAGCATTCCCCATTTAAAGAAACTAAAACATTTTGGAGAAATGACTGATTCTACATCTGGAGCAAGACATGCATAAGATGACTATGGGTCATTCTTACTTTTCCTTCCTTCCTTCCTTCCTTCCTTCCTTCCTTCCTTCCTTCCTTCCTTCCTTCCTTCCTTCTTTCCTTCCTTCCCTCTTTCCTTTTCTCTTTCTCTCTCTCTTTCTCTGTGTTCCTTTCTTTAAGGTCTCACTCTGTCGCCCAGGCTAGAGTGCAGTGGCATGATCACAGCTCATTGTAACCTTGAACTCCTGGGCTTAAGTGATCCTCCTGCCTCAGCCTCCTGAGTAGCTAGGGCTGCAGGCGTGTGCCACCATGCCCAGCTAATTTTTTACTTTATTTTTGTAGAGGCGGAGTCTCACTGTGTTAGCCAGGCTGGCATTGAACTCCTGGCCTCAAACAATCCTAAAGTGCTAGGATAACAGGTGTGAGCCACTGCACTTGGTGCCATCTACATTTTCCTAATGTCAGTTATGCTAATTGTATAAAATGATCTCACTACCTGTTATTCTATTAGCAAAATTGCTTTGCAGACACCTAAATAGTACTTTCATTAAAAAGGAAATGCACAGAAATTGTAGAACATTATTACCTGTTAAATTTTACAGCTACTTTTTTACAGTAGTGAGAACCCAGCCCTGAATAAGTAAATTTTCTAACTGTGTTTGTTTTCCCACACATGATTTTTGAAGCTCATAGCTATTTCAGTCTTTCAAACTCCTATGCTTTGAAATTCCTATAGTTGACCAGGAGTGGTGGCTGACACCTATAATCCCACCAGTTTGGGAGGCTGAGACAAGAAGATTGCTTGAGTCCAGGAGTTTGAGACTATAGTGAGCTATGATCATGTCACTATACTCTAGCTTGGGTGACAGAGCAAGACTCTGTCTCAACAACAACAACAACAACAACAAAAAAAAAAAAAAAAAAAGAGAGAAAAGAAATGCCTGTTGTTGCAGAAAAGCCTCAAATTTTTTCTTTTTCTTTTCCTTTTTTTTTTTTTTTGAGTTGGAGTCTCACTCTGTTGCCCAGGCTGCAGTGCAGTGGTACAATCTCAGCTCATTGCAACCTCTGTCTCCTGGATTCAAGCAATTTTCCTGCCTCAGCCTCCCAAGTAGCTGGGATTACAGACATGTGCCACCACACCTAGCTAATTTTTGTATTTTTAGTAGAGATGAGGTTTCGCCATGTTGGCCAGGCTGGTCTCAAACTCCTGACCTCAGGTGATCCATCCTCTTTGACTTCCCAAAGTGCTGGGATTACAGGTGTGAGTCACTGCGCCTGGGTGCCTCCAATTTTTTCTGAATGAGGTATAAACTTTGTAGACCAGAGAGACCCTGTGTCTTTTCTAAATTCTTCCCAAATTATAAATGGCAAGATACAGTTGACTTACTAGGTCACCCTCAACATTAGAATAAAGGGGGAAATGTAGTATAGAGTCCCAGAAAATCTGTAACAATAGAGTTTCCTGACAGTATAACAAACATTTCAAATCAAGTATAAAATGTCCCTCTTTCCCAGTAAGTAGAGCTACCCTGGCCCTTTCAGTTACTCTTTGGGGTAATCAACTGTTAGTGCATACTCAGCCACAAGAACCCTTGGACAAGATACGTCTTACTATCTTCCTTTACCTGGAGATCCACCCATTGCTTCTCACTTAGTCTAGATATCACAGGATTAGTTAGACCTCAAGCTTCCCAGATAGTGTAGCTCCTAAAATTATAGAGACAACAGCAGAAACTTTATTTCCCTACATTCTCTATTACTTTCTCAACCCACAAAAGGAGAAAAATATACAATCTAACCCACAAATGGAGGAAAATGTACAATCTGGAATAAATCTTAAGGTGTCATCTCCTTTGTCTGTCATCTTTAATCTGCTAGAATATCTGACATTAGGCCCAGAAAATTGAGATTTACTTCCACTTCTCAAAGATCTCTATTTCCTCTACAAAGGAATACTCATCAGTAAGGCAATGCTCTTGGCTCAATTTAGCTTAAAGGGACTTAGACTGGAACTCTCCATTACAGAAGCTTTCTCCCCTGTGTATTTGTATTAATGTATTCTTTCCTCCTGACAATCTTCTCCCAGAAAATTTCTCCCTCCCTAATAGTGTTTTCAGTGGACAGACATTAACCATCATCAGTCTTCAATCCTACTTTGTAGTATTTAGATATTCTGATGTCCCTTAGTTCACTAGATTCATTGGTTTGTTCAGTAAATATTTACTGAGCATCTACCAGGCCCTGGTATAGGTCAATAAGCAACACAGAACTCTTCCTTTCATGGAACTAACATCCCAGTGGCTCTTGCAAATATCCTGTGAGATGGCTTCAAACAGGCAGCATGGTAGTGTGTCCTAAACAAGTGGAAAAAAGAATCAGACTAGTACATGCAGGTTTCCTCTTCGTGAAGCTCTCATTCCTATCCTCTGGGTCCATTTTTCTCATAGGTAGGTTGTGCACTCTGCTTCTTACATTCTCAAAAACAGTGCACTGAACTGCAGGTGTTGTGGGAATACATTTAAGAAATGTTAAAAAAGACCATAGGGGAAATGACTCACTTTGTAGAAATTTACATCAATAGTGTATCTGGAATGATCCACTTTGCTAGCTTGGAATACAAACACAATTGCCTCACATTTATTTATTCAATTTATTACCTGCCCTTAGTGACAGGAAGTCCACTTATTTCCTAAGGCCTCCCTCAGCCAGCCTGCTTAAGTAAGAACACTAGGAACTTACTCAGTTCAAAGGCGATCAGTCCTGCAAAAAGCCAGGATGAGAGAGAAAGCTGGGAAGTATGAACAATCCACTAACGCCTTGGCTTGGTCTCTGTCACATGAGGTTAAAGATGGGTCCCGCACATTCTGATATCAGGACATTTGTTTGTGGCTGCTGTGATGCTTCTACTGATTCAGCTCTCTTCTTCCCATCACCCCGCCAGTGTCCCTCTGGAGCTCTGAGACCACATCTGTTTTAGGTCACATTCACACACTCATCTATTTTTCCCTTCAATGCTTAGCACCAAGCCAAGTGGGCCAAAGCTAGAAAAGAACTCAATCCCAGCCTCTTGTCATGCTGGAGCACACAAGTCTTCTCCATAAATCCTTGTTTGGTCTGTCTTAGCATCTCTTCCTGCCACTGGACTACCTCGGCATACCCCAACAATGAATCTCCCTGTTGCATGCAAAGGAGAAAGCCAGATGTTGTTAAGCAACAAACACATGCTCATTTTGGACACCTACACCTACACACAAACTCTCACAGGCAAAGATTGTCTGTGTGCCTTACATTTTCACAACTTGGAGGGTCTTTTAAATGATTTTCCTACAGTGAAGCAATATCCTTCAGGGAACTGTTTTTGGCTGACAGTAAAAGAAGTGGAAGCTCATGACAACACTAACTTTTCATAGAGAAAGGTCTGCTTCTAGCACTATGGATATTGAGTGAGACCAAGTCATCATTACATAGGGCTTCATTATTCATGAGGGGAGGGCTACATTGTTTGCTTCTCTCCCACCACCTGGTATTTTTACTGAACATCAGCATTTTAATAACTGAGGAAAATATGAATGAGAATATGTTAGTGTGCCATTTGTGGTGGCTTTTAGAAAGCATGATGTTGGACAAATGAAAGTCAATGATGATGGTGACATAAGACTTTCTGGGCCACCTATTTGAAGGCTCCTTTCTCGTTCAAACACCTCATTGTTCTTCTACTTTCAATAACACTACACAAACTGCAGAATTAAATCAGAAATCTTTAGCCAGGCATTCAAAGTCTTCTACAATCTAGGACTTACCCACCTGTTCGTCTTAATTTATCATTATCTTTCTAACTAAATTCTGAGCTTTGGCTGTATTTGTTTACTCACTAGTTCATGAAATTACCATGCACAGTTTTAAAGACAAACTTTAATTTGGAATAATTTTTAGATGTACAGAAAAAAATATGAAGTTGGTACAGAGAGTTCCTATATGTCTACTCTTTATCCAGTTTCCCCTAATGTTAAAATCTTACATTATCATGATACATTTGTGAAAGTTAAGAAAACAATGTCGGTATATTACTTTTGACTAAACATCAGTTTTCATACTACAGTCCTTTTGCTGTTTCAGGATCCCATCCAGGATAACAAATTATATTTAGACCACACATCTTTTTTGTTTCTAGTCTCTGTTCATTGCATTTTCCCCCCAGGATGCCCTTTTCTCTCCTTTCATATTCTCCAAGGTCCATTCATGTCTTATTTCTGCAAGCTTTTCCTAATTGCTCCTGTCCTCTGTGATTTTTCTGATCTTCAAATTGCAGAACCACTTTTGTCTGGATCACATATTTGGAACATGGCATACACTGACCTGCATTACTATATATCTTTTTGTGTTTTGTTTGCCAATTAGCTTTTAAGGAAAGGATAATATCTCATTCATTTTTCTCATCTCTGGCACATGTGCAGGCATTGTGTTCTATAAATATTAATGGAACTATTAGAGGCCTAAGGCTACTACATTTATATTTTATAATATACTAAATATAAATATAACTTGACAAATCATAATAACTAATATTTATTGAGTGCCTACCATATGACAGGCACCTTAAAGGCTTTAGATATAGTTTTAGAGTTAATTCTTTTAATTTGTCTCACGATGTTTTTACTCTATACACTGGGCTGGGATTTAGAAGCTATTTTGCATCATATCCTGTCTCTTTACTCTCTGAGGGCAGCAACTTTATATCTTCCTGCCCAGAACTAAAAGGTGAATGTTATAGAACACAATGCCAACTATTTATTTTTCTTCCTTATGACAATATATTCTCTTATAATTTTTTAAATTATAAAATAAGTTTATACACATGAAGAAATTCTAAAGTGTACATATATAGTAAGAGATACCTTCTTCAATTTTTCCTTCCAATTCATCAAGATCAAATTGTTTAAAATTTTGAACTTGACACAGGTTGTTAAAAATTTGAATATTTTAAATTATAAATAAACACATATTCATGATCTTAAAAATTTCAAACTCCAGTTATACAGAAGAATACATACAAAAAGGAAATCTCCATGAGTCCTACTTTTCAGAGGAAACCACTTGTGAGAGTTTACTATTATAAAACCTCCAGGAGTTTTCTATGCATATAAGCTTTTCATGTTTTATTTTTGGGAGGAATGGAATCCGGGCATATCTGATCCTGATATTTCCAAGGTGTTCCTAGACATCTTCTGCTGCCTTGGATATCGTTACCTGTTATTTCCCCCCCCCATTCTTCTAGCCAATCTCATTTTCCTGGGCACAAACCAATCCTTCCCCTTTTTCAGGCTTCATCTTTCTGACTCCAAAGAGTAAGTTTTTCTAGGATTGTTTTTTTTCTTTCCCTGCATGTTTTCATCCTCAGAGTTTATCCATTCTCTGGGTTGGTTACCATTTTCTCTCACTCTGTTTTCTTATGGTCAAACTTCTTTTTGGAGTTTCCCAACCCACACTCATTCCTTAGGCCTCTGAAATCTGACTCACATCCACCACTCCAATAAAATTATATTTGAAGATTCCTGAGACATCACAGAAATTATTTTAGCTCCTACCCCTACGGGCTTCTGGGTACTATTAACTCTTCTTTCTCCTTCTAGAAGCACTCCTCCTGGCTTCAGAGGCATTGCAAAATCGCAGTGCTAATTCTACATTTAGGATTGGCACCTCCCCTACTGATCCTATGGGGTCTCTTGTTCCCCCTCTCTTTCTCCAGCCCACACCCCCTCCATCTCTTTGGTGAATTTTTCAGCTCCCCAAACCTCAAACACCATCTAACTCCATCTGTCCAACATGAACTAACCTTTCTTAAATTCTAGTCCCACACTTCCAACTCTCTGCAGGTCATATTCACAATTTTACTTCAACATTAACAGCTCAAAACTTAAAACTCATCCACTTGATTTTTTATTTTTGTTAATGGTACTGCCACTCTTTTGGTCACCTAGGTAACATATTGGTCATTTTTCTCTCCAGTGACCCTTGAATCTCATCACTGTTTCTCCCATAAGTTCCACTGCTACATGTTTTGCCTCCTTCTCATGTCTAGTCCATTATCTCCCCAATTCTCAATTGCACTTTTATAGCCTTCTGATTGTTTTACCTTCATTCCCTTCTTCATTGTCTATCCATCCATAAATTGCCAGGCAAGTCTTCACTAAAGCCCGACTCTGATTATGACACTTCCCTGCTCAAAACTCTTCAGTAACGAGCCTGAGAGTGAAAGATAAATTCTTCGGCATGATTTTGGAAACCTGGTATAATAGCCATTCTCAAACTTCTTTGTTTTAGGATCCTTTTTTTTTTTTTTTGAGATGGAGTCTCGCTGTGTTGCCCAGGCTGGAGTGCAGTGGCACCATCTCAGCTCACTGGAATCTCCGCCTCCCGGGTTCAAGCCATTCTCCTGCCTCAGCCTCCCGAGTAACTGGGACTACAAGTACGCACCACCACGCCCAACTAGTTTTTTGTATTTTTAGTAGAGACGGGGTTTTGCCATATTGGTCAGGCTGGTCTTGAACTCCTGACCTCGTGATCAGTCTGCCTCGGCCTCCCAAAGAGCTGGGATTACAAGCGTGAGCCACCGCGACTGGCCAGGATCCCTTTTCACTGTTAAAAATTATCAAGGACTCCAAGAAACTTTTATTTATATGGACTATACCTATCACTATTTATTACATTAGGAGACTGAGGGAACTTTTAACATATTTATTTCTCATATATTTTAAAACAGCAATAACAAACCCATTACATGTTAACATATTTTATGAAAAAATTATTTTTCCAAAACAAAAAAAATAGAATAATGGCATTGTTTTTCATTTTTGCAAATTTTCTAATGGCTGACAATAGAAGACGGCTATAGTCTCATAGCTGCTTGTACGTTCAATCTGCTATGATATCACACATCATGTAGACTCTGGAACATTCCACTGTGTATTTACAAAAGAGGGAGCATTAAAAGGCAAATAGTATCTTAGCATTATTGAGAAAATAGTTTTGCCCTCACAGTCCTGTGATAATGTCCCAGGTCCCCAGAGCCACTGCTAGGGACTTTTGTCTCATTGATCCTCAACCAAACCTCATAGCCAGTTAAAACCAGGCTATCCTCTAAGCAAATTCACATTTTCATGGCTATTCTCTGAAATAAGTAATGTGATCAGAGAATTTTACTTGTATATTGGGGGTACCCTATGGTTGGCCCAGGGTAAAAAAAAAAAAAAAAAGAGAGAGAGAGAGACAGGGATTTTTTTGTCCTCTGATTGGCTGGAAAGCCTAGAGTGCTTCTAGAGTACTAGAGTCTAGAGTACTGGAAATCAAGGAACTTAAGTGCTAGTGACAATTCTGTAACTAACATTTTATGTGACCTTGGACAAGTCATTTAATATCTTGATTCTCAGTTCTTGAATGTATAAGCCAAGGAAATTAGATGAGATGATCTCTCGGAGAAGTTCGAGATCTAAAATCATCAGTGAGCTGGAATTAACTCACCTGAAGTCTGTTTTGAAGAAGTAGGAGATACCTGCCACTTCCCATACGACTCACGCCTATAATCCCAGCACTTTTGGAGGCTGAAGTGGGAGGATCCCTTGAAGTCAGGAGTTCAAGACCAGATTGGTCAGCATGGTGAAACCCTATCTCTACTAAAAAATACAAAAATTAGCTGGGCGTGGTGGCACATGCCAATAATCCCTGCTACTCCGGAGGCTGAGGCACGAGAATCTTTTGAACCCAGGAGGTGGAGGATGCAGCGAACAGAGATCGTGCCACTGCACTCCAGCCTGGATGACAGAGCAAGACTCTGTCTCAATAAAAGAAAAAGAAGAAAGAATCCACTAGATCTTTGTTAATTAAATTTGGAATAAAATGTCAAGAAATTTCATGAAATTTAGAATGTTTTCAGCCATTATTTTTTCCATTCTTTTTATGCCCCCCAACCCTTCCTTCCTCTTTTCTCTTTCAGAAACTCCAGTTACACATTGTCACATACTCAATGATGCACTGTGCTTTTTGGTTTGTTTTGTCTTTTTTCCTCTCTGTGTGTTTCATTTTGAATGGTTTCCATTGCTATGACTTCAAATTTACTAGCCTTTTCTTCTACAGCATCAGATCTTGTTAATTACTGTATTTTTCATCTCTAGCAATTTTATTTGGGTCTAAAAAGACCCAAATTTTTAAAATTAAAAAAAATTTTTTAAAATTTCTTTCATGTCTCTTCTTAAAATGCTCATGTTGCCCTCTATCTTCCAGAACATATGAAGTACACTTTTTATAGCTCCTTTAACATCCTTGTCCGCTAATTCTGTAACCCATTTCATTGGGTCTGTTTTTTTGACTGATTTTTCTCCTCATTATAGATCATATTCTTCTTTGCATGCCTGGCAATTTTGATTGGATGTCAGACATTGTGAATTTCATATTGTTCCTTGCAGGACATTTCTTCATTCCTTTACATATTCTTGAACTTTGTTCTGAGATGCAGTTAAGCTACTTGAAAACAATTTGATATTTTCAACGCTTGCTTTTAAGGTCATTCAGGTGGGAACAGAGCAGCTTTTAGTCTAGAGCTAATTTGGCCCCATTAGTGAAGCAATGCCTTTCTGAGTACTCTATGGCCCTGTCTAATACAGGTTTTTCCATTCTGACTGCAATAGCCCTTTGTGTGATCTCTGGGGATTATTGCACCTGCTCCTTGCTGGTGATTCTTTCTCCAGTTCTCAGCATATACATTCACTGATCATTAATTAACTGAAGATTCAAGGGGAACCCTCTGCAGGTATCTGGAGCTCTGTCTGTGCAGATCTCTTCTCTGTGCAACAATTTTTCTGCTACTCAGTCCTACAAATTCTTGCTGCCTTGGCTTCCCCGAATCCATAGCCCTGTCCCCTTAACACCGGGAGCCTGCAGGCTGTTTGAGATCCTCATTGCTGCACTGCAGCCTGGAAGCTGCCTTTAAGCATTAATTTGGGAGCAATTCTAGGGCTTACTTTCTAAATTTCCATTTTCTCAGGGATTGCTTTCTTGAGCTGCCTGATATCCAATGTACAGAAACTGTTGTTTCATGTCTTACATCCACTTGTAGTAAGTTTTAAAGTTTGGTCTCTCACATGTAATCTTTGATCAATCTGGAATAGATTTTTATTTCTACTGGTCTATTGTAGGTTTATAGACAGAATCATGTCCCCCTAAAATTTTAATATTGAAGCTTTAACCTTCAATGTGATTATATTTGGAGATAGGGCCTTTAAGGAGGTAATTAATGTTAAAGGAGTTTATTAGGGTGGGACCCTGATCCAATAGGACTTTGGCCTTTTAAGAAGAGAGAGATGCACACACACCAGGGATGCATGTGTATAGAGAAAAGGCCAGGTGAAAACACAGGAAAAAAGCAGCCATCCGTGAGTCAAGGAGGGAGGCTTTACGAGAACCTGCCCTGCTAGCACCCTGATCTCGGACTTCCAGCCTCCAGAACTGTGAGAAAATAAACATCTGTTGTTTAAGCTGCTCAGTCTATGGTATTTTGTTATGACAGCCCTAGAGGGCTAATGAAGTGGGAATCCAACTTCTTTTAGAGATAGCCAGTTATCGTCACATGTTTATTGACCAGCTTATCTTTTCTTTTCCCCCACAGAACTACAATACAACCTCTACCATACATCAGATGTCTGATTCCTGAGCTCTGTTCTGTTCCACTGGTCAATTTGTCTTCCTGCACCAAGACAATACTATCTTAATTACTAGAGTTTTAAAATATTTTAATATTTAGTAGGCAAGTACATCTACCTTATTCCTCTTCATCAGAAGTGTTGTAATTCTTGGCACATTGCTATTCTGTACACCTTTTAAAATTAGTTTGTGAATTTCCACCAAAAACACTGTTGAGATTTGAATTGTGCTGTATTAAAACTGTGGATCAGTTTGGGGAGTACTGACATATTTAGAGCATTGAGTCTTCCTTTTCATGAACATGGAATCTTTCTCTATCAAGTTCTTCTTTTACATCTTTCAGTAATGTTTTATAGTTTATCCATAAAGGTCTTTCATATTTTTTGTGAGATTGCTCTGAAGTACATTTTTTTGTTGTTGCAATTGTAAATGGATATTTAGAGGCCGTTTGCTCTTTGTCGCTGGTGTATATAAATGAATTGATTTTTATGAATTCATCTTTTGCCCAACCACTTTGCCAAACTCATACTTCCAATATTTTTTCTACAGATTCTTTTGGGTTTTCTATGTATACGTAACATCTATGAAAAATGATCGTTTTTGTTCCTTCCTTTCCAATCTTTGTATCTATTAGTTTTTCTCTTGACTCTTTGTACTGGCTTACGATATTTAATAAAATATTGAGTAAAAGTGAATGTTTTCCTGTTTATCCTGATTACGTAATTTCATTTTATTTTTTAGAGATGGGGGTCTTGCTATGTTGCACAGGCTGGACTTGAACTACCAGGCTCAAGCCTGGAGGAAGATTCTCTTGCTTCAGCCTCCTTAGTAGGTGGGACAACAGCACATATGACAATGCCTGGCTAATATGATATATTATACAAACTTTTGGTAGTTATTCTGTATCACAGTAAAAAAAATCTTCTGCTTCTAATTTGATGGGTTTTTAAAATAAAAAATGAAATACACATTCATAAAGTTCTTATTCTACATCTGTTAAAATTATCATGTCTTTCTCCTTTAATATATTTATATGATAACTGATATTCATGAGTTTGCTAATATTAAACTGCTCTTGCATTTCTGGGATAAATGCCCAAGTTAGTCATGATGTAGTTCATTTTTCTGTATATGCTAGATTCAGTTTGCTAATATTTTGTTTAGAATTTCTCATCATGTTCCTAAATTAGATTGACCTATAATTTTCTTTTCTTGTACAATGTTTTCGTTTTAAGATCAAAGTTAAACTGCCCCATAAAATGCATTTCCAGATTTTTCCTTTTGACAGTTCTGTATAAGCTGGTATAAGATAATAAGTTCTGTAAGATAATAATTCTAATTGGAATTATTCATTTCATAAAGTTTGATAAAATTCACGCATATATGTAATAGGCAAGTATTTCTTTTTGTGTTGGTTTTGGGATCTATTTTTCTAAGATTTTGTGCATTTTGTCTTTATTTTCAAATTTAAATTGGCATAACCTTGGTTATAATACTCTTTAATATTACAACCATGGGTACAACAGAGGTTATATCCCTTTTCAATCCTAGTATTATTCATTTGGGCATGTTCTCTCTCTCTCTCTCTCTCTCTCTCTCTCTCTGTCTCTCTCTCTTTCTCCTTAATCTTAGCAGAGATTGATTTTTTAAATAAATGTTTTTGAAGAGCCACCTTTGGTTTCGTTGCTGTTCTATTTGTAATTGTTTTCTAATTTGTTGATTTCTGCTCTTGTCTTTATTCTTATGTTCTTGCAGGCATATATTGTTCTGTTTTTAACTTATTAGTTGGACACTTATCACATTACCTTTCAATCGATCATTATTTTCTACAATACCCTCTGAAAGTGCATTTTCACCTCATTCTACAAGTTTTGATATGTCCCAGTTTTGATATTCAATTTAATTAATTTCTAAATGTTTTTAAATTTAATTTGTATTTTTCTTTGAAGCATTATTTAGTAGCCTATTTTTAATTTCTAAGCATATGCAGGTTTTATTCATCTTTTTGTTATTCATGCTGCCTCATAAATTTTTAGAATTGTCATTCAATTTAGGAAAACCTCAATCCAGATTCTTTTATGCATATGCTGTAAAATTTCAGGGTATTTCAAGATTTCTAATGAATGACTAATTTCAAATACTCTTTGAATTGACAACACTCAGTAACTAGCTTGCCATAGCAGACTGATATACTTGTTTAGAAGAATATTATGAATTGTATGTTATCTTGCGTGATATTAGAAGAATATTGTGAAATCAGGAAAGAGTTTATTGTTTTGTTAATGTACTTTTATGCATCATTCTCTTCATTAATTGTGTTTCCAAACAATCCAAGAACCTATTCATTATTCCAATTTGAAAAAATTGATCTATATTTCTTAATGAATTATGGCTTCTGGTATGATTTGAAACTTTTGTTATAATTTGCTTTATGTCAAAACAATTTCTATTGATTTTATAATTCATCTTTGTCATTTTCACATTTTAGTAACTTAACAGATTTCTTCTGTTGTTGAACATATAAATTTATTTTTAATATACTTTTTAACTTTTATTTTTAGTTTAAGGGTACATGTGCAGGTTTGCTATATAGGTAAACATGTGTCTTGGGGATTTGTTGTACAGATTATCTCATCACCCAGGTATTAAGCCAAGTATCCATTAATTATTTTTCCTAATCCTTTTCCTCCCTCCACTCCCCACCCTCCGGTACGCCCCAGTGTATGTTATTCTCCTCTATGTGTCCATGAGTTCTCATAGTTTAGCTCCCACTTATAAGTGAGAACATGCAGTTTTTGGTTTTCTGTTCCTGCATTAGCTTGCTAAGGATAATGACCTCCAGCTTTAACCATGTCTCTTCAAAGGACATGATCTTGTTCCTTTTTATGGCTGCGTAGTATTTCCTGATGTATGTGTATCACATTTTCTTTATCCAGTCTATAATTGGTGGGCATTTAGGTTGGTTCCATGTTTTTGCTATTGTGAATAGTGTTGCAATGAACATACACATGCATGTCTTTATTGTGTTTTGGTTTGTTTGTTTGAGATAGAGTTTCGCTCTTGTTGCCCAGGCTGGAGTGCAATGGCGTGATCCTGGCTCACTGCAACCTCCGCCTCCCAGGTTCAAGTGATTCTCCTGACTCAGCCTCCTAAGTAGCTAGGATTACAGGCACCCACAACCATGCCAGACTAATTTTTCTATTTTTAGTAGAGACAGGACTTCACCATGTTGGCCAGGCTGGTCTTGAACTCCTGACCTCTGGTGATCTGCCCACCTTGGCCTCCCAAAGTGCTGGGATTACAGGCGTGGGCCACCACGCCCAGCCCGTGTGTCTTTATAATAGAATGATTTATATTTCTTTAGGTATATACCCAGTAATAGGATTGCTGGGTTGAATGGAATTTCTGTCTTTAGGTCTTTGAGGAGTTGTCACACTGTCTTCCACAATGGTTGAACTAATTTACACTCCCACCAACAGTGTAAAATCATTCCTTTTTCTCCACAACCTCGCCAGCATCTGTTATTATTTATTTATTTGAGAAGAAGTCTTGCTCTGTTGCCCAGGCTGGAGTGCAGTGGTGTGATCTCAGTTCACTGCAACCTCCGCCTCCCTGGTTCAAGTGATTCTCCTGCTTCAGCCTCCTGAATAGCTGGGACTACAAGTGCATGCCACCATGCCCAACTAATTCTTTTTTTTTTTTTTTTTTTTGTATTTTTAGTAGAAACGGGGTTTCATGATGTTGGCCAGGCTGGTCTCGAACTCCTGACCTCAGGTGATCTGCCTGCCTCGGCCTCCTGAAGTGCTGAGATTACAGGCATCAGTCACCGCAACAAGCCAAGCATCTGTTATTTTTTGACTTTTTATAATAGCCATTCTGACTGGTGTGAGATGGTATCTCATTGTGGTTTTGATGTGCATTTCTCTAATGATCAGTGGTACTGAGCTTTTTTTCATATGATTGTTGGCTGCATTGTATGTCTTCTTTGGAGAAGTGTCTGTTCATGTCCTTTGCCCACTTTTTAATGGGGCTGTTTGTTTTTTTCTTGTAAATTTTGAACATATAAATTTAAAGATGACAAAATGACAAGATCATATATGTTCAAATCAGGTATTTTTAATGTTCCAGAACATCTGTACAGATTATAGTTAAAATGGGATAATTGGCTGTATCAATTTTTTTAAAATAAACATTTTACTTCTCATTTGAGTTTGGTTTTATCTTCCAAATCTTTAAAAATATAGGCTAGAATCCTTAAAATGCAAGGCTTAAAAAGTCTTATAGGGGACAGACCATCTGGATACATTGAGTTTAAAGAAAAATCCAAGTTGCTTATGTATTAGTTTGCTAGGACTGCCATAATAAATTATCATACTTGGTGGCTGAAACAACAGAAATTTATTTTCTCATAGGTTTGGAAGTCCTAGACCGAGATGTCAGCAGTTTAGTTTCCTCTGAGGCCACTCTCCGTGGCTTGCAGATGGTCACCTTCTGCATGGACACCTTTCTGTGTCCTCACCTGGTCCTTCCTCTGGAATGGCCCTTCCTCAGGATGCCTGCACATGCCTGGTGTCTCTTTTTATGACCGACTCTCTTTTTATAAGGATATGAGTCAGATCAGTTTAGGGCCCATGCTAACAGCCTCATTTTAACTTGGTCACCTCTATAAAGACCTTATCTCCAAATACAACCACATTCTGAGATACTGGGGTTAGAGCTTCAATATATTAAAATGTGTATAGGGGGACACAATTCAGCCACAAACAGCCTGCATATTTGAAACAGTTCATTGATAAGATAAACTGGAAGGACAGAAAACTTTTACCCAACACTAATGAGATTAAAGGAATGAGCCTTATGTGGCACATACACACATTTGTTAATGTTTTAAAGTCATGTTTGCACCCTTATGTTTCACTTTCACCATGTGTTGTCCTAAGACTGACAATGACAGTTGTCCAACAACAGGTTAGGATTGTCCAGACCTTCACTTTGTTGAATGAAGTCATTGGAAGATGATTTTCAGTTGGCAAAAAAGCTAAAAATAGCTCCTAGGAATTTTCATCATAACTGTCACACAATTGCCATCTGATTAGTATTTATCACATCTGGTGTGGAGAATCTATAAGACGGGAATAGTATTTGTCTTCCGGATTAATTTAATTTGCTGTTTCATTTTGTACAAGTTTTCACATTGTTTTTATTAATTCTTTATAAGCTGTTTTGGATAAACAAGTCACATTTAGTATTTTACTTTGAAATGTTTCCATGTGCCCATGTAAAAATAAAAGATCCAATTCAGTAATTGGTTTGAGAAAGTCCATGAAATTTCCATTATTTAAAGTATATCACATTTTATTATGACCTCTTAAAGGCAAACTTCTTTCGCTTAAAATTTAATAACCACTATGACTCTTGTTACTTTAAAACAAAACTGGATGTTCTTCTCTGTCTGCTCATCTGCCCAGTGCATTTTTTTTCTTTCTTTTTCTTTTTTTTTTTTTTTTTTGAGACAGGTTCTCACTCTGTCATCCAGGCTGGAGTGCAGTGGCGTGATCTTGACTCACTGAAACCTCCTCCTCCCAGTTCAAGTGATTCTCCTGCCTCAGCCTCCTGAGTAGCTGGGATTGCAGGCACCCACCACCACTCCGGGCTAATTCTGTGTGTGTGTGTGTGTGTGTGTGTGTGTGTGTGTTTTGTAAAGATGGGGTTTCGGCATGTCCAGAGCATTTTTATTTGATTTATGTGTAATCCAGGTGAACTTGCTTTTTTTTGCTCTGCAGAACCCAAATGACTTTTGAGCAGCGATATCAATATAATGTTCAGTCAGAAAATCTAAGTACTGTCCATTTTTTGGGAAACAGTTTATAAGCAAAACACAATACGGAACTTTTAGTCTTGGAGCAAGCTGGCCAGGATCTCGTAACAGTTCTTCCAGGTAATCAGGGTCAATTACCCCTGCCATTCTACTGCCTGATCATTTGCCAATCCCTAGTCACAAGGAGACATAGGGAGTATGCTGGGGGCAGCCAAAGCTTGTAGTTCAAAAGTACCCTTGCTGTGTCCCTTGGTTGGAGTGGGGCCACACTTTGGGACCTCCAGCCTTGCAGAGGCCAGAGTTGTGGAGATGAGAAAGACAAAACCCCAAGTGAGTGATGGGAATAAGCCACTACGTTTCCATCCCTTGGTTTCTAGGCCCATGTATTTCTCCTATTTGGGACATAGTATGGCTCTCTGATTAAATGCATATGCTGTTCTGGAAAATGGTACCGAATTCTTTCAAAGTACTGTTTCAGAACTGACAGTGAAACTGTACCTTTAAAAGGTCCTTCTAGTGTCCCATGAAGCTGGTTGCTTCTAGACCACAGTATGCAAAGACTAGTGGATCCCATGGCCCTGGGCCCCCTCTCACACCCCCTTCACTGTGAAGAGGGTCTAGTGGTTGCATGCTATGTTCTATGAGATTCCATGCCTGTCTGAATCATTGCCTAGCAAGTTTGCTTCCCTCTATTGGGACATTTTCCCAGGTCATCACCACTAAAATCTTCACCAATTGAATTGTCACCTTGTATCAGGGTGTCCCACTTATTATTCAGGGTGGTGTCTTCTTTGCCTGCTGGGCAGGGTGAGGCAGTCCCAAATTGCTGTCTCAACTGACTATGTTTTGGATCATTATCAGTACCACTTGCATTAGTTCAGGTGGGATCAATCTAAACCTTCCCCCTGCATTTAAAAATCTTTCCTACTCTTTTCTCAGCCAATTTGTTCAACTGCATTCCTCATGCCAATCCAAAATGTGCCCTTCTTGTTGAATATCTATCACACTGATATTGCGCACACTGCCAATTCCCTGTTCTGAAACTTGGCTCAACATTCTCTTTCCTAGAATGCCAACACCACTTTCCCTTTCTAGCTCTTCATACTATCTGCCTAGCACCTGATGAGGTTTTCCCTAAATGTTCTAGTGCACTCAATATCTCTTATTCAAATTGCCCTGACAGTTGGTGTAAGCAAGGATATTTGCGTGATTGCAGTGGTCTGGAACTGAACACACAATATCTCCAAGGTATGCCTGTACTCATTCTATTTTATTTTTCCAGGTGTGTTGGTATTAGCTTATTAAAGGCAGGGAGCAGATGTTACTTCTTTGGTGCCTCCCATTTTGCACCTTTCGTAAGAGACTCTCATCAAGTTCTCCAGCGATTGCTTTGAAGTGAATTTAATGAAAGTGGGTGTTGTAAGCTGTTTTTATCTAGACTTTAGAACAATGTTTCTCCAACTTTTCTGATGAGAAGACTTAAAGAGAATGATTGTTAAAAACAGATTCTTGGGACCCCAACAGACCTTCTGAAGCTCTCCAGGGGAGGAAAGTAGAAATCTCTTGCTGTTGTTGCTAATGCTGAGAAACAGAGGGTAGAGCTAATCATTGCTCTGTGTAAGTCTCACTCTTATGCCATTTACTCTTTCATTCTCAATACCCCATTCGCTTTCCTCTCCTGCCCTCACAAGCATCCATTTTAACATTTGTGATGTGTTACCTTTTTGTTTGTATGCATTTTTGCAATATGGATAGTGTTGTCTTGTATGCACATATTTTTAAACTTGTGGGAATGTTAATGTGCTATATTTACCTCTGCTTCTTCCTTCTTCCACTAGATATGATGTGTTTTAGATCCACGCATCTTGCTACATGTACATTTAAGTCATTGTTTCTAACCACTGCATAATACACCTTGGGTGCATTTACTACCCAGTAAATCCTGAGATTACCTTCAACTCCCCACTACTACAAATACTGCAACAACAAACAACTTAATTCTTTTTCTGGGAGCCTAGATTATCCTTCTTATTTGGTGAGATTATTATTTATTTAGTGAAGGTTGAGTAGAGTAAACAAGTAGAGATGAAAGAGAGGCAAATCTCATGCTTTCCAAACAGCTGTTGGCTACCAACCCTGAAGTATGGCTAGAAATCAAATTATTTTCTAACCAAGGATGATAACCATCCAAAACAATATTTATTTTCAGGATACTAACTTTAGTACACATGGTAGTCCCAACAAATCCCAGGCAATTTATAGCAAGGCGTGTGAAAAGGCTGAAAGTTCTTAGCTTTAGGCCCCCATTTATTTAGAACCACTTATAGGAACAACCTAGTTACACCCTTGAGACAACCCTGACTCAAAAGAAAGTTTTGCAAATGAGAACCATCTCCCAAAAGCACTCCCAAGGACAGTCCGGCCTGAATATCAATCAGGCTCGGTTTGGAGTCATCAGATGCACTTAAGCAGAAGCCAGTTGTCAAGCACTGTAGTGCAGGTATTTTTAAAAGCTGAGCACAGCAGAGGCTCCCCCACAAATTTTGGCTGGCTTCAAGTTGTTGCCTGGAGCTATATTGCAGAACCTCTGATGTAGTGCCAGAGGGGTCACTGGAGGATTGCGTATTTGCTCGAAGGTACTCTAACCCTCTTGTCTCTGCCCATAAGTCATAGCACTGAAATGCATGTATTGGCAAAAACTACCCCAGCTGCCCAGGGCTTCTTATGACAAGCCCTTCAGATCTTCTGCCATCTATCTAACAATGTGGTGAAAAAATATATATATCTCTTGAAATAATAAGCATAGCACCAAGACTGTGGAATCTGTAGGTAAGCCAAGAGGCTAAAAAAAGTCTCAACTTGAAAAAAGTAACAACTTGAGGCAGCGGAGTTCCATATCTATAAGAACATCCCTTATTTACCTAGCTCAAAGAATTAGGATTAGTTATTATTAGAAAATGTGAGGACAGCAGAATGAGAATAAACTGCAGATTCCTCATGTAGATTGTGCTACTGAGGTACAAACGGTATCTCTGCTCAGCCCAGGGCTGTGGAAGGAGCACATTTTTCTAATTAGCCTGCCCAGAGGGGTCACTTTTTTCTAATTGGTCAGTAAAAAGAGAACACGTTTTTGCAAAGCCCAATCCAGAGGGATATGAATGAGATTTCTATTTCCCTTTAAGAGGTACTTCATGTTCTAACAGTGGCCCTGCAGGGAGGAACATTGTGCCATTCATATTTTAAGCCTTGGTGACACAGTGAATTGTGGGGATGGGCAATAAAATCCAAATTTGTTCAACTGAATGTTTGTCAGACTGGGATTTACGGCTTTAAAATCCTGCCCTCTCCCTCACATTAAAGCTGATAAATTCATTTTACCTACCTCCCCACTTAGATGATTAGTTTGCTTTTTAAGATGGGAATCATGCATCCATTTTCTTTATGATCCCCAAAATAGCATGTATAATGTTATGCCCAAAGTAGGTATTTAATAAACATTTTTGAATGGCTCATCTGAATAAAATAGGAGATTTGTTTTAAAAATCTGTGTAATAAGGCCTGTGCGATATGAGAACTATTGGAGCTGATTTGCTGAGACTCCTCTTGCATGTAATTTTTCACACAGAACTTTGGAATCCCTAAAGACAAATTTTAGTTTATACAAGTGTTCAAAAGAGACTGCCCTGAAGGCACACAGGTGTTTCTTAACACAGGTGAGTCAAGACCGGCAATGGGAAAAAATAGTTTCTGGGTCTCTTAAAGAGACAGAATTTCTCAATACAATTCAAGAAGTGGAATCATTCTTTTCTCTCCTTATTTCCTGCAAACGCGTAGACTTGTTGGGTTTACAGGTAAATTATAGGGTCTAGTTGGTTTCCATCTCCATCTAACTTTCCTCAGAAATAATTAATTCAAGTGTTTACAAATAGAAACTGAAATAACATGCTAAACATGTGGACCCTGCTGCCCCTCTCCCATTTTCCATGACAGTGTTCCATAAAAAAGAAAGATAGGTCTCAAAAGGTTAACACTGGACTTCTATGGATGGTGTAATAGTTATATTTTCTTTTTTATACTTGTCTAAATTTTCCACAATTTTTATAAATGGCATATACTTTCATGGGAAAAACACTTTCTTAAAAAATAACAGTATTGTGTTCTCTCTCACCATATGGGTGGGCATATGACCTAATCTGGGCTGATTAGCGTCCCTTCCTAGGACTTTTTCATTTGCAGCTGGAGAAGGGAGGAGAAGGGAGTCTGTGAAGTCACATAACTAGAAGGATGTAAAAATCAAGTTGCTTGGAAATATCATCCCTGATATATTTTTCCCTGGAGAAAGCTTGGCTGTGTAAGGAAAAATCAAAATAAAACATACACAAACAGAGAGAGAGAATCCAGAAGTCAAACAGGCAACATCTGAATGTAATGTCCTTGCAATACTTTTTTACTTTACTTCACTCATGATTAATTTTTAAAATATTTATTAAGCACCCAGTATGTGCTACAGGCCAGGGACTGTGATAGATATTAAAAATGCAAGGGTGAATAAGACATAATTGCTGGGGTTTGCATATACATCCAAGGTGCCTCTTTGTTACTTTGGAATAATAAAGTAAATTTGCATACTTTGGTGAAATATCCTGAAGTCCTGCTATAACACTGTACCTTTAAAACACAATGAAACCAGATTTCTACTCTTGGTCAAAATAGAGAAACAGGATCAAAATTTACCCTTGTACATGAAACAACCAAAAAACCAGACAAAATACATGAAACAATGATTTTTCAAGACAGTGGAGATTATCCTTGAGGCCTGGAAAGTAAAGAGGTGGGTCTTACAATTGCCTCAGTTTACTGACTTGAGAGAAATCCTAGGCTGCGGTGCAGAAAGGGCAAATCCAGGAGGATCCCAGCAGATTCCTTGAGTTGAGGGGATGGGGTTGAGAATCCAAGTAGATTGACACGGCTAGAGTTCATAAGACAGAGAACTGGAGGAGAGAAGAGCACAGAGTGAAGACTTCAGAGACCTGCATGAATGCATGAGAGAAAATCAGCGAAGGAACCACCTGAAAAGATTAGAAGAACACTGCCTAGTGTTCACACAAGGATAGGAAAGTGCCTTTTCCCACCAACCAGACTGGAAAAACTCATAATTCATAGTGCAGAAGGGTCTTACCTGAGTAGTGAGAAATAATTATCCATGAACTAAACACTGCTCTGGACCAGCCTAATAAATCTTAAAAGGAAGACAAAACCCAAACTATTCCCAAGTGATAGAACTGCATTACAGAAAAAGATTAGGTAAACTTATAGAAAATGTAAAAAGTATCCGTGTCCCAACACTCAGCAAAGTAAAATTAACACTGTCTGACATCCAACCAAAAATTACCAGGCATACAAACAGGCTGGAAAACATGAAACACAATAAAGAGAAAAATTAACCAGTCAAAACCAATGCAGAATTGACACAGATGTTAGGATTAATAGACAAAGACATTAAAACAACAATTACAACTATATTCCGTAGTTTAAAAAGTGAACTAGAGACAAGGAAGATATTTAAAAACAAAATTAAACTGCTAGAGATGGAAACTACAATGTCTGAAATGAAACTGCACTGAATAGGATTAATGGCAGACTGAATACTGAAGAAGGAAAGATTAGTACACTTGAGGATATAGCCATAGAAATTATCCAAAATGAAACAGAGGGTAAAAAGAACAAAAAGAAAACGAATAGCACCAGTGCCTATGGAACAACTTCAAATGGCCTAATATAGTTATAATAAGGGTTTCTGAAAAGGAAGGGGGCAGAAAAAAATATTTGAAAAAATAATATTGTAAACTTCCCAAGTTTATTGAAAACTATAAACTCACAGATTGAAGAAGTTAAACAAACTCTAAGCACAAGGAAAATGAAGAAAACTATACCAGCACATCTAACAAAGAGAAGGCAATAAATTATCAATATCAGGAATAAGAGTGGGAACACATGAGATTCTACAGATATTCAAAGGATGATAGGAGAATATCATGAACAATTTTATGCCAATAAATTTGACAACTTAGAGGAAATGGAAAAATTTCTTAAGAGACACAAGCTCTCAACCTCATTCAAAAAGACATAGATAACTCAAATATCCTGTATCTAATAAACAAATAAATAGAATTTGCATTTAACTTTCTCCTGGGCTAACAAAAACTGGTGATCAGTACCAAATCTACACAAACTCTTCCAGGAAAGTAAAAGAGAGGGAACACTTCCAACTAGTCCTATGAGGCCAGTTTTACCCTGATACTAAAACCAGAGAAAAACTTTAAAACTACATACCAACCTAACTCATTAAGTTAATGCAAAAATTCTAAACAAAATGTTAACGAATTGAATAAACAATACGTAAAAAGGATAATACATCATGGCAAAATAAGGTTTGTCCCAGTAATGCAAGTTGGTTTAATATTAGAAAGTTAATCAAGGTAATTCACCACATTAACAACAAAAATGATCATCTCAATAGAAATAGAAAAGCATTTGACAAAATCCAGCATCTGTGTCTGATAAAAACTCTTGGCAAACTAGAAATGGAAGTGAACTCTCTCAGACTGATAAAAACCATCTATAAAAAACATATGACTAATATTATTCATAATGGTAAGACTAAATGCCTTCCTCTTAGGATTACAAACAATTCAAGGATATCTGCTTTCACCATGTCTATTCAACATTATGTTGGAAGCTCTAGCCAATGCAATAATGGCCATAAAAAGAGATAAATGACATTTAGATTGTAAAAGAAGAAGCCAACCTATCCCTATTTGGAGAAGCCACCATTGTTTATGTGGAACTAATAAGTGATTAAGCAAGGTTGCAAGATAGACGATCAGTATACATAAATAAATTTTATTTCTATGTACCAGCAATAAACAATCAGGTATTAAAATGTTTTTAAATACTAGTTACAATAGCATCAAGAAATATGAAATTCTTAGGGTTAAGTTTGACAAAATATATGTAGTCCCATACAATGAAAACTACAAAAGACTGCTGAAAAAAGTAAAGAAGACCTAAACAAATGGGAAGACATATCATGTTCAGGGATCAAAAGACTCAATATTGTTAAGATATCAATTATACTGAAATGTATCTGTAGATTTAATGTAACCTCAGTCAAAATCACAGCAGACATTTTTGTAGAAATTGACAGGCTGATTTTAAAATTTTATGAAAATGTAAAGATCCTAGAAAAGCCAAAACTAATCTGAAAAAAGAACAAAGTTGGAAGACTAATAATACCTAACTTTAAGACTTATTAAAGCACTAGAATAATTAAGACAGTGTGATGTTGCGGCAAAGATAGATTCATAGATCAATGTAAGAGAATACAGATTCCAGAGATTAACTCCCGTATATGTGGATAACTCATTTTTGACAAGGTATAAAGGCAATTCAGTGAAGAAAGAGCAGTATTTTCAATAAAAGGTTCTGAAAGAAACAAATGTACTTTGATCCATTCCTCACATCTTCTACAAAAATTGGCTCAAAACTCATCATACCCTTAAATATAAAATATAAAACTATAAAATATCTAGAGAAAAAATATAGAAAAAATTCTTTGTGTCCTTTGGTTAAGTACAGATTTCTTAGCTATTACACCAAAAGCACTATTTGAAAAATTCACAAAATGGACTACATCAACATTCAACACATCTTCAGTTTTGAAACACACTATTAAGAGAATGAAAAGACAAATTACAGATTGGGAAAAATATTTGCAAAGTAGTTATTTGATTGATTAGTTTCCTATTGCTGTTATAACAAGTTACCACCAAGTTAGTAATTTATAACAATACAAATATATTCTTATACGTTTCTGGAGGTTAAAAGTCCAAAATGAGTCTTTACGGACTGAAACCAAAGTGTCAACAGGGCTGGTTTCTTCTAGAGTCTGCAAGGGAGAATGTGTTGAAACCTTGTCCAGCTTTTAGAGGCTGTCAGCATTTCTTTCTCCTGGCCACAGCACTCTGATCTCTGCTTCCATTGTCACATCCCTGCCTTCTCCCACGTTGACCCTCTTGCCTTTCTCTTATAAAGACTCTTGTGATTACATATAGGGTCCCCCAGATAATCCAGGATAATCTCCCCACCTGAAGATCACTAACTTAATCACTTCTGCAAAGTCCCTTTTGCCATGCAGGGTAAACATGTTCACAGATTCTGGGGATTAGGTCATGAACATCTTTGTGGAGCTGTTATTCAGCACACCACATCTGATAAAGGACTTGTATCCAGAATATAAAAAGAGCTATCAAAACTCAATAATAAAACAAACAACCAAATTAAAAACTGGACAAAATATTTAAACATATTTGAAACAGACACTTAACCAAAAAAGATATACAAATAGCAAATAAGTATATAAAAAGATGTTCATCATTATTAGTCTTACAGATATGACGGTGGCTAAAATTAAGAAGTTTGATATATAAATATTTGCCATATAACTATTGGCTAGGATATGGAATAACTGGAACTCTGATATGCTGCTGGTGAGAATGTAAAGTTGTATAATCACTTTGGAAAGGAGTTTAAAAAACATACACCTAGCATATAATTTAATTTTTCCACTCGTAGGTTTTTACCCAAAAGAAATGAAAGCATGTGTCTATTCTGAAATGCGTAGACATTCTGGAATAAAAGCATTCTATTTACTTGTACAGAAATGTTGATAGACATTTTATTTGTATAGCCCAAAACTGAAAAGATCACAATGTCCATCAAAAGGAAAACAGAAGAACAAACTATGGTGTTGTCACTCAATGGAATACTACTGCAACAAAAAGGAACAAACTATCGATGCATGCTGCAACATGACTCAACTCCATCCTACCAAAAAGGAGTATAAACTGTACACATATTGCATACGTATAAAATTCCAAAAAATGCACACTAATCTATAGTGACAGAAAACAGATTAGTGGTTGCTTGGGGGAAGGAGGATTGCAGGAAGGGAAAAGGAGAAGGAACTATAAAGGTAGTAAAAAGAAACTTTTGATGCTGATGCATATGATCATTATTTTGATTGTGCTAATGGCTCCACAGGTATATACATATGTCGAAACTGATCATATTTTATACTTTAAGTGATGAATTTATTATATGTCTATTATACTTCAATAAAGCTGTTTTTACAAATCAAAAAATCCAGGCAATAGAAATGGCCTATCCTATTTTTTATACTATTTAATGGGCTATACTTATTCACTAATGTAGCAAGAGAAACTTGCTGCATGTCAGTTTCACTATCCTGTCAAGTGGTCCAGTGACAGGGACTTCAAGAGGGACTGCTTTACTATGAAGTTATAGCTGGTTACTATTCCAGTGTGATCATCATAAATTACAGCAATCTCTTTTTTGCATAACAAGCTAAGGATGTATCATCCTGGGTACTCTTCTCTGACACCCAGTACTTTGTACAGGTTTCTTCTCTGCTATAGCAGTAGGGATTTTAAAGAGCATAAGAAACAAAAGGAAAAAAACAGTCTAACTGAAAAGACAAAATTAAAGGGCAATTAGATAATGTAGTTTTGGAAAATTAGGTTTTCAGCCTGTTTTTATGCCATAAACTGGGTCTCCTATATTTTCAGGAATGGTTTTTAAAGATTCTAAGCCTCATAAGGAAGACTAGTGCTTTTTTTTTTTTTTTTTTTTTTCACTTCTCTGATGCCCACCATGACTAGCATGGTGGGGTAGAGCGTAGTGATTAAACACAATTGATTTATTTGATTAATGACTATGGAAACATGAACAAGCTACTTAATTTGTCTGGTATTCCTGAAAAGAGTTGATTTGAGGCTAAAATGAGATGACGACCTCTTAAAGTACCTGTCTTACACTACATTTTGAGTTCTCAATGCTTTTGGATAAAATATCTTCATTAATCTTCATGACAACTTTGCAAAATAACCGTTATCATCCCCATTTTACAAATTAAGATACAGAAACTCAAAATTTCAAATAATTTATCAAGATAATAGAATAAGTGGCAACATAGATTAATCTGACTCAAAAAGCCAAATTCTTTTTTACTATGCCGTATTGTTTTTCTGGTATAGTCAGTAAGTATTTGCTAATTAATTAGTATTCAAGATATGACTCTAAAAGATACTAGAACATAAATATTCAACATGTGTTTGTATATGTGTGTGGGGGGAGCGTCTCTATAGAAGACAATTACTTACTCTGCCTGTGTTCAAATTTTTTAATAGGAATTTCTTCAGAATCTCTAGTTCATTATTTTTAATGTGCTCAATGGTGGCAAAACTTTTAACATGGATATGATTAAGAAAAACCATCAAAAACATTAAATATATGTGTGAATGATTAATCTAGATAGTTACATTTGGGGTAAAAGCAAGATGAGAATATTGGTCCTGCTTTTGTTGCAGTTTTGAAAGACAGTTTCAAAGGAGGAGTGCCAAAGTTTTGCCAAGTGATCGCAGTATCCATTGAAACGAGTATGTAGTCTGTTGTACTCACTTTAAAGAGGCAAACACTAACTGAGTACGATCTGATGCTTACTAGAAAAGACATAAAATTCATTATATTACAGGTATAGCTCATTTAGACTTGATTCTACCTCTCTTTTAAGTAGTGATTCAAGCAGCAAATCATCGAGGCTTCTTCTCAGATAGTTTTGCCTGTATCAATATCATAGCTGAGTGTACTTTTGAGTTGTAATATAGCTAGTTGCTTTGAATACTAATTTGAAAACTAATTTAAAAATCTGTTATGTAGGCACTATTTATGCTTTTTTGGATATTATTTCACTAATGCAACTGTCTAACATTGAAAATGAATAAATAAATATTTGTTAATAGTTATTTCAAGTAATGTAACTGTAGAATCTGGGTTTATAAATACAAAGCTATTCATAGGTTTATTGCCATTATACAAGAAAGATACTGAATGTCAAGATGTCTGGGTTTAATTCCAATTAGAACTGCTGTGTGACTGTGGAGGAATGCTAATACCCTCTGCTCTATCTTTCTCTCATTAAAAAAAATTACATTATGCATCACATATCTTGATGGCAGAACCTCACTGTTTTCGGGTAAACTACTATCTGAAACTGCTTTTTTAGTTTTTAACTCAGATATTGCTGGAGCTGTAAGAAAATAATACAATGTTTTGATAGTGAAGGCTTTTCCTTTACCCTGTATTTGAAATAAGGAAAAAAATATACAAGTGCTATCTTGGAATTAATCGATCAACTGTTGTCAAGAAGAATGTGAAACATTTGCATAGATAGCCTTAGCATTTACAAAGATATTTATCCTGCTAGGAGAAAGAAGCTATTGGGTGTCTAAGGGAGAGAATGCAGTCATGGATTCTTAGTTTCTGTTTCTGGTTGGGCCAGTAAATCCCCTTTCTCATCCCCCTTTTAAGCTTATCACCAGACAGAAATGGAAAACCATAGCTTCAGGCTGTTAAAAGCCTAAAACAAAACAAAACAGAACAAAAACAACAAAATAAGTAGAGTTAAACAAGCTTGTGTGCCTTAAGTAAAACATAAAACGTTATCAAATGTAAAGTTTCCTTTATAAATATATGTTATAGACAATTTATAATAAATTGAACTCAGAAATTATTCTATGCATTTATACCTATGACCTAGAGTATATAACAGAGATAAGCTTTAAAAAGTGAAAAACCATTGAAAACGATAGTGTTAAAGAGAGAGAGAGAGATACAAAAAGTGAAAGACCAATTGTCCAACTTCCCAAGTCATCCAGCATATTAATGTAATCATTTAAGATTCATATAGCTAACAGCTTCATTGTTTATTCCCAAAGTACACAATACATGCTTTGTTCTACATGTATGGTCTAGTTCCTATAAGCATTGCTATTGGCATTCTTTTTTATAAAGTTTTTTCTAAATCCCTTGTGTAGGATCTATTTTATTTTTGCCAGTCGATTAGTTTGCAACCAAAAAAGATGACTATCAATAAGCAATGCTTATGGTCAATGACTTTGAAAGACAGCTAAACACACATACACACAGAAAAATAATTAACTGATCATCTGTTATCTTCTTTCCAATTTGGGCTTGGTTAAGACAGACAGTACATAGCAGTGACCAGCTGCTGACAAGCAAAGTTCAGCAAACATCTAAAGGCAGTCAAAATGTTTACAACTTTTCTTTTGTAATATTTAACTATGAAATTGCAAAATGAGTGACAAAATATATAAGAAAAAGTATTGCTAATGGAATATAATCTTAATTAAGATAGGTTAAATGTTTATGGTACCATAAAAATACACGCCCCCAGAATCAAGTTTTATCTTTAAGGTTAAGAATTCACTTCTAGGAATTCAGTCTGATGCCAGCAATCCACTCTTCTTAGATTTTTGTATCCAGGCTTTAATAGACCATTGTATAAGGGCTTCTGAACAACAGATATTAATTATAATGCTTAACACCTCAGGCTGTACTTCATCATTTTTATTCTTTCAACTTTCTGGATGCTCAGCTGAAAATGCAAGAATTAACAGGCTCTGAGACTTATTGGTAAATTATTATCAAAGATCATTGAGTATCTTTTGAGTGTAAACAGCAATCTGTTCACTGATTTCTATAAATGTTTGCAGCACCCACTATATGCTCAGCATAGTCTCTGTGGATATAGCTATATGTACAAGACATGCTGCTTTCCCCAAAGAAGTTGCCATATAACAATACACAAATGCTTTCGTCTAAAATAACTAAATAATACTGCTTTGTGCAAAAGGAGATTTTTACAGCTCTGTGTTCACTTATCAGTTTGAAGATATGCTTAGAAGTGTTAAGCATTTACTAGATACTAACTGAAGATAGGGAATTCTTTCTTTCTTTTTTTTTTTTTTAATTGAGACAGAGTCTTGCTCTGTCACCCAGGCTGGAGTGCAATGGCGCGATCTCAGCTCACTGCAACCTCTACCCCCCAGATTCAAATAATTCTCATGCCTCAGCCTCCCAAGTGGCTGGGATTGTAGGCATGTGCCACCACATTTGGCTAATTTTTTTTTTTAAGTAGTGATGGGGTTTCACCATGTTGACCAGGCTGGTCTCAAACTCCTGGCCTCAAAAAACCTGCCTGCCTCAGCCTCCCAAAGTGTTGGGATTACAGTCATGAACGACTGCATCCAGCCTAGAGAAAGGAAATTCTATCTGTGGGATTTGAGCAAGGAAACTATGCTAGATATTTGCAAATGAAGATCTAAACACCTAGCAGCTAACATCAAAACTTCTTCCAGTAATGCAGGCATAGCACGCAGGAGTACAGTTGTAGAAATTGCCAAACACCTTATGCAAATTTAGTGGCTGCGGTGGTATAGAAACAGGAAAAAAATGGTTGATATAAAAACATTTTATTGTATTTAAGACAAAAATTTGGAACCTTCAAGACACAGTCAATTTTTGTTTTCTAATAATAAAATCATATCTTTTGCCTAATTATATCAAACAGCAGTTTGACCCAGTTGGAATTAAGTTAATAAGTTCTAATATTTTCCTAGTTGGTTAATTATTTCCCATACCTCAGATACATAAAACAACTCTTCAACAGTTGTCCCAACAACATTAAAGTCTCTACCTCCTTAACATGGTGGAATAATAAGAATCAGATTTACTTCCTCATCTTTAAACAAATAGAAAGCCAGACAAAATATAAGTTTTGCAGTTTTTGTAGAGACAGGGTTTCACCAGATTGCCCAGGCTCGTCTCAAACTCTTGTACACAAGCAATCCACCTGCCTCCAGCTCCCAATGTGCTGGGCTTACAGGCATAAACCACCATGCCCAGCCTAATATATTTATAATTGGAGTACCAGAAAAGGTAGGTTGGTGAGGGAAGAAAAATTACTTGAAAAAATTAATGGTCACAACTTTCTAAATTTGATGAATTTGATAAATTTGATGAAAATGATAAACCCACAGATTCAAGAAGCTCAACAAACCCCAAGCAGAAAACATGAAAGAAACAACACAAAAGCACAGCACAACCAAATGCTGCAACCTAGTAATAAGGAGTAAATCTTAAAAGTGAAACAGAAATATTACATATGGAAAAGTAAAGATGTATTAGTCAGCTCAGGCTGCCTAATAAAACACCACATAATAGGTGGCTTAAACAACAGAAATTTATTTAAGAAATAATAATAACAAAGGAATTTTGGTCAGGATCTGATGAAAGCTCTCTATCTGGTTTGTAGATGGTTGCCTTCTTGCTGTGACCTTACAGGGCCCCTCCTTAGTGTGTATACTTGGAGACACACACACACACACACACACACACAGAGAGAGAGAAAGACAGAGAGAGAGAGAGACATGTATCTCTCTTTTTCTTCTTACAAGGCCACCAATCCTATAAAATTCAAACTCTGCTCTTATGACCTCACTTAATCTTATTTACTTCCTAAAAGCCCTGTCTCCAAATACAGCCACATTGAGGGTTAGGGCTTCAACATATTAATTTGGGGGTGCAGTGTGTGTGTGTGTGCAAAGATTTAGCCTATATCAAAAGATAAACATAACAAACAGTAGCCTTCTTGTTAAAAAATGTGAGCCAAAACACAGCAGGGTGACACTCTGAAAAAGACTTTATATGTACATAAAAGCTGAGAAAATTTATTGCCAGTAGACTGGCACTACAAGAAATTTGAAAAGAAGTCCTTTAGACAGCAGAAAAAAAAGGATTATACAGTTGGAAACTTGGATATTACAAATGAATGAAGAACACAAAATATAGTAAATATGTACATAAAAATATATTTTTTATTTTTAAATCTCTTTAAAAGATCATTGATTGTTAAAAGTAATAATGTATTGTGGGGTTTACGAATATGTAAAAGTGAAATGTAGACAGCAAGCAGTAGCACAAATGTTGGAGAGTAGAATGAACATACAGTCAAAATAGGTTCTTAAACTATAAATGTAGTGATATATTATTATTTGGAGGTGAACTCTAACAAATGAAAGGCATATTGTAAACTTTAACCAATCAAAAAAAAATAAGATAAACAAAAAATACTAGAAATGAAAACAAAACAAAGGCCAATGAAATGAGATCATAAAAAATCACAATTCAAAAGAAGACAGGAAAAGAAGGAAAAGGTAATAAAGTACAAATGAGGGAAAAAAGCACCAGAAAACAAATAAGAAAATGGTAGATTTAAAACCAACCATACTGATAATTACATTAAGTATAGTAGGCTAAACACCCAACTTAAAAGGCAGAGATTATGAGTGTGGATGAAAACAAGGCTCAACTAAATGCTGTCTATGAGGAACCCACTTTAAATAGAAAGCTATGTAAGTTAAAATAAAGAATAGGAATGTATACTATGCTAAAATGAATTTTTAAAGCTGGCATGGTTATTAATATCAGACAAGATATATTTCACAACAAAGAACACTACCAGGGATAAAAAGGTCATTTTATAAAAATAAAGAAGTAGGCTGTAATCCCAGCACTTTGGGAGGCCAAGGCAGGTAGATTGCTAAATCCCAGGAGTTCGAGACCAGCCTGGGCAACATGGCAAAACCCCATCCTTACAAAAAATACAAAAAATTAGCTGGGCATAGTGGTGTGCACCTGTAGTCCCAGCTACCCAGGAGGCTGAGGTGGGAGGATCACTGAGCCTGGTAGTCAAGGCTGCAGTGAGCTGTAATCACACCACGGTACTCCAGCCTGGGCAACAGGGCAAGACCTTGTCTCAAAAAAAAAAAAAGAAAAGTAAATTCATCAAGACTTAAAAATCTGAAATTTTTAAGAACGAGACAGAAAGTCAACAAGGATACCCAGGAATTGAACTCAGCTCTGCACCAAGCAGACCTAATAGACATCTACAGAACTCTCCACCCCAAATCAACAGAATATACATTTTTTTCAGCACCACACCACACCTATTCCAAAATTGACCATATACTTGGAAATAAAGCTCTCCTCAATAAACGTAAAAGAACAGAAATTGTAAAAAACTATCTCTCAGATCACAGTGCAATCAAGCTAGAACTCAGGATTAAGAATCCCACTCAAAACCGCTCAACTACGTGGAAACTGAACAACCTGCTCCTGAATGACTACTGGGTACATAACGAAATGAAGGCAAAAATAAAGATGTTCTTTGAAACCAACGAGAACCAAGACACGACATACCAGAGTCTCTGGGATGCATTCAAAGCAGTGTGTAGAGGGAAATTTACAGCACTAAATGCCCACAAGAGAAAGCAGGAAAGATCCAAAATTGACACCCTAACATCACAATTAAAAGAACTAGAAAAGCAAGAGCAAACACATTCAAAAGCTAGCAGAAGGCAAGAAATAACTAAAATCAGAGCAGAACTGAAGGAAATAGAGACACAAAAAACCCTTCAAAAAATAAATGAATCCAGGAGCTGGTTTTTTGAAAGGATCAACAAAATTGATAGACCGCTAGCAAGATTAATAAAGAAAAAAAGAGAGAAGAATCAAATAGATGCAATAAAAAATGATAAAGGGGATATCACCACTGATCCCACAGAAATACAAACTACCATCAGAGAATATTACAAACACCTCTACGCAAATAAACTAGAAAATCTAGAAGAAATGGATAAATTCCTCAACACATACACCCTCCCAAGACTAAACCAGGAAGAAGTTGAATCTCTGAATAGACCAATAACAGGAGCTGAAATTGTGGCAATAATCAACAGCTTACCAACCAAAAAAAGTCCAGGACCAGATGGGTTCACAGCCGAATTCTACCAGAGGTACAAGGAGGAGCTGGTACCATTCCTTCTGAAACTATTCCAATCAATAGAAAAAGAGGGAATCCTCCCTAACTCATTTTATGAGGCCAGCATCATCCTGATACCAAAGCCTGGCAGAGACACAACAAAAAAAGAGAATTTTAGACCAATATCCTTGATGAACATTGATGCAAAAATCCTCAATAAAATACTGGCAAACAGAATCCAGCAGCACATCAAAAAGCTTATCCACCATGATCAAGTGGGCTTCATCCCTGGGATGCAAGGCTGGTTCAATATACGCAAATCAATAAATGTAATCCAGCACATAAACAGAACCAAAGACAAAAACCACATGATTATCTCAATAGATGCAGAAAAGGCCTTTGACAAAATTCAACAACTCTTCATGCTAAAAACTCTCAATAAATTAGGTATTGATGGGCCATATCTCAAAATAATAAGAGCTATTTATCACAAACCCACAGCCAATATCATACTGAATGGGCAAAAACTGGAAGCATTCCCTTTGAAAACTGGCACAAGACAGGGATGCCCTCTCTCACCACTTCTATTCAACATAGTGTTGGAAGTTCTGGCCAGGGCAATTAGGCAGGAGAAGGAAATCAAGGGTATTCAATTAGGAAAAGAGGAAGTCAAATTGTCCCTGTTTGCAGATGACATGATAGTATATCTAGAAAACCCCATTGTCTCAGCCCAAAATCTCCTTAAGCTGATAAGCAACTTCAGCAAAGTCTCAGGATACAAAATCAATGTACAAAAATCACAAGCATTCTTATACATCAATAACAGACAAACAGAGAGCCAAATCATGAGTGAACTCCCATTCACAATTGCTTCAAAGAGAATAAAATACCTGGGAATCCAACTTACAAGGGATGTGAAGGACCTCTTCAAGGAGAACTACAAACCACTGCTCAAGGAAATAAAAGAGGATACAAACAAATGGAAGAACATTCCATGCTCATGGGTAGGAAGAATCAATATCATGAAAATGGCCATCCTTCCCAAGGTAATTTACAGATTCAATGCCATCCTCATCAAGCTACCAATGACTTTCTTCACAGAATTGGAAAAAACTACTTTAAAGTTCATATGGAACCAAAAAAGAGCCCGCATCACCAAGTCAATCCTAAGCCAAAAGAACAAAGCTGGAGGCATCACACTACCTGACTTCAAACTATACTACAAGGCTACAGTAACAAAAACAGCATGGTACTGGTACCAAAACAGAGATATAGATCAATGGAACAGAACAGAGCCATCAGAAATAATGCCACATATCTACAAGTATCTGATCTTTGACAAAGCTGACAAAAACAAGAAATGGGGAAAGGATTCCCTATTTAATAAATGGTGCTGGGAAAACTGGCTAGCCATATGCAGAAAGCTGAAACTGGATCCCTTCCTTACACCTTATACAAAAATCAATTCAAGATGGATTAAAGACTTAAATGTTAGACCTAAAACCATAAAAACCCTAGAAGAAAACCTAGGCATTACCATTCAGGACATAGGCATGGGCAAGGACTTCATGTCTAAAACAGCAAAAGCAACGGCAACAAAAGCCAAAACTGACAAATGGGATCTAATTAAACTAAAGAGCTTCTGCACAGCAAAGGAAACTACCATCAGAGTGAACAGGCAACCTACAAAATGGGAGAAAATTTTCGCAACCTACTCATCTGACAAAGGGCTAATATCCAGAATCTACAGTGAACTCCAACAAATTTACAAGAAAAAAACAAACAACCCCATCAAAAAGTGGGCGAAGGACATAAACAGACACTTCTCAAAAGAAGACATTTATGCAGCCAAAAAACACATGAAAAAATGCTCACCATCACTGGCCATCAGAGAAATGCAAATCAAAACCACAATGAGATACCATCTCACACCAGTTAGAATGGCAATCATTAAAAAGTCAGGAAACAACAGGTGCTGGAGAGGATTTGGAGAAATAGGAACACTTTTACACTGTTGGTGGGACTGTTAACTAATTCAACCCTTGTGGAAGTCAGTGTGGCGATTCCTCAGGGATCTAGAACTAGAAATTCCATTTGACCCAGCCATCCCATTACTGGGTATATATCCAAAGGACTATAAATCATGCTGCTATAAAGACACATGCACACGTATGTTTACTGCAGCATTATTCACAATAGCAAAGACTTGGAACCAACCCAAATGTCCAATAATGATAGACTGGATTAAGAAAATGTGGCACATATACACCATGGAATACTATGCAGCCATAAAAAATGATGAGTTCATGTCCTTTGTAGGGACACAGATGAAATTGGAAATCATCATTCTCAGTAAACTATCTCAAGAACAAAAAACCAAACACCGCATATTCTCACTCATAGGTGGGAATTGAACAATGAGAACACATGGACTCAGGAAGGGGAACATCACACTTTGGGGACTGTTGTGGGGTCGGGGGAGGGGGGAGGGATAGCATTGGGAGATATACCTAATGCTAGATGACGAGTTAGTGGGTGCAGCGCACCAGCATGGCACATGTATACATATGTAACTTACCTGCATATTGTGCACATGTACCATAAAACCTAAAGTATAATAATAATAATAATAATAATAATAAAAGAAAAAAAAAAGAAAAGTAAATTCATCAAGACTTAAAAATCTGAAATGTACATGCTATGTGTCTTAGTCTGTTGGAGCTGCTATACAAAAATGCCATCTATTGGGTAAGTTATAAACAAGAAATTGCCCACAGTTGTGGAGGCTGGGAAATCTAAGATAAAGGTACTAGCAGATTCAGTATCTCATGAGGACTTGTTCCTCATAGATGGTACCTTGTATGTGTCCTCAGATAGTGGGAAGGCAAAGGCAACTCTCTGGGGCCTATTTTATAATGGCACCCATCCAACTTAGAGGAATCTGTCCTCATAACTTAATCACTCCCCAAAGGCTCCACCTCTTACTACCATCACTTTGGGAATTAGGTTTCAACATACAAATTTTGAGGGGAATCTAACATTAGACCATAGCAATATCTATCTAATAATGGGGTTTTAATGTACATGAAACAAAATCTGATAGATCTGAAAAAATAAAGAGCAATTACACAATTATAGTTGGAGATTTCAACATTCTTTTCCTGGTAATTGATAATGATGGATTACACTTGACCGTTGAACAACATGGGTTTGAGCTGTCGCAGGTCCATTTATATGCAGATTTTCTTCTGTCTCTGCCACTCTTAAGACAGCAAGACCAACCCCTCCCCTTTCTTCTCCTCCTCAGCTTACTAAAAATGAAGACAATGAGAATGGACTCCTTTATAATGGTTCACTTCCACTTAATAAATGGTAAATATATTTTCTCTTCCTTATGATTTTCTTAATAACATCTTCTTTTCTCTGGCTTACTTTATTGTAAGAGTGGAGTATGTAAAACACATAATATACAAATATGCGGTAATCAACTGTTATGTTATCAGTAAAGTTTCCAGTCAACAATATTAGTAAAGTTTTTAGGGAGTCAAAAGTTATATGTAAAATTTCAACTATATGAGGGGGTCAGCACTCCTAACCCCTGTGTTGTTCAAGGGGCAACTCTATGTGTTTCATAATATTACAGATATCCACATTGCAACAACAACAACAAAAATGAAATCAATCCTTATCTCACAGCATGTTCAAAAATTGTCAAAATAGATTGCAAACCTATAAATCAGAGCTAAAAGTCTAACGTTTGTAGAAGCAAACAGAGAAAAAAAAATCTTGGTGATCCTTGGATAGGCAAAGATTTTTAAAACAGCAACAACCATAAAAGTAAAAATCAATAAATTGAACTTCATCAAAATTGAAACACTGACACAATAAAATTATTGACACATACTCCTCAAAACACTCTGTTAAGAAAATGAAAAGGCAAGTCACAGACTCTGAGTAAAATGTATGTTAAATACATATTTGAGAAAGAACTTGTATCTAGAGTACATAAAGAACTCACATAATTCAATAAGACAGCCCATTTTTTTAAGTGGACAAACAAAATTTAACAGACTTCACCAAAAAAGATATGTGGCAAATAAACATATGAAAAGATATCTAACATCATTAGTCATTAGAGAAATGCAAATTGAAACCACAATGAAATACCACTCCATACCTATTAGAGGGGCTTTTTTTTGGACTGACAATACTAACTATTCCGAGGATGTGGAACAACTAGAATTCTCATATATTGCTGGTGAATAAGGAAAATGGTACAGCCACTTTGGAAAATAATTTGGCACTTTCTTCTAAAGTTAAATGTACTCTTACCATGTGACCCAACCGTTCTATTCTTAGGTATTTACACACACAAAAGTTAAAATAGGTATTTACATAGAGATTTGTATAAAAATGTTTCATAGCATTGGGGGGAGATAACCCTCTCTCTTTCGTATTGAGATTTGATATTTGAGTGAGAAATAAACTTACAATAGACTAACAGGAGACAAGGCGTATAAATTTATCACATGCACACGGGCATCACAGGAAAGTGAGACCTATTAACCCCATGAGGTTTAGAAGCTTCTGTGTCTTTCTTCATGGAAGAGAAGGAATGTGAAGCCTATAGGCACATTTAGGGGAAGAGTAAATAATTTTTAGGGGAGATGAATGGGCAAAAAAACAAAACACGAACCAAAAACCAGATGCAGCCTGGGACAAAATTTGTCTGGGATATAGGAGAGGGCTCAAGGCAACTACATATCTTCTCAAGAAACTCCCCTTAGATAAAAGAATGTCACAGCAAGCACTTCTCTGCACTTCAGATGAAGCAAAGGGGCAAGAGATGGGTGAGGGACCTGGAAAAGATCAGAGAGACCTTGGCTGTGAGGCTGCTTCTTTAGTTCAAAGTACTCAGGGTGTCAAAGTGTCATACTTTAGGGTATCATTTCCTGACCTCCAATAATAGCAACTTCATTACTATTAGACAACAACTAAAAACAGCTCAAATGTCCATCAACTGGTAATGAAGAAACAAAATGTGGTATATCCTTATAATGACATACTACTCAGCAGTAAAAATTGATGCATTATTGATACATACAACATCATGGATGAATCTTAAAATAATTATATTAAATGAAAGCTCTGTCATTGGTAGAATGCCCTCCCAAAGATGTCTACACCCCAACCCCTGGAATTTGTGAATATGCTACATTAAATGGTAAAAGGGGCTTTGCAGATGTCAATAAGGCTAAATACGTTAATGTAAAATTATCCTGGGTGATGCAGGTGGGCTCAGTCTAATCACATGAGCCCTTAACAGCACAACAGTTTCTCCAGCTGGAGTCATGGAGACCCAGCAGAAGGGGAAGGCAAAATGATCCTTGAGGATCATTTTAAAGCCATGTGCAAGGATCGGAGACAGGTCTCTAGGAACTAAGGATGTCCCCCAGCTATCAGCCAGCAAGGAAATTGGGACCTCAGTTCTACAACTGTGTGGAATTCTGCCAACAACCTGAAGCAACCTGGGGATGGCTTCTCCCCCAGGGCCTCTAGCAAGGAGTGCAGGGCTGCCTGATGACTATGGTCTTGTGAAATCTAAGCAGAGGTCCAGGTTGAGCCACACTGCAGCTGGACTTCAGCCCCACAGAACTGTGAGATAATAAATGGGTGGGAGTTAAGCTGCTGTTTGTGGTTATTTGTTAAGACAGCAATAACAAATTAATACAAGGAGCCACATACAAATGATTGTGTACTATATGATTCTGTCTATATGAAATTCTAGAAAAGGTAAAACTACAGTGATTGCAGTCAGGTTAGTGGTTGGTTGCCAGGGGTCAAGAGTTTTAGGTAGGGGACTGATTGCAAAGGGTCACAAAAAACCTCTTCAGGGTGATGGAAATATCATAATTATTGTAAAGATTATATAACTCTGTGTATTTGTCAAATTCATCATATTGTGCGCTTAAAATTATTACATTTTATTGTGTGCAAGTTATAAATCAATAAAACACATATATAACATTAAAGTTCTCCTTACCTTTTGACTTACCACAGGTATTTTGATGTAAAATTCTTAAAACTAAAAGCAAGTATTAGAATACCTATCATCTCATATATGCATATTCCTAAGGTGAAACACATTTTTAACCATTTTGAAGAAGTTGATAATAATGTATAAAATTATTACAAGGTACTGACACTAATGTTACAACCAGTAATTGTGTATTTATTATTATACTCATATGGACAAGCAAACATACACATACACATTCATATAAATACAGGAAGGTAGAAAAATTGAGACTTTTTTTTTTACCACTGTTAAATAATTTGCCATTGGTAATGAAGAGTTTATATAGACATATTGATTTCATTCATATAGACACACTGATTTGGGCAACGTGAACCCATTCAGGGTGATGCTCTATTCAGCATTAAATACAGAACAAGTCTATCTGGCAAGTCTGTATGTTATATCTCATTATTAGGTCAACACTCCCAGAGTATCATCCTTAGGAGAACATTAGGAATTAGTGGAAGGTGAATACAGTAATAGAATTTATTGGCTATTTGCTCCGTTACACACTATAATAGATTCTGACTACATTTTTTGATGTTCTGCTGCTGACAGCTTTTAAGCTCCACCCCTCCTCTTTGTTCATATCTGCACATAGGAGCGAGACAGTAAGAAATCCTAGCGCTCCATCCATTGGCACCAGTAGAGATTCCAACCACGTTCAGGACCCTCAGCTGAACTCCACCTACCAATCACAATAAATCCCAAGCCAGGCACCTTTCCTCGCTCTCTTAAGCCATTTTTGGACCAGTTCAGGAGGCCTGCTCTGCAGTCTTCAAAAACCCTCATCATAATAAACCTTTTCATACCTCTTGATGTAGGTATAGCATTATCAGTATCAACATCCAAACTAAATTTTGGGTGGGAGTCCATACCTTCCTGCAGGATGGACACAACACAGACACTCTTCTAGGCACTTTATATGTGTTTCCCAGTTTACGGTTGAGCAAACTGAGAAGCGGGGTAACTGGCTAAAGGCCACATAATAACTAGCAGAGCTGGAATTCATACCTGAGTCCACACTCCTAACTAAGTCAGCATTCAGCTCATCAAATCATGATGACAGTGGTGATCAGCAGCAGTAGAAACATCATAAGGAGGATGTAGGTCTTTATTATTGAAAAAATATTGTGAAAACACTGAAGGAATTTTAAAAACCTGCTTCCAAATAGTGTAGAACAGCCTTGCCTTAGTTATCTGGTAGTTCAGGGTTGTTAAGTTAACCTAATATGTTAGACAATGAATGTTATGATTCAGCTCTAGAAAGCTAAATTGGTCAGTTTGACACTAGAATGAATTGTTTCAAGAACGTCTCCTTTTGACCCTCTCCCAGTATTAGGTGGCCCCGGCAATTGGCATATCGCATCTAGATAAAGAAACAGATGACTCTATTTCAAATGTCTTTCCAAAAGAAGGAATGACCCACAAGTTGAAGAATGTGTCACGTAGTTACAAGGTTGATTCGCTGTTATGAAAGTATCAAATGAGTGAAAGATCATCACGAAGCCTTCCTGGAATTTTGGCAATACAAGGAGGTAGATTATATGGATCCTCTATGAACAGAATGAAAGCATTTTAAAATGCACGACAGGCAGAGAATAGTCACGAATTGAATTACCCAGGGAGACAATCAGGAGTTTTTTGGGACGTAATCCTCTACTTCCCTGTTGTCTTTTACACTAAAATGATGATATGTAAAACCAAAGTATACAGTAATAAATGTGTGTTGAGATGTGAAAAAGGCCAGTTAAAGGTACTTAAAAGAAAAGGATTGAAAAAAGACCCAAGCAAGAAAGGGACAATAAGCATATAAAAACAACCATTTTTGAGATTGTTGAGATGTTGCTATTTTTCAGGTGTGCTAAGCACTTTACATTCACTGTCTGATTTAACCCTTACAATAATTCTTAGAAGGAAATATAACTCTCTCAGTATCTTCAGTGGATTGCTTCCAGGAACCCCCCACAGATACCAAAATCCATGGGTGCTCAAGTTCCGTACATAAAATGATGCAGTATTTGCATATAACCTATACATATTCTCCTGCATTCTTTAAATCATCCCTAGATTACTTATAATACCTAGTACAATAAAGCAAGTGCTATATAAATACTTGTTGTACTGTATTGATTAGGAAATAATGGCAAGAAAAGAAAACTGTACATGTTTTGTGTAGACACAATTGTCCATTTTTTTCCCAAATATTTTTGATCCGAGGTTGGTTGAATCCATGAATGCAGAACTTATGGCTATGGAGAGCCAACTGTATTTTCATTTTAGAGGTGAGTAAACTGAGACTCAGAGAGACAGCGTGACTTATCCTAGGTCACACAGCTGGTAATTTGTGAAATGTGAATTCAGACCTTGACTTCAATGACCCCACTCTGTTTAATCATCCTGCAATACTGACTCTGAAATGTTGCCTATTGATCACAGTACTTTCCAAAAAAATGTTGTGGAAATCAGAATGCTATAATTTGAAGATCCAACTTTATTTTTTCTCAGTCATTTGCATTTAAGATAAATGGCTCCATTTACTAATTTGTAAATATATCACAACTCTTAAGTTGACTGGGGTACATTTATTTCCAAATATCTCTAAAATAGCGTTTTCCACCTGATGAGCTTTTTTTCTTTCTTCTTTCTTTCCCTTTCTTTTCTCTCTCCTTCCCCCACTTACTTTCTTTTTCTTCCTTCCTTCCTTCCTTTCTTTCTCTCTTTCTTTCTTTCCCTCCCTCCCTCCTTCCTTCCTCCCTCCCTCTCTTTCTCCTTCCTTCCTTTCTTTTCTTTCTTCTTTCTTTCTTTCTCCCTCTTTCTCTTTCCTTCTTTTTTCTTTCTTTCTCTCTTTCTTTCTTTCCTTTCCTTTCTTTTCTTTCCTTTCTCTCTCTCTCTCTCTGTCTGTCTCTCTTTCTTTCGATACAGGGTCTTGATATTTCACCCAGGCTAGAGTGCAGTGGCATGATCATAGCTCACAGCAGCCTTGAACCCCTAGGCTCAAGCTGTCCTCCCTCCACAGTCTCCTGAATAGCTGTGACTATAGGCTAATTTTTAAAATTTCTTTTGTAGAAATGGTCTTGCTTTGTTGCCCAGGCTGGTCTTGAACTCCTGGCCTCAAGTGATCCTCTCGCTTTGGCCTCCTAAAGTGCTAGGATTACAGGTGTGAGTTACCGAGCCCAGCCTGCTTTGTTTTTTTTGTGTTTTTTTTTTTACCTACTTAATATTTTCCTTTAAACTGACTCTTTCTTTTTACTTTAGTTTCTTCCTAAGTTGTAATATTCATGAAATCATAGGTTTGATATACTACTTACCTTTTTCTAATAGATATTAAACATATGTAATTATTAGAATACAAATATCCATCGTGTCCCGTGGTGGCCCACATTCCACTGTTCAGGAAATACTGTTCTTGAGCTTGCAAGCAGAGAGAATCGAAATGCCTCCTACAGAGTTGTCCTTTTTTAAAAAGGACAAAGGACAACTCCCTAAAGTGGATTTTTCATTAAGCTGCACCCAACCAAACAGCGAGCAGTCTTCCTAGGTTCCAGAGTCTAAAGCCTCCTGCCACCTCTTGGTAGATGACCATCAAGTAATCCAGACAAGATCAGGACCCTGAGACTTTCCCCTCATCCTTCTCTAGCTTCTACCTGCCCTCATTCAGGGTCCTCACACTTGTCCCTTGGCTACCCAGGCTCTTGCCTCTCCCTCAGCCCAAGCAGGGTCCTATACTCAGGACTGGTATAGGTCCTTTCTCATCTTCAAAACCTGCTTTCGGCCGGGTGCGGTGGCTTATACCTGTAATCCCAGCACTTTGGGAGGCCGAGGCAGGCAGATCACTTGAGATCAGGAGTTTGAGACCAGCCTGGCCAACATGGTGAAACCCCATCTCTACTAAAAATACAAAAATGAGCCGGGCGTGGTGGCTGGCGCCTGTGGTGGCCAGCTACTTGGGAGGCTGAGGCAGGATAATCGCTTGAACCCAGGAAGCAGATGTTGCAGTAAGCTGGGATTTTGCCAACGCACTCCAGCTTGGGCAACAGATAGAGACTCCGTCTCAAAAAAACAAAACAAAACAAAAAAACCCCTGCTTTCCCGTTGAGGTATTTCTCCTGGGTTCATTACAGTTTGCTTATCTTAGCCACGCCAAGGGAAAATTAGTGAGTTAATGCAACACTGCTCCCAGGTAAAAATACTTGTACTTACTGTTGTCCTTCTGGAGGTCATAGCATGGCTCTGACAATGGAACTCCAGGTATTTTCTTAGTCTGTGGTGGGACAGTCTTTCAGTGTCTTTCAGATAACCATATCAGGTACACAGGCCACCAATTCTTTCTATGTATGGTCTGATTCTTTCTTTTCCAAGTATCCTGAGACCCTTGGATAATACAATTAAGCATGGAATCTCGTCCCTGTGATATCCCTGGATTGGTTTGGGTCACTCTTTCTATTACAAAGCCTTGTATTTCTATTTTTCTGTATATCTATATATCTATGTTCCATTTCTATATTTCTATATATTCCTCTTCTACCAACATATCCAGAAGACATTGCACTATTTGTAAAAATTGATCATTTTATTCAATATTTTAAAATAAGCTTTATTATTTCCTGGTATTAAATCACTGTCAATGTGTAAAAGTATGTTTATATAATAATTATATATCATTTAACCAAATATTACTTTATCTAACTTTGTTTTAGTGAGTGAAACACAACACTTTTACTCCTGGGGATTCTCCAGATCCAGGTTTTATGCTTGACAATGGGGAGAAGAATAAAATTATTTCGTTCATTAATGTGAAAGGCAGAAGCTGAGGCCTGCTTAGAATCATTATGTAAAAATCAAGACAGTTTTATATTTATTTTAAGAAAAAGCAATAAAATGATGTTGAAGGAGATAGATATCAAACACAATTGGGGAAAATATAAGACAGCGCTATCTGTGTTCTTGATCTTTAAACTTGCCTTTATTTATGTATTTGAAGTTCAACAGCAGCTTCCACACCTAACCAAAGAAGTGTTGGTATATTCACTCCCTTTTCCTCCTGGAGGGCTCAACTCCTATTCTATATTTTTTATTTTTTATTTTTTTGCATTGCTGCTAAAAGAACAACTACAAGAGGTAAGAGAGGACTGACCAAAAAGAATTGGAAATGGTCCAAAATATTTGACTATTTCTTGGCATCTGAGAAGGATGAACCTTTTTATTATTAAGAACAGTAATGTTCCCAGTGTTCCCTGAACATATGTTGTCTTGAGCAGCTGTGTGTCCTGGGAGCCCTTTTGTTACCAAGGGAACACTATAAATGTGTCCTATCACCTTTCCGTCAAATAACTGAGAAATAATCCATCAGAATTTTCCTTCCTGTCTAAAATGGATATGCTGGGAATTGTATAACTTGCTCAGGCAATTCTTTTGCTAAATGTAAAAGTACTCTACTTCTCACAATTGTAGCGCTGACTCTCTTCTCTCAATGACCAACTTGGGGAAATGTGGACAAAATATATATGCCTTTATTCTTAGAGTCCTCTGTCTCAAAATTCCACATTTGTGACTTAAGTATGAAGCATTGGCATCATTAAAAACCAAATGGGAAGTTATAAGAATGTGGCCACATTCTTCATCAATATAACCGAAATAATGCCTATATATAAAAAAATAAATATTTTTCCCCCCTAAGGCAAGGCTTCTCACATTTTAAAGCTTAAATAAATACAGGTTTTCAACATGTTGGGATTAATCAGAAATAATGAAACCCAAATTCTTGTAACTCTAGGAAGAACAGAAAAGGCAGCCAATTTCTCTCTATTGATTTATATACCAAGAAGTGTGATGTAATTGCTGCTTCCCATCAACATGTGCCGTTGCATCAGAGGTCTTCCCAGATGTTACCTCAGGGGAGAGTAAATGTGTTTTTATTGTCTTCCTCATCTAAATGTGAAGATATTGGTATTTTCAGAGCTCATATTCTATGCCTGGCACTGTGGTGGGCACTGGGAATAGAAAAATAAATAAGACGCAATCCATGCTCTCAAAAGTTTCTATGTCCCTCAGACCTAGAGGTCAAGTGTCTACCAAGACAGATCTTCACATGAACAAGTGCTATAATGCAACCTGCAGGGATGGTTGGAATGAGTGGTGGTGCAGAGACAGGACATGGAAATATGACACAGGCATCTCCATCTCCTCTTAGAAAGGCCTGACATTCTCTGGCTACATTTTAGCAGGCTTGCTATAAAGACAGCCCTGGTGGATAAACCTTACATAGACCATAGCTCTTCTTCAGTTTGTTTTTGCCACATGCATTGCCTAAAAGTGAATGAAGCAAGCAGCCACCATTATTTAGGCTACCACCTATGCCTAAACAAAGTGGAACATAGCTGTTGCAAGAAATATTAGACCATCAATCTGGTTTTACCTATTGTCTCTCAGCCTCAAGCATACCCTCCTATTGTGTTTCCCAGAGTCCCTGACAAATCTGGAGAGAGGTGTAACTGACAGCTCTTTCTTTGACACTATTTCAGTTCCTAGGAATGTTCTCAGCAAAGTTGGGTCTGGAGGAGTATCTGTATCCTGCCCTAGAATGACATTTCCCAAAAAATGAGTTGCCTAGGAGGGATGTTTGTTAAAAATAAAGATTCCTGGACAGACCAAAATTTGCTGATCCAGAATCTTTAGAAGTAAGGGCCTGGAATCTGCAATTTTAACAGCTCTCAAGGTCATTCTTTGGCATACTGAAGTCTAGGGAAAAGTCCACTAAGGAATAGTCTGAAGAAACTGATTTGGGTGTAAGGAATTCAATGAATATATTCAATATTTGTAGGGCAATAAGGATACTTCAAAGAATATCAGATCCCATAATTTAGGAAGACCCAGGTAGGTGACACAAGTGAAATTCTTCAGTTAGTCACACCACTTGAAAGTGTTCAATAATCAAATACTTATTTATTAGATGAGCTTAACTCTTCCAATTTGTAACTTTCTCTGGTGGATTCCAGGAGGAGGCATCAGTCAAATACATTTTGGTGTAAATTTATCTTATTAGTTTTATTTTCTTTTAACAAGTGAATGAGATTTTAAAAAGAGCCTTAAGAGAACAGAAGTTTTCATGGGGAATAAAGGAAAAAATAACTGACCATCCTGGCTAAAACGGTGAAACCCCATCTTTACTAAAAATACAAAAAATTAGCCAGGCATGGTGGCGGGCGCCTGTAGTCCCAGCTACTAGGGAGACTGAGGCTGGAAAATGGCTTGAACCCGGCAGGCAGAGCTTGCAGTGAGCCGAGATTGCACCACTGCACTCCAGCCTGGGTGACAGAATGAGACTGTGTCTCAAAAAAAAAAAAAGAACTATGAAACATAAATATATAAATCAGGGCCAGCCATGGTGGCTCACACTTGTAATCCTGGCACTTTTGGGGGCCAAGGTGGGAGAATAGCTTGAGGCCAGGCATTCAAAACCAGCCTGGGAAACATATCAAGACCTCCAACACCATAAAACAAAAAGTAAGAGAATGGAAACATAAATATATAAATCAAATATCTTCATTTTTTGAGTCTCCACTCCAAATATTCTGCTGGGTTTACTCATTTGTTCATTCATTCATTATTTAGTCAATAAATTAAATGATTCATTGTTTATATGTTTACTAAATAGAAATAAATGTGTACTCAGGCAACAACTCTGAGGCAAGCCCCAGGTGCTGGGGATGCAGTGGTGAGCAAGGCAGAGCACATGTCTGCTTTCAGGGAACTTCTTTCTCCTATGGGGAGACAGGCAATAAATCAGTGAAAAACCAAGTAAAAATATAACATCAGAGAAAATGATCAAGTACTGGGAGGGAAACAAAGCAGAATGGTGTGGTAGTGCCTGAGTGGAGTTTGGTGGCAGGCAGACTACTTTGAATTTGATGCTGAAGGAAGACCTCTGTGATTCAGTGACATTTGAACTGAGCCCTGAACCCATTATATAAAGAAGTGAGAAAGAGTCTTTCCTGCAGAAGAAACAGCTAGTGCAAAGATCCCCCAAAAGGAACCAGCTAGGTGTGCCTGAGAAACAGTGAAGAGGCCAGGCAAGATCGAGTGGAGTGAGTGACTGGTAGAATGAGAAGAGATGGGCATGGATGGCTAGATCAGATGGATCACCTGGGACGCTGTAGGTCATAATAAGGCGTTTGAGCCTGCTAGGGCCACCATGACAAAATACCACAGACTGGGAGGCTTAAACAACAGATGTTATTTCCTCATTGTTCTGGAGGCTGGATGTCCAAAATTAAGGTGCCAGCAGGACTGGTTTCTCCTGTGGCCTGTCTCCCTGGCTTGTAGATGATCCCCCCACACCTTCTTGCTGCTTCACCTGGTGAGTCCCTCTGTGTATATGCACCGCCTGGTGTGTCTCTATGTCCTAATCTCCTCCTTTTACAAGGGCATTAGTGAGACTGAATTAGGTACCTACCCTAACATCCTCATGCCAACTTATCTATGTATTTGAATGTCCTATCTCCAAATATAGCCAGGTTCTGAGATCCTAGAGGCTAGGGCTTCAACATATGAATTTTGAGAAGACACAATTCTGCCCATAAAATAAGGTTTTTGAGTTTTATTGCTTAGACATTTTCGGAGAATTTTAAACAGCAAAGCAATAAAATCATATTTAATTTTACATAGATTTCTCAAGCTGCTCAGTGGTGAGTGGGATAGAAGAGGACGGAATGAAACAGGGAGCTAGAGAGGAGATTTTTTTTTTTTTTTTTTTGAGACAGAGTCTTGCTCTGTCACCCAGGCTAGAGTGCAGTGGTGTGATCTCGGCTCACTGCAACCTCTGCCTCCCGGGTTCAAGTGATTTTCCTGCCTCAGCCTCCTGAGTAGCTGGGACTACAGGCACCCGCCACCATACCTGGCTAATTTTCTGTATTTTTAGTAGAGACGGGGTTTCATCGTGTTAGCCAGGTTGGTCTCGATCTCCTCACCTCGTGATCCGCCCACCTTGGCCTCCCAAAGTGCTGGGATTACAGGTGTGAGCCACCGCTCCCGGCCTGAGGAGACTTTTAAAGAGATGACATGGTGGCTTGGACCAGGGGATAATAGTGGAGGGGAGATGAATGTACTTCTACAGCGTGTGTTTTGGAGGGAGAGTTGACTGTGGAAGTATTGCTGTGGAAGTATTCTGTAGAAGTAGTTAAATCAGTTGACTTTAAGTAAAAGAGATTTTCTTTGATAATCAGCAGACCATTCCAGCCTGCCAGCCTGCCACACAATTCCAGACTCGCCAGTCCCTCCACAATCATGTAAACCAGTTCCTTGGAATAAATCTCTCTCTTTCTCGTGTATGAGTGTGTATAATATATATTTTTTATTGTATGTGATATATATTATATATTCTTTATATTCCTTCATATTATATGTAATGCTCCTTTAGATGATATATGATATGTGTTATATTTTGTATATGTGTATATATCCTACTGGTTCTCTTTCTCTGGAGAACCCTGACTGACTAACCATCCTGCATACCTCTCTGTTCCTGTCTTAAGAAAAGGGAGGTGGAAGGCATGAGGTGAGGGCATGATGTTCATGAAGGTGAAGAATGCCACATTCATGAGTCTTATGTTCCTGCCTTAGAGGAAGAGGGCAGGGATGTAAGATAAGGTGAGCTCCCTGCTGTGGGAGAGCAAAAGGGTTCTCAGGTTAAAGGGCAATCCTTTTACTTCCAGCAGACCTCCTAGAGATGCCATCTCCTCCTGCTTCCAGTGTTATTCTCATGCTCTGCCCATGATTCTAACTCCCTTCCTCTGCAACCTTCATTTGCAGAACTGAATGAGGGGTGCTGGGCATGCAGCGGACCATTGGGCTGACTTCACTGTTTGGAACCCTGAAGTGTACACACTTTCTCTTTTATCCTGTTTGGACTCCACTCCCTTATTTGTTCCTAAGATTAATTTTTCCCCAGAAAACTGAAGTTTTATTAGTTGAAGGTAAAAAATCTATACAATTTCTTCCCTTTGAAAATCTTTCTTACAGTAGGTGAACTATTCAGATGAACCTTCAGGGCTTTATTTCACTGGCCCATCCATAAGAACCTTGGAATCCAGAAATAGCTTGTCATTTGTGGATTCCTTGGCCGGCTTCCTACAGCATACCACATTAAAAACTCTCCTTATAGAAGGGGAGTTGGATCAAAGATGTTGCCTTTGTTCACTGTACCTGTTAGGTGCCTGAAATTGCTGACACTGCAGAAACATCAGAAAGAAGGAGGTGCCACAGGTCAGCAGTTATTTGCCCAGCCAGGGTAATTCGTCTTATCAAAAACCAAGTATGCTGTCCATTCCACAAGTCCTACTGCCTCCCTTCACAGATGAGGTCATTAAGTTATTTGGCGTTTAACGGTTCAGCAATTGTAAGAGTTGACAACAGTAAAAGGAAAGAAAAGCTGATTTTCAAACACCATTCTAGTAAGCAGTGGTTTCCTACCTTAAAGAATCTCTGGCCAGGCGCCGTGGCTCACACCTGTAATCCCAGCACTTTGGGAGGCCTAGGCGGGCGGATCATGAGGTCAGCAGATCGAGACCGTCCTGGCTAACACGATGAAACCCCATCTCTACTAAAAAAAAAAAAAAAAAAAAAAAAAAAAAGCCGGGTGTGATGGCGGGCGCCTGTAGTCCCAGCTATTCGGGAGGCTGAGGCAGGAGGATGGTGTGAACCCGGGAGGTGGAGCTTGCAGTGAGCCGAGATCGCACCCCTGTACTCCAGCCTGTGCGACGAGTGAGACTCTGTCTCAAAAAAAAAAAAAAGAATCTCTGATTATATCACACTATAGCTTTTAGATTTCATGTTAAGATATGTTTTGGGCATTGCTCTTAGTACTTAAGTATTTAATGTAAGGTTTCACTTAAGAAAACTATGAAAGGACTTGGCAGTAACTTCTGGAATTTAGCCAGAGCACAACTTTTATTGTGTTCCATAGCAATTTATCTGTTTAACAAGTACATTAGCTAGTAAGTGGCAGAATCAGAATCTGAACCCCCCTCGACTCAGTTTCAAAGCCCATACACGTGCTTTCACTCACCCACTTAACAGAGCCTTATTAATCACTTACTAAGTACCAGGTCCCGTGTTATATGTGTCACATAATCTGAGAAAGAATCAGGAAGAAATAGTGGTGACGTCTGCCCAGATCTACCTCATGCCAGCTGAAAGTGAAGGAAAGGGGGTAAGTCAGCTTCTGAGCCTGCACTGATTAAGAAAAATCTGGGACTACCCCCAGTTACAAATAAAAAAATATAATTCAGATAGTTTATCCATTCTTTTATTTTTACAATTTCATGATTCCAGTCCACTCTACTCCTTGATGTCCTGAAATGAATTCATTTGGAAAAGTTCCTAATTGGTCGTGAAACAGCTATCCTCATTATTTACTATTTAACTGTTCATATGCACTAAACAAGATACTTTGTTTCTAAAAATCTATCTTTTAAAATAATCCAAAACAATGAAAAATGTTCCATGCTTAAAAATATTTTCCACTTTGTTACTTATACTGATTAAAAATTAGGAAAGGTTGGGTAATTTATATAATGGCTACAGAATGATGCCTAGCATTATTTTGCAATCATTTAAAAAGACTATTTTCATAGATAATTAATCACATAACAATTTTTATAAAATAATATTAGGGGAAACAGTAAGTTAAAATACTGTATAGGTATACTACAATTAAAACTATTTTTGAATGTACCCAAAATATACTAAAATGCACCAGATGCTAAAAGTGTTTATTTTAAGATGGTAAGATATGTGTTAAAATGGTGTTAGAATGGTGGCTTTTCCTTTTCTGTTTTTTAAACATTTTTTTTGCAGAGAAAATAAAATTAATCTAAAATTATGAAGGAAAAAAGTTATTATTTCACAACTTTTGTTTGTTTGTTTGTTTACATGGAGTCTTGCTTTGTCACCTAGGCTGGAGTGCAGTGGCACAATCTCAGCTCACTGCAACCTTCACGTCCCAGGTTCAAATGATTCTCCTGCCTCAGCCTCCCAAGTAGCTGGGATTACAGCTGCCCGCTACCATGCCCAGCTAATTTTTGTATTTTTAGTAGAGATGGAGTTTCACCATGTTGGCCAGGCTGGTCTTGAACTCCTGATCATATTTCTATACTTCATAACCCGATGGTACTATAACCATAATATCAAGCAATCCACCTGCCTCAGCCTCCCAAGTAGCTGGGATTACAGCTGCCCGCTACCATGCCCAGCTAATTTTTGTATTTTTAGTAGAGATGGAGTTTCACCATGTTGGCCAGGCTGGTCTTGAACTCCTGATCATATTTCTATACTTCATAACCAGATGGTACTATAACCATAATATCAAGCAATCCACCTGCCTCGGCCTCCCAAAGTACTGGGATTACAGGCCTGAGCCACCACTAACGGCCTTATTTCACATCTTGGTGGTAGGCAAGACATCTTATGTTAAGTGAATTGATAGCAATTGCTGTCCTAGTTTAAGGGGAAAAGATGAGCTGGAGACAAATTGAAAACAGGTAATGAACAGGGGACAGTCTTATGTAGATGTGGTCACTACTCTAGGGGCTATTCCTTCACAGACGTAACACCTTAACTTGAAATGCAATTTGTTTTCCTTGAATAGTGTTTTCTATTTTATCTTACAATTACTAGACAGACACCACTTTGTGCCAAAAGCAGCCTAGATCTTCAAAAACACCTCTGCACAATAAACTTTCTTATCTGCCTGAAGCCAGAGAACGTGGCCAAGTGGTTTCTGAATTTTTCAGCTCTGGAGTCTAAGTTCTGGTGATTTCAATTCTCAGTGTCAATGTGCTGGCAGCCTGGTAGCCCTGCTTTGACTTCATCCTATTTCAAGGAAATAACTGACTAATCAAAACAGAGCAGGGAACATTGCTGAGTCCTAAAGATATGAGTAGGAAGCTATGCACTATTTAAATAGGGGCTGCTCCCCTGGAAGAAAGCTGGAAGAATGCTAGAGGGAGGACTTCTCCTCTCATGAATCCCTCAGCTTTCCACTTAGCCAGGCAGGATGTCAATCCCAAGAAATCACATTTTGGAGAAAACCAAACAACTGTATAAGAAACTTAGTTTGAGGAACAATAGCCAGAAGTTTACATGTCTCTTTTATATGTCTCTAGAAGTTGCTTCATTTTTTAATAACCGTTTTGGAGTTAGATTAGGCAATGTATACCACAGTCCTAAAAACATTCATGCCCCTTGACCCAGAAATTCTAGGACCTCAAAATTCACTAAAGGAGACAATCAGATAAGTCGAAAGGAAATTTATGTACTAAACAATTTATTTGTTTAAAATAGTAATAGCAGCAGCAACAACAAACAGAAACAATCTAAATGTCCTACAGTAGGGGACTAGTTAGAATAAATTATGGTATAGCCATACAATGGAATACTATATGGTCATTAAAATGATATTATACCACTATTTTTATTGATATTGATCAATTTTCACAACATGAAATTATACAAAAATTATAAGAATGTGTACCTTTCAATCTAATTTTTTAAAATGTACATATTTTCTTTGTGGAAATCAGAAAGACTATGCACCAAAATGTTAATAGTGATTTTTTTCATGGTGTTTTGGATTTTTCATTGGTTTTAGTTTAATACATATTTTTGGTTTTGTTCACTTGCGTTTCTAATATTTTTACATTTCTTGTGTAACTAAAAAGGAAACACACTTTAACAATTAGTCTTTTTCAAATGTTTAACATTTTCAGAAAGAGTTTTTAAAATTCTGGGAATATCTAGTGTGTACTGTTGGATCGAGTTTTGGACTCAAAAGTTATTTTACAGCTCAAAGATATTTTTAGGATGGTCATGCTATCTTTGGCAATAAAATTCCTTTAAAAACTCAATAAGCTTCTGGCTAGTTCCCGGTACACTAACCACACTAATGTTCTTGCCTAAAAGTTCACATAATTCTCAAATCTGCTTTATTTCTTTGCTTCTTCACCTTAGGCCTCTCTCCCTCAATTTAATGGCCTCTACCCTATGTCCATCTTGAACAATAAATGGGAAGGCTACATTTCTAATCTGATCTTTGCCCCAGGGCTGATTCTTATATTTAACTGAGGAGTATCACTGGCCTTTCTTACTCAAAGCCTTGTCTTTTACTATTTGGGAATAAAAGCTATCAGCCTTTTCAACATTTGAATGACCCAGATTTCTTGACTTTCTTTATTCCCTTTCATTTCAGCTTGCAAACCAGCCCATTCTTTCCTGAGCCCATTTATTTTCCATAAAACATCACCAAGGACAGCTAATGGTAGCCAACACACACTGGCACTCAAGTGATCTGTAACCACTCCAACCACCTCCCCTAGAGCTTCCATTCAGGAATGGTCTGCTTTCAAGTTACTGCAGGTGACAATGTTTCATGTCTTGCCACTATATAACAGAGTATATAACACAGTACAACACAGTGGCAAAACATTATTCCAGCCACTAGCATCAGTTTTCTTACCATTCACCACCTCATCATTTAGCACCCTGCTTCAAGGTACAAGTTTCTGAATTGTAAACAAATCAAAACAACATTTTGGTGGTTTAAAATCATAAAAAAATATATATTTTTTTGGCCTGAAATCATCCAACACAGGTGTCTGTGGTTGGGTGGATCTCCTGGATAGCTTTTTTCCTCATGGCAACTCAGCTTCTTCCAGCGTGGCTTCCCCACGCTCCAGTCTTGGAGTTCATGTCTCTGTATCCGTTGACCAGAACTCAGTCTAATGGTTCCACCTAACAGCAAAGGAGCCTGGGAAACAAAGCCTAGCTGTATGCCCAGGAGGGGAAAAAATGCCTTTGGAGAACAAACAGCATTCTCTCCGAACAACGGTTTACTGGGTACAATTTTCCTCATGTAGGCAGTTACGGTGTCAGCAGAACTACAGGAAAGTGCTCTCTCCCCACTCTTGCTTTCTCTGTTCTGACTTTGAAAAGAAAAGAAGCTGAGAGTTGCAGTGGGAAGCAGAAGCTGTGAGACACAAACACAGTGAGGTAGAGAGAGCAAATAGGGAAAGCCTGTGAATTAAAGGCCTGCCAGTTGACAGCTGAAGCCGGGACAGCTGTACAAAGGCAAACCCTGTGCTAAATGGCTTCAATCTGTGAACACGGTCCAAGGATCTTAACACCATGAGTTGAAAAATAGTTGAAACTTTTTTCTCTGGATAAAGAAAGCTAGAGAACTAGATTTAGCTGTAATTTAATAGAGTTCAGTATTAGAAGGATACTTATTTATAGCTAGATATTTATGTCTTTAAATAACATTCTTTATTTTTATGTTTTTGTTCATATTTTGCATTTCAGAAGTGATTATTTAGTTTTGGAAATCATAACTGATTAGATCTTGACCCTTTCCTGCTCTTTTTACTTGAGGAAATCCTGATCTATTGGCTTAATTAATTAATTAAGTAACCCATCTATTTATTCAATAAATATTTATTAAAGTCCTATTAAGTGCCAGATATTGTGTTAGGTTAAATCTGGTTAAAAGGCAGATATGGTCCCTGCCTTCATGAAACTTACAGTCTAGTGGGTAAGACACATGTTAACCAAACTCTCTGGGACCAGCAATTATTTGTCTTCAGTAGTATATGATTATAACATATGATATTATGGTTATAATACCATCTGGTTATACAGAAGAAGTATAGAAAGCTTTCAGAGTATATCACACAAAAGCCTGACCATTTTTAAGAGGTCAAGGACGGCTTCCTTGGTAAAATCACGTTATTTTTAAGTAAAATGTTTATTATCTATTTGTAAGTTAGAAAAGGATATGTAGTGAAAAGTGTTTTTGTGCCTGCTGCCTCTGTCCCAGCCCCCTAGTTTCTCTGCCTGGAAGAAACCACTCTGACCAAGTTACTGCAGGTGACAATGTTTCATGTCTTACCACTACGTGACAGTGTATATAACATTGTACAACACAGTGGCAAGACATTATTCCAGCCACTAGCATCAGTTTTCTTACCATTCACCACCTCCTCATTTAGCACCCTGCTTCAAGGTACCAGTTTCCTTGTATGTCTATTTTAAAACATCCTCACAACAGGTGGCATACTCTACATGCTGTTCATTTATTGCTTCTTTGCCTAATACAGAGAGAGTCCATCCAATCATCTGTCATGGCTGCATGATATTTCATGGTATGCATTGCTATAATTTGTTAATTAGCCCCAGTATTCATTTTCTTTATTTTTTATTATATTTTAATTATTATTATACTTTAAGTTCTAGGATACATGTGAACAACGTGCAGGTCTGATACACAGATATACATGTGCCATGTTGGTTTGCTGCACCCATCAAGTCATCATTTACATTAGGTATTTCTCCTAATGCTATCCCTCTCCCAGGCCCCCAGCCCCCAACAGGCCCCGGTGTGTGACATTCCCTGCCCTGTGTCCAAGTGATCTCATTGTTCAATTCCCACCTATGAGTGAGAACGTGCGGTGTTTCTGTCCTTGTGATAGTTTGTGACAATTATGATTTCCAATTTCAACCATGTCCCTGCAAAGGACATGAACTCATCCTTTTTTATGGCTGCATAGTATTCCATGGTGTATTTGTGCCACATTTTCTTAATCCAGTCTATCATTGATGGACATTTGGGTTGGTTCCAAGTCTTTGCTATTGTGAATAGTGCCACAATAAACATACTTGTACATGTGTCTTTATAGCAGCATGATTTATAATCCTTTGGGTATATGCCCAGGAATGGGATGGCTGGGTCAAATGGTATTTCTAGTTCCAGATCCTTGAGGAATCACCACACTGTCTTCCACAATGGTTGAACTAGTTTACAGTCCCACCAACAGTGTAAAAGTGTTCCTATTTCTCCACATCCTCTCCAGCATCTGTTGTTTCCTGACTTTTTAATGATCGCCATTCTAACTGGTGTGAGATGGTATCTCATTGTGGTTTTGATTTGCAATTCTCTGATGACCAGCGATGATGAGCATTTTTTCATGTGTCTGTTGGCTGCATAAATGTCTTCTTTTGAGAAGTGTCTGTTCATATCCATTGCCCACTTTTTGATGGGGTTGTTTGCTTTTTTCTTGTAAATGTGTTTGAGTTCTTTGTAGATTCTGTATATTAGCCCTTTGTCAGATGGGTAGATTGCAAAAATTTTCTGCCATTCTGTAGGTTGCCTGTTCACTCTGACAGTAGTTTCTTTTGCTGTGTGGAAGCTCCTCAGTTTAATTAGATCCATTTGTCTATTTTGGCTTTTGTTGCCATTGGTTTTGGTGTTTTAGTCATGAAGTCCTTGGCCATGCCTATGTCCTGAATAGTATTGTCGAGGTTTTCTTCTAGGGTTTTTATGGTTTTAGGTCTAACATTTAAGTCTTTAATCCATCTTGAATTAATTTTTGTATAAGGTGTAAGGAAGGGATCCAGTTTCAGCTTTCTACATGTGGGTAGCCAGTTTTCCCAGCATCATTTATTAAATAGGGAATCCTTTCCCTATTTCTTGTTTTTGTTGGGTTTGTCAAAGATCAGATGTTTGTAGATGTGTGGTGTTACTTCTGAGGGCTCTGTTCTGTTCCATTGGTTAGATATCTATTTTGGTACCAGTACCATGCTGTTTTGGTTACTGTAGCCTTGTAGTATCATTTGAAGTCAGGTAGCATGATACCTCCAGCTTTGTTCTTTTGGCTTAGGATTGTCTTGGCTATATGCGCTCTTTTTTGGTTCCATATGAACTTTAAAAGCAGTTTTTTTCCAATTCTGTGAAGAAAGTGTTTGGTAGCTTGATGGGGATGGCATTGAATCTGTAAATTACCTTGGATAGTATGGCCATTTTCACAATATTGATTCTTCCTATCCATGAGTGTGGAATCTTCTTCTATTTGTTTGTGTCTTCTTTTATTTCTTTGAGCAGTGGTTTGTAGTTCTCCTTGAAGAGGTCCTTCACATCCCTCGTAAGTTGGATTCCTAGGTATTTTATTCTCTTTGTAGCAATTGTGAATGGGAGTTCACTCATGATTTGGCTGTCTGTTTGTCTGTTATTGGTGTATAAGAATGCTTGTGATATTTGCACATTGATTTTATATCCTGAGACCTTGCTGAAGTTGCTGATCAGCTTAAGGAGATTTTGGGCTGAGACAATGGGGTTTTCTAAATATATAATCATGTCATCTGCAAACAGGGACAATTTGACTTCCTCTTTTCCTAATTGAATACCCTTTATTTTTTACCGTTGCCTGATTGCCCTGGCTAGAACTTCCAACACGATGTTGAATAGGAGTGGTGAGAGAGGGCATCCTTGTGCCAGTTTTCGAAGGGAATGCTTCCAGTTTTTGCCCATTCAGTATTAACTTTGTAATGCATGCATAAGCTTCAATAGCTGATTTGATCAAGTGGAAGAAAGGGTATCAGTGATTGAAGATAAAATTAATGAAATAAAGCGAGAAGACAAGGTTAGAGAAAATAGAGTAAAAAGAAATGAACAAAGCCTCCAAGAAATATGGGACTATGTGAAAAGACCAAGTCTATGTTTGACTGGTTTACCTGAAAGTGATGGGAAGACTGGAAACAAGTTTGAAAACACTCTTCAGGATATTATTCAGGAGAACTTCCCAACCTGCAAGGCAGGCCAACATTCAAGTTCAGGAAATACAGAGAACACCACAAAGATACTCTTCGAGAAGAGCAACCCCAAGACACATAACTGTGGAAGCGCATGGGGTCAGGAATTCCCTTTCCTAGTCAAAGAAAGGGGTGACAGACGGCACCTGGAAAATCAGGTCACTCCCACCCTACTACTGCGCTTTTCCAACGGGCTCACCAAATGGCACACCAGGAGATTATATCCCGCACCTGGCTTGGAGGGTCCTACGCCCATGGAGCCTCACTCATTGCTAGCACAGCAGTCTGAGATCAAACTGCAAGGCGGCAGTGAGGCTTGGAGAAGGGCGCCCACCATTGCCCAAGCTTGAGTAGGTAAACAAAGCGGCTGGGAAGCTCGATCTGGTTGGAGCCCACCACAGCTCAAGGAGGCCTGCCTGCCCCTGTAGGCTCCACCTCTCAGAGCAGGGCACAGACAAACAAAAGATAGCAATAACTTCTGCAGACTTAAATGTCCCTGTCTGACAGCTTTGAAGAGAGTAGTGGTTCTCCCAGCACACAGTTTGAGATCTGAGAATGGGCAGACTGCCTCTTCAAGTGGGTCCGTGACCCCTGAGTAGCCTAACTGGGAGGCGCCCCCCAGTAGGGGCAGCCTGACACCTCACACGGCCGGGTACTCCTCTGAGACAAAACTTCCAGAGGAACGGTCAGGCAGCAGCATTTGCAGTTCACCAATATCTGCTGTTCTGCAGCCACTGCTGCTGATATCCAGGCAAACAGGGTCTGGAGTGGACCTCCAGCAAAATCCAACAGACCTGAAGCTGAGGGTCCTGACTGTTAGAAGGAAAACAAACAAACAGAAAGGACATCCACACCAAAAACCCGTCTGTATGTCACCATCATCAAAGACCAAAGGTAGATAAAACCACAAAGATGGGGAAAAAACAGAGCAGAAAAACCGTAAACTCTAAAAATCAGAGCGTCTCTTCTCCTCCAAAGGAACGCAGCTCCTCACCAGCAATGGAACAAAGCTGGACGGAGAATGACTTCGACAAGTTGAGAGAAGAAGGCTTCAGAAGATCAAACTACTCTGAGCAAAAGGAGGAAGTTCGAACCAATGGCAAAGAAGTTAAAACTTTGAAAAAAAATTAGACGAATGGATAACTAGAATAACCAACGCAGAGAAGTCCTTAAAGGACCTGATGGGGCTGAAAACCATGGCACGAGAACTATGTGACAAATCACAAGACTCAGTAACTGATGTAATCAACTGGAAGAAAGGATATCAACGATGGAAGATGAAATGAATGAAATGAAACGTGAAGAGAAGTTTAGAGAAAAAAGAATAAAAAGAAACGAACAAAGCCTCCAAGAAATATGCAACTATGTGAAAAGACCAAATCTACGTCTGACTGGTGTACCTGAAAGTGACGGGGAGAATGGAAAGAAGTTGGAAAATACTCTGCAGGATATTATCCAGGAGAACTTCCCCAATATAGCAAGGCAGGCCAACATTCAAATTCAGGAAATACAGAGAACGCCACAAAGATACTCCTCGAGAAGAGCAACTCCAAAACACATAATTGTCAGATTCACCAAAGTTGAAATGAAGGAAAAAATGTTAAGGGCAGCCAGAGAGAAAGGTCCGGTTACCCACAAAGGGAAGCCCATCAGACTAACAGTGGATCTCTCAGCAGAAACTCTACAAGCCAGAAGAGAGTGGGGACCAATATTCAACATTCTTAAAGGAAAGAATTTTCAACCCAGAATTTCATATCCAGCCAAACTAAGCTTCATAAATGAAGGAGAAATAAAATCCTTACAGACAAGCAAATGCTGAGAGATTTTGTCACCACCAGGCCTGCCTTACAAGAGCTCCTGAAGGAAACACTAAACATGGGAAGGAACAACTTGTACCAGCCACCGCAAAAAGCCCAATTGCAAAGACCATCGATGCTATAAAGAAACTGCATCAATTAACGGGCAAAATAACCAGCGAACATCATAATGACAGGATCAAATTCATACATAACAATATTAACCTTAAATGTAAATGGGCTAAAAGCCGCAATTAAAAGACACAGACTGGCAAATTGGATCAAGACTCAAGACCCATCAGTTTGCTGTATTCAGGAAACCCATCTCATGTGCAAAGACACACATGGGCTCAAAATAAGGGGATGGAGGAAGATCTACCAAGCAAATGGAAAGCAAAAAAAAAAGAGGGGTTGCAATCCTAGTCTCTGATAAAACAGACTTTAAAGCAACAAAGATCAAAGGGACAAAGAAGGCCATTACATAATGGTAAAGGGATCAACTGTACAAGAAGAGCTAACTATCCTAAATATATATCCACCCAATACAAGAGCACCCAGATTCATAAAGCAAGTCCTTAGAGACCTACAAAGAGACTTAGACTCCCACACAATAATAATGGGAGACTTTAACACCCCACTGTCAATATTAGATAGATCAACAAGACAGAAGGTTAACAAGGATATCCAGGACTTGAACTCAGCTCTGCACCAAGCAGACCTAATAGACATCTACAGAACTCTCCACCCTAAATCAACAGAATATACATTATTCTCAGCACCACATCACTCTTATTCCAAAACTCACCACAAAGTTGGGAGTAAAGCACTCCTCAGCAAGTGTAAAAGAACGTAAATCACAGCAAACTGTCTCTCAGACTACAGTGCGATCAAATTAGAACTCAGGATTAAGAAACTCACTCAAAACCGCACAACTACATGGAAACTGAACCTTCTCCTGAATGACTACTGGGTAAATAACGAAATGAAGGCAGAAATAGATGTTCTTTGAAACTAATGAGAACAAAGACACAACATACCAGAATCTCTGGGACACATTTAAAGCAGTGTGTAGAGGGAAATTTATAGCACTAAATGCCCACAAGATAAAGCAGGAAAGATCTAAAATCGACCCCCTAACATCACAATTAAAAGAACTAGAGAAGCAAGAGCAAACAAATTCAAAAGCTAGCAGAAGGCAAGAAATAACTAAGATCAGAGCAGAACTGAAAGAGATAGAGACACAAAAAACCCTTCAAAAAATCAATGAATCCAGGAGCTGGTTTTTTGAAAAGATCAACACAATTGATAGACCGGTAGCAAGACTAGTAAAGAAGAAAAGAGAAAAGAATCAAATAGATGCCATAAAAAATGATAAAGGGGATGTCACCACTGATCCCACAGAAATACAATCAGAGAATACTATAAACACCTCTACGCAAATAAACTAGAAAATCTGGAAGAAGTGGATAAATTCCTGGATACATACACCCTCCCAAGGCCAAACCAGAAAGAAATTGAATCTCTGAACAGACCAATAATAGGCTCTGAAGTTGAGGCAATAATTAATAGCCTACCAACCAAAAAAAGTCCAGGACCAGACGGATTCACAGCCAAATTCTACCAGAGGTACAGAGGAGCTGGTACCATTCCTTCTGAATCTATTTCAATCAATAGAAAAAGAGGGAACCCAGTATACGTTTTCTGTTGCTGCTATAGCACACAACCATGAATTTAATGGCTTAAAACAATAAAAATATATTCTCTAACAGTTCTGGAGTCCGGAAGTTGGAAATGGGTTTCACTGGACTGAAATCAAAGATGGGCATTATAAAAAAAACCAAACCAAAAAACAAAAACAACCCAACAATCCAGAAAATAAGTGTTGGTGAGCATGCAGAGAAATCAGGACACTTGTGCATTACTGGTGGGAATGTGAAGTGATGGAGCCACTGTGGAGAACAATAAGATGGTTTCTCAAAAAAAATTAAACATAGAATTATCATGTAATAGAGCAAATCCATTTCTGAGTATACACCCAAAAGGAGTGGAAGCAGGGATTCAAGCAGATATTTGTACACCTATGTTCATAATAGCTTTATTCACAATAGCCAAAAGGTGAAAGCAACCCAAGTGTGCATCGACAGATGAATGGATAAACACAATGTGGTATATACATACAATGGAACATCGTTTAGCTTTAAAAAAACAAAGAAAGAAATCCTAACACATGCTACAGCATGAATGAACCTTGGAGGCATTACACTAAGTGAAATAAGCCCATTACAAAAGAACAAATACTGTATGATTCCACTTACATTAGGTAGCTAGAGTAGTTATAGTCACAAAGACAGAAACTAGAGTGGTGGTTGCCAGAGCCTGGAGAAAGAGGAAAATGGAGTGTTACTGTTTAATGGGTACAGAGTTTCAGTTTTAGAAGATAAAAAAGTTCTAGAAATTGATAGCAGTACGGTTGCAGATCAATGTGAATGGACTTAATGCTACTAAACTACACATTTAAAAATGGTTAAAATGGTAAATTTTATGTTATGTGTATTTTAACACAGTAAAAAATAAACAAGAAATCTACAAAATAGTTTCTGCTATTTAAGGTAGCATTTATAGGTTCCAGCAATTAGGACCTGGATATCTTTGGAGGCCATTATTCAGACTACTATAACTACCTATCCATCTTTTTTCCCACTGACTTGAAATGACACCTTTATCACATACTAAATTTCTATATTTAGATCAATTTCTGGACTTTCTATTATTTTTCATTGAGTTGACTCTTTATGCATGTGTGTCAATACACTATTATGATTATTTTCTTATAGAGATGTAGTCTTTCTATGATGCCCAGGCTGCTCTCCAACTACTGTGCTCAAGAAATTCTTCTGCTTTAGCCTCCTGAGTAGCTGGGATTGTAGGTACACACTGCCATGCCCAGCTACAGTACTAAACTATTTTAACATTGTATTTTCATATTTAATAGGTTTAGCCCCCATTCATTATTCTTGTTGTCCAAGATTTTTCTGGATATTCTTGCTTGTTTATTTTCAGTATCAGCTCATCTAATTTCAAAAAAAAAGATTCTATCATTACATTTATTGGGATTTTGAAAAGTTTATTGATAACTTCAGACAGAATTAAAATCTTTCTTATGTTGAATCTTCTTGGCCCAAATCATGGTATGCCTTTTCAGTTGTTTAGGTCTTCTTTTATGTTCTTTAGTAGTGTTTAAAAAGTTCTATTTGGCCCGGTGCAGTGGCTCACACCTGTAATCCCAGTACTTTGGGAGGCCAAGGTGGGCAGATCATGAGGTCAGTAGTTCAAGACCAGCCTGGCCAACATGGTGAAACCCCATCTGTACTGAAAATACAAAAATTAGCTGGGTGTGGTGGCATGCACCTGTAACCCCAGCTACTCAAGAGGCTGAGGCAGGAGAATCACTTGAACCCAGGAAGCAGAGATTGCAGTGAGCCGAGATCATGCCATTGCACTCCAGCCTGGGCGACAGAGTGAGATTCTGTCTCAAAAAAAAAAAAGTTCTATTCGTGTAGATCTTGCCCATTTCTTAAGTTTACTCCTAGCCATTGTAGAGGCAGGGGAATTGTCCCTATTCCTGCTAGAGGTTTGATTTCAGAATCTGATAAATAAATGGACAATAGACAGAGACAGGAGAAAAAGACGTATTCATTTATTACTGTGCACATGTACATGGGAGTCCCACAAATATGAGACTCAAAGAAAAGCCAGATAGCTGAGGGTTAAATAGCACCCTCTTCATAGGAGACAGGGAGATCAGGGGATGTGGACAATTTTGAGAGGTAGTAAATGATTTTCAAGGGAATTGAATAGGTCCAAAGCACAGTCAATAGGAAGTTATTGTAAATGATTCTCTTTGGAAGCTGAATGGGATCAACAAGTTATGGGAAGGAGACAGGAGAATTGCATTGTGAACAAAGGTCACCATATTATGCCGAGTCTCTTAGGTAATCTCTCAGGGAAGTGTTCAGAAGAACAGACGAAAAATCTGTCTGGGTGCAGTGATGACTTTTAGTCTCTTCTCTTCTCTGGAGGTTAATCTTTTCTGGTTATTTGATGATATTCCTAGGGAGGGAGTCTTAAGACAATGGCTTTTTTTTTTTTTAAGTTTTTCTCAGTCAGATAAGGCAACTTCCAGAGAGAGTCCCTTCCTGTACTTGTAGGAGTTGGGAGCAAAAGAAAGTTAGAAAGTCTTTGGTTTTGAGGCAGTTTCTAAAGACTTCCAATTGCCTTTAATTCAAAAGGGCTCAGCATGCCAAAGCACTATACTTTGGGGTAGCATCCTCTGCACCCCAACACTGTTTAACTTTTCTGTTGTTATTGTAAATGGACACTTCTCTTTCATTATATCTTGTTTGTATATGTAAAAACTTTGACTTCTGATTATAAATTTGAATCCCACCACCTTATGGTATGTTCTTTTATATAATAATATATTTCAGTTCATTGTCTTAGTTTTTTTCTGCATAACATTTAATCCCTTAGCAAAATTACACGTTACTACTTCCTTCCCTTCTCTAACTACATTGGATGATACTTGCTGAAAAAATGTTAAATAATAGCAGTGACATTAGACATACTTGTTTTATCCTGTTCATTAATAGGAATGCTTTTAGTACAGCCCCCATACATTTTTGTTCAATATATGCATTTATTTTTATCTCAAGGAAGGAGTCATCTATTGTTTTATTAACAGTTTTTTTGTCAAAAATGATAGCTGTTTATTACTATTTAATTTTTAGCATTTATGGAATTGAACATAGGTGTTTTTCCTCTTTTGACATATAATGATAAATTGTATTAATAGATTTCCAAATATTGTGTCACAGTGTAGTATCCTTTTAATATGCTGCCAGATCCTTTGCTAATAGTTTATTTAGAACTTTTGTATTTATATTAGTAAGTGAGATTGGTCTGTATATATCTTTCTTTTTTTTGTTATCAGGTTTTAGAATAATTTTTATGGTAATTTATAAAAACAATTCAAAAACTTTTCTTCTTTTTCTTGCTCTGCAACAGTTTAATGGCATTGGAATTATCTATTTTTATGAGTTTGGTAGGATTCACCAGTGAAATCATCTTGACCTGGTATGATCCCTAATGGTTCCTTCCAATTTTTCTATTTATTTCCTGTGTTTTTTGCTTTCTGAATATTAATGTTGTGCTTATCAACATAATAATGTCCCCTTCTTTGTTTTGTTTAAAGCTCCTAACCTTACTTTGATCTTTTCTGGTACTGCCATCCAAACCCCTACTTTCTTTGTATTGGCATTTGATCAATATACCTTTGATCATCCTATTTTCAACCTTTGCAAATTGGTTTGGTTTAGATGTGTCTAATGTAATGATGAGCTAGTGTTTACTGAGCTTTTATTATGTGATAGGCACCATTCTAAATATGCTATGTATATTAACTCACTAATTCTTTCCAATAATTCTGTGAGTTAAATTTAGTTCACTCTTCATTTTATTAAGAAGGAAACTGGGCACTGACTTATTAAGTAAGCTGCCCCAAATCACATACATTTAAATCCAGGCAGGCTGGTTTCACAACTGTTAGTAAATTATTCTTTGTAGCGCCTCATATCCAGGATACAGTTAAGGGTTTTTAAAATCCAGTTACATTTTCTTAAATGGATAACTTTAGCTCATTTTTACCTATTGGGATGACAGTTATATTTGGGTTTAGTTTTGCCATATTTTGTTATGCTTTCTGTTTTATCGTTTTAAGATAATCCTTCACGATTTCCTTTCCATGTATGTTTGTATGTGTAATACTTCTGATTGCTCAAAAGGCTTATGTCTTTGTTTTAGTATTATCGTTATGCACTGTAATTTTATATAAAATATTTATATATATAAGATATTGTATATTATGTGTGTGTGTATGTATATGTAATCCTCTGTTTCTTCAGGCAGTATTTAGTAGCTTCTTATTCAAGCAGAAACAGGCTGATTCACCAAAAGCATATTTTCCCAAAGCTAATTCACTGAACAGATTCACCAAAAGCCAATTTGCTTTATGGCCAGTTTGCAGAATGACTTATAGAAAATTGACCGGAAGCCACTCTGAGTAATGGCAAAATTTGCATATTTCCTTTCTCCTTTCTCACTTTCTACCCCTCAACCACCTATTTTATTTGATTGTGTTATTTTTCTTAGTGTTTTTGTTTATGCCTTAAAGTAAAATTATATCTGCATTACTCATTTATCTTTTTACCCTGGTTATAAAAGATAGAAAAATCTGCATATTTATCTTTCATCTTCTTCCCTGCTTCCCCCGACTTTCAGTTTTTTAATTTATACTTTGTCATAATTTATAACATTTATCATCTGTTCTGGACCATTTTCCTCACAATTCACTTTAGTTTCACCAACTAAATTAAATGTTTTCTGGCAATCCCTTGGCTATAGTTTCTTCACTTGTAATTTGATTGGCTGTAGTTTGACCTCATCAAGGAGCTCATGGGATCATTATTCCTTGAGTTCTTGTACATTAAAAAAATATATTTGTTGTTGCCTTTACACTTGTAAAACAGTTTAAAAAGAAAGAAAACTTTAGGATGACAATTTGTTTCTTAAACATTTTACAAGTACTCTTCCACCTCCTTTTAGGATTGAATGTTGATTTGAAGAGGTTTAAAGTAATGTGAAGTGACTTAAATATTCTGACTAATACTCGTAGTATTCACTCTTTTGTCAAATGTTAATTTTTGCCTGTCCTATTCATCTCCACTTCCAATTCCTATTACCGCAAGGCAGCAACTTTCAATGCTCTTAGATATTTATTTTGGTGTGTGTCTATGTCCTAATAAGTGATGCTTTTTCAAAATTTTTCAGTTAAAGATATTAACCGTTGATTTCTTTCAATGGAGGACTTAGATCTTTTACAATTCAACCCACATCATCCGTGCATACACACATACGTACAACTACACACTTCCCCTCTTTTTCCCTTCCTCAACGTTTGGAGTTAAATCAATTTGTAGTGGCTTTATCATGACTATATAACTACTATTCATTCACCACTGAGCTCTATGGTATTGTATGATCATATTTCCTTTCTTGTGCAACTTTTTGGGTTTTTCATTTTTTTGTTTGTTTTCTGAAGTTAAAAATTGGCTCCTCTATGTTTGTGTATTTTTTTGAGTGTGTAGCAGTCCCAAAGTCTTAAAAAAGTCTTATAAGAATTTAAAACTTCCCTAAAATATGTTCAAACACATCAAGTACTCTAAAATCTTCATTTTCTTCTTGAAATGTCTTTCCTGTGTCCCTGTGTCCTTCTGCTCTATTCTGAGCTGTGTGATTTCAAGGCTTTGCTCAGCTCTCAACCTAGAACTTCCCCTTATCCACATCCTAGGAGTTTCCTTTCCCATCTGGAGTTCTTGCTACCTGCACATCTTCTTCATTTTTGATTATGTGCTTATTTTACAAAGTCGCATCTCCAATTAGCCTTCTGAGAAAGTGTGCTTGGGAGGAAAAACTCTTGAGACCTTGCATGTCTCAAATTATTTTTGTTCCACCCTCACAATTTATCATTTGGCTGAATCTGGAATTATATGTTGGAAGTAATTGCATCAAAATTTTTGAGAAATTGCTTCATTGTCTTCTAGCACTAATATTGTAAAGTTTTTGACCAGTCTGATTCTCAAAGCATTTGTTTGTTTTCTCTTTAAGAAACTCTTTATTATCTTTGATCTAGACATTTTCAACAACCTACCTCAGGGAAAATCATTTTTCCACTCAGTGTGCTGGCATTCACTCGACTCTTTCAATCTAGATAATCTACTTTTAATGGGAAAAACTGCAATTACTTTCCACCAAGCTAATACTTCAATAATAAGAAAATTTTTATTATTTAATACTTTCCTTTCATTTTCTTTTTTCTTCTAAATCTAAATATTTGGATGTGAACTCTTGACAATCTATTAATTTTCTTTTCTTTCTTTTTTTTCCTTTGGAGACAAGGTCTCGCTCTGTTGCCCAGGCAGGAGTGGTGCAGTAGGGCAATCATGGTTCACTGCAGCCTTGGCTGCATGGGCTCAAGCTATCCTCCCACCTCAGCCTCCCAAGTTGCTGGTGTGTGCCACCATGCCCAGCTAATCTATTAATTTTTGTTTGGAAATTTTAATTTGTGCTGACAATGAATTTAGAGAATTTCTTTTTTGAATGTTTCATGTGTAAATATAGACGATCTCTGACTTACAATGGTTCGACTTACAATTTTTCAACTTTATGATGATGCAAAAGTGATACACATTCAGTAGCAACCTTACTTTGAATTTCAATTTTTTCCTAGGGTAGCAATACTCAGTATGATCCTCTAGTGATGCTAGGCAGTGGCAGTGAGCAGCAGTTTCCAAACATCCATGCAATCATGAGAGTAAACAACTGATACTCCAAAGGGTATTGTGTTGCCAGTGATTTTTGGATACTGTGTTTTGTGTTTTTGCATCCCATCATGTCTACAAAATGTCCAACTGTGTCTCCTCCTTCCAGTAAGAAGAAAAAGAGTATGTTTAAAGTACGGTAGGTGAAGCAATGATGTTCAGTAGGTTAGGCATACTAAATGCATTTTTAACTTGTAATATTTTCAACTTACTATGAGTTTATTGGGATATAACCCCATCATAAGTAGAGGAACATCTGTATACATGTGCATGTTCTCGTTTTATGGATGTAATATGTTATATTTCTGAGTTATTACTTTTCTTAAAGTTTTCTGCTGCTCCTTTCATTTTCTATTTCCACAATTGTTTTTCTTCATTTTGTCTGTCTTTTGTGTTAGAGACTTTCTTCAAATGTTAGTGAGCATTGGTTGTCAACTCATATTTAAGAGTGAGGAACTGAAAAGTGAATTGGAACTCAGTATGCATTGATGGGGCTTGGAAACTGGGAGCTATTAAGAGAGACGTGGTCCTTTCTTTGGTGGTCTTTTCCCTTGTAACCTGTCATTTCTTTTTTAAAAACCTTTTATTTTAGATTCAGGAGTTCATGCGCAGGTTTGTTACGTAAGTAAACTTGTGTTTGTTGTATAGATTATTTCATCTCCCAAGTGCTAAGCCCCAAGTACTACTCAATAGTTATTTTTTTTCTGATCATCTCCCTCCTCCCAACCTCCACCCTCATGTAGACCCCAGTGTCTGTTGTTCCCTTCTTTATGACCATGAGTTCTCATCATTTAGCTCCCACCGATAAGGGAGAACATACAGTATTTCAGTCACTTCCACCTGAGAGAAACTTCTCAGCTGTGAGTTGAGATTGGGCAAGGATTAAGCATATTTGCTACAGTTCTGGGACATGAGAAGAGAAAGTTGAAGGAGTGGTTCTCACCTCTCAGTAAGTAAACTTATGTTACTCTTACCCACAAGGTATTCATGATGTCCTCAAGTGCAGAGTTAGTCTGAATGGTTCAGGTTCTCCAGCAAGTAATATCCAGAGATCTGCTGAGGCTCAGGAGAGGAAGTCTCATGGCTATTTGGGGTAGGGAAGGGATGAAGGGGTTTAACTGATTTTTAAAAATACCTACAATCAGAACCTGACCTGCTTTTCTGTCTTCAGAGCTACCAGATACCTTTAATATCTGAGTTAGGATGAGAGCAATCATTTTGTTTCTGTTTCTAAGGAGCGTCACATGCATACTGGCCTAAGTTTCAGCCTTCTCTGGTCTGCTGTGTCAATTACCACCTGCTCTCCATTTTCAAAATGTTGTTGACATATGCTATTCTTTTCTCCAATTCTCTTCGTGTGTGTGTGTGTGTGTGTGTGTGTGTGTGTGTGTGTTTCTTTTAATTTCTATACCACCCTTTCAGTAGAGTTTTGAAAAGGAATGGAGGTAAATGCATAATTCCATCTATTACAGCCATGAAAACACACTTCTAAGATGTCTTGCTGCAGGAAACATAATTGACAAAGTGCCTCAGCTGTTAGGCTCTGAAACCCAACACTATGTTTGGGAGGAGGCTGTGCTTTCCCGTGAGATGCTCCTACTCAATGACAAAGTGTGGCAGGGATATGAAGGCAAGACTATTCCTAGGAGATGTGATGCTCCTGTAATGGACAGTGTTGGCCAGAGGATTCTCCAATGGTTTTGTCAAAATTTTCTCAGAAATGCATTACAGTCAAAGACCTTCCTTCCTTCCTCCCTCCCTCTCCCCCTCTCCATCCTTCCCTTTTCCTTCCTTCCTTCCTTCCTTCCTTCCCTCCCAGGGATCACAACCATATCATGGTCTGATACTTTTTCCTAAGGCAAAAATTGATGAAAATAGCCAGTAACTATTATAAAGTGTGTGCCTTTTCAGTCTTTTGATTTACATCTTATTTTATTTCTGGGACCTTAAGCTATATCCATGCTTCTGTTCAATTATGTGTTGATTTTCTTTAGGGATATCCATTATGCATATTTAATCTTCATTTCTATCTCTAGATTTATCATTTTTCTTTAATCTTATTTATTTTTGAAATCTTCTCCTTTATATGTTATGCTTTCAGTAGTAACTATTCTCCTTTATCCTACTTTAACTCTCATTTTGAATGAGATTTTACTTCTCTTTTCCACTCATCTTTGATTTTTTTCTCTTTTCTCAGCACATTTCCTCCCAAATTCTTTAGATGTACTTTGAGTCATTGTTTTATATAAATAATTCTTTAATTAAATGTTTTAAATTCATGGCAATATATTTGGTAATACTTTTCTTCTGGTTCATAACAAAATTCTTCTGGGATGTATTCTTCATCTGCCATTTGTACTATTTGTTTTCCCCATTCCTTCAACAGTTTTTTCTTTTCTTTTTCTTTTTTTTATTTTGAAGTAATTCCATAGATTCAGTGTGGTTACTTTGTGGTAATACTCAACTTTGAATGAAGGAAATTCCTTATGAATTGGGTATTTGCACGTTGCTCATAGCACAGCGGCAGTGCCGCGAGTTCTGATTTGAAATTACAGCTCTGCCACATAATAGCTGCATGACTCTATTTCTGCAGTAAAGGGCTAATCATAATAGCATTTATCTCATTGAGTGCTGTGATGGCTAATACAGGAGGTCAATCCATGAAAAGGCATGTAGATAATGTATGTACTTGTGGCATTGTAAGAATATGATAAATACTACCATTTTAAAAGTCATCTCAGAGTGTCTATTTGCACTTCCACTTTATCTTGACTGTATCTGGCATTTCTTCCTCCCTTCCTACAGCTCAAAGTTACATCCACCTACTAAAGTTGTGGGAGATAAAGTTAATATTTCTGGTTTTTCTTTCTCCTTGTTTTTGAATGATTTCTGATAGGAAAAAGGAGTTGTGATGGGGGGGCAATCCTGTCTTTATTCACCATTTCTAAATATCAACCAGGACTTGACACTTAAATTAAGGCATGAAGGATAAGTGGGAATAAAGTAACTGAGGTAGGGACAGGTAGGGGAACACACTAGAAGAGGAAAATGCATGTGGCTCCTGTGACATGGGAAGGAGTTGTGAAATTTGAAGCACTGAGATGATTGCATGGCTGCAATATAAGGAGGGAAAGGGAGAATGGGATAAGATGAGGCTGGTAAGTAGGCAGCCATTCACATGGTTTTCCATCAACACTGCGCCCCTCAGTGCAGCTAAACACAGTACTTAAGGCAACTGGTTTTATGCTCCTCAATTTTTGGTTGAGTAAGGAAGGACTCATGGAGAGGAAATGGGACAGACTTTGAGTCACCTTTGGGGCTGGGTTTCAAGCCCAAACTTTAAAATTTATCAATTATCTCTTCTTAAAGAAAAGATTGATCACTGCCACTTTATTGTATGATAATCCAGGTTACCTCTGACAATGTCTATATTGCAAACATTCCTATATCCATTTATGGAGTAAAACATTCCTAGGTTTTTTATTCCAATTTAAAAATAAAATCATAAATATATTTTGCTTTTAATTTTTGTAGCTTTTTGCTTATAAAAAACATTACACTGCTATTAACAGAATTCTAAAGGAAAGAAAAAAAACTTTAACCACAAGCACACCCAAGCCAACATATCAAACTGTTTCTATATTTATTCATGTTTTCTTATGAATATATTTTAGAATAATTGCAGAACAGTAAATATTTAAATAAATAATAAAACTAAATTCAGAGGAGTTACTGTAAAAGTGGTTATTTGTGTTCTGGTGATCTAAGCTAGTTTATATGGTTTTATAGAAAGTCAAATTGGAATGTCTTTAAATAATTTGCAGACTGGCACACTAACATTTAACCCACTATCTAGTTTGATTGTGAAGTATAATCTTAGGTACCATTGTCTCTATATTTGATCCCTCTGGCACCACAATCTGAAAGTAGTAAAGTAGAATGACGATTGAAGTTTTTGTTTGTTTAGTTTTGGTTTTAACAGGAACTTAATATCACAAAAGTGTAATTTAAGTAAGATTGATCTGATACCAGGTGGTATGTGAGAGACTAGAAACAGGAAGATAAGTAGGAAGCTATTTCAAATAACCCAAGCATGAGGTAACAAAGGAAACATTACAGTAGTTGAAGTGGAAATACAAAGGATACTTGGGTACATGATAGAAACAAGAAACTCAGAGGGGAAGTGATTTGCAGGAAATGATGACAAGCCTGTTTCAAATATGTCAGATTTGGGACACCCAAGTAGATACTTTTGAAAATAGAGCTACGAAACTAGAGCACAGGTAAGATGCCATGTTAGACACACTCTTTTGGTGATCTTCATAGTGAAGAGTTGAGGCTAACAAAGTAGATGAGGTCTCTAAGGCACTACTATGATTCAAGAAGAGGTGAAAGATAAAAAAGACATCAACCAGGATGAAAACTAACAGGCCTATTGTATTTAGGAGATTATTTAATAATCAAATGGCAGGTAACAAGAGATGTCATGTATACAACTTATTTGAAGTATTTGGAAGAAATAGAAGAGACATGGAGGAACTAGCAAAGCCATGTGTATTAATGTTTTCTTCTCCACATTAAAGAATATCGATGCAGGAAAAATTCAAAGAGTAAAAATATGAATAAAGGAAGAATAAAGAGGAGAAAACTGTACCTCAGTGTTAAATGAATTGAATAAAATCTAGCGGAGTGGACCCCAAAGCTATTTTGGCAGTAAACAAACAGGAAAAAAAGTGCAATCTTCTGACATAAATGTTAACAGATCCGCCAAGGAATGAAAATGAGTATCAAGGAAAGAATAATATAGCACTCATTCTAGCCCAGTGGGTCTCAACCAGGACTGATTTGTTGCCACTCAAGGGACATTTGGCAATGTCTGGAGACATATTTTTTTCTTACAAGTGGGGCATATTCTACTAGTAGGTAGAGGCCAGGGATGTTGTTAAATAACCAACATTACTCAGGGCAAAAACAAGGAAGTATCTGAACCAAAAAGTCAATAGCCTCAAAGTTGAGAAACCTTGATCTAACCCATTCAACACGTCAGAAACAGTACTGGTAAGTCAACAAATCCTGAGAGTTTCCACTGATACTGTAAGAGTGGGACAGAAGATTGGTTGAATTTCGTACTTTACCTCTCCCTTTGAAAAACTATTTTATGTTAGAATGCACGCATGTACGAAAGTTACACAGCAAGAAGTAGGTAAAACAAAGTACAGTGTCACCTTGAACATGGGTTTGAACTATGTGGGTCTGCTTATACAGAAATATTCTTCTTCCTCTGTCTTCTCTGAAACACAGCAAGACCAACACTCTTCTTCCTCCTCAGCCTAATCCATGGGAAATGATGGGGATAAAGGCCTTTATCATGATCCACTTCCACTTAATGAACAGTAAATATGTTTTCTGTCCTTTATGATTTTCTTAATAACATTTTCTTTTCTTTAGCTATATATATATATAGATATAAATATAACATATATATAATATGTATAACATAAAAATATGTTAATCAATGGTTTATGTTATCAGTAAGGCTTTAAGGTTTCTGGTCAACTGTAGGATATTAGTAGTTAAGTTTGGGGGAGTCAAATGTTATGTGCAGATTTTTGACTGCACAGGGGGCTGGCATCCTTAACTCCCACATTGTTAAAGAGTCAACAGTAATAAAATAACAAGAAGAGACTCTCTCAGATGTAAGTTCTCACGTAGAGAAATATGCAAGGGTATCTTCCAATATGAAAGCTAGGAACAAAGTTTAAAGACAAAACAAACTACAGTTTCTCTAATTAAGGCAATTCACAATTGCACAGAGCTCTCCTGCTACCATGTTTCTATAACATCAGGTTATAGAAAAGTGGATTGAACTCAATATCCAGCTCTCACATTGTTGCTGAAAAAGGAAGACACAGGACAATTTGGAGTAGACAACCTTCTCCCTATTCATCCCACTTTACAGCTAAAATTTCCAGACATTATGTACAAAACAAGCAAAACATAATGCTGAAACATGGAAAGAAGAGAAACAACTGAATAGGGATTTTGAAACCTGAAAAAAGACAGAGAGGTGAGTTCCCTGGGTTTCTTTTTTCTTCATGTATCCCAGACTGGGTTAGGGAGAAACTGGCAACTGAGAAATCACAATGGGCACAGACAGAGACAAACAATAAACAACAAGAAAAGGTGACTCTGTCTAGTCAAAGGATGGTGAAAGGGACAGTTTAGTAAGACAGAAAACTTTCAGACAATAACTAACTCCTCTAACCCAACCAAACATTCTGAAAAAAACTGCAGCTTCATGGCTAGCACATCAGCAAAAGCTGAGTCAGGACCCTGAACTTTCACACAGCAAGGAGCCACACCCTACCACAAGGGGTGTCAGTAGAGACCAAATTGGGAGCCTAAAACTTCCAAACTAACCTAGTAACAATGAGGCATTCCTCCCCTTTCCCACCAGCATGATGTCAGAGAAGGCCAAGTGAGAAGCCCAACTTTCACCAACTTCCAATGGTAAAAAAATCCCACAACTCAGTGTCAGCAGAGACCATGTGGGGAAAAGTAACAAGGTGTCCTTCACCCTCCCAGTCAGGGTGGAAAGCCTAGTGGGAAGTTTGCACTTCCAACACTGCCAGCACTAATGAGGATCCCTTCCGTCTCCCTCTGGCATGTTGCGTGGGGGATTTATACTTCTCCCACCTGACAGAAACAAGGTACCATCTCCCTTCTCCCACCAGTGGAGTGTCACAGGAGGTCTGTTGAAACAGAAAACTTAAATAATATCCAAAGTGTCATAACATAATACCAAAAGTGTCCAAGACACAATCAAGAATCATTCGTCATATCAGGAACCAAGAAAATCTCAAGTTGAATAAGAAAAGACAACCAGCAGACACCAATGCAGATGTTGGAATTAGCTGACAAGGAGTTTAAAGCAGTCATCATAAAAATACTTCAACAAGAAATTATGAACATGTTTGAAACACAAAAGGAAGCCTTGGCAAAGAAATAGAAGATATAAAGAAGAATCAAATAAAAATTTTAGAACCGAAAAGTAAAATAACCAAAATTTAAAAGCTCATTGGATTGGCTCAACAGAAGAATGAATAGGACAAGAGAAAGAACCAGTAAACTTTAAGACAGTACAATAGAAATTACTCAATCTAAAAAGTAAAGAGTAAATAGACTGAAAACAAACAAAGAGAGCTTCAGGGACATATTGGACTCTAACAAAAGATCTAAAATTTGTGTCATTGGAGTCCTAAAAGAATTGGTGAAAAAGGGTGGGGCTGAAAAAAGTATTCAAAGCAGTAATAGCTGAAAATTCCTGAAAGACATAAACTTTCAGATTCAGAAAGCTGAGAGAAACTTAAGCAATATAAAATGAAAGATTCATACTAAGACACAACACAGTGAAATTTCTGAAAACTAAAGACAAAGAAAAAAGTCTTGAAGTTAGCAAGAAAGAAACACCTTACCTGTAGGGGAAAAATAACTTGAAAAAGAGTGATTTCTCATTAGAAATCATAGAGACTAGAAAGAAATAGAATACCATTTTAAATGCTAAAAGAAAAAACTATCAACTGAGAATTATTTGTCCATAAAAATATACTTCAGGATTAAAGAAGAATTCAAGACATTCTCAGATTCAGAAAACCAAGAGAATTTGTCACCAGCAGACCTACTCAAAAGAATGGCAAAATGAAATTCTTGAAACAAATGAACAACAACAACAATAAAACGAAAAAAGGAGGAATCTCAGGACACCAGAAATGAAGACAGAACAATAGAAAGAGTAAAGATATGGGTAAATACAATTGGCTTTCTTTCTCCCCTTGAATTTTCTAAATTATGTTTGGTGGAAGCAAAAGGAAGATACAATTCTCAAATAAAATAAAAAAGAAATAAGGAACTCACCACCAGAATAAGTAGGAGATCTGGGAAAAGCTTCCCAACTTATGTAGAAACAAGGTTAACAAAACACAAAATGAGATGAAAAAACACCACAACCATGCAAGTACTCTACAGGGTGAAAAAGAAGAAAGGGATATTTATTCAAAGTAGAGATGAAGAATCCAATTTCGATGAAAATATGACTCGTAAAACAGAAGGTAATTTTCTACGAGTATTTCATGATGTGAGAACATGGATACAATAGAACAAGAATGCAAGTTCCAGTGAGAAGCACTAGACAAACTGAAAGTGGAGATTGAAAGCTAAGGATTGAAGACAACACTATTTCAAAATCAAGAAACCATAAACTTCAAGGAATAGCAAATATATGACTAAAGTATAGAAAATACTTGTGTTAACTCTATGTTATCACAACATGTTATGGGCTGAATTGTGTCCACCCCCACCGCCAAATTCATACATTGAAGCTCTAACTCCCAGTACCTTAAAATGTGATATATTTAAGGATAGGGGCTTTAGGCTGAAAAATTTCCTATGCTCACTACCTGGGTTATTGGATCAATTATATTCCAAACCTCAACATCACACAATATACCCATGCAACAAACCTATACATGTACCTCCTGAATCTAAAATAAAAGTTTACACACACCCCTTTAAAGAAGTAATTAAGCTAAAATAAGGTCAGAGGGGTAAGGCCCTAATCCAGTAGAACTCATGCCCTTATAAGAAGAAGAAGAGACACTAGGAATGCACATGCACAGAGAAAGAGTCATGTGAGGACACAGCAAGAAAGTGGCCTCTACAAGCCAAGGAGAGAGACCTCAGGAGAAATCCATCCTGCCAGCACCTTGATCTTGGAATTTCAGCCTTCAGAACTGTGGGAAAATAAATTTGTATTGTCTAAGCCACTCAGTTTGTGGTATTTTTTTATGGCAGCCCTAGCAAAGTGATACACAGAGAGAAAAGTTTTTAAAAGAAAAAGAAATTATAGAGAAAAATAATAGATATGGAAGACAGACAAAGATGATGCAACATACGAGATTTTCTAAAGTAGACAATACTACAAATAAATAGAGAAGGTATATAATATAGCATACCACATTTTCTTTGAAATAGAAGACATTAATAACCAGATTGAAAGGGTACAACATATTATAGCCAAAACTGATATAGAAAAATCAACATTGAATCAATTATGACATTACAAAAAATTATTTAGGGATTCAAACAGAAAATCTAAATCACCTGAAAGTAATGCAGCCAATTAAGCTGGAATAGTTAAGCTGGTGACTTTTCAAGCTTAATTGGTTCCATTACTGAGGTAATACTCTTTTGACAGCTCTAGTTGATTGTCTCAAGTGTTAGGAGGTCTTTCCACTCTGGCTGGTGGAAAGATGTATTATTCCCAAACCCATGTGATCTCCAAGGATTGTTCCACCTGCTCTTTTCTAGTAATTATTTCCTTGACTTTACAGTTTCCTCAACGTATGCAATGATGAGGTAAAGATTCAAGGGGAACCCTCTATAGATCTTCGGAACTCTTTGTCTTTGAACATTTTCCCTCTCTGTGACTCCATTCCATGAATTGCACACACCTTAGCCCCTTTAAAATCTGAACTCTGACTTCTCATCTCAGAGAGACTACCGGGCTCCTTTTTGGTTTACATTACCTGTTCCGAGGCTTAGAAATTCTCTTTAGAAGTTCCCTGGGACAAACATAGGGCTTACATTACTTGTTTTCCTTCCCTCAGAAATCACTTTCCTGCAATGTTTGTTGTTCCATGCATTAAAATTATTGTTCAATAGATTTCATTCCGTTCTTTACTTCTTTAAGACAGGAGGACATATCTTGTCCCTGGTATTTCATATGGGCTAGAAGTAGAAGTCCCAAACTTCTTGTCTTTCACCCCATCAAACTTTAAGGTTTTTCTTAGGAAATAATATTTATTTTGGCAGAGAAACATCTACCTAAAGTTCATCAATTCCTTCAATTTCATTTTTTGTATTGTCTATGGATTTCAAATGACAATAAATTCAATATTTTTAATATTGAATTTAAAAAGTAGTTTGAATATAAAAAGTTGTTTGATTTTTGAAGAGTTATTATCTATTTATTATTTTTTCTTTCCATGTGCAAATAAAAAGAGATGTCTGAAATGAACACATATGCTAATGATAGTAATTTTAGGTGATAGAATTTTGTGCTTCTTTTAACTTTTTTTTTCTAGTTGGATATTCATATGTCCACTTTTTAAAAAAAAAGTCAAAACATCTTGTGATATTTTTGAGGTGAATGGAAAGAAGAATAGGGAAAATGTGGGAGCAGTTTTCTCAAGGATACTGAAAACTTGGGGAAAAGTAACTTCCAAGGAGGAAGAATACCTTTCTCTCTGAAATAAAAAGACAAAAAGGTTATTTTAGAGGTTAAAAAAATAAAGACACGCTCAGAGACAGATGCAGCTTCATAGCAGATGTTCAGATGACCTCCATCATTTTAAAAAAGTAAGAAATGAAGTCATTTTAAGTGGAACCATTCTTTCATAAAAAACGCATCCCCCCCAAAAAAAAGAACTTCAAGTTTTGAGGCAATTGAGCTTTTTGAACTGAGCATTAATTATGTCAGTTTTCTGACTCAATTATTCCTTGCCTAGATTATAATGTAGTTGAATAAAGTAGGAGGGATGAAAAGACAAGTGAGTGAGTGGGGACATAGTGAAACGAAGGGGAACAAATAATAATATAGTAGTAGTACAGATTGAGCACCTCTTAGCTGAAATCATCGGGACCAGAAGTATTTCAGATTTTGGAGTACTTTCACTACCCTATAGGTGCTATGCAGGCCTTTTTTTTTTTTTTTTTTAATATTTTCAACACTATATTTACCCCCATAGAGCAGAGAACAAGCAATAAAAACACAGTAAATAATGCACAGTGGTTACCACTGCTACTACTACAGGTTGAGCATCCCCAATGTGAAAATCCAAAATCCAAAATGCTCCAAAGTTTGAAACTTCCTGAGCATTGATAAGACGTCACAAGTGCAAAATTCCACACTTGATCTCATGTGACAGTTGTCAGTCAAAATACAGGTGCACAACACAGTTTATTCATCATCCCCAAGGGATAAAAGGACTTCCTAGCCCCCTTCAGCTGCAATATACGCTATCCATGCATGCCCAGATTCCCCCATGTGCTTGCTTAAGCTGTAGTAGTAGTAGCAGTAGTGTAGTTACCATTTATTGGATGCCTACTACGGGCCAAATGGATAAATGCTTTCCATGAGTTACTTCATTTGGTACTGTTAACAACTCACTTTTAGAGAGACTAAGATACCTGCCCACGATCACACAGCTAGCCAATGACATTATCAGAATCTGAACCCAGCCTATCTGACAAAGAAGGGTAAGTTTTGGTTTCTAAATAAGAAATTTGATTTATCTTTCCTTCACATAGTGATTCTTCAAATAGAGAGCTACCTTTTAATGGTTTTAACTACCTTATTGAGATTTTTGTTTTCTTAGATATACTAAAAGAACACATTCAAATGCCCTCCAAATGTTCTCTTCAGGATGAAAATTGAGTTTCCTCTATCTTGTTTCTTGCCTCTTATGTTACATTCATTTTTGCAAACTCAATTTCTTCCCAAATCATTGAAACGGCACCTTTTAGCCCAGCCCAGATAAAGTATCCATATTTATCTCCTCCTGTTTGGTAATGTAACACCCAGATGTGGATCCAAGACTTCAGTTTCAGTGCTGACACATTCTCTCTTCGTCCTTGGCCAATTTTATTGCTTCTATGTCCTTACATGTTTAAAGCTAGCAGTGACAACAGCATTTTAGAATACTCAAGGCCTAGTAAATTTACTTTTAAAGTATTAGAAAGGTCCTTGACAAAACATTGAATAGAACTGTTGAGTATTAATTAATTAACATTTTATTGCTTCAGAATAAGAGAAATTTGTTGATATATTTGAATAATTCAAATTTCTATGAATAATTCACTAGCCTATATAATACCCAACAATCCACTCCAATGTTAAAGGAACAAAAGTTGTTATGCTCACTGACACAGTATGACTCAGAATATGGCTAAAGGCAGTAAAATCCAGCAACTAAAGTGTACTGGTTCTTGTTAATATATTTTCTCAACTGCTGCCTAAATTGTTTTTCATTTGGTCTAATTTTTTGCAGGTACTGGACTGGAACCTGGGGTTACAATTCCAACTCATCCACAGTCAAGCAAATTCAAAAGACTTCGAAAGTGCATATCGTTCTTTAGATTTATGTTTAATGAAAAATAGCAAGCAAATATGCCCATTGGTGCCCATCCTGTGGTCAAAGCTAATGGATCTGAAAGTTGGAGACACAACAAGATTAATTCAGTTTCTTGGACAGAGAAAACAAAATGTACATTTCCTTTTTGAAATCGGAGCACTTCACATGTTTTGGCTTCTGATCTTCAGTTTGTTTACTAGAAATAATTCTATTTAGGTGGATTTTCTTAGATGTGAAAGAGAAAAATTTAACCCTTCCAGGCCTGACTATAATAAATACAGAGACTGCATAAGAATATGTGATAATGGGGGGGAGGGGGTGGAGCCAAGATGGCCAAATAGGAACAGCTCCAGTCTACAGCTCCCAGCATGAGCGACACAGAAGACGGGTGATTTCGGCATTTCCAACTTAGGTACCGGGTTCATCTCACTGGGGAGTGCTGGACAGTGGGGGCAGGACAGTGGGTACAGTGCACCATGCGTGAGCTGAAGCAGGGCGAGGCATCGCCTCACCCAGGAAGCGCATGGGGTCAGGAATTCCCTTTCCTAGTCAAAGAAAGGGGTGACAGACAGCACCTGGAAAATCGGGTCACTCCCACCCTACTACTGCGCTTTTCCAATGGGCTCACCAAATGGCACACCAGGAGATTATATCCTGCACCTGGCTTGGAGGGTCCTATGCCCATGGAGCCTCGCTCATTGCTAGCACAGCAGTCTGAGATCAAACTGCAAGGTGGCAGTGAGGCTTGGGGAAAGGAGCTCACCATTGCCCAAGCTTGAGTAGGTAAACAAAGCGGCTGGGAAGCTCGATCTGGTTGGAGCCCGCCACAGCTCAAGGAGGCCTGCCTGCCTCTGTAGGCTCCGCCTCTCAGGGCAGGGCACAGACAAACAAAAGATAGCAATAACTTCTGCAGACTTAAATGTCCCTGTCTGACAGCTTTGAAGAGTAGTGGTTCTCCCAGCACGCAGCTTGAGATCTGAGAATGGGCAGACTGCCTCTTCAAGTGGGTCCCTGACCCCCGAGTAGCCTGACTGGGAGGCACCCCCCAGTAGGGGCAGACTGACACCTCACACGGCCGGGTACTCCTCTGAGACAAAACTTCCAGAGGAACAATCAGGCAGCAGCATTTGCAGTTCACCAATATCTGCTGTTCTGCAGCCACTGCTGCTGATATCCAGGCAAACAGGGTCTGGAGTGGACCTCCAGCAAAATCCAACAAACCTGCAGCTGAGGGTCCTGTCTGTTAGAAGGAAAACAAACAAACAGAAAGGACATCCACACCAAAAACCCATCTGTATGTCACCATCATCAAAGACCAAAGGTAGATAAAACCACAAAGATGGGGAAAAAACAGAGCAGAAAAACCGTAAACTCTAAAAATCAGAGCGTCTCTTCTCCTCCAAAGGAACGCAGCTCCTCACCAACAATGGAACAAAGCTGGACGGAGAATGACTTTGACAAGTTGAGAGAAGAAGGCTTCAGAAGATCAAACTACTCTGAGCAAAAGGAGGAAGTTCGAACCAATGGCGAAGAAGTTAAAAACTTTGAAAAAAAATTAGATGAATGGATAACTAGAATAACCAATGCAGAGAAGTCCTTAAAGGACCTGATGGAGCTGAAAACCATGGCACGAGAACTATGTGACAAATCACAAGACTCAGTAACTGACGTGAGCAACTGGAAGAAAGGATATCAACGATGGAAGATGAAATGAATGAAATGAAGCGTGAAGAGAAATTTAGAGAAAAAAGAATAAAAAGAAACAAACAAAGCCGCCAAGAAATATGCAACTATGTGAAAAGACCAAATCTACGTCTGATTGGTGTACCTGAGAGTGACGGGGAGAATGGAAAGAAGTTGGAAAATACTCTGCAGGATATTATCCAGGAGAACTTCCCCAATATAGCAAGGCAGGCCAACATTCAAATTCAGGAAATACAGAGAACGCCACAAAGATACTCCTCGAGAAGAGCAACTCCAAAACACATAATTGTCAGATTCACCAAAGTTGAAATGAAGGAAAAAATGTTAAGGGCAGCCAGAGAGAAAAGTCAGGTTACCCACAAAGGGAAGCCCATCAGACTAACAGTGGATCTCTCAGCAGAAACTCTACAAGCCAGAAGAGAGTGGGGGCCAATATTCAACATTCTTAAAGAAAAGAATTTTCAACCCAGAATTTCATATCCAGCCAAACTAAGCTTCATAAGTGAAGGAGAAATAAAATCCTTTACAGACAAGCAAATGCTGAGAGATTTTGTCACCACCCACACCTGCCCTAAAAGAGCTCCTGAAGTAAGCACTAAACATGGAAAGGAACAACCGGTACCAACCACTGCAAAAACATGCCAAATTGTAAAGACCATCAAGGCTAGGAAGAGACTGCATCAACTAACAAGCAAAATAACCAGCTAACATCATAATGACAGGAACAAATTCACACATAACAATACTAACCTTAAATGTAAATGGGCTAAATGCTCCAATTAAAAGGCACAGACTGGCAAATTGGATAAAGAGTCAAGACCCATCAGTTTGCTGTATTCAGGAAACCCATCTCACGTGCAGAGACACACATAGACTCAAAATAAAGTGATGGAGGAAGATCTACCAAGCAAATGGAAAACAAAAAAAGGCAGGGGTTGCAATCCTAGTCTCTGATAAAACAGACTTTAAACCAACAAAGATCAGAAGAGACAAAGAAGGCCATTACATAATGGTAAAGGGATCAATTCAACAAGAAGAGCTAACTATCCTAAATATATATGCACGCAATACAGGAGCACCCAGATTCATAAAGCAAGTCCTTAGTGACCTACAAAGAGATCCACACAATAATAATGGGAGACTTTAACACCCCATTGTCAACTTGAGACAGATCAACGAGACAGAAAGTTAACAAGGATACCCAGGAATTGAACTCCGCTCTGCACCAAGCGGACCTAATAGACATCTACAGAACTCTCCACCCCAAATCAACAGAATATACAATTCTTTTCAGCACCACACCACACCTATTCCAAAATTGACCACATAGTTGGAAGTAAAGCACTCCTCAGCAAATGTAAAAGAACAGAAATTATAACAAACTGTCTCTCAGACCACAGTGCAATCAAACTAGAACTCAGAATTAAGAAATTCACTCAAAATCGCTCAACTACATGGAAACTGAATGACCTGCTCCTGAATGACTACTGAGTACATAATGAAATGAAGGCAGAAATAAAGGTGTTCTTTGAAACCAATGAGAACAAAGACACAACATATCAGAATCTCTGGGACTCATTCAAAGCAGTGTGTAGAGGGAAATTTATAGCACTAAATGCCCACAAGAGAAAGGAGGAAAGATCTAAAATTGACACCCTAACGTCACAATTAAAAGAACTAGAGAAGCAAGAGCAAACACGTTCAAAAGCTAGCAGAAGGCAAGAAATAACTAAGATCAGAGCACAACTGAAGGAAATAGAGACACAAAAAACCCTTCAAAAAAATCAATGAATCCAGGAGCTGGTTTTTTGAAAAGATCAACAAAATTGATAGACCACTAGCAAGACTAATAAAGAAGAAAAGAGAGAAGAATCAAATAGATGCAATAAAAAATGATAAAGGGGATATCACCACTGATCCCACAGAAATACAAACTACCATCAGAGAATACTATAAACACCTCTACGCAAATAAACTAGAAAGTCTAGAAGAAATTGATAAATTCCTTGACACATACACCCTCCCAAGACTAAACCAGGAAGAAGTTGAATCTCTGAATAGACCAATAACAGGCTCTGAAACTGAGGCAATAATTAGTAGCTTACCAACCAAAAAAAGTCCAGGACCAGATGGATTCCCAGCCGAATTCTACCAGAGGTACAAGGAGGAACTGGTACCATTCTTTCTGAAACTATTCCAATCAATAGAAAAAGAGGGAATCCTCCCTAACTCATTTTATGAGGCCAACATCATCCTGATACCAAAGCCTGGCAGAGACACAACAAAAAAAGAGAATTTTAGACCAATATCCTTGATGAACATCGATGCAAAAATCTTCAATAAAATACTGGCAAACTGAATCCAGCAACATATCAAAAAGCTTATCCACCATGGTCAAGTGGGCTTCATCCCTGGGATGCAAGGCTGGTTCAACATATGAAAATCAATAAACATAATCCAGCATGTAAACAAAACCAAAGACAAAAACCACATGATTATCTCAATAGATGCAGAAAAGGCCTTTGACAAAATTCAACAACCCTTCATGCTAAAAACTCTCAATAAATTAGGTATTGATGGGCCATATCTCAAAATAATAAGAGCTATCTATGACAAACCCACAGCCAATATCATACTGAATGGACAAAAACTGGAAGCATTCCCTTTGAAAACTGGCACAAGACAGGGATGCCCTCTCTCACCACTCCTATTCAACATAGTGTTGGAAGTTCTGGCCAGAGCAATCAGATAGGAGAAGGAAATAAAGGGCATTCGGTTAGGAAAAGAGGAAGTCAAATTGTCCCTGTTTGCAGATGACATGATTGTATATCTAAAAAACCCCATCGTCTCAGCCCAAAACTCCTTCAGCTGATAAGCAACTTCAGCAAAGTCTCAGGATACAAAATCAATGTGCAAAAATCACAAGCATTCTTATACACCAATAACAGACAAACAGACAGTCAAATCATGAGTGAACTCCCATTCACAATTGCTTCAAAGAGAATAAAATACCTAGGAATCCAACTTACAAGGAATGTGAAGGACCTCTTCAAGGAGAACTACAAACCACTGCTCAAGGAAATAAAAGAGGATACAAACAAATGGAAGAACATTCCATGCTCATGGGTAGGAAGAATCAATATTGTGAAAATGGCCATACTGCCCAAGGTAATTTATAGATTCAAAGCCATCCCCATCAAGCTACCAATGACTTTCTTCACAGAATTGGAAAAAACTACTTTAAAGTTCATATGGAACCAAAAAAGAGCTCACATTGCCAAGTCAATCCTAAGCCAAAAGAACAAAGTGGGAGGCATCACACTACCTGACTTCAAACTATATTACAAGGCTACAGTAACCAAAACAGCATGGTACCGGTACCAAAACAGAGATATAGACCAATGGAACAGAACAGAGCCCTCATAAATAACGCCGCATATCTACAACTATCTGACCTTTGACAAACCTGAGAAAAACAAGCAATGGGGAAAGGATTGTCTATTTAATAAATGGTGCTGGGAAAACTGGCTAGCCATATGTAGAAAGCTGAAACTGGATCCCTTCCTTACACCTTATACAAAAATTAATTCAAGATGGATTAAAGACTTAAACGTTAGACCTAAAACAATAAAAAACCCTAGAAGAAAACCTAGGCAATACCATTCAGGGCATAGGCATGGGCAAGGACTTCATGTCTAAAACACCAAAAGCAATGGCAACAAAAGCCAAAATTGACAAATGGGATCTAATTAAACTAAAGAGCTTCTGCACAGCAGAAGAAACTACCATCAGAGTGAACAGGCAACCTACAGAATGGGAGAAAATTTTCACAACCTACTCATCTCACAAAGGGCTAATATCCAGAATCTACAATGGACTCAAACAAATTTACAAGAAAAAAACAAACAACCCCATCAAAAAGTGGGGAATGGATATGAACAGACACTTCTCAAAAGAAGACATTTATATAGCCAAAAAATAAATGAAAAAATGCTTATCATCACTGGCCATCAGAGCAATGCAAATCAAAACCACAATGAGATACCATCTCACACCAGTTAGAATGGCAATCATTAAAAAGTCAGGAAACAACAGGTGCTGGAGAGGATGTGGAGAAATAAGAACACTTTTACACTGTTGGTGGGACTGTAAACTAGTTCAACCCTTGTGGAAGTCAGTGTGGCAATTCCTCAGGGATCTAGAACTAGAAATACCATTTGACCCAGCCGTCCCATTACTGAGTATATACCCAAAGGATTATAAATCATGCTGCTATAAAGACACATGCACATGTATGTTTATTGTGGCACTATTCACAATAGCAAAGACTTGGAACCAACCCAAATGTCCAACAACGATAGACTGGATTAAGAAAATGTGGCACATATGTACCATGGAATACTATGCAGCCATAAAAATGATGAGTTCATGTCCTCTGTAGGGACATGGATGAAGCTGGAAACCATCATTCTCAGCAAACTATCACGAGGACAAAAAACCAAACACTGCATGTTCTCACTCATAGGTGGGAATTGAACAATGAGAACACCTGGACACAGGAAGGGGAACATCACACACCAGGGACTGTTGTGGGGTGAGGGGAGGGGGGAGGGATACCTTTAGCAGATATACCTAATGCTGAATGACGAGTTAATGGGTGCAGCACACCAACATGGCACATGTATACATATGTAACAAACCTGCACGTTGTGCACATGTACCCTAAAACTTAAAGTGTAATAATAATAAAAGAAAAAAAAAGAATATGTGATAATAATCTAGGTTTTTCTTTTCTTTCTATTCAAGAAAACATATTTATCTGTCCTCTCCTGTTCAAAGAGGGTATATTTTCCCCTGTCTTCTGACGTTCTTTGCATTCATAGTTGGTGTCTGAAAAACTTCATTTAATGGTGGGTAAAAGAGCCCACTTGGGGAGTTGGCAAAATGGTAGATTCACTGTCTCTATTCTTTGGTTCCTGTGCAAGGCAATTGTGGTGTAGTCTCAAGGACACTGGATTGGAGTCAGAAGATCTATCCCACTTAACTGTACCATACACTATCTCTGTGACCTAGAGCCAGTCTATCCCCACCCTCAACTTTCATAGTCATAAAATGAAGAAATCCTCAAAAATGTTGCTCTTTCTCTCTCCTGGTCTTTATTCAGTTAACTTATTACCCGTAAGTATCTTTCTCTTTAAGACCTTACCAGGATTCTCTACCTAAAGTTTCTCTCTATCCCAACCAAACTCTTCCTATGCCCTTTATCATGTTAGTATGCATTTTACTTTTTAAAAATAATCTAGTTTACTGTGTCTTTTCTATTAGAACATAAATCCCTGAAGGAAGCAATTCTGGTATATATTGTTCAGTGCTGTATTACCAGTTCTGCAAACAGTTTGGCATAGAGCAGACATTTAAAAAGTATGTGTTAAACGATGGATTGAATACTTTTATACAGCCAAAATTTACCTTTTTTTTTTCTTTTTTCTTTTTTCTTTTTTTTTTTTTTTTTTTTTTTTTTGAGACAGGGCCTGCTCTGTCACCCAGGCTGAAGTACAGTGGTGCAATCTTGGCTTACTGCAACCTCGACCTCCTGGGCTCAAGTTATCCTCCCACCTCAGGCTCCTGAGTAGCTAGGACTACAGCCGCTCTCTTTAAGGAAGCGGTATTTTATGCAATTTCATCCTATGCTTTTGTTACTACCTTTCTAACATTGGTGACATGTTGGGAAATGGAATCATGGGTAAATTTTCATCTTCTGTTTAATAATCACAGTTCTCAGGGAAGGAGGGTATAATTACTCCTGATAATGACTACCTTGCTTAAACATTCTTTTCAGAAATGGGATTATTTCAAAGACTGCATGAGTTGAAACCATGAGAATGTTTTTCTGCTATCAGTAGTATCAAGCGGATTCTGTGTATAGTACAGGTATACCTTGGAGATATGGCAGGTTTGCTTTTGGACCACCGTATAGCAATAAAGTGAGAGTCACATGAATTTTTTGGTCTCCCAGTGCATATAAAAATTATATTTACACTATACTGTAGTTCATGAAATGTATGTTTAAGAAAAAACTCAAACTATGTTTTTTCTTTGCTCTCACACCAGCACAACAATCAACACAGAAGACTTCTGTGACCAAATGTGTGTGGGGGGGGCGGGGGGAGGAAGTGGGTGGTGGGAGTAACAAGGGCTATGGGAGTTATAAGCCAAGAACCATGGACACAAACATAAAACAAAGCACATACACATATGTATAATATCACTGTGGCAGCAGTATTATGTCTAAGAAAGCAAGGAACAGTGTATAGTGCTTAGGTGATGGGAGCACCCAAATCTCACAAATCACCACTAAGGAGCTTTTTCATGTAACCAAATACCACCTGTTCCCCAAAAACTTATGGAAATAAAAAAAATTAAGAAAAGCAATGTACATACCTTAATTTAAAGATACATTATTGCTAAAAACTTGCTAAAGATCATTGGAGCCTTCAGCAAGCCATAATCTTTTTGCTGGTGAAGGCTTCGTGCCTTGATGTTGGTGGCTGCTGACTGATTAGGGTGGTGGTTGATAAAGGCTGGGGTGGCTGTGAGAATTTCTTTTTCTTTTTTTTAAGACGGAGTCTTGCTTTTGTTGCTCAGACTGGAGTGCAATGGTGCGATCTCAGCTCACTGCAACCTCCGCCTCCTGAGTTCAAGCAATTCTCCTGCCTCAGCCTCCTGAGTAGCTGGGATTACAGGCACTTGCCACCACACCCAGCTAATTTTTTGTATTTTTAGTAAAGACAGGGTTTCACAATGTTGGCCAGGCTGGTCTCAAACTCATGACCTCAGGTGATCCACCCACCTCGGCCTCCCAAAGGTCTGGGATTACAGATTACAGACGTGAGCCACCGAGCCCAGCGAGCAATTTCTTTAGATAAGACAACAATGAAGGTTGCCACATTGATTGATTCTTCCTTCATGAAAGATTTCTCTGTAGCATGTGATGCTGTTTGATAGCATTTTACCCACAGGAGAACTTCTTTAAAAATTGGAATCCATCCTCTCAAACTTTGACGCTGCTTCAGTTACTAAGTTTATGTAATAGTCTAAATCCTTTGTTGTCATTTTAAAAATGTTCACAGCGTCTTCACCAGGAGTAGATTTCATCTCAAGAAACCACTTTCTTTGCTCATCCATAAGAAGCAACTCTTCATTCATTAAAGTTTTATCATGAGATTGCAGGAATTCAGTCAAATCTTCAGGCTCCGCTTCTGCTAGTTCTTGTGCTATTTCCATCACTTCTGCAGTGACTTCTTTCGCTGAAATCTTAAACCCCTCAAACTCATCCATGAGGATGGGAATCAGTTTCTTCCAAACTCCTGTTAATGTTGATGTTTTGACCTCCTCATATAAATCATGAACATTCTTAATGGCATCTAGAATGGTAAATCCTTTATGGAAGATTTTCAATTTACTTTGCTCAGATCCATCAGAAGAATCTCTATCTATGGTAGCTCTAGCCTTACAAAATGTATTTCTTAAATAACAAGACTTGAAAGTCAAAATTACTCCTTGATCCATGGGCTGTGGAATGGATGTTTTGTTAGCAGACACAAAACCAACATTAATCTCCTTGTACATCTCTATCAGAGCTCATGTGTGACTGGGTGCATTACCAATGAGTAGTAATATTTTGAAATAAATCTTCTTTTCTCAGCAGGAGGTCTCAACCGTGGGATTAAAATATTTGGTAAACCAGGCTGTAAATAGATGTGATCTCATCCAGGCTTTGTTGTTCCATTTATAGAGCACAGGTAGAGTAGATTCAGCATAATTCTTAAGGGCCCTAAGATTTTTGAAATGGCAAATGAACATTGGCTTCAGTTTAAAGTCACCAGCTGCATTAGCCCCTAACAAGATGGTCAGCCTGTCCTTTGAAGCTTCGAATCCAGGCATTGACTTCTCTCTAGCTCCTTATTCAAGTCCTAGATAGCATCTTCCTCTAATAAAAGGTTGTTTTGTACATTGAAAATCTGTGATTTAGTGTAGCTACCTTCATCAATTATCTTAGCTAGATGTTCTGGATAACTTGCTGCAGCTTCTCCATTAGTACTTGCTGCTTCACCTTGCTCTTTTATGTTATGGAGACAACTTCTTTCCTTAAGTCTCATGATTGAACCTCTGCCAGCTTCAGACTTTTCTTCTGCTGCTTCCTCACCTCTGTCAGCCTTAATAGATTTGAAGAGATTAAGGACCTGGCTCTGGATTAGGCTTTGGCTTAAGGGAATGTTGTGGCTGACTTGATCTTCTATCCAGACCACTCAAACTTTCTCTCTTATCATCAAGAAGCCTCTTTTGCTTTCTTGTCATTTGTTTGTTCACTGGAATAGCACTTTTAATTTCCTTGAAGAACTTCTTCTTTGCATTCACAACTTGGCTAACCGTTTGGCATAAGAGGTCTAGCTTTTAGCCTATTTTATCCTTCTATGTGCCTTCTTCCCCAAGCTTAATTATTTCTAGATTTTGATTTAAAGTGAGAGATGTGCAATTTTTCCTTCACTTGAACACTTAGAGATTATTAATTAGCCCAATTTCACTATTGTTGATTGTCCAGGAATAGGGAGGCCTGAGGAGAGGGAGAGAGATGGGAAACGGGCGGTGGAGTAGTCAAGGTCACACATAACATTTATCAATTCAGTTTACTGTCTTACATGGGTGTGGTTTGTGGCATGCCAAAACAATTAGAATAGTAACGTCAAAGATCACTAAGCACAGATCACCATAATAGATATAATAATATTGAAAAAATATTTGAAATATTGCAAGAATTACCAAAATGTGACGCAGAGACATGAAGTGAACACGTGCTGTTGGAAAAACGGTGTCAACAGGCTTGCTTAACACAGTGTTGCCACAAACCTCCAATTTATAAAAAATGCAATAGTTGCAAAGTGCAATAAAGCAAAGCACAATCAAATGAGGCATACCTGTACATGCTTGTGAGCATAGTATTAGGGTAATCAACACAACAGCATATGTTAATTAAATAACTATCTGGAATTCAGACATCAGGAGACAGTGTGGTAATGAAACATAGCTCTTGAGCTAGGTGTCAGAAATAGTGATCTTGCATCGTGAACCAAGAATTGTTATTATACTACTAATTAACTCTGTGAAATTGGCTTAATTTTTATATCTGTTGAGCCTTAGTTTGTACACATAAAGAATGGAAGATTTCTGTTTTGTTTGTTTTTACTCTTCAGGATCTGCCATCCTACAAAGCACAAGGGCAACAGCCTGACGTAGCATTCACACATCCACTGGACTTCGTTTCTACCTTTGCACAATGGAGCAGTCATTTCCTAAGAGCGCCAGGTTAGCCACAATCACATCCAACTGAAAAGCCAGGAGAATAGGTACTTGCCAAGCATGCTAAAATTAAGCAAGTTCGATGGAGCTTATTCAAATATAGTAGTGTACTCTATGCACTTGGAAGTTAAGTTTAAAGTCCTTTTAATTTTCTTTATTTCTGCAAAAGAATGATGACATTAACGTCTTGGAAAATGCCACAGTGGTGGTTTTTAAATTGGATTTTAACTTTATAAATTATAAGTGTTTGAAATCTTGAAGTCCTCCAGTATTAGAATTCCTATATCGCTTCCTTCTCCTACCCCCAAAATGTAAAATTTTTGATGTAGGATTTTTCATTTGTGGCCAAAAGTTCTGACCTTGCTTTACTATTATTAGAGATTGGATCAGGTGATCTCAGACTTAAAAAGGAATACCACATAGGACACTGGAAGGACAACTTTTCTACTTTTAATGACGTTAGATTCCATTATTAAAGAAAGGAGAAAGAGCTGACACTTAAAAGCCAATAATTCAATTTCTAACTGTTTTTAAGAAAAGTAGATGTAGTTTTTTAGAAGAGTTTTAGATTTACAAAAAAATTGAGCAGATAGTACAGAAAGTTCCCATATGGAGAGTCCTCACCCCATTTTCCTCTGTTATTAATCTCTTACGTTAGTATGGTACCTTAATTACCACTAATGAACAAATACTGGAACATTATTATTAATTAAAGCCCATAGCTTATTCAGATTTTCTTATTTTTTGTTCTAATATCCTTTTCTTATTTCAGTATACCATCTTACATTTAGTTCTATGTCTCCTTAGGCTTCTCTTGGCTGTGAGTTTCTTAGCCTTACCTAATTTTTGATGACCTTGACAGCTATGAGGCGTATTGGTCAGGATTACGGTAAGATGTTCCTTAATGGGAACTTGTCCAGTGTTTTTCTCATAATTAGATAGTTTCGGTTTTTGGAAGGAAGATCACAAAGTTAAAATACTTGTTAATCATATTATACTATCTACATGATTTATTAATATGACTGTTGATATTGACCTCAATCACCTAGCTCAATTAGTGTTTTTCAGTTTTTCTCCACTGTGAAGTTACTCTTTTCATCTATCTTTCTATACTGCACTCTTTGGAATGAAGACAATATGTGCATCCTATATTTCAGGAGTGAGGAGTCATGATCCCCCTATATTAGGATGAAGTATATACCTAATTTATTTTGAATTCTTCATAGAAGACTTGTCTCTTCTTCCTCAATCATTAATTTATCCAATCATTTATTTGGATCACTATGGACTCGTGGATATTTATTTTATACTTTGAGTTACAATCCTATAATACTTCATTTATCATATTGCCCAAATTATTCAGGCTTTGGCCATTGAGAGCTCTTCAATTGGCGCCTATGTCACTTCAACATACTGCCATCATTAGGGTTTGTTTGTTTTTTCCTTTTTGAGCACTTTCTTACTTTCTGGCACTACAAGCTATTCCTAACTCATGTATTTCCTGCCCAAGTCCTAGAATCAGCCATTTATTCAATAAGCCCTTGTTTTTTTATTGGAGAATGGTACTAGAAACCAAGATCTGGGTCCTATGTGTGCTCGTTGCTACTGGGGTGTTGTTTCTTTTAGGTCCTCTCAGCCAACAAAGCATTGGATTGTTTGTGTGTGTGCTAACCATGTATATAAACATATCTATAAGTATTTATTTATGTAATAATTTGAATATATATTAAGTTAAACATGAGTTCTTACAGATGTTCCCACTCTAATCTATTACCACATGGATCATTATAACCTCCTCTCTTGTGTATCTAAAAGCTTCCACCTCAACAGTGAAAAACCTGGCTTTCATCACCTGCCATCGAGTTACTTAATTGTTCAGTTCCAGTATACATATATAGGAATGTCAGAATTGTTAACCTATGCTCCCATGGGAGGCAACAGTAACAACTAGAGGACGGTGTTTATGTGCAGTTTCTTTTGCCTTCAGTTTTATAGACTGGATTCATTTCTGAAGTCACTTAGATCAATACGTTTTCCCCCAGCCCCTTCAGTGAGGTTATTTTGCACATTTTGTAATTCAGATGGATTCTCTTGTCACAGTCTGCATTCTTTTCTGGGATCATCAACCTCCAAAATGATGTTTTAGTATGCCTACATTAAGATTTATGTTCTATGTTAACATCAGGGTAAGCTTTATGTTGTACAGTTCTATGGGTTTTGACAAACATATCATGTTGTATATTCACCATTGCAGCATCATACAAAATAGTTTTACCACCCTTCCTTTACTTATTTTTCCCCTCTTCCCCCTAAACCCCCAGCAACCACTGATCTTTTTATTGTATTTATAGTTTTGCCTTTTAAAAATGTCACTTAGTTGGAATCATACAGCAAATAGTCTTTTCAAACTGGCTTCTTTCAATATACATTTAGGGATTCTCTATGTCTTTTCATTGTTTGATAGTGCCTTTCTTTTTATTGCTGAATAATATTTCATTGTATGAATGTACCACAGTTTATTTATTACCTACCAAAAAACATCTTGGTTGCTTCCAAGTTTAGGCAATTATGAATAAAACTGCTATAAACATCTCTGCACAACTTTTTGTGTGGACATAAGTTTTCAACTCAATTAGGTAAATACTTGGGAGCACGATTACTAGATCATATGGTAAGAATATGTCAAGTATTGTAAGAAACTGCCAAACTGTCTTCAAGGTGGCTGTATCATTTTAAATTCTCACCAGCAATGAATGAGTCCCATGTACTGTCAGTTGTTTTGATTTTAGCCATTCCAATAGGTGTGTAGCATATCCGATTGTTGATCAAATTTGCAGTTTTCTAATTACATATGACATTGCACATCTATCTATTCACACAGTTATTTGCAGTCTTTATATCTTTTTTGGTGAGATGTCTGTACAGATCTTAGCCCATTTTAATTTATTTTTTTAATATTAATTTTTGTGGGTATATAGTAGGTATATATAGCTATGGGGTACATGGGATATTTTGATACAGGCATACAATGTGTAATAATTGCATCAGGGTAAATAGGGTATCCGTCACCTCAAGCATTTATCCTTTGTGTTACAAAGAATCCAATTATACTCAGTTATTTTTAAATGTACAATTAAATTATTATTGACTGTAGCCACTCTATTGTACTATCACATACTAGATCTTATTCATTCTTTCTATTTTTTGTACTCATTAATCATCCTCCCTCCCCAACACTTCCTACTACCTGCCCAGCCTCTGGTAACCACCCTTCACTCCATATCTCCATGAGTTCAATTGTTTTAATTTTGAGCTCCCACAAATAAGTGAGAACATGCAAAATTTGTCTTTCTGTGCTGGCTTATTTTATTCAACATAATGACCTCTGGTTCCATCCATGTTCTTGCAAATGACAGGATCACATTCCTTTTTATGGCTGAATAATACTCCATTGTGTATGTTTATCACATTTTCTTTATCCATTCATCTGTTGATGAACTCTGAGGTTACTTCCAAATCTTGACTATTGTGAATAGTACTGCAATAAACATGAGAGTGCAGAAATCTCTTCAATACACAGATTTCCTTTCTTTGGGGTATAAACCTATCAGTGGGATTGCTGGCTAATATGGTAGCTCTATTTTTAGTTTTTTGAGGAACCTCCAAACGGTTCTCCACAATGGTTGTACTAACTTACATTCCCACCAACAGTGTATGGGGGTTCTCTTTTCTCCACATTCCTGCCAGCATTTGTTATTGCCTGTCTTTTGGATAAAAGACACTTTAACTGGGTGAGATGATATCTCATTTTCATAAACATGTTTGTCATTTGTTGTCTTCTTTCTTTTCTTTTTTTTTGAGATGGAGTTTTGCTCTATCGCCCAGGCTGGAGTGCAGTGGCAAGATCTTGGCTCACTGCAACCTCTGCCTTCAGGGTCCAAGCAATTCTCCTGCCTCAGCCTCCCAGGTAGCTGGGATTACAGGCGTCCACCACCATACCTGGCTAATTTTTGTATTTTTAGTAGAGATGGGGTTTCACTACGTTGGCCAAGCTGGTCTTGAACTCCTGACCTCAAGTGATCTGCCTGCCTTGGCCTCCCAAAGTGCTGGGATTACAGGCATGAGCCACTGTGCCTGGCCTGTGTGTCTTCTTTTGAGGAAGTTTGCTGATTTAAAAATCAGATTATTACCTCTAAGTTTTTTTGTCATTATCAATTCTTTGGAATTTTCTAAATAATTAATCATGTCATCTGCAAACAAAACAATCTGATATCTCCTTTCCCAATCTGTGTATCTTTTATTTCCTTTTCTTGTCTTACTGCACTTTTTAGGACTTCCAGTATGATGTTGAATAGGAGAGGAAACATTTTTGTCTTGATCTGATCTTAGGGAGAAGTCATATGTTTCTCATCGTTAAGTATGATGTTAGCCATATTTTTGTATAATAGATGTTCTTTATCGAGTTGAGGAAGCTGTCTCTATTCTTAGTTTTCTGAGAGTTTTTATTTTGAACAGGTATTGTATTTTGTCAAGTTTTTTTTTTGCATCAGCTGATGTGACCATATAATTTTTCATCTTTAGCCTATTAATGTAATTAGTTAGATGAAATGACTGTCAAATGTTGAAGCAGCCTTGCATACCTGCTATAAATCCCACTTGCTTGTGATGTATAATTCTTTATATACATTGTTGGATATGACTTGCTAATATTTTGTTGAGAATTTTTGCATCTATGTTTATGAAATATATTAGTCTGTAGTTTTCCCTACTTGTAATGTCTTTATCCGGTTTGGTGTTGGGGTAATGGTGGCTTAATAAAATAAACTAGGAAGTGTTCCCTTCACTTTCAGTTTCTGGAAGAGATTGTAAAGAATTGGTATTATTCATTCCTTAGATATTTGGTAGAATTTGCAATGAAACTATCTGTGTCTGGTGCTTTCTTTTTTTCAGTTATTGGTTATTGGTTTAATTTCTTTAGTAAATATAGTCTGTGATGGCTAATTTTATGTGTCAACTTGGCTAGACCATGGTATGCCCAGATATTTGTTCAAACATTATTCTGGGTGTTTTCATGAAAGTGTTTTTAATGAGATTAAAATTAAATCTATGAACTTTGAGGAAGGCAAATTGTCTTCCAAAGTCTCATCTAATCAGCTGAAGGGTTGAATAGAACAAAAAAACTGCCTACCCTAATCTAAGCAAGAGAGAGTTCTTCAGCAGACTGCCTTTGAATCTCACCTGCAACATTGGGTCTTCCTGGCTCTATGGGAGATGGCAATCAGACTAGAATGGCAGCATCAACTTTCCTGGGTCTCTAGCCTTCTTCCCCTCTTTGCAGATTTTGGACTTGCCAGGCCCCATAATTCCGTGAGCTAATTCCTTATAATCAATCAGTCTCTTCTCTCTCTCTCTCTCTCTCTGTCTGTCTGTCTCTCTCCCTCCATAACAAGGTTCAGGATAATCTGAATAGTCCTATGTAACATGTGTTACATGTTACACATGTTACATATTTATAGTCCTATGTAACATGTGTTACATGTTACACATGTTACATAGGACTATTCAGATTATCTATTTCTTCCTATGTAAGTTTTGGTAGTTGTGGTCTTTCAAGGAATTAGTCCATCTAATCTAAGTGATCAAATTTATGGGCATAGGGTTATTAATAATATTCCTTAATTATCATTTTAATGTCCATGGGATCAGTAGTTATGATCTCTCTTTCATTTCAGATATTGGCAATTTATGTCTTTTCTCTTTTATTCTTGGTTAGCTGGGCTAGAAGTTCATCTGTTTTATTGATCTTTCCAATGAACCAGCTTTTAGTTTCATTAATTTCTCTCTTGATTTCCTGTTTTCAATTCATTGATGTTTGCTTTAATTTGTATTATTTTTTTTTGTTGCTTTAGGTATAAATTGCTTTCTTTTTCTAGTTTCCTAAGGTGGAATCTTAGATTATTGATTTTAGATCCTTCTTTTTTCCTTTTCTTTTCTTTCTTTCTTTTTTTTTTTTTTTTTTTTTTTTTGACAAGGTTTGGCTCTGTCATCCAGGCTGGAGTGCAGTGGCACAATCTTGGCTCACTGCAACCTTCATCTCCCAGACTCAACCATCCTCCCACCTCAGCCTCCCAAGTAGTTGAGACTATAGGTGCACACCACCACCCCCAGCTAGTTTGTGTATTTTTAGTAGAGATAAGGTTTTACCATGTTGCCCAGGCTGGTCTTGAACTCCTGGGCTCAAGCAACCTGCATGTCTCAGTCTCCCAAAGTACTGAGATTACAGGCATGAGCCACTGTGTCCGGCCTCCATTTTTTCTAATATATGCATTCAGTACTATAAATCTCCATCTAATTATTGCTTTTGCTGGATCCCACAAATTTTGATGTTGTACTTTTAATTTTCATTTGGTGCAAAATATTTTAAAATTTCTCTTGAGACTTCTTATTTGACTCATCTGTTACTTAGAAGTATATCATTTAATATCTAAATATTTTGGAATATTATAACTATCTCTCTGTTATTGATTTCAGATTTAATTCCACTCTGGTCTGAGAACATACTTTGTATGATTTCTATTCATTTAAATGTGTTTAGGTGTGTTTTATGGCCCAGAATGTGGTTTATGTGGGTGAATGTTTTATGTAAGCCACCAATTCAATTTTAATTTAAAAAAATTAAAAGAGATTCAAAGTGAATTTGCAGATTTAACAAGGTAAATGGAAGTTGAAATAGGATTATGTTAAGGGTTAACAGGATTTAGGATGCTGTTACTTTAGTTGACTACAGTGTATAGCAGCAGTCCCCAACCTTTTTGGCACCAAGGAGTGGTTTCACAGAAGACAATTTTTCCATGTATCAGTGAGGGGCGGGGGATGGTTTCAGGATGATTCGAGTACATTAAGTTTATTGTGCATTTTATTTTAGTTATTATTACATTGTAATATATAATGAAATAATTATATAACTCACCATAATGCAGAATCAGCGGGAGCCCTGGGCTTGTTTTCCTGCAGCAAGACAGTCCCATCTGCGGGTGATGGGAGACAGTGACAGATCATTAGGCAATAGAGCCTCATAAGAAGTGTGCAACAGGCCGGGCATGGTGGCTCACACCTGTAATCCCAGCAATTTGGGAGGCAAAAGCAGGCAGATCATTTGAGGTCAGGAGTTTGACACCAGCCTGGTCAACATGGTGAAACCCTGACTCTACTAAAAATACAAAAAAAAAAAATTACAAAAAATACAAAAAAAATTAGCCAGGCGTGGTGGTACATGTCTATAGTCCCAGCAATCTATTTTGTTGTTGTTTGTTTATTTTGGGTTGGCAGTATCAACTTGTAAATATCTAGTATATTACCTATCCTCATATATCCAATGACAATTTTGCCACAAGGATGATGAAAATAATGATTAATGCTTAGTGGTGACATAGGTTACAGGTGACTTTTCTTCACCAGGACTTCTTATTCCTATGACATTCCAGTCCTTCAGAAAAAGAAAATTCTGGCAGGAATAATCCAACCTTTGGCTCCATTTGTGGCAGGGCCAGCTGCCAGCGGGTTTGGCTGGCTGTCCTGGCTGGGCCTTTCATCTCCAAGGTCTCTAAGCAGACTGGCTTGGGTCCTCACCCATGCAGACTCAGTGCTGGGAAAATAGATTTAAATCCTTTGTGTAAGTTCAGTCAGAGATTCCACAAAATGGACTCAGGATCTGTTTGTAAAGACTCTTTTAAAAAATGAATCTTGTTCTGTAAGATTTTAGCAGCTCCTGTGGCTGCTGTTAATGAGTAAAAGAGTATCAGACACACACAATTATATCTGTCATCGGTGCCAAATGTCATACTTTACCCCGACTCCCTAGAAATTGAAAGCTGCTCCTTTGGAACATGAGTTGGAACATGAAACCTGACATGGCTTATACTGCCATGGGGATAAGGAGATGAGGAGTGCAGGTGTGGAGCTTTACGCAGTCTCTTGGCCCTGTGGCTAACTGACAGGGGTCTGTTCTGACCAAAGCAAGAGGTGATGGTCACACTTAACCCTGCGCTTCTCCCAGACTCAGCACTGAGAAAGCTGAACATCTTCCCCTCTCCACTCCTAAAACTTTTTCCTTGGGAACCAAGACATTAAGAACATTTTGCAGGATGAAAAATTAAATGAACTGAGGTAGGTCAACTGGGATGAATGAATGACATGATTTATGGAATAAGAGAGAATCCAGGTGAACAAGAGGATAGTTTTTTCCAAGTGTCCCCACAGAAAGAAATGTTTCTTCTCCTCAGTCTATCATTAAATTCCCGGTACTGCCAACCTGAGAAGAACTTGTATGAGGACCAGTAAGTCAAATGGTGGTGGTAGGCTACTTGGGGCTGGCTTCACTTTGTTTTGCTTTCCTAAGAAAACAAAGCAATAAGAAAGGCAGCAGGCTGTGCTGGAGTGGATGCAAGAACCATCCGTCCCAGACCAGGCTCTGCCACTCACAGCCTCCTTTGAATCTCAGGTTTCTTTGCTTCTAAAATTGTTCACTTCCCAAACTGGTAAGACAGAATACAATATTTTATATTGTATAGAAGTCAGAGTTTATAGAATGTTTTATGTATATTTAATCCTTACAACATGTAAAGAAGGTACTGTTGTCTTTATATAATAGAAATGAAAACTGAGGAGAACCTATGTATCTTATCCAAGATATGTAACAGTGAAATTAAGCTGGAAGCCAATTTAGATCTCTAAACTCTGAGTTCAGTGTGGGCTTGTTCTCTTCCGCCTCTTTATGAGCTAGATTTGTTATTATTATTATTATTATTATTATTATTATTATTATTATTATTGGGATAAAATACACATAACAGAAAATTTACCATTTTAACCATTTTTAAGTATGCAGTTCAGTGGCATTAGGCACATTCACATTGTTCTGCCACCCTCACCACCATCCATCTACAGAATTTTTTCGTTGCCCCAAATTAAAACTCCATACCCATTAAACACTAACCCCTTATTCTCCTCTCCCTGACCTCCTGGCAACCACCATTCCACTTTCTGTCTCTATGGCTACTCTAGGTACCTTATATAAGTGGAATCCTACAGTATCTGCCTTTTTGTGACTGTTTCATTTTCACTTAGTATAATGTCCTCAAGATTGATCCATGTTGTAACATGTATCAGAATCTGCTTTCATTTTAACGGCGAATGATATTGCATCATATATTCCAATGTGGTTTATATTACACTGTGTTTATCCATTCATTTGTCAATGGACATTTGAGTTGTTTCCATCATTTGGCTATTGTAAGTAATGCTGCTAAAATATGGTCTACAAATAACTGTTCAAGTCCCTGCTTTCACTTCTTTTGGGTATATACCCAGAAGTGACGTTGCTGGATCATATAGTAATTCTACATTTAATGTTTTTATTTCTCCTTTTAAAATAGGTAAAGTCAGCTGATAAAAATTATTTCCCGCCTCTTGTTACTTATATCGGAAACTACCTCTTATTCTTTTTAAAAAATGGTTATGGTATCCCTTTGATGCTGTGGCCTAGCTGTGTCATTTAACTGCTAGTGATAAAAGCCATGCCTTGTATTTATTTTGTGCTCTGCTTCTGCACACAAAGCATCACATCAAAGTTACCTCATTTACCTTTTCAAGGTTTATGAGAAGAGGATCCAAGGCAGGTATTATTAACTCCATTTTACAAATGACAAAAATAGGGTTCAAAAGGTTAAGACATTTTCTTCAGTGAGATTACAGTAGTAATGAAATGAAAATCCAGCTTTCTAACTCTTCATTTAAAGTTTATTCACACAAGTTTTCTGTATGCTTAAATGGAATATATTGTCAGATAATTAATTTGATTCTTATTTGATACTTATAAACTTAGAAAAGTCTCCAACTTTCCATGCCTGTTTCCTCATCTATAAAATGACAGGGATACTACTAACCTCTAAGGAGCATGTAAGGAATTACTGAACACAAATAGCAGCAAAGCAAGTCACAAAATTGGGGAGTTCTAGGAAATCATTAATGACTCAACTATATAATTATTTAGTGAATATTACTAAAGCAATCTTAAATGAAAGTACTGAAATTGTTTCCCTGAAATTTCAATGTGATGCTGAAAATTGGTTTGAAAACATGAAAGTTTGAAAAAAAAAAAAAAGGTAAACCTGAGAATGTTCTCATGGCTGTGTGCTTCTTCCATTCAAGCAGCAGGGCCTTGTCCTGTCTTGGGTGGGCTAATGGTTTAAGACAGATGTTAGGGATCTGGGCATTTTCATGCTTCAGGATCTTTGCTGATACCTTCTCTCTGATTTACATGCCTTTCCATCTCTCATGAATTTAACTTTCATGTCCCTCTCAATGTGACATCTTATCCACTATGACTTCTCTGTTCCCTTATCCTAATTGTTCCTTCCTCTGTGTGCCCAATCCATATGTGCTTTCTTCAGCATATGTACTTTTTTTTTTGAGATGAGGTCTCACTCTGTCACCCAGGCTGGAGTGCAGTGACTCGATCTTAGCTCACTGAAGCCTCTGTCTCCCAGGTATATGCGATTCACCTGCCTCAGCCTCCCAAGTAGCTGGGATTACGGACATGAGCCACCACACGCAGCTGATTTTTGTATTTTTAGTAGAGATGGGGTTTCGCCATGTTGCGCAGGCTGGTCTCAAAACTCCTGGCCTCAAGTGATCCTCCCGCCTTGGCATCCCAGAGTGCTGGGATTACAGGTGTGAGCCACCATGCCCGTCCAGCAAATGTACTTATAAGATCATGTTTTAGTTTGTGGTTTTTCTCTCTCTTCTCCTTTAGGCTGTGAACATCTTGTGGGCAGCCTCCATCTCCTTCACTGTTTCCTTGATGCTTGTCATAGTGCCCAGCATATAATGCACACTCAAAAAGTATTTGCTAAATTTTAAAAGGTAAAATCATATGAACAAACAAACAAGTCAAGATTGATTTTCCAGGGCATGCAAGTCCTTGCACTGACACGGGAGTCTCCTTCCCCTTGCAAAAGCAATGCCCTTGTTCTCTCCCCTTTCTTCTTCCTCCTCAAGATTGTTCTTAACATCACTCTGCTTCCTTTCATTTCAAGTAGAGAACAAGGGTTAGAAATGAGGCACACTGATTTGGAAAGGCTGACCTCAGGTTTAAAGTCAGGGAGGGTGATAAGATAGAAGGCAGCATTATGCTGGAAACTTCCTAGCAAGTCCTTAACCCTGGAGCTGAGGGTGCTAAGAGAGATTTGGTTGCTGGTATAATCTTCTGGGTTGCATCAAAATTACCTGGGTATTTAAAAATGAAATGAAACAAAACAATAACAACAAAATTCTAGGGCCCTTATGGGGTCAGAATCTTTAGGGATGGGGCTGGGACCTTGGCGGGTTTAACAAGCCTTCCAAATAATTGAGGCACAGCCCAATTTGGGATCAGTCTCTAACTTGTGCTCTCTCTTTCAATTAATAGGCTCTGGGATGTACTAGCAAAGAAGGTGTATTAGTCTATTTTCACACTGCTATGAAAAACTGCCCTAGACTGGGTTATTTATAAAGAAAAGAGGTTTAATTGACTCAGTTCCACGTGGCTGGGGAGGTCTCAGGAAACTTACAATCATGACAAAGCCAAGTGGCAGCAAAGACCTTCTTCACATGGCAACAAGAGGGAGCTAGCAAGAGCAGGGAGAACTGCCTTATAAAACCATCAGACCATATGAGAACTCACTCACTATCGTGAAAACAGCATGGCAGAAACTGCCCCCATGATCCAATCACCTCCCACCTTGTCCCTCCCTCAATACGTGGGGATTATGGGGATTACAATTCAAGATGAGATTTGGGTGGGGACACAGAGCCCACAGAAGGAGAATGGAGAAAGTGGGTTCTGGAAAACTTCTGGGGGTGGCTGAAATATGGAAGGGAAGTCCTTAGTTTTAGTGGCTAGGAGAAAACAGAAGTTGCAATGGCTCGCCATGTAATTGATGAGAAAACTGAGTCTTAGCCAAGGACACAGAGGAGGTAGCAGAGCTGGGATTCCAATCCAGGCCTGTCTCATATCTGTTACAGAGGCCTGCCTTCCGTCCGGTGAGCAGATATACATATACCTTTAGAAGCTGCCAGTGTTGTAAAACTGAATTCCAAGGAGTGTTAAACTAACAGCAATGTCCAGGTGACAAGAGAAAAAAAAAAACTGGAGGAAAGACTAAACCACCTACACCAACAAAGCCCACAGAGGCCACTTTCCAAGGTTCCTTTTTGGCCTCTGTGGGCTGGTCTCAGGTCCTATAGTCATAAAACGAACATAATACTTATGTACTTCTTCACAACACTGCAGTGAAAAGTAGTTTTTGTTTATTGTGTCCTTTGAACATGAAAAGCTCTGTGTAAGAGCTAAATACCGTCATCATTCTATATTTCTTGATTCTATTCCACAGCTCTAGAACTATAAATTCTGTGAGATCCCTTTTTATTTTCTGTTATTTTTAACCATGTCAAAACCAGGAACTTGTGGAATGTCTTGAGCTTTCCTAACTGTAAGTGGTTTGAAGGATTTCATTGTTGGCTGGATTCGAGGGTGGGGAGGGAAGAAAGCATGAGTGAACAGAAACTCCAAGCACTCCGAGGTCTGCCCCTCAACCTGGAGTGCTGCTGCTGTCTCAGCATTGGTTGTGACCTCGAGTTATTGTACTGTATATTTATAACCTCAGAACTCCTGGCCTTTCAACTCTCCCTTACCACCGCCCTTCCCTTCCTCCTCCACTTCCACCCACAGCACACAATCCTGATGAATTTGAGACATTGGAGGAGGATGAAAATTTATTTTTTATGCCATATTTGGCAATTTAAACACTGCTTTATGGAAGCACTAACTGTGAAATCTCTGCTCTTTAAAAAGCCAATCCTTACCCTTTGCAAGAGACAGTGATAGATCATGAAAGAGTGAATCGTTTTGGGTTCTATAGAAGCAGTAAAATTAAACACTACTTTGAAGACAATAGTAAAAATATTACCTGTCCTTAAGCAAGCAAACAAATATATATAAAACAATATAATCTGGCAAGGCAATTCTTCCTTTAAAAAATAAGACTAAATGCAAAAATACATTTCATTTGAAGGCTTTAAGCTTTGGTTACTGTTCTGTCCAGACTTCTACCTCAATTTCTTCAAGTTGGCTAACTCCCCACTGCATGCCTGCCCTTAGCTGAGATGAGAAGCTGAGGCAGTTAGTTCCCAGCGTCCAAGGGTCCAACTGCCTCTTGTTGCATTGAGCTTCTTCTGTCACTCTGTTCCTGTTAGTCACAAATGAGAGTTGTCCCATATATTTTCCATTTGTTCATTCTCCAATTTGCATTGGGAGGTGGTGGGAGAGCAGGAGGGATGTCCTGAAGTCATCAGGCGAACACCATAGAGAGGTCAAAAGCTGATAAATGATGCATGCATTGTGTTGTGGTGCTCCGCCGGCCAGGGAGAAGCAGGGTTCACCCTTTCGTTCAGGTAGTTTAATGAACATGTACGTATGTTACTGTGTGCGTGTTGATGTACAGGAATATATGTTATATATTCCAAAGGCTCCACTGAGTACCCTTGCATGCATATTGTGTGCACACAGCCTAAGCTGGAGCCAGAGCTCAGAAGATTAACACGTCACACCTGGCCCAGTCCCTGCCTAAGTGGGTGCAGGACGGTGGACAAAGTCCGCCTTTCCTGAGGTTTGAACAAAATCAAGGAAACGGTTGTCGTATTTGTCTTTATTTTGTGGGAAAACAAAGGTTGGCGTGACTGGGGCAAGAGAAAATATGAGAGAGGGAAGATGAAGAGCCGCTGGTGTCCCAGCCTCGTGCTCAGCGAGGACGCCCTCCCACAACTGCCTGCCTGTTTCCATGGGCTCCAGGGCGCAGGAAATGCCTCATGGAGAACTTTCTGGAAGATGGCCAGGAGAAGCCCCTCTCTCAAGTGAGGGCTTTCTGGGAATCCAGGGAACTATCTGCAGAAGAACGTTCTTTGGGGCGCGGGGAGAAGCCGCGCAGGCCTCCTCTCCTGGGCGCTGGGGACTGCGAGGCTCCTAGTGGAAGCTACTCTGAACCCCACGGCGTTTCCACGCCTCTGTGGCAGGAGAGGGAGTTAGCAGCTCCGGGGAACTCAGGCTGTGGGTTTTCAGGTTTCTATCTTGAGAAATGAAAATCCTCCTGATAAGTTAGATTTTGCCCCTCCAATAGCAAAGGCAACGCGTCTCCCTGGGGCCCCGCGCCGCCCGCCTCAACAGACCCCTCCCTGACGACCGCCTGCCCCCAGGGACTCCGGGCTCCCCCACCGCCCCGCCAGCCCCGCCAGCCCCGCCAGCCCCGCCAGCCCCGCCAGCCCCGCCAGCCCCGCCAGCCCCAGCCCCGGCGCCTTCGCCAGGTCACTCTGGCCTTGCGTCCTATGGTGCTCATGCTTCTTAGCTCTTTTGCTCTCGCACAGACGGTTTCCCTAAAAAAAAAAAAAAAAAAAAAAAAGATTAAAAAAAAAAAACTTTACACGGCTAAAACCTTGAAGTCGATTTCTTGGAAGATCTGAGCTAACACACACTATTTAAGAGGATGCGTTTAACAATGCTGAATTCAAGCTTTAGCTCTCAGCTAATTACAAGCAAGGTAATTAACCTCCCTATGTCTCAGATTACTCATCTGTAAATTGGGAATAATTTTAGTATATTTCTCATAAAATTGTTGTGGCTGATAAATGACAGAATGCCTATAAATCGAATAACACAGTTCCTGGCACTTAGTAAATACTCACTGCTTGTTATTGTTTTTGAAGTTAACATTATTCTCAGGGTTCTTTATTACAATGTACTTCAAGATTCTACTTAAAATATAGTTGAAGCTCTGATAACGTTGGTGTGAGAATAACACTTTTTAGGGTAAAATCAGGGATATTTTTCATGTTTTTATTGGAAGTACATGCCTGGGACATGATTTCACTGACCATATTAGCAGCTCGTGGTATCCAGAAATGCTTTTGAGTGTGGTTTTAAGGACTTGGGCTGCCTTTTGATATAGTGGTATTCTAATGTCCTCAGAGCTGGTATAGTCATAATCATGATGATATTCTTAGAGGTGAGTGATATACCTCAAACTTCTGCTTTTACTCTGGTTTCTAGACTCCAGTCTTGTTTGTGGTGGACAGATACTGCTCATCTTCAAACACTTCATTATAGATAATTTCTGATCCAGTAATGATTAATTTCAGTCTTAACTGTGGTTCATTTTCTAAATTTCTCAGTATCCACTGAGATCCCCAGTGTTGAAGGCATTGTATCCTGGATGTGTTCACAGTGTTATGGACACATGGAAAGCATGAAGCATGGAATGGCAGATGTGAACAGAGAGAGGCCCAGGTGATGACAGAGTGATCAGGAATAGAGACACTGCTTGAGAGGGACCCAAAGACCTCAGGCAGTGCCTGGGCCACCCTCTCAAATCTCCTCCATGGCTTCATGCCTCAGAACCCAAGACTCCTTTCAATGATTTTTTTTCTTTTTGTTTTTTTAAATTTATTTATTTATTTATTTATTTATTTATTTATTTTTAAATGGAGCCTCACTCTGTTGCCCAAGTTGGAGTGCAGTAGTGCATTCTTGGCTCTCTCAAACCTCCGCCTCCTGGGATCAAGCAATTCACCTGCCTCAGCCTCCTGAGTAACTTGGACTACAGGCATGCGCCACCATGCCTGGATAATTTTTGTATTTTTAGTAGAGCCAGGGTTTCACCATGTTGGCCAAGCTGCTCTCGAACTCATGAACTCTGCCCACTTCAGCCTCCCAAAGTTCTGGGATTACAGATGTGAGCCACCGAGTCCAGCCTCAATGATTTTTACTGAGTACTAACTAGCTGTGTGGGATGCACAGAG